>NC_139512.1:230870768-232348268 GCF_947247035.1 Vipera ursinii
ATCGAAATTTTATTCTGAAGTTCTTCAAATGAGAAACATAATGTAAGAAAGATATCAATCCTCCTGTGAATGTTTTTATATGCATGATTTATTTTTCTAATGCAGAATATCTTATTTCCATGTAAGTGTATACTGGATTTTTAAAAAGTATTCTTAACAGTGCTGAAATTGACCCATACAATGTTTCTGTTAACTTGCTATTTCTGCAGGACAGCCAGTCTGGAGTATAGGAGGTTCTCCTCTTAACAATAATTGGAAACCAGAATTTCCATTGCTAAGTGATGCAGTTGTAAAGCCTGACATCCTGTGTTTGTATTGTTTAGTGACAGCAGTTCCCATTGTTGTTGTTAAGAGAAGATTGTGGTCATTTTTTTAATTCTTGAAAAGGCCTCAAATTTTAAATGCCATTTTCTTTGTCATAGAGTAACTTTTCTAATGCATCTGAAATATATAAAATGCTCTCACAAATAGACATAAACAAATCACTTTCCACATCAAGCTACAGACAGCAAAAGAATTGCAGTGCTGTAGCCACTCGTATAAGGAACACTTATTCTCCAAATGTTAGTTTCTTTCTAGAGGATCTGCCTCTCCCTATCATTCTTTTATCCTATGTTTTGCCATGTCTTCAGGACTGTTTCCGACATCACATTTTTTGAACTCTGCAATTGCTTAATCTGGCAGAAAACATTTTTAACAGCATAGTTTTGTCATTAACTGTGAAGATGCAGCTTTCAAGGAGTTGTCTTAAACATGGTGTGTAGTCATTGAATGTTAGTTCTACAGTGCAGACATTTTCACAAAAAGGGACAGTCTCCAGTCAAAACAATTTCTTGCCGTTGCAACACAGTGATGCCAAATGGACTCATAATGTTTTGAATCTCCAGGATGTACAGGTGATTTATTAGATACAGAAAATCCATTACCTCTTATTCCTGAAATGATTCTGGTGGTACATTACAATTACACTGGTAGCAGCAGCTCAGCCAGAATGATATTGTGCTGGCAGAAAAATGTTTAGATTCAGTCTATTTTTCATCTTTTGCTTTGTGGGAAAATTTCTGAATGATGTTTGTAAGTTATGCTAGCATTTTGTATTGTGTTTATCCTTGACCATATTATGTCCCCCATATTCCAGAACAAATTAGTGGGACAAATTTGGGGACCTGTTACATATAATATTATCTTGGTACCTGTCCATTTTCCCCCAAAGAATCCCAATTTGCTGTGAAATGTTGAAACTGACAGTCAGTGGCATCCACCATTGTTTATTCCATAGTCCAACCTATAGAAAACTTGTTAAACCCTCTTTGAGAGATGATTCTTCAGCTACTTAAAAACTTTCAGAAACGGGGAAATTCACAGCTTTACAGTGTTCCACTATTGTAGAGATCTTACTTTTGCTGTCTTAAACTCTAAATAGCTGTAACTTAACAGTGTATTTAGAAAATATTCAGCCCCCCTTTTGTCAATTTTGTTATGCTACAGCCTGATTTTAGTGTCATTGAAATTCATTTTTTTCCTATTAATCTACACTTAGTACCCGTTAATGACAACGTGAAAACAGGTTTAGAAATGTGTACATTTATTTTTTAAAAAAATACCACATTGGCATAAGCATTCAGACCCTTCACTCAGTACTTTGTTGAAGTACCTTTGACAACAATACAGCCTAAAGTCTTTTGGGGTATGACGTGACAAGCTTTTGCACACCTGGATTGGAGGATTTTTTTGCCATTCTTGCAAGTCCCTCTCAAGCTCAGATTGGGTGGCAACCATTGGTGGACAGCCATTTTCAGGTCCCTCCAGAGATGTTCAATAGGGTCCAAGTCAAGGCTCTGCCTGGGCCGCTCTAGGACATTCACAGAGTTGTCCCTAAGCCACTCCAGTGTTGTCTTGGCTGTATGCTTTGGATCTTTTGTCATTTTGGAAAGTGGTCTGGCGTCCTGAGCTATGTGGAACAGGTTTTCATTGCGGACATTCCTGTACTTTGCTCCATTCAGGTTTCCCTTAACCCTGACCAGTCTCCCAGTCCTGCTGCTGAAAACACCCCCACAGCATGATGGGGGTGCCACCACCATGCTTCACTGTTGGGATGATATTGGGCAGGTGATAAGCGGTGCCTGGTTTCCTCCAGACATAATTAGAATTTAGGTCAAACAGTTCAATCTTGGTTTCATCAGACCAGAGAATCTTGTTCCTCACAGTCTGAGATTCCTTCAGGTGCTTTTTTGCAAACTCCAAGTGGGCCTTCATGCTTTTTGCATTGAGGAGAGGCTTCTGTCTAGCTGCTCTGCCATAAAGCCATCTCCACACAGGCTCTCTGGGGCTCAGTCAGTGTGACCAGGTTCTTGGTCATCTCTATTACTAAGGTCTTTCTCCCCAATTGCTCAGTTTGACCGGGCAACCAGCTCTTAGAAGAGTCCTGGTTATGCCAAGCTTCCGTCTGAGGAATTATGGAGGCCATTATGCTCTTAGGGAACCGTCAGTGCAGCAGAAATTTTATTGTAGCCTTCTCCACATCTGTGCCTTGCAATAACCTCGTCTCCTGAGCTCTACAGGCAGTTCCTTTGACATCATGGCTTTTGCTCTGCTACAGTATGCATTGTCAGCTGTGAGGCCTTTTATAGAGAGGTGTGTGCCTTTTTTCCAGAGTAAATATATCATGTTCCATTAGCATATCCTCATAGGATATATCCTCAGGTCCCTCTTTTGTTGGCCTTTCTTTAAACTCTGAGCTGTCCATGTTGTGGAAATTGCCCAGAATTATACATAGTATTCCATAAGTGATCTCAGAATGGCCATATGTTTTTGTTAATACTAATTATTGTATACATATACAAGTATTTGTACACATTAATATTTTTACATTCCTGAACACCTACATTAAAAAGATATTCCACTCCTTACTCAGCTATCATCTTTAAGAAAATCCAAGTCCTATTTTTTACTGAAGTGAAACTCATGGGATTAAAACTATTGTTTCTGGTCATAAGTTTTTCAGTACAGATAGTCCTCAATATACAGCCATTCATTTAGTGACCATTTGAAGTAGTAGTAGTAAAATGATTTATGGCCTTTTCACACTTATGACCATTGCAGCATTGCCATGGTCATGTGATCAAAATTCAGACACTTGGCTACTGACTTGTATTTATTACAGTTGCAGTGCCCCAGGGTCATGTCACTTTTTGCGACCTTCTGACAAAGTCAATGAGGAAGCCAGATTCACTTAACAATCATGTTACTAACTTAACAACTACAATGATTCATTTAACACTATGGCAAAAAATGGTTGTACAATTGGGCTTATAAATCAAGGACTACTTGTATACATCTGACAGAGCAGACCATAATCCCTTAAAATATGCTATAATAACTTTTTTTTGTTTTTAAGTTGCCAAAAATGTTCTTTCTTTCTTTCTTTCTTTCTTTCTTTCTTTCTTTCTTTCTTTCTTTCTTTCTTTCTTTCTTCTTTCTTTCTTTCTTTCACTTATATGCCGCCCTATCTCCGAAGGGACTCAGGGCAGCTAATAACAATAACATATAATAAATACAGAAGTTAAGATAAAATTAAAATTAAAGGCCTCTGTACAATAAATTAAAATTAAAATAAATTAAAAATTAGAGTTAAAAATTAAAAACATAATTAAAATCCCTGTCAGTCCAGGTCAGCCAGGTGGAAAAGGAGTGTTTTGAGGCCACGGCGACAGGACTGGAGATCTTGGGCCATCCGAAGCTCATGGGGGAGTTGGTTCCACAGGGCTGGCGCTCCCACAGAGAAGGCCCTCCCCCTGGGGGTCGCCAGCCGACATTGCCTAGCTGACGGTACCCTGAGGAGGCCTTCTCTGTGTGAGCGTACTGGGCGATGGGAATTCATTCCCGGCAGCAGATGGTCCTGCAAGTATCCCGGTCCTAAGCCATGTAGGGCTTTAAAGGTAAGTACCAGCATCTTAAATCTCACCCGGAGGGCAACCGGTAACCAATGCAGCTCACGCAGGAGGGGTGTAATATGGGAGTATCGGGGTGCTCCCATTGCTACCCGTGCAGCCGCACTCTGCACCAGCTGAAGCCTCCGGGTGGTCTTCAAGGGCAGCCCCATGTAGAGAGCATTGCAGTAATCTATACGGGAGTTAACGAGTGCGTGGGTGACTGTGTGTAGGGCATCTCGGTCCAGAAAGGGGCGTAACTGGCGTGCCTGGCGAATCTGGGCAAATGCCCCCCTAGCCACGACTCCAATAAAGTCACTTCTTAGTGACTTTAACCTTGTTTATGCCCTTGCGGACAAATCTTAGAATGAATTCACAGTTATAGTTGAAAAGGGCGCAGAGTAATTTAAGGTATTTCATATGTTACTGAGATTTGAATATCTGTGTAGCTTTCAGAGGTCCTTTCTGAAATCCAAGTACTCTCCATCCCCCCCCCCCATTTTTTTCTTGGCAAATAAATGTTGTCATTGTCTTACGTATAGTAGAAATATTCAGCAGAATATAAGTCTCTAATTGAGGGTGAAGGTTCGTTCTCCGATCTTCTGGCTTGGATTCTGAACGTTTCATTGCCAGGCTAGGTAACATCTTCAGAGTTTAGCGAAGCCTGGCATTCCATCAACAGACACATTGACCTATAACCAGCCTAGGAACCCCTCAAAATCCAAATCAACCACACAGCCAACCAGAGATAGCACTGGCCCTCAACCAATCTATGCAAGCCCTCCCCATCTCCCTCCCACTGGCAGTTCACCTCTCAATGACCCTGACCTGATGTAACCTCTCCATCACAAGATCCATCACAAGTCTCTCACCGATGACTCACACCTGACCCACCCCTCCCACCCGCAGTTTACCTCCCAATGAACCTGACCTAATGTAACTTCCTTAGCATAAGCCTCTCACTGATGACTCCTACCTGACCCATCACAAGACCCTCACTTGACTCACCCACACCTGAAGCCCTTATAAACAGAACACTGACAGTAACATCCCCTAAACGCTGAAGATGTTTCCTAACCTGGTAACGAAATGTTTGGAAACCAATCCATAAGCTTGGAGAATGAACCTTCACCCTTATCCTACACCGAAGCTACTGATATTCACCACTATTGCAAAGGCTAATTTTTAAATGTATTTTTAAATTAAAATGATTCCAGCTTTGAATGACAGCTTAGGTTACAAATTGTTATAAAACTTCAATTTTCAGAAACCATTAATATTGAAAGACAATGAACAAATGCTATTATACATTCCTTTTTTCTGTGCTTTTGTGAAAACCATCAAGACAGAATGCAGTTACACAGAGAGAGATGCTGATTTAGGTAATTTTTGGAATGGATTTTGGCAAAAATACTGTAGATTTACTTACGCTGGATATGAAGGAAGATACTAAGTTCCTTTTTCTCTTCCTCATCCTAGATGTAATTGTATAAGAACACTGCATGGTATAACCGTTAATTCCTGAACTTGTTAATATGAATGTATGATTGCACGACAGTGAAATTTCCTGATGTTGGGAATATAGTAAGCAGGGAAGCTAATTTTGTCATCTATGCAGTTAATACCTCTTAGAGAGTAGACTTGCTTGTATTTAATGTATACATTTCTTACATTGCAGTATTGTTTATAATTTCTTGTGGCCTTGTTTATTTAGTATTCTGTACAGTGTGATTTTTGCAGTAATTCAAAGCCATGTTTCCCAACTAATTTCAACTATTAGAATTCTTAACAATGGCCATTTTTTTTGGGGGGGGGTGGATTCTGGGAATTGATTTACACACATTTTAAAATTTCCCTGTTTGAGAAACATAGGCTTAATGAATATCACAAGATTTCATGCTTGTACATCCCATTCCCTTTGAATTACCATTCTATCAAAAATCACCATTGAAAAAAACCATTACTGAAGTGCTAAATTGTGCTAAAGCTGCCCGTGGAGCTCAGGACTGCCCCTGACCTGCGTTCATTCCGCCGGAACCTGAAGACTTGGCTCTTTGAGCTCTCTGGCCCAGGCTGAGAATTTTAACTGGGGTTTTATTTTCAGGGATAATTTAATCTTTTTAATTGTCTTTTAACTTTTGTATTTTGTATTGGTGTGATTTTTAAAATGCCCTGTAAACCGCCCTGAGTCCTTCAGGAAAGGGCGGTATATAAATCTAATAAAATTAAAATTAAATTAAAATTAAATCATTTATTAATATTAATATTCAGTTTTTCAGGGGCCATTAGATTTTGCTATTTTTGTTGCAACAGCCAGAATAACTTTCTTCTGGGTTGTTCCAATTGAATAAACCAGGGCTTTTCAACTTTTTCACCCATTGTACCACTTTTAGGATATGGCAACATCTGAGTACCACCAGTCGCCTAGCAAGGTGTCAAAAACTTGACCAAAAAAAAAGGAAAAAAGTGATGGAGTACAGGTAATCCTTGACTTACAACAGTTTGCTTAGTGACTGTTCAAAGTTACAATGGCACTGAACAAGTGCCCCCCAAGAGACAGCCGATCCTGGCGCTTCTGCTGAGCCCTGACACCCGCGAAGAAGCACTGATCCTGGCGCTTCCGCTGAGCCCTGACAGCCCTGCAAGCTCCAGCCATCTCTCGCTCAAGCTTGTGCAGTGCTGCCACCGGTTCAGCTCATTCCCCTCCCCCACTGCCACTTTTTTAGGATGGTCGCATACCACCTGCCAGGTGCCAGTGTGCCACAGGTGGTACCCGCACCACTGGTTGAAAAGCCCTGGAATAAACTGTATGTGGCCCATTATGTTAAAAATATCTCTTTTTATTCATTGAAAAGAATACATATTCTAACTCAGGATTTTAAATTTTGCATAATAAAAAGCTACTTCTATTCATGTACAATCTCACACTTACAAAGTTCACCAAAACTGCATTATGTTCAGTATTGTATGTTCCTAGAGAGGTTTACCAAACTGATTTTTTTTCCTTTAGAGTTACTGACCAGCATTTTATACTAGTAAACTGTAAAGGGTTTATATAGCAAATAGACTTTTTTTTAGCACCTAACTGATCCTATTTGAGTTTTGGAGCTAAGTCAAGGCAGGCCAAATTTACATTCGGATGGCAGGCTGCCAGAGAATCCCATGTCTGGAAGTTGAGTGGGAAGTCCAACAGTAATGGCAATGAACTTAATTATTGTTACCAAGAAAACTGGTTTTGTCTACGTAATCACCAGGCTTGAGGGCAATTTTTATTGTTTATACAGTACCTTAGCAACAGCTGCTCACATAAGCAGGTAGGCCTGTGGTGGGGAATAGAAAGTAGGGAATCTAGCTCAAAGGACAGGAGATACTTTAAGACCAGGGTGGGCAACTGTGGCCCTCTTACAAGCTGTGGACCAAAATTCCTGATCCAGCCACTTCTCTGTTGCAGTACCTAAGTTTTGGAATATGGTAATGAAAACTGGACCTTTTTATATTTTATTTAGCATTCTCTGTATTCATATAGGAAGCAAATGCACCTATTTAGTCACCTTGAAATCAATCTTTTTTGTTTGCTTGTTAGAAGGGAAAATTATCTTAGATAAGGATGAAAAACTAAAAAGATGGAAGGAATATATTGAAGAACCTTTTGAGGACATTAGGGATGATATAGATATGGGAAGTATAACAACTGGACCAAACGTCACCATGGAGGAGGTTGAACATGGAATAAAAATAGCAAAAACAAGAAAAGCCACAGGACCTGATGATATCCCAGTAGAAATTTTAAAATTGCTGGAAGACAATGGGAAGAACTTTTTAATGCAGCTCTTCAAACAAATGTATGAAACAGGAAAGATACCAAATGATTGGCTAAAATCAACCTTTGTGACAATCCCCGCTAAAATAAATGCAAAGAAGTGTACCAAATACAGAACAATAAGTTTAATGAGTCATGCCCTGAAAATATTCCTGAGAATAATTCACACCAGAATATACAAAATCTTCGTACACAAGATGTGCTATTCAGCTTCAAGTTCTTGTAGTGTTGTAGAGATGTCAATCACAGTGTTTACATGTGCATTGATTTTGAAAAAGCATTTGATAAAATAAGACAGCAAACTATTAGAAATCCTGAAACAAGGGGGCCTAGATGACAAAGAAATCCAAATCATAAAGAATCTATACTGGCATCAGGTAACAAATGTGAGACTAGGCCAAAAATACTCAGCTGATGCAGAAATACAAAGAGGGGTCAGACAGGGATGTATTCTGTCTCCACTGCTGTTCAATATGTACTCTGAGTAAATCTTCAACAAGGCACTGGAGAACATTGATGCTGGCATCAAAGTAAACGGTGTTTGGATCAACAATTTAAGATATGCTGACGATAAAGTTCTGCTTGCCAGTAAGCATGAAGACCTTCAGCTCCTCATCAGAGTCACAGAAATAGCTGAAAAATACGGCTTGAGGCTTAACACCTCAAAAACCAAGATCATTGTCCTCAGCAAACAACCAGTTAATTCACCACAAATAAATTTGGAAGGAATATCATTAGAAAAAGTTGAAAGGATCATGCACCTCGGTTCTAATTTACATGAAAGCTGGGACATGACCGCTGAAGTAAAGCCAAGGATAAAGCTCGAACAGTATTCTTCAAAATGAAAAAGATCTTCTGCAATCACGACATAAGCCTAAGATTGAAAATCAGGCTTGTCACATGTGATATTTTTTCTATCCTGGTCTATGGAGTAGAGAGCTGGTCTCTGACCGAAGGCCACCTGAAGAGACTAGAAGCATTTGAAATATGGATTTACAGGCAGTTGTTATGTATAAGCTGGTTGACAAGATCAGAAATGAGGAGGTGATAAGCTGCCTGGGAAAGCCATCAAAACAATTAAAAAATGAAAGAATATTTTGGACATGTGATGCGACACCCAGAAAAACATGGCACACTCCACTTAATCCTTCAGGGAAAGACTGAAGGCAAACAAGGCAGAAGAACATCATGGCTTCAAAATCTAAGGGATTGGTTTGGACAAAACTCAGCAGTATTTTTTTGGGCAGCTGCTGATAAAAACACGATCACCAACATGATCGTCAACGTGTGATAACGGATATGGCACAAGAAGTCTGTGTATGCTTGTGTTTCTTAAAAGTATGGTCCATTGAATCCTTGGAGGGATCTTCCAAGTTCTTCCCAGGGGTCTGTGAAATCTAAATTACTTGCCAGATGTTGAAGATGCAAACATTTTTAAACACACTTCTCGTTTTTAAAGTTTTCTTCATGAAAATGTTATTTAATGGTTTTATATTATTCTCACATAAGCCAGTAACTACGACATTCTACAAATGCAACTTCTCATTTTGATAGGATAAATATTGATGAACATAACAAAACAAAATCTCTTTGGGGCTTTTTCATAATATTTAGGGGTCCCGATAGCGAAGTTTCGGAAACACTGGTCTAGGCTTTCTTGAAGGACCGTGTGATAAGTTTTGGCTCTTTCACTCTTGCAAGCTGTACTTCCACACAAACGGATTTTCTACCGAAAAGGCTCCTAAACTGAAACAGAGCACACGAAGCCCAGGATGTTGACGGAAAGCACGCGCCGCTCACCACAAACGATTTTGCGGAGGGGAAACAAAACGCTTGAAGACGACACGCATGCGCGCACACGCGCCGCCGCACAGCGAACCACGCGCCGAGTAAACAGCCCCGTCACGTGAACGCGGCCTCCTCAGGTCGCTGGCCCGCCTGCCTCTTTCCTCTCTCTCTCTCTCTCTCTCTCTCTCTTTCCCCACCTCTCTGGCAAAGTGAGCTTTAGAAGGCGAGCGTGGGCAGGCGCCCGAAGGGGCAGCAAGCGCGGCGCGCGACCAACGGGAAGAACTACTTCCTCGCTCCGGGGAGGGGGGGGAGGAGGGGAGAAAATGGGCGGAGGAGAGGGAGAGAGGCCAGGACAGCAGATACCCGGACGTGTTTCCTGAAGCCAGCCAAGCAGTAACAGCCACCCGCTCTGTCTCCGCCCCCTTCCAGCCCTCCCTCGTGCCCTTCCACTTCCGCACGGCAGCCTCCCCTCCCCTCCCCTGGCCTGGGAGGCTTGCGGAGCTTAGAAGAGAGAGAGAGAGACGTAAGAGAGGGAGAGGATAGAGGAAGAAGAAGAAGAAGAAAAAAAAAAGAAGTCCCAGTCCAAACAGCCACCTGGCCAAGCGAGGGAGCGCGAGTCCCTGGCCAACACAGGTAAATAGGTCGTCTTTGGGCGGTGGCGGCGGGGGCTAGATTCGCGGCCTACGACGGCGAGCTGTCTCGGGGTGCCTGTTGACGGATTAGGGGCCTGCGACCGTCGCCTCTATTCCACCCCCCCCACACACACACACACACACCCGCGGCAATGAGCCTCGGCCCGAACGTTCAAGATCCGGGGCTTCTTCTCCCCACTGTTTGTCTCCTGCTGCTGCTGCTGCTGCTATGCCTCCAACCGGCCTTCCCTCCTTTCTCCCTTGGCCTTTTCCCTGGCCCCGCCCCTTCGCTCGTGCGCGTTGCCTACCGGCGCGCCTGGGCCTTGGGGCCCCTCCGAATGGCTGCCCCCCCAACCCCCCTCCGCGAGGTGATTGGACTGGAATTGGATGGCCGGTCTGGGGCTGCGGGGAGTTGTTTCTGCCCCTGAAGGGCCGCGTATTGAGCAGTCTTGGCACCTCAGGCACAGCCCGACCCCTTGCGTGGCACCTCTCTGCGTGTGCCATGCCTTAACGATCTCGACTCCCAACTTGCCATTTCTGGTTTGCCCCATAATCCTAGTTTGGCCAGTCATTTTTGGTTAGATAACACGGAGCAACCCATTTGTTCGGATCCGATGACGGCGGTTGGCGGGATATAAGGGAAAGCAGCAACTTGGGCAACTGAAGCAATTAAGCTGACTTTGTAATAATGCCGCTTGGGGTGTGTGTGTGTGTGTGTGTGTGTGAAAGCCCTACTAAGCAGGCATATACATAGAATGAAGGCTACTGCTAAGCTCGTAAGCCGCCCTGAGTCTTCGGAGAAGGGCGGGATATAAATGGAATTAAAATAAAGTAAAATAAAATAAATAAATAAAATACTTTTTGGCTTGAAGGAGCTTTCGGAATTTCATTGCTCTCAGGTTAGCTTGTGTGGGTAGAACTCTTTAAGCTCTCAAGTCGTTAGCCTTCTTCTCTTCAATTGATTTAATGCCAGGGGGTCTTCAAACTTGGCCCTTTTATGACTTGTGGACTTCAACTCCCAGAATTCCTCAGCCAGCGTGCCTGGCTGAGGAATTCTGGGAGTTGAAGTCCACAAGTCATAAAAGGGCCAAGTTTGAAGATCCCTGATTTAATGGGTCTAGAACAGACCTCCCAGTTTTGGTGCTGGTGAGATGTCTTAGAACTCTGATGCCTTTCCCTGCCAGAATGGTCCAAATCTAACTCCGAATCGTTGGGAGCTGAAGTCCCGTCATATTTAGAGGATGCCGGATTTGGGAGATGCAGTCTTAGAGCTTCGGTCATGTCCCAGAGTCTTCACTTCATGGGAACTGCTGTGGCTCATTTCACTTTGTCCAGGAACATGTGCTCCACAGATGGGACAAAAAAAATCATCCTGTTGCACTTTAATAATGTTTTGTGTGAGTAACAGGGTACTTACTACCACATTTGAGCCTCAGATTGCTGCTGCTAAGCAAGGAAGTTGTTAAATGAGTTTTGCCACATTTTGCGACCTTTCTTGCAACAGTTGTTAAGTGAACTACTACAGTTGTTAAGTTAGTAACATGCTTATCAAGTGATTCTGGTTCCCCATTGACTTTACCTGTCAGAAGGTCACAAAAGGTGATCACATGACCCCGGGACACTGCAACCATCCTAAATACATGCCAGTTGCCAAGTGTCTGAATTTTGATCATGTGACCATGGGGATGCTGCAGTGGTCAGATGTGTGAACAATGGTCATAAGTCACTTTTTTCAGTGCTGTTATAACTTTGAACAGTCACTAAATAAATGGTTGTAAGTCGAGGACTACCTGTATTTTTTTTAGTACATGTGTTGCTTTTTAATGTATATGAATCTTTCATGTTTTGTGGAAAATGTAAAATGGCATTAAGGCTTTGTAAAATGGCTTAAGTTCAAATTTTCTATGGAAGACACTGGGTCAACCATGGGGTCAATATGAATAATTCCATCTCCCCAGCTGTTACTGAATTATTATTAATATCCTGGCAGCCTGTTAATGCCATTTCCTTTCTCCATCTCCAGGAATATTCTCAGATATTGCAACAAGCAAGTATATGCTTTACACTTTCTCAGTAAGGGATATATTTTACTTAAATTTGTAATTTTTAAAATTGCCCAGCCTCAAATGTATTACAGTATGAAAACACTATAATTTTCAGACTGACTTTATAGTTTCTTAATTCTTGCTCATTATGTGTTTTCATGTTTTGTACTCTAATGTAATGGGTATTCCGAGTAATGGTTATAATCATATGGACAGCTGGTTTGTATTATCTTTCAGCCATGGTGTTATCTTGGGTCAGCTTTTATGATTTGTAAACTACTGCAAGAACATAGTTAGAGATGATAACTTGTGAATATAGTAATATGATTATCTTAGGTTACAATTCTTATAGTCTCTTTTTATTTATATAATGTATTACTAAAAATTCACTGAAATTTGTTCCAAATAAACCCAATTGAATTTGTAATCTTGGTGTGATTTGTCTGATCTGGAATTGGAAGGCAAAGCTTTTCAGAAACATTGAAATGGCATAGGAGTATTGAATATATTTCAACAATACTGTAGATGTGAGAATTACTGCTATAACACATTTTAGTGATCATATTGATAGCATTTGCTGATTTTTTTTAATTGTGCACATGTTGTAGGTGTTGATAGTTTCATTTTATAAAATAGCTTATTCTGTGTTAAATTTAGGGCTGTTTAGTTGACTGTTCAGAGTCATTGCTTTGGTTCAGGAGGGTGGAAGTCCTAAATATTAAAAGGTTTTAATAAAATATCAATTTTAGAAAAGGTGCAACTAGTTTTCAGACCAAATTAATTTAAGATACAGATAGTCTTCAACTTATTACCACAACTGAGCCCCAAATTTATTTTTTTAAAAGTATTTTTTGGTTTTCTATCATTACAATTTATTTGTGCTTAATAACAACATGTTGTCTGGGTTAATTTTTGCCTGGTCATAAAAATTAAGTTCTTACTCTCCCACTTTTTCAACCATTGATAAAATAAATTCCATGTTTGAAAGTATGCTGTATCTTCTTTTCCTTTGATTCTCAACGTGAGTCTGTCCATTTCCGCACAGTCCAATATTTTCTTAATTATCGCTTCCTCCGATGGTGTTGTCTCATTTTTCCAGTGCTGCGCAAATACAATCCAACTGAGCCCAAAATGTCTGTTGCTAAGTGAGACATTTGTTAAGTGGGTTTTGCTCTGTTCTACGACCTTTTTGCCACAGTTGCTAAGTGAATCACTGCAGGTGCTAAGTCAGTAACTTGGTGAAGTGAATCTGACTTCCCCTTTAACTTTGCTTGTAAGAAGATTGCAAAAGGGGATCACATGACCCCAGGACATTGTAACTGTCATAAATATGAGTCAGTTGCCAATCATGTGAATTTTGATCACGTGACTTCGGGATGCTGAAATGATCATAAATATGAAAAATGGTTGTAAGTCACTTTTTTCAGGGCTGTTGTAATTTCGAATGGTCACTAAATGAACTGTTGTAAGTTGAAGACTTATCTGTTCAAATTTTACAGCTATTTTTAGGATGTCTATAAAAGTACTATTTTGTCTAAAATGTTTCTGTTTTTAAGTAGCTGATCTTTGGTATTATTTCTCAGTTATCAGTTTCATCTTTCTGCACAGTTTAGTAGCAACTAACTTGTTTTTCTGCTCTGCTTCTGTTCTGTGACTTTAATAGCCTCTTGCATATTTTTGAACCTCTGTCCTTTTTGCCTTGTCAGTGGAGAAGTTGGAGAGTGCCTTTTATTGCATATTATGGTTACATTTTTAAATAGAATATCTTCTTGCACACATTATCTATCTGCCATATCTATGGCATAAGGGAATGTGCACTCAATGCATTCTGTAGTTAGAGAACCCCTTTTATCCTTAAAAATTCAATTTTTGGGGTCTCCTCTAATAACTAAGCAGGTGTGTTTTCAGACACTTGGAAAAGCGGAGACATCACCCTGCCAACAAAAGTGCGTATAGTCAAGGCTATGGTCTTCCCTGTTGCAATGTATGGCTGTGAAAGTTGGACCATAAGAAAGGCTGAACGCCAAATAATTGAAGCCTTTGAACTATGGTGCTGGAGAAGACTCCTGCGAGTCCCTTGGACTGCAAGGCGATCAAACCAGTCAGTCCTAGAGGAGATCAAACCTGACTGCTCTTTGGAAGGCCAGATGTTGAAGCTCAAATACTTTGGCCACCTTATGAGAAGGAAGGACTCACTGGAGAAGAGCCTAATGCTGGGAAAGATTGAGGGCAAGAGAAGAATTGGACGACAGAGAATGAGGTGGCTGGATGGAGTCACTGAAGCAGTAGGTATAAGCTTAAATGAACTCCAGAAGATGGTAGAGGACAGGAAGGCCTGGAGGAATGTCCATGGGGTCGCAATGGGTCAGACACAACTTCGCAACTAACAACAACAAATTTTCAGACAGTACTCCTTAAATTATGTGTATTTCATTCTGGTTTTATGATGTTAAGGATCATTTTTATTTGCCTGAGATCTACAGTCAAATAAAAAAGTAAATTGATTTTTAAAAACTTTTTTAGTATATTTCAGCATACAGATATTTTATCTTCATTCAACAGTATTTATTAAATTTATATGCTGCCCATCTCATTGCTGGAGCAATCTAGGTGGTATACCTTTTCCACAATACAAATGGCATACTGTACAGTATCTATTAATTTTTTATTGAATAAATGATTGCAAGGTCATTTTTTTTACTTCAGTTGCATCACTTTTTACTTTTAATGCTGTTTGAATGAACACTGACACATCCACATCTCAAAAGAAAAAAACAACTTTATATGGACTATACTTGTTTTCACAACTGTAGATTAAACAAGACTACAAACTATAGATTAAACAAAACAAAATTGTTGTTGGAAGAGGATGTTTTCCTTTTGGCAATTTTCCTCCTCTTAGATACCCTAAAAGTTCGATAAATCCTCACTGGAAAGTTTTGAGTGTAGGTGGAGTTGTTCTTTTCCTCTTCCTTCAGTAGAAATTGTCCCCACTGACAGAAGCATTGTTGGAGTCTACTCAAGAGTGGAATATGAATTTGTGGAAGCAAGTCTGCGCTACAGATAAAATGCTTTTCCACATGTTTTAAGAGCTCTTCGCTTGGGAGAATTGTACTATTTACATAAGCAGCATTTTCAGTTTGGCAATCAGATGATAAGTATTTATGGTGGTATATTAGTTTCTAATATGCACTGTATTTCATGATTTGATTTCCTGGTTTCTTGTTATTGTTTTAATGAGAACAGTGCTGCATAAATCTTTTAAGGAAATAATGTTAGATTTCCATTGTTGAGTTATGAAAGCTATGCATTGCATTTAGCAATAGACTTGAATCTATTGACCTCTGCAGCCTAAATAAAAGGTACACATTTTCCCTTAAGGCAGGGGTGTCAAACTCAATTTCATTGAGGGCCACATCAGCATTGCGGTTGCCCTCAGGGGGCTGGGTGGGTGTGGCCAGGGTGGGCGTGGCCTATTGGGTGGGCGTGGCTAGAATGCATATGGCCTGCATCATTCGCATCAAGGGTGCCTATGGGGGCCTGGGCAGGAGTGGGACAGATCTGGGGGTCTCTGGCAGAAGGAGGGTCTCTGGGCCAGGGCCAAGGCAGTGGGGGCCATTCCCTCACTGTTTCCAGGAAGGCTTTGTGGGCCGCATGAAACCACTTCGTGGGTCGGATCCGGCCTCCGGGCCTTGTGTTTGACATGTCTGCCTTAAGGACATGTCTGGAAAATAATTATCCTAATTCCATTAGTATATATCCCCAGCAGCTCTAACAGAACACAACACAGTTGAGTTTGTTGGCATTTTAACCTTTGTGCAAATTACAGATAGATAAAAAAAGGAGTGTGGCACAGTTTTTTAATAACAGCAAAAACTCATTTAACAACCGCCTTACTTAGTAATGGAATTTTTTCTTCCAATTATGGTTGTAAGTGGAGACTACCCATACTGTCCTTTAAAACATTTATATTTGATTTATGGAAACTTTGTTCTGCTGCGATAAGAATGATGACATAATTGAGAACTACATCACTTGAACATTAAACCACAAGTATAGCTTATTGTAATGCCATGGTTTGGTTATGCCCTGACTCTATTTTCAAACTGATTCTTTGGTTAAAATATATTGGTGTTTATATAATGCTCTTTTTGACAGCAACTTTAATATTCCCATTCATGTTTGAAGGAGTAACTGAAAGTGAAGTGCATTAAATCCTTGGTATAGCACACCTTGATGTAGAGAACTTTGTATACCATTAGACATATTTTGTTCAGATTTATGTCTGTTTAATCAAGGATTTGTTTATTAAATGGAAGATTTGTTGCAGGTAGTGTTATTGAAGACAATTATATAATTATGCAAATGTGATAAAAGAAATAGATTTGGACATAATATACACTTAAATAGTTGGTTAAATAGAATTCTTATTGTGATAACATATTTAGACTTTAAGTAGAATTGGCACTGTGGAGTTGGAATGGTATTTTTTGCAGTTTACTCTTTGATTATATAAAGTCTATCCTTGCTAATTTCACAAATACATTGTGTTCTCGCTCTGTCTCTCTCGCCCACTGTTTCAGATATCATGGCATATTGTTTTAAAATGTTTGCTATGTTATATGATGCCAAGCATTGGGTTAATTTGATGGTTAGACTCTGTTTTGTACAGTTTCATATAAATTAATTTATAATTATAAAAATAAACTAGCTGATAACATGTGATACTCTTTTATATTAGTACACTTACATAATTTTAGCTCTGCCTGCATACAGTTTGACTATCAAACTCTTAAACTCTTAGAGGCTCCAGTGATGAAAAATGTTGCCTTTTAGCATGCATGTAGTCCTCAAGCAAGTATGTTTTAGGGAACAGATTTTACACTATAATTTTGGTTGAGATACACTTAATTCTTCCTTCTTTATGGATCTTTTTCAAACATTTGACTTTTCTTTGTTGTTTTAAACTACTTAATTTAAAGAAATTTCTAACAAAAATAGAATTCAGCTTGAAATAAATGGTTTTGTTGATGTTCTTATAAATGTCAGTTTGATATTTTAAATAATATTGCACTGGCTGCTAAATTAACATAATTGTTTCTTGAGATTTTTTTTAATGCTTAAATGATTAACTTCAAAATTTATTTGAAATTTATTTCAAATTTATTTGGACCCAGGTTTTAAACATCCTTTTGCTGTTTTTTCCAAATTGCATGTGCCATTTTTGCATTCCTTTGGAAAGTTTCTTGTGTTCCCAAGGTTTCACAAGAACAGGTGTGCTATTTGGAGAAAGAATAGCACACATGATTTGAAGAAAGCACCACAAGAATGGGTCTCTTGTCATTCTCCAAATACCGTCTTTCCCCTAAAATAAGATCCAGTCTTATTTATTTATTTTTTTGCCTCCAAAGGAGGCACCAGGTCTTATTTTCAGGGGGTGTCTTTTCCATGCTCTGACCTCACGGCGGTGACATTGACAGCCTTGCCCAGTCAGCCGACTTCTTCTGCAGCAGAAGGAAATGCCTCTGCAGCTGAGAATGGAGCTCTGGATTGACACGTGTGGCACCCCCCAGCTTGAATTTCGCCATCAGAGGACTTCTGGAAAGGCCTCTGTAGCCGAGAACCGAGTCATGGATTGAATCTGTAGCTCGGTTCTCAACTGCTGAGGCCTTTCTGGAAGGCCTCTGATGGCGAAATGCAGGCTGGGAAACACCACAGAAGAAGTGGGCCAGTGAGGCAAGATAAGTGTTGATTCATGGGAGGCCTGGCTGAAAGTGTAAGCGGGTGTGGGCTGTGTGGGGTATCTCCACCCCTCCCCTGGCTTCATTTTTAGGCATGCACCTCACCCCAAAACTAGAGCTTATTTTGGGGGTAGGGCTTATATTAGATCCACCCCCAAAATCAAGCTCGGGATTATTTTCAGGGTAGGTCTTACTTTTGGGGAAATATGGTAGTGTCCATTCTTGTGAGACCTGTGGAAAGTCCTGACTCTCCACTTCAGTCCCAGCCCTGGTATTGCCACCACTGAGTACCTCTGTAGAAAGATGATGGGGAGTGGTAGCTCCCCTGTGGTTGTAATTGGTGGGATGCCAATTGCCTGAGTTTTGATCACATGATTGCAGGGATGCTGCAATGGCTATACCATCTGGCACAAATCATAATTCCACTTTTTATTACCACTGCAATTTTGAAAGGTCATTGAACAAATATCATTTTTGGGCTAGGTCTTGTGTATTATGTGATGCGGCTGCCATGAATTCTTTCTCTATTTCTGAATTTGTTGAGATAGAGTGCTATGACATCAAATGAAAGCATAATTTCATCTTCTATTTTAGATCTTTGATTTTCTAGAGGCACAGTAGTAGGATGTTGATGGGACTTCCAGGTGGCAGGGCTCCGTCGATGGCGGCCATTTTGACCGTCAGCCCCATTGTTCTCCGTTGAACTGCGAAAACAGCGACAATCAGCTGTTTCGCGGTTCGGAACCCCCCCTCGGGAAAAGACGGGAGGGGGAGCATTCAGGTAGAGCTCCACTAGACCCCCAGAATTGTTATTCTGGGGGTTGAAGGGTGAGAGCCCCCCCGTAGCCTGAATTAGCTCTGGACTCGGGGACTCCTCTGTTCCAAGGCTTTGGAACAGAGCAGGATGCTGCAACCATCCCTGCAATCAACATTGTATTTTGGATTACTTGGATGCAGGTAGAGCTGTGCAGGAAAATTTTGAAACAGCAAGTATATGATCTTTAACTCTGGTTTATACTAAAAGAAAGGAAGAAAAGATGGCGCAGGAGTGAATTGTTAGTGAAAAATAAAAGGACAAAAGGACAAGGAATATATTATAAAATATAAAGACTGAGAAGGAAGAAATTGGTTTTTTAAAAGTCACTGCGCAAAATATTTGAAATTGGTTTTAAAGTGAACTTAAGGACTTGTACATTTAATAGGGGAGAAACAAAGTTGCATGCTGAGTGAAAAAGTGAAAGTGTGCAACGAAGATTAATTGGGTGTTAAAATGGCCTCTAAATCAGCTAAAGCTTCTGCTCCTAGAAGTAATGGTGCATCACCAGTTCAACATTCTTCATTACAGGCACTGATGCCACCCCCTGCAGTACCTGCACCTGCATTAACATTAAAAGATTTACAAGATGCTTTAAAAATCAATCTCAGCAAATATCTGAACTTATTAATGAGAAGAATAAAGAAATACGAGAGGACATTTTAGTGGCCTTTCAGGGACTGGCAGTTTGCATTGAGTGTTTGGATGAATGTGTGGAAGAGGTGTATCAAAATAATTTGAGATTGGATGCTAAAATGTCAGAAGCTGAGAATAAAATAGATAAGACTGAGGACGAGGTGGTTATGATACAATATAGAGATATGGAGTTTGCTTTGAGGATAAGAGGATTGAAAGAGGATCCAAAGGAAAACTTGAAAGTGTTACTGGCAGAAGCCCTGGAACCGATTTTGGGCTGTCAATCAGAAGAATGGAAAAGTTTCTGGATTTTAAATATGCAAAAAACTAAAATATTGCCTAAAAATATGACCACAGAACAAAAGGTAGTCTTAGAAAAATTAACAGGATTTGAAATAGTTAAAAAAGATTAAATATTTGGGTGTATATCTTTCAGTTTCAAATGCAAAATTATATAAAAATAATTATGAATTGTTATGGTTAAAAATACAAAAAGAGTTAGATAGTTGGAAAAAATTACAATTGTCTTTATTGGGAAGAATTGCAGCAGTGAAAATGAATGTTTTACCAAAAAATTTTATTTTTGTTTTTGTTTCAAATGATACCTAAACTCAAAAAAGATTCAAATTTGGAAGAATGGCAGAAAGGTATTAATAAATTTGTTTGGGCAGGAAAAAGACCGAGAGTAAAATTTAAGATAATGCAAGATGTATGTGAAAGAGGTGGTCTTAAAATGCCCAATTTTAAACTATATTATGAGGCTGTGGCTTTATCATCAATTAGTGATTGGTTTAATCTAACACAAGGGAGATTACTGAATATTGAGGGATGTGATTTATTATTTGGCTGGCACGCATATTTATTGTATGATCAGAAGGTGGATAATATCTTTAAGACACATATATTATTAAGGTATGCCCTGCTGCGAGCTTGGAAAAAATATCGACATAAGCTAAATTATAAAATACCAATTTGGGCAATACCTAAACATGCAATAGAAAATATAAGCGTGGGATTCAAACATGATGTGACTACATATAAAGAAATTCTTAGAATGGAAAGGAATGTATGGCAATTAAAGCCATTTAATGTTTTAAAAGAAGAAAGAATAGTGCGGACTTGGTTTCAGTATGGTCAGTTACAAGCTAGATGGAAGGAGGATCAGAAAGTTGGTATTTCGACAACCGATGAAGATTTGGTTAAACAAATAAGAGATCAAAGTCCAGCACATATAGGGAGGATATATAATGCACTGATAGAAATAGACTCAGAAACGGAACTTGTTAAAGATTGCATGATAAAATGGGCCCAGAATTTTCAGGAGCCCATAGCGATGGATATCTGGGAAAAGATATGGGTCAGAAATGTGAAATTTACACAGGCACAACATTTTAAGAGAATTTTTATAAAATGTTTTATAGATGGCATTTAGATCCAAAAAATTAGCATGTATGTATCCGAATTATCAGCCTAAATGTTGGAGGTGTGGTTGTGGTGATGCAACCTATTATCATATATGGTGGCCTTGTAAAAAAGTTAAAGCTTTTTGGATTAAAATTTGGTGGAATATGCAGAAGATATTTAAGAAAAAGATAAGGTTTTCTCCACAGTTATTTCTGTTGGGTATTATTACAGATTGTACTGTTATAGATACTAAATTGATGTTAAATTTAATTATGGCAGCAAGACTCTTGGTAGCGCAATATTGGAAGAAGGAGGAACTGCCTACTATAGAAGAGTGGACTTTAAAAGTTTCTACCTTGGTGGAAATGGCAAAGATTTCAGCATATTTGAAAGAACACTCGTAACAGAGATATATTTTGGAATGGAGAAGATGGATCGATTATATTCAGAATAAATATGGGACTAGAAAGTTTCATTTAGTATATGAATAAGTATTAGTTTAAGTTTAAGTTTATTGAATTTTTATACCGCCCTTCTCCCGAAGGACTCAGGGCGGTTAACAGGGCATATAAATAGAAATACAAAAGTTTAAAAAGGATTAAATTATTGCCCGAATTAAAACAATCAAAATATAAAAAAACATTAAAAACCCTAAAATTCCCCCATCAGGCCATGCCAGCTTGTTCGAATAGATGGGTCTTTAACCCACGCCAGAAGGAGCGAAGATCCGGTGCCATCCGGAGCTCAACCGGCAGTTGGTTCCATAAAGCCGGGGCGCCCACAGAGAAGGCCCTCCCCCTGGGGGCCACCAGCCGGCATTCTCTGACCGGAGGCACCCTGAGGAGGCCCTCTCTGTGGGAACGCACAGGGTGGAGGGGAGTCGACGCCGGCAGCAGGTGGTCCCCGAGGTATTCCGGACCCATGCCATGTAAGGACTTAAAAACCATCACCAAGACCTTGAACCTCACCCGGAAGACAACTGGTAACCAATGCAGCTCGCGGAGCAAAGGTGTAACATGGGAGTACCCAAGACAACTCTCGTGGCCGCATTCTGTACCAGTTGGAGCCTCCGAGTGGTCTTCAAGGGAAGCCCCATGTAAAGAGCATTGCAGTAGTCCAGACGAGAGGTCACGAGCGCATGAGTGACCGTACACAGGGCATCCCGGTCCAGATAGGGCCGCAACTGACGCACCAGGCGAACCTGAGCGAAAGCCCCCCTAGTCACGGCTACTATGTGATCTTCTAGAATAAGCCGTGAATCTAGGAGGACTCCCAAGTTGCGAGCCCTATCCACGGGGGGTAAAAACTCACCCCCCATAGAAAGAGATGGAACATTTTGAATGTCCCGGGATGCCGGAATGTACAGCCACTCAGTCTTGTCAGGGTTGAGCTGAAGTCTGTTCCTCCCCATCCAGACCCGAACCGCCTCCAGGCAACGGGACATCACATCGAGGGCATCACTGGGGTGGTTTGGGGTTGAAATGAAAAGTTGGGTATCATCGGCATAGTATTATATGATGTATTACTAATTAGTTATTATTATTATTAGGGATTTTTGTGCATTGTGTTCTGTCCATGATAACTGGTTTGGTCTTTACTGGGAGAATAGTGATGGTTTTGTCTTTCTTTAGATTTTTGAGCGCTGCTCTGACCTCTGCTTCAAGTTGGTTCTGATTATGTTGCTATGTGGTACCGTTTTCTGCTTTATAGATTCTTGAATTTTTGTGGCATACCCTGTTGTTTTAAATGTTGCTTCTTAGGCTGCAAAAAAAATTCTAACTCATTAGCAATGTGTTATATTTGATGGCTTTCTGGAGAATATTATGTACTGCAATGCATAGTGGATAGCTGACTACTTATTTGGATTCAGGTGTTGTCAGCCCTCCCTGGCAAACCACTTTATTATGAGGCTGCAGTAACAGAATCTTGCAAATCTGAAAGTACAAAACTTCCTGCCTCCCCTTTTAACTGCTTGATTCATCAGGGCAGGTCTTTTCTCATTTTCTTCTTATAACAAGCCACTGGTGGCTTCTTCCTTTCTTGTGCCATTGTTTCCTGTGTTTCCCCTTTCCCCCAGGTTATGCTCACATTCCATTGCATTACTTTCCCCTTCAGACACAACCTCCCCTCCCATGTTCCCAGAAAAATAAGTTGTGGGTTGTGAGAATGAAAAATAGCTATGTTGCTTTCCTCTTCTCCTGGCAACCTAGCGGCCTGCACACAAGGCACTTCATAAATCATCTCCAGTTAAGTGGCAGTCACCCGCCACTTGGGAATCTAGTGATTCCTCCCCCCCCATGTCTTGTATGCCTGACAAGAAAGGAACTGAATTATTTTCCTCTACTTAGTCTGTTTAATACTCGAAACTTCCTCCATCTCGTAGATCTCCTCAGAGTTCCTCCAGCTGATCATGGTCAGCGCCTGGTTCCTGCAAGGCCAGAAGCTTCTTAGGGTGGGAATTATTGATGTATTGATTGTGAAAACAATATATCAATGTTGCTGTTCTATTGTTACCTCCCATGTTCTTTCTGAGTCTGGGTAGTCTTTCCAATGAATTTAGTACTCAGCCTGCTTCCTCTGCATGTAGAGGCTAATACTACTTCCACCTCATACTCTCCCCATCTGCTAGAATGGGAGACAGAAGTGTTGTCGCTGACCGTAGAGTGCAGTGGGGGGGGGGGGGGCTCTTTTGCAAACAGTGATTGATGGAATTCAGGGAAGACCATTGTGATGGCAACTGCAAGCTAAATGTACTGGATTGATTTGATTAGTTACTGGGAAAGGACCACTTACTATTTTGAGCCCAATTTCTTGGAAAGTCTCATGGAATTTAATAATTTTGTAGAAAGCTGCATCACATCTCCTTGAATTCTAACCCCTTCTTGTGTATTTGCTGCTTTTTTGTATGGGATTTTTTTCCAGGTTGAGTCATTCTTTTAAGAAGCTTTTGGGCTGCAGGAAATATGTCGCATGAATGTGGCATGAGGTACGGTATTTACTTTCTTGTCTGTCTGTTGGTAAGACCCATGTCAAATGGAGACATACCAATAGAGGAGTGCAACATTTTTCTAAGCAAACTCAGCAAAAGATATGAGATCAGTCTTGCTGATAAGAAATGCAGCATTTTAAATACTGCTGCAATAGCTGCTTAACCTCAGCTTCTCTGTTGGAAATCAGATGAATGATGGATGATACGACTTTCAATATTTAATAATTGCAAGGGGGGCTCGTAAAATTTGGAAGTGAATTGACTTTCTCTGTCTTCTCACGTGATTGGCTAATCCTCTGTATCTAAAGACATGATCCCAAAGAACCTGAGCCATCTTGGACCATTAGGAAGCCCTTGCAAGGAATTAAATTAGCCATTTTGGTAAATAAATCCATTACTACCAGTTTGGTAGTATACCCCACTACCAAAGGAGGAAGATTGGTGATGAAATCTAGTGAAAAAGTCTCCCAGGGTTTGGGGGGAAGGCATGTTTATTGATTGTAACAATCCAGCTGGTTGGAGATTGGTTTTGCTCTCCAACAAACTTGACAAGAGGACTCATAATCTTTAATTTCTCTTTGGATGCAGGGCCACCCAAATTCTCTGAGGTCTCTGTTGGGTTCTGAATTTTCCTCCATATCCTGCTGTCTTGGGCACAGCTGTACTACTTACTCCTTTTCCCCTTAGGGCAGGGGTCAGCAACCTGAAACAGTGAAAGAGCCACTCAGAACCGGTTCCCTCACAAAAGGAAAAACTGGGAGCTGCAAAAATTGTGTGCGCATGCACAGAACAGGGTTTGACTGAAGAGTGGATCCAAGGTGAGATATGCACCTACCCTGCATATTTGAATTGATTGGTTGAACTTTTTTAGTCCCACTTTTTTTTTTTGGACTGCACATGGCAGAAGACTGGGAGCCGCAGGAGATGGCTGAAAGAGCTGCATGTGGCTCCGGAGCCGCGGGTTGCAGACCTGTGCCCTAGGGGATGAGGCATATATAAATGTCCATTGTGCAATAGCTACCCGCCCACCACTGTGAAAGGGGAAACGTGACTTGTTGGGCTTCCTTGAATTTATATCTGGATGCTTGAACTCAAGGAAGCCTAGCAAGGTACCATTTCACCTTTCATGGTGGTGTATGTACCCCACAGCTATTGTGCTACATTGGGTGAAAGATATCACTGTTGCCTTCCTGTTCCCAGCCTTTAGAGTTGATCTGCATTACAGGACTCAAAGTTGCTTAGCTGCAGTATTGTTGTTGGGATGGAGATGATTGACAGTTCTTTCTCTTGAAATGCTGCTTGCTCTTGGGTTAACCAGAATTGCCGATCCTTTTTCATTAGCTGCTATAATGGTTTTACAAGTCTAGCAAAATTAGAAAATTTCTGTAGAAGTAAGCAAAGCCTAGGAAGCACTGCACATCTTTTGTATTTGTGTGTGTGTGTGTGTGTGCGCGCGCGCATGCACACGCACCCTATGATAGAACAAACTGTGCCTTTGCTGGATCTGTTTGTATAGATATTCTGTATCACAGATAGTCCAGTTCAGTCAGATCAAAGACACATTTTTCTAATTTCACAGGTTTAAAATTTCCCATAATTTTTGCAGTACATTTCTGACTTGAGTTATATGCAAGGAGGGATTTTTGGAACAAACTAAGATGTCAGCTAAATAGACAACACATTTGTCTAAAATGTCTGAAAAATTGTCATTCGTGAATCAAGAAAAAAACATTCCACAATTAACAAGGCCATAAGGCATTACTATATGTTCAAATTTTCCTGGTATCAAAGGTTATTATAAATATTCATGTCCTTCTTCCATTCTGATTAGCTTGTAAGCATTTCTAAATTCTAGTTTTGTAAAGTGTGCTTTTTGTAGCTGGTCTAATAGATGAGAGATGAGTGGGAGTAGATAATGGTCTCTAATTGTTACGTTCACATTTTTGTCACCAACTGTACAGGCTCGTTTGCCTTTCTCTTCATATTGGCTGATGTTCTTCCTTGTCAGGTGTTTAGCAGTTAACTAGGTTCCTTGAGTATCAGAGGTCATTCTTGAAATTCCTCTTTGGAAAAGAGTAGGAGACTTGCAATATTGATGTCAGACCAACAAATAAGCCAAATAACAAATGTGACTAGATGAGCTAAATCTACTTTATTGTAAGGCTACATTAAAGAATCTTGCAAGTCTGAAGTATGACATTTTCCATCACTACTTTTAATTGCTTGATCGATTAAAGTGGGTCCTTTCTAAATTGCTTCCTCAGACGATCAGCTATTGGGTGATGCTGCCTCTATTGACTGATTGTTTTTCTTCTATCTTTTCCCAAAACTCATTCCCACACACCATTTAAAAAAAAACAGTAAAAAAGCTTAGAAGCATACAAAACGACCAGAACACATCTTCTCCAGCAGCCAACATCCAGATAGGCAAGGATTAACACCTGACAATCAGTCAAGCAGAAAACAATACCCTAATTAAGGAATTATCATGGAATAAGTAAATCACGCACCCCAACACTGGCAGGGCAAGCTACTGTACATAAACAGTGAGCAAACCACACACTCACCAGCACTGATGACAATACAAACAAGCTCAGGTTTACCAAGGATTCCACAGTTCATGTCTGCCATAATTTAGGAGGGAATGAATGAATGAACAAATGAAAAAAGCCAGTTTGGTTTAATGGCCCCAGACTAATCTGAGAATTCATTTGTGGTTTAAAGACACTGTAATTTGCAATAGTATGTTCATAATGTGTGAATTCAGCCAACATTTTTTAAATAAAATAAATCATTATGAAGTAGCCTGTGACTGTTAGACACAAAAATAGTCACAAATTGAAATCTACTCTGTTTGAGTTACAAATAGAAAAGAAGTTTATTAGATTTCACCACAAAGTCTAAAAAGTAACGGTTTGCAAAGTGTGGTGGATTCAGGAAGGCAAACAATGAATGTAGCCAAGCACTGAACCACACCCCCAAATTCCAAAATCACATATTATACATCCTATCGCAACGCCCCATTCCCTTGCCCATGGCCCCATTGGCTTAGGCTTTGGAGGTTACAATCTATCAAAAGCGCCTAAACAGAATACATTATCTCTGCCCGTTTGCTTACATTATATGATCCCTCCCCATCTATCCTGTTTACTCAGACCATATGTACATGCTTATCAATTCTAAAGGAGAGATGTCTCCCATCTTCTACACCTGTCAGATCAAGTAGGGGTACCAGGCACCAGAAGGTACTTAAAAACAGTTCCTAGATGGTGACTCACGCTTGGCCCCTATTATAACTCCTGTTCTCCCCCTCCCTCCACTTGAGGCTTGTACTTTCCCCCATATACTCAAAGCATCTACTCAGGCAATTAATTATAAAATGATAATTATAAAATATAGAATATGATTACATGATAATACTAAAAGCATATATATATTTATTTTTAAATTTCCTCGCTACTTCCAGTTATTTTCCACAACTCCATATGTTATGTTTCCAGTCATCGGCCATTTTGCAGAGTCCTTCATTATGAAAAACATGCTAGCTTCAAGGCAAGAAGTGATAACATATGTGTGTGTATTGTGTGTGTGTATTTTGTGTGTGTATGTGTGTGTGTATATATATATATGTGTGTGTGTATATACACATACATGCTCATATATACACACACATACATATGAATATAAAATTGTCAGAAAAATGTTCATTAAGCATACATAAAAGATTTCACATTTTCTGCTATGCATTGTTTCTTGTAGTAGATGGTTGTAGGCATAAGAATGCAGTGTGAATTATCTGCTACTGATTACAGAAGTCTGATAGTACTCTCTTATGGTCAACAAGCAGTTTTTGCAGTTGTTTCCTGAACATAAATAATCTTAACTAATAATATATTTGATTTATTGGCAAAGGTTTTTGTGATAGTCCTCTAATGTAGCAGCCTTTCATTACAGTTTCATTGAATCCTTGGAATTTATGGATTTAGATCATCAGTCTTTTGACAACAAAATCAATTTTTACATACTTAAATTTAAGCTGTAAATAAATTTATGTAGAAAACAATTTTGTTTTAATCATTTTCAAAAACGTGATATGAAGCCAGTTACACCCTTTGAATATTTCAAGAGAACTGGTTTCTGGAGATTAATTATTAGAGATTTAATCTGGAGATTAAAAAATAATCTAACAGTAGAAAGATTAAAGAAAGAAAGAATAGATATTAAAGTTTAAGATTTTTTTATTAAACTCATCTATTTCCTACACACTTCATTAGCTTTTACTATTGTCTGTATTTGGTATAAATTTGCTATATGTCAATTTTCCAGATAGCTTGGTCTTCTCCATTTTAACCCCAGAGGGTTTTAAAAAATGATATCTGGAGGTAATTCCTGTTAATGTGGCATACACTAATGTTGTTTTGCCTTCGATGGGATCTGTCATATATTATTAATTTTATTTACATCAATACAAATTATGTTTAAAATTTTTATTTTTTAATACATTTTTATTAAAAGTTTTAAGGAATACATAAAATCTATCACAAACCAATACGAAATAGAGAGAAGAAAGGGAGAAGGGGGAAAAAAAGCACAAAGTGCAATGAGAAAGATTAAAAAGACAGAAGAAACTTCCAATTTCCTCTGCAGAAAATATAAGTATGATCACAAAATTATCTCTTACTGTATAATTACAAAAAGCTCACTTTTTATTGTCTATTTTTTTCTAATCAAAACCACAAGTGCATTTTTTTTCTTTTTCATGAAAAAACCTATAAGGGGTTTCCAATCAGGCATAAATATAGATATTATCTTTTTCTGATCAAAGAAGTTAATATAGCCACCTCCTCAAGTTCCATCACCTTCACCAACCCTTCCATTTTTGCAAATATAATAATATTGGTGCAGTTGTCATATTTTGTTTATTTATTTACTTGTTAAATTTCTATGGCTGCCCATCTCAGCCACTGACATATATAAAAACTGAGTTGCCTGTCCATTAGTCCTAAACAAAAGCCTCTGCTTTCAGTTATACTTTAATCAATTATGTTTTAACAGTTGTAGAAAAATCATAGAATAATTTCCTTCCCTCTTTATTTGTTAAAAGATGGCTGATATTTTACAGTGGCAGTTGACATGGACTAAAGTGATTCTCACTGCAGAACATTTAGCCAATATGCAGTTAAAATTAACTGAAATTCAGTTAATATTGAACTCGTTCAATTTCAGTAACAATTGAAAATTATTATCTGTTTATCTGGTATGGCGTAACTTTAAAAATAATGTTCCATTTCATCACTTTTTAATGTGATGCATGGCTGATTGATTTTGCCATAGCAAGCATGAATCTGGGCAACCTTATCCAGGGTTGGAAATAGTGGATAATTTGTAATATTCTGATTTTCCTTTATATGCTATTTTCCATTTTCATTCCTTATTTACTTTTCCCATTGTTACAGGAAATTCCATGTATGGGAAGTTTGCTTGGTAGAAAATAGGATGCGGAGGATGTTGCAATGCAAAAACAGTTGAGTAGAATGCATTCTGAACTCTTAACATTGCTTTTTCTCAGGATTTCTCAGGGGTAAATATACATCCCTGCCTCCCGTTTCTTTCATTTTGGCAGCTTTGCAATTGAGAAATAGTGACTGGAGTTCCTAAATCTCTAGTTTGGCCTTTAATTTGCAATTCATCAAATCTAAAAATAAATGAATAAATTTCTTGTTGAAATTTTTTTTAAAAAAAAATAATTTAATAAATAGAAACAATTTATATTAAGAATAAGACAGCGAAAAGCCACATCAGATTTGATATTTCTAGATACTTTCTAATCCGTAGTTTATTTTTCTTATGGTATTTTTCTTGTCTTTCTATAGGGATTAAAGACACACAGGAGCCTTCATGGATATAGTTGATACATTTAATCATTTAATTCCTACTGAGCACTTAGATGATGCCCTATTTCTAGGATCCAACCTGGACAATGAAGTCTGTGAGGATTTTAGTACAAGTCAAAATGTCTTAGAGGATTCGCTGAAGAACATGCTCAGTGATAAGGACCCTATGCTAGGATCTGCAAGTGCTCAGTTCTGTTTGCCTGTTTTGGATAGCACTGATCCCAATTTCCAGATGCCTTGTTCTACAGGTAACTCTTAATATTTTCAAGTCTACACTTTTAAATAGAGCAGTATTGTAGTGTTTTCCCCTTTTTTAGTTTGAAAATACATTTTTCTTTCTGCTCTGCTTTATAGCATAGAGCAAAACATTAAATTGCTAGTTGTCCCTGAATTCACTTGAAAATTCTATTTAAGAAGCTTTAAAAGGAATAATGGAGAGGCATGGTGCTACAGGCTATTTTTTCTATGAAGACACTGGTGTACCTAGTACTCTACCCTTCACTTTAAAAGATATAATATAATATATTCTATTATAACTAAAGAATCTGTGGAATCTTTAAAAAGCCGAGAAAAGTATATATAATAGCAGAGTTCCACTCCTACAATAGAGGTTTTCCTTGATCCTTCACAAATCTGTGTCTAGATAAATCTTCACTCTGCAGAGATTTTTTTTTGGGGGGGGGGCATTGAAAGCAGTGGGGAATTCAATTTTGATGAATTGTAAAGACCATTCTGCAGACCTAATGGGTTATAGTGCTGCAGAATAGGATGTAACTTTGGACATACTTTTTTAAAGGGAATTTCATTCTTAGCACAGAAGGATTTTCAAGATGACCTTTAGAGCTTTATGCTATAAACTGATCCTTTTAATCAGAGTGGTTTTTTTTGCTGAATAGCTTTCAATATAAAATGGGTATACTGACCGTCTGTAAGAAACAAATAGGACATTGCTTGATATGTGGTCATGTATGAGTTTCAATATTGATCCTTAGATGTTATAAACAATTTAAATTGGCATGTGTCACAACTCTTAAACATTCTGTATCATTTCCCCTCTGACTTTCTAGCTATTCTGTGTCCTTCATCCCATGTCATTGCTGTGGCTTGTCAAATCTTAGTCCCTTTTTGTTTCTTGAAAAAATAGGGGAAAAACAATAATAATTCCATTACAATACATATAATTTGAAATGTAGAAGAGGTTGATTATGAAACAGTACGAACATTCATCTGAATCTTAAGCCAATGAAAAAAATGATTTTAAAGATGTGATAAACCTTTTCTAAAAAGAATCCTTATCTATGGTAATACAGTTAATTATTTCAACTTGCTAATAGTTAAGAATGCCATCCATGTATAACATTTCTAGGAAGGGACATGGTTGAACACTATTATCTTTATTTCTGAATAAAATTTTATAGGATTGGGGTAATTGAATCTAGAAAAAAAGTTGTTATCCTGAATCTATGATAGATTTTATTTATCACTTTCTTGAAATAGCAGGATCTATATTTTGAATTCCCTGATGAATTCTACACTGAATGGCTAGCACTGATAATTATTTTAGTCCCAGTTACCTACAGTGACCACTAAGGAGATGTAATATTAAGTTAATGTAGCAGTACATAAAGTTGTGCTAAAATGCTCTTAAAAATAAATTGTGCTGAAACCATAGAACTTTTAGAATAAATACTATTGGGAAATAATAGTCACTTTATTTATTTTTTATTAACAATGACAATTTTGGTAATTCTATTTTGTTCTATTTTTGTAATAAAGACTTGTATGTTAAATTGGTTGATTATCAAGAATAGACTAGTAGTGACTTAAATTTTTGAATGCTTGAGATGAGTATAGCTGTCTGGTATGTCTTCAGCTAAAGTTCTAAGTTTTCTGTTGAATTTTAAAACTCTTGAAAGGGATGTGAGTGTAGATGCTCAAAGTATGCACAATATGTTACATATAATTATGAACTATTACGTTGAAGCAAAAATCTCTATATACTTGGAATTGTAACAACATAGATGTCTCCATTTTGTTAAAACAAGTATTTAGATTTTGTTATTTGTTCAAACTGAATGAACAAGATAAGAGTATTATAAGAGATTAGAAAGTCATGATTCAGTGATTCTTTCAACTAGCTATTTGTTCCTATGATCTGAATTCTTAAGCAGGACTGGCCATTTCCTCATGGCACACCTCATTTTGAAATTGAAGAGAAATGTAAAAGAATTTGCATCTTATATTAAATAAACAAATACCAACTTTACTCAAGGTCCCAAACCCAGTCAGTCTCTGAACATTGTATGAGCATTGCAGTAATTATTGAAAAACTAGCATTACCCGCAGAATTAGTAAATATTTCAGCTTTTCCTTAAATGACTATTTTATAATAAAGAAATAATAAAAAAATATAATTGTATAGAAGACAGTGTCCTATCCAAAATAATAGTGTTAATTTAATTTTAAAGGAATATATTTATCTGTACACATTAGGACTTTAGATATTTGCCTCATTAATGACTCGTGAGGAAGCATAATAAGGGATACTATATCAGGATGTAAAGGAATTCTCCAACTGACTGTTACGCTTTTGTTTTGAGGGAGAAGTAATTTTTCTCATCTGTTAAGTTCTTCCCCATTCCTTTCTTAATGTTTCTTCTCAGCTCCTGGTATTATAACTGCCCAATGAAAAGTTTTTCTTAAACAGCAATACCTTATATTGCATTTCTAATTATTTTTGAAACTAAAGAAGACTTTCAAAAAAAATTATAATTATAATAAATTATAATTATTTTTTTAGATAAAGATGTTGAGAGGTCTTATTAAATATGACGGATATTCCTACTGCATGGAAAAAGTTGTCTTATATTAGATCAGACCATTGGCTTATTTAACACAGTATTATCACTGACTGCCCAAGTTTCTCCAAGACTTTAAGCAGAAATTAGCCCAACCATATATTTTAGTTCCTGAGAAGTACTCTCTCTCCTTTCTAGAATTCAGATATCATTTGAAAAATCAGTGTCAAAAGAGGATTGGAAGTGAATCAGTCTGAGGGAATAAATTAATATTTTTTTGGCCCTTTCTATCTAGTTTTTCCTGGCTTACCTTAATTTTTTTCATTTAATTTGATAGGGTTTTTTTTGCTTTTCCAAATTTTCTTTATTTGAATAATATTTCTTTATGTTATTTTAAATGATATGGTTTGATCTTTTATATTGCAGTGATTTAAAATAAGAATTTGTTGAATTTTAACTGAATATTATAATTTCTTTTACCTGAACATTATAGCTTCCACTTCACTAATACTTCTGTCTTTTCACTTAAAATGTAATTCTGTTTATCTTTTACTTGGGGGAGAGACTATGATAATAAATAAGCTATTATCAAGTAATTTATCAGCAGTTCTATTTTGCTCTTTGTTCATTTGCTACTAAGGATAATTTAGAATCTGCGTAAAGTTGGTTGTGAGTCATGCCTGTGTTCCCGTTTCTGCAGTTACTTTTCAGGTGGATGAAAATCATGCATTTTTATAGTTTTTCATCATTTAGTGCTTGTCCTTCATTTGACTTGTTTCAAAATCGTTGTGTTTGTTTTGTTGTATTACATATTCATGCATATAATATGAAGTATACATACATATCTAATAGACTGTTTACACTCTTTCATCCTAAAATCCTTCCAGAGTGGCTAATGCAAGGTCAATAAAAGTGGTGTGTTTATTTATTGATTTAATTTATGGCCGACCTTTTCATTTAGGAGCTTAAGGCAACATTCATAGCATTACCACATTATGTTTTATTTTATAAAAACAACAAACCTGTGGGACAGGTTGAGCTGAAAGAGAATATCTGGCCTAAAATTTTCCTGAGAGGAGAGTGGATAGAAGGTAGATCTTCCCGGTTCCATTCCAGCGCTTGAACCACTATGCCACACTGATTCTCCATTGACAGCCTTAAACAATGAAATTCAAAGGCAAGGAGAGCAATGGCAGGCAATTTCTAAGTTATATTTATATTTATCAGATTAGAATGCAAGAAATCCAGGAACAGAGGAAGCAAATCGAGTTTTTTTTCCCTTAGCAAGGTCAATAGAGCCAATTCTGTTACCTCTACTACAAGTTGAATTTCAGAGTTATCATTCACATATGCAGAAATGTATAGTGTTTTTTTTAATACAGTTGGTTCTTATTTAACTCTGATTTGCTTTGCTGCCTTAATCATTTTGCTATTTCTTCATTATGGCATAATAAATATATGATATTTTAATATTAATTGGTTGAAATGGCTCAAAAATGATGTCTATTTTTTGGAAGATTGATTGCATTTGTTTCCATTTAAAATCATTTCTATTTTAAGAAGCATTAAGATGTATACAATTATAGATGACAGCTAGTGTTATTGGTAATGCATTCTGAATAGAATGACTTACAGTGAGAAATCAGGAGTGTCAAATTCAGTCTGCTATAACTATATAAGACATATACGTTTACTCAAGATTTTAGTAATGTACATATATTTATGTGATAACTGAAAAGCTTAATCATTGGGCTTCAGAAGTTACTTGTCCAGAAGTATTTATCCCAGGGAAGTAACTAGCTACAATATTCATTTTAATTCCTTTTTTGGTGTGTGTTTTTATGTGTACATATATGTGTGGATGGATGCCTTCAATTCAGTTTTTGACTTCTGTTGACTGGGCAAGTTACCTGCAATTTTCTTGGCAAGGTTCTTCAAAAGTGGCTTGTCAGTTTTTACTTATGTTGGCCATATGTGACCAGTTTCATCCTATTTGAAATTTCAGAATTACGTAGTTGCAGATCTTAGTGTGGGATTCAAAACTTCTACCATGAGTAAATCCCATGAACTCCAATGGGGTGGGGGGTGGGGAAGTCATGTAAAAAAATTTATATGAAGACATGACATAATGTAATATACATAATGTAACATATGTATCTTTCTGTCTGGCACTAAAAAGAAGTTGGGCTATATGTTACATCCTTTGGACATTTGACTCCTGTTTAGCAAGCAGGTGACAGCTATGGCCAGGAGCACCCTTGGTCAAATATATCCTGTGAACGAACTATGGATCAGGATGGTCTCACAGTCACTTAGAGCCTATTTACCTTCTACGTCAACTACTGCAATGAGGGTAGCATAGAGCTACCTTTGAGGACCATCTGGAAACTACAGTTATTCCAGAACCTGGCTGCACAAGCAGTTAAGAGGTTCTTCATTTTACCATTTTAACATCTCTGGTCCATAAACTGAACTGTTTATCAGAAATGTTTCAAGTGCAATCTAACACATTGGTTGTCCCTATATAGCCTTACATTGGTTTATCTTCAAGACTTTCTTACTCCTATCTGTCTAACTGATAAGTTCAGCTACAGTTAGTGTAGTCTTATGCCCTAGCTCTAAGGCATTGTCACGTTAGGGGACCTAGGAGGTCTTCTTTGTAGTTATGTCTGCCTTGTAGAATAGTGTTCTTCCTGAGATTTGGATGGTTCCAACACTGTTGGCATTTATAAAGTTCCAGCATGCTCTGAAGTGTAACGGTTAATTCTTTGGTAGTCTATCCTGATGTTTAATCCATTTTGTTGGATATACTCTCTGATGTATAGTGATGTAGTGTTGTGTATTTACTATTTATTGTTCTTATTATTGTTTTCACTTAGAGTTACTTTGTAATGGGGACCACATATAATCAATCCTCATCTGAAGTCGTGTTCCCTAACAGGGCCTTAGCAATTATTTGATTTAAAAAAACAAAACAATTTATAAAACAAATTGTACTTTACCCTTGTTAAATTATATTATATTTGTTTTGTTGTTAGCTTTTTAATTGGATTGTATCTTATAGATAGTTCTTATTGCTTTTTGTACATTTCACTAATTTCCCTTGAAATCCATATCGTATAATGTTAGGTAGATTTGTACTTGTTAGGAAACTAAGAGTAGGTGCTCACTGGTGTCTTTTCATCAGACTAGGTGGAAGTTTGGAATGGGGTGCATTAGGGTTAACTTTAGGGTCCTATAAAATTTAATTTCTCATTATTGTCTTTCATGAAAAGACAAAGCGAATCCTTATATTTCCAGATGAATCTTGGGTGTGATAATTATGGTAATTGAATTTTAATGGGGTTATTATGAAAGGCTACATTTTGATCTATCATTAAGATTTTTAAATGGCAGCAGAAGTAACCCATCACTGTTTTAACTAATAACCAGAAGAGCAAGCTACTTTTATTAGAAATCTTAAAGCAGAGCCTGGACAACCATCTGCCATGACTAGGGTTCTGCAACCTCTTTGAAAGAAATAATATGCACAGCCTCTTTGCCAGGAACAGCTTCCAAAGAAGCTGTGTCACCACCCCTTAATGATTCAAAGAATGAGCTTCCTGTGTACTTTGAGACACCCTTGTTCAAAGTCATTGCACAGCTTTGGAAGAAAATACTCTTTTTTGCTAATATTTATTTTATATATTTGCATTTATTTTTTAATAATTACATCTTAAATTCTTCTTGGTTAGTATTAAATAATTTCTGTGTCAGTGACAGGGACAGTAAATCTCTGCATTGAATCAACACCCATTATCAGATATTTTGAATGAAAGGAAATGAGTTTTGTAATGGAAAATCAATATAGTAATTACTATTTTCTGAACATAGACATTTCTAGTAGGTTTTCATTTATTGAATGTATTCTGCAACATCTTGTAAAATAAGTAAATTAATATATAGGTACATACATACCTGCATACACTATTTTAATATAAAGTAACAAATGTTTGCATGGAAATAAATCTCATTGTGTTTAATGAGATGTACATAAAATTGCAACCTTATACTGTAGCCCTTAGATTTTGGCTAGATGTTTAGCAAGTGAAACACATTGTTTCCAGACTATCATGTTCTACATTTAGCATCTAAAAATAAACTATTAAAATTATATAGATAAAGGAAATTGTCACTTTTGGATCAGCTCTTTCCATTTTTAAATTCTCTTTCTCTTAGGTGGGAAGGGACAGTGAGGGGACAGCTGATCCTTTAAGGACTGAGAACTTCCTGTGGCAAATCAATAAAATGTGAGTCCACTAAAAATGGCTATGACTCTTTCTCAAGGACCATGTATAAGAAATAATACTGCTCTGAATGACCACTTGTTTTATCTGCCTTTTGGGAAACTTGTACATCTCATTTCCTACACGTGCATTTAATCTTATTTATCTCTTTCTTTTCCCCCCCTCCAACCTACCCCTTCCCCATTGCCATTGCTTTCTTTATGTTTCACATCTCTCATGACATTATAGACTTAATAAAAATCTTTTTAAGATTTAGGATTGTGTTTTTTCCCCCATTTTTTTTAGCTGTCGGACTTGATGATATTATGGATGACAGAGTTAAGGAAACTGCCCACAGTACCATTGATGAAGGTGATCTGTCATCCAATAGGAAATTGAGGGACCAAATGGATGGAACTTCAATTAAATCACCAAGAAAGTCTCCACGTTTAATGAATCAAGGTAGTTTTTTTTAAAAAAAATAATAATAAAAATACACATTAAAAGCTATGCATTTTGTAGAGTTCCTGTTTCCATGATCAAACCACTTAAAGGATATAACTTAGTGTTTGCTTGAAATAAATGTGCTTATAATTTGATGAACAGTCAATCTATAACCCACTTGACCTGAATAGGTGTTGAGGATAGGCTTAGTAACTTTTGCATTTATTGTGATAAACTATATATAGTCTGTTTTTAGTGCATGTCGTTTTTATTGGTATAAATAACATCAATATATATATATATATTTAATAGATCCAGTACGAAGTCTACGGCAGAGCACACTAGCTAAACGTTCAAATTCTTCACCTTCTGTTCCCACGAAGAAAACTGTAAAGTCTGGACCTGCCCAGAAGGGAGGACTGAAACAACCTGATAAAGGACAGGCTAAACAGGATAATAAGAACAATAATGCAGAAGAGGATTTTAAAAAGATTGAGCCAAGCTGTAACGACAGTTCCCAGTTAGAAGAAACAAAAGAAATCCCACCATCATCTACAGGCACTTCAGAATGGGTTCCGTCTTGTGCAGAATCAGAAAGCAATGAAGCAGATAATGAGCATGAAATTCCCAGTCAGGCACAAGTCAGAATATCTCATGAAACAGGAAATTCTTCTAATTTGTCAGGTTCTGTTACCTTATGTAAAGAAATGGAAAATGGAGCACAGGCTGCTACAGAAAATTATGGTACTACCATTGGAACAGAGTCAGCGTCATCTGCTTTTGTGGAGTCTGACACCGTTACGAATAGCGACAACCTTACAGGTGAAGGTGATGAAGTTACGAAATACACGTCTGAAATATCTTCAGCAGAAAAGGCAAACCATAAGACTGAGGAAGAACAGAATAGAATTGAAATAGAAGATCAAAGCAAGGAAACTGGAATGAGTGATACTCTGCTTATTTCTCAAACTTGTGAAAATTCAAGTGAAATTAATGAAGATCTTTTAGTTCAGTCTAATTTTGTGGACGGAAAGGCTGAATGCAACTTAGGTTTAAAGGCTAGTGATGATTGTGCTCATAATGCTAACTTGCAAAAAGAAGACAAGCAAGAACATTCAGATGACCTGAAAAAAGGTGATTTGAAAGATGATCTTCCTTTAAATAGCATGGAATTTGAACAGACTGATTTAAAAGATGATGGTACAAATTCTATCAAATTAGAAGCAAGTACTTTGGAAGATAGTATTATTCAGCACATTCCAACCCAAACAAAATATGAAGAGCCTGAAAATGTAAACATGGGAGAGCTTGAAATTTCAGAATTGCGAGAAGTTGGGCATTCTGGTGTTCCATTAAAATACCTAAAAAAGACGAAGTCCAAAAATACCAAGACTAAACAAAATAAAACTACAGTCACACAACAGAAATTGGCTCCTGTAGGCCAGGACACACACAGTAAAATTCATGCTCTTCCAAATCCTCGTATTCAGTCTTCAGTAAGTCTGAAACGTCACATAGAGGAGCAAGGAAACATTCAGCATTGTCAGAAAACAATTAAAGTTAAGAAACAACATTCAGATAAAGATATAAGATTTCAGAGCAGTGACTCTGGAATACCTCTAAAGAAGCAAATCCATGAGGTAGGGAAAAATATTCCCCGGGGTCAAATACCAGTTCAGGTACGGAAGATAACGACAGAAAGAATGATTGACAGATCTGTCAGCCATCATGCTGGTTCTAAAGAAGGTTTACATTTAGTGTTGGGAACAGTTAATTCTAAGCAAGGGCAGTTGCCACAACAGAGCCAGAAGCAGCCACAGAAATATCACCTTAAAACAAATAATTGCATTAAGGAACAAGGAGGAAAAAAAGAGTCCATGGCATTACTTGTGGATTATTTAAAAGATGATGAAAAGGAGAAAGTCAAAATTAGAAAGTTAGAAAAGAACCTTCAGCCTCGACAGAGAAGAAGCAGTAAAAGTCTTTCAGTTGAAGAGCCACCACTGTTCATTCCAGATAATATTTCTACTGTAAAACGAGAGAGCACAGAACTCCTGTCTCCCAGTGAAAGCAAAAGTGTCTGGATACCTAGTAAGCAGTGTGGGTTTTGCAGAAAGCCACATGGCAACAGGTGTGTGCTTTAACACGTTGATTTTACAAAATATTTTGTAATCGGCTTCTCATTTTTTAGAGCAGGGGTAGGTGAATTTCTTCTGATGGGGATGGACTCCTTTATTTTTTTCATCTGAATGCTTCACATTATTGATTATAGCCAATTATATCATCATAGGGTAGGATCAATATTTTTGGCTTTTTGGGAGGGAGGAGGAGAATTGGAGGCTTAGTGGTGAAGTGAGAGAATTGTGTTGTATTGCTCTTGGGCTGTAAATGATTAAGAGATTTTCAAACAAATCTTTTGCAGTCACACATCCATTCCTGTCCCAATTTTAGGTTTTTGACTATCTTTTTCAAATTAAAACATAAAAGATAGAATCAGATTAATCAATTCATAACCTGAAATCTAGAATTGTTGAAGTAAGTCAGAATGTCCTTCAGCTACACTAAGGAAGTGAAGGAAGATGAAAGAAGAAGAAGAAGGTAATGAAGAAGCAAAAGAAGAAATAGATACAAGAAAATGTCCCTATATTCTGGTTGTTTGCAAAAAAAAGCTTGTTTAGTTGGTTTGAAAATCAGAACATTTTTGCAGACGAACAAATTAATAATGGCTTTTTTCACAACTTCTGTTTTTTTTTCTATTTCTTCTACTAATACCCAGAATAGATCACAAATATAAGCCAGGAATAAGCAAGGATTCAGATCTAAGTCACAATTGAAATAAGCCAGGATTTGCAAACCATCAACAAACCAGCCTTGGTTTCAAATTCTGGATTTGTAACAAAAAAATAAACCTTAGATTTTTTTAGGAGGAATTCAGTCTTCATTCTACGCCAAAACCAAACAAAGATTGCATTAACTTAGCATTATATGTAAACCTTGCCTGTGTACATTTACCTTCAAGTTAAATCTAGTATATTTTATGATACATACTTCCCAGTATATATACAGGTGAAACTAAAAAAAAATAGAATATTGTGCAAAAGTTCATTTATTTCAGTAATGCAACTTAAAAGGGGAAACTAATATATGAGATAGACTCATTACATGCAAAGCAAGATAGTTCAAGCCGTGATTTGTCATAATTGTGATGATTATGGCGTACAGCTCATGAAAACCCCAAATCCACAATCTCAGAAAATTAGAATATTACATGCAATCAATAAAACAAGGAGTGTACATAGAACAATATCGGAGCTCTGAAAAGTATAAGCATGCATATGTACTCAGTACTTGGTTTGGGCCCCTTTTGTAGCAATTACTTCCTCAATGCGGCATGGCATGGAAGCTATCAGCCTGTGGCACTGCTGAGGTGTTATGGAAGACCAGGATGCTTCAATAGCGGCCTTCAGTTCTTCTGCATTGTTCAGTCTCATGTCTCTCATCTTTCTCTTGGCAATGCTCCATAGATTCTCTATGGGGTTCAGGTCAGGTGAGTTTGCTGGCCAATCAAGCACAGTAATCCCACGGTCATTGAACCAGTTTTTGGTGCTTTTGGCAGTATGGGCAGGTGCCAAGTCCTGCTGGAAAATGAAGTCAGCAACCCCATAAAGCTCGTCTGCGGAAGGAAGCATGAAGTGCTCCAAAATCTCCTGGTAGACAGCTGCGTTGACCCTGGACTTAATGAAGCACAGCGGACCAACACCAGCAGATGACATGGCTCTCCAAATCAACACAGACTGTGGAAACTTTACACTGGACTTCAAGCATCTTGCAGTGTGTGCCTCTCCATTCTTCCTCCAGACTCTGGGTCCTTGGTTTCCAAATGAGATGCAAAAGTTGCTCTCATCAGAAAAGAGGACTGAGCAACAGACCAGGTCTGTTTTTCTTTAGCTCAGGTGAGATGCTTCTGACGTTTGTTGTTCAGGAGCAGATTGACGAGGAATACGACATTTGAAGCCCATGTCCAGGATCCGTCTGTGTGTGGTGGCTCTTGATACACTGACTCCAGCCTCAGTCCACTTCTTGTGAACGTCCCCAACACTTTTGAATGGCCTTTTCCTGACAATCCTTTCCAGGCTGCGGTTATCCCTGCTGCTTGTGCACCTTTTTCTTCCACACTTTTCCCTTCCACGTAACTTTCTATTAATGTGCTTTGATACAGCACTTTGGGAACATCCAACTTCTTTTGCAATTACTTTTTGAGGCTTTCCCTCCTTATGGAGGGTGTCAATGATGGTTTTCTGCACAACTGTCAGGTCAGCAGTCTTCCCCATGATTGTGATTCCTACTGAACCAGACTGAGAGACCATTTAAAGGCTCAGGAACCCTTTGCAGGTGTTATGGCTTAATTAGCTGATTAGAGTGGGACACTTTGAGCCTAGAGTATTGCACCTTTTCACAATATTCTAATTTTCTGAGATTGTGGATTTGGGGTTTTCATGAGCTGTACGCCATAATCATCACAATTATGACAAATCATGGCTTGAACTATCTTATCTTGCTTTGCATGTAATGAGTCTATCTCATATATTAGTTTCCCCTTTTAAGTTGCATTACTGAAATAAATGAACTTTTGCACGATATTCTATTTTTCGAGTTTCACCTGTATATTCCATATCTCTGCCTACCAAATAATGTATGCTTTCATGGATTTTTTTCCTGGTAACATTAAAAATAACAAGCACTATTGATAAATATCAAAATGCTCATTGTTAGCTTTAATAGCAAAATGTGAATCTTGCAGTATTCTGAATACTTTTTAAAGAATACTCAGTTTTGCTGTGATAGATTTTCTGAAAACCTTTGAAAAGGTTTGATGCTTTAACCTGATTATATTAATGTGTATGTGTGTAATAAAATGTGTACCAACCATTCTGCATAACGGCTTTTTCAAACTTGGGCTGTTCTAGATATTCTGGACAATGATTCCATTGTAGTTCATACTATATGTTTAATTAGAAACAGTGGGGTTTATAGTTTGAAACACCTAGGAACTAAGGATGTATAGCATTTTAAATATTATTTTCCTTGTCCTATTGCCAAAAGGAATTAATCAAAATATTTGATACAAATTTCATATATTTTATTATCAGACAATATAGCATAGTTAATATGGTTTTATTTGAAAATTATAGACGCGCATCTAGTACTGTCCACTAATAGAACTGTTGAAATGCGTATAAGTTTTCAGACTATTGCAAATTAATGCAGTTCATATCACTACTGGCACCTAACACCTTTTGAATGCAAGCATGGAGCTGGAAGACCATTAAGTCCAACCTCTCATTTAATATTTTTTTTATTTTATTTTTTGGATATATATCCATCAATCTTTTAGTATATTTAATATTTTAACATTCCATCTTTAAAACATCAAACCTTATCTATTTTTTCTAGCTTTAATTTTACATTGATATTAAAATTAAAACATTTAAGATTTCTCAATTTCATATTACTAAATAACCTCTTTTTCCTTTATACAATTCTCTTCAATACCTAGTAATGTAGTCCATTTCTCATTTATCTCATTTCCATATCTATATCAATTAGACAATATTTAAAATAGTAGTCATTAAGATACAAATCACAAGGAGGAGAGAAAAAGAAAAGAAAAAGAAAAAGAAAAGAGGACAATAAAATATTCTTGTTTCTCATTTATAGTTTCCACATATTAAAAATTAACCAAAATTTGTTCCATTTTAACATTCAATACATCCTTCATGTTTCTGCATCCAAATATATTAGTTACATTCTATCATTCTTAGCATATATACATCTTAACCCATATCATTTAGAAAAACTCAATATTTCAGTGTTGATATTCATACATTTGTATTTTGTTTTTTATTTTTATTATTTTTTTAATTAATATTTTTATCTACTCATCAAAACATTCTCGTAATCCCAGTACCATCCTGTCTATTTTAATGTTATCTATTTCAGGCCTCTTAAGAATGTTCATATTTCTTCAGTCTTATTCTTGCTTTCTTCCTTTGCCATGTCATTTTGCGCTTCTTTGCCTCAGGTTCTTCAAAACATTCTTGTACTATCATATTGAAGTGGACCTCCAGTCTCCACCTTTGAAGAATTAAAAATTCTGCCAACAGCACCACATCTTATTATTTTCACCTCTTGATACAATTGTCCTGGTCCAAATAAACTTCCTTCCATATTTTCTCCCTCACCATCTTCAAAAACCTGTATTTGTTGACTGTTTAATTCTTCTGCCAATGTATTTAATTGTTCAATTTCTTTTGTTGAGTTCTGTCCCAGTAAAATATTAGTTGTAGTCACGGTTTGAATTTGAGTTTGTTTTCTCGAGATGCTTTCTAATTCTTTTCCAAAAGCTCATTTCATTGCCAGCTGTAGAAAGGAGCTGTTAAGTTTGGTAAGATATTTCCCACAGAGCATGAATTTTTTTTTGAAACTCTTCCATTGTAAACTTTCACATCTGATGTTCAAGGTTACTCTTTATCTTGTTTTCTTAAATATTTTCTTGGCTTTTTTTTAATGAGAAAGTCAAAATTGCTATTTCAAATTTAGCCACTGAGTGTCCCCCAAGTACTTTAAAGAGTTCTTTTCTTTTGTTACTTCTTTCTTAAGCGTTCTTTTGTTTCCAAAAAACACCCCTGAGTTTGTTCACCACCTTCCGAAGGGAGGGTTAAATTCCCCCTCCCTCTCCACAGGGGGGAAAGTACTTAGCAGCTTAATTAGGTGAAAAGAAGATGATTAAGGTACAAGAGAGGAATCTTACCCATGTCTCTTCCACGCTGCTTTAATGTTGCCTGATAGTAGATTTGACTTTGGCTGTCTGCAGTGTAGGAGCTGGCCATATTCCTATGGTCAGTCTTTTGTCTGCCGGTACAAAGGGAATGCAGGCACTAACGAGGGGGTTGCTGCCCCCCCGCGTTTCTGCAAAAGCCCCTTCTGTCAGGACACCCCTCCAGGGTGACTCTTAGGTACTTTTAGGACCCCCCAGCAATGCGAATCTGGACGTGGAAGACGGGGGCCGTCCTCCAGGCCTCCATTTACAGCTGTAGGCAAACCGGAAGCCCCTAAGTCCAACCTCTTTCATAGCTTCTGCTTGAAGATATCCTGTAAAGGAAAAACAACCCCTTGGCTTTTGGTTCCACTGTTAAATTGCTGTTACTGTTAGATTTTTTCCCCCCTGACATTCAGTTGGAACCTGACTTCCTGTTAACTTAAAGTCATTATTTTTGCATCTGGATTGAGAAAGAATAAGTTTTGGCCTTCTGTGGACAGACTCTCAAGCATTTGTTGAATGTTATATCTACTTTTTTCTATTCCACACATGCCCGGCTCCTTCAATGTTTTTTCCCCATAGAGTTTAATTTCTAGTCATCAGGTAATCTTTGTTGCCTTTCTTTGAGTCCTCTGTAGAGTATAAATGACCAGAATTAGAATATTCAAGATGAAGAGTAAGCAGAGCAGATGGAGTGGAATGATTTCATAATTTGGAAATTGTGTTGATGTAGGCTAAGATGGTTTTAGCTTTCTGTGCAGCTATATTATAGTGTTGGCTGATAATTGGTTTGCAATCAATTGTTTCCATAATCTTTTATTTATTAAGCTAGTTTTCCACCATTCCCATCCATATTTTGTTTTATTTCAGAAGCCACCGACGCTTATTAAAACACTAATTAGAATGAGTTCAATTAATATTAAAAGAAGACATTTGCAATAATTACTTCTGCAATAGGGCTGAAGAAACCAATATTTTGTTATCTTGTAGTTATAACTATTGTGTAATTAAAGAAGTTATTGCTATATGCATTGATAAACTTCAAATAGTACACTTCTCTTGGTGGAATCCATTTTCTTCGTTTTTTTTCTGCCATACACCCAGGTTCCCTACATTTCTAGAAATTTTGAAAAGGCTACAATTAAAAGAAGGACAACATTACTGTGCAAGCCTCATACTGATTTCTACCCACAGTTCTCACCTTGATGTACACATTTTAAATTAGATACTGGATCTAGATTCAGATCCATTCAATTGGATAGTGGAAGTTGACTTTATAGTTGCCCTGGAAGAAGCTTTCACAATAATTTTGGAGTCTTAACACTTTGTGCCCGTGTAACGACCATTTCAGTTTTATTTGCTCCACTGCATGAATCTAAATTTAAATCTAATTCATAATCATGTTTATTCAAACCTATTTTAAGTTAAGTATTTTTCTGGATTGGACTCAATTCCACATAGTTTACATATGTAAATAATATGTGAAATTATTTGATTTGATTATATGGGACAAAATGTATTGTAATGCATTTTTTTTAACAGAAATACCTAGTTCTACAATTGTACCTGAACTATGTTTTATATAGTTATAAAAGTATGTTTTATACAGTTCACATATGAAAAAAAATCTGACTGGCACATACCGTCTACAATTTCTTCTATTGTTCATAATGATAATTGTAAGTTCTGAGTTATGCTTTTATTCACGTATTTATATGGTTTTATTATGCTGTGGTAAACTGCCCAGAGTCACTAAGATTGGAAATTTAATAAATAAAGTTCTAAATACCCTCTAAATAAACAAGTTTTATATTAAATTACTTGTGTTACAAGCCTTTGGAAATCAGCAGAACCAGACTCTTGGCTAATCTCACACTGATTTTAACTGAAATAAAAAAATAAAAAAAACACTTAGATTTGCAAACAATTCTAGATTTGCATCACTTCTTACCAGTTCTTTTTTTGTAAAAGAAAAAAGTGCCGGAACTCACACATGTCAACCAGCCTTGCCTACCCTACAAAAAAGGTGCTGGAACTCCGTTCTGAGCGTTATATGACAAAAAAAAGCCCTGCTTCTTACTAACTATACATTTTGTTTCCCTCACAGTACTATAGTGTGTTTCACATATGATGTCAAGATATGATTTGGGTTTATTGCTTTTTATTTAGCATTTGTTTTATTTAGCATTTATTTAGCATTAGTTTATTGCTAAATGGATTTAGCAATCCATTATGGCTTAGTATTTATGAATTAATCAAATGTCTAATATTTATCTCTACCTTTAGGATTTATTTACAGGTAGTCCTCGACTTACAACCATTCGTTTAATGACCTTTCAATATCCCCTTGGTCATGTGATCAAAATTTGGATGCTTGCCAACTGGTTCATATTTATGACGGTTGCAGTGTCCCCTTTTGGATCCTTCTGTTAATCAAAGTCAATGGGGAAGCCAGATTTCCTTAACAACCATGTTAGCAACTTAACAACTGCAATGATCCACTTAACAATTGTGGCAAGAATCGTAAAACGGGACAAAATTTCGCTTTCTGGCTTAGCAACAGAAATTTTGGGCTGAATTATAAATCAAGGACTACCTATATTTACATTCATTTCTATTATGATAATTTATTTTTTATTATTTGATTTGGTTTCTGTTTACTTCTGTAACTACAAGCGACAATTGCTATATCTGCGTCATTCTTTAGACATTTTAATGTATTGCAATAAGCTATTTAAAATTCTCAGAAATAAATAAAATAATATGATTTAAAGACTTCTCATTAAGCTGAGATCTGATAAGTGCAAATTACTTTGTAGGAAAATTAAACTACATTAAAGTTTTTTTTCTATGTACTTAAGTTGGAAAATGCTCTTGGTAAGAAATATTGGATTTTATAGCAATATATGTTAATTTTCTTTGTTAAACTAATGACTATTTAACAAGCTAATGGTGTTTTGAAAAAAAATCTTTCAGATGTGAGTCATGGCTTTTTGCCTACCATTTTATAAAGCATTGAAAACTTCCTACTAATTTTTTTAAGCATCATGTCTTTTGCTTGTTAGTTTATTGGTTTTGTTTTTAAACTTGGAGATGAGACACTTTAATCTATAAACCATTATCTAGTAAATATGAGTATTAGTCAAGCTGAATTTCCCCTTTTAATCCTTTATGCAACATGCATGAATCAGAAGGATTAAGTTAATCAATAGCATATTTGCTATGAGATCAGTAGCAAGATCTTGCTATTCTTTAATTAACAAGTACTTACTAATATTAGTAGATGGTAGAGGACAGGAAGGCCTGGAGGAACGTTGTCCATGGGGTCGTGATGGGTTGGACATGACTTTGCAGCTAACAACAACTAATATTAGTAAGATATGTCTGAAACATTCTTTCAAATTGTATTTCAGCTTTGGAATCAGATTTCTCTTATCTGACCCTTGTCTTTTCTTAGGCTCTTCCTTCTTCAAGGTTATTCTTGCAGCCCATTATATGCAGCTGTATATAAAACATATTTAAAAAGTTGCAATTGCTGGAATAGCTTATTTAAAGACGATGATTGTCATATTGGATATATATTTATTATCACATGTGAAGCGTTACATGCCTGTACAGAAAGTAAAGTGGAATGAACTTATTGACAGACACATAATATAATGCTACGACTTTCCTAAACAACTGGCTTGATTGCTTTTACAAAACAGCCTTAAATTGTATTTACAATAAAGTGAATTTGGTCTGGTGTATTCTTTGTTTTCTAATTTTGTTTGTTTTAATGCTACCTTCCAGAAGGAGATTCTGACTTACCCAGCAAAAAGCTTTGCTTTACTCATATTAAAGTTGTATTTTGATACTTTTTTTTTTTTGAAAAAGATAGTCTACATCACACTGGAATGTTTTAGTAGTACTCTTGAATAGTGGAATCCACTTGTAACAGTAGTATCTTAACACTATTATTATTTTAAGCAGTGCTTTTTTTGTAAAAGAAAAAGGTGCCGGAAGTCACACATGTCATACAACCCGCCTTGCCTACCCTACAAGGTTCCATCCAAAAAAGGTGCCGGAACTCCGTTCTGAGCATTCTATGAGAAAAAAAGCCCTGATTTTAAGTATCCTTGCAGCAGGTGTTCTTGCTTACAGTAACTTGTTTGCATATAAAACTACAGTAGAGTTTAAGAATACACATATGTAAGTAGAGATTTTAAGTGTCAGGATTATATAAGTTGTATTTTATGATTGTTAAATCTGCTAAGTGTCACCAATTACTATCTTAAAAGTATTTATTTTCTTTCTGTTGCAGCTGTGTATCCACTCCAGCCTTACAACATGGTTAATGCAATTGGACATCAAACAAAGAAGCAATCTACAGCCAGAGCTTTAGTGTTAGTGGGCCAGCATGTTGAATGCTACTACAGTAACATCTACAAAACCTATCAGAGAAGAATGCTTTGATACCAGCTCTTCCTGAATGACAGTTTTTTTTAGAAAGTCTTCCTATCAACCACAGTTATCCCACATAATTAGCTGCTCCTTTATATTAGTTCTTCCATTTAAATGTCAGTACTAAAAAGTAATAACCTAGTGGCCAAAAGTTAATGGGTTTCTTTTTTAAAAAAGTCTAAAATTATTGGGAAAATGGCTACTTAATAGCTTATTAAGAATTTTTCTTCCCCACTATTACTCATAAAAATATTTTAATAAAAAATAAGGCTTAGAAATATAATATGCAAAAAAATCAAATTATTAAATTTTTCATTGAATCTACCCATGTTTTATTGTTGGGAAATGTATTCTTTGTCTTCCTGCCTATTTCTGTGATACATTTGGAGACTTAATGGTACAGGGATAGAAGAAGTAGGAATCCTGCCTTTCTTCGGAACCTTATAATAATTCAGTAAAATACTGATAAGAACTAAATTAACATAAATTGTCTAAGTAGTAGAATATATACTCATTAGATTCTATTGAATATAGCCAATGTAATCTAATTGTAGTACAAATTAATAGTGTCCAATACTTCATTACCAGTTTAAATCTTTTTCCAGTAAATTAAGAATCATCTGTTACGCTTACTGAGTCATTACTGAGTCCTTATCAGTTATATCCAGACTTCATTATGCTTAAGTGAAATGTATCGTTTCTGAGACTTAAGCTAATGATAAAGTTAATATATACATCCAAGAACATAATGTTATTGGTTAATAATTTTCTACATTTTTTCAGATTATGACTTAGTATTTTTTCAGAGAAAGGTTTGTTAACCAGCAAAAAAAAGTTTTATTAGATAGCAGAATTAGTTTCTTCCTGTTAGTAGGGAACAAAAGAAAGAAGAAAAGAAAACTATATATGCAAAGATTGTAGTGCATTCATCTGTTCTTAAATGAGTTTATTAAATAGAATAACTAAAACTGTAATATGCCCACATAATTTATTGAACTGTCGGTGTGAAAATTTAGATTACTGTAAACTCGACAATGTGGAAACAAGTGCACTTCTATTAAAACCAGATGTGATTCAGAGATTAATGGAATCAACTTTTTAATATCTGAAATAGAAGAAAATTTATAATTGTTCTTTTAAGGATCATGATAAATAGTTTAGTTTGTTTAAAAAACCCCTTAGCTAAATCAGAAGAAAATAACTGGTCTTTTTTCCTGTTTAATCTGATAAATACACAATTTATCCAAATATATACTTAAGGGCTGCATATATTTTCATAAAAGTAGTTTGTGCAGTAATTTTTTAAATGACTCAGTCTTTAGAGTCAGCATTGTTTTTGTTTTTTTGTATTACAGTTTCTCAGCCACTAATGTATGGAGTAAATAGTAATCCCTATCTTTCTACATTCTTTGTCATTCTACATTTTTCATTTTTTATTCAAAAACAGAATTGTCAGTTTTGTCAAGAATGTGAACTTTTTTCTGATGATAGCCAAGTTCAGGTTTTCTTGAATGTTTTTTTTACTATTCATTCATTTTCATTTCTGTGCCACCCATGGGCTTACTGTTATTTCATACATTTATAACCTTCTTAAAATCATTTTTTTAACCACAAAGAAACAGTATTTTTACATCCATTCATAAAATATCTCTATGGCCTACTTCACTGTGTCATGTTTCAGACTCAGTCATATTAATAAACTTCATGAAATTCTCACATATACGTAATACTGTCATTTGCTTTATTTGCAGTCATTTCTGAAATGTAAATTATATTCCCTACCATGCCATGTTTTCAATGAAATGTGACCATTCTCCATGATACATTCATGAAAAGATATGAAGTTACTATCTTACTTTCTAATTATAGAATTAAAATAAATTTAAAATATTTCTATAAAAAGTTTCTACATTTGGATAAACAATTGGGATGTGGATACATACACGTGCACAGATGTATGCAGAGAGATATGCATGCACAGCACAAATATTTTTCAGTCTGAAGAAAAATTATATTTTTAATTAGGTAAAATAATTCCTTTTTATCTCCTTATAAAATAAATGGACTATGCATATATTCACAGATTGTTTAAATTCATAAGCTTTTAAAAAAGTTTTTCAAGCTGATTGAAACACCTTCAAGATAATTTGGGATAATGGAGATTTTAGATGTAGGCAAAATTGTTCTCTTGAATTGCTAATGAAGTTTGGCCCAGTTGTAATAGTCAAGATTTTTCTGAGACCAGAAAATAACAAGAGGTAGTATTTCCTTTATTTCCCTCCCAGTGGCTCCATTTGGGAGAGAGGTTGGAGTTGCCTTGTGCATTTAAACATGCTAAAGTATGGGTAATTTATCTTACTTGAAACTTTTGTTCCTGTCAAATTTCATTGGGGAAGAAAGAATACTAAGGGTTTACACATTTAGAAAATTACCAATTTAAGGACAACTCATGGGTTCAATGAGTTCTTCAATGAAGTTTGCAAGCTTCAAGGATTTTATTGTGTAATTTGATAAGTATAGTGGCAGTTGTGATTCTGCTTACTATGTAATCTGGAATAGGGAAGAATGATTAATCTTTTTATTATAAAATTTGGGCATTGCCTATTTGTGAAAACCTAATTTTCAAGTGTTTTAGTGATCTATGGGATCTAACGAATGTATGAACTGGTTGCATTCATTCTGAACTTGTAACTTGTAGAAATCTTTATTAGGCTGCTGGAACAATTCAAAATTTAAATTTCTCTTTTGCAGATGTGTATTTTATTAAGAATGATAGTAGACTACTGATTAGCATAACAAAATCCTCTTGCTGTAACCTTGACCTTTTACACCATGTTGTAAGGCTGAAGAAATGGATGCACTCTTCTGCACAAACTATACCAAACAAGGAGGAACTTTTCTATATGAGAGGCCGTTTAGGAGAGTTACAAAAGTTGTAAGTTTAGTGTAATATAAAGATTATGATAAAGCAATGTGATTTTTGTGGGTTTTTTTTTGGTTGTAGGTTCATGGTAGGCTGTGGTAGATGCGATGATTGGTTTCATGGTGATTGTGTTGGATTGAGTTTGTTTCAAGCACAGCAAATGGGAGAAGAAGACAAAGAATATGTTTGCATCAAATGCTGTGCTGAGGAAGACAAGAAACCAGATTCAGTTGATAAGAATATGCTGGATGCCAATGTGAAACTTGAAACAACCAGAGAAAATAGATCAGTGGAGTGTGAGAAGCCTGGAATGTCCAAGCAAACTTTCATGGGCCCTCAAAACAAGACTCCAAAGCAAGGAGAAGACTCTGTGAAACATAAGGTCAAAATCTTTAAGCGGGTAAGAAATGAGATTTCTTTTTACTAGTATAGACAGATTACAGCAAATTTCATGGTAGCCCTTTGAACATGTTTTCTTTCAAATGCACCATATATGGTTTTAAAAGGCAAGAAATCATTTTTAATAACTTTCTTCTACAGTTGTTATGTTTTTGCCTAACGTAGTCATTTGTAGCTTTTGCCAATTACCGTATATACTTGAGTATAAGCCGAATTTTTCAGCCCACTTTTTGGGCTGAAAAATTCCACTTCGGCTTATACTCCAGTCAACAAAAAAACTTACCGAGGACTTGTGCGCGACCGAGGCTTTGGTGCTTCCGGGATCGCGCGCACCTCTCCCAAGCCACCGCCGTCCGGAGACCTGACAAAGTTTGGGGAGGTGCGCGCGCAAACCTCCCCAAACGTCAGCAGGTCTCCGGACCTCCGCGCCCTGCCTGCCTGCTTCTTTCCGCAGTGGAAAGAAGCAGGCAGGCTGCTTCTTTCCGCAGCGGAAAGAAGCAGGCAGGCAGGGTGCGGAGGTCCGGAGACCTGCCGACGTTTGGGGAGGTTTGGGGAGGTGCGCGCGCACCTCCCCAAACTTCGGCAGGTCTCCGGACGGCGACGGCTTGGGAGAGGTGCGCGCGATCCTGGAAGCACCGAAGCCTCGGCCGCGCGCAAGTCCTCGGTAAGCTCCGGGCGGTCACTTGCTTTGCGTCTCCTGAGGGAAGGGGGGGCGACTGGAGCGGGCGTGTTTCCTCGCCTGCTGGGCGCCGCGATTTGCCCGGGGAACGCGCGGGCCCCGAATGGCAGCGTGGAGCGAGGAAGCGGACAGCCAGGGCTTCCCCGAGAGCCGCGGCCACACAGGGTATTCCTGTGTATTCAGGCTTGCAAAATGGCGGATCGAGCCTCTGCTGGCGGCAGAGGCTTGCAGAGCGCGGATCCAGCCTCCGCCGGCGGCGGAGGCTTGCAGAACGGCGGATCGGCTTATACTCGAGTCAACAACTTTTCCCAGTTTTTGGGGGTGAAATTGGGGGTCTCGGCTTATACTCGAGTCGGCTTATACTCAAGTATATACGGTACTTGTTTTCCAAATAGAAAAAGAAAGGGCTAACATTTTTATTAAATTAGTTGGCTATAAAACATGTATCATCTTTTTTGAGGATTTTTAATATATAAGGTATACTTATATTACTTTCATTTCCAGTTAAAGTATGATTAATAAAGAATTATGTAACACTGAATAGATATTCAGCTTCCTGACTCAATGTCAAGCCCTGAAATAGTCTTCCATCCTTCTGAGATCAGTCCAGAGTTTCGGGAGCAACATGTTGACATTTGTAAATCACTTAGGGCTGGAAAGCACTGTGAAGCAGTATATAAGTGTAAGTGCTATTGCTATTAAACATGGATCCCAGATTAATTGCTAATTAAAAACTATTTTGTTGCAACTTGTCCTTCCTTCAAAGTCTATGGAGAGTCTCATTCATCCAGGTCATAGAGCTGAAGAAGCTTCTTGGATGAGAAGTGAAACATCAAAAAACAAAACAAAAACAAAGTCCAGTTACCTCATAAAATAGCATCTTTTGGCCTAATTATTCATATTTATGTTATGTTATATTTCAGACTGCTCAGATTCGGCTAAAAATGCCACTGAGCAACAAATCAGCGCTCGTATTGCTTAAACTATTGTTTTAGAAATGTAATTCTGCAAGGGAATGTTAACCAAGATTGTAAGGTGCAAAGCAGCATTTTAATGTGTATTAAATATGAACATTTGGTTCCTTAGAAGATTTATGGTTCCTTATAGGTCAGGGATGTCAAATTCGCAACGTCACATGACGTGTCGCGACGTATTGTAACTTTTTTCCCATTGCCAGCAATGGGGTGGGAGTGGTTTCAGTATGACGCATCTGGCCTACCGGGCCAGCAGTTTGACACCCCTGTTATAGGTTTATGCTTTTATTATTAATTAACTTTCATGGTTACAATGTCTAGATGAAGTCTAATTTGTATTTTTCACCAGAGAACGAGAGTCTTTATCACTGGATTGAAGAAGGGGACATATTATTTTTTTCTTTTTTCCATATACCTCATCTTCTCCTCTAGTCTGGTAAAGGTATACATATTTCAGTGGTATTTTATTTTATTTTATTTTTTTCTTTTTATGTAGTTAGCCATCGGGAACAATTTATGTTGAAGTTATGGCATAGATTATATAAATGCATATTTTTCTATAGATGGCTTTGATCTTGAGACTAAAGAAAAATTGGACAGAAAAAAGGTTTATAATTAGTGTTGTAACTGTTTCAGGAATCTAGCGAAGGGAAAGCAGTATTGGAATGTAAAAATTCTGAAAGTAAAAAGGGGCAGCAGATTCCCCTTAAAAGAACAGGACAAATGAGTTCCGTTCCTCGACGAGCTTCTGAAGAGAAATGTGAAAAATTGAATAAAGATAATGTTTCCAGTTCAAGTGAAAGCACACTAAAGCAAGGTAATTAAAACCAAAATTGCTGATAATGATTTTCAAAATGTGTAAATTGTATTCAAAAACTGCGAGAAATACAACCATCAGATTGAATAGTTTTTTTGCATTTGGTACCAATATCATAAATCTTAACAAATCTGAAAAATGATTCATTGAATGAAGCAATTTTTTAAAATTGACTTTTTTCCTGTCAGCTGTTTATTTTTTTTATTATTATTAAGCATGGATAAACCTTAAATTCTTATAAAGTACAGGCTAACAGTTTCTAAGATACCTTATGTTTTTTTTATTTATTAGAAATTGCCTGTAATCTCTTCTTTTAAGGAATGGCACTCCATTGTGGGAATATGCAACACTGTAAAAAATAACTTTTCTGTTTTAAAACAAGTCTCATACTGAATATAATTTAATCTGATTTAATTTACATAACTATAGTTTTGCACACTACATCTGAAGTATGAGCTTCTGAAAATATATGGGTTTAAAATATTAATTTTTCCTGATTGGTTATAATAAGGATAGTGCCTCTGAGATTTAGACAGGAATTCATATTATTTATTTTGATCGATTAGTTTTATTCATACTATATTTGAGCAATAAAATAGAAAGGCTCTCTGGAATTTAACATACTTGGTCTATCAGGGGAAAACAATGACCTTCTGCTCTGTTGATGTCACCCCCCCAAAAATTTAGAAACCAAGTTAATGAAAAATAAGCAGTAAGAAAGCAAAATTAGTTTCTGCTTGGAAAGGGTTGCTTTCCAGAGTCAGTAGCTGTGATCAGAAACTTGCTTTGAAATTAGAATGTGAGACTGTCTTTTAACTGAATATTTTCAGTGTAAGGTTGTTCAGTATATAAATGAAACTTCTAGGAAAGATAGTCAGTTTGGTTGGTGTAAGGTTGATCCTACCCAATTATACATTGCTACTGTGGGTCAAACCAATACTATAGAAATCCTCAACCATTTTGTAATGTGGAGACTTTAATAATGTGGATGGGTAAAAGAAGCTCAAATTAAATCTTAAAAATAAGAAATTTGTTCTTTTTGAACAAATCTGAAGCTGGAGGATTTTTTGGAACTGGGCATTTGTGTAATATTGGCCTGGTTATGCTGCCTTTAATGACTAGGAAGTCACCCTAGACTCTTGGCTCTTACTTAAACAGCAGGGAAAGCTATAGTCAGGGACATTGACCCAGATCTGGTTGGTATGCTAGTTAAAAGTCTGCTTGGATTAGGATGTCCTTGGCCTGATCACCATTCATTTAGATTACTCTAATTTTGGAGCTGATTCAGAAGGTGTAGTTGACAGAAAAACATAGTAGCCAGGTTGCTAGCGGGAAACCTTGCCAGTGCAGAATAAAACCAATTTAAAGTTTGGTGTTCTGGGCCCAATTCAAAATATTGGTGGCTACCTTTAAATACTTGGGTATATTGGTCAGTACCTTGCCAGAATGGAAACTTCCTGTGGTGCTGTGAACTTTTAGAGCGGGCCTGCTAAGTAGGCCTTCTTTGTGATTACTCCCACACTTTCAATCCCACTTTTGCCAGGGGCATGTTGGCCCACTATCCCTTCTTTGACCCTGCAAGCAGATAAAAAAAATATTATTCCAATGCATATAACCACACTAGATATAGATGCCCAACATAAGACTTTTTGTGATTTCTGCTGGTTGTTTTTATTGTTGTTATACTTACGATTTTGTGCTTTTTCACAGCATCTGTCACAGGGCGGTCTACAAACAGTGTTAAATTCAGTCAATTCACCTTATTTTTTCAACAGTAAAACTTCTTGTTCTCATTATTAAGAATATGATCAGTTGTAGAAATGTAGTTTTATTTTTCCATACTTCAGTTCTCTAAAATGGATAATTTGCTTATATTTCAAAAGGTATTCAGGATAAGCAGGAAATGAAGAAAAAGAGAAGCGAGAAGGGAACAGCAAGTAATGTACACTCACCTCCTGCTTCTGCAGCCAAACCTTCTGCTGATCAGATAAGACAAAGTGTTAGACAGTCACTGAAAGAAATTCTAGAGAAAAGGTATGGATTCTGCAGTAAAGACATTCCTGTTATTTCAGTTGTTTCCTGAAAAAATAAAATAAAATCTGTGTCTTTTTTTCAGGCTTGCAGACTCAACACTGAAGATCCCTGAAGAAAGAGCAGCAAAAGTTGCAAATAAAATTGAAAAAGAGCTCTTTTCTTTTTTCCGGGATACTGATTCCAAGTATAAAAATAAGTACAGAAGCTTGATATTTAATCTGAAAGATCCAAAAAATAAAGTATGTCATGACATTTCTTACGTACTTGGAAACTCTTCAAAGAATAATTCTTTTTCTTTGTGGAGGCCTAAAATAATTTTAAATGCTCATAATTTCTTCTTCCATCCCAATTATTAACATTTTAGAAGTCTCAGAGCTAGAGTTAAATCTACTAACATACTTTTTATTCCATATTCAAATGGATGAATCTACTTTTTTCTATCTATATTTAATAAAAACACTTGTAATTTTATTTTTGTGTGCTAAAATATCTTGCTTGTTAATTTTTTTCAGAGGCATTTTGCCTCCTAAAATAGGGGTTCACATTTCTTTACCTAAACTATAGATTCAATAGAGAACTATAATAGTATATGTGAATAGAGCTGTGCCCACAAACGTCCTGCTGATGAAAATCAGATGAAGACATTTTTACTAGTATGTCATTGTCTTTTACCTTTGGATCGTTCCCCAGAATAAAATTTCAATGGATAGGATGCTGAATGAGCAAAGATGAATGAATGAAAATTGCATACTGTCCCTGCTAGCAGCCTAACTGTTATACAGGTGTTCCTTGTCTTATACTCACACTTGGGATAGAGCTTCCATTGCTAAACCATGCAGACGTTAAGTGAGTCATGCACAATTTTACGACCTTTTTTTGCTGCAGTTGTTAAGCTAATCGCCACAGTCATTAAGTGAACCTGGTTTCCCCTATTGACTTTGTTTCTCGGTAGCCCCTTGGGGAGGTTGCAAATGGCAGTCCCATGACTGGTATGCTACAACCATTGTAAATGCATGCCAGTTCCGAGTGGCTGAATTTTGATCCAGTGACTGCAGGGACACTACAATAGTAGTAAGTGTGAGGACTGGTCATCTCTTGTTAGTTTCATTATAACTTTGAACAGTCATTGAACTAATGGTCATAAGTCAAGGATTACCTTTACTGAAAGAAAACCCTGCAATACGTTATTACATCCTAGGGAAGCAAAATTCAGGATTTAACATAACAATTTCCTTCCTAAATCATTCTGTTACAAATAATTAATACTTTTATGTATTTAATTTATATCCCACCTTTCTATTTTTATAAACAACTCAGGGCAGCAAACTTAGCTAATACTTCTTCCTCCTCCTATTTTCTCCACAACAACACTGTGTTAGGCTGAGAGAGAGTGACTGGCCCAAAGTCACCCAACTGGCTTTCATGCCTAAGGTGGGACTAGAACTCACGGTCTCATGGTTTCTAATCTGGTGCCTTAACTTCTAGACCTCCCTGCTTTGGATTTAGCCTTATGCTAGTGTCTTCAGTGTATTTGTACTAGGACTGTATCATTTGATTTATGTTATAGATCTAGTATATGGGTGATATAGAAGCCATATCTCAAGCTATATAAGCAGGAAAAAAAAGAAACAGTTTCTAACTAAACTTTTTAAGGCAGATTTGAAATACCGCCATTAAAAATCTATATTGAATCTAATTATATTTTATATATAACATAGTCATTACTTCCAGAAATACAGGAGATGCATCCTGTTTTTCTGCATGTATCCTAAGCCCTGCAGATACAGATTAGCAGAGTAGAAATGTACATGGATGAAGTTTGTGTTTGTATCCCCTCTGCTTTCAGCAATAAAATTCATACTCAGCTACACTCTTACATGTATAGGCTCTTAAATTTATAGGCTTCTTTCTTTTACTTTTTGCTCTTAAGTTCAAAGACTGGCCTAAATTTTTCAGCTCAGTTGCCGAATGTTTTAGAGTATTTAAACACAAAACCAATAATTCTTCTTATTAGTATATTTACGCCATATAAAAACAATTGAAACTAAATATGAAATATTTATGTTGGTGTAAAATTACTGTAGATAAACTGTCATGCAAGGGAAATTAATAGAATTTCAGTTGATTTGCAGTTCTTAATATTTTTCTTGTTGAATTGATACTAAAAAATGCAGGTTTTGGTTGATTACATATAACTAATTATTGATTCCTCTTCCAGATACTTTTTAAAAGAGTATTGAAAGGTGAAGTTACTCCAGATCATCTCATAAGAATGAGTCCTGAAGAACTAGCTTCCAAAGAACTAGCTGCATGGAGGAAAAGAGAAAATAGACATGTATGGCTTATCTACCATATTGAATTGGTCTCCTTATAGGTTATTTGATTTCAAAAAGTTGTTGTCCCTGCCAATCCTTTCATTCCTAAATAATCAAATGATCAGTGCTTCTCAGCTCACATTAAGCTAGCTGCTAAATAGGGTAAATTCAACCCCCTAACAACCTGCATTCAGCATGTGGGAAATTACTTAGTATTTTCTTCTGGTTTCAGTTGAGTATTTTATTTTATATAGACTTGCAGCTGTTCTCCTAATGTAAAATTTGGGCACGGAGTAAATTTGGTTCTCTCTTGCCGTAATTCATTATATGTCCATTTTTGGTTCTCTTGCCCCAGTTGCTCTCTGGCCAAAATATCCTAGAAATCTTTCTCCGGATGACATCCTTTAGCATTATAACTATACTTTTATTCTTCTCTAGTAAAATGAACTCGATTGAATAATTTTCTTAACATTCCTGGAATCCTAGAATTTTGAACCTTAAATGTTTTATTTGAGAATGAACCATAACTTCTAGTATGTAAAATAGTTGTCAGGTTTTCAACGTGTATACAAACTAATTTACTGGCATTTGTTTTTAAAGGTAATCTAATATAAAAAAGGAATCCAGTTTCCATCTCTTTAATTATGGTTTCATGTCCTAGAACACGGGTCGGCAACCCGCGGCTCCGGAGCCGCATGCGGCTCTTTGAGCTGTCCCCTGCGGCTCCTAGCCGCCCAGTGCGCGCGCACCTCTTTGAAGGGGCAGTGGTGCGCGCGCACCTCTCCAAATGGAGAGTGGCACCGCCCGTTTGGAGAGGTGCGCGCGCACCTCCCCGAATGGGCAGAGGTGCGCACGCACCTCCCCAAACCTTTGGAGAGGTGCGCGCGTACCTCCGCGCGAACGGGCAGAGATGCCGCTCTTTGAGGAAGCTGTAGCGGCCCATCTCCGAAGCTGCCGCTTTCGGCAGCTTTGCAGACGGGCCGCTACAGCTTCCTCAAAGAGCAGCGCCCTTGCCCATTCTGAGAGGTGTGCGTGCACCTCTCCGAACGACCGGAGGTGCGTGCGCACCTCCCCAAACCTTTGGAGAGGTGCGCGCGTACCTCCGCGTGAACGGGCAGAGATGCCGCTCTTTGAGGAAGCTGTAGCGGCCCGTCTGCAAAGCTCCCGAAAGCGGCAGCTTCGGAGACGGGCCGCTACAGCTTCCTCAAAGAGAGGCACCTCTGCCCGTTCGCGCGGAGGTACGCGCGCACCTCTCCAAAGGGTTGGGGAGGTGCGCGCGCACCTCCGGTCGTTCGGAGAGGTGCGCGCGCACCTCTCCGAATGAGCAGGGGCGCTGCTCTTTGAGGAAGCTGCCGCGGCCCTTCTGCAAAGCTACTGAAAGCGGCAGCTTTGCAGACGGGCCGTCGCCGCCGGGCAACCGGGAACCGGTTCCATCTCACTTTTAAAAAAAATGGCAACCGCGTGAGTCCGCGCATGCGCAAAACTTTTTTTGCGCATGCGCGTGCATGGACACACGCACGCGGCTTCCCACTTTTTTTAATTTGTGATGGAACCGGTTCCCAGTGGCTCTTTTCCTTTTTTAGGTTGCCGACCCCTGTCCTAGAACTTTGTCTGCTGTTTCTGGAGGGTCTTGCCTTGTATGTCTAACCTGTTGTTTGTTTACTGATAGACAATTGAAATGATTGAAAAAGAGCAGAGGGAAGTTGAAAGACGACCAATCACCAAAATTACTCATAAAGGAGAAATAGAAATTGAAAGTGAAGCTCCAGTTAAAGAGCAAGAAGCAACTATTATGGAAATTCAGGTATAATTTGTATTTGCTATTAAAGTAACAGTAAAACATTTTTCATCAGCAGGCCTTATGTACTAGAACGGAGGTCCCCAATCTTTTGGGCACTAGGGACCGGTTCTGTGGTCAGAGGTTTTTCCATAGACCGGAGGGGCCATGGTTTTGTGTGCTGCCTGCATCTTGTGGATTGGGCTTTGCTTGTCTGTGCGGCCTGGTTGCTGGCATGCTGTGGCCCGGTACTGGTCCACGGACAAGGGGTTGGGGACCCATGTACTAGAATATAATATGTAGGTTGTCTAATCTTTTATTTATTCAGCCTACTTTAGAGATCTGTGAGTACCTTTCATGAGTTACATGTTTTCCTTGTTAATTTTACTAGAGAAAGCTAGCAGTATGTAAATGAAAACATTTTTGTGCTAAACTTACTTCCTTATAACATCCAGAACATTGAAAATATAGCAGTTTCTACAGCAAGGATTCAATCCTAACATTTACGTCTTCTAATGAGCAGGAGTTAGGATATGAATGATGTTTCCTCATAAGCCTTCATAATATTCCTGTGAAAATATTATTCAGCAGAGATAATTTATAGGAATTCCAGGATCAAGATGAAGACAGCTCTGGATTCCTTGGATCTGAAGCACTTTCTCTTGTTTAATTGCTTCTAATACTGGATGACATGTTTATCTGTGTACATATATTATATTGAAATTAATTTATTGAAGAGTTCAAACAGAATTGATAACAGTAAACAATAAGCTAGTCCACTCTTACTCTACTATTGCATTTAGTGTTGCTCAAGTCATTTTAAGTTACTCAGCATAATGCCAATGGAGATTCTACAATCTTTAGTAAATGCAGAATGTTATTTCTTTTATAAAGCAATGTTAATAAATGATGTAGGTGATGTTTATTATGATCAAAGGACCTGAATGTGTATATATTTATAAAATTTGTCTTCTTCACATAGGAACCTGCTCCAATTAAAATTGTAGAAAAGATGGAGGAAACTGAAAAAGTTAAAGAAGCTAATGAATCTTCCAGTTCTGATACAACAAGTCAACATAAAAACCACCTATTTGATCTTAATTGTAAAATTTGCACAGGTAGTATACACAAGCTTGTTTAAAAATTATATGTGCTATTTGAACTGCTAGGTCCTTAGCATTTCTTCTCACTTTAAAACCCAGAATAATGGCAGTTTCTCAGTAGAATTGTAAAATGATATCCAATTGTACTTTCACCAATCCCAGGAAGTAAGTTAGAATGACTCAAGACATAAAGCAAGTTTCTTCGACAAGTGATTATTTGAATTTGTGTCGGTCACTCCAGCCAATATTGTATGATGCAGATCCTTTAACAGTCTAATCAGGGTGACTCTTTCGCCCTTTACTTCCAAGGTCATTCAGAATCACTCCAAACCGCATCTTAAAAATGGAGATCTTTCATGTGCCCTAAATTTTGAAGAAGCAAAGCTGATTTCGGGTGCACTGTGCAAGTCAGAGAAATGTAATGATTAAGCTCTTGATCTGGCACCCTGGAGCTCTAGGCTCACATCCATCCTCAGTCAGGGAAGCTCACTGAATGACTTTTTGCAAATCCTTCCATTCAGATCAACCTACCACCAGAGAGTACTGTGCAAAACAAAAAACAAACAAACAAACCTGTACTATCTATACTGTCTTGAGCCTCTGAAGGAACAGTGAGATATAAATCAAATGTCAGAAATGGGATTCTGCTGCTTTGCCTACATTTAGAGGTTGCTGCTTACCTTAAATAATGTATGGATGCTAAATTCGGTAATATTAGTATCAAAGACCAAATTAACAAAATATGTTTTCTAACTGATTGGATGATAGTTCAAAATGGGCTGGGGAACCTACAGGTAACCTGATGTTACTGAGTACAAATCCAGCATTTCTCATCATTGGTCACATTTGTCATGGCTACTTGGAGTTGTAGTTCAGCAATATTTTTTTGGCACTGGTCATTTTTCTAACACGAAGCTTCAAAGCTGACCTGCATCTGGCCAGATTGTTAGAAGGCAGTTAAAACTTTTTCTCTCCCTCAGAAGTTCCAGAACAAGAATATAGTTCTTAACTATATTTAGTTTAAATGAGTCTGTCTCAAACTATAGTTTGAAGTATTAAACCAGTGAATAGATGAAGATCAAAACAAAGCAATTTAAACCTGGCATAAAAGCTCCAGAACTGCAGTTCACTGCAGACAAATAGGAAGATGGCAAAGTTGTTGTTTTTTTAATAAAACTTCATCATTATTGTGCTTCTTTTTCTATGAAAAATTAAAATTAATCTACATCTCTTTGATGGTTATCCAAACATCATTTAACTGCTTGAGTCAAATTCTAGATACATACATACTACTGTCTTTTTAATTTCAAAGAGCAAGATTTTTTAGTGACAGCAGTAATTGTTATTATACATTATAATCATTTTAAACAGGCTTAATATGACAAATACTCAATAAAGCTTTTTAATTTTCTTCTCAAGGTCGAATGGCACCACCCAGTGATGATCTTTCTGGGAAAAAAGTGAAAGTATCAATTGGAGTTGCTCGGAAGCCATCAGATAACGAAGCTGACAATATAGCAGATGCACTTACTTCAACAACAAATATCTTAGCTTTGGAATTATTAGAGGAAGATAAAGAATTGTCAAATCCAGCGTTTGCATCCACTTCCAGCTCTAGGTAATCATTTGTGATTGCTACTCAAGTATATAAGAAAATAGAAGCTACTGTACGCACTTTAAATAAAAATATTCTGCTCTCCTGGCTGATAGCCATTTTCCATAAATGAAGATAGGTAGTAAAACATTCCAAACAGAAGTGAAAATTTTAAAAAATGTCCAGGTTTTTCAAACTGAACTGTAATATATGAAAACTTCAGAAGTCTGTTTGCCAAAGTGAACATTACTTTGTTCCTTCTGTCTTCTTTTTTCTCCTACTCTTAACAGACTGAAATGCCTTGGTACTGCAACACATCTGTGCTTTTCATTTCAAGATGACGCAAATCTGTATAATACTATTATAATATAATGCAACACAAGGCCATGCCATACCATGCTATACAAGAATATTGTGAGAATAGTAAGAAGTTGTGCATTACACAACTTGTAAATGCTGAAAGTTTTAAACATTATTTCTTCTACCACCCACCATACTGTTTTGCAAATTATTTAATTGGGGAATTTCAAAAGCCCTTTATGAAATTATGTGGGATGTTTTATATTCCAAAGAAGACAAACGTCTGGAAATGCTAAATACTGTGTCTTAGATCTTACTCCGTATAGTTTAAATCACCACATAAGAGAAGTAATCCTATAACTTACATTCATGTTATTTAATATTATTTCCTTTTAAATGAAACTTCGATTTAACTACTCCTTAGTTCCTCTCTTATTAGCTAAGGAAACCAAGTCAAAATACTCAAATCAATCTTTGTCAACAAAAGTCCAGTAAGGACAGTCAGATAGAATAATTTTCTTATTTTAACCCTGATCAAAGAAGCCAATCTTATAAACCTTCCCTTATATTATCCTAAAAATTAGTATAATTTTTGATCTCTTCAAAAAAACCTGTTCCCCACAAAAAAGGTTTGCTGTTCATCTATTGTTCAAGACAAAAATCCTTCAGAACTTTAATAGATTTCTCTAATTTATCCTTTTGTTTGTCACTTCTAAAAAAGTTCTTTCAAATCTTAGCAGAGCTCTTTTGTATATCCAGAGGGGGAAAATTTTTCTGATTTAATATCTGTTCATCTTCTGTAGGGAATAAGTCATCCATCAGATCCATTTGCATAGCGTAAGTCCCCTTTCAAATTAATTTCATAAACATTAATTGCAGCTCATTCTTGTTTTATAATTTTATAAAGCATCTGATCCATTCTGTCCAAAAAGCTTAGCTGAAATGTAGTTAAAAGTTACACTAAGGATTTCTGCTCCATTTTTTTTTATCCTCTGCTCTAGTGTACAGTCCTCAAAGTCTTCTAATGAATACAGTAGAACCTTGCTAGTCTTAAGGGTCTTAATCTTTCCAATATGAAAGAATAAATAAAATAATTGAAAAAAGTGATTAAAATATAAGGCTCAGTCAAGCATAGTGTCCATAGAGTGCAAATTGGAATTTGATATAAATTCCAACTCTCAGCCACTCCACTCATGAACTGACCATAAAAAAGACAATTTCCACAATCTACTCATGAAGAATAGCTGTCCAATCTCAACGATATCTCCTGTATTCCTGAAAGATTCAGGCTAACTTGAGATCTGGCATTCAAGTGTCAATTTGGCTTGCAAAATTGTCTTGCTAACAAAGAAAAGCCAGCAAGGCCTCCGTTCACCAAGACATATACAGGAAATATCTTCCAAAAGTGTCTTCCTTCTCTTTCCTTACGCATCCATATTTAATGCAGTAAGTTGCTTACCACATTAAGTTGCTTTGTTTTCCTTCATTCCTATGTTTCAGATCAGAAACACCTGGGACTGTTGAAAGTGAAACATTATTTCTAGCTCGTTTGAATTTCATTTGGAAAGGGTTTATCAACATGCCATCTGTGGCAAAGTTCGTTATCAAGGCTTACCCAATCTCTGGTTCTTTTGAAACTCTAACAGAGGTAATGTATGGCGTACTCAACAATTCTACCATTTTCTTGGGGACTTTTTGAATTTTCTTTTACTGTGGACAATGAAATGTTGCAATGTAATATCACCAAAGAGGGCATTAGAGTAATGGACTTTTGCATATAGATTATGAAAATTAATTTCTTTTATTGAGGAAAAAATATTGTTTTGTGATAAAAAATATACATCTACGTCTCTTCTGTAGGATTTGCCAGATAGCATCCAAGTAGGTGGCAGGATATCACCTCAGACTGTTTGGGAATATGTTGAAAAAATAAAGGCTTCGGGTACAAAGGTAAAAATGTATTCTTGTAATATAATGTGGCATTAGATGCTTAATGTTCTGTGGTTTTTAAAATGATTAGGATTTCATGCTGGTGCTGTTATTACCTGAAATAAATTCATCAGTACTGTTTATATGAAATCCAATGCAGAAAATAAATAAACTGCACTGTTCCTTGTTCAGTAATGACTCCAGTAGCTAGATACTATGTTCAATTTCAGTATAAGAAGCCTAGATAAATTAAGGTACAGAAAGACCCAAGGGAAGAAGAGTATTACAAAGGAAGAAAAGAACTTGTAACTGTGATACTTGTACAGATTCCCATTTTATAAATACCATTAAGCACTAAAATTCTTATACTTATGGTGGCATCTGAGACCTTTAATTTATGAAAAACGATTTTATTTTTATTCATGTTAATGTTTCATATATTCAAAATACATAATATGATTTTTTGCACAACTTTGTTTCAATATTTTTTTTGAGCGAGAGAATCATTTACTATATTGCATACATTTTAAGTTTGCCTTCCTCAGTAACAAATCAATAGGCTTACAAATTAGATCCATTTAAATAGTCCAGCATTTAATTACCATTATTTTAAGATAGCTTCAAACTGCATGTGTCTTGCTGGTCTGCAATAGCAATATGAGAAACTGTAGAGCTTTCACTCTTATTTACTTAGTTATTTGTTAAGTTTGCATGCCACCCATTTCACTATCTAGCAGCTTTGAGTGGCTTTTACTTGTTTGCTATCTATGATAATCATGACTGAATTTCCGAGCATCTAAAATCAATGAAGTACAAACTTTTTGATAGCCCAGGGAATGAAAACTGATGTGTGCGTGTGTGTGTCTTTATTTTAAGAACATGGCAACAATTAATAAATGTTTGCCTTTTTTCATAATAGGAAATATGTGTGGTTCGTTTTACTCCTGTTACAGAAGAGGATCAGATTTCATATACTTCGCTTTTTGCGTACTTCAGTAGCAGAAGACGTTATGGTGTAGCAGCTAATAATATGAAGCAAATCAAGGATTTATATATTATCCCTTTAGGTGCTTCTGATAAAATTCCACACCAGTTGGTACCTTTTGATGGTCCTGGTAAGTAACAAAGATAGGCTGAATTATCCTTTGCACTAAAATATTATTGATAAAAAAACCAAGAACAAACCCTTTTTATTTTCTGAGATATATTTTTTAAACTATGCTAGAAGTCAAAACAGTTTGAATGCAGAACATTCATGAATATTGGAAATGAAGCTTGATATGAAGCTTTGCATGGAAAGCAGGCATTTCTTTTCCTGTTTAGCTCATGGATAGAATCAGTATTTTTGATTTAACAGTTAAGTATTTTACAGTGTAAAATGTACTTTTACATAGTTATTTGGAGAGTGAAATTTTGTCAGTGCTTCTTAAAGTACATTTTGTAACATCAGTGAACCATTTAAGCTATCTGGCATTGTAGAGACACAGAGTGGCTTGTTTTAACTAAAAAAAAATATCCAAGATACATGTTTCCCATTATTACATTGTTCCTTTATTAATATTATATATATGTTTGTGTGTGTGTGTGTGTGTAGGAATTGAAGTCCATCGACCCAATTTGCTGCTGGGATTGATAATTCGCCAGAAGCTAAAAAGGCAGATTAGTGCTGTAGCTAATTCAACCGTGACCCATGCTGAAGAGAGTCCTGAAAATTTGCAACCAGAGAAAAAAAGTAAACTGAACAAATCAGAAGTTCTTCATTCTGAGCTAACTGAAAGAGAGGAAGAAAATGATTTCTTTAATTCATTCACTGCAGTACTGCACAAGCAGAGGATCAAATCCCAACAATCTAGTACAGAAGATGTCACAGTGAATGAACCTGCTGTGGAGAGCATCAAACTTGAACCTCCCAAACCTCTACGTTTCCTTCCTGGGGTTTTGGTTGGATGGGAAAATCAATCATCTGCGCTCGAACTAGCAAGTAAGCCACTGCCAGTAGATGACATTCTTCAAAGCCTTTTGGATACCACGGGGCAGATGCCCGAATATATCCAACCCACAGTTGACAAGCCAGTTAATGAAGAGCTACCTTTATTAGAGAAACAGGCAAACATAAAGGAAGAAAACATAGACATTTCAGTGGGTGGTGAAGATACAAGGCATAAAAAGGACAATGTAAAAGAAACCATCAACAATACCTTAGCAGTGGATGTATCAGTAGCAGATTTCCCTTGCTCTTCAGGAACTCTTACAAGTCTAAGCCTTAAGGAAAAACCACCGGATGTTTCTACTGAGGTATTTTTAGCAAACTTAACTATTCTGTCACAGAGTAAGGAAAACCAGGAGACTCCAGAAAACAGTTTAAAGTTCGGCGATACAGATAATGTTCCTCAGGAAAATAAAAGGACCATAATTTTTCCTGTTCCTTCAAATGCTGGAAAAGGAGTGGGGAGCAATAATGTTGGAACAGCATCTGTTGATACTATGACCATTCATAATTCCAAATCTCCACCGTTCATTAATCTTAAGAGAGACCCAAGGCAAGCAGCTGGACGAGGCCAACAGAACAATAGTTCAGAAAGTGAAGGCGATAGTACTAGAAATGAAGATATACAGCACCTTGATACTTTAGAATCTGAATGGTCAAAAGTTGATAACAAGCAGATTTCAGGAAATGAATTAGCCTCAGATCAGGCCGATAATCAAGCATGCCAGACAACATTGGTTTCAAAAGCACCTAAAGGAGATAGTGCATGTACCTCACAACTTAATGACACCTTGATGCAAAACCTTGAGACTGGAAATTCTGTGAGAGGATTATTGTCGCCGCCACCGCCGCCGCCACCACCACCCTCTTCATCATCATCATCATCCTCGTCATCATCATCATCATCATCATCTCAGTTTGAAACGGAAAATACAGGCCATCAATCTGACTTAAGTACCAAATTATCTGCCGGAAGTGGAAACTTCTCACCAATTAGGACTCCTCAACCCAATTTTTCCCCTGCTAAAACACCTCCCCCTGGTTTTCAGTTTCAAGGGGCCATTACCCCTAATTTCTCCCCACAGAACACTCCTGTATTTGGGTTTCCACATCATCTGCCCCCACCGCTCCTTCCACCTCCAGGCTTTGGCTTTGCTCAAAGCCCTCTCATGCCTTGGCCTCCTATACTTCACCTGCCAGGTCAGCTACCCCACTTTGTTGGACCAGTTACACCAGCCCCTCCTGTCACCCAGAAACCATCAAGATTCTCAGGGCCTGAACACTTTTATCAAAACAAAAACACTAGAAGGCCCGAAAGGCGTCACAGTGACCCGTGGGCAGGCCGGCAGGGTCCTCACATGGAGAGGGCCTTCAACAGGAGGAAGAACGATCAACAAAGGCAAAGGTTTTATAGCGAATCTCACCACGCCAAAAAGGGCAGGCACGACTGGGAGTTGGATCCCGAAAGAAGTCGACACCGAGACAGAAGCTCAGAGAAAGAGAGGGAAAGGAAAAACCGGGAGGAAGGGCATCGAGACAAAGAGAGGTTGCGGCTTTCACATAGCGATAAGGACTCTGAAAGTAAATCCTCACGAGAAAGTAGAAATCCTGAAAAGAAGGATGTTCCTAGAAGTGAACACCTTCATGAGAAAGAAAGAGAAAAAAGTAGGGAACGACCAAGGGAGCAAGACAATGAAAAGAATCGAGAAAGGCATCACAAAGACAGGGACCCGAGTGACCGTGGTAAAAGCAAAAGGTGAAAGGAAAAAAAAATGAGAGAAAGAAGGCACAGTCTGTCTTCTAGTTCTAAACAAATAGAACATAATATGTTTTAAATATGTCCTAAAGCTGTCTGTATATTATATGCTTGGGTATAATTGTGCCATCGATACTTACTTTTTATATTCAATGTTTAATGTTTTGTAGGATTAAGTCTGTTCTGGTACCAATCTGTGTACCGCACATTCATTTTCTTTTACAATCTCTTGACATAGGAGTAAAGTTGAATAGTTGGAACATTTTACACTGCTTGTATAGAAAAATGAAAGGGGCTTCTTTTAATATGCAATAAAAGATACATACAGATTCTTTGTCAAATTGGGCTTCAGTCAAGCTATTTGTAGCCTTTGGTGATTTGTACATTGCATTTGGAGCTATTCCAGCAAACGTGAATATGGATTTGTATTGTTAAATATGACAACACAGCATTGGCTTTGAGAGATTGTAATGCAGCCCTGTTCAAGTGCAACTTTCAGCTCAAGCTGAATAGGGCTGAATAGGGTTGATGGCTTCATGAATTTAAATGATTCCAAAGAATAAGAAAATGGTGGCAGCAGAGGGAATTCCAACCGTATTAATTATTAATTATTGGGCATTTCTGATAGAATGAATTTGTCCGTGAGCAGAAGCAGTCCAGGTTTTACTGCTTTGAGGCACACTTTTTTGTGAGGTATTTTTTGGCTTTAGCCTTTCTGTCATTGATGGGCCACCTCCTGAAATGAATAAAACTAGTGATGTCAATAATGTTAGGATTGGAATTAAATACATTTTTTCCACTTTTAATCGTTAAGTGTTTTTCTAGGAGAATTCACAGGAGTTCTCAAGCTTTGCTCGTTCTAGGTTTTTATTGGCAAAAGGAACAGCAAACCCTAGATCAAGGTTGACCATGTTTCTGGTTCATCTGCACAAAGGAGGGTTTTTTGTTTTGTTTTTTTAAAGTGACCACCACCACCCTGGCGGCAATTTGAGAGCCCTAGCTTTCAGCTGAAATTAATATTTTAGCTATTTCTCATGCTTTGAAAACTTGAATACCTAAGCTTGTACATGAGACTTGTGTTTTCCTATTCTTTATATTATAAAATGTAAATATTTTAAGGGGTATTTTGATTCTACAAATGATAACCTTCTCACAGTTGTTTGCTTGATTTTAATAGATGTGGAGCAATAGGCTAAACCAGTATAACAGAAAGATGTATAAATATGGCTTGCCTTTACAATTCATGACTGGTAATTTTTAATAACCCACAGGGTTTTTAATAAATAGATCAGTAAAAATGTGATTTTTCTGTGGAAGATTATAGTATATTGGATTTTCTGTTAGATATCATTGCACTACTCTGTTCAACCTCCTATTTTAAAGTATTTAGTAAAATTAAGAGCATTGTGCATAAAAAAAGAAACCCTTAATTAAATCGCCTTACCTACGAACATAGATTTTGCACTTTGGTATAAGAAAGAAACTTTCTCTCAATAATATGTGATTAAAATAAATTGTTAGGCTATTTTAAAATCCTATTTAAATATAGTAGCCAGTTTGCAAACCCTGCACATGGCTTTATTTAGTCAAATTAAAAATGCTATATCATAAATTGCTTGATGCTACCTTTTTTTTAAAAAAAAAGCGACTGTCCAAAATGTTGATTCATTCATGCATATAATCAGTCTGTATGTTTTCAACAGAAATGCAAGCATATGCTAGATTTAGGGTAAATTCTTGTGTGTGCATGTGTGTAGGCACTGAAGACATTGCCTGGAATTTTCCTGTAAGAGTGAGTAGAGTAACATCTGGCACAAGACAGCATTTGGCACAAGACAGCACCCATAATTACTTTCAACCTTTCTTTCTCCATCACTTGTGAAACCCTTTAATTAGTGTTCATTTTCAGCTATCTAACTCTCCAAAGGCCTCTTAACTATACGTCTGTCATGGAAAGAAGGTAACAAGCTTATTCATAATAATTTTTGCTGCAATAATAAAACTAGAATCAAGTTGAAAAAGTTTTGGAAAATAAGCAGCCTAAGACGTATGGGAATTTAAAATTCAGACAGACAGGCCTGTTATGTCTGATAAAACAGTTAATGAAAACAAGAAAATCTACCAGGACTAGCAGATCAAATTTGAATGCTTATGGAAAAAGAAATCTGTTACACCAACCCTTGGAACAAAGGATTCCATCAATCAGAACTGTACATCCTAATTTTACAAAAATAACCATCTTGCTTGGAACTGCCTATATCCTTAGTTGCTATCTTAATAATTGATAGGTCCTTGGTTAGGATGTGAATTATTAAGTATTCACCAAGCTTAGTCTGAATCTAGCTGTAGATTACTCATAATTAAGCATGCATTAATTTTTATCCCATCTTTATTATTTTTATAAATAAAGTAGTGAATATATCTAGTATTCCTTTTCCTGTTTTCCTCACAAGAACAACTTTGAGTTGTTGGGAAAGTGTCACCCAAAGACACCTGGTTTTTATGCCTTAGGTGGGACTGGAACTCACAGTTACCCAGTTTCTAACCTGATGCCTTAACTCAGGGGTCTTCAAACTTGGCCTTTTTATGACTTGTGGACTTCAACTCCCAGAATTCCTCAGCCAGGCATGCTGGCTGAGGAATTCTGGGAGTTGAAGTCCACAAGTCATAAAATGGCCAAGTTTGAAGACCTCTGCCTTAACTGCTAGACCACTCTGGCATAATAATAATATCTGCCTATCATAGTCTTTGAGAAGGACTTAATAGGTGGACAAAAAATGTCAAATCCAGTCTAAACATATGGCTTGACTGTGTGACCAACCATAATAATAAATGATGGTTGAATGGGTGTCACTTTGATAATGAAATTGGGGTTTCTTGTGAATTTTAAATATTTATGCTTCCCAACTTGTGCTATTTTATTCATGTCTATTTGGATATTTGTGTAGAAGTATAAGATGTTCTCTGTATAGTCTCATCATAATCAGTGGGAGAATCCTGCAGATAAACCTATGAGCAGACTAAAAGATCAGTGCTTCAAAGACTGAAATCCTAAGTGCACTTTGATACTCTCACATAAATATACGAATAAGGCATTAACCTTGATGTAAAAAAAAAGCTTTAAAATGCTAAATATTTGCTATGTATGCCCCATTCCCACAAAATAATCAGTAGATACAATCAGAAATCTGGCATCAGGTATTGTAAAAAAACAAACTACAGTGTGTTATGATTTTCTTTCATACTTTGGCTCTTCCTGAGATGCTACTTCATATTATAGTAATGGCAGCTTGTTAAGTAAACACTTTGGAAGAATTTTGCCCTATAAGGTAAGGTATGAGTATAATAAATGAATACAAATTTATAGTTTAATTAATTGCAGAATGAGCAAAGGGCTGTGCAGAATAATATCATTTATTAGTTCAACATTTTCCAATCTTCAAAGTCCTTACAAATAAAATCTAGACTAACAAAGTTAAATTGACTAAGATTTTTCTTCTATTTTGTTATTCCAGATTTCAAATAAGAGATGAGAAGTCCTCAAAAAATAGAGAAGTACATAGGAAGAAATGGGGTTACTAAACAAATAGGGACTAAAAGAATGATCAAAGGCTTTCCAAAACATTTCAAGAAAACAAAGTGAAGAGGTGGCATAGATGTGTTGTGAGGCATAATTTGAGACAGGAGGGACAACAAAATAAAGCATGGATAATCCAGGGAATTTCAGTACAACTAGTAGGAAAGAAGCATTAAAATATCACTCCCTTATGTGTAACTTGTTACATATAGTTCATTCCATCAACTATTGGTAAAAATGAATGAACCATAATAAATAACAGTAACCTCAGGAAGGGAAGAGATGCCAATAAAGGAGAATATTTGTACCAAGGTGATTTTTCAAAAGGCAACTGGATTTTGTTTTCCTTGGAGACGTTTTGCTTCTCCTCTAAGAAGCGGAACATCTTCAAGGAAAAACACACAAAGTTGCCTTTTGGAAAAGCATCCTTGGAACAACTATGATTGCATAACTGACTCTACATAGACATTGAAAATATCTGTAGCTCAGGGTTGAAATTAGGAGTCCTTGGTGCTCTCTGAACTTGGTTGTTTTCTTGCAGATGTTTCATTAGCCAAATTAGGTAACATCATCAGTGTTAGTACAGATTAGAATTTGCTGAATAAGAGATGGTTTTGGAAAAAGGTACCTTACAAGATGGAAGACATGTAATATAGTGATTAAAATGTTTATTTTCTAACAATAATGCTCCTTTAATTGTCAATCATTCTTGCAAACTCCATAGCTTCTTTGTTTAATGCTTATATTTTTGCATTTTAGCAAGCACATTCCTGCTTCCAAGAAAATTGCTTTCATTGATAATGGACCTCTCCAAATACTATATATTGTATTGTTTCTTTCCCTGAAAAATATAGGTTTTGTAAGAGAATTGTGGGCATGCTTTGTTTTCCCTTGTACTAGGCATTTATTTTTGGAATACATTCTAAAGCTGAGGAAAGATCTTTTTGAAATTTATTAACCATTGTTTACTTATTGATATGATTTAATTGCTCCCTAAGAAGAAACCTACTGCTCACAAAAATAAGCATAGAAAATAAAAGCTCTGCCACTTTCAAAATAATATTTGATATTACAAGTCATCCATTTAGCAACTGTCCAGTTACAACGGCATTGGAAAAAAGTGAGTGATAACCATTTTTCACTTACATCCACTTCAACATCTCCATGGTCACATGATCAAAATTCAGAGGCTTGGCAACTGCCACATATTTAGGATGGCTGCAGTGTCCCAGGGTCATGTGATCACTTTTTGCAATCTTCTGACAAGTCAACGGGCAGCCAGATTTACTTAACTGTGTTACTAACGTAACTGCAGTGATTCACTTAATAACTGGCAAGAAAGGTCATAAAGTGAGGTAAAACTCACTTAACTGTCTCCCTTGGCCACAGAACTTTTGGGATTAATTGTCATACGTCAAGGACTATACTTACATTAACATTAAACTATATGATCCATTCTCTATTATTAGCTGATACATTTTAATGACAATTATGTAATACGGTAAATTTAAATAAGAAAAATGTAATAGGTATAAGAAAAATTAACTTTATTTTTGAATAGCCATCCCCATCTTGTGGATTTGTCATAGGCACAGGTCGGCAACCTGCGGCTCCGGAGCCGCATGCGGCTCTTTGAGCCGTCTCTTGCGGCTCCCAGCCGCCCGGTGCGCGCGCACCTCTTCCAACGGGCAGTGGTGCGCGCGCACCTCTCCAAATGGAGAGTGGCACCGCCCGTTTGGAGAGGTGCACGCGCACCTCCCCGAATGGGCGGAGGTGCGCGCGCACCTCCCCAAACCTTTGGAGAGGTGCACGCGTACCTCCGCGCGAATGGGCAGCGGTGCCGCTCTTTCAGGAAGCCCGCCGCGGCCAGTCTGTGAAGCTGCCGAAAGCGGCAGCTTAGCAGACGGGCCGCGGCAGCTTCCGCAAAGAGCGGCGCCCCTGCCCATTCCGAGAGGTGCGCGCGCACCTCTCCGAACGACCGGAGTTGCGCGCGCACCTCCCCAAACCTTTGGGGAGGTGCGCGCGTACCTCCGCGCGAACGGGCAGCGGTGCCGCTCTTTCAGGAAGCTGCCGCTTTCGGCAGCTTCCTGAAAGAGCGGCGCCGCTGCCCCTTCGCTTTCGGCAGCTTCCTGAAAGAGCGGCGCTGCTGCCCCTTCGCATGGAGGTACGCGCGCACCTCCCCAAAGGTTTGGGGAGGTGCGCGCGCAACTCCGGTCGTTCGGAGAACGGGCAGCGGTGCCGCTCTTTCAGGAAGCTGCCGCTTTCGGCAGCTTCCTGAAAGAGCGGCGCCGCTGCCCCTTCGCTTTCGGCAGCTTCCTGAAAGAGCGGCGCTGCTGCCCCTTCGCACGGAGGTACGCGCGCACCTCCCCAAAGGTTTGGGGAGGTGCGCGCGCAACTCCGGTCGTTCGGAGAGGTGCGCGCGCACCTCTCGGAATGGGCAGGGGCGCCGCTCTTTGCGGAAGCTGCCGCGGCCCGTTTGCTAAGCTGCCGCTTTCGGCAGCTTCAAAGACGGGCCGCGGCGGGCTTCCTGAAAGAGCGGCACCGCTGCCCATTCGCGCGGAGGTACGCGCGCACCTCCGGTCGTTCGGAGAGGTGCGCGCGCACCTCTCGGAATGGGCAGGGGCGCCGCTCTTTGCGGAAGCTGCCACGGCCCGTCTGCAAAGCTGCCGAAAGCGGCAGCTTTGCAGACGGGCCGTCGCCATCGGGCAACCGGGAACCGGTTCCATCTCATTTTTTTAAAAATGGCAGCCGCGTGCGTCCGCGCATGCGCAAAAAACCTTTTTGCGCATGCGCGTGCATGGACACACGCACGCGGCTCCCTCTTTTTTTAATTTGTGATGGAACCGGTTCCCAGTGGCTCTTTTTCTTTTTTAGGTTGCCGACCCCTGGTCATAGGAAACCATTTGACCCTGGTTGACTTGAACTCTGAATAATAAGTATAAATCTGAATATTCAGTTTCTTGGAAGATTAAAAAATTTGCAATTCAGAGTGTCAGAGAAGGAAATATTTAGGTCAGATTAAAATCATGTGTAGATAGCTGAGGATAGGAAAGAAGAGAAGGAAATGGAGCTAAAACAAAAAAGGCAAAATGCATTGATTTGAAAGATTTATTTTACAATTAAATGCAGGTGGGTAATTCTGGTGATGGTGAGGAATATTAGGAATGAATCATGAAAAGTAACTAAAAATCGGACAGTCAGCAATTGCCAAGCATAAAGGAAGAGTCAAAATCAAAGTAGGATTGAGGTAAATGAATGGCCTACAAGTCAGACTGCATGATTGGAAGAATTAAGTGGGCAATCAAGGAGCATAGAAACTATGAAAGTAACCATGTTGAGTTTAATGTTTTCTAAAAAATTAATCAGACAAGCAATAGGCTCCAGATTACAAGTGTTCTATTATGGACCATCTATAATTATGCATGCCCAGAGTCTATAGAGTAAGCTGCTATAACAAATTTAAATAAATAATACAGCCTTGTCTCTATTACTTGGTTACTCTTTATCTCCGCTATATATATTATACCCTTGTCCCTTAGTTAGATTTATTTTTTTTGATTCCCGGAAAAGGGCAACATCCTTTATTTTACCAATTAGTTCTTGCTTAAAGAGCCCTAAGGTGGCAGCACTTACTCTCCTATCAAGTCCAAACCCTCCAAAATAGCAAATGCCTCCATAGTTTAGAAGAGTATATTTTCTTTGTGGATCCAGATCTTCAAAAAGAACAAGCTCCTCATCAAGATACACTTTAATGAGAGTCCGGTTTTGCACAATGTCAACAAAATACCATTTTTTGCAACACAGCGTCTTTCTTTGGTGAATAAGAGGAATGACAATTCTTTCTCCTAGGTTAACTACAACTTTTAGCATTCCATTTTCAAGACCTACTCCAAGAAAGTCATTATCTTCGTCTTCAGCCTTTCCTAACCAAACAAGCAAACCATCCATTTGACTGGTGGTAAAATTGAAAGATACCATAGTACATCTGAGATCTCTCTCTACATAATTAGGATCAGTGTACTTGATGTATGAATTGCCTGTGAATTTTGCAATCAAAAATGACAGCTGTTTTTCACACCACAGGCCTGTCCAGCCAAGTTTACAGGCACAGGTATATGAAAATAAAACTGGGTTGGGTATACAAACACTTCCATGGAGACACTTACTATGTGAACAATAAATAGACTGCTCACATGTCTTCCCCATCCATTGCTTCGGGCACAAGCAAGAGAAATCAGACTCTACAACTTTACATTTCCCATTATTTTTACATACTCTATAGCCACAGGGGGTTCCATCGCAGTCTCCTATATTGGAACCACCTTTCGCTCCTTTCTCGGTGAGTTTTAATTCTTTGCTATTGACAAAGATCTCCCTAATGCAGCCAGTGAAGCCAGTGGGCTCATTCTTAATTGCCCTGGGATTAACCAAGTTTAAGGAAGGTAGTCCTCCTACATAGAAATCAGTTTGTGTATCTAAGGAAGTCATGCCATCGGCAGCTTTCTGAGTTACGTTGATTCCATCAAGATCCAAATAGCCTTCGTTACCAACTCTTCCTGCTTTAATTAAAAGCCAGGCATTTGTGCTACGGACAGGTTGAAATGTCTGTAAAACTACTGTTCTGTCCCCGAGACTGTAACGTAATTGTATATATCCATTTGCCAAGGTGATACTTAGGAAGTCGCCTAAAGAGAAGAAGATGCAACATATTAGTATCTCTGAACAAGTAAAAGATTAACTAAACATTAAATTGAGATAGACAGTGTGTGTGTGTTTCACTAAGGTACATAGTATGTACTTCTAGCAGTTGGTTTTCATGTGGCTTAGAGTAGATTGAGGAGTGGCAAATGTAAAAAAACACATTTTCCCACCAGTGAATTGTTTATGAATTGCAATTTGTCACTGAAAGAACACCTTCCATTTTCTTTGGATTTGAAATTTCACATATTAATCTGTATTAGTCTTAAAATAATATTTCAAACAATTGGTGACCCACCTTCATTAGAACATGTATCCAAGCGGAAAAAAATAACTTGTAAGATGATGTGTTTTGCTACTACAAACAGATTTTCTTGGGGAATAGTCACTGTTATGTGCAGTCTTTTCACAGATCAGTGCAAAGGCATCATTTAATAGATCATCCAGGATTTTCCTTCCATTACCTTTATCACCTCAAAGGAAATCTAGTTGTTTTTTTTTTAAATCCTCAAAGAACGGAGATGCACAGCACTTCTGACTTGTTTGGAAAGGCATAGGTTAATCCTAGGTACAGTCATTGCAATTTGAAGGGTTAGGACTAGGGTTAGGGTTAGATCACTTTGGAGGGCTAGATTATAAGAGGTTCTCAAAGGAAAGAGAACATAACAGTTTTTCATTAGGATTCTTCTGTGAGCCACAGTCATTGATATTTAAGATGAAACTAGGGTTAGGGTTAGGGTGAGATCTCTTTGGAGTCGGCTGGAAAAGGGTCTTAGGGTCAGATTCTAGGAGGTTCTCAAAGGAAAGAGAACAGGTTTTCGTTCAGACTCTTAGGGTTAGAATTAGATCCCTTTGGAGATAAGGCTGAAAAATGATATGAGGACTAGGTTCTAGGAGGTTCTCAAAGGAAAGGGAACATAACAGGTTTTCATTTGGACTCTTTTATGGGCCACAGTGAAATGGCCACAGTGAAAATCCCATTGACAATGAAAATAAAACTAGGGTTGGGTTAGGTCTAGGGTTAGGGTTAGATACAATTGGAGTCAGGGCTGAAAGATGATGTGAGGGCTATATTCTAGAAGGTTCCCAAAGGAAAGGGAGGATAACAGTTTTTTGTTCGGATTCTTTTGTGGCCCGCAATAAAATATATGGGAAAACCCAGTTGACCATGAAAATGAAATTAGGGTTAGGATTAGGGCTAGTCTTAGGGTAAGGGTTAGATCCCTTTGAAGTTAGGCCTGAAAAATGATGTGAGGACTAGATTCTAGGATGTTCTCAAAGGAAAGAGAACATAACAGCTTTTCGTTCGGACTCATTTGTGGGCTTTAGTGAAATACATGGGAAAACCCCATTGACCATAAAAATGAAACTAGGGTTAGAGTTAGGGTTAGGGTTAGATCTATATGGACTCGGGCCTGAAAGATGATGTGAGGGATATATTCTGGAATGTTATCAAAGGAAAGATAACATAACAGCTTTTCATTCGGACTCTTGTGGGCCTCAGTGAAATATATGGGGAAACCCCATTGACCATGAAAATGAAAGTAGGGATAGGGTTAGGGCTAGGTTTAGGGTTAGTATTCGATCCCCTTGGAATTAAGGTTAGGGTTAGGGTTAGATTCCTTTGCAATCAGGGCTGAATAATGATGTGAGGTCTAGATATTAGAAGGTTCTGAATGGAAAGGGAACATAACAGTTTTTCGTTTTGAGTCTTTTGGGGACCACAGTGAAATACATGGGAAAATCCCATTGAAAATGAAAATAGAGTTAGGGTTAGGTCTAGGGTTAGGGTTGGATCCATTTTGAGTTAGGGCTGAAAAATTATGTGAAGACTAGATTGTAGTAGGTTCTCAAAGGAAATGGAACATAACAGCTTTTTGTCCACACTCTTTTTTGGACCGCAGCGAAATACATGGGGAAATCCCATTGACAATGAAAATAAAAATAGGATAAGGTTTAGGGCTCAGGTTAAGGTTAGGCTTAGATCCATTTGGTGTCAGGGATGTAAGATAATGTTAGGGCTATATTCTAGAAAGTTCTCAAAGGAAAGAGAAGATAACAGGTTTTCGTTCTGATTCTTTTTGTGGGTTGCAGTGAAATACATGGGGAAACCCCATTTTCCATGAAAATGAAATTAGGGTTAGTGTTAGAGTTAGGGGTAGGGTTAAGGTCAGGCTTAGGCTTAGGTTTAGGCTTAGGCTTAAGCTTCCCTTTGATTCTTTTTCTGTTTACATCAACACAGCGTTTTAAAGCAGGGGTTTCCAAACTTGGCAACTTTAAGACTTGTGAAATTCAACTCCCAGAATTCCCCAGCCAGCAAAGTTGCCAAGTTTGGTGACCTGTAGTTTAGAGCCTCGGAAGAAGTTTATGAGAAAGACATCTGACTGAGCAAAAGCCCCCATTCCCCATCTGTTTGCCGAGACAAAATTTCATGCTTTTAAAACCTTCTTTTCCTTTGTGCAGTGTCCTCAATATTCGTTGCGAAGTTCAGAAGCAAAGAGAATAAATACATTCCATGATCTTACCTTTAAAACACTCCCCCCCATCTTATCCTGGTGAAAAACCTCAAAAATTATTTTATTTTGCAAGCATAGAAGCATTTGCACCCATTTTAAAAAATAGCGAGATGAGTAGTATGACAAAAATGGTGGTGGATTTGAATATGAAAACAAAAGTTTCAATGCTGAGAGGAAATAACTGGTGGGTATATTTTGTCTATCCAAGCATGAGGCATAAGTCAAGCTTGATGGGCTATAAGCCAAAGGAGGCAGTGGCTTTGACTGTTGGTCCACTGGCTGCATGAATTGGCCTGAAAAGCTAGAATAGGCCTGGACACTGGAGGTGCCCCTTCCCTGCTGTAGCCCTTTGAAACAGTATTAGAAAGTATCACTTAAATTTCTAAAACGAGCAGATTATGAAAGCAGATGAAAGGCCCAGAAAATATGGCAGCATCACATTCCTTGGATGGAGTGATGTTAATTGTCCAGAAAATAGGATTCTTTCTGAAAGAGAAAATCTGCATGCTTTTCAAAGCTACTATGTTAGGAGTGGCCTTCCTAAAAGCACTGCTTCCAGACCCTCCTAATACTTAGCTATAATGGTCATAGCTGACTTGAGTGCATTTTGTTTTTAATATAAAGTGGTCAAGTTAATCATACACACTATGGTTAGTCACAGAGTCAGTCAGATCTTTAGACTGGATTTGGCATTTTTGTTTACCTATTGAGTCCTTACCAAGGACCTGGGATAGGCAGATGTTGTTTGATGGTGTTAAACGTACAATCCCAGATGTTTTTTTTATCAATTCATGTCAAGGAATTGCACAGCAGCTGTCCAGATGAAGTCAGAGACACTTGACACAAACTTGTTGTCTTTTATATAAATATAGTGTTCAAATTTATAGCAGTCTCTGTCGTCATCCAGAAAAGGAAGAACATAAGATAGTCAGGAACACAGGAACATCATGAGGTAAAACTAAAGCAGTATACAGAACACAGAGAAGAATAAAAGGAGGGGGGAAAGGAATTTCTCCCTTTATTCTTACAACAACCAATCATATTGTAGATTGCCTCATGCATGAGTCAGCACTCTCTAATCAACTATTGTAGTAATCAACTACAACGGTGCGTTCTGGCCTATTGTACACTTTACTGTTCCAGTTACTGAATTCAATACCTAACAATTCATCTTGTGCAAAATCATGACACAGATAAATCAAATCAGGTAATATTTCATCTGACCATTTTTTAAAATCACATTATAGTGGAATGAAAGGCTGACCTGATCGGGGGCTCAAATGCTGAGCAGTGTAAAAGAGGATGCCGTTTCCTGAAGAGGTCTGGAATTGCATCTGGATATGAACTTTGTGTCGAATGTTGAAGGGCTCAAATGACATCCAGGAAGATTTGCTGTTGCTGAATGATGCGTCGCTTATGGTTAAGGCTACAAAATATAACAGGAAAGAGATTTCATCTCCACTAATAACAGAATGTTTTAAGATTTCTTTAGAGCTTATTTAAATACACATACATTAATCCCGACCTAAATTCTTCTCCCTAATTTGCCTTTAATTTACTGCATTTTATACTGCAAACAAGGAATAGTGAGTAGGGGTTGCCTAGTTGTATGCAACATCTAATGCACCCAAACAGAGATGCGGTCAAGTCTCAGATTATGTGGCTTCTTTACATTAAGGAATGTTTCTATTCATTCTGGAAAAGGGGAAACAGAGGCACAGAACATATTCTCATGGCAAATTTGGGAATACAGCTAAACTGGACTCTTCTCTGAATTTTCTGAACCACACTGATTATGCATGGACTGATGATATCGTATTGAACTGCATCATCATACTGCATTTTTTCACTGAGGTTAAATGAATCATGATAATCCAATCTGCCAATTCTGCTTGAGAGTAGTATCCAAAGCACTGGCTAGTAATTTTAAAAATGTCATCTTTTTTTTTTATTAAAGAGTTTTACAATATTTTACAATATATCCCCAAATCCCTCCCACCCCAACCCCCCCACTTCCCCCCCACTTCCCAGAGCTAAATACAGGATTATAGTTACAACAATCATATTCTAAATAAAAATTTACACAATATACAATCAACCAAATTGGTACTGCGCTTTAACTCTCTCTTAGCATAACTACTAACAATAACAATATCCCACTAAATTCTACTCATAAGCTAAATGGAACTTTTTGGTCCCATATTTGTTTTCAATATAATTTATCCATCTCCTCCAAACTGAAATATATCTCTCCTGTGAGTGATCCTTTAAATAAGCAGAAATCTTGGACATTTCTGCAAGATTAGAAACTTTAAACACCCATTCTTCTACCGTGGGCAGATTGTCCTTCTTCCAATATTGTCCACCAGTAGCCGTGCTGCCATTATCATATTCAACATCAGATTAGTCTCTTTGACATCACAATTTACAACAATACCCAGTAAGAACAATTGCGGGGAAAACTTTATCTTCCTCTTAAAAATCTTTTGAATGTTCCACCAAATTTTAATCCAGAAGGCTTTTATGTTTCTACAAGTCCACCACATGTGGAAATAGGTAGCTTCTAAGCTACCACACCTCCAACACTTAGACTGCAGATTAGGATACATGTTGGACAACTTCTTGGGATCCAGATGCCATCTATAAAACATTTTGTAAAAATTTTCTCTTAAATTTTGAGCCTGAGTAAATTTAACATTTCTAACCCAAATTATCTCCCAGGTGTCCAACAAGATTGGTTCCTGAATATTTTGTGCCCACTTTACCATGCAATCTTTAACCAATTCCGTTTCCGAATCCAATTCAATTAAAGCATTATATATCCTCTTTATATGTGCACATTTTGAATCTCTAATTTGCTTTACTAAATTTTGATCTGTAATTGTGATACCAACCTTTTGATCTGACTTCCACCTAGCTTTCAATTGGGTATATTGAAACCAAGAGTAATTTATGTTTTCTTGTAACTCCTCTGCTGATTTAAGTTGCCAATCATTCCCTTGCAATTTGAGTAGTTCCTTATAAGAAACCATATCCATACTCACTCCCATAGATACACCCTCTATCGCGTGTCCAGGAATTCCCCAAATCGGTATTTTATAATTTAACTTATTATAGTACTTTTTCCAGACACGCAGTAAAGCACTTCTAAGAATATGGGATTTAAAAGCCCTGTCTACCTTCTTGTCATAAAGCAAGTATGCATGCCATCCATATACCAAATCCCATCCCTCAAGATGAAGTATTCTCTTGTTAGTTAAATTAAGCCAATCACTAACCCAGGTCAAAGCAGCCGCATCATAGTACAATTTCAAATTCGGCGCCTTGAGTCCCCCTCTTTCCCTGGTATCCTGTAAAATCTTGAATTTAACTCTTGGTTTTTTCCCCGCCCAGATAAATTTGTTAATACCCTTCTGCCATTGATCAAGGTTGGCATCCTTTTTCAGTATAGGTATCATCTGAAACAGAAAGAGGAACTTTGGTAGAACATTCATTTTAACAACTGCAATTCTTCCCAGTAGTGATAATTGTAATTTTTTCCAATTATTTAAGTCCCTTTGTACCTTCAACCATAGTGTTTCATAATTGTTCTTATACAATTTTACATTTGAGGCTGCAATATGCACTCCTAGATATTTAACCTTCTTCACTATTTCAAAACCTGTTAGGTTAGATAACATATCCCTTTCACTCGTAGATAAATTCTTGGATAATATCTTAGTTTTATTACTGTTCACCTTAAACCCAGAAACCTTACCATACTGAGTTATAATTTCCATCACGTCTACAACCGACTGTAGCGGTTGGGATACTGTCACAACCAAGTCATCAGCAAAAGCTCTCAGTCTATAATCATTCTGTTTTATTTTAATTCCCTTTATCAAAGAGGACTCTCGAATTTTAATTAGTAAAATCTCTAATGTTAAAACAAACAATAATGGTGATAGGGGGCAGCCCTGCCTTGTACCTTTTTCAATTCTAAAAGTCTCTGTTAGTCCCCCATTAACTATAATTTGTGCAGTTTGTTGTTGATATATAGCTTTAATAGCATGTAGAAAACCTTCTCCAAAATTCATCTCCTCAACAACTCTTAATAAAAACTGCCAATTCAATTGGTCAAAGGCTTTCTCTGCTTCCAAAAATATCAGTGCTGCGGAGACTTGGTTGTTCTTATCCAAATATTCAAGCAAGTTAACAATTTGTCTTACATTATTTTTCATATACCTCCCAGATATAAATCCCGATTGGTCACTATGAATCATTTGTTTCAAAACTTGCATTAATCTATTAGCCAATACTTTAGCAAAGATCTTATAATCTGTATTTAAGAGCGATATAGGTCTATAATTTTTAGGTTGGGTAAGATCTTGATCCTCCTTTGGGATCAACGATACAAAAGCTGTCCTCCATGATGGAGGAACTGCACCTCCAGTCTGAATTTCATTAAACAAAATCTTTAAGGGTTCAATCATTTCAGGCAGCAACATTTTATAATAAATTGCTGTTAATCCATCTGTTCCTGGAGTTTTGCCCAATTTCAACTGTTTAATAGCTAAAGAAATTTCTTCTGGTGTAATTGGGCAATTCATCTCAAGTTGTTGTTCTTGTGAAAGTCTTGGGAAATGAGCTCCCTGTAGATACTTATCTATATCTAGAGCTTGTATATTCTCTTTAGAATATAATTTCGAGTAAAAATCTAGGAAACTCCTCTTAATCAAATTTTGTTGGTAGACTTCTTTTCCTTTATATTCTATTTTGTCTATAGTACGTAATTTCTGTTTCTTTCTTAATTGATAAGCCAGCCATCTACCAGGCTTGTTGGCGTTACAGAAAGTATTGTGTTTGGCATAACGCAAATTAGTTGCTACTTGATCAGCCAATAGCATATTAAATTGTTCTTTCAATAAATGTATTGAGATCTTTAAATTATTATCCAATGGATTCAAAATAAACTTTTTCTCTTTAATTTTAATCTCTTCCTCGATATCTAAACGTTTTTGCACTTGCTTACGCCTATAAGCATTATTCATATAAATCAAAACCCCTCTCATATAGGCCTTACTAGCATCCCAAACCATTTCCATCGAAGTACTTTTATGCATATTCGTGACAAAAAATTCTTTCATATGTTCTCTACATTTCTGCAAGAACAAGTCATTTGTAAATAAGTTCTCATTCAGCCTCCAGGATCTCCTACTAGTGTCTTCAGTAAAGAGCTCCAGCCAAACAGGACTATGGTCAGACATTGTCCTAGGGAAAATCTTAACATTCTTAACCGAGGAGGAAAGGTCAGTAGTAATCAAAATGAAGTCAATCCTGGAAAAAGATTTGTGTCTATCCGAAAAAAAAGTAAAATCTCTGTCTCTCATATTCCTTTCCCGCCATGCATCTCTTAATTCCAGATCTTCCTTCAAATCAAAAAAGGCTTTAGGCAATTTTGAGTTACAAAGGGTTTTAGAAGACCCCTTCTTGTCTTCAGATGGCACCAAGACCCCATTCCAATCCCCCATCATAATAACAGATTTGTAATCCAGTTCAATTAGCCTTTGGTGTAAGAATTTAAAATTTTTTTGCTGTTGTTGATTTGGAGCATATAATCCAATAAGAAGAACTTTCTTTCCTTGTAATATTAATTCAATACTAACATATCTCCCTTGCTTATCTGATTCAATCAATCTTGCCGAAAAGTCTTTTCTTAAGTAAATAACCACTCCAGCCTTCTTGTCCGGAGCAGAAGATGCAAAATATGTTCCCAATCGGGAATTAGTCAAATATTTTTGATCTCTTAATGCAATATGTGTCTCTTGTAAACAAACAACGTCATTTTTATGTTGTTTCAAATAAAAAAATACTTTCTTTCTTTTCTGTAGTGAATTTAGCCCGTTAACATTCCATGTCAGGAACTTCACCATCTCTGGTGACCATGAGCCTTTGGAACATGGCCTGAAGATCAGCTGTTGCTCTCTTAGGACGTGCTCCTCCCACGGGCTCTAAAACAGTCGCATCTTGCGTAACTGAACCAGTTGCAGACTTCTGTTTTTGTTCCTTTTCCATATGCTTATGTGCAGCTCTTGTCATCCTCTGTTTTTTTGGGTCTTCCTTTAATATCAAATTCTGCTCTATGGCCTATATGTATGTCATCTTTATGAAATACATATATTTCCTTCCTGTTTCATTCATTAAGCAGAATGTTTGAAAACTGTGTGGAGGAATACCGAGATCCTTTATCAAAAGATGTGCAAAATTGTGCTGATGTTCGACTGGGCCACAAAACATACCATAGTTAGAAAATACAGCACTGGCAGTCCTTGTCTTAAGAGCAGAATTGAGCTGGGAATTATGATAAGTCATGCCAATCATCAAACAGGTCACCACGTGACTGAACCAAATTTTACAAACTATTTTGCAGCGGTCATTAAGTGAATGCCATGATCACTAAGGGAATGCCATGGTCATCAAGCAAATGTGATGGCCATTGAACACACCCTTTGTACCCAATGAGCAATTAAAGACTGGTTTCCAGCAAAAAAAACCTTCGTTAATTATTGTTGTGTGACCACAAGACTTTGCAAACAGCTATAAATGAAAGCCAGTTGCCAAACTCTTAAAATGCAATCAAGTGAACAAAGGTTGTTTGTGTGTGTGTGTGTGTCCATCAGAACTTAAAACTGGATGGCAGAGGTCTGTTATAATTTTAACGGTCACTAAGTAACTGATTGTAAGACAAGGACTACCTGTATGGTGTTTCATGTGTTGTGGTGGGTCTGGAAAGTAACTGTTCTTCTTTATCCCTTTATAACAAGTGTGTTCAAAAGCAAAACTCTGAAACCAACCTGCTCCTCAGTGTTAGGACACACAAATCCCATTTGACCAATTAGAATCACAGGACTTTGTTGATTTTACAAGCACTGTAGCTACAAGTGTGTCTCTCTTTCCCTCTTGCACTCATTATTCTCCGCCAAGGTGCCTTGCAATGCATCATAGGTCACCAATCACATACAGTATTTGTTCTTCTGGGTTTATCTGTTGTCATGGACGCTCCTCTCTCTAGATAACAATTTGGCAACCTGCACCCTCCCATTTCATTACAGGAGAGTCTTTTTAACCTATCATCTCAGAAACATCTGTGAATCTTGAAGTGAATAGCAATGGCAATGTTGCACATGGCGGGTATTTATTGCTCCCCAAAGTTTTAAAACAGAAAAAATATCTGTCTGTAAAAAGGAGATGCTGAAGCCCTCCTCTTCCTATTTAAGGTGTTATAACTGAGGGTGGGTGTCTTTTCCCCTTATGGGAATAGCAGAGGATGATCTGAGCCAGGGAAATGTACAGGTTAATTATGAAAAGCCTCTTGGCTACTTCATTTTTTTTTAAAAAAGGGAGCCTACTAATGGATTACTTATGTTCTACACAATCTAGTTCCAACAAGAATTGGATACTATATGTATAATGTAAAAGAGTTTCTAGAAATAGTATGTAACTGAATTAGGCTGCATGGCTTGACAGCCAGGAACTTGAATGTGTGGATCAGTATAATTCCTCTTTAAATGAAATGTCATTTTTTTATTGCTCTACAACAATTTCATTCTCTGATCTTAATTTATTTTCTTTTTAACAGTCCCACTGCTGTGACACCATGGTCTGTGAATTGCAGCAATGAAGTAAATATTGGAACTCTTTGATGTTTACTCATTTTTCTAAGTTGCTTTATATGCAGTTGCTTGGATTAGGAGTAAAGTATAAAAGCTGCTGTTGATATTCCCACATAATATTAAGAATACTACATATGGAAATTTATAGAAGAAATCTCAACTCTGTTGGATGTTTGTTGTCTCATAAGTTGTTAAACTAATGTCCGCAACTGAGAAAATGCTTGATTGGAATGGCATATAAGCCTTTATTAGTCAGAGAATATATTAAGAAATCTCTGTGTGCTTTATTCATTATACCCACTGGAGTTGTTCAACATATTGGAAAAGTGAATCTGGAAGGCCCAGCTGATCCTTTAAACAAAGCAAAGATCTAGTGGATCATAGTTCAAGATTTATTATTTACTAATTTATTTATTAAATTTATAAACCATCCACCTCACAGTCATGCAATTATGGACAGCACACAATCTGATAAAACAATATTATAAAATATTAAAACAGGAAGACAATAAATATAACATTAAAATAATAGAGAAATACAGTAGCTTAGATAAGTACAGGGAGTGGGGTGGGGGGTGTACAATGAAGTGGAGGTGGGATCTTTTATTAATCCAGTAACCACTTCCAGAATAACAAGGCCCCATCAGGGTCTCAGGCCAATAGTCAGAGCCAGATTTTAAGGCCCCTCCTTAAGGCCAAGAGAGTGGATGAGGATCTCAATGTTCCAGAGAGAAGGAACTACAGAAGAAAAGGCTCTTCTCCTGAACCCCACCAGGCAGAATTCCTTGACTGATGGGGTTTGCAGTATGCCCCTTCTGCTGGCACAAGGCCAATCCCATCCTACGGTAACCTGGATCTATGTCATAAAGAGGTTTATAAATACTAAGCAACATCTTGAATTGGACCTGGACTTGCATTATTCAGCTGTCTGGGCAATTTGTAATCTGCTGGATAAGAAGATTAAGGATGCCTTTGGTGTTGAAGAACACCATAGACAGCCAAAAAACCCCAAACCAATGGCTCATTGAACAAATCAACCCAGAATTCTCACTCTCTCAGGCACAAATGACCAGGCTCAACTTATCCTAATTTAAGAACATTGTGTGAGGACCTAGCTCGCTACAGAAGGCCTTAATGCTGGGGGAAGTGGGAGGAAAGAGAAGAAGACTACCAGCAGCAAGGTTGATGAACTCGGGTATAATCGCTATGATTGCATCATTGGAAGACCTGAAAGGACAGGTTGGAAATAGAGTGTCATGGGAAAAAAAAAAATCTGTGTAATTACTAGGAGTTGAAAATGCCTTGATGGCACATAATCAATCAATAGATCAGTTTATTAGGATACTAGCATAAAACCAAGAAATAAATATGAAAATGGATTTTCTGTCCTGCAGTAAAGGGATGCGTTTATGCTTGACTTCACCAGTGATGTGGATGCCTTGATAATTAGCCTGCAATCTTGTTATCTAAGAAATATTTGTTATCCACAAGATCAATCTGCAATATTACTTCTATCACCATTTTGAGCTCCCTTCACTGGATATATTATTATGAAAAGGAAGATATTTTTTCTCATTATTTATTTTTATAAGCATGAGGCAGAATCACCACTGTGGCCCTCACTACCAAGATTTATTAGTAACATTTCTTGGTTGGAAAAAAATACCTGATGTAATTTGAGCTTTATTTGTTTATTTACATTTATATCTCACATTTATTATTTTTATAAATGTGCCACCCTTTATAAAAGTGGCAAACACACACAATACTCCTTCCTCCTCTTATTTTCCCCACAACAATAATCCCGTGAAGTGGGTTGGACTGAGAGAGAGTGACTGGCCCAAGATCACCCAGCTGGCTTTCATGCCTAAAGTGGGATTAGAATTCAGAGTCTCCTCATTTCTAGCCTGGTGTCGTAACCACTAGACAAAACTGCCTCTTTTGTACACAATACTACATAGAATTAAGCAGAGAACCAAATACACAGGTTGTTTTTGAGTTAACAACCATTTTTTTCAGCGACCGTCCAAAGTTATGGCAGCACTGAACAAATGATATTTCAGCCCCTGATGTTTTGGCTGATGTGGCACGCTTGCATTCATATGACCAAAATTTGAGGAATCTCAACTTTCCCTCTCCCTATTCCCCTCTCTGTGTAGATCTCTGCCCTTCTGATTGGCTTGCACAGGGACACTTCTCAGTAGTGGCAGTGGTGCTAGGGCCGAAGTAGAGACAGATTTTTTTTTTTAAAAAAAAAGTGTTTTGGTTTAATTAGAGCCTTGGTGGAGCAGTGGGCTGATGCCTCCTTAAGTAACACCAGCTGCCTGCAATTAGTGCAGGTTCGCATCCCACCAGGCTCAAGGTTGACTCAGCCTTCCATCCTTCCAAGGTAGGTAAAATGAGGACCCAGATTGTTGGGGGCAATTAAGCTGACTTTGTAATAATGCTGCTTGGGGTGTGTGTGAAAGCCCTAACAAGCAGGCATATACATAGAATGAAGGCTACTGCTAAGCTTGTAAGCCGCCCTGAGTCTTCGGAGAAGGGCAGGATATAAATGTAATTAAAAATTTTTTTAAAAAAAGCAATTGGATTTTAACAAAGTGTTAATAAATAATATTAATTAATACTTGTATATTATTAAAATAAATATTAAGGATTGCTGATTATTATTAATTATTCAATACAGCATATTAAAGCCATTAAAACTGCATCATATCAGTTGAAAAGACTTCAGACTCCAACCTCAACTATGCAAAAAATCCACAGCTATGGCACTTGAGATAGGTAACCATTCAGTCCTGCTTAAAAACGGAGCTGAATCAACCTGCCTCTTTGCAATGCTGTCTGCCTAACATCAAACAGTTCAAACTTTCAAAACATTTACTTTTTCCATTAACTTCTGAACTGCAGTTCTGTGTATACCTAACCCTGCTGGAATAAATTTGTTGATTTGAATGGGATTTGCTGCTGAATAAATACCCATAGGTGTGGGTCACTAATTGCTAAATTAGGTTTAGACAGCACAACTGCCGCCTCCTAACATCCCATTTGTTGCATCCTGGATCCTGAGATTCCACTGCCAATCTCTACAGGAATATTCTAGAGTTTTGTAGTTTGTTCTTATGTTTGGGGATGGTTCACTGGATTACGTTAAATATCTAGATCTGTGGGTTTCTGTTCTGTTCAGTATTCTGTTAATAATGCAATTTTGTGAGACCAAAAATTACATCCTTTCAATATGCATATCAAATAAAGAATGTTTTATTTTATAATGTATCGGGAAATTGGCAGTAAGGAAGTTAAGTGTCCTCAAAAAAATATTTTAACATTCAGAATAGTAAAACGATGTGTGTGTGTGTGTGTGTGTGTGTGTGTAAGCATGCAGAGTTCTATACTAACCACTGAGACCATTTATGGTGACTGCAGTAGAGAAAACCTTGTGCCACAATAAAACTGCTGATTTCTTAAGGTGCCAGAAGATTGTTGGAATAGAGCTGGAAAGGACCTTGGAGGTCATCTAGTCCAACCCCCTGCTTAGGCAGGAGAATCTATACTATTCCAGACAAGTGGCTGTCCAGTCTCTTCTTAAAAACCTCCACTGATGAAGCACCCACAACTTCTGAAGGCACACTGTTCCACTGGTTAATTGTTCTCACTGTTACGAAGTTTCTCCTTCATTCCAGGTTCCAGAAACAGAAAGACTCTTCCTTGTTTGGCTGCAAGAGACTAGCAGAAGTATTTCTAGCAGGCCTGCCTCTCCATGGTTTCTTGCCATGGTGGAGGTGTGCTATTTTCAAGGTCGGTTCTGTGCAGAGTAAAAGTGGACGTGCCTAATGAGCCCCCCTTCCTTAGCAAAATTCAGCCCTTGTTAAAATGACATCTTATGGAGACCTCATCCCGACCCTCCTTAATATCCTGTGCATCTAGAGCCCAGTGAAAGTTTTGCCAACAAAAACAGCAGCCTAAGGCTCAGTGCAGCCTGACCTGGAGATGACAAATGGGAGCACGGTTGGGACAGGATAACTTGGGAGTTCCCAGCCATGAGAGTGACACAGCAGATAGCAAAGAAACCCTGCTGGTGGGTTTCCCACGAGCCAGGAATGCGCAAACTATGCACCCTCTCAACCTTTGGTAGAAATGAAGCATCATTTTCACGTAATGAAATGTAATATTATTACATGTAATAGGATTGCAGTCATTACAGCATTATTACAGCGTTACAGCAATGTAGGCAATGATAGTTTTTAATCCTGCTCCATCCGTGTCCACCCACTTTTTTGGAGTGTAGTGTTTCTCTACCATGCCAGTCACGGGGGGGGGGGGCTCCAGAATGTTCATTAGATAGGCAGATCTCTTGTTTTATTAACATTGTTCCAGTTATCTCTAGTGCCTGAGCAGTCATTTCCCACCTTCACTATTTACTGTATAAGCAGAGAGCCAGTAAAAGTAAAGTTCAAACAACGCCCTTGGTGAAACAAACTGCTATCCTATGCTGCCATCTACAGATTATCCTTCATTATAGTAGTCTAATATGTCTTCTATGTACAAAATCATTAAATAGTCTTTCTTTTTATCAATTTATTTAGATTCCTATGCACTTTACTTTGCTATACTTCTATTTCTCAAACTAATGATGTCAACATTTATTCTGTTTAAACTAGCTGACTGTGCTTTATTTACTGCCTTGAAGAGCAGTCAATTTAACTTTATGGTAAACACACTTGGTGTTGCAACTTCTCGATTATTTTCCAGCTACCAGCCTTATAAGGCTTCCTTCATTTTACATGGCAATTATAGTTGTTTGAGCCTCAATTTGAGTTGTGGAAAGCTGATTGCCCAGTTTCTCTCCATCTCTTTTCATTTATCAGACTTCATAATGGACAGGACAGGAGGGTCAAGACTTTTTTCTTTCCTTAGACGCCTTACAGTGAAATTGTATCAAGCATAATCAACCCTGGGAAATATATCCATCCTGCGGAGCCTGAGCTCTTTGAATAAAATCAGGTGACCTGTTAAGGTCCATGACGTCTGGGAAGCCACCCGTTCTGCATACAGAGTTTCTAATGAGCTTTTTTTTTGATGTTGTTACATCACTAGGACAGAGAATAGTGACAGCAGTTAAAGCAGCAAGCATCTATAGAAAGTTAATACAAGTAGTACTTGGGCCATTACTATCCATTCAGTTTTAAATTATGATAGCACTGAAGCCAAAGGGATTGGTCTTTGCAATTCCGACCATCTCAGTGCTCCTATGATCAAACGTTGGGTGCTTGGCAACCAGCCTACTTTTGTAACTTGGGCACAATCTCCTACCCTGTGCAAAGTGCTTCTGTGGTTTTTCAAATACACTGAGCCTTTGGCTCATTGGTTGTGACAGGAATTGACTGACCAGCCTGTTGCCTGAGCCTAATATTGTGAGTTGTGGGGAAATAGAGGTAGTTCTCGACTTACAACCACAAGTGAGCCCCAAATTTCCATCACTAAGCAAGAAAGACGTTAAGTAACCTTTGTCCCATTTTATGATCTCTTTTGCCACAATTGTTAAGTGAATCACTGCAGTTGCTAAGTTAATAACATGACTGTTAAGTGAATCCGCCTTCCCCATTGACTTTGCTTGTTGCAAAGGGACCCAGGGATACTGCAACCATCAGAAATACATGCCAGTTGCCAAGCGTCCAGATTTTCATCATGTGACCAGGGGGATGCTCCAAAGGTAATGTGAAAAAGGTTCATCGGTCACTTTTTTCTGTGCTGCCGTAACTTCAAACTTCACTACAAATCCTCAGTTTTGTTGCAATTTATGCCATCCTCACTTATATTCACTGAGGGAAGAAGTATTAAAGAAGAACTTTAGGAGATTATACTTTCCTCTCTGCAGTTGCAGTTCTTATATGGATCAGAAAGGGATCATTTATAGCACATCACATAAGGACTACAATGCCACTCATTAAGGAAGTTAAGTGCTGATTCAGTAATTGTCTAACAATGTATTAGACATGGCTGATTCTTATTTCATGTCCACAGAGTAAAACAACTTTGAAAGCCAAAGCAAGCACAAAAGCACATCTAAATATCAATTGCTAGATGTGAGGCGTTGTGTCAGTAGCTATAATTAGAGTGATTTAATTGTATTTTAATTTTATTATTTTATTATTTTAATTCCATTTATATCCCGCCCTTCTCCGAAGACTCAGGGTGGCTTACAAGCTTAGCAGTAGCCTTCATTCTATGTATATGCCTGCTTATTAGGGCTTTCACCCACCCCCCAAGCGGCATTATTACAAAGTCAGCTTAATTGCCCCCAACAATCTGGGTCCTATAAGAGTGGCGTAATGGTTATGAGCATCAGCTATTAGACAAGAATTTCACAGCTAGATGGGGATCGTCTTGGAGAGCATCCAGAAGCTACAGTTGGTGCAAAATACAGTAGCACAGCATGTGTGCTTCTTGATCAGTGCACATTATACCTCTGCTTCTTGCACTGCATTGGCTACCAGTATGCTTCTGGGTTTAGTTCTAGGTGTTGGTTATGACTAATAAGGGCCTGTGTAGCATGGAACCAGCAGGCAGCCACTCCCTGGTTACCTCTACTCCCCCCATCAGGAGAGACATGTTGTAGGTCTTATGTAGGTAGGAGTGTCATCTGATGGGATTGAGGAAGAGGAGCTTTTCTGCACAGCTCCCACCCTTTGGAACATCACTCCTCCAGAGCTTAGATTATCCCCAATCATACTGACCAAAGGAAGGCATTGAAAACATGGCTCTTTCGTTGTGCTTGGTGACCACTTATAGTGGAGAGCTACTTCAATGGTTGTGCCAAACACGAATTACTGACTGGATTTTGCTGCTGATTATGTCTTTTATGTTGTCAGACATAAGCAACCAGAGCAACTCGTGACTAGCTTTAGTCAGTAACTTTATTGTTTATTGCCTACATTACAAGAATCTCACCAGACTGCTTGCCTTCCCTTGGGAAAAATCAGATATGGTCAAACTTATGCCATTTGTGGCTGCACAATGATTCCATGCTAGGCTCTCCCTTGACCCCTTCCTCCAGCCTAGCTGGCAATTTGCCAATGGATGTTGTGTGATTAAGTCAAAGCCACTGCTGTATAAAGGGGTTTTCCCATTGTGGCTTATCTCCCTACAGGGTTCCCTCAAGATATACTCCCAAACCAGGAGTGAGACTCGTCATGATTGGTAATTGTTGGGTGGGAGCTGTGGAACGATAAGTAGACAGTTTAGAGACGATTCAACAACACACCATCCTGTCTCTTTTTGTACTTAAATAAAAGCCTCTCTTGCTTTAGAGATCCACTTTAAGAGATGGCTGTAGTGCTGCATGTTCAGTTTGGATTTAATAGCCTACTAGGTATTGAAGATGATGATGTTAAGCAGTCATGTCTGACTCTTGGCAATTCTATGGGCTAGGTCTCTCCACATCTTCTGATCTTGTACTATTTCTTTGAGTTTTTCTATGCTTTGACAGTGTCTGGCCACTGTTTCTTTGGCTGCCTGGTTTCCTTTTACTGCTACCTTTTTCAAACATAATTGCTTTCTCCACTGAATTTCCCACATGACATGGTCAAAATAGGTGAGATGCAGTTTTGTGATTGCAGTAAAACAGAACTTTTTTTAATATCAAAAAGTCTTTGATATCTTCAATTTTTTTAAAAAACACCCTCTGATTTCAATGTGCATTTCACACCCAACCACAGAATAAAAAGAAACCGGTGATACCATGTGATACACTTTTGATGGATGTTTGTACCCTACCTTGTTCACAGTGTGTGCCGGTGGTTCCCAAAGCACAGTGGCAGTTGTATCCATCAGGCACAGAGATGCAGGTGGAACCTCGCTTGCACTGATGGGGGGGCTGGTGCTCAGGATCACACACTGAATTTTTTTCTGTGCAGAAAGCCCCTGTCCAACCAGCAGAGCAATGACAGCTGAGAAGTGCAAAAGAGGAAACGAGAGGAAACCTCAGCACATGACTTAGTTACATTCTGTGTCAATATGGAAGGTAGCTTCTTAGAGCATTTTGAAGCAGAGAAACCAGGAGGTCTCACTCTGAACATTTTGAGGCAAGATATATATAGAATAAGGGACGCGGTGGCTCAGTGGGTTAGGATGCTGAGCTTGTCGATCAGAAGGTCGGCAGTTTGGCGGGTCGAATCCCAAGTGCCGTGTAACAGAGTGAGCGCCTGTTACTCGTCCCAGCTTCTGCCAACCTAGCAGTTCGAAAGCATGTAAAAATGCAAGTAGAAAAATAGGGACCACTACAGTGGGAAGGTAACAGCGTTCCGTGCGCCTTTGGCGTCTAGTCATGACGGCCACATGACCACGGAGACGTCCTCGGACAAGCGCTGGCTCTTCGGCTTTGAAACGGAGATGAGCACCGGCCCCTAGAGTTGGAAACGACTAGCACGCATGTGCGGGGGAACCTTTACCTTTACCTTATATATAGAATAGCTATACTTTAAAACTTGGCTTAATGCACATTTCTACACAAAGAAAATCTTGGCTGCTTCCCAAACCCATCCTTAACCAAATCATATTTTTGATAGAGCCCCACTCATTCTAAGTTATTGTCAGTGCACTGCAGTCCTCGCCATCCCCAAAATAATTTACCAAAAGAAAGGCATGTGAAGCCTTCAGTTACCAAAAGATTGTCCTTTTGTGTTCCGTTTCCCCCCTAATTTTAGAAATGGCATAATAGGGTGTCCCTTAATGTTCATACCTTGCAAGACTGATGTCAGCCTCCCAGGTGGCACAAACAGGAAACAGGACCAGATGAGATAATTCTACTTAATTGTAAGGCTACGTGAATAGAGTCTTGCTGGTCTGAAAGTACAAATCTCCTGCTGTCTCTTCTACAGCTTGAAAAGGAAGTGGAGAAATCCCTTCTAAACTTCTTTTTCTGCCCATTGTGCAGCTGTAGGCTATGCCTTCTCTTATCTGACTGTTCCCTAAGCAACACTTCTTCTCTTATCTCCCAAAATCATTCCCAAATGACATTACAGATCCTGAACTGTCACTTTTAATCTGATGGAAGAGGAAATACATGGGAAGTAATTGAACAATTGTATTTAATTCATGCAATTACATTTACATTTAAATTAAATTTAGTGCTCATCCTAGTCCTGTCCCCATTTTTGGAGGGCACTCCTCAGAATGCCAAAGAAAAAAAACAGAAAAAAACAGACATGGCCCTCAACCTGCCAATAATTTCTAGCCTTGGGGTAGATATTACTGAATGAGGCAGACTTCACTGCTCTATTTGCTACCCCAGTATGATATTCACTTCAGATTGTTCCTGAAATGGACATTTATGCTACTAAGAATGAGGGGAGAAGTATGTGTGTAAGAACTATAGCATGGAAAGGAGAATTGCATGTGCATCTTGCAAGATTATTCTAAAGAAGATTATACATATGTTCCTAAGCAAATATATGAGCTCTGATAGAACCATATGACAATCTGCATAGTGCCAATGCATTCCCATGCAGTGGTTCATTAAAAGAATTATACTTTACTTACTACAGTGTAGAGCCACTTTCTATGCATGTCCCCCCATTTCTGCATGTTATGAGTTGGCACGGAGACACTGCACATTGTCCGATATTGCGACCAGTGTTAGGATGGCCTTCTGGAATTCCTGGTACTTTAAACTTCTGATCCTTTCCAGCCCGGACTTTGAGGTCAAAAATGCAACCTGAAGGAAAGGAAGATTCTTTGTTTAAAACAATAAAAAATATTTATGAACATTTACCACTGTGGTCAGGTCACGTTCAATAGTACATTTTCTCATGGTGATCTAGAGTTCACTTGGTTTTTTATTTTAAACTTACAAAAATCTGTCTGGTCACTCGTAACTGCTTGAAGTTCCAACAAACACATTAACTTAAAAGTTCATTGCTGCCAAAATGGCAATCCTCACCCTGTCTGCCTTCAGTTTAATCCCTAGGTAATTGTTAGTATGCATTTAAGTCATGATTTAAACAAACACATCCTTTCCAATGAAGGAAAATGAGGCTTCTGTCCTTGAATTCAAGCTATCTTTTATAAAGCTTTATCTTCAATCTGTCATAACTCAGGAAATGTATAGTGCCATTTCTTGAGTGCATCACCAAAGTTTTGTTTTTGCTTTTTGTAAAGAAAGCTCAGAGAAAATAGGATACTGAGGGCAAGAAAATAAACTTTCTGCCAGGTTTCAAACTAGAAATCTTCTGTTATGAGACACTTAAAGAAAAGCCAAAGCCAAAAAGACAGAATTGCCGTAAGAAGATGGGATGTAAAATGAAGAGCAGCAAGGTGGATGGATTCAGTTACAGCAGTGATGAATGCAGCATTGGAAAAGTTGACAGACCAGTTTAGGGACAGATCACCATGTGGAAAATCTATCTATGTTGTTGTCATTATCCAAAGACATTAGAAAGAAACAGGATAGTAAGAAAGGAAGTCCTTTTTTGAACCTACTGGCTGTACTGCATGTATGTAAATGTTGATGTGTTTAACTCTACAAGTATAAATGCAAGTGAACTGCGCATGTCTCTGTATCCATCCATGTGCATAAACAAACACAAAGACAGGGAGATGTTCAATGGGAGGGGACAGTAGCTCGTGCATCTGGATTGAATATTTTTGTGAGCAGTTGACAAGGTGTCTCAGTCGGGAGAGGATTTTCTTAAATCCTAAATCAAGCCTTCCTGAGCTTAGGACCAAATCAGCTTAAATGGTAAGCGTGGAGGAGATTTCTTTTTAAACCGTCAGGGAAGAGGTACTAAGTCACAGTTTTTAATTTCTGAGCAAGCCACAACATAAATAAATATAAGGCCTCCATTCTATACCTTCTTGCTTGAGGGCAAAGCTGCTGGAACTTTAAGGGATTTCAAGTGACTGGGATTGGGCAGTTGGCCTTGATTATTCTCTATGTGTAGAAAACCTTTTTTAAAATACCGTATATATATATATGCTATATTGTTTGTGTAGGTCCTGGGGAGCCCTGTTTTCCCCCCACACACAATAGCTACCTCTAGTGTTGAAAAAGCTAATTCCCCAGGGCAGGGGTAGGCAACCTCGGCTCTTTTATGACTCATGGACTTCAACTCCCAGAATTCCTGAGCCAGCATAGCTGGCTCAGGAATTCTGGGAATTGACGTCCATGAGTCATAAAAGAGCCAAGGTTGCCTACCCATGCCCCAGGTAGCCTCTAAAGCAGGCCCTTCATAGCTTCCCCAAAATTCTCTCCAATTCACGATAAAGAAGCCTGCTGTCAACCAGCGGGAGGCCTCTCTAAAGGATGGCTTTGCCTTTCCCCGCACAAATCAAATGAGGAAAATAAACCCCTGGTTCTAAAGAGCAGAACAGATTTAGTTTACTTTTTACATCCAGGACCCATGACCCATGCATATTCACATACGGTGCACAGGCAGCATTACACGGAGACAAGAGCCACTTTAAAGAATACAAGATCTCAGTTTGAACAAATCCCTCAATCCTAAAAGGATGGGCTAGAGATCTGGGCAGTCTCCCTACCTCCTTCACCCAACAGGCAGACCTTCACCCCCTTTATAAACTCTTTCTGCCTTGCAAGTGTCTTCCTTTCGGCTGCTCCGTTCTTCCAGAACTTTCTCCTGACTCAGCCAACCCCTATCCCCTCCCAGGTAACACACACTGGAGTGCAGCTCTTCCTCTCAGCCTTGCTCTTTTCCTTGTTGACACCTACTAGACACTCTTCATCCTTGAGATGGCCGCCCCCTCACACTCCACATTAGCCTTGTGTCTTCTCTTCTTCCCTTAGTAGTTCTTTGGCCTCTCCCTTTCTGTAAATCTTGTCCTTAGACCAGGGGTGTTAAACTGCCGGCCGGCAGGCCAATTGCATCATATGGACGCCGTGCCCACCTCAGCTCCAGCAATGGGGAAAAAAAAGTCACGCTACGTTGCGACACGTCACGTGACATGGCGAGCTTGACACCCGTGCCTTAGATTCAAGCAAGCTGCTTTTCCTACTTGAAATGTCTGACTCTCTTTTATCTTTTTAGGCTGCCCATTTCTCTTTCTTTCTCTTTTTCTTACCCTTCACTTCCAGCACACCTCTGCTTCTCCTCTTTTTTTTTCCCTTCTGCATCTGTCTCTATCAGCCTTTATCTCTTTGGATTTTGGGGTGCTCTCTGAGCTAGGTTGCTTGTTTGCAGATGTTTTATTACCTAGCTAGGCAATACCATCATTGCAAGTGTAATGAAATGTCTGCAAGCAAACAACTGAGCTCTGAGACCACCAAGATTTCCTGAGTTCAACCCTAATTCAGACGCTCTCTTTGATTTATATCCTTTCCCCAACTATATGTTTTTGTTCCTCTGAACTCTTTAGGGATAACTATCTCATCCCCTTCCAGGCGTTCTGATTTCCTTACAGGCTCCACACTGTCTCCTGCTCCAAGCTATTCTTAATTCTATCTTTGCAGCAGTGACCTTATTTTGTTTCATTCCAGAGAGAATTTGTTTGGGACCCTCAGAGCTGTTTTGAGATTGATGCGTAGTGCTGCTGTAGTGCTATTCAACCACACTTACAAATCTTTTTATTGCTTCAGATGTCTATGTGATAGTGTTTTTTTCTTTTTTCACCAGTTGACATCTGTGAGAAATTTTGCTATGCCTGTTTTAGACTTAGCTAAGGTCCATATAAAGCTTGAGCCCTCTATGTTTAGTAGAAAACCAGTTTATTTCATTAAAAAGTATCACTATGAATACAATGACTTGATACACAAAAGCGATAACGTTTTTATTTACCTTGAAAGCCATTCTTAAAACTGGATCCTTTGGGTAAGAATTCTGGAATATATTCAATATAACCGCCTACATAAAACTGACTAAAAACATTGAGTCCCGTCAACTTTCCTGGTGATGTAATAGTTTTGTTTTTTTGATTGTCCACCTTTCAAAGAAACAATAATATGCAACTCATGAACAACTAAATATATTATTTCTCATAGTGCTAAAATAAATAAAGTATTCGTATACATTAACAGAGAAGGAAATTCCTTTGCCTTGTAATTCACTTGAAAATAATTGGAAAATTTTTAATTTCCTGGATTGTGATTAGAAGGGCAGATATTCAGACTTTTTGCTTGTGTTTCCATATTTTGCAGAAATTTTTTGCATCCATTATTTCTCAGTCTTCCTTAAAAATTCAGGAGCAATTTATAAAAATGGGGTGGAGGTCGTGGTGGTAGGGAGATAGCAAATGAAAAATGAAATACGCTTTCAGAAGGGGGGACTTTTGCATAGTTTATTGCAAATCTTTGCACAAAACCTTTAGTAAATTCTCATTACTGGTTTTATGCAACACACTAAATCATGACTCATCTTAACCATAATTTATTGAAAAATACAACACAGTATATAAGGTACTATATCATAACCAAGCAAAATTCACTGTGATTGATTTATCTCTTTAAACTGGGCACCTGCTATGCCTTTCTGTGTATATCTAAGTGAAACTCATTGTTATTTATTTTTCACATTCTTCAAAGGAATTCAGGATGGAATGTATAGATCTTTATTTATTTATTATATTTATACCTCCATCTTTCATACAGGAACTCAAGCTGGTATGTATAATACTCTCTCCTCTGATACCCCTCCACCCCTAATAACAGCAATGTGAAATATGTTAAGCTAAAAGAGAACCACAGATGCCTGCAGATAAGAATCTGGGTCTTCCTGGTGGAAATCTAACCCTGAACCACTACACTATACTGCCTTTCAGACAGATTAAAAGCATATCAATGTCAGATTAAAGTTACATTTTTCTTCTTCCCATTTTATGCTAATAGCAGCATTGTGGAGTAGCCCAAAAGCATGATAGCCACAATTCTAGTCCTTGCTACAATAATGAGATGAAGCTGTTTTAAAGCAAGGCTTACCTTCATCCAGCCATTTCTAAGAAATCTGCCAAGGCTGACTGTGTGAATGTGATGTGTCAGATCAAGTGGCTCGCTAGTAATAGTTGCCATTCCAGATCCCAAGTTGTAACTGTATACCAAGCTACTATTTCGCAGGCCCAGCACTAGGAAATCATCCCCAGTAACACCTGGAATGAGAACAGTTACATCACTGTCAAAGAACCTGTTAAAGAGACTTCACTTTAGGTAATTGTGATAAAGCTAGCTTGACAGAATTATCTTATTATGGCTAATTTGTTTGCATTGCATGAAAGTGAGTCTTTCTGTTGTAGTTCCTGCCCATCAAAAAATCAAATTCCATCAATATGGCCGACTGAATAGACTCTCAGGGAGGGATCCCTGAAGGGTTTTTCCTTGGAATGTAGCTCTTCAGCTACTAACTGAAGAGACTGGCATTCCTTCAGTTTTTATGACTCACTCAGATCACGGGGAGTCTAAACATTTCCCCTCAAGACTCTCCAATACAGCTGAAAGCCTGCAAGCAGCTTCTGGAACTGGCCTTTGAAGCTATCTGCCTGCCAAAATCTTGGGGGGAGGGGCGCTGTAATTTGTTTGTGGTTGAAGAAGCTGCCGTTTTCAAATTTACCTTTCAAACGGACAGTAAGTTGTGACTTTCATTTCTTAATGACCTTCAAGGACTATTATTCTTTCCTAAATCAAGATAAAAGAGGCTGTCTTTAATTACAGCCTGCTACACCTTTTTGAAAGACCTGCACCATTTTAGGGATTTCTTTAGTGTTAAACAACAACAAGGAAGAAGGCTGCTAAGGCAAGCCAAAATAAGAAAGAGTAAAAAAAAAAAAAGCTGATGGAGAAACATAAAGTCTGAAAGCTGTGATTTTAGTTTATTATAGTAGTAACTTGTAGCTTGATCTTCTTTGCTCTGAGTGGCTAATATTTTCTGATCCTGATCAAAGAGGAGGAGTCAGGATGGAGGAGCAAATTATTAGAGATATATTTGAAAGGTCTCTAAATAAAATCCACCAATTTGTGGACTAGCTGTGTTCCAAGGATGACAAAAAAACCCCTCTGAAATTATTTTAGAGATGCAAACATGTGTATAAAGTTACCAAACTACTGAGGCAACTTCACAAGTAACTGAAAATGCTACTTTGTTCATTGCAAATTTGGAATACAAATTTGGCATTAACTTTTATTAGGACTTGGTGGACTGCTACCAAAGTACTAAATAGGTGAAACCTTCCTTAGTGATTGAAGATCATCTAAGTTCAGCTTAATACTGCCAATCAACTGGGCATTGTAAGCAAAAGAGAATACATTAGAAAGTAAATGAAGGAATAAATCTGAAAGAAGTCTACATTTACTCAGCTGTGGTGGCATATCAAGATGGTTGGGTGATTCTAATAATATTGGATCTCAGCCTGGCCTGCTGGTTGCCTGCTAAATTCTTTTTATAATTAAGAGGAAAGCTGGTGGATGTTGGTTAAGAGTGAAAAAAGAGATGATGAGTCTTCCCTTCTGTGGGGCCCTTTGGATTTTGGCAGAGGGATCGTGATGTATTCTATATTCTGATATGTTCTATAGCCCTTGATATATCATTTGACGTTTCATATAATGGTGTCTTAGAAAAGTTAGTTAAGTAAGTAAATAAATATATAGGTACGAAGATAGACAGATGGTTTATTATTGTTCAGGATTTCAGCGGAAACATTATTTTCTATGTAATAATAATATACCAAAATTGGAAAACTAGAAAAGATGAATGCGTATTTATTTCTCTTCATTGTTCTTATAATATTATTCATTCCATTCATTATCATATAATAATGAGAATATAAATATTGCAGGGAGGAGCCAAGACAGGGGCAAAACAGCAGCATTTACCCAGGGCTCTTCTTAGTTTTTTATTTATAGTTATTTCTATTATTATTTTTAATTTTTTAAAATTCGTTAAGTGTGTCATATCTTCATAGTAAAAACAAATATGTGATACTTGACAGGGAGAGTGAGGAACTGGCAACTCTCAAAGAGAAAGTGGAGTAAGGAACTGAGCAAGCAGGTGTTAGACTTTTGAGGTAGAAGCACAACCAGGAATAGGCAGTCTATGTTGATTGTAAAATTACATTAATAGAATCTTGCAAGGCTGGAAATATTTCCCTTTTCCATTCATTTTTACTCTTAGGAAAAATTATGGAGGAGCTCTTCTGAAATGTTTCCCATGGTCCTTTTCCTTCTGTAAACTATCTTTTACATACTGCATGTATGATCTGATGTTCTCCCTCCTGTCTCCCAAGGCCATTCTCATGTACCATTACACAGGGAAACGTGAAGATCCTTACTTTGAGTTTGAATGGACATGTTGATATAGTCATCTAAGATCAGCTACTGGCAGATAAATGATAAACATTCCATCATGATTTCCTAGCTTCTATAGGGAAACAAATTCCAAATCCTTACCTTGGCCCTTCTGACCGGTGAAAAAGATGAGATTGTCTTGTAGTGATGAATTGTGATTTGCCAGCTGAAATTTCAGGTGGAATTCATAGCACAGGCTGATGTTTGGAATTGCTGAATATGCTAGGAATGAGGTATAGCCAAAAGCATCTGTCCCACTGAAGCTAGGATAGGTTATATTAATGGCTGTCAAAAAAAATGTTTGCAGAAAGTTAGCATTAAAAAATATCCTTACTCAAACATACATTTTCTTCCTTCTTAAACCATACCAGTTGGGAAAGAGAATTGGGATTTCTTGGGGCCTCCTTACTCTTTATAGCTCCCATGCTTCTGATGAATAAATATGAAACAACACTCCCCATTTTCAATATAATGGAGTATTACAACCATATATTGCCTGCAAAATTCTGGGTGACCAATAGATGACAAGAAAGAAATTCATCTTTGCTGTCAGTTAGTGATTTTCCAGATTTTTTCCCCACTCCAAATATGATAGGCTTAAAGGTAAAGGTAAAGGTTCCCCCGCACATGCGTGCTAGTCGTTTCCAACTCTAGGGGCCGGTGCTCATCTCCGTTTCAAAGCCGAAGAGCCAGCACTTGTCCGAAGATGTCTCTGTGGTCATGTGGCCGGCATGACTAGACGCCAAAGGCGCACGGAACACTGTTACCTTCCCACCGTAGTGGTCCCTATTTTTCTACTTGCATTTTTACATGCTTTCGAACTGCTAGGTTGGCAGAAGCTGGGATGAGTAACAGGCGCTCACTCTGTTACGCGGCACTCGGGATTCGACCTGCCAAACTGCCGACCTTCTGATCGACAAGCTCAGCGTCCTAACCCACTGAGCCTCCGCGTCCCTTTTATGATAGGCTTACAATTGTAATTTGTGCTAATTGCCAGCTGTAGCTTTTCTGGAATAATTATCCTTCCATATTCATTGATTCACAACATTTTATCAGGCTCAAACCTCAACATGTTTGTCTTAAATTTCCCTGGATGTTTTCCTATTAATTATTCCTTTTTATTTTTCTCACCTTTTCACAGAAAATCTGTTAAGGAAGATTGATCTGTTAGGGAAGAGTAATTTTTGATTAGTAGAGCAGCATGCTCTCTGGCTGGGAACATTGTAAGATGTCTTGTATGGAGAAAGGGAGAAAACAAGAACATTATAAGAACTGCATGGGACCAGGGCAATGTTCCAGATATTAGGGAACTACCGAAAACTTCATTTCTTATAGTTCTGCCTTAGTCTTTTTGGACACAGCTGCATATTTATTTATTTACAGGACATATATGGCCACTTATATGATGACTCTAGGTGGCTCACAACAATTCCTAAAAAGATGGTTAAAAGCAAAGTTATCCTTCTCCTGAGGTGCCAGACTAAACCTTCTTGCAGCTCATCCCCCAACCTAGCCCAAGTGTCAGGTCTTCACAGCCCTCTGGAAGGCTAAAAGGGTAGGAATCCCTCAAATCTTGCTTAGGTGTTCCAAATGGCTGGGGCAGCCACTGAGAAGGTGTGCGTCCAAGGTCTCATCAAATGGCAACTTTTAAGAGAGGGGATCTGGAGTGTGCCCAGCTTATCTAACCTAGTAGGAGGGGTTGAAACAGCATCTGAAAACATCCAGGATCAAGTGGTCTTATGTTTCACAATATGTTGGCAGTGTGTGGAGAAACAAGAACAACGTTTCCCTCTCCATTTTTTTTTTAAAATGGCTATATCTTTTGCAAAGTTGGTAACTTTGATTGATGTCCCTGACAGCCATCACTTCTATGTGCACCAGTGCTTTTTTTGTAAAAGAAAAAGGTGCCGGAACTCCGTTCTGAGCGTTCTATGAGAAAAAAAAGTCCTGATGTGCACACATGGCTGCCTTGCTTCTCCTTCTTTTCAGAGAAACAATGAGGCTGTGCAAACACATCATGTAAAGACAACCAGGAGCGGCTTCCCAAGTAGCTGCAAGAATCTTGTGTAATATTTATTAATTTGAAGAGAGGTGCTTTGTATTCCCATAAATTATGAAACACCTACAGGTAATTCCTCAACGTATGACCAGGATTGGAACCAGAATTTTCACTGCTAAGCAAGGCGGTTGTAAACGTGAGTCATGCCCAGTTTTGTTATGCTATGGTTGTTAAGTGAATCTCTGCAGTAGTTAAGTAAAATATTTAGCTGTTAAGCAAAGCCATCTTTTCCTCATTGACTTTGCTTGTCAGAAGCTGGCTCGCAAATGGTGATCACATGACTCTGGGATATTGCAACCAACAGAAATACATGCTGGTTGCCAGGCGCCGGAATTTTGATCACATGACCATGCGGATGGTGTAACAGTCTTAAGTGTGAGAACCGATTTTAAGTCATTTTTTTCAGCACCACTATATCTTCAGACAGTTGATAAACAAATGGTTGAAAGTTGAGTAATATCTGTTTTTCAAGATTTACACAGTCTAATGTTTGTTTGTGTGTAATACTAAACTAATTAACAGAAAACATGCCTACACCCACTGACCTATATTTGAAAATGAAATATTCCAGAGAACTCCAGAATGTTCTATTCCTCTGCTGGACCATGTGCAAATTCCTATGGATAATGCCATTCCAGCGGCACTTTGGTTGTTTTCCAAAGTAAGTAATGCAAACTGGAAAGAAATTGAAGTGTCCCAGACACATTGTTTCAGAGGAAAGATTTAGATTACTTCCAGTTCAGAGGCTTTACTTCAGAAATAGCCTACTGCCACCAGAATGGCATGATGCAGGGCGGAAGTGTTGGCACAATGTGAAGAGGTAACAAAACATTTTAGAGCTTTGTACATCCCATTATTAGCAATACTGATGACTTTAATCTCAAATAGGAGCATAATAAGTTGAATCCAGATCATATAGGTTAATGTTCTGACATTGAAGTTGCTTTCGAATGATGATTTCTTCTCACTTTCATTTTCCTAAGAAAAGTGTGTGTGTGGGTCTGCATTAGTTCTCAAAATTGTTCTTACCATCATTGCAAAGAATTCCAGTTCTTCCATATGGACAAAGGCATGCCATGTCCTGGTTGGATTTAGGAAAGCAAGTTGCTCCATTCCCACATGGATTTTGTTCACAGTTTGAAAACTGACATAATTTTCCAGAGTAACTAGGAGGACATTCACAGAACCAGTTCTCTGTGTCACTGGAGAGAGAGAGAGAGAGAGAGAGAGAGAGAGAGAGAGAGAGAGAGAGAGAGAGAGAGAGAGAGAGAGAGAGAGAGAGAGAGAGAGAGAGAGAGAGAGAGAGAGAGAGACGAGAGAGAGAGAACGAGAGAGAGAGAGAGAGAGAGAGAGAGAGAGAGAGAGAGAGAGAGAGAGTAAACACACATATACAGTACACACACGTGCATGCACATAGAAAGAAACAACAGTCACCCTCTTCTCTCAAATCCACTAAAGCACAAAATGATTTTCAACCAAGCAAGTTCTTTGCATATGATTTAGAAGTCTTTTAAGTTTGGGTGCTTTGCTCTAAGAATGTTGCCCCCTTATATTTTATGACTAACATTTCAAAGCTGTTTTTAAGCCTTTGCCAGCTTCTCTTGCCATTTGCTACCCTTGTGCAGAATATTCAGAGGTCCTCAGATTATTGCAGTATTATTTGCAGTGCAGGGCCAAACATTACTATTCTGCTTTCAAGTTTTCAAAAGCATGAATAAAGCCAAAGGGATATTTTCTACCTTAAAAAAGTTATTTGTGACTATAAAAAAAAAGTTTGATAACTGGATTACTTCTTACCCATCCCCTGCTTTCAGCAGTAGCTTGTGAATGAAGAGTTTAGGAGAAATAGTTTGTATGATTTTCTGTGCCATTTTGGCTGAAGATAAGAGAAAGATGGCCTTACTATAAATGTTTGGTTCATGCACAGTTTTCATGCAGTAAGTGGAATATTGGAAACATTATTTTATTGTGATTAATATGAATAACCATCTGTCTTCCAAGCAAGAGGTTCCATAATCAATCATACTCTGATCTTGCTTTATGCAAACTATGCACAAATATTTAATGGTGCAAATTCCTTGAATCTTTGTTTTGGAAAAAGAAAGGGTGTAATGAGTTCTTTGCTTCAAGCATCCATATGCCTAACTCCATTTCTAAACAACCAATTCCCATCAAATGTGCACTATACCAATAGTGATAATGAGCATAAGAAATAGAAAGTGGGGATGTTAAAGAAAATGGGGGTTTTGGTCTACCGGACTGGGAAACATATTATGACGCAGCAGCGTTAACCTGGATTAGAGAATGGATAATTTTAAAGAATAAAAGATTAGAAGGCCATGATCTGCAATTAGGTTGGCACACATTCCTATGGAATGAGAAACAAGGGCTATATCAACATTTTCAAAACCATTGGATTAGACAAGCGCTACTTAAAATTTGGAATAAAATTAGAAAACAAAATTACATTAAAGTACTAGTCTGGTTGTCCACCCTTGAAGCGATAGTTTACCCAAATTTGTTTAATTTGGAAAATAGTACTACATACAAAGATATTACGAATGAAGTGAGAGAATTGAAATCTAGACAGGAAGTAGAACAACAAGGGATAAATTGGAATGGTGGGCTTACTTACAGATACAAACACGATATGGGAAAGATAAGAAAGAGTGAGGGATAAATATTCAAGAAATTGCATTGGATAAAATTTTATTGGGGCCAGATGAGAAACAAATAAGGAAAATGTATAGTTTGCTATTGGGGTATAAAATGATTGAGGAACAAGTTAAAGAACCAATGCTGATATGGGCTAAAAATTTGGGACATGGCATTGATCTTGATATATGGCAAACTCTCTGGGATAGAAATAAAAAGATAACGCTGGCCTCAGCTTATAAAGAAAATTTATATAAAATGTTTTACCGGTGGCATCTCCCCCCAGCACGATTAGCCAAAATGTCTAAGACAATATCCCCTAGCTGTTGGAAATGTTCCGTTGAATTAGGTACTTATTTTCATGTTTGGTGGTCTAATAAGACGCAAAAATGTTGGCAAAGGATATGGATATGGTTAGAAGAAATATCAGGACGGAGAGTAGATTATAGACCAGATTTTTTCCTACTAGGCATAACACCAAGAAGCATACCAAAGAAGAGTTATATATAATGATACACATCATCACAGCAGCGAGAATGATGTTCACCCGGAAATGGAAAAACAATGAAATACCGGACGAGAGTGAAGTGATAAATAAAATTTGGGCATGCACAGAAATGGACAAGTTAACTTTGGAAATTAAAAATAAAGATCAGTCAGATTACTACCAAATTTGGAATATGTTTTACCTATGGTGGGAACAAAAAGGAAGGTCTCAACAGAAATATACAGGATGCTGATTTCACATATTACTAGAATTAGGTGGTTGATAAGATTGAATATTGTATAACTGTATATAAATGATATGTACATAAAGTGTATATATGTATATAAAACACAAAAATGATGTAAGACAAGAAGAAATGTCAGACCGTTAACACCTTGTCCAAAGTTTTAAATAATAAAATTTGCAATAATATAATAATAAAAAAGAAATAGAAAGTGGCAAATTAGTGATATGCTTCTCCTTAACTTTTCTTTAAATTGGTTCTCTTAATTTTTATTCTGACTCTTTCTATTCCCAGGAAGGAATGTCCATGCATTTCCTTTCCCCTCTAGAAAAAAACCGACACCAATTATTTATTTAGGTATTTATTTAATACTAAAATACAGAAGATACCGGGAAAACACAGGAAGATATTGGGCTCCAATTTATGTCAATGACACTATCTGGATTGTAAAGATGCTTTCAGATGAGGCATTTACTGTACTGTTTTTTTCCCCTCAGAATTCTGCCAAAGAAGGAAAGAGGAGGGCAGAGGGACTCAAACAATATAGTCTTCAATTTCTGAGTTTTCTTCCTGCTCATCTCTTCCATTAAAAACAAAAAAGAGGCCAATTGGCACAGTTATTTTTTCTTGATAGCTCTGGGACCAGAAGCCTCTGGACTGAAGATGGCAGTTTCAGAGAGAAAAAAACAAAAATGAAAGCAACCATTACTTTTTGGAAAGATTAAATCTTGGTAACCTTTACAACAACTCCGAGAAACAGACTAATATAATTGTCTGCATTTGACAAAAAGTACAGAAGACTGAATGGCTGGGATGACACCTCCCTCTGATGATACTAGATGAGGTGCCTACACCGCAAAGCTCTCCTTATTAATCAATTAAACAATCTTCGTATGGTACAACAAACTAAAAAAAGCGTTAAAACACATGTAAATAATAGATTTGGAAAAATGGAAAAATCTACAACTATCAATCCTGGGAAGAATAGTGATGGTGAAAATGAACATTTTACCTAAAACTACTCTTTTTATTTCAAACAATACCGATAAAAATTGTCATTTTTTTGATGAATTAAGTACATTGATATTGAAATTTATCTGGCAAGGGAAAAAAAGCTAGAATTAGACTGAAAATGTTACAAGAAGGAAAAGAAAATGGAGGTTTTGGCCTACCAGACTGGGTTTTGTACTATCAAGCAGCCACACTAGCATGGTTAAAAGAATGGATAATTCTTAGAAATAAAAGACTATTATACATAAAAGGGCATGACCTACAACTTGGATGGCATGCTTTCCTATGGTATGGGAAGAACAAAATTCACAAATACTTTCAAAACCACTATGTAAGAAATGTATTGCTTTTGACATGGGAAAAGGTAAAATCAAGAACTTACATGAAAATACCAGATTGGATCTCAACAATGGAGGCGTTTGTACACCCAAACTTAATCAATTATGAGAAATTTGTGACTTATAAATATATTTTGAATACTGATGGGAAACTACAAACTAAACAAGAATTGGAAGAACAGGGCATTGAGCTATCATGGTGGCCACATCTGCTCCTTGGTGGAGCAGTGGGCTAATGCCTCCTTAAGTAACACCAGCTGCCTGCAATTAATGCAGGTTCGCATCCCACCAGGCTCAAGGTTGACTCAGCCTTCCATCCTTCCGAGGTAGGTAAAATGAGGACCCAGATTGTTGGGGGCAATTAAGCTGACTTTGTAATAATGCCGCTTAGGGGTAGTGTGAAAGCCCTAATAAGCAGGCATATACATAGAATGAAGGCTACTGCTAAGCTTGTAAGCCGCCCTGAGTCTTCGGAGAAGGGCGGGATATAAATGGAATTTTAAAAAATGCAAATGAGATATGAGAAAGATATAAAAATATATGCTTTTTACCAAAACCACACAACGTTAGACCAGATACTATTGTCATCAGATGACAAACTGATTAAGAAACTGTACAGCTTTCTGCTAAATTTAAAGATGGAAGATGAACAAGTTAAAGAAACAATAATAACTTGGGCAAAAAACTTTGGGCACAATGTAAAGTTAGAAAAACGTCAAAACCTATGGGAAAGAAATTACAAAATAATGAGGGCAGCTACTTACAAAGAAAATGTATATAAAATGTTCTATAGATGGCACTTACCACCTGCAGGACTAGCAAAAATGTTTAAAAATGTGTCTAGCAATTGTTGTAAATGCATACAAAATCCAGGCACGTATTATCGTCTTTGGTGGACATGCCCTAAAGCAAAGAACTCTTGGTCAAAAATACATAGGTAGCTAGAAAAGATGATAGGAACACATGTAGACTATAAGCTGGAATTATTTCTTTTAGGCATAATATCCGAAAATTATGATAAGAAATATGTATACTTAATACTACATATATTAACAGCAGTGAGAACTATATTTGCTCAATACTGGAAAAATGAAGAAATACCGTTTGAAGAAGACATAATTAAGAAAATGTTGGACTGTACAGAAATGAATAGGCTCACACTGAAAACGAAGGGGAAGCAAGACTCAGAATGCTTTCAAACATGGGAATTTTTTAATAAATATTTAGAAAAATGGAATAAAGGGTAGGAATGGAAATTGCATTACTATTAATGTTAAACACATAAACCCAGACAACGTGTTGCTTATTAAATACTAAGATTGTTACTGTAAAAAATTAATACCATATACTTAAAAAAAGCATCACATTGTCCTAGAAATTCCCCATTTATGTTTCCCTGGTTAAAGAAAGGCTTGTATAACCTAGCAAGGCTACTGAACAGTACATATTTCAGCTTGTGGACATTTTCTAGGTTGTTTATAAATGCATTAGGTGAGATTTCTAGGGAAGGAGCTGTATTTGTTTGCTAAATGTCTAAGGATATGTTGGGGAAAAATTGTTTATCAGACTTTATTAATTTGATTGCCTTTCTACCATAGCGGCTGACAATGTGCTCTGATAGCTTTTTGTAAGCAGAAACAATTAATATCCTGCATTACATCCTGAACAGATGCTTGCAGCTTTATCATTGCAGATGCTAAGTAGTTTTTCAGTTCCACAATTTATCCCTTCAGCTTTTATTGGCAGCTCTTCAAAGAAGCTGCTGTTGGCATAAAAACAAGCCTACATCTGTGAAAAGGAGTAAGAACATGGTATTAAAGTGCCTACAATACAGGAAGCAATACAGTTGATGTTAGCTTTGTACAAGTAATAGACATGATTTACAGTTAAGACAGTGTTGGAAAAAGTAACTTTGGCACTAGGCTTCACATTTATGAATTTCACAGGTCTGTACAGCAAAGTAAGAACATAAGTACAGTCGTGGTTTCACTTTGTTTAATGACTCATCCCGGTTGTAGCTGCTAAATGAGGACCATCTGTAGTTTTGAAGTAGGTAAGGAACAGGGCAAGTTGAGTAGTGTTAAGATATTTTCCTGAAACTGAGGGCTGTGTGTCTTCCAAGTGGTAGGCATAGTGCCATATCTCACAATTCCTGGGTGGGTCTCAGCAGGTACCTTTGGAGGATTTGTCCTGCTGCCTCTTTTTCCATGGTGGCACAGTGGTTAGAATGTAGTACTGCAGGCTAACTCTGCTGACTGCCAGCAGTTTGATCCTGACTGACTCAAGGTTGATTCAGACTTCCATCCTTATCAGGCCAATAAAAGAAGGACCCTGATTATTGGGGACAAAATGCTGATGCTGTAAACTGCTTAGAGAGGGCTGTAAAGCATTGTGAAGCGGTGTATAAATCTAAGTGCTCTTAATCTTGCTTCTAAGCATGGCATCTGAAGGCAGAGTGGAGAGCAACCCTGCCTTTTGCAGGGACTCTGTTTGGGTGGTCCTGTTCCTGCCTGCAGACTGGGAATGACATTAGAGTGCTCCACTTAGCATTTTTTTAAAAAAAGTTAATCAATTTGCAAGAGTCAGATTGAAATGGGTAGGTAAAACTCTTACCTCTTCTGAAATTGATTCCAAATCAGTTTAAACTGAAACAGATTATAGTACTGTATGAGCTAAATGTTAATGTTTCTCTTACTGTATTCTACACTATATATTTTCCTTGTGTATTTTGTTTTAAATCATCCTATCTTCTTCCCTACTTACATTGTTCTGCTTCACCTATATTGAAACAATACTCAAGGTCCTCAGATTGTGTACCAGAAAAATCCCTTGTGTATTGGCAACATCCTGTGTGGTACAATGGCTAGCTGAGGAGTCTTTGATGTTCTCTGAGCTTGGTTGTTTTGTTGCAGACATTTCATTATCCAAACCAGTGCTTTTTTTCTAAAAAAAAATGGTGCCAGAACTCAGAGGTGCTGTCACTGGGAGTGATGCCAGTGTCTTGCTATGACGTCGCCGCCCGTCCTTTGCACCCCCACCCCTGCGGCTCGGAGACACATGCCATGGGGATTCCCCTCCACACAGCCACTGTGGGGATTCCCCTCACTGCAGTTGCCATGCCGTGGCCTGTGCTCAGCCCCCACCCGGAGCTGCTCCAAACCCTGACCCAGAGCTGTGTTCCTTGTGGCAGTGGTCTCTGGCGCCAAACAGCCTCTTTCCAACCACATCCAGAAAAATTTGTAACAAACATTGGAATTCTCAAGGCCTTGTTTGGTATTTCCCAGCAATCTGTTACTGGAAGGAAAAAGCAATCCCTGCTGCGTTACTGATCCCAGAGAAGCATTTGCATGTATGCAGGTATCCTTAGGGTGCCATAGTTATGGATGAGAAATATTGGTTGCAAAAGTTGGCTTTTCTTGATGTAATACAGATATTTTGGACTTATTTTTGTTTCTTTCCATGTTTGATATTTTTAAAAAGGCATATGCTACTGCCTACACTTATGCACATATGTAACATCTTTTGCTAGGATACATGACCACTGCTTGTCAAGAATGTGAAAAGTGAAAGATTGTCACTAAACAAAATTTTAATGTACAGATAATACCACCAGAAATTATTTTAGCCTTTTTAATAAATGTTGTTATTGATGTTAAGCTCACCATGGAGAACATCATATAGTTATGTATATACTAGGTTAATTATTTAAAGACTGAAGTGCAACATAACTAGATTCTAAATAATCTATTTTTCAAAACACACAACAGTCCAAACAGTAAAACTAAAGTCCAAATTAAGAATATTTCATTCTTAAGAATTGTTTAATTTAAAGTGGTTTAGTTGTAATAGATGGTTATAGATTCAAAATAGTTTTCAAGAGTGTACAAAAGATACTATTTTTTCTAGCATCAGCTAAATTAGACATATTACATTGAGAAAAATGTTTCTCATTTCTTTCCTGTTACCTTTATTGATTTCATTGCAGAGATGTTAACATAGGAAATAGATTATTTTGTTATCTAATTTTACCTTCCAAAAGACAGAAGCAGATGAAAAATGTGAGGTTCTTTTCTGTTGGCTTTTTTGAATTAGCTGTTTTAGATTCTAAAAGTTTAGTTCCTAAAGAAGTAACCTTGTAAATAATTTTAATGTCCTTCTCTAGTGGAGGGTAGGCTACCTTGGCTCTTTTATGACTCAAGGACTTCAACTCCCAGAATTCCTGAGCCAGCATGGCTCAGCTTGGAAACCTCTCTCTTTCCCCTCAGCGTGGCTGGCTCAGCATTTCTGGGAGTTGAAGTCCACGAGTCATAAAAAAGAGCCAAGATTGCCTACTCCTAAAGCCAATAGAGGGAGCTTTTTTTTTCTTTTCAAAAAATGGTGCCGGAACGCTGTTCTGAGCGTTCTATGAGAAAAAAAAGCCCTGATCCAAACTAGTGCACTGATAATGCTAAATAGTTTGGTCAATGAAACATCTGCAGAAAACAACCAAGTTCAGAGAACACCAAGGAGCCCTCATTTCAACCCTGAGCTAAAAATATTCTCCTCTACTGGTTTAGCTTTGAAACCAAGATTGATGAAATATCCAGATGCTAATCTTTACTCAACTTTGAAGCACCCTGGGCAGTTTTGTCCAGCTCTGATCTCTTGGTCAGATTTATTATACAGCATTGTTATTGTAAGGATAAAGTGGGGAAGAACTATATAAAGTGACATGACCTTCTCAAATAAAATTGGGATATAAATCTAGAAAAAAAAATAGAATACCAAATGCCTGCTGCGGGGTGCCAATAGATAGAAATTGCATGGCCTTCATACCACTTGTGGATTTAAGGGACATTAAGTCATGCAACTTACAGGCAAGGATCAACAATATTTGAAATAACAGCTGTTAGAATAAAGGAACCAGAAATTCTCTATCTTTTCCCTTAACATATTTTTATCTTTTGTACCGCTGCTCGTGTTTATCAGATAAAAAGCTCAAATGCTTCCTTGCTACTGCTTTGGGCAGAAAGAGAACTGGTGATTATTAAAAATGAAAATATCATCTTTTTAGGGGAGTCTATAACTCATTAAGCCTCTGTATATTTTCACTATAGTGCAAGCAATGGGGGAAGGGAGTTCAGAGTGATATTTATTCAGTGGCTTGTTATACACAGTATTAGAAACTGAGGTCATCTCTGTTATAAAATGAAAGATGAAAAATTAGAATATGCTCCTAATGATTGTCATTCGCATTAACTTTAGATGGTTGCTTCTTATTAGATTATTTCTTATTAAGGGGTTTGGCATCATGGGCCTACTGTGGATGGGCATTAATTGCATGGGAAAGAACATGGTTTATAAAATGCAGAATCACCATCTGGAATCAGGGAAAGAGATTGTGAAGGATGACATTGTTTAAATGGCACAGAAAGGGCATTTTTCATGATGCTTATTATATTGATCAATACCTGGACCTTTCAATCTGATCTGGCAGGTATCTCTTTATAGTGCCATGTTTAATTGTCCTTTACTTTTCTATACATTAACTTTTGGATGGTAAGTAACATTTCTTCCACTATCAATTATTTTTTTTAAAAAAACCAAACAAGTGCTTCTGCTTGGGTTTATTTGTAGATAGCAGTGCTGTAGATATTCTCCCCAGGAATCAACTTATTCATATCCATTAGCAGCTGATTAAGGTGATACACATCTAAATGTCTTCCTGTTACCTTCTCTTTTAAGCATCAACAGCAAATCAGAGTTTCATATTCAGTGTGAGGAATGGAGGTGTAAATTGCTGCTGCTTTCAAGTCAGTGAAGAATATTATTCTCTGAGATAAATATCTGCCATTACTTTCCTAAACGGTAAAGGTGAAAGATAAACAAGCCAGACACCAAAGGCAGGAAAGCTTAGCATTGTGTGTTATCTTCATTTTTGGTACAAATTATACTTGGATCATTTTAGTTAGCTAAAATTTATGATGAATATTATTTTGTTCTTCCTTCAATATAAAGCAATATAATTTGCTGTGGATATGAAAACCACATTGTGTTCCAGCCTATATTTTTTATATTGTTGAATGAATAAATTTTGTAGTTATATGAATCTATGCATACCCAAGCTTTGAAGAAGCAGGTAATTCTTTTCAGGCTTGTAAACGAGAGTAGTGTTGAAATCCCATTTTTGGCCAAAGGATTATAAAACTGAACAATGTAACATATATCTTGAAAGATAGGCTGTGTTTAAATCAAATTTTAAATTATTAGGAAGAAGGCTCAAATTTATTTTTTAAATTGTTTATTAGTTCCTATAGTAATCATTACTAATAAAAAAGGCATTTTTGTTCTTTGATATGACCTGGATAACATTTTACAATACATAGAGAGAAAGATATAGATTTCATTTAGCAGATTTTTATGGTCTTGTGTGTGTGTGTGTGTGTGTGTGTGCGTGTGTGTGTGTGTGTCTTAAAGTTAGTGTTGACTGCTAACAGTTGTGTAAGCTCTATTAGAAACATAAACACCTAATACCTTTTCCTTTTTAGCCAGAGTAAACCATAACATATAGAACACAGAAAAGGAATAAGAAATAGTAAGTCAAAAGAATTAAAACATGAGGTAATAAAGAGAAATAAACTAACTCAATTTTCCATATGACATTATTCATCAGCAGACAAGACCAAAAATATAACTTTGATCAATCATGGATTTCATATAATGTTTTTAGTAAGATAGAGATGATAGAGGATAGGCAATTGATTAGTAAATGTGATATAGACTAGGTTAATTCTGGCCCAATATACCACAAAAGTAACCAAAACTCAGGTTTATTCCAAGTATACTCGCATTATTCTACACAAATTGGGAATGATAATTTAATTTTGAACTAACAATAATAAAAAAATAATTTTTAAGAAAGACAATTTTAGACAAGTCAACACAAGAAACTTAGAATAACAGGTGAATAATAAGTAGAATCATCATCTCTATCTTTTTTTACATTCAGAATCTGGGAAATAAAAGGCTAACTCCAAAATGTCTTCCGTGTTCTTTGTATGGACATTAAAAATGACATTGGTGGAGTGGATTCCGGCTGCAGACCATTATATCACTTTTTTTTTTGGAACCATCTTTATTATCAATTGGCTTCGCCAAAAGTAGGGAATTATTTTTAATGTTTCAAAAATCAGTACACATAGCCAGAGCATTTCTAATAGCATATGATGAAGTTCATGTTTTTCATATCTGAAAAGGATTGCTGGTTGCCCTTCACCCATAATGAAGCACAGATAATGCAGTGCACCTCAGTATACACAATGATAAGTTGCATGTCCTTTTAGACTCCACCATCATCTTCTGCAATTTTAAGAGTATGGTTTATCTTATAATGTTAGCTAGTTTATAAGAAGGTATGCTAAAACATGTAGGAGAAGGAGTGACAGAACCTGGGGGTGGAGTTAAAGGAGGGATCAGCCTAGAATCCCTACATCGTCATAAGTGGACTACGTCCACCCCCCACTTACATTCTATTGACCCTTATGTAACTCCATTAACCATTAATTGAGAAAAGTCCTGTGCATAGGCTTTTTAGCAATAAATCCGTTTAATTGACCATCACTGCATGCACCTGACCCTTTTTTCCCCTTTGAACACTCCCCTTAAACTTATGAATGTGAATGGGAAAAAATGGCATAGCAGGCCTAAAGGAAAGAAGATGGGAAAGCTGAGGAGTAATGCAAGAAAATAAATTCATGAGAAACAATGGAGAGTGAGAATAATAAAAGAATAAGAATAGTTAAATAACAAAAAGAGGCATTTATTGTTTTAAAGGTTTTTCTCCTGCAAAAAAAAGGAAGTGTAAAGCAAATTTGGTTTTAATTAATGAAAGATAAAATTGAGGCAAGAAGACCAACCTAGACTGATTAATTATGAAACTAGGAAAAACAGTACCCATCTTATTAATTCAAGAAATTCCTTGTTTTTTCAGCATATCAGTTGCATTCTGTACATTGAAAGTAAGAATTTCCTTAACTCCTTCATGGTTTGAGCCATACAAGATAAGCATACCACAAAGACAATGGCTGAACCTCAAAAATGTGATCCAAGAGGCATCACTGATAAAACTTTTCTTTGAAACAACAAATACTCTTCTACCCCAGATTAAAATGATACAAATAAAGACCTGCATCCCATGAAAGCTGTTTGTGGGTGAAGGGGCTTAATCACAAAAGAAATTAAACAATGGTGGATTACCTTTTCTGACCAAAAATACATTTAATTTTTTGGAGGAAACTGCATTTTTATGCAGCGTAGAGCTGCAGTGGATGCAAAATTGTCTTTCCATTTTATTTCCTACGTTTTCTTTTCAAAATACATGTAAGTAGTTTTCACCTCCAGTGGTAAGAAATAGTCTTTCAACAACTATTTCACTAAAATGTGGTGGCTGATTATAGGCAGCAAAGGGCTGGTAGACCACAAAGGGATCTGGAGATCCAACTCACCTCCTACTTTCCTCACCTTTATAAGATGTTTACATGAAGCTGGAAAAAAAACCTTAAAATATCCTTTGTGCAATAGCCAGTTTGTGTATTTTTAAAACAAATTGCTGCTTTTTGCATTCAGGAACCAATTTTGTTGTAATTAGGAGGAATCCATGTAATTGATCCATACATTACCCTGTAGTTGGTCCAGTTTAAGTATTTCCCCACCTGGGAGATGTTTACAGAAAAGTAAGAAAGGATTCTGGAGAGTTCCTTTTTTATGCAGGTAATAGGTATTTATTTGAGGCTTCACAGAATGCCAACATATTAAATAGTTGCTAGGCTATGGACTAAAACCTGAAAACTGCTTCTTAAAATGTATTCATAGACCATAGTAGGAAGTTTAAGCCTCCAGGTTGTATATTATAAAGTTCTAATGGCTGCTGTCTGTTATAGGAATGCAAGAGCTACTTCAAAGTTTGCTATCACTAGATAAAACAAATATGAAAGTTCTAGGTAGCCCAGATAAGTGGTTTCATCCATCAGGTTTTAGAATTGCTTTATGAGAATCTGTAAGGTTTATGATTCTGGCAAATATCTCTAATGTAAATGCTGGAGCCATAAGGATAAAATAAAGCTCTCCTACTAATACAGTAAATCAAAACTGTACTCAGAGTTTAGCACTTGCATTTCAGCTCCTTTTATTTAAAGAAATCTCAATGGACTCTAGTGCAATAAGCCACTGCACATTTACAGTAATGTTCTTTCTTTCTTTCTTTCTTTCTTTCTTTCTTTCTTTCTTTCTTTCTTTCTTTCTTTCTTTCTTTCTTTCTTTCTTTCTTTCCTTCCTTCTCTTTCTTTCTTTCTTTCTTTCTTTCTTTCTTTCTTTCTTTTCTTTTCTTTTCTTTTCTTTTCTTTTCTTTTGTTTAAATGAAAGTTCAGTGGCTTTATGGAAATTATTTTAGACAATATATGCTTTGAAATAATGGAGTAATGTAACTTAGAAATTATATACTGAGCCATAAGACCTTAATATTATAAAACTAATGTATGATAAACTCCCTGATTGATTTTTCTTTTTATTGTATTATTCCAACAGTTCTCTATTAAGGCAATATATTACTACTACTACATGCTTATTCAATATCCAAGTAAAGCATTGCAGTACATACAAAAGGACCAAGGGAAGGCAGGACAAGAAGCGATGGTTGGAAACTAACCAAGGAGAGAAGCAACCTAGAACTAAGGAGACGTTTCCTGATAGTGAGAACAATAAACCAGTGGAATGGCTTGCCTTCAGAAGTTGTGGGTGCTCCATCACTGGAGATTATTAAAAAGAGATTTGACAACCATTTGTCCAAAATGGTATAGAGTCTCCTGCTTGAGCAGGGTTGGACTAGAAGAACTCTGAGGTCCCTCCCAACTCTATTATTCTATTATTCTCTATAAGTGTTGATTGTAAGTATCAGTTTTAGTTATTCATACTGTCTATTTGAATCTGGCTTAACAAGTGTGCCAGGAAGAGGATTACCACAAGATTTCAAGGATGAAACTTTGGCAGCTACATGCCGCTGCATTTCAACTTGTATTTAGATTAAGTGGGGGGAGGTGTTACTTTCAAATGGGTTAGATGGAGAAACAAAACTTCTACAATTCAGCTGAAGATTGTGAGAGCCTGAAACCTTTTTAAGGACACCAGACCAGGTGTCGATTTGAAGCAGGTGGTTCCCAAAACAAAGTGAACTTGTTTATGTGGACTACATAAGACGTTGGGGGTTTGGCTGGGAAAATTATTGTTTAAGTTTATTAATTGGTGTTGGAACCTCACAGTTAGTTTTGCTTCGACAGTACCACACAGTGTATTCAATAAACAGTAAGAATTTCAGAGATGGGGTGAACCTGGAGTTTTATTTGGATTCTTGAGCTGGATGTTGACACAAGATTTATACTACAATAGTTTCTGATTCCTCATACAATATCTCAAAAAATCCATAGAGGAATTCCAAAAAAATAACAATCACCTTTTGGTTTCCTTTTCAGTCATAGGCAGTTGCCTTTCTATTGTACACACAGCCCCTTTTTACCCTCTGCTTTTCTATGACTTAAACTTATCTTAGCTTCCAGCAGACAGTCAATGACTCCTCAAGTCTTTATAGGCATTCTATTAGAGCAGCTTCTACTGTGAATGAACTGTACCTTTAATTAACATATTAAGACTTGCTTAGATAAGCTCCAGGTAGTCTTCAACTTACAACGGTTCATTTAGTGATTGTTCAAAGTTGCAACAGCACTGAAAAAAGTGACTTATGAGCTTTTTCTCATGACCATTGCAGCATCCCCTTGATCAAAATTTGGATGCTTGGCAATTGGTTCATACGTATGACCATCATGGTGTCCTGGGATCATGTGATTAGTTTTTGTGACCTCCTGACAAGCAAAGTCAATGGGGAAGCCAGATTCACTCAACAACCGTGTTACTAACTTAACAACTGCAACTATTTAGTTAACAACTATGACAAGAAAGATAATAAAATGTGGTAAACCTCAATATTTGTCTTGTTTAGCAATGGAAATTGTGATGGTAAATCAAGGACTGCTTGTATCCAAACAGCCCTCCCAAAATAGGAAGGAAGCTTAGAGATGTAGCGGTACTGTAAAGGTTTGTGGTTTAAGCTTATTCATTACATCAACAACCATAATCTTCATAAGCTTTTTTTAAAAAAATCCCCCCCCCCCACACACACACCATTTGATGCACTCTTGCTGAAAAATGAAATGCATGCAACTTCTGGGGTGAGCAAATGACATACGCCCTCAGTGCTTTTTTTGTAAAAGAAAAAGGTGCCGGAACTCACACATGTCATACAACCCGCCATGCCTACCCTACAAGGTTCCATCCAAAAAAGGTCCCGGAACTCCGTTCTGAGCATTCTATGACAAAAAAGCCCTGTATGCCCTACTATAGAACTGGGCTACTGTTTTGTCACTGAAAGCACAAATTGAGTCCTGACCCCTTCCTCTGTGAAAGACTGGGGAATGCAAGCACTTCTTTCTAGGCTCAACTTTAAATTTTAAGTATAAATGTAACACATCGGAGGAATACAACTAAAAATATAAGCTGCAAAATGTCTACTGTAGATCCAGACCCAAAGTTCTGTATTGCACGTGGCATTTAAGAAACATAAAATTATCCTCTAGTCTAAAAATAAATACTGGCAATTATTGCAGGATCCAATCACAGGCACGCTTACCTAAGATTATGCGCCATTGAACCAGCAGGGATTTACTTCTGAATAAAGATGGACGTGCTTTCTGTACATTACTAAATGAGCATTGTTATCTGGTAACTTGCCTAATGTTTGAAAGATGAAGGTGAATTATAATATATATCCCTTATTGATGTGTGTCTAGTCATAGGAAGTATATATTTGTTCAGTGTAAGTTCTGTTTTAAGGAAACTCTCCAAATAAAGGTGGAATTCCACAATCAGTCAGTTTAGATGCTGTGGAAATGTGGTTCCCTGCCATTTGTGATCCTGAAAAGTCTCCTGGAAGATGATTGAACTTTTAATTATCAGTGGAATAAATGCTGGGGCACTGAGCGCAACACAAGGGGATTCAGAAAGTCTTGGAAATCCTCTTGTTGTCCACCCTCCCTCCCTTCCGTTTTATATTAGTTTGTGTTTGTTTTTGTTCTCTTTAAAAGTTTTAATATTTTTTTTATAATAATCCCAATATGCTTGATGCAAAACAGCATTATGTATAACTGCAATGTTCTCCAAATTTTGTATACACTATGTGTATGTGATATATATAAATTTGATCCTGTCTCTCTACCTTATCAAACTGGATTCCCACAGTGATAGTTATGTACACCCAAATACACTAGATGGCAGCAGAAACCAACTGTATGTTTTAACTATCACATTAAACATAGCTGAAAATTTTACAAGATAGAACCACAGACGCACCTGGCATGATTGTCTGTTTTCTCTTTGTTACTGCTGTGAAAAATGTGCATCGAAGCATACCTACATTATTTGATTCCCTTTCAGGGTGGACTATCCTAGGTCAGTTGTATAAAAGAAGTCAGCAATAGCAGGCAAAAGAAACTAAGGAGAGAGATAAGAAATATAGAAGCTTACATAGTTAACCCTTCTTTGCACGATTACTGATAAGATGCTAAGTAGACAACAGTGTAAGTCTTCATACTTCTCTATCCTTGCAAACCATGCTTGGTTCTAACCCTGATAACATAGTGGCTTCATTCGGTGAAGTTTGGTGTCTTGTCTTCTCACCTCTAGCTTTTGGAGGAACTCATCAATAGCGACCAACCCTGACTTTCTCAGTCTGTCTCTTCTACGTACTTGACCTGTTGATTATCCTTTTGTATATTTGTTTTAAATCTGATCCTTGTCCGTTATTGGAGTATGAGCAAAACATCCCAATGAAACTCACTATTGAATTATATCCATATTTATTCATCACCTATTTATTCTTGTTTTCTATATGTTTTCTTGTTTTATCACACACAGACAGAAACAGACAGAAACATGGACATGGAAATACATACACACACACACAGACACACACACAGACACAGAATGGCAACCCAATTCCCACTGCATTCAACTTACTTTTATATTCCTTTTGACATACTCAGTTCTTACTCATGTATACCCAAGTGTGAATGTGCATTCCTTTATAACACACACAAACATTTTTGCTCCCCCCCTAAAAAAAAACCCCATTCTTTCTTTCCAGGAGAGCACATATGATCTACTACTTTCTATCAGCATTTGCACATCCTAAACTTTCTCCATCAATTTCCCCATTTTTTTAATTAGGCAACCTATCAATGTTCATACTTTCGTTTACTTGTTCTATGCTTTTTGTATGGTTTTTTTGTTCTTTTGCCTTTTAATTATAGCCAGCAATTGTTCATTCCATTTAATCTTTCATATATTAATTTTCATATCCATACTCCTTATTTCATCATAAAATCTACTATTTACTGCAATAATACAAATTCTCAGCCAACAACAGACAATGTCTGCATGTAAAACTACATGTACATTCCCATCCCTAACAAACACACATCCTAATGTCCCCAGAAGCAGGCCTTATGTATTTACTCATAAATCAGTTAAACAAGCAAGAGGACATTAGATAAATGTTTAGTGTCATTCACTAAGTATTCCAATTTTTTTTCCTGCACAAATGCTAATAATCATATACTAATAAAATAATGAATAAATAAGCTACTCAAGATTTTAAATTATTTGAGATATTGCAGGAGAAAAATTTGTGATATAAAACTGATAAAATAAAATAAATAAATACAGCGAAATATTTTGGTCCCATCTTTAGCACCCATCTAAAACACTTAAGTTATCATTGATGTAGAAATGTGTTCTGAATGATTCCAAATCTATGGGTGTTTGTTTTTTGACAGACAGACAGACAATGTGATAAAAATAATATTACGGTAATTATTTACAAGAACTCTAAAGTAAAGAGTTGGAATACTCCATCATAATAATAAAATATGAGTTTTAAAGAATAGTAAGTATATTTTTTATGAATTTAAATTAAGACTAAGTTCCCAGATGTTTTTTTATGCTAACTGAGCACCTGATAGGTTGTTTAAAAAAAGGATTGAGAGTCAGGATTAGGGTTGGAAGTGTGAAATAATGAAGGAATTCCTTATACGTATAATATGGGCTTCCCAAATTTCATCCCACTTCGGTTTAGTATGCATTATCCATATCCCAAATATTGCTTGGAAGAATAATATGGTTCGGGTATGTGATTGTGAATTAGGTAGCCAAACATTTGAACTCTAGCATTATTTGAAGAATTATGGACGTATGGAGCATAAATTCTTTTACAATACTCTCTTAGATTAATGATTTGTGTTCACTCTCTTCTATGAGTCACCTGTATTGATGTAATAGAAAGTTTGATTAAAAAAATATTCTGTTTTGACAAGGAATAATGCTATGCTTTCCAGATACTACTCTGAATGGGCATTCTGTTTTTTCTACTCCAGGGCTTTTCAAATTTCAGGGTAAATAACTTTTTAAAAATATATTATTATGTAAGGCGTGATCAAGCAGCAAACATCAAGTGAGAGAAAATTGGTTCATTCTTTTTCCCCTCCCCCAGTCTCATATGGAACTCCATGATTTTTTATGGAACCTTTATGGGTCTCTGAAACCCAGTTTGAAAATCATTGTCTTACTTGATAGACCACTAGGCCATTTGGAGGAGAGACATATAGGGGAAGTAGACCACAAAGAAAGGACGAGAATGAGCCTCTTACATGGAAAACTTAGGTTTAATCATTCATCCTATTTGTTAAGGAACCTGCAATTTATTTAATGAACTCTGTGTTTTTGGATGCCCCAAAGGTGCTTTTATTTTAAAGGCAGGTGGACTTTCTGGTTTTTTATTTAAGATGTTTCGCTTCTCATTCAAGAAGCTTCTTCAGTTCTAATTGACTGGTGGAGAATCAAAGGGATTACCTCACCAGTTAGTTAGAACAGAAGAAGCTTCTTGGATGAGAAGCGAAATGTCTTACAGAAAAACCCAAATGTGTGCTTACCTTTAAAATAAAAGTACCGGTACTTTTGGGACAACTATGATCTGGATGGATGGATGGATGGATGGATGGATGGATGGATCAGTTGTGCCATGGATTTGACCTGGAACTGTCTGCACGCAGAGTATGTTTCTTGTTACTGAGCTTCAACCCTTTCTTTAGAATAAACTTTAACTTCTTTTTTTGTCAGGAAAGTTGAATGGTTTGTGGCCACACACACACACACACACACACACACACACACAATCATAGAGTACAGTTCCAGTTTATACTGGCAATAAGGAGCTAGAGGGACTAAGGTCAGGAGGACAACATATGTTCCTACCCATAGTCTAAACATGTTATGTTTAGACTACAGGTATTATTTTAAGGAACATGGTGTGACTTAAAAGCTTACATACAGTAGAATGGGAGAAGAGCAAATCTAGAATAATTATGGCTTATAATGGTAGCAGTACAAATTTTCCAAGGGGGAAAAACTAATTACTTAAACATGCTAATAATTTACATTTCGTGTGGCATACTATTGATAAAAGGACAATATTCTCTCTTTGATGCTTAAATCTGAAGATTATAAACCATAATTTCACCATCATTTCATGTTAAATCTTGTATTCATCAAACCAGGTGTCATAGCCTGTGCATGCCAATAAAAATTTACATGAGGCTTAAAAATCTTCCATTCCATTCATGGGCCCTAATTTTAGGTATAAATGGAACTAATGGATTAAAGACAGAGCTAATGAAGAGATGAACTGCTCTTATTAAGCCAGACAGAGAGGTAAGGGCACTGGAAATGAAGCTGTAATGCCATTTTCCTGGATTTCCTTGGGCTCCTTTCATATGACCTTTTAAATGAACATTAAAACAAAATGTCAAATGGAAAAAAAATGAATGTTAGACAAGCAATGGAATGTAATGAGCCATAAGAATACAAGCTGGTTTTTACTCAAATTTCCCAAGTGAGGTAGAATTACTCAAAGAGACAAAGATTTATCATTACCTCTTAAACACTAATAAAAATAGTCGAGCCTTAGAGAACTGATTCCCCGAGAAAAGGCTTTGCCTTTTGAAGAACCTGCTTCAGTAATTTGCCTTCCCCCCCCCTGAATATTGGACATACGGGTGAATGTGAGAGACAAAAGACTCTGAGGTATGTGAGAGTGTACAGTTGGAATCACTGCTATAGGAGAACAGCAGAGTTACCTGCAACAAGGCAGATCCATGATAGAGAAAAACCAACATGGAAAGCTATGAGCTTGCCTTTTGCACTCTGTCCCAATCACCTGGATGCAGTAAACTGAGGAAATATTTTCCCATTACAAATTACCAGTGGAGCCTATTTTTTCCATGGATCTACTCACTGCCCTTTATTACAGCCTTGTTTCTTTTCAGCATTTTCCTTCTTTTCTGTGAGTGGAAATTGTGAGCAGGAGGAAACAGAATAATGACAGTAATTGTGAAATGATTGTCTCTGTAATTTTGACTCACAGTAATAATCTTGTGTGGTAAGTTGGCTTGAGAGAGTAATTGGCCTGAAGTCATCCAATAAGTTTCCATGGCTTTATTTGGTCTTCTCAATTATAATCCAGAACTTTAATTGTTGCCTGATACAGGTTCTCCCCATCTTAGCCTAGCGGCCAATACTGTCAATGAATTTACTGCAAGAAGTCAGAATAGGTTTTCTAGGGGAGAAGCAGGGATTTCTGAATGGGGACTTCTTTGGAGAAGTCTTTGCTTTATACTACTGCCATGTCCAGAATGGGACAACTCACCACGTCCATCTAGCCATGGACATCTTGCCACGGCCAACTCGCCATGGCCATCTCATGATTCAGTGACCAAGGAACTTTGGATATAGTAGAAATTAAACCATATCAGTTCTGGTTTAGACTGCCAGGATACATCAGGATGACAGGCTAGAGTGAAAAATCATATATTTCTTTTCTGTTGTTTCCTTCATTTTCTCCCTCTCTCTCTGTCTCTCCCCTACCACTCAGAAAATAATGGCAAACTACTTCTGTATTGTTGCTGTGATAACTATGTTGAAACTGCTATTAATCCAGTTTAATTTGGGGGGAAAAAACCTTTCATTATTCCTTTGAAAAACAAACATCAGTTTAAAATCTGAAGTGTTCTGCCTTAGTCGGAATAACTGTAGGCAAAAGCTGTACTTCCTGAAGGCTGAATAAGCAGAAAGACAAGGATTAGTAAATATATGCATAAATAGGAAAACCAACCAAACCTGTGCCATTTATTTATTCTCATCTCTCTGATGATTTGCCTACCTGTTCATGCCAAATGCTGTCTCAGGTGGTTGTAAACTAGTGAATAATATCCCATTCGCTGGGAAGGCGGTTGCTAATATGGCCACAACTATGAAATATAACAGATCTACATGAACAGTTAGAACAATTAACCAGTGGAACAACCTGCCTCCAGAGGTGGTGAATGCTCCAACACTGGAAGTTTTTAAGAAGAGACTGGACAGCCATTTGCCTGAAATGGTATAAGGTTTCCTGCCTGAGCAGGGGGTTGGACTAGATGACCTCCAAGGTCCCTTCCAACTTTATATTATTATTATTATTATTATTATTATTATTATTATTATTATTATTATTATTATTATTATTATTATTATTATTACTATTATTATTATTACAGATGTTTCTGCATCATTTGAGTCATCCAGGGTCCACCTCAGACCACTCCATTATGTCAAGGAATAATCAAACTAAAAACTAGCAATGGAAAATTTAGGAGACTTTCTACTCAGGATGAATCTGCGGATCTACATTTTATGGGTAGTGTTGCATTTTGGGTTTGATCATGTTTTCTTGGACAAACCTGAAAAAAGAACATGCCTGAAAAAAGAGCATATCTGAAAGAGGTCCATAAGAATAAAAAAAATGTGCTAACAACTTTGCTTTAAAAAGAAAAATTCAAGAGCAAAACCAAGAAAACCTTTACAGAAAAATATATTTGAATAAAAAAATCTAAAATCCAACTGTGTATGTAATCTATTTTAAAAAGACAGTTCAGTTTCCATATTTTTCACATGAATGTGGAAGACTGGGCATTCAACAGTGCCATTTATATGGCAAAAGTTAAATCATCAACACAAAGGACAAAAGTGAGTTTTTTGAAAATTAAATCTAAAGGACAGCTTCCTGAAATAAAGGACTGTCCTTTATAATAAGAGATGTATGTTCATTGTAAGGATAGGAGAACATTGGGTTAGGAAACCTATTGAGTTTTTTTGCAGTTACACTGAAATATAATGTTTAAAAGAACGCCCAATGTCCAATTTATTTGGAAAAGGCCCTTGAATACCATTTAACTACACTTGAAATAAAAATCACAAAGCAGCCTGTATTCAACCTTAAATGCTTGGAAGTGCAGATGGCCATGACTCTTCAAACACACCATTATTAGCAATAAAGTTATACAACAATTTTGAAGATGCTAAAGTTTTAAACTGTTGTGAAAATATTTTTATATTTGTTTTAATCCATGTTGACATGTAAGGACGAAGGTGATATGCTGCATCCAGTGGAATATGCTTACATTAAGTTCAAGGTTTTCAGTGAAATGCCTGTGTTCTGTAATGTCCCTGTGTCTTTCTTTTTCTCCCCTCTGTTTTTCCCCCCTTTTAACTTTTTCAAAAAAAAAAAACAACACAACATATACTGTAACTTAAAGTGTAAGGGAGGAGAGAAGAAAATTATGGGTGCATCCTTAACCATTCTCTAACTTTTGCCTGCTTTCTCTTCAAGGTTTTGTTTCCTTCCATAGTGCTATAATTAAATCTATCCATGCTTAACAAAAATGAAGATGAAGGAGAGAATTGGAAAATAGGAATTAATGAGAATTCCCACTAATGACAATCCAGTCCTCTCCAAACCTGGTGAAGCTCCAGTGTTGCAAAATGGGTAACGTATGTTCTACCATTTGAGTTGAGCTCAAAGAAAATGGGCTCAGTTTAAACACTGGTGATGCTGTCTGGAGAGCAAGACTAAAACCCTAATCTCAAAATGTCTTTGTTAACAAAGGAATTATTTAAGGATTTAAGGTGCTGGTACTTACCTTTAAAGCCCTACATGGCTTAGGCCCGGGATATCTGCAGGACCGTCTGCTGCAGGGGACGACTTCCCATCGCCCAGTGCGCTCACACAGAGAGGGTCTCCTCAGGGTGCCGTCGGCCAGACAATGTCGGCTGGCGACCCCCAGGGGGAGGGCCTTCTCTGTGGGAGCGCCAGCCCTTTGGAATCAACTCCCCCTTGAGCTTCGGATGGCCCCGGACCTCCGGTCCTTTCTCCACGACCTCAAGACGTTCTTTTTCCATCAGGCTGACCTGGATTGATGATGGGTTTTTAAAAGTCTTAATTTTAACTGTATAATTAATATTTGGGGCTGTTATTTATTTATTTTTTTTAACTTTTGTACTGTTGGTTTTTATTGTTGTTAGCCGCCCTGAGTCCTCTGGGAGATAGGGCGGCATATAAGTCCCATAATAAATAAATAAATAAATAAATATTTAATTGTCAAATTGAAGCCAAATGTTCATGATTTCAGGAAAATAGACTCTAAGGTTCATTTTACTTCATTGTCGATAGTATCGGAGAGATGTTTCGTGAGAACATGTGGGTGTTCCAAAGTCAGGATCTAATCAGAGCAAGAGTTAGTAAAGCAGATTTTATAATTGCAACAGAAATAAAAATCCATTTGCAGGAAATGCACTATAGGAATGGGCAAAGTTTAACACCTAATTAGTAACTTCCTACCCGGAGAAGAGTCCAACAGCATTTGCTCTGTGTATGTGTGCCTGAGAATAATAATAAACCTTTATTGTCAAAGTACAACATGTGTACATTGAGATTAGCTGAGCCTCTCCCCATGCTCCCTCCCCCCAACACACAGTGACAACAAACCCTCCATCCTACCACACCATGTGAACCAACTACACCACACACCGGCCTCCCAAGTCAATTCTGCATAAGTTCACAGAGATTATATCCCGTTGAAAAGCCTAACAGCCCACGGATAAAAGCTGTTTTCCAGCCTGTTGGTGCAGCTGGCTATACTCCTATATCTCCTACCCGATGGTAGGAGAGTAAAGAGATACTGTCCAGGGTGTGAGTCATCCCTGGGTCCTACGGGAGAAGGGCGGTATATAAGTTCAATAAATAATAATAATAATAATAATAATAATAATAATAATAATAATAATAATAATAATAATAATAATCCCTGAGAATTTTCCTTACTCTTCCAAGGCAACGAGCCTTGGCGATGTCATACAGTGGTGTCAGGGGACAGCCCATGTCTTGTGCTGTGCTCACTACCCTCTGTAATACTTTCCTGTCCGTGGCTGTCAGACCAGCATACCAAACCAGACAAGAGCTAGCAGAGTGATAGACAAAGAGAGGGCAGGGAATACCTTTTTGTGGTGGAATGTAGTCTGGGTTCCCAGGAGGAAGGAATTACAATCCAGAGGGCAAAGAGACAGCCAACCTTGGAAAGTGGTTAGCAGAAAGAGGGTGAAAACTGTTCCTCCCTAGTATTTCCCAGGGTATATCTATAGTTATGCAAATAGTTGCTTTAATCTGGCAAGATTCTAAGAAATGACTCAGAAATAACTTGGTTGTTATCTATACCCCACTTCCCCCTTACGGTCAGTAAGTCAGGAAATGCTGAAGAGTCAGTGCCATTAGATTTGGATCTCCAACAGTTAGGCCATGCATGCTCTCCTTGACATAAAGCTCAGAATGTAACTTCCTAGTGAAAAAATCCTATGCACATCAGCTCACTAGTAGGTTTGGCTGAGGCTTCTTCCTAATATTTAATTTGTAGTAGAATTTTAAAAAATGTAGCTTGAATATGCTTTTGCTTTGGCCTGCACAACTGATCCTCTGCTGCTCTATTGGCAGTTCCTAGCCTGGACATAAATCCAAATTGAAGAGATCATATATTGCTCCCTTATTGCTGACCTGGATCTAGTACCCTAAAGCCACATGACTTCTGCACATGGAAGCCCTTTTCAAGACTTTACTTTCTACTGCTGATCAGGATTAAAACAACAAGGACACTTTATCAAGATTATAAAGCCTTTAAAGATCTACTAATTGCTTTTACAATCAACTGCTTTTCACACACATCCAGTTTTAGAAAGACTATTTATTCTCAGGATAATAAAACAAGAGAGAGCATTAAAAGTGATGAAATGATTGAGAATGCATTATGCTGCACTGGATATTAAGGAAATACTCCATCTTTTAATTCTTGTGTATATGTAACAGCATTGCAGCACAGATCAATACATAAGACAAATATGTTGGCTATCTATATCTTAACTGTTCTCAGTTCACCAAGTCATCATTAAATTCTTGGTAATGAACTAGGTACACATATATTAGTGCTTAATTAGATTGTGGTCTAATTAATACCTCTGCTCTGCCTAGAGAAATTCTCATCTGAATAGATGGGAAAGAAATGAGATTCCTCATTTCTTTAAGCTTCATCTGTAACCCCAAGTGAAGAGCCAATAGTGTCTGAAAGCTACTTTAGGTAGGTTAAAATGGCATTGCATCTCCCAGTATTTGCGGATACTCATTTAAATTAGTATCCAGTGATGCCATTTTCTTTGGCAAGGTGAAAATCCAGAATAATTAATGATGACAAACACAAGACATATACCTGCTTGAGGGGGGGGGGACAACATTCATATACCAATATCCCATGGTGGCACAGATCATGGAAAGTGATAGGATAAAGAGCCATGGTGGTGGAGTGGTTAGAATGTAGTACTGCATCCTACTCACTTCTCACTGCCAAGAGTTCAATCCTGACCAGCTCAAGCCTTCCATACTTCTGAGACCAATAAAATGAGGACCCAAATTGTTGGGGGCAATATGTTGACTCTGTATACCACTTAGAGAGGGCTGTAAAGCACTGTGAAACAGTATATAAGTCTAAGTGCTATTGCTATTGCTATCCTACTTTATATTCCAATTATAATAATGCAGGTAAGGGTAAAGTCGCCCAGAGTTATCCTGTGGTAAAATGGGTGGCCAATAAATTTATAAACAAACAAACATTTCCTCTGAATTAATATAGAACAACACCTTGTTGTTACCTCTATCTGATCCATTGTGTTTCTACTCTAGGAATCCAAAGTGTCCTTTTTTACCTTTGAAACCGTGCTTTGATTTCCTTCATTTTATCTCCCACCTCTGTTCAAGATTTTACTTCCTTCTGTAATGCTAAAATTGAATCCATCCACGCTGACCTTTCTTTTCTGCTTGGCTTTTCCACCTTTGCTTTACCTGAGAACTTTTTTACCCTTTCTTCTTTACCCTATTATCTTCCATGAACTGATTTAACATCTCCATGTATCCCATGGCCCCATCTTCTGTCCTCTATCTTGCAGTCACCCTACCTGTCATTGTCCACTCTCCCTAACACATTATTGATGTCACTCTGTCTCTCTTCACATCATGCTACTGACCACTGCTACTCTTCTCCTCCCTTAATTTAAGTGTTCAAATGCATTACTATTATCCTTGTTCCCATACCAGTTTTTCTTGAAAGAACTCTGGCCATTTTTACCTTATGCCTGACACCGATCCACCTTAGTTGCCCTACAAACATGCCTATTTTAATCAAATGGGCTTCATCCAAAAGAGCTCTAGGAAATGTTCTTCTTGTAAGTAGACCATTTCCATTGGGCTGCCTTCTTTATTTTCACCAATAGGAGGATGGTGGCTTCCTACTGTCAATTGATTTCATGGATCAGCTTCCGTAACCAGGAGAGGGGTAGGGGAGCACTGAAATTCCCAAATATTAGTTTTTAGCCTTTAATCATTCCAAAATATTTTATTATCTATAAAAAATAACAAGTTGTTACTTATTTATGATCAAATCTAGCAAATAAACTGGCTCCCAATGAAAAAGTTCAGAGCTGTCTCCTCAACATAAAAGAATAGAACCAAACTTACTCCTAGATGCCGCCATCATTTTATATTCTTTTTTTAAAAAATGTTGGAGCTATTCAGTGAGCAATAGGACATCATGCTATGGGTGCTCCTATGTAGCCCACTTCATGGCTATCAGTTTCAAGGCTGATTGGAAATTCATAGTGTGAGGATGACTGTCATGGTTCTGACAAATGCAGTACTTCAAAGAACTTCAAGGCATTGTTTACCTTAAAGAATCTTTTTATTATACTTGCATAGCTTCCGCACGTACATATTAGAAGCCAAGATCTGAATTCTCCTCCCCTGAACACATCGTATCAAACACAATTCCCTCCCTTAATTTAAACATCATAAATTACATTCTACAATTAGTTTAAAATGCAAACTTTCCCTCCTGCTTAACAACCCGCCAAATTCTTATCTTCTCTTATTACAGTCTTGAGATACCTTCTCCCTACTCCCCCCAGCATCCACTAAATCTAGCTCTAAAAGTAATATACGAGTTAAAGCAAGGCTACATCTCCCTATGTTGTCAAGCAAGAACATCCGATGTTAGCAGCATTGACAATGACAATACCAAGATACAGATTTTCATTAGTAAGTTACTAAAAATTTGTCTGTCTGGTTTGACCTTTAAATGACTTGTAAATGAAGCTGCTTTTTATCTTTTCATAATTTACTTAATTAAAAAGTATCTTTTTAATTTTATAAAAGCTTAGTTTTGCCTGAAAACTGACTCAACTATTTCCCCACAAATAAGATGCTGACTGAAATAAAGAAAGTCATGTTTTTTTTAATTGAAAAGTTTTAAAATACAGTTTTCCTTTAAAAAGCCCCCCTTCCCCCTCCCTCCTCCCCCCCCTACCTCCCCCCTACCTCCCCCCCTCCCTCCTCTCCCCCTCCCTCCCACCCTCCCCCCTCCCCCCGACTTCCCAGAGCTAAATACAAGGTATATATATATAAAAAAGCAATCATAAACAACCATATACTAACAACTATAAATTCTAAAATCCATCACTCTCTAGCTTATATAGGATAAAACAAGCCTTAGCAATATTAAATATATATAAAAAACTAAAATAGAAAAAGAAAAAAAATGAAAGAAGACTTATTCGAATGCTACATAAAACTTCTTATCCCTATACTTGTTCTGGATAAACTCAATCCATTTTCTCCATTCCATAATATAACGTTCTTGCGAATGATCTTTCAAATAGGCCGAAATCTTCGCCATCTCTGCCAGGTTGGAAACCTTTAAAGTCCACTCTTCTATGTTATGTTATGAAGCAACCACAGCTTGTAGTACTAGAAGGATAGTTGCTGCATTGTTGGTTAGATTTATAACCCATATTCTCCCTACCAGTTCAATGCAGCAATAAGTACAGTCATTTTTGTCCTGCCTCTTGAAACTAAAGTCATCATTAGGAATGAATTTTTATCCCAACATGCAATATCTTCAATAATATTTTTGATTCATGGTACTTAAAGGAAAGTTCCCAAGTCCTCCTCCTGGGCAACGTGAATGAATTTTACTGTCATTTTGTAACGTATGCTTCCATTCAGCCATTTCAGTACTTTATAGCTCTATCAACTGGTTTGTGGTTTGGGTATTTCATTTTCTTTACAGCTACATTTTTCTCCTCCAAGAATTGATGTTAAGGGATGTCCTCAGGTTTAGGAAAAAATAACTTGATAGAAAAAAAAATCAAGAGCAAAATCTAAGGTGTTTTTTTTAAAGAAAATTGTATTGCAAAGCACAGCTGTTTTTAGACTAAGCAACAAAACACATTTTGTTTCGAATGAACGAAATAAAGATACATGCAATATTATTTGTATCACACTTGTATTTATTAGAGTACCACTTGTATTTTACTTGAGTTTAAACCTAATTGTACAGTACTTGTAGTTACATTTTTGATATTGTGATTTAAAAATATACCCCAAAGTTTTTAAATGACTGGGGTTTAAATCTGCCTAGTGATTTCAGTATCCAAAAGAAAGTGGTAGGACTTTTTTTTATTATTCAAGACCATTTTTGCATAAAAAACAAACCAATGAATAAATTACTAAGCTTGTTAGCTACAGCAAGTGTGGCAGGTGACAGTATCATTGGTATCAATAGGCTTTGGTGCAATTAAAGGGGTTTGACTCATATATGTATAAGTAACTATACTCTGTACCATAGTATCAAGATGTAAGCATGAAAGATGGGGCATGCACTGAGATAATATGTGCCAATCACCTAATGTCACAGAGTATTGTGATTTGCTTAGGCTAATATGCAGGTTAGAACACCTGTATTTACTTTGGGCTCCAGGGATAAGCTGGGATCCTACCTGGTGTATTGGCTGCCTTGCTGCCTAGTTGGATCTTTGTCTGGATCCAATCTGGAGCCCCCATACCTTTTTTTGATGGGTGACCACAATCTCCACGACCTGGAAAATGGGTCTGGGAAGATGTAGGATTTAATAAACTTCAGAATGGGCCCAACGCATACATGTGAACATAAGTCAAACAGTCTGTCTTGAGGCAATTGTTGGATGATCTGCATGTGGAGGGCATTTCTCTTTACCCACTGCCATAGCCAGATCAGTTCTTGATTTGGATGGGTTTATAGCTACCTTGGACTTATACAAGGCAAAGAAACTGTTTTGGTCTGCCTCAGACATCTAGAAGGATTGCCGAGGGCACTTTGAAGATTCCCCAGCAATCTGGTAAGAAATCTGATAACCACTGCATGGTTAACCACTGGTAACAAGAAGTGACCCAGAGTCTTAGCAAGCTTGCTCCTTAAAGGACTCAACTTGTTCTTTGATCCTGGTTGACTCCTTTGTTTATTGAGGAACTTCAGAAGATGTAAAAGCAGAAGTGATGCCTAGGGCCCTATTTCAGACTAAAACTGAACCTGACTGAGCATAAGTGAAAGCCAAAATTTGGGTCTAAGCCATGATGATAAGACAGGTATAGCATTTGTACTTCTCCTTGTTATGTCAGTGGACTGGTAGCCATTGGCCTTGTTAAAGATTTTGAATTCCGTTCTAAAGAAGAGTAAGAAAATATTCTACTTGACCATTTTGTGCAGTGTTTGGCTAGTGAAATTACTCAGATTCACTTTAATCTTGGGTCTTTGTTGCTGGGTCTATAGTGATGACTAAGGCAATAGCTTATGGTGCTAGTCGGAACTCCTTTTCTCTTATGGACACCAACAATATGGGTCTGCATTATCTAGCATGGCTTCTGTCACCAATGAGTTAAACCCGTACCATATATGGCCCCTTCTGCAAGCAGGTGGGAATATGACTGGCTGGATCCAGGTAGTGGTTAATCCTTAACTGAAAGAGGAGCTGTATCTCTGTCTAGAAGCAGGCTATAGCGTACTATCTCCTCCGGAGGCCTTTCTAGATCTAAGCAGTTTGGACAACTATAGCCCAGTCTCCAACCTTCCCTTTCTTGAAAAAAGTGTTGAGAGCATAACAGGACAGCAGCTATGGTTAACCTACAAGAAGCATATCAGGATTCATTTCAGTCAGAATTCAGCCCCAAATGTAGAATAGAAACAGCACTGGTTGTACCAGTGCATGATAGTAGGAGCTGTGACCAGGGGGGCTTTTGCCCAGGTTCGCCTGGTGCGCCAGTTGCGACCCTATCTGGACCGGGATGCCCTGTGTACAGTCACTCATGCGCTCATGACCTCTCGTATAGACTACTGCAATGCTCTGTACATGGGGCTGCCCTTGAGGACCACTTGGAGGCTTCAGCTGGTGCAGAATGCGGCTGCGCGAGTTGTGATGGGGGTCTCCCAATACTCCCATGTAACACCTCTTCTCTGCGAGCTGCATTGGCTTCCAGTTGCCCTCCGGGTGAGATTCAAGGTGCTGGTGATTACCTATAAAGCCCTAAATGGCATGGGTCCGGATTACTTACAGGAGCACCTGCTGCCGGTGTCATCGTCCCTTCGTCCTGTGCGCTCCCACAGAGAGGGCCTCCTCAGGGTGCCGTCGGTCAGAGAGTGTCGGCTTGTGGCCCCCATGGGGAGAGCATTCTCTGTGGGCACATCAGCCCTTTGGAATCAATTACCGGTTGAGCTCCGGATAGCTCGCGACCATCGCTCTTTCCGCCGCGATCTGAAAACCTATTTATTTGAACAGGCTGGCCTGGTTTAAGGATTTGGGGTATTTTTAATTACTTAATTACTTATTGTTAGGGATTCATTAATTTAATTTTACTTTTAACTTTTGTAACTTTTGTAGTGCCTTTATTGCCCTGTACACCGCCCTGAGTCCTTCGGGAGAAGGGCGGCATAGAAATTCAATAAATAATAATAATAATAGTGGGGACTGAAATGTACCTCCCTTGGTTCTTTGCACTTCTCAGTGATATTTAACACTGCCAGCCATAGTATCTTTTGTAACCATCTACACCCATTGGAAATTGGGAGTTCTGTTCTCTTCTCTTCTGTTCTTCAGTGTTTCAGCTGCTTCCAGCACAAAATGTAGGTTGTCTCAAGGTCTTCCTCCTCTGTCCTTTTCTTTTTAAAATCTACATAAAGCTAGCAGGAGAATAAATAGAATCATCAATAAGATGATATCTAATTTTACATTAACACCCTAGGCACAGTTGATGATGCTGTGGATATCTTGTTCCAGTAATTGAGGCTGTCAGGTTTTGGATGGAAGGAAACAGATTCTTGGCTAGCTCCATTGTTTTCCATTGAAGGGGAGCCACAATTCCTGAAGGAGCAGGTCCTTGGGTTGGAGTTTTTCCCTGAACTCATGATTTTTGAATTGTTTAGAGGATCTTTGGTGCTTGAGGTTATTTTGCTGAGTTGCTTAATTTTTAATTCTGTAGAGATTGCTGTAGCAATGGTTATTGATTATAATTTAATCTGATGCTTTGGAATTGATGTTTGCTTTTATGGTGAATATTTTAATTTGTTCTTGTTGATTGCATTTTTCATAATACATTTATGCTACACAGTGAATGTTTTTTAATTTTGCAGTAACCAGTATGAGTCTGCATAGGCATTCGTTTGCTCAAGTCACTCAGTCACTCAGTCAATTGTTATGCTTCTATTTTCAATGTTATAGTATGGCTATAACTTTAAGAGAATACCATGTGTTTTATGAAAGCAGAGTCAAGTAGAGCCAACAGATGGGAGTCGGTAATATTATTTCCTATAGAGGCCTGAAGTGTTTACTAACAACTTACTGTCATACAGTTGCTGTGTAATGCTCTCTGTTCGTAATGTTCAGAAGTAGCAGGAAAAGAGCTTGTCCATGAGGCCAGAGCCTCAATCTATTTGAATGTTTGAAAGCAAGCTTTTCTAAAACCCAGAAATCTGCTTTAGATCTGCTGAGCATATACCAACCAAACACTGCTGCCCACCTCTTTGTAGTTGCTGCAACCTGCCTATTTTCCCATTCAAAGCTAGAATCAAACAGGTTCTCTTACAGGTTTCTTTCTTAAATGTGAAACAAATACTATAGATTTTTTAAAAAACATTTAGAATGCCAAGTATTGATGACACTGGTTTCAAGGGGATACCTGCTGTTAGATGCAAGACAACAGCACCATGAGAATTTTCCTCAAGCAAAGGCATTGATTGAACAGTTTGAATGGATAGAACAGTAAGTTTGAATGGATAGAATAGTAAACTTACTGTTCTATTTAAATAACAAAGGGAAAACTATTCTTGGACTTCTCAAGCATCCTTAGTTCTATTCAACCTGAAATTGCACTCTTTCTGACTGAGTAGCTATATTACAATAAACTCTTGATTTAACAGATTGGTGGGGGCAAGCAATGTTCCTGAAAGCAACATAAATAGGGCACCACAAGCATAACATGGCAAGTAAGATTTTATGTGTGCATACCTTATTCCTGTAGCATATGCATAGAATGAAATGGGATTTTATGACTGCATATTTTTAAATGGTAAGTAGGGTTTTGCAAACATGCAGAAGCATATAGCTTACAGATAGATTTTGTCTGGGACTTAAAATCTGTTAGACTGAGGCCCATTAAACAAATTTTATTGTATGTAATAATCATACTATTACACTGAAATAGAAGTATGCTCTAATGTTAATATTAATTAATATTCATATTAATTTTTCCCACATGTGATTTGGCCTGGAATATGGTATAGGAAACGTTTTGAAAAGACATTGAAAGACTAGACAAAATAACATTTTTAAAACCTCCCATATTGTTGCATATTAACTTAATTTGGTTTGTGTAATATCTATCTTGAATGTCAAATTGTATTGGTAGGTATGTAATGACAGCTGATCAAGAGTTTTATTCAAAAGGTGATTTTTAGCATTGGGCTTAAATATGAAATCTGTTGGCTCAAATCATAACTCATACCAGCTGAAGAAAGCTGTAATGCATAAAAAATTGGACTAGGAATAGTAAACCACACAGCCCACTTTCTCTAAGCCTAAGTAATTTTTTTTGCATAAAATGAGTATCAACTATACTCCAGATTTAAGACATTTCAAGTTTCATAGGAAAGATGTAATATAAATACTGTAAAGAGAGTCAGCTTGGTATGTGTTTAAGGCATAAGGCTATAAACTAGGAGAAAGTGAATTCTAGTCCTGCCCTAGCCATGAAAGTCAGCTCGATGACTTTGAGCCAGCCATTCTCTCTCAGCCCAAACCCACCTCACAGTATGGCTGTTGTAGGGAAAATAAGAGGAGGAAGGAATATTATGTACAGATACTCCTTGACGTACAACCAAAATTGAGCCCAAAATTTCTGTTGCTAAGCAAGACAGTTGTTAAGTGAGTTTTGCCACATTTTACGAACTTTCTTGCCCCAGTTGTTAAGTGAATCACTGAAGTTGATACATTAGGAACACAGTTTTGTTACCTCCCTATTGACCTTGCTTGTCAGAGGGTCACAAAAGGTGATCACATGACCCCAGGGACACTGCAACTGTCATAAACATGAACCAGTTGCTAAGTATCTGAATTTTGAACACATGACCATGGGGATGCTGCAACAGTCGTAAATATGAAACATAGCCCTAAGTCACTTTCTTCAGTTCCATTATAACTTTGAATGGTCAGCAAACGAATGATTGTGTATGTTCACTGCCTTGAGTTATTTATAAAGCAACAAAGGCAGGATAAAATAATAAAAAATGAACATTTTACTTTTTAAAATGGTGCATTTCATCTCTTTAAACATTTTTTTTAATTCTTCAATATAGTCTAGAGAAGGAAGTGGAATCCCTGAATATTTTATATACCGTGCCTTTAGTTCAATTTGTCACTTAGTGATTCCTGAAGGCACAAAATCTGTTTTAGGTTATCAATTGCTCTTTTCCTCTTGAAAACTAAATTGAGGACGTTGATGGTCCAAACCAAAAAAAAAACCTGCCTACCTAGAAGTAAGTCTGATTAAGTTATGTTGAGGAAATTATGAGAAAAGATTTTCTGACTTGGATTTCTTTGCATATTAATCCCATGTGTTTTGAATTATATCTTAACAGAGAAATGATTGCTTGTGCACACATAGACTTGCTATTTCAAAATAGGAATCCTCTGAAACTCTTTCCTTCCTAGAGGTGAAAATCTCCTAATGGGACCAAATAAGGAAATGTCAGCCAGAGTGCTGCAGAAGGACTTTGGGGAGTGAGTTTTAGTTTAATTCATTTGCAGCACTAAACTCTTATTTTTTCCTGCACTACAAAGAATGAAAAAAGCACCATGTCTGGTTAAGGGGAGGAAGCAAAAAGAAAAGAAAAGAAAAAAAGAAAAAAAAAGAAAGCAAAATGATAGAGAACGAAATGCAGTTTATATAAAACAGGGAAAGAAAAAGCTTGCTTTATTGATTTTATCTGTGGAAGAAATCTTTTCTTCGATGGGAAAAAAAAAACAACCTTTAAGTGAATTCAGTGAGTAACCAAAGCAAGTAAAACAATGGGAAGGAAAGGCACAAAACTGAAACATTAGTGAGCATCTTTTATTCCTGGTGTCACTAAGAAAAAGGTTTTCTGCTTTCCTGCCTCTGCTAAATTTTTTTAAGTATTCAAGGCAAACTGAGAAAATGGTCCATACTCTATAATAGCTTGAGTGAGCCCCAAAACCTTTACTATTTAAAAGGTTTGGCAGAAGGAAAGATGCCTATTTTAGCTGCAGTCTAGGTGTGTATATAGAGTTTCTGCTTATGGGCAACAAAGTAGGATCTATTTACAAATGGTGATTAAGCAGCTCAACTCATCACTAATTGGAAACCTGTTCTTCTGGTAAAATCAGTGGTGGGATTCAGCCAGTTTGCACCACTTCGGCAGAACCGGTAGCTAATTTTTTGTTGCCCAGGCCCAGAATGGACTTTGGGAAGCGGCATCCACACAGAGAACCGGTTGTTCACACATTTGAATCCCACCACTGGGTAACATCCAAGGATTGACTTTTCTAATCTAGCAAACCAAGTTACTTCATCTCCAACTCACCATCTCATGTTCAACTTGTTTCTTTTACACTAACTGTTTCACTTACAAAGATGAGTTTATGCCCTGAGGTTACTAAACTTGTTTGTATCAAATCGTATTTCAGTGTGAAGTCTATGCATATGAAACAGATCAAATACGTATTCAAGGACAACTAATGTCTTGTGTCAGTACTGAATATTTTCAAGTATAATTTTAACCTAAATGACACAGACACTTCTGACCAGGCTTTTTGACAGCTTCTCTGTGTGTAGTGTGTATAAGAATTGGTTTTATTAGGGGGGGAAGGCTTGTAGATAAATTGTTAACGCCACACTAATTTTTAGTTGGTCTGTAGGTGTATGTGATGAACAAATTAAACTGTTGTACATATAGGATCCCCATGTCCTTGATATTTAATTAAAATGCAGCAGAAACCTGAGAAGATTTGTTGCTTGCTGAAACTAGACTTAATAATTTAGTTTAGAAGCTCAAACTGGCACAAAACATTATTGTATAAAGAAGGTTAACTCCCTGTTGGCATTCTGGAAGATGTTGAAGACAGAATTGTTCTCCTTAGACTTGGTCATCTTTTATTTTTTATTGATTAACTAGGACTTTGGAATTTGATTACTTTTTAATTGGTCTAAGTAAAGGGTTTTAACTTTTACTGTGAATGTTTTTAAATTGCCTGCATTTTGTAAATCACAGAGGGTAATAATAATAATAATAATAATAATAATAATAATAATAATAATAATAATAATAATAATAATAATAATAATAATAAGTTGGAAGGGACCTTGGAGGTCATCTAGTCCAACCCCCTGCTCAGGCAGGAAACCCTATACCATTTCAGGCAAATGGCTGTCCAGTCTCTTCTTAAAAACTTCCAGTGTTGGAGCATTCACCACTTCTGGAGGCAGGTTGTTCCACTGGTTAATTGTTCTAACTGTCAGGAAGTTTCTCCTTAGTTCTAGGTTGCTTCTCTCCTTGACTAGTTTCCATCCATTGCTTCTTGTCCTGCTTTCAGGTGCTTTGGAGAATAGCTTGACTCTCTCTTCTTTGTGGCAGCCCCTGAGATATTGGAACACTGCTATCATGTCACCCCTAGTCCTTCTCTTCATTAAACTAGACATATCTAATAAACTAGCATCCACACATCCTTAAAAACAAAACAAAGCAAAGCAAAACATAGCTTTACATTTTTACATTTCACACGTTTTCTACAATTACATTAGTTCACCTAAGCAATTAAAAACAGACCAGATAATTATTTATTAAAATGAAAGATATAATTAAAATGAAAGATATAAATATAATTATTAAAATATATGACTAAAATGAAAGATATGAAAGGAAGACTTATCTTGTCAGTGCACAGTCAACAGTAAGTCCATTAATTTCTGTAAGACTTATTTCTAGAACAATATAGATAAGAATCCAATGTGGGTCAGTCACCAGGACCAGAGGTTTAGTCTTCCAAACTTTCAGACTTGTGCTGGAGCCCATCCTCAAGGAACGTCTCTCTAGCAGAGAGTGTGCTTTGGGCTATTCTGTCTGTGGGATTTATATGGTGCCTGGTTTTGTGTGGCTTTTTAATAATTGATTGCAATGTTGATAGCTGGCTGGCACCCCAATCAACAACTGGATGACTGGCACCCTGATCAACAACTAAAAAGCCACACACAACCAGACACCATATAAATGGATACCACTTCGTAGTATCCGTAGCAGAAAATCCAGATTCAGCCATAGTTTCATTCCATACAGCATTAATTTTGTGAACTCTCAAGCTTCCTCCTTCTGTTATATATTCAAGATGGACAGAATTTAATATTTTATTGTTATGTTTATATAGGGGTGTGGGTGTATGTGTATGTGGGTGTATACACATATGTTGTATGTAGTATGTTTTAGGTGTGGGTCATGTATGTGTTTCACTTTGAGAGCGGGCAACTAAATTTCATTTTTGATGTGTGCCGATGTGCCCACAGTAAAAAAATGACAATAAAGATTATCTTATCTTATATTGCACACCAAATAGCCCAAAGCACACACTCTGTAAGAGAGAAGTTCCCTGAGGATGGGCTCCAGCACAAGTCTGAAAGTTTGGAAGACTAAACCTCTGGTCCCGGTGACCAGCCCAGATTGGATCCTGCAACATTATCCTGGGACACATACCGTATATACTTGAGTATAAGCCGAATTTTTCAGCCCACTTTTTGGGCTGAAAAATTCCACTTCGGCTTATACTCCAGTCAACAAAAAAAACTTACCGAGGACTTGTGCGCGGCCGAGGCTTTGGTGCTTCTGGGATCGCGCGCACCTCTCCCAAGCCACCGCCGTCCGGAGACCTGATGAAGTTTGGGGAGGTGCGCGCGCAAACCTCCCCAAACGTCGGCAGGTCTCCGGACCTCCGCGCCCTGCCTGCCTGCTTCTTTCCGCAGCGGAAAGAAGCAGCCTGCCTGCTTCTTTCCGCTGCAGAACGAAGCAGCCTGCCTGCTTCTTTCCGCTGCGGAACGAAGCAGCCTGCCTGCTTCTTTCCGCTGCGGAACGAAGCAGCCTGCCTGCTTCTTTCCGCTGCGGAACGAAGCAGCCTGCCTGCTTCTTTCCGCTGCGGAAAGAAGCAGGCAGGCAGGGTGCGGAGGTCCGGAGACCTGCCGACGTTTGGGGAGGTTTGGGGAGGTGCGCGCGCACCTCCCCAAACCTCCCCAAACTTCGGCAGGTCTCCGGACGGCGACGGCTTGGGAGAGGTGCGCGCGATCCTGGAAGCACCGAAGCCTCGGCCGCGCGCAAGTCCTTGGTAAGCTCCGGGCGGTCACTTGCTTCGCGTCTCCTGAGGGAAGGGGGGGCGACTGGAGCGGGCGTGTTTCCTCGCCTTCTGGGCGCCGCGATTTGCCCGGGGAACGCGCGGGCCCCGAATGGCAGCATGGAGCGAGGAAGCGGACAGCCAGGGCTTCCCCGAGAGCCGCAGCCACACAGGGTATTCATGTGTATTCAGGCTTGCAAAATGGCGGATCGAGCCTCTGCTGGCGGCAGAGGCTTGCAGAGCGCGGATCCAGCCTCCGCCGGCGGCGGAGGCTTGCAGAACGGCAGATCGGCTTATACTCGAGTCAACAACTTTTCCCAGTTTTTGGGGGTGAAATTGGGGGTCTCGGCTTATACTCGAGTCGGTTTATACTCAAGTATATACGGTATATTTGCCTTCATTTGCGAGAAATATATAAGATTACAAAATTCCTTCCTCCCACTTCAAATGGCTTCACTCTTAATGTATGCAGAGTCCTGCCTTTTTTCAGTATTGTCATCTTGGCTTACTTCTTTTTCCAGATACAGATCATCAAACCCAACAATTTAACTACCTGTTAGGGGTGAAAATGATAGTTATAATATGTAGCTCAGTATATGGAACACGATGATGTCATCGTCACCATTTAAGGCAGGGGTGTCAAACTGCCGGCCCATGGGCCGAATGCATCATAGCAAAACCGCGCCCACCCCATTGCCGGCAATGGCAAAAAAGTCGAGATACGTCACAACATGTCACATGACATTGCCAGTTGAACACCCCTGATTTAAGGTATCTGCTGACTTCCTGCTTTTGCCTGAGATGATCGTGGATACATTTCATAAAGAGTATGCTATTCTTTCTTTTAAAATGCCAAACTTCATAGAGTCAGTCATTCTGTCCTCTCTCCCTAAAGCATCAGCAAGTCCTGGGGATACAATGGCCTAATAATTTTCTTGTGTGACACAGTGATGTCTATTGTGTTTCTATGCAGCTTGTGCGCACTCTAAACATTAACTTACATCCTGATTGTTAAGATGAGACTTAAAAAGACCCTCAAGGGAAACATTTTAATTTTAGTCAGACCAAAATAGCTTTATATGTCTCCCAAATTCTCGTAGAGCATTTGTAGAGGGCCAATTGTGTCCCTCTTGTTCTTCTTTGCCTATGGATACAAGCTGATTAAAGCTTACTAGATTTTTTTTCCATTGGATTTTTGCTTGCAGTACAGATATGTCACATTTATTCTATCTTTAAAGAAAGCATCCTGAGGGTGTGAGCAGGCTGGGAGTTTCTTTTTGACTGTAAACTGCTTCAAGGAAGCATCAGTCACCAACTTGGCATCCCATCCATGTCCCAGATGCAAGGCACAACATGACCCTGTGTACAGAATCTCCTAGGTCACATGAAGCATATCATTGATATCCTTTGGAAGCTGCAGATAAAGCATCCATGAAGGAAACAATCATTACATTCAGAACCTGTGGGCTTGCCACTTATAATAGCAAAAAATCAGAAGAACAATTTCTTAATTGTTGTTCACCCTCACACCCCCACACCCCCACACACAAAGCATGCTAAATGTTAAAATTCTCAAATTTTGTTAAATTTGTAAAATTTGTATGGATGGTGTAGAATATCTTTTCTACACCACTCAAGGATGTTAGTGCAGTAGCATTTTTCTTATGATATACAAAACAGAACCTGATCACGCAGACCAATTTATTTATTTATTTTGAAGCCTTCAAGCCTTCAGTTACTGACTCCTGGCGACTTCTTGGATTAGTCCCTGCAGTTTTCTTGGCAAGGTTTTTCAAAAAGTGGATTCCCCTTGCCTCCTTCCTCAGACAGAGAAAGAGTGGCTGGCTTTCTGCCTAAAGTGGGATTAGAACTCACAGTCTTCCAGTTCTAGTCTGATGCCTTAACTACAGCAGCAGACTAGCTTTCATGCAGATAGGTACTTGGGTGACATTCTGAAAGGGATCAGTGTATCAAATCTCAGACTCCATAGTAACCTCCTCTTCAGAGCCTGAGAGAAACTTATTGTCTCTGTCTGTCTGTCTCCATCCGTCTTTCCATCGATCCATCCATCCATCCATCCATCCATCCATCCATCCATCCATCCTTTATTTATTTATTTAAATTTCTATGTCACCCTTCTCACTGAGGTGACTCTAGGCAGCTTACAGTCATTCAATAAAATACCATCTAAAACATTTAAAACAATAAATAAAGAAAATAAAATTTTCATCATTTGTTCCCTAAAATGCTAATAAGCTTCCCTAAATATCTCTACATCTTGTTTTCAGTGGTGACCTGGAGCTCTTTCCGTTTTAAACTGAGTGTCCGCATTAGCAGCACACCATTTCAAAAAATCCTCTTTCTTATTAGGTAGCATGATTTCGGGACTGTATCTCCTGGCCTCGGGAAGATTCTTCATTGGCTTTCGTGTGAAACAAATGATGAGATACCCCTTTCCTGGGCAGCTTGCTTAATTTAAAAGGTAGGAAACAGACCTGCCAATAAATTGAGCCCTAAAATTTGGTACAGTAGCTGTCCAAACTGTATCAAATGTTCAGCTTGAATCAACTGTCTTACAGCTAGGTATCCTTTGTAATTTCTTGGAATTTTGTGCAGTGAAAATTCTGCAAACTCTATAATGATAATGATAAAAAAAATACGAAAGTGTATTTGTTTGTTTTCTGAAACTATATCCACCACCTCCAATATATACTCCTTGTTCAGGGCCCACTCAAATTTCACATTGTCCATTTTATACAGTATTTATGCATTTTTTTCACAAACTAGACCAAGTGCTCAAGTGCAAAAAATGTCCATTTAATTACATCACAAATCATCCTCTACTTTCAGCATATCAGTGGCTTTGACCTAATTTGGCATGCAGATTCCTATTTCTTGCCAACGTTCAAAATGATGAACAGTACATCATATCTATTGGTGGTGGATATAGTTTCAGAAAACAAACAAATACACTTTCGCATTTGTTTTATTATTTCTTAGCATTGCCTCCACCTTCTTTTCTGACATATTTTTTTGGGAATAAATATATTAGTTCCACCTGTGTCACACCATATTTTATTCTTACAATTTTCCCATTCTTTGCCAATTGTGTACATCTGGAAAAACAATCTGCCCACCATACATTTTGCATTTCAATACAGTCACCCCATAGCTATCTTTCATCAGATGTGTGTGGCAGTGGTCACTTGTAGTTAAAGGCCTAAGACAGCAACAATATTCACCTGAGGTCAATTTACTTTTGATGTTTTTGACCTTATAGAAACAATTGTCACCTGGCAATACACACTCTCTTTCATGTTGAGGCCTGCCTGTGACAAAGAAAGTGCCAGCCTCCCTCCTACTCATAACACAAACTCTTGATTGTTATACCAAAATGTTATTCAGACCTGTACCTGTGGAAAAAAAAAACTAATTATAATCTGCGGTGGCGGTCTCTGGCAGTAGCAATAATTTCTTATTTTATGAATGCTGAAGAAACTAACAAATAGACCAGATATCCTACAAAACACAGAGGTGTCTGCTGTTTGCTGGAATCTACCAAATGATACCATTTTTATTTTTATTTTTGGTCTTCTAGGACAGTGATGGTGAACCTTTTACAGACCGAGTGCCCAAACTGCAATGCAAAACCCACTTATGTATCGTCGGGTGCTAGGGGTTGTGGCCCATTGGGTGGGTGTGGCCCATTGGGTGGCCATGGCTCTGGTGGTAACGGTAGACTGGGTGGGACTAAAAAGTTCAATCAATCAATTCCAAATTTGCGAGATCTTTTTTTCCCCTCAAGAAGTTGAAATTGATTGATTGATTGAACTTTTTTTCTCCACATGGCGGCGGAGGCTTAAAGTGAAAAGGTTTTATAAAACCCAGCTGAATGCCTAGGACTGGGGTGATGGCAGGTTGTTGTGATTCAGGGTCAGCCTGTGGGTTTGGCAGTTGGGTTGGACGACTCAGAGGAGGAGGAGGAGGGGGGTGTTGAAGAGCTTGCTGAGGGGGTTGGACAGCTTGATGAGAGCCCTCAGCCAGGCCCCTCTCACCTGGTCACGATGCAGACCCAGCTGTGTGAGCCTGACAGCGTGGATGAAGATGACCCACAGCTGGCCCTGTTCAAGGATGCCCGACGCAGGAGGCAGTCAATCAGGAGTAAACAGAGGAAGGCAATGGGGCTCCTCAGAAGGAGGCAGAGAGAAGCCACGCCCTGAACTGTATTTAAGGGGGAATGCGTGGGAGGGCTGGTTTGCTGAAGGCAACCGCTTGAAAAGCTCCTGTTTCTTGGTTTGTGTCTTGTTCTATTTGTTTTTGTAGCAATAAATTTGGCAGGCGTAATTCCAGCCTCTTGCCTTCTTGTAAAAGGGGTTGTCCCTGCCTTTTCTGCAGGGCCGGTAGCAGGCTGGTACAGAACACATGTGTACCCACAGAGAGGGCTCTGCATGCCAACTGTGGCACACATGCCATAGGTTCGCCACCACGGTTCTAGGATTTCACCCCTCTGGGGTCTTAAGCCTTGTTGTTTGCTTACTGTGGATGCTTTGATACTACATATACCTTGTTGGTTAACCACTGGGAATTGTTTCTAGCATTTGCCCCTTGAGTTGTAGGATCCACTTCTTCTGTGCTGTTGCACATTGGTTCCTGCTATTGCCACCCCTCTGATATCAGCTTTTCTTGCCTTACAAAGTACAGCTGAGAGGATAGCCTTGCAAATGCTGGATGGGACTCTGGCCTTCATCCAAAACATGGCTAGCATTATTGTTTTTTCTGTATAATACAGCTGAATGTGAATAAAAAGCCCCCGGCAATTTTGATTCCTAGTACTAATGTGTACCATGTCAGCAGGATTTGCTAGGCAATCTAAGGGTAAAAAATATGTCTCTGTTCCTTTTTCTTGCTTCCTAAAAATGTAAACTAATTTCTTAGGAGGGGGGAAATGAGAGAAAAGGACAGACTTCATTTTAAGATTATTTTTCCCCCACCCACTCCTGCTGAGATGTTCTAAATATGGGATATTATTATCCACATAATATGAAGACCTCTGTTCAGAAAAGCACCACAGGCAAAGATAGAATCTTTCACTCTAAACTTTAATAAAAATTTGTCCTATAAGATGACCTCTGACCAATTATTTTCTTCCTTTCAGGAGAAAGGGAAGACAAAATAGGAGCCACAATGAACCCTACTATCAAATCTTTAGCGAAAAAAATAGCAGCCCTAACATTTTCAGCAGTTATCCATTTTTCTGCAGTGTATGAAATCAATTATGAATTAGTTATAGGGCCCTTTTGAATTTGTGTTGAAAGGAATCATCATAATGATAATTTACTATGGAATATATCAGCTTGCTTTGTCCCACAGTTATTTCTCTTTTCTTTTACTTTGGCCAAATAGGTTTCATAAGTTTTTAAAACACCCAAAACTTTGATCAAAATTGCTGTTGAAATACCTAAATAGCTTGTATGCCATAATAAACTTAAAAGTCATGTGTGCATACGCACATTCTTATACCAAAGTGAAATCCTAGCTATTCTTATAACTTAACATCTTCAGCTAATAAAAGACAACTACATTACCGTCTTGAAATGCTGGTGGGATCACAAGCAGTTCCAAAAGTGAAACTCCAAATTATTGAGAATAATTAAAATAGAGCTAGACCTTGCTTAATGACTGCCTTCTTTAATCACCATTCAAAGGTACAATAGCGCTGAAAAAATAATTTTCCAACTTTTGCAGCATCCCCATAGTCATATGACTGAAATTTGGGCATTTTGGAACCTGTGAGCAAAAATGAGAAGTAGTCAACTGGACAAATTGAGAAATAAAATCACATATTGTAGTTGAGTGATGCTTAACAATCACAGTGAAACTTGTGGTCAGGTACTGTTTCTCTTAACAAGTGTCAGAGTTGCTGGTGCCAGTGGTAGCAGTTATGTGAGAATTCCCTGTAATTCAATTAATCTGACTGAATCCATTCATGGAAAAATACATACAACGTTTAGGCTTTTCCCCCCTAGTAGTTTGAAGTTTGAAGAAGTTTGAAAGTAAGTGATTTTGCTCTGATTCCTTATCATGCTCAGACCACATCCAGTTGAGATTTAGGATTAAAGCAACTAGTCCTCTGTGTAAGGATTGGAGATGTATCAGTATAGTCCACCCAAGGAAGATGATGGAATCTAAAGGAGTCCAAAAAGTCTGGAACATTTTCTTCCTAATAGGATTGACACTCCTACAGTGGCAGGAGTGTCAAACTGCCGGCCCGCGGGCTGGATGCGTTGTGACGAAAACACGCCCACCCCATTGCCGGCAATGGGGAAAAAGCTCCGATACATCGCGCGACATCACATGATGTTGCGAGTTTGACATGCTGCTCTGTAAAACATAGAAATTACCAGGGCAGCAGATAGTCCATACCAACCCCTTGGTACCTGCCTCAGTTGAGGACAATAAAACATAAGTGGAGACACAAACATAAGTGGAGTAAATATGTAACTTGAATCTAATCAAACATTAATCATAACTCACAGTTGAGTCCATTTCATTACAATATTGAAGACAGAAAGCATTTTCTTCCTTCCATCATTGCTTCCATCTCTCGGTGTTGGCCACAATTGCCTCCTAAATAAACTACCCTTCACAACAGGATATTCTAGGCAGTGTTCAACACAAATAACTATTCAAAAATAATAATGCAATTCAGTAAAAAAACAACCAGTAGCTAATGCAAATATTTCACTTGCATAAGCAATACGAGAGATAATATAAATAAAAATGCTTGCCTGATTGATACATCTTCCTATGACACTGAACATTCTGTAATTATATTCTGCAAAACTCACTTTGGGAAGATTAAAAACTTATTTCTAATTGGAGATACTGGGAATGAACCAGAAAGCAGTTCCTGAGCAGTATTGCCAAGATCTTTCCTCATCGCAGTACTCTATTGTTACAAGGTTGGACAAAGATGTCAAGGTCAATTTCACTCAATTTTTCATTTTTCTATAGCTTAAATTTACTCAGTCCCCCTGCTGCATCAGGCTGCTGGTTTCGTTCTAAGCAATTTCTTTCTAAAATATCCTTGTCCTATTGCCCCTTTCAGGGCAAAAAGACTGGAAGTGGAACAGAGCAAGCAAGTCTACAGAAGAGCTTGGTAGGATACAAGCCAACTTTGAAAAGCAGATAAAAAAATTAAAATAAATCAGATAAAAACAAAACAAAATGAATGAACAATCAAATGAAATGAACACCAAACCAGTTTTCATGGTTGAATACATACTCAAGACGGATTTCAAAAAATGCAATGCAGCTCATTCAGAAAAGAGCTAAAGTTAAGTTAAAAATGGATTTAAGCAAATACTTTTTGTAAGTACCTATACTAAGTTACTAAAGATCTATTGGCATCCATCCAACAAACTGGCAACCATTTTAAGTCTCCTTTCTCCCCCATCCCACCAAATTAGGTCTACAATCAGCATGCTATCATAGAATTGAGCTTCAACTTTTTGACTAGTTATTCTCTCAACTGACTAGAGCCTGCAGCTGTGGCTGGACTAATCCTTTTAATGAGCTATGGGATTTTCTTCAATTTGTATGCAGTATGCCAATTAGGAGTTTGAAATACATGTTTTCCTAATGCTTCACCTTATTAAAGTACAGTCCCCCATGAAAACAGGTATACATTTTATTGCTTGTTTCTCTTGAACTATACATTTTTGCCTATACTACTTCTGATATTCTGTTTCAAGCCACAATCTGCCCTAAAGCAGGTTTGTGCAATATTTTGACTAGCTGTTGCATTTTTGTACCATGCCTTTGGTTAGAAAGATGAAAATAAAGACAAATAAGTTAATCAGATTAGATAAGTCCATATTCAAAGATAATGGAACATGTTTCTCCACATTGCTATTTATTGCTGGATGTACATGTGATGTGAGACCTGTAGAAGCTGCCATAATGCTGCTCTAGCCTCTATTTTGGGTCAGTATCAATGCATTTCCACAATTATTAGTTTTTCTCATTGACTGTAGATGGAAGTTAATGACAGAAGAAGCAAATACCTTTGTCCTAAGAGTGAGTATACCATAGATGTATGGGACCTGTTTCTGCTTTCTTAGGAATGAATGAATGAATGAATGAATGAATGAATGAATGAATGAGACATAATTAGCATTCTCTTATCAAATTGTTCCAATCAGTGACATTGAATTACCCACCCACATACCCCCTGCCTCAAAGTGTCTGACTTCTCCTCCCAGAAGGAATGCATTATCTGAAAGGGTCAAATGCAATGAAACATTGCCAGTCAGCCTTCAGCATTTCTGGATTGAGTTACAATTGAGTTCCAGACAAAGAACCTAAAATAAATTTGCCATGTAAGAGAGCTGTGTTGCTAAAAATGCAGATTGTTTCCTTGTAGGACCAGAGCAGGAAGCTATGCTTCCTATGCCTAGAAAGACTGATCAGAGCAAATGTATTCTCTGTCCCTGATTAGCCACAGGCAGATGGAGATAACCTTCTCTCTTCTTCATGCCCTTCCTCAGCTTGTTTGAACTTGCTGCAGAGGTGGCATGATAAAACTAGATATGGACTCCCTGGAAAATCCATGACTTTCCATTTATTTTACAGTCCACAGGCTACTCTGCAGACAACATTCAAGAATATTAAAGATTTCTTTCCACAAAAACCGGACCTTGGGTTGTTAGAAAATCAGGTGACGTTCTTGTAATTCACTAACATAGCAATCTCAGTTGCAGAAGGAGGCTCCAGAGATTTTAAGACACTTTCACATTCCAAATTAATCACTGACACGTGCCAACTGGCAAGGATGTTAGTAATAAAATCACTTAGAAAACCATGTCAGGGGCTTTCTGACCACGTTGTCTATTCACATACAGACTGGAAGAATTGTGTGTCTTGTTTTCCGAATATCTGATCTGTTGTTAGAAGAGCTTCAAGGCTTGCAGTACAAATCATTTTCAGTACATAATGAACATTCTAAGAGTTTGACTCCCAAAGTGAATTTCCATTTATTGGAACTATATGAAACATAATATTAGCACAGGTAATTGGGGGAAAAAAACCCTGATACTGGTCTGCTTTGGGGAAACATTTTTGCTAATTTTCCTTCCCTCCCTCTGCATTATGTGTGTGAGAAAATACAGCTATTAGGCATAGTAATATGAAGAGAGTAATAGTACTTTTCCTTATTTAGTTTGGAGCTTCTTGTTTTACAGCCTTGTGAAAATTCAGTTAAGACCAAAAACAATGCAAAGCAAAACAAAAATCCATATAAGGTAGAATTGTTAGGGATTCCTCGTCCTGAAGCTTTTGAATATATTGGAACCAGAATAATCATAAGAATGGAATGGAATGGAATGGAACAGAACGGAACGGAACAGAACAGAACAGAACAAAATAGAATACTTCATTGGTCAAGTGTGATTAGACACACAAGAAATTTGTCTCCAGTGCATAAGATTTCAATGTACATGCAAAACAAGAAAATAATAATAATAATAATAATAATAATAATAATAATAATAATAATAATGCAAAGGATAATAATAATAATAATACCATTAGAGTAGGTAGTGGAAGAGACAAGAGGGATAATAATACTACACCATACTACATGGGTAAATATACTTAGAACTGTAGAAATTATGTGCTTAGCAGAGTGATGGTATGGGGGAAGAAACTTATCTTTGTGTTTAATTGTTTTGGCATGCAATGCCCTATAGCACAGGTCTGCAACCCGCGGATCCGGAGCCGCATGCGGCTCTTTCAGCCATCTCCTGTGGCTCCCAGTCCTCTGCCATGTGCAGTTCAAAAAAAAAAGGTGGGACTAAAAAAGTTCAGCCAATCAATTGAAATATGCAGGGTAGGTGCATATCTCGCCTTGGCTCCACTCTTCAGTCAAACCCTGTTCTGCGCGTGCATGCATGTACGCGCATGTGCACACATTTTTTGCGGCTCCCAGTCTTTCCTTTTGTGAGGGAACTGGTTCCGAGTGGCTCTTTCACTGTTTCAGGTTGCTGACCCCTGCCCTATAGCAATGTCCCAAAAGGAGGAGTTGAAACAGTTTATGTCCAGGATGCGAGGGATTTGTAGATATTTTATCAGCTCTTTTAGTGATCTGTGCAGTATGGAAGATGAGCTGCCTTCATGACATGCAATCTACTTTTAGAGAGATTGCTAGGCTGGCCAAGTTCAATTTGACAGAATAATTCTATAGAAGTGAGAAATTAAAGTTATATTTCACTCTTTTCTAGATTCAGAAATCCATATGATTTGTTGGAGGTGTGAATCCAATAGCACTGACTCTTTAGCACCTGATGACCTACTGACCAATAGTAATCCTTCTAGCCTTTGTTACCAGCACATCCTGGATTCCTCTCTTGGTAGGACATAGGGAAAGCAAGATGTGATCAGAGGACACACACCACAACCTCTTCTCCATACTTAATCTATTATAAATGATCGGACAGGACTAACAACCTGTAAAATGGTAAAGCTTTTCCTCACCCGACCTAGGACAACTAGATGTGGCCAGTTTGGCTTGGCCAGCTCACTGCAGCCAACTCGCCACTGCCAAGTTGCCTCTGTCAACTCACTGCTACCAAGTCGTCATAGGACAACTAAAGCATGGCCAATTCACTGCAGGGGCAACTTGTAGGCAGCTGAAAGGAGAGCTGGTGTGTGGGTAGAGCACAGAGTATTGATGGCAACCAGAGGCTTCCCATTTTCATGGCCCCATCAATACTGCCACGGGCCATTTGGCGGCAGTGGCAGTGAGTGGGGTGGGCCATGGGAAGGTAGCGGCAGCTGGGCACATCCCATTTTCACACATACTACGACCACTACTGGAGGTTTGTGTGATGGCAGCGGCAGCAGCAGCGGTCGGGTGTCTGAAAATGTGATGTTCCTGGCCTCCGACTCTTCCTTACTGCCTGCCCACCACCGCTGTTCCCACTTAATGTCCCAAACACCACTGCAACACCCTGCAGCAGTGGTGGTGGGGGATGCAAAAATGGGATCCACCCAGCCCAATTTTAAGTCATAATATTTAGCCATGGTATAAAAAGAATACCAAATACAGCTAAATCTAGTTTTCACCATCAATTCTTTCTTCTATAAAGAAATAACTTTAGAAAGTATATCTGCACTGATGAGGAAAATGTACGCATATGTTGCTGCCTGAATGCAACTGCTGAAATATTGTGCAATAGAATGAAGTTGTGTTAGCTCAATAAAATGGGACCTCCAAGTGTGATTTTTCCTTTCTAAAAAAATGTGTCATAAGCTATCTTACCAAATGAACTTTTTCTATTTAAGCAATATTATGTGGGTGAAATCATTCTTGGATGAAATCATAAGCCCTTATTGATGGATAGGTGCATGATTGATCACAAGATAATAGATTTGGGAGTATCTTTCAGAATAATGTGACCGCCATGCCTCCTTTTTGTTAGCAGAAGCTCACTCACATGACTGAGCTTCAATATGGTGTCATGCTTATAGTGATCTTTAAATCTAATGAACCAGCCACCTAAAATCCTTTCTACAAATGTAGAAAGCAACTCACAGACCTCCTGCTGTACAGTCAAGTTTATGAACTTTTGTAGAACTGTGATTAACAAGGTTTTGCTTGTTTTCAGCATCCACAATCAATCAATCAATCAATTGGTCTAGCCAAAAGCATATTCCACCTACCCCATTCAGTAGGATTTATTCCTACATCAGCATACTTAGGACTACAGCTGAGGAATCATTTAAATGATACCTCCTCATTTAATCATTTATTGATTTCTGGCCTATGTATTGTATGACTTAGCTTTGAAAGATTAAAGAAAAATCCTTTTACCCTTGTCTGTTATTTTTTGAATCAATTATTGATTCACATCTAAATATTGAAATTTTGAATATTCAGAGCCGTTATACTTCTGTGTTGATTTTAGGCTGTTTAGTTTTCTGGCTCTTTCTGGCCTGTGATGGACAGCTTACAGTTTTATCCTTGAACTTCCAATAATTTTATCATAAACTATGGTAAACTGTGGTACAAAGATCTATGTTTCTAGCTGATAGCTTAATTGCTTATTTAACATCCTATAAGGATTTTTGTTTTTTAGAAATGAAATTGCTAGAAAGGTTTTGCTGATGCCCCAGTTTCTCCAAATAATGAAGAGATGCCCCCCCCACACACACAATTAATTTGTAAAGGCTAGTAACATTACAAATTACTAGAAATTGTTTTGGTTTTGTAATCAAATTGATTATATAATCATTTTTCAAAAATAAGTTAAATTTAGCTCCAAATCAATGAGAGATAATAAATCAGCAAGCTGGCATGCTAATATATATAAAGGACACCTCAAGCCTCCAGAAGCATTTTCTCAGAAACAGCTGAAATAATTGTGTCTGGGACAAATATACAGTATTCAAATTCCTGCATCATCTCCCTCTTAAGTGCTGAGTTTGGCAATTTTCACTTGGCATTGCTTAGATTAGGATTAATCCTAATTGTGTCACACGAAGTGGCACGATCATTGTAAACAGTTATTGTTCATTAAAAATAGAGATATTTTAGCCAATCTCCTAATTTGAATAGCTCCACTGAGGGGGGTAAAAACGAAAAAGAGTTTCTGGGTTTCACTATTTCAAACAGCTTGGACTGCAATGAAGAAATAGCATGCCTTTTTTCTAACAAGTCAGACAAACTAAATACCAACTCTAGAATGAACCTGGCTGCTGCCATTTTTCTCCTCATTCTAGGTTGCCACATAGAACGGGGGGGGGGGGCTTGCCCAGGTGCTTCGCTAGTCAAAATAAACTTCTGTCCCATGGGAACCAAGGTCATCTAGTGCTCCCGAGAGCAGGGACTGGGCCTTGTATAAAAAAGCCTACCAAGTGAATCTATTGGGGAACATAGTTGATTGCATAGTTTTGTGGGTGGGACATTAAACTTTGTAACTGGGTAATTTTTAGTTGGAAATTCAGACTTGATTTCACTTTTGATTGTGCTGATACTTTATAACTAATAAACATGTTTTTTGAGGAATTTCCAAGCCTCGGAATTCTGCTTTATTTGTCTCTGTCTGTCAAAACCATGACACTAGATCCATTGGGTTTTTCCTATTATAGATGATTACTTGGTTACAGCCATTCCCATCAGGCTGCAGCAGTAGAAAAGATGGAAGGAAGCATCTCTTGTCTTCCCTTGAACTATTTTCATTGTGGCTGGTCATCAGAAGAGGTAAGTCAATTTACTTAGTCTCAGATGTGACCACTAAAAAAATAGAAGAGTGTGAATATGGCATCTCTTTTCAACACTAAGAAGAAGGACCTTTTCCTAAGATAATGCTTTCCATGACATCTTTTTGGCATACTGTTTGTTTTTGAATAAAGGGATAAATAAGCCAAATATTTAAATATTTTAGAATCATAGAGCCAGAAGGGCTACTCAGAGCACTGAGTTTAACCTGTCCAGTGCAAAATCCAAACGAAAGGAGCCCAGAGAAATGTCTATCCAGATTCTGCTTAAACACAGTCAATGAAGGGGAAACCACTATTTCTGTGGGTAATTGGTTCCATGTTCATATAACTCTTATTATTAAGATGTTTTTTCCCCAGAATTCAGACAGAATCTGCTTCTTTGTAATTTGAAAACATTAATCTGTGACTTGTACTCTGGAATGAGAGAGAACAAATGCTGACCTTCTCTGCAACATTTTTTCAAGCTATTAAAGATATATTTGAATTGCGCTATCAAATCGCCTCCCCCCGCCATAATTGTCTTTTCTCTGTTTTTTCAATCTTTCTTCATACACCTCTAATCATCCTCACTGTTATTCTCTAAATCTAATTTCTGAATCTTCCTTAAAGTATCATGCCAAGAACTGGACAGACTTGGCAGCAAAATAAAGCAATTATTTTCTGTGATTCGGAAAATATACTTTATAATACCTAAAAGTACATTTCCTTTGTTCATTTCCAGTCTCAAATTATTCCAAGATCTTTTCATGCAGCCAACTATTCTTCAACCGATTTCTTTAATCTATCAAGAATATTTTGATATTCTAAATTATTTGTTATAGCCATAAGGTGTGTCATCTGCAAATATAATACACAGTCCCTCCATATCTTTATCAAAATTCTTATTTTTTTTTAAATGAATGGTTTGCTGGATTTTCCTATTCCACCCCCTTTTTTGAGGAAAGAGATACTTGCTCTCCTCTAGTCATCTAACACTTCACCAACTCACCAACTCAAAGTCAATACCGTATTTTCCGGCGTATAAGATGACTGGGCGTATAAGACGACCCACTACATTTCCTGTTAAATTATAGGGTTTGGGCTATACTCACCGTATAAGACTACCCCTCTTCCAACGCATACCAAATAAAAATTAAAAAACATCAGATTTGATTTCAATATGGTAATTTTAATTCAAATGCTTATGACATGCAGGTGCTTAGTAGGAAAACTGTCACTTATAAACATAAGGCTGTTTGTCATCAAACATGTAAACATAAAACAGTGCAAGTGGATTAAATAATAATAATAATAATAATAATAATAATAATAATAATAATAATAATAATAAGTTGGAGGGGACCTTGGAGGTCATCTAGTCCAACCCCCTGCTAAGGCAGGGAACCCTATACCATTTAAGACAAATGGCTGTACAGTCTCTTCTTAAAAACTTCCAGTGTTGGAGCATTCACCACTTCTGGAGGCAGGTTGTTCCACTGGTTAATTGTTCTAGGTTGCTTCTCTCCTTAGTTCTAGGTTGCTTCTCTCCTTGACTAGTTTCCATCCATTGCTTCTTGTCCTGCTTTCAGGTGCTTTGGAGAATAGCTTGGCTCCCTCTTCTTTGTGGCAGCCCCTGAGATATTGGATCCCTGCTATCATGTCACCCCTCACCCTTCTCTTTGTTAAACTACACATACCCAATTCCAGCAACTGTTCCCTATTTTCCTAATTCACTTTTTCACTTTTCCTAATTCACTCTAAAGCTTTCCCTGCGCAGAGCCTTAAGTAACACCAGCTGCCTGCAATTAGTGCAGGTTCGCATCCCACCAGGCTCAAGGTTGACTCAGCCTTCCATCCTTCCGAGGTAGGTAAAATGAGGACCCAGATTGTTGGGGGCAATAAGCTGACTTTGTAATAATGCTGCTTGGGGGGGGTGAAAGCCCTAATAAACAGGCATGTACACAGAATGAAGGCTATTGCTAATCACATTGATTTGTGCTTTAAATTGTAAGCCACCCTGAGTCTTCGGAGAAGGGCAGGATATAAATGGGATTTAAAAAAAAAAGACCAAATGGGAGATCCGCTCCAGGTTTTCCAGCCAGCCCGCCCAGTTCCTGAGTCAAATGTGTCCTTAGAGCTAAGCCGCTGCTCTGGCTGCTGCCTTCCCCACCTGCCTTTCAAGTTGGGATATACTACAGCTGCTCTTCAACTTTAGAAGGAAAGACGCCCAGACCCCAGCCTGTAAAAAATCATAGACTGCAGCTTCTTCTCCAATTGGTTCCGCTTTCCCTGCGCAGACTAAATGGGAGATCCGCTCCAGGTTTTCCAGCCAGCCCTGTCCCAAAATTTTCAGCACCCGGCGTATAAGACGACCCCTGACTTTTGAGAAGACTTTCATGGGTTAAAAAGTAGTCTTATACGCAGGAAACTATGGTACATAAGAATTCCACTAAAATAGCTCCAGATGCTATTAATCTGCTCCTGGAGATATAATCTCATTCATAGTAAAGAAATCTTTCTCAGCTATGTTGCTCTCATTCTCAAGGTTCACTTCTGCCCCTTCAGTTTCCTCTGCTCGTGTATGTGCCCCAATTGTTTTTGTATTTGCATTAAGCTTGTTGTGTAGTCACATCTTCTTATTCTGTCCTTCCAATGTTTTCCTCACTGGAACAAAAAGTTGCAACCAATCACCGGCCTCTTTAGTTTGCACTGATGAATCCTCATCCTCTGTCATCAGCTGAAACATGGTCATTTAGTATACCAATCTTTTGGGTTTTCTCTTCAAGGACTGCCACAAGCTTATTTTGCTGTAAACATATGTCAGGTTGTTTGTAGGCACGAAGATAAATATGTCACAAGCATTTCAGGTCACAACCACAGGCTCCTCCTGCCTGTTCATCCTCAGATTCGTTTCTTAGGGCACAAGCAATAAAAAGGCTTCTCTCCCTCTTTTTATACCTTCCTTAGCCTAAGAGGTTAACCAAGTGCAAACCCTTCACTCTGAGGGAACATTTATTAGGAATTTCCCCTTAAACATCCCTGGTCAATTCTTTTTAGTTCTCCCTGAACTAAACCTAAACTGAACCTATCTTGAAAAGACAAGAGTAACTCCAATGTTTCAAGCAAGACCTCTGGAAATTCAATAGAAAAATACTAAAGGTAGTCTCAACTTAGGACCACAATTGAGCCCAAAGTTTTTCGTGCTAAGTGAGGCAATTGTTAAGGGACTCTTACTCCATGTTTACAACCTTTCTTGCCACAGTTGTTAAGGGAATCACTGCAGTTGTTAAGTTAGCAATGTGGTTGTTAAATGAATCTGGCTTCCCCATTGACTTTGGTTGTCAGAAGGTTGCCAAAAGTGATCACATGACCCCCATGGGACACTGCAACCGTCATAACTATGAGTCGGTTGCCAAGTGACCGCATTTTGATCATGTGACCATAGGGATGCTGCAACGGTCATAAGTGTGAAAAATAGTCGTAAGTCATTTTTTTCAGTGCTGTTGTAACTTTGAATGGTCACTAAATGAACTGTTGTGAGTTGAGGGCTACCTCTGGTCAGTCTGACATAGGGCAACCTATAAACTTTGCAAGCAAACAAGCCAAAGAATAAATCAAATAATGCACTGACACATATAATTGCAATGACTTTATGTTTACCTAGTGCAAGTCCCACCATTGCGGCATGGATGATAGTCACAAACCGGAACGTTACAGTTGTCAATGTTCTGTCCTTCCAATGCCTCCTCTATAATGAAGAGTTCTTGGGTGTTGACTTGGAACTCTCTGATGCAGCCTCTGAAGCCATAAATCTGTCCAGAACTTGGATGAATATTTATGCGATGAGAAGGGACATTTCCAAGAAATGTGGGCCCTAAAAAGGTAACCTAAAAAATATAATTCAAATAAAAGTTCCGATAAGAACGGCTGTCATTGTGTACTTTTTTCTGTTCATAAAAGAAAATCTGAGAGAAGAACCCCAGTCAAGTAAATTACTTCTGTCTATGGGATTGTTGGGACGTGGTGGCTCAGTGGGTTAGGATGCTGAGCTTGTCGATCAGAAGGTCGGCAGTTTAGCGGGTCAAATCCTGAGTGCTGTGTAACAGAGTGAGCGCCTGTTACTCGTCCCAGCTTCTGCCAACCTAGCAGTTCGAAAGCACGTAAAAATGCAAGTAGAAAAATAGGGACCGCTACGGTGGGAAGGTAACAGCGTTCCGTGCGCCTTTGGCGTCTAGTCATGCCAGCCACATGACCACGGAGACGTCCTTGGATGAGCGCTGGCTCTTCGGCTTTGAAACGGAGATGAGCACCGGCCCCTAGAGTTGGAAACGACTAGCACACATGTGCGGGGGAACCTTTACCTTTACCTATGGGATTGTTTCATATTGTAGTTCTCTGCAGGGTGGTATATTCCAGAATTGCAAAGACAGGCCACCTTCCCTTTTAGTTTTGAATCTATCTGGCAGGTTGTCAGAAAATACGGACATAAATATATACTGATCAAAAAAATAAAGGGAACACTTAAACAACACGATGTACTGTATTTAATAGTAGGATGTCTTATTTTCTGTTCCCTTTATTTTTTTTTTGAGCAGTATATTACGATTCTTCAATCAATTCTTTAAGAAGTCTTCTTCTGTGTTTAAAGCAGGCTGAAAAGAAAATTTCAGCAGGCCTGGTCCAGACTTTTGACCATTCCAGGCTTTTTTGCTGTGTGGTATTAGAGTAGTAATGATAATTAAATTAAATTTATATACTGCTTGACTGAGAATGGTTTGGGCAGGAAATGCATGGGGAGCCGAGGTTTGGTCTGGTCCATTTTCTGCATAAGTCTGAAAATGTCAAGGGGATAAAAGCATTATAGAACCTGACTCTTCTAAACAACAACAAGCAAAGAAGCAGCAGATATTCCAAAGCATTCAAAGTAGAAAATTAGAAGCAAAGTGCTTTACTTTTACCTAAAAGCCCCATGACAAGTCACTTGTTAAAGAACTTGAGTACCATAGGAATAAAAAGAAAATAACTAGGTTTGCATAAGTCTTTGTCCAAGAAAGGAGGGTCAGTAAGAGCTGAATCTACTTCCCAAATTAGCAGCTATATTAATAAATAAAGCCCTACACTTTCTGGGCAGCCAAACTCTTAAAAACAATGACACAGCAACAAAATTAACTTTATCTATGGAGATCCTCAGTTGTTCAGGTCATAGTTTTGCCAAAAGTGCTTTTTCAAAAGGCAACTGGACTTCCTTTGTTTTTCCTTGAAGACATTTCACTTCTTTTCCAAGAAGCTTCTTTAGTTCTGAAGAAGAATTAAAGAAGCTTCTTGGATGAGACGTGAAACATCTTCAAAGAAAAACGAAATCTAGTTGCCTCTTGAAAAAGCACCTTTGGGAAAACTAACTTTGAGTTTCCTTATTTTTTTGTCTCCTAAATAGGATAGCCTAATCAACTAATATTTAGGTCTTTATGAGGTAGGCAGATATAAGTAAACTAAATAAATTTCATTAACTGTTTGCTTCTATGTTTATTTAACATAAAGCATAACAATTGCTCCTTAATAATGTTTTTTCTTCTTCTTTTACTAGCTTTTTGTTGGGTAGGGGAAATTATTATAGAAACCATTGAGTGTGAGTTAGGGATGATAGGAATTTCATCTTAACATATATGGAATTATCTACGTTGCAAAAAGGTGTCACTCTTTATGTACACACTCATCATTGTGCTATATATTACCGTTGCTCATAAATGAACTGCTTCGTGTAAGCTATCCATCAACTGTCTTGACTGAACATAAAGATTCAGTAGCTCCTTAAAACAACCACTAGGGAGTTCTCCCCTAAAAGCCCCACTGAAATTAAACTATAGCAAGAACCATATTTTTCACAGCAATGGGGAATGCAGGAGAATTTTCCCCCAGTTGACTGCATCTTAAATGAGTATCATTATTAATATGCCTCAACTAATTCAAAATTATGTCACAGGCGCTTTGTAAGAGATATTAAAATAGATGTGCTAAGATTTGATTTTAGGTTCTGCTTGGCAAGTTCACCTGAGTCATTTGTGCTGGCAGAGAGAGCCTCTGATGGACAGAAGAAATTTCATTTGCAGCCATTTCAATCAGACAATAACCTTCAGGACTGCCAGAAGACAACATATAGCTGGAAGGAAACAGAGAACTCATTACTGTTTGAGAAGTTAACAGGAAAGACTGTGAAAACATGCCATCAACATGAGTGGTATGTTTATTCTGGAAGACAGGCCTGATTCTGGTAGCTGGCATTTCACACACATCAACACCTGTAAAAGAACACAGAGTGGTTAGCAGATAGATAGTCCAGAAGATGACGGCTCAGTTGACTTAGTCTATGAACCAGAGCCAATGCTTGGGGCTACATGTATTGCATTGCAATGGCAGTATGTATTTAATTGCTGGAAGATTTATTATCCACCTTTTATCAAAGGACTGAAGAATGGCTACAATCAATCAATCAAAACTCTCAAAAGACTGGAAAACAAAGCCACATAGCAAGGCAACATGAGCTTGGTTTTAAAATCAAGGGGAGCAGATGGAAAGGCCAAGGAGAATAGCTGATCACACAAGCATCTTCTCCCTGTAACCTCTTTGGCTTGCACACATTTACCAATGGTGCACTACAAGCCCAGAAGAAAATAGATTTCACTTGGATAAGGTTTATCCGAGCTCATGAAAGGTGCTATCAGTGTATAATCTGCAAACGAGTGTCAAACATCAAAGTTAAAGGCATTTGTAAACTAAATATCTGATAATTCAATATTGTGTTAAGGATGTGAAGAGGGGAGTGTCAGTAAAAATAGTAACGTGTGAATATGAGGGGGATAGGAATGCTACCTATATTCTCAACAACAACAAAAATTCCATCCCTAAAGGAGGGCTTTCTTGCAATTGTTCTTAGTTATTATTTTTCTGAGATGGAAAAGAGTGTTAATTATTATTTCAGGGGTTGATAAATGAGATACTATAATGCGCAAGAATTTAATTAAAAATAGCCGTCAGATCAGTGAAGGCATTCTTTCTCTCCATGCTTCTTTTTGGAAATCCCATTTAACAGCTGAACCCCAATGATGAGTTCCTTGCAGGAATCCGTGGCGTGCGTTATGATCCCCATCCATCTTCATGGAAAGAACCAATCTGCATGAGAATATTATTTCCCCATTCCCAATGAAATGAGTAGAAAGCCATTAAGGCCAGGACGATCCATAATCTCCTTGGATGTCTTGTCACCAAAATGCATCAAGGCACTGAACTAGGGTGTTTTTTTGGTATATTAATATCAACATACATCCTATTTCTGGACTGTCACACACTGAATTTTGGAATCTTATTGCCTATCTTCCCTGTAGAGAATCAGAGGAACAGTCTTCAGTACAATTCTCAATGTCCCTGTCTATGTGCATACAATGAAAAAAATATTTATTTATTTATTCAAATTACATCATCCCTTCCCAATGACTCTGAGAGGTTAAAAACAGTACAATAGACAAAAATGATAAGTAAAAAAAATGGCAAGAATGATAAACCAAACACAGACAGGGATAAAAAGAAAGAAACACACAATCCAAAGGAGGCTTTGCTCACCCTTGCCAAAGAGCTGGGCAAAAAGCCAGGTCTTAAAGATTCCTTTTAAATAACAATAGGATGGAAGTTACTCAAACCTTAAGGGGGAAACTCATTCCAGCGGGCAAGTGCTACTACAGGGAAAGCACATTAAAGGGTCCTGATATTGTTTATCCAAAGGAATCTGAAGTACACCAATTCTGCCAGATCACGCAGACACTATAGAAGACAGCTGGTCCTTCAAGTAACCAGTCCCTAGGCCATGTAGAGTCATGTAGGCTAATGGCCAGCACCTTGAATCAGAAGCAAACTAGCAACTTTCAAACTGCTGGTCTGAAAAAGAGGCCAAAGAGGCCATCTATATGAAGACTGAATAGCCCACTCTCATGGGGGGGGTGGTGGATACGACATTATCTATCTTCTGTTTACTACAGAGTCCTTTCAGCAGTTCCAAGAAGGTTCCACACCCATTTGCACTATTCAGGTGATTCTGAGGACACAGATGAACCTCCAAGTGGCCTCAACAACTCCCAGAAAGAGTGCTAATGACCAGATGACTGCAAGGAATATAAATCCTTCCATCATCCACCATTCAGTCAGAACTGAAGATGAGAGGCAAAACATCTTCAAAGAGAAACAAAAGACTTTTGAAAAAGCACCTTTGGGAAAACCGTGAGCAGGATAACTGAGAATCTCCATAAATAAAGTAGCAACTAGTGCAGATCATGAGCCAGAGGTATAAAATGGGCACGTTGAGACATACCCATTAGTGCCTGTGCTTCTGCATTCTGGACCAGCAGTAGCTCCTGGGATGGTTTTCAAAGACATTCCCATGTAGAACACATTGCAGTAGTCAAGTCATGAGTTCAGCAGGATGTGAGTATCAATGCCCCTCCCCCTCTAGAAAAGGGTGAAACTGGCACAGATGAAATTGTGCAAATTGTGCCACAGCTGGCAGCTTCTTACCAAAGCAGGAGCTATGAGTTCAGGAAGACCCCCAGATTGTGCAACAGCCTTGAATGTGTAAGTGAGACCCCCATCCAAGGTAAAAAATGAAATATCTCCAAGTCTAGAGAACCCAAATCCCTGCAATCCTACCAAAGTCATTTAGTCTTCGATGGATTGATTTGAAGATAAGTTTTTTTTCCTAAAGCAGTCTCCATTTTGATTATTCCCGGCTTGGACTGGAACCTGATGAAGATTTTAATTTCAACAATATCTTCAGTGTACTGATGCTATTGAACTTCAGACCAGCATGTGACTTCACCTAGTGGTTTCATGCAGGGAGAAGAGTAGCAGCACATTACAGAAGATCTAACTCCTGCCTTTCTTCTTATAACCAACACTGAATGAAAACAGCCCCAGAGAAAGGAAGAGAAATGATGCCTTCAATCAATAGTCCTCACAGCAGCCCAGCAGATGCATGGGGGTCCTCCCTACCAAGTGGAAACCAGATCCACCTAAACAGGCTGCTGGATCAGCAGATGAAACAACCGTAGAGAAATAGTGACATTTTGCCACCCTTATCGCCACAAGGTAATCCCTAATATGAGCTCTTAAAAAATTCACTTTAAGTTTCTTCCAACAGTGCTCCAGGTCTCTCTTCTGGAACTTCATCCCCCAGAGCTCTGTGGTCAAGCAGTGTACAACTTGGATCAGTGTACAAGGGGACGCTGAATGCATACAACATCCAAGGGCCTGACAGCAGAAAATATCACCCCTCCCATGAGCTGGCAGACCATGGATTCTGTTGTGATTCAGGGTCAGCCTGTGGGTTCGGCAGTTGGGTCGGACGAATCAGAGGAGGAGGGGGGTGTTGAAGACCTTGCTGAGGGGGTTGAAGATCTTGCTGATGATAGCCCTCAGGCAGGCCCCTCCCACTTGGTCACCATGGAGACCCAGCTGTGTGAGCCTGACAGTGTGGATGAAGATGACCCACAGCTGGCCCTGTTCAAGGACGCCCGACGCAGGAGGCAGTCAAGTAGGAGTAAACAGAGGAAGGCTGTGGGGCTTCTCGGAAGGAGGCAGAGAGAGGCCACGCCCTGAACTCTTTATAAAGGGAATGTTTGGGGAGGGCTGGTTTGCTGAAAGCAACCGCTCAGATAGTGTTTCAAAGCTCCTGTATCTTGGTACGTGTCTTGTTTGTTTTTTGTAGTAATAAATTTGGCAGACGTCATTCCAGCCTCTTGCCGTTTATAAAGGGGTTGCCTTTCTGCAGGGCCGGTAGCAGGCTGGTACAGAACAGATTCCTGAATTGCTGGATTACACATTTCAATTAAACAAGTCCTTTCTTTAAAGCGACACTTTCAGTATTTGAAATTCTAATTACGGTCCTCTGGCCCTTATCAGTCTTTTGCTTTTAGCCTTCTTTACCCAGGTTCCCTCAGAATGAAAAAAGGAAGGTTGTGAATGTATCAGTTCAATCCCATGTATTACTCATAAGCCTAATACATACTTTCCAGGGCCTGACAGTTATCTAATTTCCATTTTTACTAGTTGATAAAATTAGAGGGAAGCGTCAAATGATCAACTGAATTCAGTACACATTTTTTTTAAAAAAAATTCTAAATAATAAAGTGACCTTATACTAAGAAAGATGACAAGTGGGGAAAAATGAATAGTAGTATTTTCAGTTACTTGGCAAAATGGCAAGTAATATTTTCTTAATTTTGAGCTTGTTTTGATGTTTCAAGGTGTTTCTGTGTTCCTGGTAAACATGTCACTTTTAATTTTCAGCTGCATTTTTTAAAAAATCCAATAACATTGTTTTGCCTCCCTTTGGTGAAAACTGCGGAAAAGTTGCTGAACATCACTTGATTTCACAGCCAGATTGAAAGCACTTTTTTGTATATAATTTTTATTAAAACTTTAAACAAGAAGATAAAAAGAAGCAAGAAAAAAGTAAATAAAGGGAAAAGAATTTTTTTTCTTTGTTATTTTTTTTTCAATGTTTTTTTCTTTCCTTTCAAAGTTGAAAGCATTTCTGTTGCTTTTGCTCTTTTAGAATCATTTTCAAGATGCTGAGTTGCCAACCTGGTCAGTGTCCTTGGAAAACTACAATGCCCCCAAGATTTCACGAGGATCTCTTCCAACTGTCCAGTGAGGGAATAAAATACAGCTAGGCAGTGGTGGGATTCAAATATGTGAACAACCAGTTCTCAGTGTGGATGCCACTTCCGGAAGTCCATTCTGGACCTGGGCAACAAAAAAGTAGCTACTGGTTCTGCTGAAGTGGTGTGAACTGGCTGAATCCCACCACTGCAGCTAGGCCTTGAGTTATGACCACAACTGAGACAGCATTCCTGTCAATAATCAAAGCAGTTGTTAAGTGTGTCATGCCCAATTTTATGACCTTTTTGCCATGGTTGTCACTGCAGTTGTTAAGTGTATCACATGGTCTTTAAGTGAATCAGGCTTTTCCCTATTGACTTTGCTTGTCAGAAGCTGGCTGGGAAGGTTGCAAATGGTGATCACATGACTCCAGGACACTGCAGCCATTGTGAATACATGCTGGATGCCTAGCAACCAAATTGTGATCGTATGACCATGGGAATGCTGTCCTGGTTGCAAAGTGAGGACTGCTCGTAAGCCACATTTTTCAGTGCTTTTATAACTTTGAACCATCACTAAATGAATGGTTGTATCTGCCATCAGCCAGCCTCTTGTTCCTCTGCCCTTCTACCAAAAGTTCACTTTTTAATTTTACCTGAGGGCAGGACAAAGAAGCAATGGGGGGAAGCTTGTCAAAGAGAGATCCAACCTGAAACGAAGAGAAATTTCCTGACAGGAAAAACAATTAGTCAATGGATAACAGCCTGCCTCCCGGTGCTCCATTGCTGGAGGTTTTCAAGAAAAGATTGGAGAACCATTTATTTGGAATGGTATAAGGACTCCTGCAGAGGTAGGTTTCAGCCAGTTCGCACTTCGGCAGAACCGGTAGCTAATATTTTGCTGCCCAGGTCCACAACAGCCTTCCGGAACTGGCATCCACACAGAGAACCGGTTGTTCACATACTTGAATCCCACCACTGGCCTTGGGCAGCTGGTTGGACTAGAAGACCTCCGAGCCCTATGAATCATAGGATCTTTCTTAAGCTGTCTAGGGCAATTCAGGATAGAATTGAGGAATGTCCGATGTTTGCACTGCTCCCTTTCTCATTCAGCCTGGTCTAAACATCCTACCCAGGAGGACTAGAGTCCTTTAATCCTGAAGCATTGTGTGATTACACAGACATTTCAGAAAGCAGGCTTGAAAAGGAAGGCTGAGCACACTTAGCACATTAATAAGCCAAATGTTTAACATTACAACAACAACAACAACAACTACTACTACTACTATAGGGATACCCCACCTCAGAGCCAACTAGAATACTGTGCCACTAAAGTAGTAAGTAAAATGAAGCAGATTTGATTGATATGTCCATCCTTCTTTATAAATTGTGCTTCAGAAACTTTGTGAAGTCTTAAGCCCCCTAAAATGATACTTTGGGTTTATTTTATTTTTTTATTTTTTATTTTAATTCCATTTATATCCCGCCCTTCTCCGAAGACTCAGGGTGGCTTACAAGCTTAGCAGTAGCCTTCATTCTATGTATATGCCTGCTTATTAGGGCTTTCACACACCCCCAAGTGGCATTATTACAAAGTCAGCTTAATTGCCCCCAACAATCTGGGTCCTCATTTTACCTACCTCGGAAGGATGGAAGGCTGAGTCAACCTTGAGCCTGGTGGGATGCGAACCTGCATTAATTGCAGGCAGCTGGTGTTACTTAAGGAGGCATTAGCCCACTGCTCCACCAAGGCTCAAAGGCTTATGCAACCGCCTTCAATGAATTGAAATACTATAATAATTTCACCCGGGTTAGGAATTGGGGAAGAAATCAAACACCGTTTTTTTAATACTGTAATTGGATTGCAATCTATGGATTTCATAAAGCAACTTTACAAAGTAAAACCATTTCACCGGTCAGAAAAAAAAACAATTCAAAATTAAAAAGCATATTTTTCATGGGAAGAGTGAATTTCCTTACATGGATGTGATTTTTGAAAAATGAATTCCATTATAAAGTCAGCCTCTCTCATTCTATCAAACTCAGGGGGTGGGGAAAGCACAGGGAAGAAAAGAGTATTTCTGTGCCTCAAATCAGTTTCTCTTAAAATGCTGCATAGCTTGCGAAAGAAAGGTGGGCTGCCAATGGGTTTTGGAGCTTTCCTTCTTTTTCCCTTCCTTCTCCCTTCCACACCATGAGCTTCAGATCACATATTCAGAGATCTCATAGATATTTCCTTTGACAAACAGATGCCACAAGTTAAAAAAACAAAGAGAAGCCTCAGAATGTGAATTCAACATGTTTTTTAAAAAAAACAATCTGAGCTGTCTACGCATAATCCTTGACTTACAGTTCATTTAATGACCAAAGTTTAGTGACCTATGACCGTTTTTCATACTTACGACCATTACAGTATCCCCATAGTCAAGTGATCAAAATTCAGACAACTGCCTCATATTTACAACAGTTGCAGTATCCCGGGGTCATGTGATCACCTTTTGCAAACTTCTGACAAGCAAAGTCAATGGGAGGTCACATTCACTTACCAATGTGTTACTAATTTAACAACTGCAGTGATTCACCTAACAACTGTGACAAGAAAGGTCGTAAGAAGGGGCAAAATTCACTTAACAACTGTCTCACTTAGCAACACAAATTTTGGATTCCATTATGATTGAGGACTACCTGTATTTGAAAAGAACTTTACAAGAGCAGCCTCTTCCAAACCACATTTTGTAAGCACAACAACTTATCTCATAGGAATGGCACTGGGTTTTATGGGCCATATGGTGCCTCTGTTTTAATTCAACCTTGAGTGCATAGCGGAGATGAAATGCCTCTGTAGCACTGAAGAGTAATTTATTTTTAACCTTTTTGCACCTAACTATTACCTATAATTTTGTCTCATCTCACGGATCCATTTTTCTTATTATTATGGTTCACTGTTACTTCAAATGAAAACAGAAGTTCTAAGATCAGAAAACCTACAAGCAATATGACTTTCATCCAAGTACTTATTTGAAGCAGTATTTTATGAGGTTTTCAGGGAGAGAAAAGCTGCAGTGTCTAGTAACTCTCAGACAAGGTTTTTTAATCAGCCATCTTTACCTTTGCAAACTATAACTGATTGAATCCTTCAAGCAAGTGTATTTGATATTTCAATCTATTCAATTTTATATAGACCTAAAATGAAAAAAAAAACATTTTTTAAATTTCATAAGTGCAGAGTTTTTTATTTGATTTGATAATCCTTCTGCAAAGTAAATTGTAAATAAAAGTATGTCCATTTTAGAGATAGGATCATGATTAACACAAACTGCTCATAGATCTCTTGGCAGAACTGTAGCCTTGATTCCTGCCTCCAAGATCTTATCTTTCAAATGAATTAAAGCAGGGGACACCAAACTTGGCAACTTTAAAACCCATAGACTTTAACTCCCAGAATTCCCTAGCCAGAATGGCTGGTTGTGGAATTCTGGGAATTGATGTCCACAAGTCTTAAAGTTGTCAAGTTTGGAGAGTCCTGACTTAGAGAAAGAGCTGTATTTAATACTTGGTCTGTGAGAACAGATTTTGCTATCCTGGACTATTGTTCTCACCTAAGGATAGTACCGTTTCCCCCCGAAAATAAGACCGGATCTTTTTTTTTTCCTCCAAAAGAGGCACCAGGTCTTATTACCTCACCTCCGGCACTGACAGCCCCACCCAGCCGGTCCACTTCTTCTGGGGCTGAAGTTTTGCAGCTCCATTTGGGTCTGCATTTTGCAGTCAGGCCTTTCCAGAAGGCCTAAGCAGCTGAGTACCAAGCTATGGATTCAATCCATAGCTTGGTGCTCAGCTGCTGAGGTCTTGCAGAACTGAGCTACAAGTTGAATCCACAGCTCAGGTCTTGGCTGCACAGGCCTTCCAGTGATTAAGAAATGCATGCCTGGCTGCAGAAGAGGCCTCAGAAGAATAAGTGGGCTGGCAAGGAGAGGCCTGACTGCAAGGTAAGTAGGTGCAGAGTGGGTGGGACAGCTCCATACCCCCACCCCTGCCCTAGCTTGATTTTTAGGTGTGTGCCTTGTCCCCAAGCTAGGGCTTATTTTTGAGGTAGGGCTTATATTATGCCCACCCACCCCCAAAATCAAGGTAGGGTTTACTTTTAGTGTAGGCCTTACTTTTGGGGAAACACGGTATAAAAGAATTAATCATGCTCTGGTATTTTCATACCATCGGAAACACCATGACTTTTTCAAACCCACAAAGCTGGATCAAGATTCACCTTCCAGTTAATTTCATTTCTCTTTACATGCAGATTAATCACTTACCTGTTTTGCATTTGAACTCATCATAAATGAGGAATGCCGCTAATATTTGATTAGCAGAATTGCTTAACACAATTGCTGTCTTCACCCCACCCTCTTTCGTTGAAATTTCAATCATCCCCAAATGTGGGCAGTGTTTGTAGAAGGTTCTCCGAGGCCTATAGTTTCTGTCTAGTGGAATCTGCTTCAGCTAACAAATATTGAGGCCTTTTCCAAAACTCAGAGGACAGACCCCATGTTTAGCTTGCTTGCATCAGGGACCTATTCTTGGCAAAATGGTGTGGTGTTCAGTACTTCCACTCCACCAGATGGCAGTAAACACACATGTCAAAAAAGGACCATCAAGCTGCGCATTTCTTGGAAATTCTCCCTCCCTTGCCAGATCTCTCTAGTCAGTGAGAAGTCTAACTTAAGCTCTAATTGACAGCATGATTACTTCAGCTTCCTGCTTATATCAAGGGAAACATGGCAAAGTATTTGATTATACTTTTGACAGTCTGGATGAGGTTCGGTCCCGAGACTTGCGATTTCACTAACTGCACTCATGAATTATAATTACCTAATGTAATCATGTAAAAAAAAAAACCCAGCAACCCAGTGCATTCATGCTCATGCAAACATACTTAGGAAAATTTTGTTTACACCAATTACATTTTTATACGGTGTTATCACCACAGCCATATTTCCTGCGGGCTGGCACAGAGATCCAGCGCAATTAAAATGTCAAATCTGGGAGCCTAAAAAGTCGAACAGATACAAAGCAGTGGGAGGCTCTGACCTTGGCCCTGCAGAATAGAGGCAGCCAGATTTTGTGCTAAGGACCAAGAGGGATTTATCACGGACAGGACGTATTAAAACTGAGACATTCGGGCTTTCAGCAATCCTGCGCCCTGCTTGTAAGTTTAAACCAGAAGGCTCAGTCAATTGAATGTGGAGCTCTCTGCTAATTTCCCACCCTTGCATAGCAAACCAGCTTTACCTGCTTATTATATCATTTGGGGGTCTCAGAAATCAAGATACGTTTACCTGTAATATGCTGATATTAAGGAGAGAATTGGAAATGATTGCCACAGAACAGCAAAGCAATAGCCGCATTGACACCCTTGATTAACCAGAACAGTTGTCAAGGGTGCCATCTAACCAGCTGTTGAGTAATATGTGAAGTTTTCACGAATGGTGATTTTACTATTGAATGCACACAGCCAGTTTGGAAATAGAAGGATTGCTCTAGCATAATTTTTCCCAGAGGCAACAACTTCTTATTTTTTTCTTTCCAAATCGCAAAATTTAGGATGAATATAAAATAGTCCCTTCACTTTAGATGTTTATCTCTTGAAAGTATAAATGCCTGAACAGAATAATTTTTCCATTATAGTCTCACTGATATGCTTTTATTGTACTTTGTGCTTTGGGGTCACATGTCACTATACTCAATATAGATTTTCCAATGTCTGAGGGGCTGTCACAAAGAAGAGGGGGACGACTTCCAAAGCACCTGAGGGCAAGACAGGAAGCAATAGATGGAAACTTAACAAAGAGAGATCCAACCTAGAATTAAGGAGAAATTACCTGACAGTTAGAATAATTAATCCTTGGAATGGATAGTAGTTGTGGGTACTCCATCACTGGAGGTTTTAAAAATTGGATAGATATTTGTCCAGAATGGCATAGGGTCTCCTACTCAAGCAGCCAGTTGTACCGTGTTTCCCCAAAAGTAAGACCTACCCCAAAAATAAGCCCTAGTTTTGGGGCAAGGCACACACAGAAATCAAGCTAGGGCAGGGGTGGGAGTGTGGATCTGCCCCAGGCGCCCCACACCTATTTACCTTGCAGCCAGGCCTCTCCTTGCCAGCCCACTTCTTCTACAGTGTCTTCTGCAGCCAGGCTTGCATTACTCAGTCATAGGCCTTTCTGGAAGGTCTCTGCAGCCAAGGACTGAGCTATGGATTGAATCCATAGCTCAGTACTCAGCTGTATAGACCTTCTGGCAAGCCCTGACTGCAAAATGCAGGCCGGAATGCAGTTACAGAATAAAGCTGTTCCTTCATCCACAGAAGAAGTGGACCTGCTGGGCAGGGTTGTTGGAGCCAGAGGTGAGTAAGACATCGCCCGAAAATAAGACCTGGTGCCTCTTTGGGAGGCAAAAAAAAAAGACCTGGTTTTATTTTTGGGGAAACACAGTATTAGAAGACCTCCAAAGTCCCTTCCAACTCTGTTATTCTGTTATTCTACCATTCTGTTACTTTGTTACTCTGTTTCCTTCCTTCCTTCCTTCCTTCCTTCCTTCCTTCCTTCCTTCCTTCCTTCCTTCCTTCCTTCCTTCCTTCCTTCCTAAATTCAGTCTAAATTATTCAGTGGGAAAAGTATCTCTTATTCTGACAGTGTCTTTCATCTGTACTGAAATTGCTCCAGGAATCTATTATCTCTTTTCTAATTTAATGAAATTCCCTGTAACTGTATTTTGGGGCACTCTTCCTCTTGTCATGTATATGTGTGTTCACCTGTGTACTCATATCTCCCGATACTCCCATGTAACACCTCTACTCCGCGAGCTGCATTGGCTTCTGGTTGCCCTCCGGGTGAAATTCAAGGTGCTGGTTATTACCTATAAAGCCCTACATGGCCTGGGTCCGGGCTATTTGAGGGAACACCTGCTGCCGGCATCAAACGCCCTTCGCCCAGTGCGCTCCCACAGGGAGGGTCTGCTCAGGGTTCCACTGGTAAGAGATTGCCGGCGGGTGACACCCAGAAATAGGGCCTTCTCAGTGGGAGCGCCTGCCCTCTGGAACCAGCTGCCGGTGGAGCTGAGGACTGCCCCCGACCTCCGATCATTCCGCCGGGGCCTGAAGACCTGGCTCTTTGAGCTCTCGGGCCCAGGCTGAGGAGAAAATTTTTAACTGGGGTTTTTAAGTGTACAGGGTGAATTTAATATTTTTTAACTTGGTTTTTAACTTTTGTATGTTTGATTTTTAATTCCCTGTAAACCGCTCTGAGTCCTCAGGGAAAGGGCGGTATATAAATGCAAATAAATAAATAAATAAATAAAATATCTATAAGGATGTGTGTAGCTACACATTTATTCACATGAAGTACAGACCAAGAGCAGATACGGAAATAAAGTTTCGGCTAGGGTCTTCTATAATTGAATTTGCCATAGTTAAGAATTCAGATGGGGACAACCCCTGCAGAAGCCCCCATTAAAACACAATCCTCCCAACATTATTAAAACAGTGGATCTTTTAAAAAGTTTGGCAGCTAAGGAGCAGCTAATCAACCAGACTTCTGCACAGCACCTTCCTGCCAGGTCCTAGCCAGCTCTGATGTTGGTGATTCTACAACACTGACAATGTTTAAGAGACAAAATTATTTCCTTCTGATTCAGCAGTGATGCATTGGAAACTGGCAAAGCTAATTCTTTCTTTGAAACACTTTAACTTTATGGAGCTTTCCATGTTCCACATTGGAAGGTCTCCCCCCTCACTTGCTTTCCCACACTTATGCTGCAGCCATAAGACTTGATGATTCTACAATTTTTTCTTATCAGGAATCATTGAATTATTTTGCAGATTTTCTCCATGCGTGCAGATATTTACTGTAAGTAGCTTCTTTTTTTAGTCATTTTACTGCCAACTAAGAGAATGTCCTCCAATTCTCACATTTCAGTTAGGGGGTATTTACTGACCATAAGATTTCGACTGGACTCTAGGTTGCTGAATATCTATATCTATATCAATTTGTATGCTCAGACTGAATGAGAGGTTGCCAATTATAGGCAATGTCTTTGTCAGAACTGAGTCGTATTGATAGGAAAGCTCATTTAAATGTCAATCTCCAAAGTATTGTGATTATAGAACTGGAAATTACTATTTGTTTCTATAATTTATGTCTAATTTTCCCTATCAGGAATGCATCCCTGTTTCTCACCAAAACATACAGCAAAAACAGAGGGTTCCAAAAACTATAACAAAACATGAAAATTGCATGATGTATGTAACTTTTGAATTGGGACTATATAATTTTAATTCTGCAAATAGCAACTGTGTTCAATTAAACTTTTTTTGCCTTCCTTAGTCTTTCTCTACAGCATCCTATGCTGTTCTCCCTTGTCAAATATGTGTCTGTCAATGACCATAGACTTATATACTGCTTCACAGTGCTTTACAGCACTCTCTAAGTGGTTTACAGAGTGAGCCTATTGCCCCCAACAATCTGTGTGCTCATTTTACTGATCTCAGAAGAATGAAAAGCTGAGTCAACCTAGAGCCCCATCAGGATCGAATTCCTAGCAGTGGGCAGAGTTAGCCTGCAATGCTGCATTCTAACCACTATGCTACCATGGCTCTTGTAAGGTCTAGAAGGCTTATAAAATCTGAAAATCATGGATTGCACATATGTGACTGCAAACATGGATTATTTCCTTCAGCCTTAAGCCAATTACATATGATCCTAGGCTTTTTTCCCCTGACAAATTGACTTCTGGGATATATTATTAGAACATTTGTATCTCAGCCAATTTGAAAATTCTCAGAATGGTTGTCAGTTTTAAATAGGCAATATATCAATCTCACCAAAGTTAGAAAAGTTATACTACCACTTCTCAATCCCCCAAGTAGTTGTAGTAAAAAACAATAATAATTTGAGTAAACATCTGAAGGAAATGATATATTTTTATCTGTGTCCCTGAACTGGAGTTAGAACAGGACCAACCATCACCCCAACCCCCAAACCATCTTCAGTGAGAATGCTATATAACTGGGCATCATCATAATTAACTGGCTAACCTCTGAAAACAGAACACTCACAGAGGACCTCCAAGGTTCCTTTAAAATATCAACCACTCTTTGTCATAGGCAGCAGTTGATACATGTTATCAAGAAAACCAGAACCATCCGTTATAGTTATAGAACCTCAAGATTACCCAAATGGCACCCAAAGAGTGGATGATTGAAAGAACAAACAGAAGAAGTTCTGTCGAAGTTCTGTAAGAAGACAAAGCTGTTGAAATTCTTGAACTGAAATGAGAATTCAAATTCAGATAGAAGCAAGACTTGGAATAAATTAAAGAACAACTATGGATGATTCTATAGTCCTTGATTAACAGTTAAGACTTTTTCATCTACTGTTTCAATTAGTGTACTATGCAGTATATTTTTTATTAGACCCGTGCACTGAATTAGAAATACTTTTGACAAAACTAAAGCCAATGGATGTTTAATATTCCTCTAATCTAACTTAACTAAATCAGGGCTTGTTTTTTTTAAATCTATAGTAATAATAATAATAATCACTATCATCATCATCATCATCATCATCATCATCATCTCTTAAACACACACACAAACACAAATCTTCTAGTACTGTAAATTGTAGCATATATTTTGCTTCATATCTAGACTTTAGACATCATAGTCCCAGTCCCAGTGAAATGTCATAAAATCTAGAGTACACAAGAGATTTTGTGGGAGCTGCTAAAACCCTAACACTTATATATTGCACTTATTTGCAAAGCCAGTATATCTTATCATTGATTAAATTTTACGATGATGAATCACTGAAGTTCTAAACACTAAATCCTGCCAATGAATGGTACATCAAAAAGAGAGACTGCAACCTACCTATTTATTATGTGTAACACAATAGACTAACTTCTCTCTTTAAAAAATGTCTCAGGCTATCATAATAGAGGCTATTGTTATAGATGTTTCTTATCACTACTTTCAAATTCAAAAATTTCATCTCTTCTTCATCTTCCATTTATTGCTAGTATTATCTGATGAGAAATGATATTAGATTCATTTTATACAAATCATGAAAAACACATACTACTGAACTGTTATTTGAGACATTGTATTACAGACTAGCACCGAACTGTGTGTTCTACTTTAGCAGTTAATTTGGTAAAATATATTTACAATCTCAGTAGGCAGTGTAACTTTGCATTGCTATTAAAAAGATTTTCCCCTTCTACAGTATATAAAAGGATTTAGGCATTCCAATTCCTTTTTTATTGTGTTTGAAGACAAATATTCTATAAACCTATGGAAATAAATTATAGCAACTTTAATATATATGTAATAAAACAATATAAGTCTAAAGAGCAACAATTTTATCTTTCTTTGAAAAGTATTTATGACTATTATTGAAACATTTAATCTACTCAGTATACTAATTTTCCCTGAGTATACATTACACACTATTCAAGAAAACTTTATCAAACATGGTATTTTGAAATCTAGTAACCTTCAGACAAACAAAAGCATAAACCTGGTAGAATAATTTAAAAAATAATTTTAGGATAGGTTCAGGTGCTTAGCAATTACAAACACAGAATGGCCTTCCAGATTAAGTAGCACCACAACTAATCCATTCCTGGCTGTTGCCTAATCATCCTTATGATTTCAGAAATAAATACTTGTTCAGTCCTATTTATAAAAAAAATTACCATAAAGGAAAGCGTACTTGGATCAAGCATTCAGTTATTTCATTTGGATGCAGTTTAGAAGATAAGCAGGTGCAATTTGGATGTCAGATTCAAAAGTGGAAACAGTGGTTTAGATTGGACATTTCAGACCTGAAGGCAATAAGATTAAATTTGGACATATTTAATCTGATCTAATAGATCAGCAAAAAATTTAGCCATAAGTTATAATGGATATGCATAAAAAGGCCTATAATTCCTTACTTTCTTGCAATATATATTTTCACATATATAGTAAACTAAAAAACACAGTATATTATATAAAATAGTCTAACAGCAAGCCCTCTCCTGAAGTGAAGACAACTTATTCAGCGTAAGCAAGATAGCAGTAGATAAGTAGCAGAAAGGGAACAATATTTTTAAAATAGAATTACAGATAGATACACTAATTATCATAGCTACATTACATCAGAGAAACAAGTTTTGGATCAAGATAATAATAACAGGGCATGGCTGTGCACAAAGATAGAGGATCACCAAATATCTATTAACCCTTTCTAGGGACTAGTCCAGGCAGTCACCAAAAGTCAATGCCACCTAAAAATGGAGATAGATTGCTAGATAGACAGAGACAGAGACAGAGAGAGTGTGCCAAACATTCTACTTGTTATCTGTATAGTTTATCTGTAAAGGATGATTTGTGCAAAGGTGTTACTGACAAGACAAGCCTACTCATGAACTTACATAATTACGTAAACAGTAAACTCATGTAAATATGGCTGCTATTTCCGAAAGAGAAAGAAATAAGGAAATCAGCTTCTTGCCATTTTTCTCTTTCTTGGAAATAAAGTTGCAATCTCATTTGAACTGACAGTTCTGTTGCTTCTTTACGTGCACGAGTAAAACCCTGGTGTAAACAGCATTGTTTTGTGCAAGTTGGCCATGTTCCTTTGTTGGCTCTGACCTCTGATTTCTTTTCTTCTGGAGCACTTGCAGTGCCTGCCTGTCTGCTTTCAATCAGGTTGCCATTAAAACATCAATGATTCTGAGATTGCAACTCTAGTAAACACTCTGGGGAAAAAAGGCCCAGGGCATCCTTATGACAGAGGAGGCAGGAGGCAGACAAAGGTGAGAAATTAGAAGAAGTCGTAAAGGCAGCATTTACATCTTCGCACAGGCCATGTCAGTGTGTGACTCAGTCTGAGAGCAAAAGATAATGAGGACAAGTTGACATTCAGGAGGAAATGAAGGCAGAAAGTCCCACCTGTAAGTAAAACAGCATGTACATTGAATTTACTCCGTAACCCTTACACAAAGATAGCCCTTTTCTTCTCTAGCAGTTTTTCCATTGGCCCTATTAACTTAAACTGAAATAATAAAGTAAACTTTTATTGAATTCTTTTTTTTTAAAAAAAAAAATCTTATTGAGCAACAAACTGTGCAGACCGTTCATTGTTCACCCTCAGTGTGAATTGTGATGACTGCTTTTTGTTAGTGTGGGTTGTGCATTGCCCCCCAGACTTGGCTTTGCTTTGTTTCCACTTGCCTTAATTTTCCTACTGCCATCCAGCCCACCGAAAATCCACTGCTCTGATTCTTTTCTTTTTAATGTGCATCTTCTCCTACCATACCCCTAGATATGCTGCTGGCTTCAAAGGAAGCCATTTTAACAAGCTTGAAGTCAAATACGTAACAGTTTACAATGACCAGACAAAATGGCTTGATAAAAGGGAGAGTCAAAGCTATTTAAAATAACCAAAGTGTCTGGATCCTTTTTAGCTGCAGTCATGAGAATGATAAACTGCACACAAGCTAGCTGGGAAGGAAAAGGTTAGCAAAGCAGGGGTACATAATAAATGAACAGAGGGCAGAGGGAGAGATTGTAACATTTAACTGGCAACCAAAGTACTAGACAAATGATTTTTGGCATAATCAGTCCATATGCCCTTCAATCTTTCCTCTGTGGGAAGTTTCCTTCCACCAGCTCCACACACCTGCCATCTTCCTGTGACTGTGGTGCCACCTCTGCACCACACAAATGCCAAACCCAAAAAGGTTGGGTGTGAATAACGATAAGCAACAGGTTGGGAGCTGGCAAGGCCTCTTCTCAGAGTTCCAAAAAGAAGGCAAGCAGCAAATCAATAAAGTTTTCATTGAGTAAAAAAAGGAAGAAGGAGAAAGACTTGGGAAAAGAGGAGTTTGTTTTTATTTCTTTTCCTGACATTGTTGCCTGCCTCAATCAACCATACAGCTAGTGTTATAGTCGCAGGACAGATTTTGCCATCAAGATCTAATCATGTGAATCAGTTCATTGTACCTCCATATGAGAGTGCTTTGTCCACGCACAGAAACAAACTGCATTTGAATAAAACATGTTTTATTTTTTGGGTCATGTCTCTGCTTCACTCACTGCATTTTAAGGCAAAAGAGTAGCCTGCCTAGAGTCAGGAAAGGGAGGAAGGAAAGAGAAGAAAGATCTCAAGCAACATGATCGAAGTATGGGCGTAGTAGTGGTGGATGAAGTTGGAGCATGAAGCCCATTCATACAGAGGATAATGTCTCTATTGTAGCCTTCACAATGTGATAGATTAATCCCATCATCCAATTGATGTGACCATTTGGCATATTACTGAGTGTCTGGATTCCCAGGAAGAAGGGAGGGCATTCCAAAGGACCAACAGATAGCTAAGTTTGGGAAGAAGAGACTTAAGCTGGCTTTTCGCTAGTAGTTCTCAGAGTATATGTTTAATGGTGAAGGTGATCTGCTTAAGTTGGGCAAGATATCTGTCTATAAGTGAGGAACCGTAAAAGAAACTGCTTAGAAGAACCTCAGCATGTCTTTCTTGGTTTTTAGAGCCTGACAATTTCACGTCCCACTGTTGAAGATTAATACTTTATTTAGTGATATAAACAGCTGGAGAATGAATTTTGTGACCAGAATAGAAGTATTTTAGCTTATGTTTTTAATAATTGCAACTATTTTTAATATTGTGGCCCACTGTGCTGCCCCGCTCACTCGCATACACATGTAACTATTGTTTAGTGAGTTTATTAATATTCTCCAGTAATTCCCTTCACCCAAAACCCAGAACTGTCCCAATAAAGTCCAGCTAGGAGCAGACCAAAATTAGTCCACAGAGTAAAGGCCCAATAATCCACATACTGGAAAGTTGCCCAAACAAAATAACTCCAACAGGCAAACTTAAATCCACACACAAGAGAACTCATGGGTCAAAAAAAGTTCAGTCTCTCCAAGGCATGATTCAATTCCAAATATGGTGTCAATCCAAAGTGAAGGAGAAATCAGGACGACCAAACACACATCTAGAAAACAAACACATTCTCAGGAATGCCTCCATCTGTCTGCTGTGATATATAGCCAGCTTCTGGTGCAGCCCATCAAAATGGGCAGGACTTTCTCCTTGTCTGCTCCTGCCTTTCCTCTGCCCTACTTGTTCTTGGATCAGGTGCAAAAGGCAGTTCTTCCTCTTCACTGGCCATCTGTCACTGCAAGCTTTCCCCAGCTAGAGCCTCAGCCAAATCAAATCCCTTCTGACAGCCGTTCAGAGCCATCAGTCAACTCAGTTTCTGCCATGCCATGAATTGGCTCATCCTCCCCTGAGCTGACATCTGAGAAGGTATCGGGGAAATTGTCCAAGGGAGACATCACACCCACTCAGAGCTATGTGTGTGGGATGGCTGGCCATAAGAATCAAATAAATGAATAAATGATGACATTTAGAGCCAGTCTGGCATAGTGATTAAGATGTTGGACTAGGACTGATGAGACCTTGATTCAGATCCATCCTCAGCCATGAAAAGTCACTGGGTGTCTTTGGACCAATCAGACTTTCTTGGCCTAAACTATCTCCTAGCATAGAGCTAGGAGATAAAATAGAAGAAACAGCCTTTTTAAGCTGCTTTTGAGCTCATGGAGTAAAGGTAAGATTTATATTTAGTAAAATGCTTGCACCTTTTAAAAATATTTTTAAAGTCGTATTGCAATTAATAAAACCAAATTATAATTTGCTTTAGTGAGCCACCTAGGTGTAATGGTTAAGGCAACAAGCTCAAAATCAGGTGATTGTGAATTTTAGTCCTGCTTTAGGCAAAATGTCAGCGGGCTGACCTTGGGCAAGTTACTTTCTCTCAGCTCTGGGAAGGAGGCAATGGCAAACCATTTCTGAAGAAACCTTGCCAAGAAAATTGCAGGTACCTGACCAGGCAGTCTCCAAGAATTATATGGGATTGAATGAAAGAAATAAAAAAAACCAATTTGCTTCACGGAAACTGAGACATGCTATTTTTCTGAGTGTCTCTCTTTCTGTCTATGCTTGCCTTTACTGTTTAGGAAGAAGCCAGTCTTCAGTGATCCCCCACATAGATAGGAAGATATTTATTTGCTGATAGAATGATGGAATTTAATATGACTGGGGAAATTAGATATCTTGCGAAACATATTAACGAAGAAAGCTGAGGAGTGCTAAAGATTGTATGGATGAGTGCATGAAAGAGCAGGGGTTGTAGAGCAAAACAAAGGAAATGGCAGACATGAACAGGACTGAGTGTAAAAAATCAAAAGGGAGACCCAATGATATAAAGAGGGGGGGGGAAACTGCCTAAAGGAGGAAAGGATCAGATCATGGCTGAGGTTGCCTGCAGTTCCAGTTTCCCAAACACAGCTCAAAGCTTCTTAAATCTTATTCCAGAAATCCAACGATATCTTTGTCTTTTTTTTCCACAGCTCCCAAAGAGATAGAATAGCTCTAGTATTCCTCCCCCCTTCATGGATTACTGCCTTGTCGTGGCGAAGGGGCTTGCGTAATTCAATGAAGCTATGAGCTATGCCGTGCAGGGCCACCCAAGATGGAAAGGTCATAGCTGAGAGTTCTGACAAAACGTGATCCACTGGAGAAGGAAATGGCAACCCACTCCAGTATCTTTGCCATGAAAACCCTATGGACAGTACCAAAAGGCAAAACGATATGACGCTGGAAGATGAGCCCCTCAGGTCGGAAGGCGTCCAATATGCTACTGGGGAAGAGCAGAGGGCTAGTACTAGTAGCGCCAGAAAGAATGAAGCGACTGGGCCAAAGCCGAAAGGACGCTCAGCTGTGGATATGTCTGGTGGTGAAAGGAAAGTCCGATGCTGTAAAGAGTTTTTCTCCATAGGAACCTGGAATGTAAGATCCATGAATCAAGGAAAGCTGGACGTGGTCAAACAAGAGATGACAAGACTGAACATCGACATCTTAGGTATCAGCGAACTAAAATGGACAGGAATGGGTGAATTTAATTCAGATGACCATCAGGTATACTACTGCGGGCAAGAATCCCTCAGAAGAAATGGAGTAGCCTTCATAGTCAATAAAAGAGTAGGAAAATCAATACTGGGATACAATCCTCAAAATGACAGAATGATCTCAGTTCGAATCCAAGGCAAACCATTCAATATCACAGTAGTCCAGGTCTATGCCCCAACCACCAGTGCTGAAGAGGATGAAATTGACCGGTTCTATGAAGCCCTACAGCACCTTATAGAAGTAACACCAAAAAATGATGTCCTTATCATCATGGGGGATTGGAATGCTAAAGTAGGAAGCCAAAAGATAACTGGAATAACAGGCAAGTTTGGCCTTGGAGTACAAAATGAAGCAGGGCACAGGCTGATAGAATTTTGTCAAGAGAATACGATGGTCATAGCAAACACTCTTTTCCAACAACCCAAGAGACGGCTCTACACATGGACATCACCAGACGGTCAACACAGAAATCAGATTGACTATATGCTCTGCAGCCAAAGATGGAGAAGCTCTATACAGTCGGTAAAAACAAGACCAGGAGCTGACTGTGGCTCAGACCATGAGCTTCTCCTTGCAAAGTTTAGGCTTAAACTGAAGAAAGTAGGGAAAAGCACTAGGCCACTCAGGTATGAATTAAATCATATCCCTGTTGAATATACAGTAGAGGTGACAAATAGATTTAAGGAATTAGATCTGATAGACAGAGTGCCTGAAGAACTATGGACAGAGGTTCGCGACATTGTACAACAGGTAGCAACCAAAACCATCCCAAAGAAAAAGAAATGCAAGAAAGCAAAATGGCTGTCTGAGGAAGCTTTGCAAATAGCTGAGGAAAGGAGGGAAGCGAAAGGCAAGGGAGAAAAACATAGATATGCCCAATTGAATGCAGAATTCCAGAGAATAGCTAGAAGAGATAAGAATGCCTTCTTAAATGAACAGTGCAAAGAAATAGAAGAAAACAATAGAATAGGGAGGACCAGAGATCTTTTCAAGAAAATTGGAGAGATGAAGGGAACGTTTCATGCAAAAATGGGCATGATAAAGGACCAAAATGGCAGGGACCTAACAGAGGCAGAAGAGATTAAGAAGAGGTGGCAAAATTACACAGAAGAACTATACAAGAATGAGCTTAATGTCCCAGATAATCACAATGAGGTGATCACTGACCTCGAGCCAGACATCCTAGAATGTGAGGTGAAGTGGGCCTTAGAAAAGCTGAGCAACAACAAAGCTAGTGGAGGTGACAGTATTCCAGCTGAGCTATTCAAAATCTTAAAAGACAGTGCAGTAAAAGTGCTACACTCAATTTGCCAGCAAATTTGGAAAACTCAACAGTGGCCACAGGATTGGAAAAGATCAGTTTACATTCCAATTCCAAAGAAAGGCAGTGCCAAAGAATGTTCAAACTATCGCACCATTGCACTCATTTCTCATGCTAGTAAAGTCATGCTTAAAATCCTACAAGCTAGACTTCAGCAGTATGTGGATCGAGAACTACCAGAAGTACAGGCAGGATTTCGAAGAGGCAGAGGAACTAGAGATCAAATTGCCAACATACGCTGGATCATGGAGAAAGCTAGGGAGTACCAGAAAAACATCTACTTCTGCTTCATTGACTATGCTAAAGCCTTTGATTGTGTGGATCATAACAAACTGTGGCAAGTTCTTAAAGAGATGGGAGTACCAGACCATCTTATTTGTCTCTTGAGAAACCTATATGCGGGTCATGAAGCAACAGTGAGAACTGGACACGGAACCACTGATTGGTTCAAAATTGGGAAAGGAGTCCGGCAAGGCTGTATACTGTCGCCCTGCCTATTTAACTTATATGCAGAGCACATCATGAGAAAGGCAGGGCTAGATGAATCAAAAGTTGGAATTAAGATTGCCGGAAGAAATATCAACAACCTAAGATACGCAGATGATACCACTCTAATGGCAGAAAGTGAAGAAGAACTAAAGAGCCTCTTGTTGCGGGTGAAGAAGGAGAGTGCAAAACTTGGGTTGAAACTTAACATTAAGAAAACCAAGATCATGGCATCTGGCCCTCTCAATTCTTGGCAAATAGATGGGGAAGAAATGGAGGTAGTGACAGATTTTATTTTCCTGGGCTCCAAGATCACTGCAGATGGGGACTGTAGCCAAGAAATTAAAAGACGCTTGCTCCTGGGGAGGAAAGCCATGGCAAATCTAGACAGCACACTAAAAAGCAGAGACATCACCCTGTCAACAAAAGTGCGTATAGTCAAGGCTATGGTCTTCCCAGTTGCAATGTATGGCAGTGAAAGTTGGACCATAAGAAAGGCTGAGCGCCAAAGAATTGAGGCCTTTGAACTATGGTGCTGGAGAAGACTCCTGCGAGTCCCTTGGACTGCAAGGCGATCAAACTGGTCAGTCCTAGAGGAGATCAATCCTAACTGCTCTTTAGAAGGCCAGATCCTGAAGCTAAAACTCAAATACTTTGGCCACCTAATGAGAAGAAAGGACTCACTGGAGAAGAGCCTAATGCTGGGAAAGATCGAGGGCAATAGAAGAAGGGGACGACAGAGAATGAGGTGGCTGGATGGAGTCACTGAAGCAGTAGGTGTGAGCTTAAATGGACTCCAGAAGATGGTAGAAGACAGGAAGGCCTGGAGGAATGTTGTCCATAGGGTCGCGATGGGTCGGACACGACTTCGCAGCTAACAACAACAAGTATTCCTCCAAGCAACTTGACATATTAACAACTGTAAACAACTTGATATGCACCTTAAAGGTCCTGACTGCCCCCAAGCAACAAAAATAGGCTGAAAAACACCTCTGTAAATGGAGACAAAATACTTTGAAATGCTCCCGGTCTCCTCGTTTTATTAATTTAAGGTGACTAACTCAGGCTGAAACCTATCCTGGAGACTTCCTATCTGCCCAAACAAAGTATAGAGAGGAGCCATGTGTGTGCATACATCTTACTTTGTAGAAGGCAATTTTTTTTTAAAAAAGGCAGGAACATAACAGAACATAGTTATTGAATAAATGACTACTAATTAAAATGAACTGCTTACATAGTAAACCACCCTTTTAAAAAAAATTGAACCCCCCCCACAGCTAATCTCAACCATTCTCTACTTGAGACATCTGGGATGAAATGTCGAATTGAAGATGGCTTCAGTTCAACATTTATCATTGACTTTTCCTCTTGTTGACAGACGAACAGTCGAAGAGAAGACTAGGGTTTCTTTGATGTCTTTTAGTTCATTTTCTTCTCCCTCTTTACTGGTAGTCAGACTTTCAGCCTGGTGAGGTAGAGTTCTGATCAGTCCCATTTGGCGCTCAAGTGGCTGCTGAGAATCAAAACGTAAGTTCTAATCTCTCTGTGTGGGTTTTCTGTGAACTTCAGTGTTAAGGCTTCTATCTTCCTTAATGTATGCTGAACAGTCCAGCAAGCCCAGACTGTTTTATTTAATCTTCCCCGTGTGAACTTAGTGAATCTGCTCACAGAGACGATGTGTTTGGTGAAGTCTTTCACCTCCTAAGTATCTCCTCCTATGTTTTCTAAGGACATTGATGATGACAATTTTTCATTCAGGGTTCTTTGTGAATGACAGTAAAATACGTGGAAAAATCCCGTTGCCAATTAAAATGAACCTACAGTTAGGGTTAGGGTTCTAGTTTGGTCCACCTGGAACCATGACAGAGAATTGTTGTTAGGGATAGGAACTTAGTGGTTTTCTAAAGTAGGTAAAGGTAAAGGTAAAGGTTCGCCCGCACATGCGTGCTAGTCATTTCCAACTCTAGGGGCCAGTGCTCATCTCCGTTTCAAAGCCAAAGAGCCAGCGCTTGTCCGAGGATGTCTCCGTGGTCATGTGGCCGGCATGACTAGACGCCAAAGGAGCATGGAACGCCGTTACCTTCCCACCGGAGTGGTCCCTATTTTTCTACTTGCATTTTTACATGCTTTCGAACTGCTAGGTTGGCAGAAGCTGGGACGAGTAACAGGCACTCATTCTGTTATGTGGCACTCGGGATTCGATCCGCCAAACTGCCGACCTTCTGATCAACAAGCTCAGCGTCCTAACCCACTGAGCCACCACGTCCCTTCTAAAGTAAGAGATGGTGAAAGCTTTTACTTTTGACTTGTTTCTGGATGACAATAAAATACATGGGAAAAGACATTTCCATAAAAATGAATGTAGGATTAGGATAAGGATTAGGGTTGAGTTAGGGTTAGGGTTAGCTCTCCTTGGAGTCATGGCCAAAAATTGCTAAGGACAGATTCTTAGAGTTTTTTTTAAAGAAAGTAACATTGACATATTTAAGTTGGGTGCTGTTTATGGAGCACAGTAAAATGCATGGAAAAATCCCATAACCCTATATTCATTTTAAATGGCAATAGGATTTTCCCATGTGATTTACTGAGCGTCACAATCTAGTCTGTACACAAAGGTGTAACTTTTACTTTCCTTAGAAAACCACTAAGAATCTATCCCTAGAATTACTTTTTGGCAATGATTCAAACTAGACCTAACCCTAACCCTAAGCCTAAATCTAACCCTAACCCTCTATTCATTTTAATTGGGAATGAGATTTTCCCATGTAAATTACTAGTCATCAGACAAAATTCTGAATGAAAAGTGAAACTGTTACTTTCCTTAGAAAACCACTAAGAATTAATCACTAGCATTAATTTGGGGGCGTGATTCCAACTAGATCTAACCCTAAGCATAATCCTAACCCTAATCATAATCCTATATTCATTTTAATTGGCAATGCGATTTAGCCATGTAAGCGTAAATATGCATCATAATCAACAGTGAAAGACAAACTGTAACTTTTATTTTCCTTAGAAAACAACTAAGAATTCATCATTAGCATTAGTTTTTGGTATGGATTTCAAATAGACCTAACCCTAACCCTAACTCTAACTTTGACCCGAACCCTATATTCATTTTAATTGGCAATGGAATTTTCCCATATAATATGTGGTGCGTCATAATCAAATCCAAATGAAAAGCTGTAAATACTGCTTTCCTATGAAAACCACTAAACTGATTCCTAGCATTACTTTTTGGGCATGATTCCAAATAGACCTAAGCATAACCCTAACTCTAAGCCTCTATTCATTTTAAATGGTAATGGGATTTTTCCATGTAATTTACTGTGCATCATAATTCCCCATCCCCCAAACCTTGCTGCTGCCAAGGTGGATCCCGGGCTGCAATGTGTGCAACCTAAGCCTAACTGTAATCCTAACCCTCTATTTATTTTAACTGGCAATAGGATTTTCCCATGTAATTTACTGTAAGTCAGAATAAACTCCGAATGAAAAATTGTAACTGCTACTTTCCTTTAAAAACCATTAAAAGTCCATCACTGGCATCAGTATTTGACATAATTCCAAATAGACCTAACCCTAATGTTAACCCAAACTCTAACCCTATATGCATTTTAAAATGGCAATGGAACTTTCCCATATAATTTACTGAGACTCCAAATCAAGTCCGAAAAAAGCTGTAACTATTAATTTCCTCAGAAAACCACTAAAAATCCATCCCTAGCATTAACATTTTGCTCACATTTCCAAATAGAGCTGACCCTAAGCATAAACCTAATCCTCACCCTAACCCTAACCCTATATTCATTTTAATTGGCAAAGGGGTTTTCCCATGCAATTTACAGCGCCTCAGAAACAAGTCCAAATGAAAAGCTGTAACCGTTACTTGCCTAAGAAAATCACTAAGAATCCACTCCTAGCATTAGTTTTTAGTCATGATTCCAAATAGACCTAACCCTAACCCAAGTCCTATATTAATTTTAATTGTCAATGAGATTTTCCCATATAATTTACTGAGCTTCAGAATCAAGTCCCCCCAAAAGCTGTAAGTGTTACTTGCCTTACAAAATGACTAAGAATCCGTCAATAGCATTAGTTTGGGGGCATTTTTTCAAATAGACCTAATCCTAACCCTCTATTTATTTTAATTGACTATGGGATTTTCCCATATACGGTAATTTACTTTCCCACATAATCAAGTCCGGATGAAAAGCTGTAACTGTTACTTTCCTTAGACAACCTCTAAGAATCCATCACTGGCATTAGTTTTGGGGTATGGGTCAAATGAGACGATACCCCAACCCCAACCCTAACTCCAACCATATATTCATTTTAAATGGCAATGGTATTTTCCCATGTAATTTACTATGTGTCATAATCAAGTACAAAGAAAAAGCTGTAACTGTTACTTTCCTTAGAAAACAACTAAGAATCCACCCGTAGCATTACATTTTGGTTACAATTCCAAATAGAGCTAACTCTAACCATAACCTTAACCATAACCCTAACCCTAGCCTTGACATTAACCCTAGTTTCATTTTTACTGTCTATAGGATTTTCCCATATATTTCATTAGGTAACATCTTCCTAAAATATAGTCCTAAATCCATTTTTCAGTCCTCATTCAACCTTAACCCCAACGCTAGCTGCAAATCTAGCCCTAGCGTTAACCCTGACCTAGTTTCACTTTCATTGTCAATGGGATTTTCCCAGGAATTTCACTACGGTCCACGAAAGGGTCCAAACAAAAAGCTGTTAGGTTCTCTTTCCTTTGAGAACCTCCTAAAATTTAGCCCTCATGCCATTTTTCAGCCATGAGTCCAAAGGGATCTAATCCTAACCCTAGCTCCAGCCCTAACCCTAGTTTCATTTTCATTGTCAATGGGAATTTCTTATATATTTCACTTCAGTCCACAAAAGAGTAAGAACAAAAAGCTGTTATGTTCTCTTTCCTTTGAGAACCTCCTAGAAACTAGCCCTAACTACCTTTTTCAGCCTGACTCTAAAGGCATCTAACACTAACACTAACCCTAGACCACACCCTATCCCTAGTTTCATTTTCACTATCAATGAGATTTCCCATGCATTTCACTATGGTACACAAAAGAGTAAGAATGAAAAACTGTTACGTTCTCTTTCCTTTGAGAACCTCCTAGAAACTAGCCCTAACCACCTTTATCAGCACTGATTCCAAAGGGATCTAACCCTAACCCTAACCCTAGACCTAACCCTAACCCTAGTTTCATTTTCATTGTCAATGGGATTTTTCCGTGCATTTCACTGTGGCCCATAAAAGAGTAAGAACAAAAGGCTGTTATGTTCTTTTCCTTTGAGAACCTCCTAGAATCTAGTCCTCACATCAGTTTTCAGCTCTAACAAAAAGGTATCTAACCCTAATTGTAACCCTAGCCCTAATCCTAACCCTAGTTTAGTTTTCATTATCACATCACATCATTTTTCAGCCCTGATTGCAAATCGATCTAACAGGAACCCTAACCCTAGCTCTAACCCAAACCCTATTTTCATTTTCATTTTCATTATCGATGGGATTTTCCTGTGTATTTCACTACAGCCGACAAAAGAGTCCAAACGAAAAGCTGGAATGTTCTCTTTCTTTTGAGAACCTTCTAGAAACTAGCGCTCACATGATTTTTCAGCCCTGACTACAAATCGATCTAACCGTAACTCTAGCCCTAGCCCTAGCCCTAACCCTAGTTTCATTTTAATTGTCAATGGGAGTTTCCCATGTGTTTCAAAGAGCCCAAACGAAAAGCTGCTAGGTTCTCTTTCCTTTGAGAAACTCCTAGAATCTAGCCCTCACATCATTTTTCCGCCCTGATTCTAAAGGGATCTAACCCTTACCGTAACCATAGTTTCACTTTCATTATCAATGGGATTTCACTGCGGCCCTCAAAAGAATAAGAATGAAAAGCTGTTATATTCTCTTTCCTTTGAGAACCTCCTAGAAACTAGCCCTAACCACTTTTTAGCTCTGACTCCAAAGAGATCTAACCCTAACCTTAACCGTACTTTCATTTTTGTTGGCAGTGGGATTTTGCCATGCATTCACTGCGGCCCACAAGAGTCCGAACAAAAAGCTGTTATGTTCTCTTTCCTTTGAGAACCTCCTAGAATCTAGCCTTCACATCATTTTTCATCCCTGACTCCAAATCGATCTAACCCTAACCCTAACCCTAACCCTAGTTTCATTTTCATTGTCAGTGGGATTTTCCCATGTATTTCACTGCGCTCCACAAAAGAGTATGAAGAAAAAGCTGTTATGTTCTTTCCTTTGAGAACCTCCTAGAATCTAGCCTTCACAGAATTTTTCAGCCCTGACTCTAAAGGGATCTAACCCTAATCCAAACCCTAAACCCAATTTTATTTTCATTGTCAATGGGATTTTCCCATGCATTGACTGCAGCCCAAAAAAGTGTCCAAATGAAAAACTGTTATGTGCTCTTTATTTTGAGAACCTCCTAGAATCTAGCCCTACCTCCCTTTTACAGCCCTGACTCCAAAGTTACCCGTAACCCTAGACCTAACCCTAATCCTATTTTCATTTTCATTGTCAGTGGGATTTTCCCATGAATTTTATTGTGGCCCACAAAAGAGTCCGAAAGAAATGCTGTTATGTTCTCTTTCCTTTGAGAATCTCCTGGAATCTAGCACTCACATCATTTTAAAGCCCTGACTCCAAAGGTATCTAACCCTAATCATAACCCATGTTTCATTTTCATTCTCAATGAGATTTTCCCATGTAATGTACTGTCCGTCAGAATCAAGTCTGAATTAAAAACTGTAATTGTTACTTTCTTTAGAAAACTACTAAGAATCTACCTCTAGCTTTAGATATCGGTCATGATTCCAGATAGACCTAACCCTAACTTTAACTCTAACCCTAACCCTAACCCTAACCCTAACCCTAACCCTAACCCTAACCCTAATCCTAATCCTAATCCTATATTCATTTTATTTGGCAATGGGATTTTCCCATGTAATTTGCTGTGCCTCAGAATCTAGCCAGAAACTTGATTCCTTAATGGGTACTTTAGTTAAAAAAAACACTAAGAATGCATCCCTAGCACTAGATTTTGGTCACGATACCAAATAGACCTAACCCTAACCCTTGCCCTATATTAAATTTTATATTTATTAATTTTTTTTATTTTTTTATTAGGTTTTCCTATGTACGGTAATTTACTTTGCACCAGAATCAAGTATGAATGAAAAACTGTAACTGTTAACTTTCCTTAGAAAATCACCAAGAATCCAGCCATAGAATTAGATTTTGGTCATGATTCCAAATAGACCTAACCCTAACCCTAGCCCTAATCCTAACCCTCACCCAGGGGTTCCTAACCAGGGATGCTCGCACCCCCCGGTGTGTGTGAGATGATATTCCAGGGGGTACGAAAACTTGGGGTTTTCAAAATTATAGTTATATGCATAATTCATTACCATTATTTTGAACTTTTGTAAGGGGTGCGAGAATATATTAGAAGTGTTCTAGGGCTGCAGGGTATAAAAAAGGTTGGAAGCCACTGCCCTAGCCCTAATCCCATATTCACTTTAATTGGCAATGTGATTTTCCCATGTAATTTACTGTAAATCAGATGTAACTGTTACCTGTTACTTTCATTATAAAACCACTAAGAATCCAGCCCTAGCATTAGATTTTGGTCATGATTTGAAATAGACCTAACCCTAACCCTAATCCTAATCCTATATTCATTTTAATTGGGCATGGGATTTTCCCATGAAATTTACTGTGCCTCAGAATCAAGTCCGATTGAAAAACTGTAACTGCTACTTTCATTATAAAACCACTAAGAATCCAGCCCTAGCATTAGATTTTGGTCATGATTCGATATAGACCTAACCCTAACCCTAATCCTAATCCTATATTCATTTTAATTGGGCATGGGATTTTCCCATGGAATTTACTGTGTCTCAGAATCACATCCGAATGAAAAGCTCTAACAGTTACTTTCCTTAGAAAACTACTGAGAATCCACCCCTAGCATTAGATGTCAGTCATGATTCCAAGTAAAGCTAACCCTAACCCTAACCTTATTCTTAACCCTAACCGTAATCCTATATTCACGTTAATTGGCAATGGGATTTTCCCTTGAAATTTACTGTGCCCTAAACCTAACGCTAACCCCAACTCTAACATCTATTCATTTTAATTGGTAATGGGATTTTCCCATGTAATTTACTGTGCGTCAGAATCAAACCTGAATGAAAAATTGTAACTGCTACTTTCTTTAAAAAAAACCCCACTAAGAATCCAGCCATAGTATTACATTTTGATTATGATTCCAAATAGATCTAATCTTAACCCTAACTCTAACCCTAACCCCTATCCTAATCCTAATCCTAATCCTAATCCTATATTCATTTTAATTGGCAATGGGATTTTCCCATGTAATTATCACAATCTAGTTCATTCAAAAAGGTGTAACTGTGACTTTCCCTAGAAAACAACTAAGAATTCATCCCTAGCATTAGTTTTTGACTGCTAAGTTTAGGGTTACAGGTAGGGTTTGGTTTACTTGGAATCATGGCTGAAATCTAATGTTAGGGATATACGTATGTTTAGCAGTTTTCTAAGGAAAGACACAGTGACAGCTTTTTGTTCAGTGTTGTTTGTGGTCCACAGTAGGATACATGGGGAAATCTTATTGCTAGTGGAAATGAATCTAGTGTTAGGTTTAGTATTGGGGTTATGGTTAGGGGTCCTTGGGGTCATCTCCAAAACCTAATGCTAGTGATTGATTTTTAGAGGTTTTCTAAGGAAAGCAATGTTGACCAATCTTTGTACGGAGTTCTTTGTGGACCAAAATAAAATACATGGGAAAATCCCACTGGCAGTGAAAACATATATAAGGTTAGTTTAAGGTTAGGATTAGGTCTACTTGGTGTCCTGGTAAAAACTATTGCTAAGGATAGTTTCTTAGAAGTTTTATAAGGAAAGCAACTTTGACATATTTTCATTCTGAGTTGTTTGAGAACCACCGTAAAACACTTGGGGAATTCTGTTGCAAATTAAAATGAAACTAGCCTTAGTATTAAGGTTAGATCTACTTGGAGTCATGCCCCAAAAGCAGAACTTAAGGCTATCCCAACTGGGCCTTTGTGAAATCAAAAATAAATGCAGCAGGAGTTCCTCCATAATAGATGAAGAACAGAGCAACAAATAAAGCAGTGTTGTCATTCAATATGTTGCTGGATTATCTGAAAAGCTGAGGTGGATATTCAAGCAACACAACATACACACATACTTAAACTCAAGAACACATTAAGGCAGTAGCTTGTTCACCCAAAGTATAAAACACTCAGAAAGAAACCGAGAAATGTGATACGTGGAATACAATGCAGTGAGACATGTGCAGACCTGTACATTAATGAAACAAAACAACTGCTTAACAAATGCATGGAACAGCATAGGAGAACAAATCCATCAAAATCAGTGGTCCATCAGTATTTGAGAAACAAAGTTCACTTTTTTGAAAACATTAAAGTCCACATTCTGGATAAAGAGGACCATTGGTTTGAAACGGGTAAAAAAGACTGTTTCAATTGAGCAGCCCTTTTTCAACAGAGGGGGAGGGATAAGGCACCACTTATCTTCTGTCTATGACACAGTCCTTTCAGCAATTCCAAAAAAGATTCCACACCCATTTTCAAACTGATTCAGGTAACCCTGAGGGCACAGATAAACTCCCAAGTGGCCTCAACAGCTCTCAGAGAGAGCGCTAATGACCAGATGACTGCAAAGAAATATGATCCTTCTATTCTACCCTCATCCTGTCAGAACTGATAAAGCTTCTTAGATGAGAAGTGAAAAACAAAGAAAGTCCAGTGAGCTTTTGAGGGGGGGGAAATTCCTTTGAAACAACCATGACCTGGATGAATGAGAATCTCTATAGACATTTTGCAGACATTTCATTACCCAAACTTTGTGACATTATCAGTTCCCACACATAAAAATGTTTATACCATATTCTGTACCTAAAAAGCCTTATAATTCCTGCCTACAAATTAAAAAAGGAAGGAAGGAAGGAAGGAAGGAAGGAAGGAAGGAAGGAAGGAAGGAAGGAAGGAAGGAAGGAAGGAAACTAGTAAAGTTAGCCTAGGTCTATGGTAGAACCAATGGGGTTCTCTTCTCATCCCTGATTCTGCTATAGCCTTGTGAAACCTTATGCTACTTTTATGTTCTGATCAGTCACAATTCTAACAACAGGTGATGATATGAATAGAAGGAGAAATTAGACTAGGTGGTATCAACAAAGTATAAAGATGAGATTATAGTTACTCAGAATTCTGTAACTAGAATCCAAGATCATAATTATTAACTCTGCAGGTAAGAGGGATGGAGCAAATTGTCTTAGCATTAGTCTGGAGATTTAGAATTTGAGTTAGATATAAGTTTCATGTTGTGCTTCTTCTGATCCGTTAAAGAACTGATATATTTTAATGTTGTTGATGATTTCTTTTATACAAGAAATCTTCCAGCTGCATGTATAGTTTGTATACAAAATGGTGTTTAGGAAAAATGCAAACTAAAGCAAGTTGAAGAAAGAGACTGAGGGGAATTTTCTGGCTCCAAGCCTTAAGAATAAAGTGATGCAAGGTCAGAACTGAGAAGACAGCAACAGAGAGCAAGTACTGCCTCTGCAAAGAAGCTAAAGAAACAATGGACCACTTAGTTAGCCGCTGCAAGACGATCACACAGAAAGAGTAATCACAAGCAAAAGCATGACAAAGTAGCAACAAGGGTGCATTGGAATATCTGCAAGAAATACCACTTGCCTGCAAGTAAGAACTACTGGGATCACAAAATAGGGAAAGTAATAAAAAATAAAGATGTTAAAATGCTCCGGGACTTTAGAATTCAAACAAACATCTCCCACATAACACTCCAGTCTTTATAAATGTCAATAAGAAAGACAAAAAGTCTGGTTAGCAGATATTGCAATACCTGGAGACAGCAAAATAGAAGAGAAAGAACTGGAGAAAATCTCAAAATACAAAGACCTACAAATAGAAGTAGAATGACTGTGGCAAAAGGAAGCAAAGATAGTACCAACAGGAATAGGTGCCTTGGGTGCAATCCCTTGAACACCCTCAGTATCGACAAAATCACCAACAATCAATAGCAAAAGCAGTTTTACTTGGAACAGCTTACATCCTGTGACAATGCCTTTAATACGATCAAACACAACATCTGCTTATCCTGGGTCCTTGGGAAGAACTCAGTAAGTGGATAAAAATGCCAAATCTATTCTAAACATCTAGCTTACTGTGTGACCACCCATAATTACAATAATGCAGCCTGGGGAAATATTTAAATGTTACCCTGCAGACTTGCCATGTACAATATCCATAAACACACTAACCCTCCCCCCATTTTCTAACCTGACAGTCACAATATTCTTGAGCCAATGCCTGAACTCCATTCTTTTGGACCTTTTTAGTTTCCTTTTTCCCCTCAGGGATCCACCTAAGCTGAATATCTATCTCTTGAAATAATGTTCAGTTGATATTACACACAATGGATTCCCAATGCATTGCCTTCTCTCAGTACTTCTCTCTTCTACTTTTTTCTTAACTAGGAGAAAAACTTGCATATGATTCTTTTATGTTTCATCATCAGCTGTGTTATTGACTATATAGAAAGCTGGAATACCGTAGTCATGATTAAAGATCACACAGCATTAAATCTTGTCATTATGGATTGACCCTGATTGGACTGGTTATTGGATTCCTAAAATTTGGTTTTTCTGTGGACTGGAGCAGACTTTGTTCTTGTTCCTGATTTAATACACGTCGTAACGAACCTGGTTATCTGCAGCTACTTTAACATGTAGACTGTTAACTTCTTTGACTCTTTTCTTCTTCATTTGTATGCAGTCAGATTCTTCAGTAGATATCTGATTATTCATTTATCTTGTATCACACATGATACAGTGTAATTATTTTAGTATCTTAAAAACCTTTGAAAGCCTGAAGAGATTAGACCTAATTAATCATGGCTTGATTTATTGTCCTGCCATGTGGTAAGTGTTATGGGGTAGGAGCAGCAGCTCTGCAGGTACCACCAGGTGGCGCTGTGCTGTGGCTGGATTGGCTGAAGGGTTTTCAGCGGGAGATTCGGATGGATGGATTGGCCAGAGTGATACCTGGCTAAGTATATAAGGGGTCCAGGTAACCCCCTTTGTTCAGTACACGCCTACCACTAATAAAAAGCTGTTATGCGGTACTCATCTGTTTCTTCCTTGCCATGCAGTCCAGAACCCACTACACAATAGTAAGAATTTTATCATTTATGAATTACAAGAAAATGATAAAATGTCATTTGCAAACACAAAATTGCCTTAGCTAGTTGTTTATCTCCACACAGTCTGAGTTGCATGAGGGCAGGATCACACTTCCTCATCCCACAACACCACTGTAACATGCATTCGCCTCTTCTGAATCATGCTATCAACCAAGTGTGGAAGCCTCTGAAGGACAGAATGAGCAAAGCTGTTTCAACAGAGTGAATCTCTATGAGCTTCTGGGATTTCATTTCACAGAGAGTGTGCATGTTTCAAGAGTGCTCTACAGACCAACATTAGCCAATCCTTTTGCCAATGTAGAAATGATACTGGAAAGAGGGCAAGATTATTACAGGTTTGAGAATTGTCTTCTCTGCTCCACTAAAATTGCATGAAGAAAAATACCTGGATGAGACTGCATTGGGCAAGAGATTACTGAACATATCCAAAAGTGTTGGGACATCTCAGATCTCAACGAACACAACACGTTTTTAACACAGAACAACTGTTCATGGATATGATATTATCCATTCAGTCTGTATGACTCTTGGTGATTCCATGGGCCAGGTCTCTCCACATCTTCTGATCTTGCATTACTTCGTTGAATTATTCTGTCCTTTGGCTGGTGTCAGCTTTGAAGGTGGTTTGTGGATAAGGTACTGTAATAAGTTTCACATGTAGCCTGAATTACATAATAATTCTGTCTTCTTCTCTTTTCCACTGCCTCCTTCACCCAGTTTAAATCCTACATCAGTCTTGCCATTTTTTGCATTTGATAGAATGAAATTCAGCTCATGTAAACTGATGTCTTTCAATAAATTTGTTAGTGAGAAAAGATACCCCGAGTCCTCCTGATTTTTTTTTTGCACGAGGTTAGTAACTCTGCACTACTGATCTGTTGAACTGTATTCTTTGAATCACCTCCTGCTTCCTCCACCTTTTACATCACATGATTTAGTTCCCCACTCACTGGAATCTTTTGGGTTGACTTGTCTTCAGTTACTATGGACTCATTTGACCTGAAGTAGGGCTAAAATGTCTTTATACCCATTCTAATTTCCCTGACAAAATTAAAGATCTGATCACCTTCTCTGAGATTTCAGCATTTGATGAGAATCCATTCTCAAAATAATTGTGGAATCTGGAAGTCTTATTTGTAATCAATGAGATTTATAAGCAAAGGCCACCATCTAAACACATGTAGCATTGTGCTGTCCATTTGCAAACTAAATTCTATCACGCTAAACCAGTTTACATTAATGCAAAGGTCTAGGCTACTATTTTGCCTGTACTGAGATGCTTCCTGTCCTATGAATTATATGCTCTAAATTTATTTTGCAAGCTCCTTGTACATCATAAAAATCAAAATAGGCCATGTATATAAAGCTGATGTTTAATTTATTATATTGACATGTATCATCAAAGGAATCACATTCCATGTGATTCTGGTACTCTGGCTTGATTATTTCAGAAGGATAAATGCCATTCTTTGAATATTTTTATCTAGGGTAAAAATACTACTAGCAGGTTGAATGTTATCTTTTCCTTCAAGTCAGACAATCTTCAATACTATGTTTTCCTGAAAATAAGACCTGGTGTTATTTATTTATTTTTGCCTCCAAAAGAGGCACCAGGTCTTATTTTGGGGTGTGTGTGTATCTTTTCCACTCACTCCGGCACCAACAGCCCCGCCTAGCCAGCCCACTTCTGCAGCTGAAGGAGCAGCTTCATTCTGCAGCTGAGAATGGAGCTCCGGCCTGCATTTTACAGTCAAAGGACTTTCTGGGAGGCCACTGCAGCCAAGAACTGAGCTATGGATTCATGGCTGCAGAGGCCTTGCAGAACTGAGCTATGGATTGGGGATGCTGCAGAAGAAGTGGGCCAGTGAGGAAAGGCCTGGCTGCAACGTCTGTATACATAAACTTTTCTGCAAATGACAAGCTGGGTGAAGTTCCAATTCCTCCAATTTTCTGACAGACAAAGATTATTATTATTATTATTTTTAATTCCATTTATATCCCGCCCTTCTCCGAAGACTCAGGGCGGCTTACAAGCTTATCAGTAGCCTTCATTCTATGTATATGCCTGCTTATTAGGGCTTTCACACACACACCCCAAGCGGCATTATTACAAAGTCAGCTTAATTGCCCCCAACAATCTGGGATTATGCAAATGAACCTAGGTGAATTCATAGTATGAATTATCAACTGAGCCTGTCTATGCAATGGAGAGAAAGGGCTCACACACTCCTCCACTGTTATTTCAGCTCCCTTGGTTTGTGTTTGGAAGTCAGAGACAAATCTACATTTTATGTACAGGCCAGGAATTCTGGAATTAATTAAAAGTGCCAGTCCAAACTTCTATTGCAACATACTGATTTTGACATCACCCTAATACTGGCAGAACTGTGAGAAGTTAATTGAATTATTCTATGGACTTTAAAGTTGATTGAGAAAGCTGCACTGGTAATCTATACACAAGTTAACAGCAAAAAATAAAATAAGTTACACATTTTCAATGCTAGTTTTGGAGGTCTATTCAAAGCCCCAGCATCATTTTTATTTCCACATTATATTTATAATTCTTCAATGGAATGTATATTGCTTATCTTATTTCAAGTCAAATTCCCATACCATCTCTTTTTGTATGGTATATTCAGACTGATGTCAGCCGGGGAATCTTTCTCATTATCTATTGCCTAATCCTTTTCACCCAAGGAACAGGGATGGCATAGGAAATATTCTTCATAGAAGGCATATATTTCATCTCTGATTTTTCCTAGAGAAATGAGAGCAGTTCCTGCCCTATGAGAAGTGGTTCCCCCCAGCCCAAAAATCAGACTGCCCCAACCTGGTAATGTTTTGAAGTAGCCTTGAAGACTTGGATCTTCTTCCAGGCCTTTGGCAAGGGTGAGTAAAGCCCCCTTGGATGGTGTGGGTTTGTTTTGTTGTTGTTATTGTTCCTGTATGGTTCTTGTCATTTTTGCCATCTTTTGTTCTTTACTTTTGTTTCATTGCATTTTCTAATGTTTTTATTTGTGAACCTCCCAGAATCATTGAGAGTTAGGTAGCATTCAAATCAGATAGATAGCTGATAGATAGATAGATCCCCTTCATGGATTACTGCCTTGTCGTGGCGAAGGGGCTTGCGTAATTCAATGAAGCTATGAGCTATGCCGTGCAGGGCCACCCAAGACGGACAGGTCATAGCTGAGAGTTCTGACAAAACGTGATCCACTGGAGAAGGAAATGGCAACCCACTCCAGTATCTGCCATGAAAACCCTATGGACAGTACCAAAAGGCAAAACGATATGACGCTGGAAGATGAGCCCCTCAGGTCGGAAGGCGTCCAATATGCTACTGGGGAAGAGCAGAGGGCTAGTACTAGTAGCGCCAGAAGGAATGAAGCGACTGGGCCAAAGCCGAAAGGACGCTCAGCAGTGGATGTGTCTGGTGGTGAAAGGAAAGTCCGATGCTGTAAAGATTTTTTCTCCATAGGAACCTGGAATGTAAGATCCATGAATCAAGGAAAGCTGGACGTGGTCAAACAAGAGATGACAAGACTGAACATCGACATCTTAGGTATCAGCGAACTTAAATGGACAGGAATGGGTGAATTTAATTCAGATGACCATCAGGTATACTACTGCGGGCAAGAATCCCTCAGAAGAAATGGAGTAGCCTTCATAGTCAATAAAAGAGTAGGAAAATCAATACTGGGATACAATCCTCAAAATGACAGAATGATCTCAGTTCGAATCCAAGGGAAACCATTCAATATCACAGTAGTCCAAGTCTATGCCCCAACCACCAGTGCTGAAGAGGATGAAATTGACCGGTTCTATGAAGCCCTACAGCACCTTATAGAAGTAACACCAAAAAATGATATCCTTATCATCATGGGGGATTGGAATGCTAAAGTAGGAATCCAAAAGATAACTGGAATAACAGGCAAGTTTGGCCTTGGAGTACAAAATGAAGCAGGGCACAGGCTGATAGAATTTTGTCAAGAGAATACGATGGTCATAGCAAACACTCTTTTCCAACAACCCAAGAGACAGCTGTACACATGGACATCACCAGACGGTCAACACAGAAATCAGATTGACTATATGCTCTGCAGCCAAAGATGGAGAAGCTCTATACAGTCGGTAAAAACAAGACCAGGAGCTGATTGTGGCTCAGACCATGAGCTTCTCCTTGCAAAGTTTAGGCTTAAACTGAAGAAAGTAGGGAAAAGCACTAGGCCACTCAGGTATGAATTAAATCATATCCCTGTTGAATATACAGTAGAGGTGACAAATAGATTTAAGGAATTAGATCAGATAGACAGAGTGCCTGAAGAACTATGGACAGAGGTTCGCGACATTGTACAACAGGTAGCAACCAAAACCATCCCAAAGAAAAAGAAATGCAAGAAAGCAAAATGGCTGTCTGAGGAAGCTTTGCAAATAGCTGAGGAAAGGAGGAAAGCGAAAGGCAAGGGAGAAAAACATAGATATGCCCAATTGAATGCAGAATTCCAGAGAATAGCTAGAAGAGATAAGAATGCCTTCTTAAATGAACAGTGCAAAGAAATAGAAGAAAACAATAGAATAGGGAGGACCAGAGATCTTTTCAAAAAAATTGGAGAGATGAAGGGAACATTCCATGCAAAAATGGGCATGATAAAGGACCAAAATGGCAGGGACCTAACAGAGGCAGAAGAGATTAAGAAGAGGTGGCAAAATTACACAGAAGAACTATACAAGAATGAGCTTAACGTCCCAGATAATCACAATGAGGTGGTCACTGACCTCGAGCCAGACATCCTAGAATGTGAAGTGAAGTGGGCCTTAGAAAAGCTGAGCAACAACAAAGCTAGTGGAGGTGACAGTATTCCAGCTGAGCTATTCAAAATCTTAAAAGACAGTGCAGTAAAAGTGCTACACTCAATTTGCCAGCAAATTTGGAAAACTCAACAGTGGCCACAGGATTGGAAAAGATCAGTTTACATTCCAATTCCAAAGAAAGGCAGTGCCAAATAATGTTCAAACTATCGCACCATTGCACTCATTTCTCATGCTAGTAAAGTCATGCTTAAAATCCTACAAGCTAGACTTCAGCAGTATGTGGATCGAGAACTACCAGAAGTACAGGCAGGATTTCGAAGAGGCAGAGGAACTAGAGATCAAATTGCTAACATATGCTGGATCATGGAGAAAGCTAGGGAGTTCCAGAAAAACATCTACTTCTGCTTCATTGACTATGCTAAAGCCTTTGATTGTGTGGATCATAACAAACTGTGGCAAGTTCTTAAAGAGATGGGAGTACCAGACCATCTTATTTGTCTCTTGAGAAAACTATATGCGGGTCAAGAAGCAACAGTGAGAACTGGACACGGAACCACTGATTGGTTCAAAATTGGGAAAGGAGTCCGGCAAGGCGGTATACTGTCGCCCTGCCTATTTAACTTATATGCAGAGCACATCATGAGAAAGGCAGGGCTAGATGAATCAAAAGTTGGAATTAAGATTGCTGGAAGAAATATCAACAACCTAAGATACGCAGATGATACCACTCTAATGGCAGAAAGTGAAGAAGAAGTAAAGAGCCTCTTGTTGCGGGTGAAGAAGGAGAGTGCAAAACTTGGGTTGAAACTTAACATTAAGAAAACCAAGATCATGGCATCTGGCCCTCTCAATTCCTGGCAAATAGATGGGGAAGAAATGGAGGTAGTGACAGATTTTGTTTTCCTGGGCTCCAAGATCACTGCAGATGGGGACTGTAGTCAAGAAATTAAAAGACGCTTGCTCCTGGGAAGGAAAGCCATGGCAAATCTAGACAGCACACTAAAAAGCAGAGACATCACCCTGTCAACAAAAGTGCGTATAGTCAAGGCTATGGTCTTCCCAGTTGCAATGTATGGCAGTGAAAGTTGGACCATAAGAAAGGCTGAGCGCCAAAGAATTGAGGCCTTTGAACTATGGTGCTGGAGAAGACTCCTGCGAGTCCCTTGGACTGCAAGGCGATCAAACCGGTCAGTCCTAGAGGAGATCAATCCTGACTGCTCTTTAGAAGGCCAGATCCTGAAGCTAAAACTCAAATACTTTGGCCACCTAATGAGAAGGAAGGACTCACTGGAGAAGAGCCTAATGCTGGGAAAGATCGAGGGCAATAGAAGAAGGGGACGACAGAGAATGAGGTGGCTGGATGGAGTCACTGAAGCAGTAGGCGTGAGCTTAAATGGACTCCAGAAGATGGTAGAAGACAGGAAGGCCTGGAGGAATGTTGTCCATAGGGTCGCGATGAGTCGGACACGACTTCGCAGCTAACAACAAGATAGATAGATAGATAGATAGATAGATAGATAGATAGATAGATAGATAGATAGATAGATAGATAGATAGAATTTTCTAAAGGTAACTATGCATGACCTTTCATTTGATTTTTCTTATGTTTTCATTAGTAAGAAAGCAAGCATGTAATATGTTCGGTCATCATTCACTTAAGTACAGGAAAGTCTTACCTTAGTGTGATTGGTACAAGGACATCCCTATTAATGGAGTGATTGGCAGTCACTGTCAAAATGTTTGGAGAAGGGCCACAGCCAAACCGAGCAGTTGGCTTCCCATCCATGAGGTAAAGATGAAGGAAATTTTCTGTGTATTCATCACCAGCTTTAAAAAGAATGAGATTATTTATTTATATGACACTTAGACAGAGATAAAGAAGTTCAGTTCTTGATCAGTTTTACACTCCATCTTGATTTTTTCCAATTGGCTCATATTATTTTTATCTCTTTTTTTGGTGGAGGGGAGGGAAGATAGTGGAGAAATGTCCTTTCCCCCACTACCTATAGGAATAGCCTCCATCAAATAATACAGAATAGGAGATAGTTCAGTATCTATTTTTATTTTTATGTATCTTCCTTGTTCACCAATTCCTTTCCATTAAAGTTCCCACCCAATTGTGAGTATTTTTGTAGCTTTCTTTTATTCCAGAAACCAATATAACACACACCAATTCTGCTCAGAATAAAAAGTAGCTTTTAAAAAAGGATTTACATAACTCTACAAACCACAGTCACACTTTTCTATTGACACAGGCTCTAGAAATAGGGGCGGGGGGGGAAAGCAGTTTTAAATACAGTTACATGAACATGGAAAAACATAAGTCAATATTAAGAATATTTGAAAAAAAACCCACAATCATCATCAGTTTATGAAAGTTCAAATTATACTTTTCCAGTGAAGTTTCCTTGGTGGTCATCAGTACATAGTATTCTTTTTGGACCTTTCTGCTTTCAAGTGTGTTTTGCAGTAATGACTGCAAAACAAACTAATGATTTTTGCACATAAAACCACTGGCACCAGTATTGGTGTTTGCTGAATATGATCATTACTAATGTGATGGCTCTACATTGGTACTTCTGCTGAGCTTCTTTCCTCAATGGAGAATTGCTTCCGATATCCCACTGGCACTTAAGAAAAATTAAGAATCTTAAGCAATGGAAAAATATTTTTTATTGGTGAAGAGGTACCTGGACTCACTGTATTTTATCTCTGGGCACCCAACAGCACAATCCTCACTTGGTTTGTGAAGTCTTCCTAAATGATGGGAGTCTTTAGTTTCTTCGCTTATCCCCACAGCAGTGGGAAAGCAGAATCACTTTTCTATGTGGCCAAGAGAATATTGGAAAAAAGCCAGGAATGGTAAGTCTGACTGATAACCTTACCATCCTGGACCATCAAACATCCCTTCACAGGTTTTGGCTCAAGGACCTATTGTATTGAAAGACTAAGACCCAGTTGTCCATTAAAGATAATGTATTATCATCTGAAGGCAACAATAGAAAGGCTGCACAGAGCACAAGCTACAAGACCAATGTTATGATTGGTCAGCTAAAGACCTTGCAGGAGATTCTGAATGGACACAACCCATCAATGGAAGAGAATGAAGTCTGATGTCAATCGTCTACATAATCTTTTGAGATGGTCATTCAAAAGGGAGATGTTCTTAAGCAATAGAGAAGGAAGAATGAGGCATGAGCCAGCTGAAACTTGGACTTATCACTGATGATAAACTTAAGCATCTAAAATCATCTCAGAAACAGAACATTAGAAATGCTGGAATTAGTCCTGCAGTTATGTATCAATGTTTCATGTGTTATAGTCAATTGAAGTAAAAAATAAAATTAAAATTAAAATGATTTTGTTCTTTCAAGTTTGCCATCCAGCTGGACTACCGGTATATTTGCATCTAAAAAGCAAGAAAAAGATATGCAATTGAAACTGCCATAATACTCCAGTTCTTGATCCAACGGTGCACTTTTTTTCTCTTTCAAACATCAACATTTGTGAAAGCAATAATACCTTTTCTTATCAATAATTTATTACAGGAACATGCATAATATGCCACCTGGAATATGGTCAAATGTATATTCAAACTTTGATCATGCATATTGTGGTAAAGTCTTGGTTTTTTTTTCCCCTGCAGAAAACACAGAAGCAACACTTATATAGTCATAGGGGGAAAAAATCCCCAAATCAGTGTACCTTTAAGGCAGAGTAGTTATGTATTTTACCTGTATATCTGACAATACTTTTTTCCAATTCTTTTTCTCATACCTTAACAAAGTTCATTGTGTAGGAAGCAGAATTCAAACATTTGTTTAGTAATAAGGAAACCTCCTTTTTTTTCATCTCAGCAAGGATCCATGTCTGTTCCAAAGGCAGAACTTGATTTATGACCGCAACTGAGTCCTGAATTTTGGTTGTAATTTATTGCCTTTTTAAAAATGAGTTACTATATGACCTGACTCAATTTTACAATCTTTTTGCAATGGTCATTAAGTGAACCATCATGGTCATTGAGTGAATCATATGGTCGTTAAATGAATTCAGCATATCCAGTGGGTGTTTTGTGCTGTTTTTCTGCTGGAAAATGGCAAGTTGTTACAAATCAAGGTCCTATGACTGTGTGACACACTGAAGCAGTTGCAAATACAATCCAGTTGCCAAAATGCGATCACTTGATCATGGGAGAGAGGAGTGCAGCAGACATAATAACAAAGGCGAGATGTGAGTATCTTTTTTGAAGTCTGTCCTAACCTTGAATGGCCATTCAGGGGCCAATCATTAAGGAAAGATTACCTGTATTACCAAGAGGTCTGTCTCAAAATGTATTATTCTTTTGCATTCTAGTTCCCTGATCTCAGCCCCTCTATCCAGTTAGCAGAACTTCAGAGGCCCTGGTTTTTAGCTGCTGGTACTCAGTGCCAGGTTGGCTTGTAATAAGGTCTCCATTGTCTGTGAATTAACGACTGAGGAGAGGGCCAGACAAACATGCATCATTGAGACCTGGCTGATCCTTTCAGAAATTTGCCCAGTGGGGTTTTAGATATGGCATCAGCTGACACTTCAGGACAGAAGTACAGGGTGTAGCAATTGCTATCCAGGAGCCTCTCTAAAGATTGCTGGATGTGAGATCTTGTTCATTAAGATAGTTGCTACTGTTCCAGCCTTCCTACTGTATAGCAGTCTCTCTGCTTGCTTCATGGAATTGAGGATTTCATGCCCTCAATTTCTGTAATGTTTGTTTGGGATTCATTGTTTGGGATTCATCTCCTTATAAAGCTGGAGCCCAAGGATTGCTGAAGAGAGGGTTGGTTATTTCTTCTTGGTATTGTGCTCTATTCTTCTGAATCTTCCATAAACTTTTTACACTTGTCTATCGCTGATTGAGCTCTTTCTAGAGTAGAGATTTACAGCTGTGTCCGTCCTGAAGTCTGACACCTAATGAAAGAGGCAAGTTTATTCCTTTTGATTCTTAAGGAATAAAATAATTCAGAAGGTGGGAAGAGATATATTATCTGGTTAGTAGTTATTGAATCTACTTTTCTTTCTTCATTAAAAAAATATCCAATTAGTCGTCTTCTTCTTCTTCTTCTTCTTCTTCTTCTTCTTCTTCTTCTTCTTCTTCTTCTTCTTCTTCTTCTTCTTCTTCTTCTTCTCCTCCTCCTCCTCCTCCTCCTCCTCCTCCTCCTCCTCCTCCTCCTCCTCCTCCTCCTCCTCCTCCTCCTCCTCCTCTACATCTGACCACACAATTCTGTTTATTGTTGGTATAATGTATCGGGCCTTGTTTTACTGAGTGTACCACATGGGTTTTGAATGCTGGAAGGTTACTTAAGCTAGAAGCTGGCTAACGGCTCCCAGCTCCTCAGACAACCTGTCTCTGGAGCTGTCATTGGCTGCCTCTAGGGCAGCAATAGATTGCTTTAAATCTATTGGCCACCACCTAGAGGCCAGTGTATAAATAGTTGCATCGCAGCCCTGTTTTTTCAGTTCAGTTCCTGATCTTCAATAAAAGTATGTGCCTGCCTGAATTCACTTGCCTCATCTCTTCCTTCAAGAAAAGAACCAAGTACACAACACTGGTGATGAAGGTGGGATCCTGCTCCTCCCAAAGAGCTGAGAGTCACTAGGGGATGAGGCCAGCAAGCGCCTGGCAGGGAAAGCGATTCCCCCCCCTCGGTCGGCCTAGCACAGCCACGCTAGTGACCACCAGCCCTGTGGACCAGTCCCTGGGCCTACGCAGGAGAAGGACAAGAAGACGACAAGCCCCAGCCATGAAGACATCCCGAGTTGGTGAAGGTCGGAAAGCTGGAAGAATTTGATGTAACTCACCCAGAAAGATGGTCTTCATACATTTCCAGGGTTGAGAACTATCTCTGCACCAATCAAGTCGCCAAAGACGGCCTGAAGGCCTCAACGCTCCTGTGCATTTGCGGCCCAGCAACATTCAACATCGTGGAGAATTTGATCGTTCCAACACAGCTGGAGTCTGTAATGTTCACAGACTTGAAGAAATGGCCCGGTGACCATTTCCAACCCAAGCTTTCAGTAATAGCTTGGAGGCACGCATTTGAACAGAGGGTTCAGCAGCCGGGTGAAACAGCTTCCGAATTCATCACGGCCTTGAGGCAAGTTTCACGCCTGTGCCAGTTCACTGATTTAGAAGAGAGGCTTCAAGACCAGCTCATCTGTGGCCTTCAGAACAGAGAGCTGCAACAGAAGCTCTTCGGCAAAGAGACTTTATCACTTCCAGATGTGTTGAAGGAGATCATGGTGGACGAAGCCACCGGCGGGGCCAAGAAAGCCATGTGACCCGCCAAAAGCACGCAGCACGAGGAGGCCATCCACCATGAGGATGCCGAGCATGCTAAAGACTCCGACAGCAGCCATGAAGTGGACAAGCTTCAATGGCACAACAACCAACAACGGTGACGCGACCAACAACAAGGGACTACTTACAAGGCAAGTCCGTTCTCTCGATGTCTGAGTTGTGGCGGCCACCACCAATGCATGGACAGCAAGTTCTGGACAGCCACGTGTCAGGCCTGTAGGAAGACCGGCCACATCGCTTCAGTCTGCGGAGGTCACCAGAGGGACCACCAATCAAGTCACCAATCGGACATTCCGATCAGGAGAGGTACTGGGCCCCCGGGACAGTTTAGCGTCGGGTTTTTGCTCCAGCCACCGGAGTGTTTGCCACATGGAAACTCACCACCCCATTAAGCTGAAATGTCGACTTCAGGTCGAGCTACAAGACATCCCTTGCAGGATCTGTGTCCATCATTTCACTCATTACATTCCGGTTCATCTGCAACCGCAGCAAGAGGTGGGCTAAGCTTAGGCCATCCGACATCATCCTGACCAATTTTCAAAATGTGAGAGTCACCGTCAAGGGCGACGCCACGCTGGTTGTTAAATTCAAGGGGTTTTCAGGGCCTCTGGACATTATTGTAGTGGAGGGTCAGTGAACAAGGGTGGCAATAGGTTGCTTTAAACCTATTGGCTGCCACCTAGAGGCCAATGTATAAATAGCTGCATCGCAGCCCTGTTTTCTCAGTTCAGTTCCTGATCTTCAATAAAAGCATGTTCCTTCCTGAACTCACTCGCCTCGTCTCTTCCTTCAAGAAAAGAACCCAGTAAACAACTGTTGTATTCTACAATGTTCTTGTTGGCTTTTAATGCATTTTTGCCAGTCTCCTCTCTACCTATTCATTTGTGATTCTTGTTACTGCTACTTATTTTCTCAAGCTATTTTTTTTCCTGCCAAATACCTTTAATATCGAGTATCCTGTTTCACAGCTTTCTTATAATTTGGAAATCTTTCAGTCCTAAGTTTCTCTGTGGAAATATTTCATCAAAGCCAAACAGGTAATATTCTGCACTGATATCAAAGTAGGCCTCAAATCCTTGCTGTTTTCCCATGATTTCAGTTTAGTTATTGAGGCCTTATCATCACAAGGTATGCTGACTCTTAGACTGTAATCCAATGACAATAATCACTACTGAATACAGCAGGGTTTCTTTCTGGGATTTAAGAGACAACTGCAAAATGATCCACCTCAAAATTCTCATGATTGGGTGCACATGGGCAAATGTTCTGTGAATGCTTCACCTAGGAGAAAGTGTTCCTCAAGGAGAGGACCAACCTAGAAATAAGGAGAAAGTTTCTGACAGTGGAATGGCTTGCCTCCAGAAGTTGTGGGTACTCCGTCACTAGAGGTTTTAAAGAAGAGATTAGGCAGCCACTTGCATGAAATGGTATAGGGTCTTCTGCTTGGACCAGAAGACATTCAAGGTTCCTTCCAATTCTTATTCTGTCGTTCTGCTTGCTGAAAGGTTCGAAATCACCTTTATGCAATTTTGAACATCTGGAGCATATAGTTTACAAAATCACCATCTGCCTCTGTTCTACTTTTTAGCTCTCTGCTGGGCTGCGGATGAAAATTGACAAAGAATGAGGTGGCTGGATGGAGTCACTGAAGCAGTAGGCGTGAGCTTAAATGGAGGAATGGAGGAAGGCCTGGAGGAATGTTGTCCATAGGGTCGCAATGGGTCGGACACGACTTCGCAGCTAACAACAACATACTTTTGTTATCTATAGAAGTCTATGGTCCAGTAAAATAGGAGCTCTACGGGAAAGTGAAAAAAACTGAAATTATTGTTGGGGTTATAACTTCATTGACTGGTTTCAGTTAGGTGAGTGAAAATGAGTCATATTTTGGATGGAATTCTCTTCATATATAGGGACCCCCAAAGACTCTTTCAGCCATGAACCCATCTGCTAACTGCAAATTATTCTTTGATCTTTTTTATTATCAGGGAGCCCCTTCATGGATTACTGCCTTGTCGTGGCGAAGGAGCTTGTGTAATTCAAGTCCAAGTCTATGCCCCAACCACCGGTGCGGAACAGGATGAAATTGACCGGTTCTATGAAGTCCTACAGCACCTTATAGAACTAACACCAGAAAACAATGTCCTTATCATCATGGGGGATTGGAATGCTAAAGTAGGAAGCCAAAAGATAACGGGAATGACAGGCAAGTTTGGCCTTGGAGTACAAAATGAAGCAGGGCACAGGCTGACAGAATTTTGTCAAGAGAATAGGATGGTCATCGCAAACACTCTTTTTCAATAACCCAAGAGACAGCTGTACACATGGACATCACCAGACGGTCAACACAGAAATCAGATTGACTATATGCTCTGCAGCCAAAGATGGAGAAGCTCTATACAGTCAGTAAAAACAAGACCAGGAGCTGACTGTGGCTCAGACCATGAGCTTCTTGTTGCAAAATTTAGGCTTAAATTGAAGAAAGTAGGGGAAAGCACTAGGCCACTCAGATATGAACTAAATCATATCCCTGACAAATATACAGTAGAGGTGACAAATAGATTTAAGGAATTAGATCTGATAGACAGAGTACCTGAAGAACTATGGATGGAAGTTTGCAACATTGTACAAGAGGTAGCAACTAAAGCCATCCCAAAGAAAAAGAAATGCAAGAAAGCAAAATGGTTGTCTGAGGAAGCTTTGCAAATAGCTGAGGAAAGGAGGGAAGCGAAAAAGAAAGATACACCCAATTGAATGCAGAATTCCAGAGAATAGCTAGAAGAGATAAGAATGCCTTCTTAAATGAACATTGCAAAGAAATAGAAGAAAACAATAGAATAGGGAGGACCAGAGATCTCTTCAATAAAATTGGAGAGATGAAGGGAACATTTGATACAAAAATGGGCATGATAAAGGATCAAAATGGCAGGGACCTAACAGAGGCAGAAGAGATTAAGAAGAAGTGGCAAAATTACACAAAAGAACTATACAAGAATGAGCTTAACATCCCTGTTAACCATGATAAGGTGGTCACTGACCTTGAGCCAGACATCCTAGAATGTGAAGTGAAGTGGGCCTTAGGAAAGCTGAGCAACAACAAAGCTAGTGGAGGTGACAGTATTCCAGCTGAGCTATTCAAAATCTTAAAAGACGATGCAGTAAAAGTGCTACACTCAATTTGCCAGCAAATTTGGAAAACTCAACAGTGGCCACAGGATTGGAAAAGATCAGTTTACATTCCAATTCCAAAGAAAGGCAGTGCCAAAGAATGTTCAAACTATCGCACCATTCCACTCATTTCACATGCTAATAAAGTTATGCTTAAAATCCTACAAGCTAGACTCCAGCAGTATGTGGATCGAGAACTACCAGACGTACAAGCAGGATTTCGAAGAGGCAGAGGAATTAGAGAGCAAATTGCCAACATATGCAGGATCATGGAGAAAGCTAGGGAGTTCCAGAAAAACATCTACTTCTGCTTCATTGACTATGCTAAAGCCTTTGATTGTGTGGATCATAACAAACTGTGGCAAGTTCTTAAAGAGATGGGAGTACCAGACCATCTTATTTGTCTCTTGAGAAACCTATATGCGGGTCAAGAAGCAACAGTGAGAAATGGACACGGAACCACTGATTGGTTCAAAATTGGGAAAGGAGTTCGGCAAGGCTGTATACTGTCACCCTGCCTATTTAACTTATATGTAGAGCACATCATGAGAAAGGCAGGGCTAGATGAATCAAAAGTTGGAATTAAGATTGCCGGAAGAAATATCAATAACCTAAGATACACAGATGATACCACTCTAATGGCAGAAAGTGAAGAAGAACTAAAGAGCCTCTTGTTGCGGGTGAAGAAGGAGAGTGCAAAACTTGGGTTGAAACTTAACATTAAGAAAACCAAGATCATGGCATCTGGCCCTCTCAATTCCTGGCAAATAGATGGGGAAGAAATGGAGGTAGTGACAGATTTTATTTTCCTGGGCTCCAAGATCACTGCAGACGGGGACTGTAGCCAAGAAATTAAAAGATGCTTGCTCCTCGGGAGGAAAGCCATGACAAATCTAGACAGCACACTAAAAAGCAGAGACATCATCCTATCAACGAAAGTGCATATAGTCAAGGCAATGGTCTTCCCAGTTGCAATGTATGGCAGTGAAAGTTGGACCATAAGAAAGGCTGAGCGCCAAAGAATTGAGGCCTTTGTACTATGGTGCTGGAGAAGACTCCTGCGAGTCCCTTGGACTGCAAGGCGATCAAACCAGTCAGTCCTAGAGAAGATCAACCTTGACTGCTCTTTAGAAGGCCAGATCCTGAAGTTGAAACTCAAATACTTTGGCCACCTAATGAGAAGGAAGGACTCACTGGAGAAGAGCCTAATGCTGGGAAAGGTTGAGTGCAAGAGTAGAACGGGACGACAGAGAATGAGGTGGCTGGATGGAGTCACTGAAGCAGTAGGTGTGAGCTTAAATGGACTCCAGAAGATGGTAGAGGACAGGAAGTCCTGGATGAACGTTGTCCATAGGGTCACGATGGGTTGGACATGATTTCGCAACTAACAACAGCAACAACAATTATCAGAGAGATCTATTGTAGAATCTCAGAGTTGAAAGGGACTATTAAGACTGAAAGGACTGAATTGAAACTAAAGCATTCCAGAGAAATAGTGATCTTTGCATGTTTGATTTTATTGTTGAACTGCTCTTAATGATAGGAAATTTCTTTGAATATTAAATAAGAATCTGCCTATCATGACACTATCATTATGGATTTTGCAGTCAGAAACCAAGAGGACTGCCTTTGATGTTCTGGCGTGTGATATTTGTTCAGATATTTGAAGACTGCTACCATCTTCTCCTTCTGTCAATATCAATATACATTTTATTTGGTTTTACAGGACATAATTTAAAATCCTTCCTATGATCATCCTTGCAAGATCTTCAGGGAAAGTCAGCAATTTACGTATGTGACTTGTTAACTTCCTTCAGTTTCCATGAAAATCTGGTCCTTTGCGTAGCCAATTAAATTCCAACATAACTTTTTCTGACTTTTTCTGTGATTTTATAGAACTTTTGTCTTGCAATTTTTGGTCTTGGAACTGGGAGGGGGACGGGACATGTTGGCATCTGCAGAGGGTCAAAACACAGAAGATGGTGGTTTTGTAAGGGACAGAGTTTATATTACAATATCATTACACAGATTTTGTCATTTTGGCAAAAAAAAACCAAAAACAACCTGGTTGCTGAGGTTCACATGACTCCTCTTCTTATTAATAGCTTGGCTAGTTGATTTACAGATTGCTAACTTTGGTATGCAGATCTAAGTGTCCTACAATATGGGACAGTATCCCGTTTTTCAAGTACATCCTTTGTTTCATTTATTAAAATAAAACTTCTCTCTTCTATTTTATTCAAATCCACACACTTCAAAATCACTAAGGCTTGAAGATTCTGATTCAAAGAATAAACTGGAACTATTTATTTAAAGGCTTAATCCTGGGGAAGTGGGGTGGTTGTGTTCTATTCCATTCTTTTTTTGGGTAATGGGGATATCTCCCATTCAAGAACACGGACTGAAGATTAATTTTTTCACTAGAAGTACAGTTACCTCCAGACCCTTTCTCCAGCTGAGAGAGTGGAGATGTCAGGAAAGAATAGGGCAGGCTTGCCTTTCTGAGACTCGCTATGTAAATAAACAGTCATGCTCACCATAAAGGAGAGTGCCATTTAAAGCAGTTGTCTTCACTGTTAAGTAGATTGTCACTTTGTTCCATTCTTGCCCTGATGAAAATCTATCGTCTGACAGGGATGATAGTGAAGGCAGTTTTAAATAGGAGTTTCCACTGAATGATGGAAAGAATAACGTTGTATCTGGAACAAACAAAAGTACAAGACTGTCAATAGAAAATTAGATTGACTTGCTTTTTTCACCCTAGGAAAGCATGACTTCATACCATTGATACCCTGCAAGGAATAATTTGTAGGCTAGAGAGAGACTTGTCACACAGGCCATCCTGTTCCCTTAGGATTTTTGTTTGCTTTAAAAGAAGAATGATTTTGATGAGATCCTTTTGGCTTTCTTCTGGGCATCCTGGATATGATAATAATTATTCATTGACTTGTAAGCTCCATCAACACAGAGGAATATGAGGAAGCTCTTCTCTCTCTGAAAAGAACTAAATAAGAGTGGGAATCTTCATAAGCAAAGAAGCTTAAGAAGAACAGACCCATGAGAACTTTGGAAGTCTGTAATGAGAACTAAACTCTAAAGGTCTACAGACTTATTCCTCAGCAATATCCACACCACTACCAGCACCATCCCTCAAATCAACTGCTTCCAGTAGCCAACGAGAATTTCTTTTGGTATTTTACTTGCAACAATACTGAGCCAATTATTTATTTTGTCTTTTTAATTATTTTTAAAAGCAGATGTAGGACTTATATTCTAGGAGATTTTCTTGTCCAGGATACACACTTTCAAGCTGATAAAGCATTTGTGGCTTTTTTTTGGAAGGATAGTCCCTGACTTGTTGGTTCCTGATCTTTCCAGAGCCTTCCTTTCTCTCAGCCACTGCCAATATCCCAAAATGGCAGCCCCACAAGCTCTGGTCTTTCCAATACCTTCATTTCCCCTCCCCCCAACTATTGATGAAGTACTGTTCCATGCCACTGTTTGTTCTAGTGATGATCTCAGCAAGATGTTACCATCCTTCTAGAATGGAGATCACCCATGGGACTAGCCTTTCCGAATTTTGTGACTTTTCCTGATTTTGTCCAATGCTAATGTTCCTGGCCTCCACAAACTCTGGAATAAAACAGCCCAGATTTTCTTTTCCTTTGCACAGCTACAGATGACTCCAGATCACTGTTCCATGCACATAACATTTTGCCCATTTCTAAACAACCGTGATGTTTTCTTGGCAGTAGCACAGAAATTGTTTGTCACTACCTTATGCCAAGATAGGTTTTTATTTGTTTGTTTTCCTTTTTTCTTTCCAGTCTAATCTACAGTTTTGGAATTCCTAGGAAGATTCTGACCCAGATACTAAACAGGTCTGAATCTTCTTCAGCTCCAAACTCAATCAGGTATTTCCACATGATGGAACAACCTAAGTTCTAGCAGACAGCAAGAATATCCAACTAACCAATTTACAAATTGGTTTGTAATTATTATTATTATTTTGTAAATTTGTAAAATACAAATTTTACAAAACTTTGGCAATAATAAGAAAACATCCAAATAACTGTATTGGTCACAATTAAATCTTTCTCTCATTCCCAGAAAATAGTACATTAAGTTATCCTACTCTCTTCTGAATCAGGATATATGTTACCCAAATAAAAGTTTATTTAATGTACTTTCATTCTTTAACCAAGTTATTTGAAAAACTGAAAGCAATGTTATGTTTTCTAAATGCCTTCTATCATTTTAGTATAATAATTATTAATGACTTCATCATATTTTACTACATTCCCAATAGTGAGAGTTGCAACAAAGCTAAAGCAGCATATTAACCATATTCATTGGAATAGTGGCATGCCATATGTAAAGCTATATCTATATCTAAGCTATATCCAGAATAATCAACCTTTCATTGTTATTTTACCATATGACAGCTACTGGAAAAATGAAAATGAATCTGTTGTTGGAGAAAGCTGGTTTTTCTTGCCATCCAATGTCTAAATGATTACTTTAGCAAATAGCTTAATTAAGTAGATGTATTGATTAAAATTTATTTTGACAGCTTGGTTTCAACATCAGTGCATCTTCAAGATGACAAAATGTTATACCTGAGGGTGGAATGTGTGTAAGTTAAATATTTGAGCCAACAGCTCACATGATTTCATTGAATAACATCAGAACCCTTGAAATCAGGCTTATTAAGTTAATATTTCAACTACGTTCTTCCCATTTCTTTCTTCTTTTACTATTGATTTTTAATGCATAAAACAGATGGATTATTTAAACAGGAACTGCACAAGAATAAAGATACAAAAATCAGAGTAGAAGATAAGCAACTAATTTTAAAAAACAAAAACATTATTATTATTATTTTTAAAAATGGAAACCCTGCTGTCCATTCAAGAGGATGGACTAGAACTGGAATGGAGAAATGGACTGAAGCACTGGAATGCTTAATATGGTCCCGTCAGAAAACAGCAGTCTGAAATGAAAGCTGGAAAACTTCATTGCGAGATACACTTGCAATAGTCTGGGAATGGGAGCAAGATTTTTTTTTTTAATCCCATTTATATCCCGCCCTTCTCCGAAGACTCAGGGCGGCTTACAATCTAAGAAGCACAAATCAATGTGCTTAGCAATAGCCTTCATTCTATGTATATGCCTGCTTATTAGAGCTTTCCCTCCCCCAAGTGGCAATTTATAAAATAAATTGCCCCCAACAATCTGGGTCCTCATTTTACCTGCCTCTGAAGGATGGAAGGCTGAGTCAACCTTGAGCCTGGTGGGACTCGAACCTGCACTAATTGCAGGCAGCTGGTGTTACTTAAGGAGGCATTAGCCCACTGCTCCACCAAGGCAGATGACATCATCTGTTCCTGCTTCTAGGAAGCAGTGAGTGACTTGTACTGGTGAAAAGCTAAGCAGCTAAGTACTAACTGGTAAATGCAGATATGTCCTTAAGGGATAGGGTGGAGAAGACATTGCATAGGACATTTGTGGTTTTTGTTTTCTTTCTATATTTTCTCCTTAGAAGTTTGTGTTAAATTTGGGGTAATCTTCCTCTGAACTGTCCCAAAGGAGCCTTTTCAAGAGGCAACTGAACCTTCTTTGTTTTTTTTTCTTTGAAAAGAAGCATTTTGCTTCTCATCCAACAAACGTCTTCAATTCTGACTGAAGAATTGAAGAAGCTTCTTAGATGAAAAGCAAAATGTCTTCAAGGAAAAAAACAAAGAAAGTCCAGCTGCCTCTTGAAAATGCACCTTTGGGACAACCATGATCTGAAATGACTGAGAATCTCCATAGATTTCCCTCAAATTCATATAGTATAATTGCCAGTTGCCTCTACAACTGCCTTAGTTATTATTAGTAGCCTTCTGATTTGAAAACAATCAGATGATGACTTGGTTGATTAAATTGCTGTAAAAATAATGCTGATTTAGAAATGGTGTAGTGGAATTTGGTTTCTTCTAGCAAGGAGGGTCCTATGTTCTTATGATCAGAGACCCAAAGAATTAGATACAAACAACTTCCAATCAAATCACCTTTCATTAGTTAAAAAAACCACAGCTTTGTGAATAAAATTTAAGCCAGACTGGAATTAAAATCTTCTAAACTATAGTGACTGTAATTGTTGAAAACAGAATATTGAATAAGGACAAACATTATCTGTCAAGAGATAGGTCATATACAATGAAATCAAGTTAATAAATCAGCATGCATGTCAGGATATTCTAAAATGAAGAAATGGCCAGTCAGCCTTTTAAAAGACAATATAAAACCAAGTTCCTTTATATGTGCAAAAAATGAAAAGCTTAACCACATCAGACAAAAGCACACATTAAATCAATGAGAACTGGATGTATGGTGCTGTGCATAGTTATAAATACTGTGATTGTCTCAATGTTGGTATCTGCGTCTGTGAGACAAATCCTAACATCATTGCTGAATAAACATTTCTCTTTATCCGCTAACCTCATCTACTCCCAGAGTGCAAAGTTGTCATTTCACAGTTGTGCATTATTGGCTTTGCTTCTACCGCATTTGCATTCAAAATGGATGTCAGAAATGTACAATTACTATTTCAACAGGATGCATGCTAGTGCAAGTAAAGTATAATAATTACCCAATTTTAGAAAATACCAACATTCAGGTTTTGAACTCGGTGGGCTCTGAGCCAGGGTGAAGACCCTGAATTGCTAAGGGAGCCTCCTCTTCCTCCAACTTTATTGAATAGGCAAGTTTATTGAATAGCGCCAAGTTTATTGAATAGGCAAGTTAACAGAATTTTGCAAGGCTAAAAGTATTCTCTCCTGTGGACTGAGACTTCTTTTATGTGCTGGTTGTCTTGTCCGCAGTTCTTCCTCCTGTCTCCCAAGGTGACTCCCACATGCCATTATAGCCTCCAAGTTAGAAAAATCATTTATTTCTTAACCTCTAAGATTTTTGTTTCTTATATACCACAGCCCTGTCAATGTAGCAGGTTTATATTCATTGTCATGTTTCTGTCCCGTCTCTTATACTTCTGACTTGCTTATCTCTAATTTTCATCTCTGCTGTTACTAGGCAACTTTGGGCAAACTACTCCCTCCTTCCTTTCTGCCTGTTATTAGTGAAGGCTCTTCAGTAGCTTCCTTATACACTAAGCAATAAATGGGTGGATGGGTGGGTAGATGAGTCAAGCCAAAAAAGCAGACAGAAATTTGATTCCTGAATTTCTGCTCTTATCTCTTACCATTCCTCTGAAGCTGGAGTCCACTGGAGAATTTCTGGAGTTCTTCTGGAACTTTGGGAACTCCACTAAGAACTTCAGAACTTTTTGAACAACAGCCTTAGATGCATTGAACCACATTTTCTCTTCGGTCTCTTCTTTCCGTAAGGCATAGAGCTTCACATTCTTGGGTGAAATGCAGCAGCTCTTTCTAATCTCATGAATGCAGCTCCACCAACACAGAACCCCAATATTCCACACTATTTGGTCTTATACCTCAAAGCTTCTAAAACAACCTTCATTTTCTATAAAGGTAAAGTGTGGATGTGCTAAGTATATGTAGAAGATGGTTAGTGACACTGGGATGATCACAACTGGTTTTTTATGGCCTTGAATAGTTAAAATAATCATGGATTTCAGTGGGATGAAAGCACAATCTTTTTTTTATGTGTTAAGGATCGGCAGCACAAAGTCACACTATGTAAAAGCATGAAAAATTAATGTGCAGTTAGATTGATCTATCTATTTTTCAAAATTATTGGATAGGGATGGAAAATGAAACCAGGAATTCTTTCCATTTTCTGATCACTCCATCTCTCCCAGGGAACAGCCAGGGAAAATATAGTACATCCTCTTTCTGGGTTCACAGTGGTTTAGGAGAGAGAGAAACTTTAAGGAGAAGGAAGAAAAAGAAATGGGATGCTCTTTCTGTTTTAATTTTTTCTTGTTTGAGATTTGGGGCTGAGGTTACTTAAACAATTGAAGGAATTAGTCACACAATGTTGGTTTTAATCAAAAGGTATAGATGTGAAACCCTAACCCAAATATATTTAAGCTCACTACTGTAACTGTAACATTATGATTAATAACTTGTGGCATCAAATAGTGCTGAGAATGAAGGATTGATGTTTTTCTCTAGAATAGGTATTTTATCCTAAATTGCCGATCCCTGTCTTTCAAAAATGAGCCTGGCAAATGGTGCTGTCCTTTCAGTTTTAACACAGAACAAGCTAAAGAAAAGCAATTGTTGGATTCCCTTGATGTTGTTTCTCTTCCCAACTAGCATCACCTGCTGGCAAGAAAAATAAGCATCAATCATTCTTCTTTATGTCTGGCAGGGAAAGAACGCATCCGTGTACAGAGATGCTTAGAATGGCTAGTCTACCCTCTTGCAGGATCAGTCTACTCCTGAATATGTGAGCACTCTTCCAAAAATCTATTTAATCCATGTCCTGAAATAGCCTAGCTGATAGGCCATAGGATAAGAGGAACGGAGTGAGGTAAAGTTAAAGGGAACTATTTTAGTGCTGCTTTGTGTGCAAGTGTTTGTTTGTTTGTTTATTAGAGTTTTATACTGCCTTTATTACTTCATAAGTAACTCAAGGTGGAGAATGTACATAATACTCTTTCCTCCCTCTATTTTCCCCCACAAAAACAACAACCCTGAGAGCTGGGTTGGGCTGAGAGAAAGTGCCTGAGGGACTGGAATTCATAGTCTCCTGCCTTAACCACCAGACCAAACACTCTCTCTCTCTCTCTCTCTCTCTCTCTCTCTCTCTCTCTCTCTCTCTCTCTCTCTCTCTCTCTCTCTCTCTCTCTCTCTCTCTCTCTCTCTCTCTCCCCCATACTCATTTTCAATGAGTAGTTGAACTTATAAACAGCAATTAGGTGGAATGAAGATCTCTCCCTCAAATTAGTTGTAGCCCATCTTTCAAGTGGTAAATTCCCACACAAATCTTGAGTGACACACCACCTTGCTGAAGCCTCCTCTTGTGTGGTAAATTCAACAAGAGGCAAAGTATGGGAGCTGACAGCATCAGCCCCGGTCTCTCTCTCCTGGTTTCAAATGGCCTTCTGTAGAACCCAGGTCTAGCACATTCTCAAAAGATTGTTCAATTTGCATAGGTGAGGAGACTAAGTAGGACCTAAGACCAGGGAAGATCTTCAGAAAGTGTCAGGCAGGTGTTACTCAGGCAGGTGCCTCTGTGGAGGCCAGGAGTCTGTTCTCTCCTGTGTCCCAAACCAAAATATTCACCAGATGATCTGCAATCAGAAGGAAGGAAGGAAGCCCACCATAGGATGAAGTGGCCATAATGTGGTAGGCTTGGCGTGACAGCAAAGCAACAGCAGGAGGACACATCATAAAAAATGTTCATTAGCTTTTGTGCCTAAGTTAGCAGAAATGTGAGGATGAATTCACTGAGACTTAATTTTAAAATACCTTTTTCCCCAACTTAATCGACAAATGTTGCTTAGCTGAGCACCAATAAAAATTCTTAAATTAGTTGTACTAATCTCATAAAATAGAACATTCAGATACACACATTCAAATTCCACTGCACCTGATAAATAACGTATTTATATAACCACTAGAAAATTTGCTCCTTATCAACACTATGTTAGCTCATAAAATACATGTTCGATTTTTTGAAAAGTAAAAATAGATTGGCTTGCCCTTTTCCTTTTCTTAGACTTTAGTATATTTGGGGATGTAAAAGTATACTCTGATTCAGGCATACTGCAGCACTTTACAGAACACTAATGAGAAACCTTCAAAAATATTTGAAGTCAGCACTGCATCAAAATTCATAATCTACATTTTTATTGACCTTAAACACAGCGGGTAAGGCTATATCAAATTTGTTATGTGAAAAAATAAAACTGGAAAGGGGTAGAATCAATTTCTTCCGTCTATGCTTAAAAGATAATAGATTATTTTAAAGCTTCAGGAAACAATGAAAGAATATATTCAGTCTTGAGGAAGGAGTGTTCAGATACAACATGGTGAATGGGGAAGGTCAAAACAACATTATGCCTGGTTTATTTAGGGTGACAGGCTATTAAACTCCAAAGCCTAACTTATCACCTTGCAGTTCGTTGTGGTTCAGTTGGCTCTTGGGGTATGATTTTTTTTAAAAAGTCTGCTGACTACTTCTAGACAAAAATACCAAAACAACCCACCCCCCCCCAAAGAGAAAGAACATGATATTTACAACAGCTAAATGGATTAGAGTCCATTAAGGCAGTGTTTCCCAACTTCTACTTATGTGGACCTCAACTCCCAAAATTCCTCAGTCAGGGTGACCATTCCTAAGAATTCTGGGAGTTGAAATCCAGCCAGCTAGAAATTTCACAGGTTGGGAATTAAGGCATGTCAGCTTTACATTATGTAACATCCTAAGGCCTCAGGCACTGCTAGCCCCCACAATTTTGAATACAGACCCCAGACTTCCAAAGGTTGTCACAAAAGAGAGACAAGTATAAAATGCATGATATGAGAGCAAACATTTAATGTTAACTGCATTGAATTTGATATTATTTATATTTCAGTTGAGTTGATGCCCTAATACTACCCAATATTTTTAGAAGGATGCCTCACTGGTATTATTTTACGTTTTGACTTTCCTCAGGATGACTTCCTGAAGTCCCCCTTTATTTTATCCCCACTATAGAAAATCTGGGTGATTGTTTGAGTTGAAGACTGACCCAAAGGCAGCCTGTGAGTTTTCTGGAGCTCAACCTTAATTTGGGGTTCTCTTAATCACCACGTGATCACATATAGCTGGGATTATCATGTGTTGACTGAAAATACATTGAACAGATAGCTTTTGACTGCAATCTAGCCTCTAGATATAGATTTGCATCCCAGATGTGCGTGCAAACTGGCTGCATTGCTTTTTTCATTAAAAGAACCCCAGGTATATTTGTAAGGAAAGGAAATATTATATTAGAATTTGAGAATAAAATCCTGTTGTCAAAGAAAACATTTTTACTTTTGATATTTGCTATATTATGTTAAGAATTCAAGCCCACTGAACCATATAATAAAAAGACTGCTCAATGTTGCAAGATATAAACAGAATTTTGTATAAGAAGGACTGCTTGTCAGTGCTGGCTGCTAGGAGTATTGTGCAGAATATTTCCTGTCACTAAACAGAATGTGATATTTTTTTTTCCTTTTGGAAGAAATGTTCGGATATTATTTCAGACTTTTGACTGATTGACTGATTACTTGGTTGGTTGATTATGTTTCATAAAATTGATCAACTGTTAGTAATTACATAGATTTTTCTCGAGGAAGATCTGTACACAATCTGATCTTTTAGGTCTCCCATATGTGCACAAACTGTGGCTGTAACCTTATACCTCTTCCATATTACAGACATCTCCAGAAAGCTAAATTCTCAGATAATATGTCTGGAGTGTGATCATTTGAGCATGGTTATCTGTGCCTCAAATGAGAACTCTGAATTGCTTTGTTCTATGGTCCAGTTGTTTGTCAGGAGTCTTCTTCAACACCAAAGTTCAAAGGTGTCAATACTATTCCTATCCTGGTTCTTTAAAGTCCAACTTCTGCTTCCATAAAATGTCACAGGGAAAACCATTGCCTGCATGATTCTGATCTTAGTAGGTTCAGATCTGAATATGTTTTTCAACGCCTTCTTCAATGCTGTACCGAATGCTAGCCTCTGGCATAATTCTTGCTTGCCTATTCCTTTACTGTTGGTAGCTAAACCTAAAAGACAGAAGCTATCCATTACTTCATGATCTTAATTGTTAATTCTAACGCTGGTTGCTATACCTCTTTGATTAGTTTGGCATTTACATTTAATCTTAGCCCTGTTATTTACTCTGCTGTTTGACTTTCATTAGTGGAGTTTGCAGATCATTTGCATTTTCAGCTACTATCATCAGCATAATTCAAGTTATTGATATTTCTTCCTCCTGTTTTTCAACTGTGTCCTTCTTCTAAACTAACTTCCATTAATATATATTCTACATATAAGTTGCATAAGGGGATAGTATAAAGCTTTGCCTCACTTCTTTGCCCCTCTGGAGCCAGTCTGTTTCCCCATGTTCTATCTGCACTGTGGTTTCCTGACCTGTGCATTAGTTTTACTTGAGCTTGTTTATCTCTTTTGAAGAAAAAAGAAACTCATTATACCAGTCCAATTGGGTGTGAATACCCTTGCTATTGAATTGTTCATACCTCTATTGACAGATGACTTGGGACAGTCATAAAGTTATGTACCTCTTCCTTTAGACAGAATGCAGGCTCATTTATAACAAGTTATATCTGTAATTAATTGATGCACAGAATGACAAAATCATAAGTTTGGAAGGTGTTTTGGTGAGCTTCTAATCTGGCCCATTGTCCAGGCCAGGAGTCCTGACTATCCCAGACAAATAGTTGTCCAATCTTTATTTGAAAACTTATACTGATGGAAGTTATAATTTATAACTCCCGATACTCCCATGTAACACCTCTTCTCCGCGAGCTGCATTGGCTTCCAGTTGCCCTCCGGGTGAGATTCAAGGTGCTGGTGATGACCTATAAAGCCCTAAATGACATGGGTCCGGATTATTTATGGGAGAACCTTCTGCCAGCGTCAACTTCCCATTGTCCTGTGTGCTTCCACAGAGAGGGCCTCCTCAGGGTGCCATTGGCCAGGGAGTGCCGCCTGGCGGCCCCCAGGGGAAGAGCATTCTCTGTGGGCGCGCCCACCCTCTGGAATCAGCTTCCTGTTGAGCTCCGGATGGATCCCGACCTTCACTCTTTTCGCCGCGACCTAAAAACCTGGTTATTTGAGCTTGCCAGCCTGGACTGAGGGATTGGGATTTTAAATTTTAGAATTTGTCTTGTTGGGGCTAACTTAATTTAATTTATTTTTTAACTTTGTATACCATGTTTTAACTGCCCTGTACACCACCCCGAGTCCTTTGGGAGAGGGGCGGTATATAAATCCAATAAAATAAATAAGTAAATAAATAAATAAATAATTCAGTACTTTTAATTCCAAGAAGCATGCTGAAACTCAAACTGATCACTGGTTACTATTTTCATCAATTGTACTTGAACTTATCAACTTCAGCTGCACTTTATTGATTCTCATTCATTCCATTATGCTTCCAGATAAATTTCCTACATCCACATTATCTATCTTGATTCGGATGGAAAGAATACATAGAACAAAGGGTCATCTGCATATCAATGTTTATCCACTTTCCCAAGAACTGAAATATAGCCCAGACTGACTAACAGATCTGAACTATATTTGATCAAGAGCCCACATTATCCAGCATTTTGCTTTACATCATGGTCACACAGATAGTTATGGGTGCTCACAAGCAAGTCATGAAAGTATTAGTCCTTTTCCATGGCTGATCTCTGTTCCAAAAGAACTGGCATTCTGTGGCATGTTCTTTTTAGCTAGTTGCCATTGACAAAATGTTGTTCATAAAATAATCAAAGATATCATTATCACATGTTCAGGTAATGAATTTCTAAAACTAAGCATAGACTATGTAGAGACATATTTTTTAAAATCTAAACTGCTGTGCTTTAGCAAGCAATGGTTCTGTGCTGACCGACTTGCAAATATATCCAATTGTATTCAATGAGATTGATTCCCATCTTATTAGGCATAGGATTTCAGCCTTAACCCAACCTGTGTTTTAGAACTGCCACTAATACTGACTGTAAAAATCAATGATCTGTATCACAAACTAATTTCTGGTATTCTACGATGGCTTGCTTAGCTATTGATTGCAAAATACAGTCTAATCTATAAAGAGAACTTACTTGGTTCATAGATCTTGGCTATATAAATGTACTACACACACTCTTTGTCAGGCTATTCGATCAACTCCAAATTAATTTAAGTGAAGAGCCACTGATGTAACTTAGTGCTCAGAGAAATGGGGGAATTTTAGAAGACATTCTGGAAGAGCAAGAGGAGTAAGTAATGCAGACATTTGAAGGAAGAAATCTGCAAACCAGGTCCCTGTTTGTGAATATTAAGAATCTTGTTACCAATCCTTTTGGATACCCCAAAAGTCCATATATTATTAATTTTTCCTGCTTTGCATGTCTTGTCTTGTGACAGTAGCATAAAAGATCTATCAGAAAATGGCAACAAAAGAATTCAGAATTCTTGCTTGAAATACATTTTATAAATGGAATAAGGAAAAAGGAATAGTAAGAATGCAATCTAACAACTCAAGTGTTTTAAATATACGTACATAATAATCAAGGAATAGTGGGGGAAGTGGCCTGTAGTGACATGAGGCATACATGTTGGAGAGGGAGGGGAGACATAATAAACAAGGACAATTAAGAAAAACTCTACAGAGAGTAAATAGTATGTCAGATAACATAGAATAGTCCAAATCTAATAATCTATGTAAGTCCCTACTCCATATAACAAAGTCAGACATTAGATATTTCATGCTTCCATGAAAATCACAAGCAAATTGGAATAAGCCAAGATGATATTAATAGTCTTTTGAAAAACTAGGCTACATATTCCTTATAAGAAAGACCCTTTCAGAACAAATGGAATGTAATCTCCAACTTTTCCATTTTATAAACATAATTGAAACCCAAAGTATAATATTTGTTCTTGAGCTTCAAGTTCCTTTTGCCATCATGACTTCTAGAACAAATATATTTCTTTAATCTCACTATTTGATTGAAGTTCTTATATAAACTAGATAAACTGAATTTTAATAGGTCAGTGATAACAAGATATAGCTTCATAATTCTTTGCATATCATAAATTGTCTCCTTAATAATTTCTTTTGTTATCATGTTCTCAAACATGGTCATTTAAAATATTATTTCAGAATAAAATATACAAAAACACTTCATAGACAAACAGTAATGCTAGATTATTTTAAATCAGCCCTTTGCTTTAATGAGAGCTTATCTTAGCACCCACGGATACAAAACTTTACCTTATCAGGTTTACCAGCACATCTGAATTCTAACATAAATACAAATATATATATATATATATATATATATATATTGTTGAAAGTTCTTTTCCTGATGTTATATTATCAGCTTGGTTTGCATGCTTACTACTCTGAACCCGAATTAAAAAGAAGTGGGTACAATCTGTCAATGTTCTGAATGAAAAATGGGAGGTCATAATTTTCCCTCTTATGATCTCTTATGGTTGAATGCACTAGTGATGGAACACATTTTCCAATAAAAGCAATGTCATCAGCACTGTGCTCAATAGAGAACAATCTGATTCATGCCATTAAGGAAAAATCCAATGCATTGTTATCTCTACTGCACAGAAAACCTTTAATTGGCATTATCTTAAATGTCAAATTCTTAATGGGCTTAAAACATTGTCAAAATTTCAATAGAGGGCACACTTATTGAAGTTCCTTGTTTAAGCCAACCAAGTAAAAAATTTAAATATTAGAGGATGCATTTTACTATATTCCTGTAGGGTAGGGAATATACTTGTCTATAAGGCAGTGGAATACCACAGACATAAATAATAGTGGTTGGACTATTGTTCCACTGTTTTATTCCACTGCAGCAATAGATTCCTTGTTTAGGACACTGATTTGCCACCTGCTCTCTGATACCTTTTTCATAAGCGAACAGCTATCCCAGTAGCAGTTGGTGGGAAAGCTGACCCAGGCAAACAGGTAACAGAAGCTTAGCACATTTCTTTTTGTGTTTCTAGGCAACCAAAGTTGAGATAAAAAAGTCCCTGATGCCAGGTCATCCATCTGTTCTTGTTATTATTGTTTCTTTATCAGACTGAGAAGGGACGCGGTGGCTCAGTGGGTTAGGACGCTGAGCTTGTCAATCGGAAGGTCGGCAGTTTGGCGGGTCGAATCCCGAGTGCCGCGTAGCAGAGTGAGTGCCTGTTACTCGTCCCAGCTTCTGCCAACCTAGCAGTTCGAAAGCACGTAAAAATGCAAGTAGAAAAATAGGGACCCCTACGGTGGGAAGGTAACAGCGTTCCGTGCGCCTTTGGCGTCTAGTCATGCTGGCCACATGACCACGGAGACGTCCTCGGACAAGCGCTGGCTCTTCGGCTTTGAAACGGAGATGAGCACCGGCCCCTAGAGTCAGAAACGACTAGCACGCATGTGCGGGGGAACCTTTACCTTTACCTTTATCAGACTGAGGAGTGAGCTAAGACCCCATTCGGATAGCATAGGAAAATAAGAAGAGGAAACTTAAGAAAGAAATAAGGTGAGAGCACAGAGATTTGTTGCTCTGGGTCTGCAGTCACAACAAGCAAGCTTCCCCCAGTATCTCTCGTTACCCTCCCAGTTTACATGATGCCTTGTTCATCTCTATCCCTATAGCACCCTCTTGCTCCATCCTTTCTTTTCTCTCTCCATCCTGTCCCCTCACTCTCTGCTGTGTCCTATTGTTCTGTCACCCTCCTCTCCAGTATCTTTGCTCTCTGCCTCTCTGTCCTGTTCCCAGGGATTTTTTTCTCATAGAACGCTCAGAACGGAGTTCCGGCGCCTTTTTTGGATGGAACCTTGTAGGATAGGCAAGGCGGGTTGCATGACATGTGTGAGTTCCGGCACCTTTTTCTTTTACAAAAAAAGCACTGCCTGTTCCCAACCTCTTATTTGGCTTTCAGGTGTGTACATGTTTCAATATAAGCATCAGAGCCTATGAATGTATTTGTATGAGTGTATAGGAATGCATAGAGCCTGCATACATCTGTACGCATGTTTAACTTTTTAACACTTTTAAAAATAATTTAGTTTGAATGATCACATTCACTTAGGCCTTTATTTGCTTTTTTGGAAGCGGCATACAAATATTGGCAAACAAATAAAGATGCATACAAAAAGCACATCAGGCTTCTTTCTGATAGAGTTTATGTTTTCTGCTCTTAGCAGTAAGATTAATATTAATTTTCCAAAGTTCAGCCCTCACAGCAAGTCTTAAATATTACTTGTAGGTATGCTAGAGCATAGGCTTGGTTTGTTAATAGGACTAAATCTTCTCTGTGCACTCAGAAACACTCTCCTTTTCACCAGATGCAATTTATATGAAGTATTGTCACTCAAAACAAATCTGGACACTTTAACTGTATGGATAAAAAACTCAACAACTATATTATTACTGTGTTACTATATTATTATTGTATTACTGAGCCATAAAAATGGACACAGATTTTGAAGAAATTGATAAATAAAATTCTGAATTTAAAAAAGCAGAAAACTGATATGCATGATTTTATCGAGGGAGTACAGAATGTACTAAAGGCTAATTATATCACTTATAAATATATTAACTTATTAGTCATGGTGGGAGTTTCATATCAAGAACCCAATTAAAAAATAAGCATTAAGTACACGGTTGGCGATGGATGAAGCATGTGAATCAATTAGGAAGGTTTCATTTGTTTTTGCAAGTGCAGAAACATCAAAATGGTAGAGTTGAAGGAGACCTAAGGGTCATCATGAACAATTTCACTCCCTTGACACCAGAAATGGCCACAACAGATTATAGGTAAAGGTAAAGTTTCCCCTGCACATGCGTGCTAGTCGTTTCTGACTCTAAGGGCCAGTGCTCATCTCCGTTTCAAAGCCGAAGAGCCAGCGCTTGTCTGAGGACATCTCCGTGGTCATGTGGCCGGCATGACTAGACACCAAAGGGGCACGGAACACTGTTACCTTCCCACCAGAGTGGTCCCTATTTTTCTACTTGCATTTTTACATGCTTTCAAACTGCTAGGTTGGCAGAAGTTGGGACGAGTAACAGGCGCTCACTCTGTTACATGGCACTCGGGATTCGACCCACCAAACTGCCAATCATCTGATCGACAAGCTCAGCGTCCTAACCCACTGAGCCAAGGGTCCCTTACAACAGATTATACTATAGTATAAAGCTCATAAAAAGCAGCTGTTGGGTCTAAGGAAAGATTCTAGTGTGGTTAAATTACTCCAGAAGCCAGAACAAACCGAGCTATATCTTTGCTTGCTGGTGTGTGCAGAGATCCTTACAATGTAAATCTTCTAAAGCAAGAGTGAGGGGTTTGTTGCCCTCCAGTTGTGAGTAAAGACTGCCAGCTAGTGATAAAGGAACCAAAGGAATGGGCCAGTTACACAGAAAACCAACAAACTCTGCTAATGTTTTTTCCCTGAAAGACGCTGTGACATAAGAATTCAAGTAAGAAGGAGTTTGTTCACTTAAGGTCTGTTTATAAATAGTGAGAACAGAGGTGGAATCAACATGGCAGAATAGTAGAATACCAAATTACAAATCTACCTTCTATTTGGAACCCAGCAGGAAAGGCCTAAATGTCAGACTGCAAAGGAATGTTATATCCAATATAGTACAATTTCCTGCAATAATGAAGCAAGGCTTCATTGTCTTCCTTTCAATCCATCCTTACATGAGTTCCTATAAAACAGTGAATTATTTATCATGTTCTGATAGGTGCCTTCTCCACTAAAATGAGATTTAGGCATAATTTGACACAAAGAAAAGAAAAAGCTCACATACAAGGTCACTTTATTCTACTGGTTCAGATAATACAGTTTCCCATCCTATTATATTGATTAACAATAATAAGAAACACATATCTCTTTAAACTGATTTTTGCACAACATAGTCCTTTGGAATTTAGCCCAGGAAAGAAAACACTTTAGCATTCAGAAAATGGCACTATCCAAGGAGGGTGGGGTGGAGGTTGCACTAAAGAAAAGGGAATGCATCCATTTTTAATCTTTGCTCATCATTTCATTTAACTTATTCAGATGTCAGAATGAATTACAATTTGTAATCAGGAGATCGGACCACCATGTCTGCCCATTCATCAGCACTGGTAGTGCAAGTTAGAGAAATTGGAAGCCAGAAGCATCATTGAAGATATCAATATGGTGAGTTCAACTCAACATAATATGCACTACAATAGGACACAAACATAAAAAGCTGGGCTTCAGTCACCCAGTCCACCTGCATTTTTGATATCATCTACCCTATACCTTAACTACACTCATTTGGCACTTTTATTTTTGATAAGCCACATCTTAGTTTTATATCCAAACCCTAAAGTATGAATAATCTGAAACTGAAACAATGATTATTCTAATTATAGCTTCCTTATTAAGGAAGCAAGCTTCATTATTAAGGAAGCCAGCTTCATAATTTAATGTTTAACCTCTTTTTTTCACAAAACCAGAACAGTAATTAATTACCAAGGTGAGCTTTTCTTTTTTAATCTTTTTAAATTATCTTAATATAAAATATAAATGAAAATAAAGATAGTAGGGAAATTGGAAAGGGAAAAGAAAGGAAAGAAGTTTATGACAAAGGGGAAAAAAAAGAATTGATTTCCAACATTTTTTTAGCCCAGTAAAATATAAAGTAAAATTACAGTCTCAACTTTACATACTTAATAAATACTAGCCATTTCTCTAACAATAAACTAATCTAATCAGCAAATCCCAAAGGCAGAATTTCTTTTTCTTTTTTTCTTTTGTCTCGAACACAAAGTCTGGAAGCAGTTTCCGGATAGAAACAATACCAAATATATTCTTCTCTTTTTATTAAAATAGTTAATTTTGTCATCCCTGCTAAGTGCATCACTTTTTGCATCCATTCTTTCATTGTGTGTACAAGGTGAGTTTTCCCAATTTCCTTCTTCGTACTGAGGAACAGAGGAAAGTAAATTCAAGATTCACTTACCCCCATTACAATATATCATAAGACTGTCGAGTTGTCCAAATTGGTCCTTATGTTTAAAAGAAATCATCAGATCACAAGCTGGATCTTAATTCCCCCCCCCCACACTTTTAAGAGCAGCTAACAGACATGTTAAGTATACATTTCTTGAAATTAGATAGAAAGTGGTTTAACAAAGAAAGTAAGTTTATGACACAGCATATACCTATGAAGATAGTCAATCTGGAGTCAGAGGAAGTAACTTTACTTTGAATTGAATAATAATAATTTTAAAAAAGTTATTGTGATATGAAGAACATACAGTGCCTAATGAGCCTAGGCTAAGGTATAGTGCATATTTTAAACACGTTTATATCTCTAGAAAAGCCATTCTCAGTGAAGCCTAACAGAACTTTTCAACAGCCATGCACAATTCATCAATAGGATAAATGAAAATATATAAAAGAAGATAGCAAAGCAGTACAAGAGGGACAGAACAGAAAAGAACAAGAAAGCATTTTTAATTTGGCCTGAAGTGCTCACAAATGGTACATTATTGTTACATCATGGAACACTTAGGAAAGTCAAGATCAATAGTATCATAACAACAAAATTTGCTGTTTCATTTCTCTCATTTCTGACAGTGATTCATCTTTGTCGCAACAGATCTTGAGAAATATCTTAATTGAGCAAGTAGTTGTCATATCTTTGAGGACGCACCGATTGAAGAGTGCAACTTTTCCTGAGGAATCTTTGAGTGGCTTAACAATCAACAAAACCGCTACAATGCATGAAATAATTCTCCTTATTCCTTGCAAAGCCTGAGTTAGACTATGAGCAGAAAAGGCACACGGGGTTTCAAGATTATGTATGTTAATCTTGTGTTTATTACACCATCAATAATACCATTACTCCCAGTGGAAGAGGAGCTAGTCACTCAAAAACTGATTTGCATTTCCAAAATAATTATGAGCTGGAAACATCTGCTTCTGCTGAAGTAAACTATGCCACAGAGTAACAGCTCCCTGAATCTTTGGGGACTTTTCATCCAGAGGAAAGATGTAGTTAAGCAGGAAGATATAGTTAAGCCATTTCATATCCTTGGTGAGAAATTGATTATAATGTTCCAGTCCCAATCTGCTAATAAATGCTTAGAAGCAGCTTCTGTGACTTGAGAATGAAACTGTTACGCCTGCTGAGATTTTCAGAGTTAAAATTATAAACAGAAAAGTATTTTCAGAGGCAGCACCCAATGTACGAAATATATTCCCATTTTCTTCTTGCAGGAAAATCTATACTCTGAGCTCCTCATTATTAAATTTTGATCATATCAGTAGAGAGCTTAGAAAGACCTTGTGTTCTTTATGGAATGCTTGCCAGATATGCTCCATATGCACATGGTATATCATCTTTTTCATAGTTTCCTACTCAAATGACATTATCCGATCATGCCACAAATCAGTATATGGGAGCTTAAATTCCAAGACATTGGAATAAAGTCTTGTTTTATTATTTTTATTATTTATTATTTTATTCCAGCTCAGTAATTTTCCTACCACCCATTTTTGCCCAATGGTTTATTTGTGAATCTAATGAGCCTTAAAATGCATTCAGATGTTGAGGAAAAGCATCTGTCCCAAGAACATCTGCCTGCCTGTGCCCTGTCAAAAACCCTTCCCGTTTAAATCTGATTTAACGAATAATCCTTTTTTTTCCTGATGTGCTAACTTTCGATGTCACTAAACCCAGTATGAAACCTTAAGACATTTTATGTGAACACTGGTTAATATATTATCCATATTCTTAAATATAGTTTTGGGAAGACTGTGCCTATCTATATGAGTTTGTGAGGTTTTTTCCCTTTTGCTTGTATGTTTGAATTTCACTGTGAGTTTTGGAAAGTTGGGTGCAACATGTGAAATTTCCTACAGATAATACCAAATCTGAGCGCTGTACGTATGAGCAAGAAACAGATGGAAACCAGCCCTCATGCACAAAATAGGGAACTAGGGACCCCATGAGATAGACAGGAAACAAGAAAGAGAGGAAAAATTGCTTGAGTATTTCTTCTATATATAGGGCTTGCTCTTGAAAAACTACAGAACAAAATAAAATAAGCATTAAATTGCATAGCCTCATATATTTTCTTCATTAAAATTGCCCATTAAAAGTTGCTGGATTTCTTCAGTTTCTCTAATTTATCAATCAAATCAAAAGTAGTTGGATTTCTTGAGCATTTAATAGAAAAACAAAATAAAAGAGTCAGAAGGGACCTTAGAGGTCTTGTAGTCCAACCCTCTGCGCAAGCAGGGAACTCTATGCCATTTCAGACAAATAGTTGTCCAATCTCTTCTTAAAAACCTCTAATTTTTAAAAAGCACCCACAACTTCTGAAGGCAAGTCATTTCACCGATTAATTGTTCTCACCGTCAAGAAATTTCTCCTTAGGGAAATTTCCCTGACTTGTTTCAGTCTAGACTGCTGGGTGAAATCTGATATTAAAAGGGAACATAAAGAACACACCAGTTGATAGGTGGTATTAAAGACACAACGGGCTGAGAAATTGACTATCTGCACAGAGAATCAGATGGGCTTTTATGATTTCTCTCCATTATTTGACTAATAGACATAAACATTAAATTGTCTGTGGGCTGAATGCATTAATAAAAAGAGTGTTGTGCAAAAATAAAAATAAAATAAAATAATGAAAGTAAGTACCATGTCTCATTTTCCACACAAAGCCATAGACAATGATGCTATCTTTTTAGTGTGCTTTTTTTGAAGAAGCAGTGGTGGGAAAACAAGGATGGAGGCTTATCTCAAAGAAACATGATGAAAAAATCAGTTACTTATTTTGGTGTCTGTGTGTATGAGGATAATAGCTAATTCTGTCATCTGATCCTTGTCCCATTTTATATTGAATATCTTCTGTGTTGAGTGATTATTCTTGAGCAAAACCTAAGTATCATTGCTGCAGCAACTGAGCTTTATTTACACAGACACTCCTTATTAAAGGCATAGAGTACTCATGAACAGTCGGCAAAACTCTCACACATCCTTCTTTGCCTTCTTCTATTGTTAGCCTATACTATGGGTGTTTTCTTAAAACTGAACCTTGGAGAGTGTGCAGTGTTTTGCATGGGGGAATTTCACAATGCACCTTTGAAGCTAAGCTTCATCACCTCACCCCACAGAAAAGCAAAGGTATAAGACATGGTTGCTTCCTTAGATCAAGCAGCGTAGATATTTTCATACTGACCTCCTTTTGCATCATTCCCTTCACCTACCAACTTCCCTTTGTCAAATCAAATCCAGAGGCTGACAATAAAGTACCATGTTGTGAAAAAGTAAGTGTTAACCCAGTCATCAACTGTACCAGTTCTATAGTACACATGAATCACACCAGTTTAAACTGCACAAGTGCTTTGATTTTGATAATCAGAACCCTTCGTCCTTGATTCTCACCACTCTGCAATGTTTATTTTCCATTTACAACTCTACTTTGAACTTTCTGGTAGCACACTTCTACAGCTGATACTCTGTTCTTTCAAAATTTAGTGTGACGTGTATAGATTTGAGCCAAGACTCCGTGGTGGGTGCATCATACCTGATTATCACAGATGTGGCAGGAAAAAAAAATCTTGAGGAATTTAGATTTGATGAGAGACTTATAGATCCCAGAATCCAAACAGGAAAGCCAGAACAAATATAACACAAGAGTTGTTTCAGGGCAAGCTCCAGGTCTCTGGTTCCTTCGTACTGTTTCTGTGCTTGCAGTAGCAAAGTAAATCTTGCTCAAATTAAACATGTTAAGCCTCATGGGACACTATCTGAAACATAATAAGGATGGAGAAAATGAAATTGAATGTGACTTTGTGACTTTTATCCCCTGCGTAGACTCATCCTCCTGCTTTAAATCTAGACATGGGTCATCCAACTCACATTCAGAATTTTAGAATAGTGGTCTAGGTGTGTTCTGCAAACAAAGCCATTGTGGCTTACTCAGTTGATGGCCTGTGACAACCTGTGACATTCCAAATCTTCCTGAACAGAACTCCTAGGAAGCATCAGCCGTGGTGATAGATGGTGGGAATTGCTTATCCCTGCATAAACCACAGTTAAAAAAACTTCAGATCAGATCATATATCCAGAGCTCAGAGAGAATGCTTATCTACTCAGACTGTTTATAAAAAAAGAAAGAATAATGGTTGTACAGCTTCAATAAAGGAAAAGCTTGGAGATGCAATGCTGGACAAGCTTATTTGGCAAAAAGCCCTTCTAATTGTTTGAATAAGAAGTAGAAGTCACTCTGGGAGTAGATAGCTTGATTATTTCTAATATGCAAGAATGCAGACGTGGGCTTCTTGTGGCAAATTATAACAATTTCTCACCTGATGCAGTTCAATCCAGGACAAGCTAGGAGCTGAGTAGTCCTTAATATGCTATTCTAAGAAAGATCACCACCAAATCAAATTTCTTTCATAGGTTATTTGGCTTTTGACAAACAGACCCCCATCTCCAGGACTTTCAGCTCAGCAGTAGGTTCTGCAGATGTAATTGTTCATAAGAAAGGTTTATACCAGCTAGGACTGTCAGCCTTGGCAGTCCTAACTGTAATGTATTGGGCTTGCTTGTTAACACCACGTGGTAATGGCTGGAAGGTTGTGAGAGCAGGGAGCTAGCTAATGGCTCCCAGCATCTCAGACAACCCATCTCCAGTGCTGCTATTGGTTGCCCCTAGGCAGCAATAGGTTGCTTCAAACCTATTGGCCGCCACCTAGGGGCCAAGGTATAAATTGCTGCAACTGCAGCCCTGTTCTCTAGTTCAGATCCTGCAAGAAATAAACCATGCTCTTTGCTGAACTCACTTGCCTCATCTTCATTCCTGCGCAACGAACCCAGTACACAACACTGGTGACGAAGGTGGGATCCTACTTCTCCGACAGAGCTGAAAGTCACTAGGGGAGAGGCAGTGAACACCTGGTGGGAAAAGCAATTCCCCCCCTACGGTCAGCTAGCAAGCCACGCTAGCGACCACGTGCTCAGAACCAGTCCCTGAGCAATGGAGAGGTAGGATTAGAAGAAGTAGAAGCCAGCCGCGAAGACCAGCAGAATGCCCAAGGTCGGAAGGCTGTGAGCATTCGACATCAAGCAACCAGAAGGATGGCCCTCGTACCTGTCCCAGATCGAGAACTACCTTCGGGCAAACCAGGTCACAGAGGATGGACTAAAGGCCGCCATGCTGCTCTGTGTGTGCGGCCCAGCAACGTTCAATCTGGCCGAAAACCTGTTCACACCCACGCCGTTGGAATCCGTCTCCTATGCCGAACTGAAGAAGAAGTTCGGAGAACACTTCCAACTGAAGATGTCAGTGATTGCATGGTGCTACGCCTTCAAACAACAAATACAGCAGCCAGAAGAAACTGCATCTGAATACATTGCAGCCTTGAGGCAGGCCGCAAGCCTATGCTGATTTTCAGACATTGAAGAGTGACTTTGAGACCATCTCATCTGCGGCCTCTGCAATCGAGAGCTGCAGCAAAAACTTTTTGCCAGAGAGGTCCTGTTGTTCGCAGATGCCCAGAACGAGGTCATGGCGGATGAAGCTGCTGGTGGAGCCGTCCGAACAATCCGGCTAGCCAAAACAACACAACATGAAGAAGCTGTCCACCACGAGGACGCCAAACTCACTGAGGAGTCAGAAGAAGACACCAAAGTCGACAAGCTGCACAGACATCCTGACCCACAGCACCGCAACAGCAAGCAACAAGAGACTAATTACAAGGCATATCCCTTGCCTAGATGTCCAGGTTGTGGCAGCCGCCGCCAATGCTCAGACTGCAGGTTCTGGACAACCACTTGCCAGGCCTGCAGGAAAATTGGCCACATCGCAGCAGTCTGCAGAGGTTGCCAGAGGGACTGGCCATCGCATCGCCAGTTGGACGATCCAACCAGGAGAGGTACCAGGGCCCCGGGGCTGTTCAGTGTGGGTTTTTGCTCAAGCCTCCAAAGTGTATGTTGCACTGGGGCCTGATGCCCCCTTAAACCCAAGTATAAACTCCAGGTGGAGCTGCAAGGAGTCCCCTGTAAGGTGGAGCTGGACACAGGCTCCACCATTTTCATTATTTATCTGGACACATTTAATTCTGTGTGCAGTCGCAGTAGGAGATGGGCCAAGCTGAGGCCTTCTGACATACTTTTAACAGATTTCCAGAACGCAAAAGTTGTAGTCAAGGGTGAAGCCACCTTGGCCGTTAAATTTAAAGGGTTTTCAGGGCACCTGGATGTTGTTGTAGTAGGGGGCCAGAGAACGATTCTAATTGGGCTCAATTGGTTTGATGCACTAGGCATCCAGTATCAACTGGACAAAAGTCGCGAGTCTAGCATCAGTCTGCAAGGACTTCACAGACGTATTTGTTTTAGCCCTAGGAACTTACACAGGCCTGCCAATAGCATTTAAATTAGACCCAAACGTGGTTCCCATCAGGATTAAGCCTTGCAGGATCCCCTTTGCCCTCAAGAACAAAATTGACATGGAACTAGACAAGGTTGTGGAACAGGGAGTGTTGCAACAAGTAGATGGTGGGGAGTGTAACACCACTTAAAGCCAATGGGGAAGTCAGAATATGCGCAGACTGCAAATGTACAAATGGATGTGGTGGCTCAGTGGGTCAGGATGCTGAGCTTGTCAATCAGAAGATCGGCAGTTTGGCGGGTCAAATCCCGAGTGCCGCATAACAGAGTGAGCGCCTGTTACTCGTCCCAACTTCTGCCAACCTAGCAGTTCGAAAGAATGTAAAAATGCAAGTAGAAAAATAAGGACCACTATGGTGGGAAGGTAATAGTGTTCCGTGCGCCTTTGGCGTCTAGTCATGCTGGCCACATGACCACAGAGACGTCCTCGGACAAGTGCTGGCTCTTCGGCTTTGAAACGAAGATGAGCACCGGCCCCTAGAGTTGGAAATGACTAGCACGCATGTGCGGGGAACCTTTACCTTTACCTTTACCTTACAAATGTACAATTAACCGGGCCCTTAAATAGCACACATACCCAGTCCCAGTGGTGAGCCACATCCTGGCATCTTTGCAGGGTGGCACCACTTTTGCAAAATTAGATTTGGCGCAGGCCTATCAGCAACTACCTGTTGATGAGACCACGGCCGCAGAACAGACAATTGTGACCCATAGGGGGGCTTTAAAGAGTAAAGCGCTTGCAATTTGGGGTCAGTGTAGCCCCAGGCATTTTTCAGGGAATCATGGAACGCACACTCAAAGGCATCCCAGGGGTTTGCCCCTATTTTGATGACGTGCTTATTGCCAGAGAATCCACAGAAGTGCTAGCAAGGAGGCTCAGAGCTGTCTCACAGAGGCTGCTTGAAGCAGGCCTTAAACTAAAAAAAGAGCAAATGCAGAATTGGGGTTCCCTCGACTGAATTTTTGGGTTTTCACATTGATGCCATGACATCCACCCAGCTGAGTCCAAAGTAAAGGCCATTCAGATGGCACCTAGCCCTAAAACAAAAGGAGAGCTGCAAGCATTCTTGGGCCTCCTCAGCTTCTACCACGCGTTCCTTCCTAACAAGCCCACAGTGGCAGAGCCACTTCACAGGTTGTTAGATAAAAAAGCTTCTTGGAAATGGACCAGTATTCATGAAAAAAGTTTTCAGGATCTGAAGGCACTTCTGTCGGTCAGTTCCACTATCACTCATTTCAGAGAGTCTAAACCAGTCTGTTTAGCATGTGACGCATCCCCATATGGGGTGGGGGCAGTTTTGAATCACTGAGAGAAAGATGGAACCCAGGTTCCCATTGCATTTTGTTCAAGGACACTGTCCTCTGCTGAGCGTAATTACATTCAAATTGACAAAGAGGCAGTGGCCATTGCAGCTGCAGTTAAAAAATTCCATGACTACTTATATGGCAGGGATTTCATGGTCTTCACCATTTTTGGGGTTATTCACTACAGACAAACAGACACCCCACATATTATCCCCCAGAAGCTGAGATGCTCTATTTTTTATCAGCTTACATGTTTAAGCTGATTCACAAACCCGGCAAAGAAATGGGCCATGCAGATGGCCTGAGCAAGCTTCCACTGCTACAAATCGAACCAGACCTGACCCCAGCGGCCCATGTATTGTCCATCCAGGACTTTCAAGAATATAGCTGCAGAAACAGCAGCTGATAAGACACTAAGTAGAGTACTTTCTTGGGTACACGCAGGATGGCTGTTTAAAAGCCCAGGACCTGAATTCCAGAGTTATTTTACTAGAAGACACAAGCTATCAGCTCACAAGGATTGTATCTTATGGTGGAACAGGGTCATAGTCCCCATGTCACTAAGAAACAGGGTCTTACAATCACTACATGAAGGTCATCCAGGTATTGTTCATATGAAAGCTTTAGCTAGAAGCTACTTATGGTGGCCATGCTGGCCACATGACCACGGAGATGTCCTCGGACAAGCACTGGCTCTTTGGCTTTGAAACAGAGATGAGCACCAGCCCCTAGAGTCGGAAACGACTAGCACGCATGTGCGGGGCAACCTTTACCTTTACCTTTACTTATGGTGGCCAAGTTTAGACAAGGCCATTGAAGCCCAGGTGCATGGATGTTACACATGCCAGCAATCAAGGCCTGAAATGCCGCACACTCCAATTCACAGGTGGGAGGAGGCTCACACTCCCTGGTCTAGAATTCACATAGACTTCGCTGGGTCCTTTTCGGAACAGCTCTTCCTTATAGTGGTCAACAGCCACTCTAAATGGCTTGAAGTAATTCCAGTTGCTAACATGACTACTGCTAGGACCATCCAGGTGCTTAGGAAATTCTTTGCCACACATGGGCTGCCAGATGTCATAGTATCTGACAATTGAGCCCAATTTACAGCAGCAGAATTTCAGGCATTCCTGAGAGCAAACCTCATCAGGCACACAACGTTGGCCCCATTTCACCCTTCTTCTAATGGTCAAGCTGAACAAATGGTCCGGACCACAAAGGAGTCATGGAAGTGTATAGTGACTGGGAACTGGCATCACAGATTGGCAGATTTTTTACTTTGCCAGCATTCCACGCCCTGCACGGCTACAGGGAGAAGCCCAGCAGAACTGCACTGGGGGAGGCGACTGATCACGAAACTGGACAGGTTGCATCCAGATAGGGTGGCAGCAGAAGCTTTGCACCCAAAACCCTCAAGGGGGCTGCAAGTGGGCAACGGGGTGTGGGCTAGGAACTATGGGCATGGGAATTTGTGGGTGCCTGGAAAAATTACTAAAACGTCAGACCCCTCTCTTATGAAGTAGGGCTGGAAAGTGGGTGAGTTATACGGCGCCACATAGATCAGCTTAGGAAGCATTTTCCTGAATGGCCACAAAATGACGACTTTGTCATAAGTCCTTACTCAGGTCCGCAAACCAGCAGCCAAGCCAGCCCATGCACAGACCCTGAAGGCTCACACAGCCCAAGCAACGAGGAGTTGGCCATAGAGGAGGAGACCCTGGAAGTGCAACATGGGTCCCCTGATGGAGAAAGCCAACTTGATGGCTACAGCCGCTGTGCTAACTCTGCTGAACAAACTGACTCTGGGGTGGGCCAACCTGGAAAAGCCAGCCAGAGAGCACCAAGCCACTCAGAATCACTTGAACTAAGAGACACTGGTCTACCAAGCTCGGTGGGCAAGCTGGTAGGCCAGGACATGCCTGGGTCCCCCAGGCATTCCACAAGGCCACACAAACCTCCTGCTTATCTGAAAGATTTTGTCTGTAATAATAAAGCTATAATGTTGTATGTACCTTGTATTTAATGCTGACCTACAAGAATGTAATGAACAATGGAGCTATAATGTTGTAAGTACTTTATTGTGTTGCTAAGTGGAACCTATTCACACCAGTGTTAAGTCTTGTAAAGTGTATTTCTGTAATTACTATTGTTGCTATAGTGTTGTTCATTCTAAGGGGGGAGGGGTGTTATGTATTGGGCTTGCTTGTTAACACCACGTGGTAACAGCTGGTAGGTTGCAAGAGCAGGGAGCTAGCAGGCTCCCAGAATCTCAGACAACCCATCTCCAGCACTGCTATTGGTTGCCCCTAGGCGACAATAGGTTGCTTCAAACCTATTGGCTGCCGCCTAGGGGCCAAGGTATAAATTGCTGCAGCTGCAGCCCTGCAAGAAAATCAGATCCTGCAAGAAATAAACCATGCTCTTTGCTGAACTCTCTCACCTGGTCTTCATTCCTGCGCAACGAACCCAGTACACAACACTAACTATACTTTATTTCTCAAGAGGACAGATTTAATGGTGCTACTGAACATTCATCGAGTTCATACAGTAGATTAATCCTAAATCTGTGTTAAGAGAATACTACACCCAAATAAATAAACCATATGCTGACTTCACATTTTGGTTTGATTTACACAGTGTGATTGGGTAGTACTGCAATATTTGTCACATTGAACTTCATACTGAACAATGCATTCTAGTTTAGCCTAGGTCAGTGAGGGCAAACCTGACTCTCATGTCAAAGGTGGCCTGCCAGCATTCACCAACACAAGACAACAACTATGCAGATTTTCAGAGGCTGCAGAAGAATGGGGTGTGCTCTTGTGTGGCCTCCAGACCCTCTGAAAATTTCACAAGAATGGGGATCTGTTTTGCACAGGTTTCAGAGGCTGCTTGATCCAGAGCTGCCTTTAGTAGGCTGCAGAGACCCATTAACAGAAAGTACGTGGGGCAGATCCATTTGATCACATACTGTTCTATACCAGCCTGCTACCGGCCCTGCAGAAAAGGCAGGGACAACCCCTTTTACAAGAAGGCAAGATGCTGGAACTAAGCCTACCAAATTTATGGATACAAAAGCAAACAAGACATGAACCATGAAACAGGAGCTATTCAAGCGGTTGCCTTCAGCAAAACAGCCCTCCCATGCATTCCCCTTTTATACAGTTCAGGGCGTGGCTTCTCTCTGCCTCCTTCCGAGGTGCCCCATTGCCTTCCTCTGTTTACTCCTGATTGACTGCCTCCTGCATCGGGCGTCCTTGAATAGGGCCAGCTGTGGGTCATCTTCATCCACGCTGTCAGGCTCACACAGCTGGGTCTGCGTCGTGACCAGGTGGGAGGGGCCTGGCTGAGGGCTCTCATCAGCAAAGCTCTCCAACCCCCTCATCAAGCTCTTCAACACCCCCCTCCTCCTCTGAGTCATCCGACCCAACTGCCGAACCCACAGGCTGACCCTGAATCACAACACATACATGATTGGACTGTATTGTTTAAAAATGAATGATTTCTCTTTTGTTCAGTGTGTACTTGTCTCTTTCCTTCTCTTTCTTTCTTTCTCTCTCTCTTTCTTTTTCTCTGTTTCTAGTGTGTGTGTGTGTGTGTGTGTGTGTGTGTGTGTGAGAGAGAGAGAGAGAGAGAGAGAGAGAGAGAGAGAGAGAGAGAGAGAGAGAGAGAGAGAGAGATATGCTTGTGGTGTCAAATTAGGCATTTTCTAAATGTTTTAACACACTGAACCCCAAAAGGCCATCATTGGTTTAGATTGTTGTTCAGTTTCTTTGCCTGTTGTTCTCTGTGTTGAAGCCCCTGTTTGTGTGCAGGCATTACAATCTAGAAGGCCTTCCTGCATTGTAGCAGTTTATCTCAGTTGTGCATGTAACAGCAGCAATGGTCTGCCATCCTCCATCCTACTGCTAGAAGCCAGGAACCTTTATAGTATAAGAAAAACCATTCTGTGATTCTGGTATCATCTTTCAGACTTTTTACAGCATGGCATACAGTGCTTCCACATAATGTCAGTTCATGTTTTATGTCAGGGTTAATATAATACCTAGCCAAAAACATTTGTTCACAAGAGTACTGTGAATGGAGAGGTCACCAAAACAGTATTATTTGCTCTTTCGGAAAACCTACAGAGATGGGAAGAATGTTCTTCCTCTCAAACTCAGAAAACATAATCAATACAGTTCTGAGGAAAATCTATTTCTTATTCTAGCAACTTCTTCAGAACCTGAAGCAGCTTTATGCTGAAGTCCGGTATCTCAAATACTAGTGTCAGTTGCATGTGTGCAAGCAATTTTCTAACTACAGTATATTTAGCCTTTGGAATTTTTCCACTGATCACCCTAAAGCTTCCAATATTTTCTACTCCTAAGAATAATTTGGGATATAGGTATTTCGAAAGTAGTTATCTCTTCAGATGTCCAGTATTTCGAAGCTTATTTAAGGGAAAAATAAATTATATTCCTTTAAAATATATGTTATTATTCTGTTAATTTACCAAACCATTCTATAATATCAATATATTTCAGTATATAAGGTGCATAGTTATCAGTAAAACATAATATATTATCAGCTTAGGGCAGACATGTCAAACTCGCGACGTCACATGATGTTATGCAACGTATCAGAACTTTTTCCCCATTGCCGGCAATGTAGTGGGCGCAGTTTTGTTGTGACGCGTCTGGCCCATGGGCCAGCAGTTTGACACCCCTGGCTTACAGTGACACTTTTATTTCATTTTTGCCCTTGTTCTTTCTCATTCTCTTTTGGATCTAAACCAACTTTATTTGGAACTCCTAGCTGATCTTCACAAGCTGTTCCCCCTCAAAAGAAAGGGAGATATTTTTTGTTTTCTCTGCCTTTTTGATTTCAGACTAAAAATAAATCCAATGAGAAGCACTGCAAGCCAATAGTTAAGACATAATCTTTTTATTTTATTTTATATTATATTGATAATTTACAAATAACAACAATCATCATCATCATCATCTAGCCTTGTTGGAGCAGTGGGCTAATGCCTCCTTAAGTAACACCAGCTGCCTGCAATTAGTGCAGGTTCGAGTCCCACCAGGCTCAAGGTTGACTCAGCCTTCCATCCTTCTGAGGTAGGAAAAATGAGGACCCAGATTGTTGGGGGCAATAAGCTGACTTTGTAAAATGCCGCTTGGGGGGGTGAAAGCCCTAATAAGCAGGCATATACATAGAATGAAGGCTATTGCTAAGCACATTTGATTTGTGCTTTAGATTGTAAGCCGCCCTGAGTCTTCGGAGAAGGGTGGGATATAAATGGGATTTTTTTTTAAAAAGTCCAATCCCCTACTCAGGCAGGAAATCCTATACTGTTTCAAGCAAATGGCTGTCAAGTCTCTTCTTAAAAACTTCCACTGTTGGAACATTCACAACTTCTGACACTTCCCGTAGGAAACAAAAAAAAAAGAAAATGACCCAGTTTCAGAAACAAAGGCAGTATTTGTGCTGCCATTCAGTTTGCAAACATGTATTAACATTTTTGCATGAGGGAGATAGGAAACAACAAGATATTGAGCAGTCTGAAAAGTCCTTTTTCATCTTAGTGTGAAATGGTTCATTGCACAATCAGTGCAAAGTAATGATCTCTCTCTCTCTCTCTCTCTCTCTCTCTCTCTCTCTCTCTCTCTCTCTCTCTCTCTCTCTCTCTCTCTCTCTCTCTCTGATTCTTGATAGCTATGTGAGGGTGAAAAATCCTGGTATCTTTGTTATTTCTATAAAGGTTGCAGAACTGGATATGTTTTAAATTATAAATTCCTCCAGAGCTGGAAAGTGAGTAGGTCACTGGCTCTATTAACAAACCAGGTTTCTTTTAAAAAAAAAATTAGCATACTTATTTGGAGGAGGAAAGAATCTTCTCCAACTAATATTACTACCCTGCTCTCCCTCGTCCCTCTCAAATAATTGGATTACATCAATTCCAAACTGCCAATTTTTTTCTGTAGTAATAGGTTTCCACTTAAGGCAGCATTTGTTGGCGGTATGTGCTCAGCCAACCTAAACACTCTTTGATTACCACAGCATTTGGTCCTCCTTTTCCATCTCCCAAGCACAGTGACATTGCAAGTGGAACAGATCTTCAATTTTCAGCTGTGTAAAGAGATTTTTAAAGTGGGGGGAGGAGGAAAAAATGAATCTTGAAGTAGTAACAAATTCCACCCCTTCAAATACTTATTTTAAAAATGATAACAATAATGGAACTTGATAGGACAGAAGTGCCAAATCCAGTTGAATCATCTGTTTGACAATGCAATAAACTATCTGTAACAACATCAAATGGCTACATCTGCCTATCCTAGGTCCTTGGGAAAGACGCACTAGGTCAGGCATGTCAAACTTGTGACATCATGTGATGTTGCGTGATGTATTGCGACTTTTTCCCCAATGCCGGCAATGGGGTAGGCATGGTTTTGGTGTGATGCATCTGGCCCGTGGGCTGACATGCCTGCACTAGGTGGACAAAAATGCCACATCCAGTCTGAATTTCTGGCTCACTGTGTGACAAACCATAATACAGTAATAGGAGCCTTGGATGCAATCTCAAAACATTTACAATGTAAGGCTTGCTCAAGCAAATTTATCAGTACTGGTATAATGGCAAATCAATATATTTCTGGGAGGGAGGGAGGGAGGGAGGGAGGGAGGGAGGGAGGAAGGAAGGAAGGAAGGAAGGAAGGAAGGAAGGAAGGAAGGAAGGAAGGAAGGAAGGAAGGAAGGAAGGGTAAAATACTGAGCTGTTGCACAGTCTATTAATGATGACTTAGACAATGTACTGTGTATTAGACACTGAAAGTAAATTATTGTACTATTAGGAAATTATTGTTGTATTATTTTTTGTGTCTCAAGAACCAAGAAAGCATTTTCAGCACTAATTCCCATGTATGTGAAAAACAGATACTTCGGATGTGATGCCCTTTGGTATTCTGCATTTTAAATTTATTATTATTTGTTAAATTTATATGCCGCCCATCCCCCAAATAGGGCAACTCTATGTTATGATCGTCCTAACAATTTATACATCCTGAACACTTTTCTTTCCATCCTTGTTGTATCTGAAAGACGTTAGTAAAGAAGAAAAAAATATGAAAATAATGTATATGACTGTAGTGATCACCGGACAGCAGTTGACACATGCAGAGATACAGAATTCAACTCAAACTATTTTTGGATTATAATCTTACAAACAGGGGTGAACTACATCCACATATTGTGTTTCTTGTATCATAATATTATAACATTTAAATTTTCCTTGTGTTTTTTTCCAGTTTTCTAAACTGATTACATTTTTCAGTCAAGACAGAATTTAATGTTTTTTCTCCATTTATAATTTACAAGTTATAATTGTCTAGTTGTATCTGTTAGTTACAGTAATCTCATTCTACTATTGGTTTATTTTAAAAATAATTGCATTTGTCAGATAGATATATTTTACTATGTAGATTTATATCAGTGTCAAATTAAATATTTGGAGATCAGTTTTATAGTGCTTGTAAACCCCAATTTATTCACAACTTTGTTTTTTTATATTTTTTCTTGTATTTTTTAATTATATTTGTAAATTCAATAAATAATCATTATTTTGTTAAAAAATCTCCACTTACTGACCTAAATCACATAGGTAGTTTTGATCGGTTTAGTTTAGTTAACAAATACGAATTGAAAATTAAAGAATCACCTCACAGTGAGACGGGCAGCAAAAAAAATTGATAAACAAAAAAATAAACAACTAACAAAAATGTATTTCCATCAGTTAAGCCTCATTCATTTATGAAGAATTAATCTGAAAAATCCTTCTTCCTTAACTAGAGACCCCGAGGCTGCCTATTTGTGGCAAGTATGCCAACAATCCCCTTCATGGATTACTGCCTTGTCGTGGCGAAGGGGCTTGCGTAATTCAATGAAGCTATGAGCTATGCCGTGCAAGGCCACCCAAGATGGACAGGTCATAGCAGAGAGTTCTGACAAAACGTGATCCACTGGAGAAGGAAATGACAACCCACTCCAGTATCTTTGCCAGGAAAACCCTATGGACAGTACCAAAAGGCAAAATGATATGACGCTGGAAGATGAGCCCCTCAGAAGGTGTCCAATATGTGACTGGTGAAGAGCAGAGGGCTACTACTAGTAGCGCCAGAAAGAATGAAGTGACTGGGCCAAAGCCGAAAAGACGCTCAGCTGTGGATGTATTTGGTGGAGAAAGGAAAGTCCGATGCTGTAAAGATTTTTTCTCCATAGGACCCTGGAATGTAAGATCTATGAATCAAGGAAAGATGGACGTGGTCCAGTCAAGACTGAACATCGACATCTTAGGAATCAGTGAACTAAAATGGGCAGGAATGGGTGAATTTAATTCAGATGGCCATCAGGTATACCACTGTGGGCAAGAATCCCTCAGAAGAAATGGAGTAGCCTTCATAGTCAATAAAAGAGTAGGACAAGCAATACTGGGATACAATCCCCAAAATGACAGAATGATCTCAGTTCAAATCCAAGGCAAACCATTCAATATCACAGTAGTCGAAGTCTATGCCCCAACCACTGGTGTGCAAGAGGATGAAATTGACCGGTTCTATGAAATCCTACAGCACCTTATAGAACTAACACCAAAAATGATGTCCTTATCATCATGGGAGATTGGAATGTTAAAGTAGGAAGCCAAAAGATAACCGAAATAACAGTCAAGTTTGGCCTTGGAGTACAAAATGAAGCAGGGCACAGGCTGACAGAATTTTGTCAAGAGAATACGATGGTCATCGCAAACACTCTTTTCCAACAACCCAAGAGACGGCTCTACACATGGACATCACCAGACGGTCAAGACAGAAATCAGATTGACTATATGCTCTGCAGCCAAAAATGGAGAAGCTCTATACTGTCAGTAAAAACAAGACCAGGAGCTGACTGTGGCTCAGACCATGAGCTTCTTGTTGCAAAATTTAGGCTTAAACTGAAGAAAGTAGGGAAAAGCACTAGGCCACTCAGATATGAACTAAATCATATCCCTGATGAATATACAGTAGAGATGACAAATAGATTTAAGGAATTAGTTCTGATAGAGTGCCTGAAGAACTATGGATGTAGGTTCGCAACATTGGACAAGAGGTAGCAACTAAAGCCATCCCAAAGAAAAAGAAATTCAAGAAAGCAAAATGGCTGTCTGGGGAAGCTTTGCAAATAGCTGAGGAAAGGAGGGAAGAGAAAGGCAAGGGAGAAAAAGAAAGATATGCCCAATTGAATGCAGAATTCCAGAGAATAGCTAGAAGAGATAAGAATGCCTTCTTAAATGAACAGTGCAAAGAAATAGAAGAAAACAATAGAATAGGGAGGACCAGAGATCTCTTCAAGAAAATTGGAGAGATGAAGGGAACATTTCATGCAAAAATGGGCATGAAAAAGGACCAAAATGGCAGGGACCTAACAGAGGCAGAAGAGATTAAGAAGAGGTGGCAAAATTACACAGAAGAACTATACAAGAATGAGCTTAACGTCCCCGATAACCACGATGAGGTAGTCACTGACCTTGAGCCAGACATTCTAGAATGTGAAGTGAAGTGGGCCTTAGAAAAACTGAGCAACAACAAAGCTAGTGGAGGTGACAGTATTCCAGCTGAGCTATTCAAAATCTTAAAAAATGATGCAGTAAAAGGGCTGCACTGTATGCTGTCGCCCTGCCTATTTAACTTATATGCAGTGCACATCATGAAAAAGGCAGGGCTTGATGAATCAAAAGATGGAATTAAGATTGCTGGGAGAAATATCAACAACCTAAGATTTGCAGATGATACCACTCTAATGGCAGAAAGTGAAGCAGAACTAAAGAGCCTCTTGCTGCGGGTGAAGGAGAGTGCAAAAGTTGGGTTGAAACTAACTTTAAGAAAACCAAGATCATGGCATCCGGCCCTCTCAATTCCTGGCAAATAGATGGGAAGAAATGGAGGTAGTGACAGATTTTATTTTCCTGGGTTCCAAGATCACTGCAGATGGAGACTGTAGCCAAGAAATTAAAAGACGCTTGCTCCTGGGGAGGAAAGCCATGGCAAATCTAGACAGCACACTAAAAAGCAGAGACATCACTCTATGAACAAAAGTGCATATAGTCAAGGCTATGGTCTTCCCAGTTGCAATGTATGGCAGTGAAAGTTGGACCATAAGAAAGGCTGAGCACCAAAGAATTGAGGCCTTTGAACTATGGTGTTGGAGAAGACCCCTGCGAGTCTCTTGGACTGCAAGGTGATCAAAGCGGTCAGTCCTAGAAGAAATCAACCCTGACTGCTCTTTAGAAGAAGTTAAAACTCAAATACTTTGGCCACCTAATGAGAAGGAAGGACTCACTGGAGAAGAGCCTAATGCTGGGAAAGATTGAGGCAAGAGAAGAAGGGGACGACAGAGGATGAGGTGGCTGGATGGAGTCACTGAAGCAGTAGGCATGAGCTCAAATGGACTCCAGAAGATGGTAGAGGACAGGAAGGCCTGGAGGAACGTTGTCTATGGTGTCACGATGGGTCGGAGACGACTTCGCAGCTAACAACAACAACAACAACAACAATGCCTACAATTGTTTTGATATTTGCTATTTTTTCCCTTTTAAATTCTTTATGTAGAAATTGGTTTCCTGAATTTGTTCTATGCTACAAATAAAACAAGCCATATTGATGAAGATCTAAGTAAGTGTCAGGAACAAAATTCAGTAGAGCTTGATAAGAATAAATTCATATCAAAATACAGGATGGAGATCATGAAAATATTGAGAAAATATTTCTACTCCAGGCCCACTGCATCCCTGACCTGAATTCTGAATTTTTGTAGCTGGGACGAAATATTGTCAATTTTTCAAAAAATGAACCAAAACAATTTTTAAGCATGAAATTCAAACCCAAATCTTGACACAGGATCTGTTTAAGGATTGCACTTGAAACAATTTTTGACCGTCTAGCCTCCTATAATCCTAACCCTGGCATTATAAATATTCTGAATTTTCATCGCTGGGAACAAAATATTGTCATTTTTTTAAAAAAAAAACCAACCACCACCATTTTTAAGTATGACATTCAGCCATGAATCATGACACAGCATATGTTTTAGCATTTTGGTTTAAAAATGTTTTGTGCTCCTGGCCCCCTGCATCTGTCATGCCCCCATCGGAGCCTGAATCCATGGAGGAAGATGAGCCAGAGTTTGAGGTGGGAGGTGTTGTTGGCTTTGGAGGAATATGGGGAGGAGCAGACTGAGGCACGAAGTCGGACACGACTTCGCAGCTAACAACAAGACTGAGGCAGACCAGGGCCTTTCAGAATTGGGAAGGCCTGAAGGCATGGAGGAACAGGGGCAGGATGACCAAGGGAGGCTAAGCAGGGAACATGAGAGACAGACCTCAGGCAATGAGCAAGGACAACCCCCTCCTGATCCTTCAGCTTGGAGAGTGGAAAGAAGGCAGGAGCAATGCAGGCTGACCTGGCTACCCAGGAGGAGAACAGCCTGCCCCTCTCCAGAAGGCCCACCTGAGGACTGAGACTTCAGGAGACGCTGGGGAGAGGAGCATTTGTCAGAAATGAATGCTGAATACGTGGAGAGTTGTGTGCCATTGCCTACATTGGATGTTTTCTGGGCTCCTTGCTTTATTCCTTGCTTATTGGATTAATTGCCCTGTTCCTTTGTTTCCTGGATTCACAGATTTAGTTCCCTGCCCTGTTTGATTTCTTGTTTTGGCAGCTGTTGTGCTCATAGCTTTGTGCTGGAGTACTTGCAGCCAGAGGCTGCAGGAGGTGTGTGTGTGTGTTCGTGTGTGTGTGTGTGTGTGCGCGCCTTAACTTTGCTCTGGGACTTGCCAGAAACGTGGGAGCGGTTGGGGAAACTTTGGAGCAATAAAGGGGTGGTTGGAACTGTCAACCGACTGTGTTGCCTCTGTGCCATGCCCTAGGTCATCACAGCATCCCTGACCCCAGCTCCTTCAATTTTCCAAACTTTTGTCAGTGGGGACAAAATATTGTCTATTTTTTTTTTAAAAAAGCAACTAACATTACTTTTAAGCATGAATTTCAACCCCGAATCTTGACACAGTATCCATTTTAGCAATTCAGTTGAAAATTTTTTTTGCCTTCTGGTCTCTTGCATCCCTTAACCTGACATCACGAATTTTGCGAATGTTTTGTTGCTTGGGACAAAATATTTTCAGTTTCCTAAAAAAAAGCAATCAACACCACTTTTAAGTATTGATAATTTTTTTTTAAAAAAGTGATCAACACCATTTTAAAGTATGAAATTCAGCAACAAATCTTAACACAGTATCTGTTTTATTATTTTGGTTGTCCTCTCGGCCTCCTCCATCCCTGACCCCGGCTTCTCAAATTTTTCAAATTTTCATCACTGGGGACAAAATATTGTCAAGCCCCCCTTTTAATGCAATGGTTGGGAAGGAAGACCCCTGCTGGGATGGGCATGATGGGGATCTGCCCTCTGTGGTATAGGGGCAGAGTTACTATGGTCCCTGTTAATCAGGTTTGATTTTTTTTTCTTTGCCCCCTCCCCCCTCCCTCCTTCCCATGCTTGTAGCTTCCACTGAGCTCCTCAGTCTTGGGAGTTAGCATTGCCATCACCTCTTTCTCCTGAGTCCCTTGTGCTGGGTAACTGTCGCCCCCCAAGAGCTGTTTTAAAGTTTGGGAATCTTTCAGAGATAACCAACTAGCACCCCAACTCGCCCTCCCATGCCTCCCCAAAAGCTGCGTCCCCTCACAGCCCCTGCAACCATCTATCGGCAATCATCTATCCTGCAGCATCATGGCTTCTGCCTGCCACCTGATTGGCTGGCGGCTACTTGTTACATGCAGCCAAAGTCCTGTGACAAAGGGGGCCTCAGTGAATGGGCTGGGGTGAAGGACGAGGGAAAGGGGCCTAGTGGCCATAAAGAATGGCTGAGGGAAGGCCAGCAGAGGAGGAAAGCTGGCTGCAAATGGGCAGTGGCAGGAGGCTCAAGAAGAAGAAGGCGTGGCCAAAGGTCAGTACCTAAATGTCCCATTCCGTCCCTGTGTGCTACTTACTGGAACAGCAACAGGAGAGTAATAATAGCCGAAATGTGAACAGGAAAATATATAATTTATAAAGTGATCTTAATTTGTCCTTATACAGAATAGCCTTTTCAGTTTAAGCCAGTCTCCAAAGAGCTGGAATCATTTAGTAACTTGCAAGATTTATTATTATTATTATTATTATTATTATTATTATTATTATTATTATTATTATTATTATTTATTATCTCTTTATCATCTGGGTTTATTGCTTTCCTAAAGCCTATATACAACCAAGGGACTTCCTTTTAAAAATGTTAAATAAATCAACAAATGAATAAATTTGTAGAACTCAGTGCATGCTCCTAGGGCCGCTGTTTGTTCTGCTGCTTCTTCTATTGGTACTCATTCTAAATTTTGAAATGTGCTGGTAATTTCAGTGTTGTTTTAAAAGCAACAATGTTATTTTGGTGCTTATTCTGCCAGACTGATAGAATCTTTATTATTTCTTGCTGGTGTTATAGTCTTTAATATATTTGCTATTTCAGAGAGTAATCTATCTTTTCTCCTACAATATAGACCTCTGATTGTTGATGAACTGTGGATTTCAACAGTCTCAGCCAGCATGGCTAATGGTGAGAAACAACAGGAGGTGTGACATCAAATTAAAATATTCTACTTTTTGTTCATAATAAGCAGTCAAAACAGACCGTACCAGGCTTAAGGTTCTTTGGATGCTTCTAAACATCTACATGCATTTCCCAGTCAGTACTGTACAGCTAATGGTGAGAACTATAATGAAGCAACATCCAGAGACCACAGATGTTCCATCCCAGTAGGCACAGAAATATCCATAAGCAGTATCAAACAGCTGCATGAAGCATCCGGGCTGTCTCCAAATGTACCATTCAGGATTCCCTTTCTAATAGTTTACCAGATCATTTGTTGCAAGAAGAAATGAAGAGGAAGAAATTAAGGGAAAACTGATTGATTGATTGATTGATTGATTGACAGAGAATTAAATTAATGAGTAGACTCAATGGACCTCTGGGTCTCTTTCTGCCATTAGTTTTCTATGTTTCTAAGTCAATGTCAACGCTTAGTGAGCATATATAATAGTTAAAAGCAGAAAAGGGTAGTGGATGTCCTAAAGCAAAAGAATTATAGGATACAAACAAGAGCCAGAAACATCTTCCAAATTTAAATAAGGTCTAAGAAAAAATAATAATCCAGCAAGACTATTGTCAGCCTTTCACAAAGCACTAGAGGTTTATAGCGACCAAGGATTTAGATTAGGATATTTCAGATAACTGAAACAACCTCATAATGAAAAGCTATCACCATTAGGCTTCCCCTAAAAACTCTTTCCAAACTCCCTTAGCTTTACTAGGTAAAGGTAAAGGTTCCCCCGCACATGCGTGCTAGTCGTTTCCAACTCTAGGAGCCGGTGCTCATCTCTGTTTCAAAGCCGAAGAGCCAGCGTTTGTCTGAGGACGTCTCTGTGGTCATGTGGCCGGCATGACTGGATGCCAAAGGCGCATGGAACGCTGTTACCTTCCCACCGTAGTGGTCCCTATTTTTCTACTTGCATTTTTACGTGCTTTCGAACTGCTAGATTGGCAGAAGCTGGGACGAGTAACAGGCACTCACTCTGTTACATGGCACTCGGGATTTGACCCGCCAAACTGCCGACCTTCTGATCAACAAGCTCAGCGTCCTAACCTACTGAGCCACTGCGTCCCTTTAGCTTTACTAGAATTCAGCAAATAGATTTTTATAATTTTAAAAAATATTATTGTATTATTTATTTGGGAAGCCTAAATGCTCAGTAATGGAGGGAAATTTGGAATAGGAAACAGGGCCTATTCCAAATTTACCCAGTCTCAATCATATCGTTAAGTCTGCTTGAAATAAATTTCAAGCTGATTTATTCCTAGTGCAAGTTGCATAGGATTACATCCATACAGTATGCTTTCTAATTGCTGCTGGACATGGATAGAGTATAAATATGATGCATGGTTTAGTCAAGACTCATTCCACCTGGTTCACTGGGATTTATTTAAAAAAAAAAGAAAAAAAACTGGGTACAGAATTATCTGCAAAATTAATTATGTAATCCTCAAATATCTTAACAAGAGGTTGACCTCTTTATTTCATTCAAGTGTTTTAGAGTTATGCAGTAAATCTGCAAAAATGCTTTTGTACTAAATATACATCTCAATGTACACTTAAATTTCTGAAACATTTAATTCCCATATTATTTATTAATTCATACCTAGAATCATCAAGAGTCAGACATGATTGAATGATATCACCACCACCACCACCACCACCACTATCATCATCATCATCATCACCACATACATAACATTTAGAGGCTGCCTGACTCCACAAGACTCTGGGTAGCTCACAACATTAAAAGAAAAAGAATCTAGGTCTGAGCAAGGAGCTATTAGGTGAATCCCTAATAGCCATAGTTAAGAAAGCATGTCAACACTTCCCCAGAGTTTGATTTATAGCATTTAAATAGGCCTCTTCCAGGAACAAAGAAATACCCTAAAAACATTGAACCTGTTTAAAAATGTTAATCTGACAATTAATAATCACTCACTTATGCTTTCCCCCACAGCACCAGCAATGATAAATGAAATCTGTCATGTTGAACTTTACTGTAGCAAGCATCCATCTGCCTCTATGCAACCTTCTAAGGCAAAGCGAGTTGTGTGGAAGGGGCAGGAAGCACAATGCAGAGCATAACTGAAAGTAGCTTCTTAGTATAACAGTTGTATATGCCAATCAAGAAGGGCCAATCTACATGCGGATGAACTGCCTATGTCTGCTCACCTTGTAGCTGCCTTGCTTAAATAAAGTCATCCTGCATATTGGAAGAGCTTTAATATGGCAAGATGTTGGGGGATAATTCCAGCCCCTTCCCCCCTTGCCAAAAAATGAGAAACAGTATGATGTATACTGAAATCTTTAGAACACCTTCTAAAATAGCACAGCCCAATTGATAGAACTTCAGATTTTGATTCACAATCTGGGCCAGTGCCGCAGGATAAGCTCCACTGTGATTGGCTTGGAGAGTTGAGCTCAGCTTATTTGGCCAGTTGAAGATTTAGTGCATGTGCAAACATAGCTAACTGGGCCAATAGGCTATGATTAAATAAACCATGGCTTATGTATTTTGCAAACCCTGCCAATTCTGTATGGAGAAATGGAATAGAGCAGCAATAATCTCATTGGCACATCTTGACTCTTGTCTGAGTGGGAAAATTTTACCAGTTCAGCAGTTAGTCATTCACAAATACAAATGTCACAAAATAGCAAAGAACGTGGACTTTTTCACAATAAAGAAATGATCACCAGTGAATGCCACTTCCATTCCTGAAACATAACCACCAGCTCATAGGCTTAACCTCTGATGCTAAACCTGACCATTGAAAGTGTAGACTTTTGGAATCACTCTCTCCCTTTTATGTGGAATACTAATAATAAAATTCTGAAGGTGTCTTGGTATTTAATCTTACTTACACCATCTGCTACTTTTTGAGATTTCTCTGAAGTGGATCAGAGGGGGGAAAGGGACTCATGCATGCAAATGAGTATCAGTATTACACTTTAGACCAAAGATATTTTCTCTTTAGGGACCAGACAAGCTGTTACAGCATGTAAAACAATAAACAGAAAGCCAAGGATAGTATTTATTTCCAAATCATTTAACTCTGATGAACAGAAGGAGGTTATTAAGTGAATTGTGTTTTCCAATCTCCATTGTTAAACCAGAAATATTTTATATATACATCCCAAATGTCCATTCCTGATTAGCAATGATAGGTTTTCTGATAAGTTGAAAAACACCAAAGTAGCCTTTTTGAAAGGAGAAAAATAAAAGGAACTGTGTATTTCCTACACTCTCAAAAGTAAATTTGAAATAAAATCACGTTTTGCTTTCTAAAAGGAAGCCAGAGAAAAATGAACACTGCTATATTGCAGCCAGTTGTTTTTTTTCCCCCAACTGCCCAACAGGTTGGAGATAATTCTTGTATTCCCCAACTAATAAGAGAATTATAACATTTGAGATTCTGGGAGTTCACTTTGAGTTTGCCCAATTACAGAAATCATAATTAGATTTTCAACATAATTCCTAAACTGTTTCATCTCTTATAAATATCTGAAATGGTTAACAATCTGGACAATCTCCCCCCGCAAATTTTTCTGAAGTATCTGGAGAAGACGCTCCATAATCTTACCGGCTGGTTGACGCTAACAGGTTACAAAGGTCAATTGGTCCCTATGAAGATACTTAAGCCACAAGAAGTATGTAAAATCAGATCTATTTGAATGATTGTAGTGTGAGAAGCTTTCCACTTAAAGATAATAATCACAATATGACCTGACTTGAATGTCCTGCTAAGTCACTGTTTCTTTAACCATAGTTTAAACTAAACTATACTCAGTGGTGGGATTCAGCTGTTTTGCACCAGTTATAATAATAATAAGTTGGAAGGGACCTTGGAGGTCATCTAGGCCAACCCCCTGCTCAGGCAGGAAACCCTATACCATTTCAGACAAATGGCTGGCCAGTCTCTTCTTAAAAACTTCCAGTGTTGGAGCATTCACAGCTTCTGCAGGAAGGTTGTTCCACTGGTTAGTTGTTCTAACTGTCAGGAAGTTTCTCCTTAGTTCTAGGTTGCTTCTCTCCTTGACTAGTTTCCATCCATTGCTTTTTGTCCTGCTTTCAGGTGCTTTGGAGAATAGCTTGACTCCCTCTTCTTTGTGGCAGCCCCTGAGATATTGGAACACCGCTATCATGTCACCCCTCACCCTTCTCTTCATTAAACTACACATACCCAATTCCAGCAACCGTTCCCTATATGTTTTAGCCTCCAGTCCCCCAATCATCTTTGTTGCTCTTTTCTGTACTCTTTCTAGAGTCTCAACATCTTTTTTACATTGTGGTGACCAAAACTGGATGCAGTATTCCAGGTGTGGCCTTACCAAGGCATTGTAAAGTGGTATTAGTACTTCACGTGATCTTGATTCTATCCCTCTGTTAATGCAGCCTAGCACTGTGTTGGCTTTTTTGGCAGCTGCAGCACACTGCTGGCTCATATTTAAGTGATTGTCCACTAGGACTCTGAGATCTCTCTCACAGTTACTACTATTGAGCAAGGTACCACCTATACTACACCTGTGCATTTGATTTTTCCTGCCTAAATGTAGAACCTGACTTTTTCACAATTGAATTTCATTTTGTTAGATAGTGCCCAGTGTTCGAGTCTGTCCAGATCCTCCTGTATCTTAAGCCTATCTTCTGGAGTATTGGCTATTCCTGCCAGCTTGGTGTCATCTGCAAATTTGATGAGTTCCCCAACTATCCCCTCATCCAAATCGTTGATGAAGATGTTGAAGAGCACTGGGCCCAGAACAGAGACCTGGGGCACCCCACTACACACTTCCTTCCATGTAGATGCAGTTCCATTGAGGACCACACACTGAGTACAGCCTGTCAGCCAGCTACGAATCCATCTGGTGGTGATGCTGTCTAACCCACATTTTTCTATCTTATCAAGTAGTAGGTTGTGATAGTAGGTTCATCATAACCGGTCACTAATTTCTTGTTGCCCAGGCCCAGAATGGACTTCCAGAAGCAGCATCTGCACAGAGAACTGGTTGTTCACACCGTTGTGTAAAATGCAATCCCACAGATCAGTTCTTCACCAACTGCAATTTGAAATACACAAATTCCATTTAATCTATCACAAACATGGGAAAGGGATTTTAAAAATTAATATTTTCTGAAAGCTGAGGCCTCATTAACTAGGACCAATCATTTCTAGTTCAGTCATTTATTGGATTCACATACAATATAATGACCTACTTTCAGTCCGCTCTGCCAGCTTGGTTTCTATTAGTTTCAGATATATTGACAATCTGGCAAGTGCATTTTTGGCTCTGGTTGCCATGTCCTTATTTCATACAATAGAAAGTCTATTAAAAGGGTATTAGAGTTTAATTATAATATGGATAGCCTTTCATTTTGCTACACACTAGCAATTCTCAATAATTGTAATGGACATTACCCAGCATCAATAAAGGGAATGTACTTTTGCTACTCATAGTCATTTAATTGAAGCACCAAACATATCGAAGAAATGAAGTTTAGGGGAAGTAAGTGGATATAAAATAGTTACAACTGAATATACAGAAAACAATAGATTTTGACAGTTTTAGTTTAGAAGGTTTGCATCTTCCGAAGACATAACTGGGAATATCATTTGTTTTAAGTTCTGAAGTTATTAAATTCTGCTTCCTCGTGATAACTCAATGTAGACAGAAAACTTAAGTAATATTACTTAATATCATTGGAAAAGGCATGTTCAACCATGCAACTGTTTACATAATAGCAAGGATAGTGTAGTGTATGCTCTTAAAGCATACACAGAATGTCAGCACAGCAGGGGGCTGGACAGCTCCAGGCTATAACCGCTTTTGGCGGGAAAGCCTGAATAGAGCAAGTTGTTGACAGCCCCAGGGCATGGTCAGCTCTGGGTTTAAATCCATTGGCCACCTGCACTGGCAGGAAGCCCAGGTTTGAATCTATTGGTCGCGATTCACCTGGGCAGGTATAAAGAGACGCCAGGTAACCCCTTTGCCCTAGCTTCATTCCTGATCCAATAAAGAAGTACTACCCAGCTCAAGTGTCCGTCTCTCTGTGGGACCACGCGACTTTGCAGATAGACTGATACATGAATGGAAGGTTTTGCTATTTATTCAGGAATAATTTCCTTGCTTTAAATCATTAGTGGATTTCTGACCTCCGCATCTTAATCATCCCCAAATTACTGAAAGATATAGCATTTCCTTCCCTTGTAAGACAAAGGACAAGGATTAAAAAGATAAAAGTGTTTCTACCGTATACATAAGCAAAGTACTTATAATAGGAGCTTCTTTGTTCAAATTGTACTCCTTTGTGGAGTCTACATTGAGCTTGGGCATACAAATGGGGCAACATGAAGTTGAAGTGAACGTACAGAGTCTGAATGCGGCATTCTGTATTGGAGTTGGACACAAATCAGGATTGTGGACAATGAAATTGCACAAAAAATGCTCCAAAATTCTCTTGAGAAGGCGAGGTTCTTCAATAATTTCTCAAGAGTAGGTTCTCTCTCATCTATGACAGAAACAGTGATACTGAAAAGCCACCTATTTAAATTGCAACTGGGTTATGGGGAATAAAATAATCATTAGTAATGGAATAGCATTGGGACAATCCATCAATTTTGCAAAAGAAAGTAGGGAAAGAGAAGTCTTCCCTTGGCTCCATTCTTGTTATTTGAAATATCCCCTCTTAGGCATGAAAGCTGGCTGGGTGACTTTGGGCCAGTCACTCTCAATCAGCCCAACTCATATCTCAGGGTTGTTGTGTTGTGGGGATAATAGAAGGAGGAAGTAATAGTAGATATAATAGCCACCTTGATTTATTTATCATCATCATAATAAAGGCAGGAAATCAATCAATCAACCAATGAATATTTTTTGTTAGTTCCTAAACAGAGATAGGAAGCCTGTTAATCCCAAGATAGTAAAATCATTAGAATCAAAAAATGTTCCCCAAACTACTTCCTAACTTCTCAGAAAATACAAGTAGTCCTCAATTTACAACAGTTCATTTAATGACTGTTCAAAGTTACAACGGCACTGAAAAAAGTGACTTACGACCGTTTTTCACACTTACAACCTTTGTAGCATCCCCATGATCATGTGATCAAAATTCAGATGATTGGCAACTGACTCATGGCCATTGCTGTGTCCCAAGATCATGTGGTCTCCTTTTGTGACCTTCTGCCAAGCAAAGTCAATGGGGAAGCTGGATTCACTTAACAACTGTCTTACTAACTTATCAACTGTGGTGATTCACTTAACATCTGTGGCAAGAAAGATCATAAAATGGGGCACTTAACAAATGTCTCATTTGACAACAGAAATTTTGGGCTCAATTGTGGTCATAAGTCGAGGACTACCTGTACTGTTTGCTGTATACCCCTTTTTTTCAACTCAACAATATACAGTATATGACTATAAGGCAAATACTTAGGTCAAAATTGTATAAGCAGACACATTTACTCCATGTATACTTCTTAATGAGATTCAAAAAGGACACAGATACTTCCAAAATAACAAACAAATAACATACTTTCTTTTCATGCTAATACACACAATTTTCCCCTACATTCATGTACAAATTCTGTAATAGAACAAGATTTAGTAAACAAAGTAAGCCAGAGGCAGTTGTGTCAGACATGCATAAGAATAATGAACCAAGCTCTATTAAATATTAAATACTCCAAAGTCTTTTAAAAATCTTATAAACTCCTACAATTATGTTTACATAATATTCTATACTTTTCTCTCTGTTAGAGCTGTTTTCTGTTTTAGAAGTAGAAGGGACAACATGTGTATTTGCAATATGTTATAGACATTTTTGACCTGAGTGTTTTGTGTGTTTGTATTTGTGTATTAATACAGATAATAATATATAAAGACCTACGTCTTAGGAATTAATCTGAAAAATAGGTGACACACTATTCTAAACCAAAATGGGTTCCAAAAGAGAAACAATTACCTTTTTCACAGAAACGCCCAGTGAAATGAAGAGCGCAGTCACACCAAAATGAGGCCGCACCATCAGGAAGATTAATCTGGTGGCAACTTCCTCCATTATGACACAAGCCCTCTTGGCAGACTGAGAATAAAGCTGGCAGAGCAGTTGATGTCAAAACTGCCTTGACTGAATCAGGGCTGGAACCCAAGAGAGCTGCTGCATTTTTTTCATAGGCAGGAAATCTGTGATTCAGAGACAGAATTTTATGTTTTATTAGATTTTTTATTTTTCTTCTCATGTTCAGGAAATCTAGGCATTATAAAGGAAGACAACCCTAATATAAAATAATGAAATAAATAATAGTATGTTAGAAAAACTCAGTATCAACTGCTGGGAATAAGGCTCTTGAAACCCCTTATTCCAAGGATGGATAACATGGAAATCTCAGATTGTGGCTCCTATTATTCTAGCATTGATCTGTTTGAATGGTCTGATATTAACAAGAATTCAACAACATTGGAAGAACTTACGTAGCTTGTTACCAGTTTACAGGAAGTATGGAATTGGATCTGTGTCCTGTTTTTTTAATTCAAAGCCTATTTTAAAAATATATGTAGTCCTCAACTTATGGTAAGTTGTTCAGTGACCATCTGAAGTTCTTCCAGACATACAGTATCTCAGGAGTATTGACATCCCAGATTCACCCCCAGCAGTCACATGACCAAATTTTATGACAGTTTTGCCAAAAACAGCATTTACTTCCAATTTTCAGCAAAACTGCATCAGTGGAGAACTATTGGTTCACTTAATGACTGCTGTAAAAATGTCATAAGTGACTGAGAGAGAGAGTGCAAAGAGAAGGTCTTGGAAAAAGCAGAGCTGAGCATGCTGGAACATTAGCAGTGATAGAGTTGAAGGGAAGAAGGATGAGCTGGTATCATCTAGGCTGTACAAAGGATGAAGGAAGATAGACTGTGTCCTTCTTGCCCTGTCAAATCACCTTGGAATCCCTCCAGATTTTGCTTTAGGTGAAACACAGCTCAACCCAACAAGGCAGGTTTTCTTTTTTTTTTCTGATCTGTGGCCCACCTGAAATAGTTTGGTCAAGCATCTCCAAAACATGTTTGTTTGTTTCTTTGGGGCTGACAATAAATCATTTTCCATGTTGCATGCCTCTCCCTCCACTTCCAGTATCAACTTAATAACAAAAGCCCTGCTGGATTCAGTGGGACTTATTGTTATAGCAAAGACCAGGGCTATCAAGTACTGGCATTCAGTTGATTCCCATTTCCCAAGCTCTAGGTTTTCTATCATGTCTGAAGTGCAGTTCCTCCCTAAGTGTCCATTCATCACATAGGCATTGTTTATGCACACACAATCTTTTGTACTTGATTATAAAAATATTATAGTACATGGAATCCAGGAATGCGCTCGTTCTGAGCTGGCCTTATCAAACCAAAAACACATGAACACCAACAAGCGTTTTCAGGAGTTTCAGGCACTGAATTAACCTGCATAGGTATAAAGTGTTTTCAATGTTTATTTACCTTAAAGACCAGAGGCATTGCTTTCATTCTAGGAAGTGATGTTTTGTTACATACTCTGGAGAAAGGCGCTCTGTGATAAAGAACCAGTGGCCATTTAGCACAATAATGAGCAGCTATTAGAGATACAAAACCATTCATCTATAACCTTTCTTTGCCTATTCATGTTTAGCAGGCAATATGCCCCACTGAATACATCCTCACAGACATACATGGGATTGTTAATGTAAAGCAGTGATAGACAATAACACCTGATTCATTTAAAACATGCTCTACCTTTCTGGTGGAAATTCAGAGGGGCTCATACAATCCCAAGACATCACAAAAATGAAGAAGAAAGGAATGGTAATTAAAATAAACTCCAGGAAGCAGCCATTTCAAATGCTGCTAAATCTAGAGCTACACAATTTAATGCTATGTTTAAATCTATCTATTATCTATGTATCTATTATTCTTCCTCCTCTTCCTCCTTCTCCTCTGATGAATGGGGATTTGAACAGAGTCTTTGTTTGTGTCAAAAAGAGCTCTTGCTACTAGGTTTCCTTTTTTTTTTCTTTTTTGCAGACTAGTAAATTGGGAAGGATGCTTAAACCAAATCAACCCCAACAACGTCCATCTCTTCCACTAAGAAATAACCTAGTAGTTCCACCTTAGGCACAAAGTGCACTGCAACTTGCACTGCAACTTCATGAGAAATTCAAAAGAAATTCTTAAACACCCTGAGCACAGTACTACAAAGCAGAAGAAGTACTTTTGAGAATTTGTAAGCTAGATTTCAATCGAGAATTATTACCCAACATTTTGGGAGTCTAAGGCAGGGGTGTCAAACTGCTGGCCCACTGGCTTGATTTGTCATCCGGAAGCTGCACCCACCCCATTGCCGGCAATGGCAAAACTGTCCCAATACATTGTGCGACGTCACGTGACGTCGCGAGTTTGACATGTCTGGTCTAAGGGGACAGCTTAGTTCTAGCAATGGTGGCTAGTTACAAATTCAGACTGATGTGGGGTTTAGGAAGCTCCAAAGAAAGCAACATTAGTCCATTCCATTCCCATTTTCTCCACCTTAATAGGGCAAAATTTACTTTCTCAATCCCGTTGTGGAGAATGCAATTGAGGTTAGCTTGAGCAGAAGAGAAATTCTAGCGTCCCTTCATTTCACTAATGCATGTCTCAACTGCACCTTGTGGCCCACCTGGTCTCAGAGCCTTCCTTTCAAAGGCTATCCCAATGCTGGTTATGTTAGTCTCCTTTCCATCACTCCCTTTGGTTTGCTGTGGAGAAAATGTTCCTGCAAACTCATTAATGGAGCAAACATCTGCAACTAAATAGCATTCATGCCAACAGCTATGAATAAGTAATACTCCTGACTCCAAACAGTTTAACTAAAACACTTATTTAAATAAAGAGCTCAGAAACATTTAAAAGTCATTTAGTAATTGAGGTGTTAGAAGCTTCAGTAAGGCACCAGGAAAAAAAAATGTATCAGACAAGCTTGATTTGACTTTAAGCAAGGTAAAAAAAAGCCTGTGAAGGATTTCTTTTCTTGTCTCATCCTTCTTGATTGGCATTTGGGGGAGAGGGAAAGCAGGGCACCTCTCTGCAGTGCTAAAGTAATGTTGTTCAGCTGCCTCAAGGACTGCATAAAAGGGCTTATTTGTTAGAAAGAGAGAGAAAAATGATGGCATGTATTGTTGGGATTAGCGCTTGGCAAAGAAATGTTCCCTTACTTAATTGTTAGTATTTTTTTTCTTCTGCTAGTTCTAATTCAGTTGAATGAAAGAAAATTTCAGATTAAATGTTGTGGACGGAGCTTGGTGTCCTTGCCCTTACTTAGTAAAAAACTGACAAAGAGGAAGGAACATGTTTTTCATTATTTAATATAATAATTGCTCCAGCAATCCACACTCAGTTTTATTCTTCACCTTGGAGTTATAGCTAAGGATAGCATCATAGGTGGCACAGAGGTTGGAATGCAGTATTGCAGGCTAACTCTGCCCATAGCCTGGAGATCGATCCTGACCAGCTCAAGGTTGACTCAGCCTTCCATCATTACAAGGTCAGTAAAATGAGGACCCAGATTGTTTGAGGCAATAGGCTGAGACTGTAAACTGCTCAGAGAGTGCTGTAAAGCACTATGAAGCAGTATCTAAGTCTAAGTGGTATTGCTATTGCTATAAGAAAATTCCTCCCTTTTTAGTAGCAATGTGGCTATCAGTAGTCAGGAGATAGACCTGCCTTGATATGGAACTGAGAGAATATCTCTCTTCCCAGAAAAAGGCAGAAAAATCTGTTTTCTTTGCCTAGAAAACAGGTGAAGAAATCTAACTTCAATATAGGGTATGATAGACAACCTGTGTCACATTGGCTCAACCTTTCAGAGATATTTCCTTACTAGATTGCTCAATACCTTCAACAATAACAGAACTTCTAATGTGCTGCTTTCACTAGAAAAGTTGGATACATTCAGAGATGGATCTGCCTTGAAAATAACCCAAGTATAGCAGACTCAAACATCAGCACAGGAAATGTTTTACGATATTTTGTACAATGTCATAAACTGCTTTACGGTATGCTTTATAAAACTTACCAAATTTCAATTTCATGGGAGTTATGGGTCCTGAATTTGGATGCATTCTGTAAGTTAGTCCATTTGCAATATCTTGATTCAAAAAATTGTTGCCCTACATTCACCATCTCACCCAGTTAAAGGTAATGGGAACAACAGTTTTAATGGTGTATAGATATTTGGACCATCTGTTTGTCTGTGTCTGTCTGTATGATTGAGTGTGCCTCTTGGCAACTGTCTGAAGAAGTCTATGCAGTTTTCTTGACAAAAGTCATTGCCTGATTCTTAGAGCTGAGAGACAGTGTCTGGCCCAAAGTCATCCAGGCAGTTTTCATGCCTAAGGTTGAACTAGAACTCACAGTTTCCCAGTTTCTGGTCTGGCTTCTTAACCTAGACCAAACTGGCTCTCTACCTATGCACAACCTGAGGTTTTTGTCCGTATGCCTTCAAGTCAGTCTTGGATTAGTCTTTGCAGCTTTCTTGGCAAGAGTTTGCCTTTGCCTTTTTCAGGGGTTGAGAAGTAGCAACTCTTCAGAGCCATCCAGCCATTTTGTGCCTAAGGTGGAATTAGAATTCACAATCCCTCTGTCCTGGTGTCTTAACGGGTATACCAGACTGGAGTTATAGTTTTATGCTGGGATAAAATATTTATTGAAATTGGTCATGGCCAAAGTACAGAAAATAATTTCATTGATCTCCAGAACATTGAAGGAATGGATCCTATTTAGTTTCTATTTATTTAAAAGACTTATATGACCGCACACATCAGCACATGACTCTGAGCAGGTGACAAAAGAACAGGAACATAATAAATAAAATAAACAACCATCAATAGTGCAATAATGTATTGCTGAAGTCTGATGTTAAATCCCTATCCCCATCCAACATATAAACCATCATACATTACTGAATATCCTGGATTGGGGAAACAGTTAAATCTTTAAGAATTTGCAGAAGGCTATCAAAGTAAGGGCCATCTGGATTTTGTTCCAGAGAACAGATCCTTCTATCTTTTAAAATATTGAAATATTTCAGTCTTCAGACCCATTTAAGTAGCAGGACATGGTAAATACGGACTGATATCAGAAAGTTAAGCAGGATCAAACTTGGTTAGTACACAGATGGGAGAACATGGGAAAATTCTAGGGCTATAAGTTTGACTAGGAAGTAGTACATACAGGAGAAAAGCAGTGGAACAGAGAAGATACATCTCCTGGATTCCATTGTATGGTACTGCTTCATCAAGAGACCCAGAGTATGACCATTCTACTTGAACACGCCTATTCAGACATATATTGAACAATCCATGGGGTAACAGAACTCTTTACCTCTAGAGCAACATATTTAATGCAAGCTTAAAAAGTCTATATGCAATATAAGTTTCTTTTCTTTCAACACAAAAAATGTATGGTATGTATTACTTTGAATTTAGCATAACCAATCAAAATTACACTAATGAAATATTAAATATAATGTAAACCATTAAATTGAAATCCATAGTAATAACCCCAATTGTCATCCATTATTGCTCTCAGTCCAATATAATATGGAATTTGAACCTAGAGATTGTACTTGAGTTGTAGAGTTTGCAGTAGCTATTAAACATTTTTTCTAATATCTACAGTACATATATCTTATCTACCTTGAATGAGTTCAACTGTCAGTCTGGATGGAGTCTGACATTAATGTGCCTTGCAGCCCAAAAGTCAAGGAAATCTAAAAATTACTAAAAGGTCTTCTTTGAATTGTACCAGTTTATAAGATTGTTAGATTTTTCTGGAAATTTGTGAGCTGATTGAGAGTTGTTTGATGGCTAGAGGCATGGCATGGCAATGAATCCTGCAAAGCCAGTTAAACAAAGCCTGTTAAAACCAGCACATACACCCATGTAGTGTTTTTGGCCACATAAAAAGTTTGATTTTCCACTGCTTTTGTTCTGTATGTACCACTTCCTAGTCAAACCTACAGCCCTATTATTATCCCATGTTCTCCCATCTGTTTACTAACCAAGTTTGATCCTGCTTACCTTTCTGAGATCAGTTCATATTTACCATATGCTGCTACTTAACTGGGTCTGAAAACTGAAATAATTCAGTATTTTAAAAGATAGATCTTCCCTGCACACCAAGTATTGTTGACTTGTACATTATTTTTAAACGCAGAAGTTGACTGTTCATCAAACACATTTGATTTGAATTGATTGAGACGTAGTGGGTATATTAGCACAATGCTACAGATCTAATATTGGTTATTTTGTGGGGCTTAGAATGGAGTGCAAAGCCAGCCCCTTTGGTTATTATATTATTTGATATATTATGCCAACCCAACAAGTGGTTAATTTAACAACCAAGTTAAGTATATTGTGCAAATTCAGCCCAAGAATCTGTGATGCTTGAGTTATAGTGAGCAATATTAAATAGCTTCAAACCTGTTTCATTTAAGCTGCTGAAATTTAAACTTCAATATAAAATATTTGATGACTTTAACATCTCATTTCTTTATAAAAGTGACATGCAACAGCTGTACCAGATAAAAAAGCAACATTCTGGCATTCTGCAGAGCCTCTCTAAGATTTGCTTGCAGAATGAAAAAAGCTGCTTTATATCAAATTTGTAATCACAGGAACAGATGCTTGTAATCTATGTTTGTACCTGATGGAAATTTGGCTCCTGTAACCAGCACAAAATTTATGTAAGAAAATCTGGCACTTATTTCTACAGCTATTGGGAAGAAAATTAATGCTTGCTAAAGAAAATGTTGTTCAGCTAGCTAGATTACGGGAGGTTCATCAATCATCACCAATCTACTGATGCATCTAACAGTGCTGATCAGACCGATACAGTGTACAGACTTTTAGATTTAAAATATCAGACAAGAGAGTTCTGCTTCATGTAATGCCATGTAGAAAATTGAGGGCAAACATCTTTCATATCCTTGAAACAGGCAGATAGATTATTGTTCTTCCAAAGATAGAAATTGGAGTGTTTAGAACAGAGTGCCCAAAACATATATTTTCCTGTCCAAGAATCAGATGTCTTCCTGAGCTACTGAGACTATAGAATTGAAGTGGCTATATTGTAAAGAGTTGGGCCCTCTTGAAGAATTTCGGAAGCTCAACTGGCAGTTCCACACTGTATAACTGGGCATAAGAACTGGGCAAATGTTTTTTTTTTCCCTTTCAGGACAAATCATTCAGTTAATTAAGCCAATTAGGAGACCTCTTGAATTTTTCAGCAATAATTTAGCAACTCTTTGGAGAATTATATACTTCTGTCTCTCTTTCTCTCACCCACATGAACACATCAGGAAAGTTAATAGAACAATAAGAGTTACACACATAGTTTTTGATGTGAGAGAACATAACAAAATAGTGACCAGCAGTCTTCAATTAGCAGCACAGAATGTTGCTCTGGTAATCTCTTGTCATCTGCTTTTATAATCTCATTTTCCATAATACCAAGATTCCCTAGAAAAAGTTAAAAAGCTAACTCTGATAGGAAAAAGTTACGTTGTTGTTATAGTTGGTTCTTTATCTAGGAAACTTTTTTTCTGGAAAGTATTTAGAAGATTGAAGAGAATACTACAAGCAAAAGTCCTAAAAAGTCATCTAATTATCCTTAAAACCATGCAGGTATTTTTACCCCTCTATTTTACAGCTGAATTGTCATTCTGTTGAAGGATCAATAGACTGTATTTCCACCTCTATCCCATTCAGGTATTTTCTTTTACAGCACAGGATTTAGAGTTTAGCTAAGCTCCAGTAGTCCGTTTGAATAGGAAATGTCTGCACCTAATGGAGTTTGCGTTATATGGGCAGCTTGTGATTCTCACAAAGTTGTACAACTGCAGCCCTCAGCAACCTTCATCAATATAGGGAATGGCATGGAACTGCATTGCAGTAACTACTGGTGGATCCAAGATGCTCCAGCTTTTTGTTTGCCCAGATATGGAAAATGGGGGAAAGCTGGAGGTCAGAGTAAAAAAGTGAATAGTGGACTAAATATTATGGCTGTGCGGGGACTTGGATTTAATTCCAAAAAGGTACTTGGAGTTTCCTGGGACACAGACTATATCATGTGCCTTCAATGCTTTAGAATAGATAGGCTTTAATCAGATGCCATGTTTGTTGTCCAAAGCCTCAATAGTGGAAATGAATCTGGAACTGCACTTCCCATTGTATGTATAAAAAAATAAATGTTAAAATCCCCAGTCAGTTACAAAATTTGCTGAGATTTCTGGGCTGATTATCATTCTTTCAACAATAAAATGAGATCAACTCCATTTTATTGTCTTCAGGTAAGAATAGGGTCACCAGAGATAGAGATAGGGTGGGGAGAGAATATTGTATGGATTTTTTTCTGGCATCCACACAAATCACATCAATTTCACTCAACTTCCCTCCCCCCCCCCTGTAAACACTGGGATAATTCCATTCTTATTATGCAGGCCTGCTGAAACAGTTCTTAAAATTACATGTCCAATTCTTCCTTTGAATTTAATACAGCAACCGTTGACAAATCTCACTATGTTTAATTTCTGCGTTCTTAAACCAGCAAACTTTGTTTATGCTTTTTCCATCTTTCTAAGTTTATTCTTTTGTTGTTGTTGTTGTTTTAGGTCATCATCTTATGCATACTTATCTGGCAATGAGTCCCACTGACTTTCGATCAAGCTGACATTTCATATTTGTAACTTAGGCAACTGAAGAAAACTCTGTATAGAAATTTTAATTAAAGCTTATGGTAGGGAAAAAAAAAACCAACTTTCTTTTCCAACCATTTGTGCCAATCTGCAGAGAATAATCGAGTCAGAATCCTTCATTTGGCTAATGAGCCATATAAGTGTGACCCCCACGGGGCAAATATAGTTTACTTTGTCATTCTTTTTGTCCTGTCTACTATAGGACCAAAAAAAAAAAATCTTCTAAGCACTTTTTCACTGGACCAGAGCTTTACAATTCATTTGTTCCAAAGAACTGCTAATCATGTTCATGGAACTGTAAGCTTACATGTCACTTTTTCAACAAGAGGGCAATCAGAACAATTTGTAACTTTCCACAGGGAGAGGAAAAGATGGAGACAGAAGGAAGCAACCATCAGCCACATCCTATAAACACCAGGTGGCCATTTGTACCAAAACGTGATCTTTATATTGAAAGCAATTTGGCAAACTGGGAGTAGGCAAACCTTGGTAAGCACAATTCTTTACAAGGGATTTTTTTTAATACTGTAGAAGCTGAAGTTTTGGTGGATTTTTAGGAACAAAAGTCACTGGAAGAAGAGAATCAAATTGGGGTTCCAAATTTAATTAGGGCTAAAAAATTCAGATGATTTGCTATGAGGGTAGCAAAGAGATACATACATCTCTAATCCTTTGCTGGCATCTAATACTCATCTAGAATTTTCTATCTCAGAATAGCTTTTCTCAATAGCAAATTTTCATGTAGAGATTCCAGATCCAGATCATGTTTTTCACTCCACATTTCAATGTATTTAGCTGAATATGGTAAGCATTAATGACCAAGCAATATTTTTTTCACTAATTGCCAAGGAAAAAGAGGTCTGGATGTGTACTTTCTAATTCTGGCAAACTGTGCTGAACAATGTCACTATTTATGAAAGAGAAAGGAATTTGATTGATAGGATGAAAAATGTGATGAAAAATGACTAGAAGCCTGTAGCAATAACAGAACATTTAGGTAAATTCTGATAAATGTAGAGGAGTTTTAAAAGTTACTACAACCCATGGAGGAGAATATATAATAAATAAGAAGTTGCTTGTACAGGTAGTCCTCAACGTACGACCTCAGTTGTGCCCAGAATTTCTGTTGCTAAGCAAAGTAAGCTAACTGAGTTTTGTCCCATTTTACGAACTTTCTTGCCACAGTTGTTAAGTGAATCACTGCATTGCTAAGTTAGTAATCCGACTGTTAAGTGAATCTTAACAATAGACGTTGTTTGTCAGAAAGTGGCAAAAGGTGACCACATGACCCTGGGACACTGCAACTGTCATAAATACGAGTCAGTTGCCAAGTGCCTGAACTTTGATCATGTGACCATGGGATTGTTGCAATGGTTGCAAATCTGAGCGAATCACTTTTTTCAATGCTGTTGTAACTTTGAACAGTCACCAAATAAATGATTGTAAGTTGAGAACTACCTGCAATGTCAAGCCAAGCAGGAAAGTGAAGGCTATAGTATATTTCTCTGCTAACTCAGAGGAACTCTGTGTAGGTCTCCAGTTGGTTATCATGTGGCTTCTGAGTGAAAAACATTCACTACAGACTCAATATTAGTGTTTAATGATCAAAGACATTTCATGCATGACATGTGGGGCTCCCCTTTAAAATAGTCTGAAAAAGAACATACAACCAGCTTAAATCTGAGGTGGCAAACTGTTTAGAACTGATGAAAAACTTCATAAATACTTCTCTGAATAGCTGCAGACCTTTTCCTAACCATTGATAGTTCATTGTTGGAATGTATTTCTCTGCAACAACTACAGTAATATTTAGCCTGTTGTTGTTGCTGTTAGTTGTGAAGTCATGTCCAACCCATCATGACCCCATGGACAACATTCCTCCAGGCCTTCCTGTCCTCTACCATCTTCTGGAGTCCATTTAAGCTCACGCCTACTGCTTCAGTGACTCCATCCAGCCACCTCATTCTCTGTCATCCCTTTCTTCTATTGCTCTCAATCTTTCCCAGCATTAGGCTCTTCTCCAGTGAGTCCTTCCTTCTCATTAGGTGGCCAAAGTATCTGAGTTTCAACTTCAGGATCTGGCCTTCTAAAGAGCAGTCAGGGTTGATCTTCTCTAGGACTGACTGGTTTGATCGCCTTGCAGTCCAAGGGACTCGCAGGAGTCTTCTCCAGCACCATAGTTCAAAGGCCTCAATTCTTTGGTGCTTAGCCTTTCTTATGGTCCAACTTTCACAGCCATACATTACAACTGGGAAAACCATGGCCCTGACTATGCATACTTTTGTTGGCAGGGTGATGTCTCTGCTTTTTAGTATGCTGTCTAGATTTGCCATGGCTTTCCTCCCCAGGACCAAGCGTCTTTTAATTTCTTGGCTGCAGTCTCCATCTGCAGTGATCTTGGAGCCCAGGAAAATAAAATCTGTCACTACCTCCATTTCTTCCCCAACTATTTGCCAGGAATTGAGAGGGCCGGATGCCATGATCTTGGTTTTCTTAATGTTGACTTTCAAGCCAACTTCTGCACTCTCCATCTTCATCTGGATCAAGAGGCTCTTTAGTTCCTCTTCACTTTCTGCCATTAGAGTGGTATCATCTGCATATCTTATGTTGATTCAGCCAGTAGATGGCAGTATTTACAAGTTTGGTACATATGTTCTTTTATTTTGACTAGAGTTTCCTGTTTCCTATTACAGATATATAGTTGGGCAGTAAAGCATATGGTGTCTTTACTCTTTGTTTGCTCTGTGTGGTGCTTTATATAAACAAAATTTGTAACATTTGTGCATATGAACCAATTGCTACAGCTAGATGGCACAGCTGATGGATAGGGGAAAAAAAGGCAAGAGAGGATGATTTTGAAGCTTCTCTTTATCTAGAAATGAATTTATTTGAAGGGAGATGACATTTGGCTGGCTTCATATATTGTGGCAAGCCATGTTTATTTCATTTTCTGGTTTCAAATATTACAGTAAACCATAATCATAGTCTGCAAACAACAGTAGCTTGATTCATACTGAGTCAAAAACCAAACAAAAAAAAACTATTATTAATGAAGGAGAATATTTGTTGCTCAGGTTGAAATGAGGGGTCCTTGGTGCTCTCTGAACTTGCTTGTTTTCTTGCAGATGTTTCATTACCCTAACTAGGGTAATATCATCAGTGCTAGTAAGGAGTGCTGTTTGCAGTCAGTTTATACTTCATCATAACAGTCAACTTCATCATAAAGTCCCTGACCTCTCAACCCAATGCAACACAACCAACACAAATCCTAAAAACAATTACACTGCCATATATCAAGAATATTTCATAAACTGCTAATAGACTACTACAACCACATGGAATCAGCATAGTACATAAGTTAACTAAAGCCCTTCAAAACATCCTAAGCAAACCCAAAGACCCAGCAACCACAGAAGAAACACAGGAGTCATCTACAACATAAAATGTAAGAACTGCAGCAACCACAATGTAGGACAAACAGGCAGAAAACTGGCAGAATGTATCTATGAACACCAACAGGTTGTGAAAAGGCATGATGAAAATTCTTTAATTTCACAACATATAGACAGATTTAACCATAGTATCAATTGGAAAAAATGTGACAATCATAGATCAGGCCAAATCCAAAACTGCCAGGCAAGATACCAGAATATAAATCAACAGCAAACAACACTCCTTATTAGCACTTTTATATTTTCCCAGATTAAAATAGGGCTCAGAATGGTTACACTTAAGACTGCAGCATACCTGATAATGAAATAATTTTAATAATGAACCAAAAATGGAATACATCTACAATTAATTGAATTTGCTTAATTCCAGCAACTTGTTTCATATCATTCCCTTTAAGGCAATCTGCCAACTGATCAACTGATGTTGAATTTAATATCCCTTGGCTTATCTCTTCAAATACTGCCCATCAAGATGAGGCTTCTGCTGAGAGCACTGCTTGTCATTTGCTCATAAGAAAAGAAAGGAATGATCAGCTGACACCATTTTACACACATTCTTACAAGAACCTCACCTGGTGATTTTGCCATGGATTGGTTTTCTTAACTCAGGGACAAATTAAGGAACAAAAAATAATGAACAGTCATTGGGCCTGACCTTTACATATCCTTCCTTCCTTCCTTCCTTCCTTCCTTCCTTCCTTCCTTCCTTCCTTCCTTCCTTCCTTCCTTCCTTCCTTCTTCCTGAGTCATTAGCCTTCGTAGCTTCATTTTTAGATAGATATGCTTTATATTTAATATGAAGTAAATATTTCATCTTCTTCCTCGCTGTATTGTGAAGACCTATTTCCTTTTATATTAGCATTTTTAGTTAGGTAATGTAACTGAAGACCTTTGTATTCAATAGTAAGGAAGGCATCTCTGCACTGATATTCACATACCGTAATACAGTCTCATTCTACCAACCTGAACTTCACAAATGAAGTAGGGAAAGAAAAAACAACAACATGAGGTTCTTCTAGATCAGGGGTTTCAAACTGTCATCCTGTGGGCTGGTTGCATCATGCAATAGGCTGCACCCACCCCAGCTCCGGCAATGCAAAAAAACTCGTGATACGTCACAAAATGCCACGTGATGTGGCGAGTTTGAAACCCGTGTTCTAGTTGGTTCCTTAATATTGCTACCAGAGCCATGGCTTGATAAGGAGTCATTCATTTAAATTATGAATAGCTCAAGGGCAGCTTCCACTCCCCAGCCCACAACAAGAGAGTAAATATATCTATGCATATGGTGAACAGGAATTGTACTGGATGTACAGAATTGAATTGCTCAGTTTGATTCCATAAAATGTAATTCTCTTTCAACAGTCACAAGGATCTTCTGGGACAATGTATTATTTGCACGGGCAAAGAATGCTTCATTTTATCTCCCCATCTGTTTCAAGATTATTGAAATCAGTTGAGAGGAATCTCAGAAGTTATTCTCCTGTGAGTATAAGAATGAATGTGCCATAATATGGCCTGTGCATGTCATTAGATGCCTTTACACCAAGATGTGGCTACCAGAGCTGGGCTGCCAAAATCCAGCAGATAATTAATTAGCAGGAAAAGCAAAATATTTTTCCCTATTTAGAGGTCCCATGGAGTTTTGCGGCATATTTCAGTGGTACAGCATGTGCTTTTCCTCTTAAATTCATTCCTTTTTCATCCTTTTGTTGCCCTCTCTTTACCAACAGTTCAGCCAAAGACTTGGCCATAGTTGGTGAAATATTTCCGAGAAAATAGCCTAACTGTTCAAGTGATTTAAACACCATAGGTTTGCTTAAATCACAGGAGTGCTATGTCCACTGTATTTATCGCCTCTTCGGCTTTCTAATAATAAGCTCATAGCCCTTCATAATATTTAGATAATCGTATATACAAATAGATAAAAAAAATGTTTGGATCCTAGGCCTCTTGACAGGTTTGTAAAACCCAGAAGAAAGGGAAGAAAATCAGAGATTTATTCCTCCAAAAAGCTTTATGTTAACATATTCAGGCTGCAGGGGGCAGTGGAATACTGTATTTCTAAATTACAGTTGTATCACACTTGGGAAAAAAATTTGGAGTATGGTGGATTACAGATATAGGGAGTGGGGGAGGGAAATGAACATTTACCTAATTTGAAAACAGCAATCTTGAGAAATTAAGGGGAAAAAAATTGCATGCAAGGTGTTGGTCGTTTTCACCTTTCTTTTCAAAAACATTATGTACTTATTTATCAATACAGAAGCCACAGGACCAGATTTGTGGGCAGAAATGTTTTCTTCACTGTGGCAATGAAAATCCCCCAAAGGTCACTCTTTATCCCTACTATATGACTCAGGCTGTTCAAACAAGCCCTTCTCTAGCAAACAGCGAGTTACAAAGATGGGATTCCCAAATGAAGCCACCCCACAGGCAAATGAAAGCCTCCATCTTTGCATTTCTGCACTGTTTGTGGAGGAGAAGGTTTGCTTCTTCTGAGGGATGGGAGGGAGGGAGGGAGGAAGACTAGCACTGTTTGGCTCGTAGTATTCTCTAAATTTCAAGACCACCAAACTGGAGACAGTTTCAAGCTGCTTGTTGGAAGAGGTGGAGACACCAGTGCTGTGGAAATGCTCACTGGGGTCTTCCCATATGTAGGACAGAAATGGATTGTCTCCCAACACACTCACAGCTGCACACACAAAGACACACACTTTCTAGTCTTCCTCTCTAAAATGAAAGATATTCGTGAAACAGGCTTGTTAAAAACTGCAATGGTATACTATACATTTTAGGAAATCCCGTATTTTTTTTTTTTAAAAAAAGTCTAAGAGAAATCTAACTGACTTCAGTGAATCCATTCATGCGATTAGGTCAAAGCAAGTGACAACACAGGCTGACATTGGGTGATCTTGAGAATGCTGAGCAAGATCCGACTAGGTGAGTGCTTGGATTGGAGCTTACTAGGCTGTAGACCCTACTGAGAAGTTTGGGGGTCAGGGAGAAAACAAATAAAGGCAACAGTGAAGATTTCTCTATTGCGGTCAGGAGAACTACATGGAAGCTTTCATACAGCCACAAGAAATATACTACTCTATAAGACCATGTCTTGACTCAAAGAGCTTACTGTACTATAATCTGGAGTTTCTTCATTTAAAAAATAATTTTATCTTATCTTATTTCTCAAAGCAATGTTGTCACCTATTCACAACCTTTCAGTTCTTGTATTTACTGGATCGGAAAGCAAGGAAACTGTGGCGTTTAAGCAAGACCTTGAACATTTCTTCTTGGTCCTCCTGTTCTAAAGGAAACTGGGACAAAAGGGCTTGTGGTATAAAGGACTGACCCAGCAGGTCCTTCCATTTTGGTTCCTGGTCATGTGACCCTCAGAAACTGGTAGAGCAACCAAGAGCAAGCTTTAAAAAGACATAAGGTATTCTAGGAAAATGGCTTTCTGGTACACAAATTCCATTTCTATGGTAGTACCATTTAAGCATTCTAGCCTTGAACAAATATTTCTTAGGGAAGCATTTATGTGGGAAGCTTGTCTAGAACTAAGGATCACAGAGAATTAAAGGAAAGATGAAAAAAAAACAAATGAAGAATGAATTCTATGCTTGGGATTACTAGAAAGGAAACTGAAAATAAAACTGCCCATATTGCAATGTCCTTATATAAATCTGTGCTGAGCTTGGTACTTTGTTCAGTTCTAATTACCACACCTCAGTAAGATTGTGTAGAGCTGGAAAAGGTGAATAAAATAGAAACCAAAAAGATGAAGAGCTTCTTAAAGAGCTACCTCACAATTTTTAGCTGGAAGTGAAGATGGTTAAGGGGCGATGTGGTATGCATGTTGTAAAAAAAAAGAGGTAGAGATGTATCCTCTCATTATATTAGGGCTTGAGGTCATCTACTGAAATAATATACGGGGAGATTTGGGATTAGGAAAAAGAAGCACCTCATTTCCCAATGCAAAATTAAACTGTGAATTCATTGCCATTAAATGTGGTAACGGCCAACAATTTAGATGGTTTTAAAAGACATCTGGACAAAGTTATGGAGGTTTGAAATATTTTTAGTGGCTGCAACTTATTACCTCAGCCCAAAGCAGGTATCTTAGCTACCACCTGCTAGGAAATGATAGTGGAAGAGCCCATCACCCCTATTTCGAAACAAGATGCACAACTTCCCTGAATGCATCTACTTCAACCGGGGTCAGACTGAGGCCAACTGATGCCCTAAACACAACCAAAAATGGTGCCCCTTGATGGAAGAGAAGCTCTCATGCCATGAGATGGAAACAAAAATAGCACCTTATGACACCTTCAAACCAAACTTTTGAGCATTATCACCCAGCACACCAAAGAAAACATTGTTTTAACAATACAGATTAATGTCAAATATGGCAAATAAGGACAATAGCAAATCAATTGACTGAAGGTTTGGTTAAGAATACATACATGGTTAGAGAAAATGATGAAATAACATACAGAGTTTAAGTCAGAATTATTTTTGTTAGGCATAATTGTAGGTAATTATGAGAAAGAGATTTACCATTTTTCTGTTCTAATAGACCAGGAGTGGGCAACTATGGCCCCTTTAGGACCTATAGACTTCAGGAATTCTGGGAGTGGAAGTCCACAGGTCCTAAAGGGGACATAGTGGTCCACCCCTGCAGTAGATGGTCTTTTTTATAGCAGATCTTGCTGAAATTGATTTGCGTGTGGTTCTTAAAATTGCTAGCTTCCTATGAAATGCTCAAGCTCTGACACAGGAAAGAGATTTACATTGATGTTTTCTCTGATTTATGTTTTCTATCCAACCATTCTGCTAGAAGTGGAGTGGGAAACCCACCAAATGGCAAACAGTTCTCACCAATTTCATCAGAATAAAATAATTAGTCCAACAGTAGAGGAAGACATGGTCTAGGACAGGCATGTCAAACTGCCAGCTTGTGGGCCGGATGCATCATGCCAAAACTGTGCCCACCCCATTGCCGGCAATGGGGAAAAATCATGATACATTGCGCAACGTCACGTGATGTTGCGAGTTTGACATGCCTGGTCTAGGATATTAGCAGTAGGTTACAATGTGTGCTGAAATTATTTAGATGCTATTAGGAATTTAATAAAAAATAATTTCTTGCCATAAAACGTGTTTCAAATTGTGTATATATGGATACATCCATACCAATGTATATTGATATAAATGTACACTATGAAGATATACAAAAATACAAATATATAGTGTTTGCACATTTAGATGCTCTTGGGGATTTAATAAAAAAAATAGCTCCTTCCCATAAAATCTGTTTCAAATTGTGTTTATATGGATATATCTATACTAATATTGGTATTGATATATAGTATGAAGATACTGTAAAAATATACACAAATATAGTGTGCATGTGTATTTGTATTTGAACAGATATTTGTATATCTGTAACAACCATTCAGGTTAAAGGCAAATTGACTTTTGAGGCCAATGGTTATGTTGCTGCATCTAAACGTTATAATACTGACTTCCGGGTGGCGCTTCAGCGGCATGGACGGTCGAAATCGACTGCCAGCCCTCTGATGCCATAAAAGCCGTGGAGCAGCCGACAATCAGCTGTTCCGCAGCTGAAAACCCTTTCCCTCAGGCGAAGAGGGGAAGGGGAGATTCCAGGTAGGGGTAGAGCTCCCCTAGAGCCCCAGAATGTTTATTCTGGGGCTTAGAGGGTGAGAACTCCCCCGAAGCCTGGAAACACTCCAGATCGGAGGATTTCTCTGCTTCAAAGCAGAGCAAGATGCTGAATCCGCTCCTGCTGGACTTGACTTGATCTGATTGTTATCTTGAGGAAATTAACGCAGGCAGAGCGGATGCGGGAGCAGTATAAACAGCAAGTATAAGACTTTAACTCTGAAATCTCAACTTTCTTTCTGTCGTTTTAAAAAGAAAGGGAAGATGGTGCCTGAATGATTCTTTGTAACAAAGAATTGAAAGTGCTTTGAAAGTGAAAGTGGCTGTTTGGATATAGAAAACTGTAAAGACTATAAGAAAATTATAAGAACCTAAAAGAATTTTAAGAAGAGAACACCAAGACTATAAACATTTTGACTTGATTAATCTTTTTAAATACAGAGAATAAAATTGATTTAAGATGCCATTAAAATTGTCAAAACCAGGGGCGCCCAGGAATGCAGGGACTTCGCCAGCACAGCAATCAAACTTACAGGCTTTAATGCCCCCCCCCCACAAACTTTGACATTAAAAGACCTGCAGGAGGCTTTGAAATCTCATACTAAAGAAATAGAAAAAGAAATAAATGATAAGATGGAGAAAATAGAAAACAAGATGGAAAAAATAGATGAAAAAATGAATGATAAATTTGAGTTGAAAAGACTGAGAGTAAACCTTAAAAAAATGCAAGATGCACGTGAGAGAGGGGGTTTGAAGATGCCCAATTTGAGATTAGATTATGATGCAGTTGTGTCATCAACAATTAGTGATTGGTTCAATTTAACGGATGAAAGAACATTGAATATTGAGGGGTATGATTTATTGTATGGATGGCATGTGTATTTATTTTATGACAAAAAGGTGGATAATATTTTTAAGACTCATATCTTAAGGAACGCTTTGTTCCAAGTTTGGAAAAAGTACCAATATATATTAAATAATAAAATACCTATATGGTCAATACCTAGACATGCAATAGGAAATATAAATGTGGAGCAGAAACAAGATGTGATTACTTATAAAGAACTTCTTAGGATGGAAGGGAATATTTTGAAACTGAAAGCTTTAAATGTTTTAAAGGAAGAAAAGATAGTACAGCTTGGTTTCAGTTTATACAATTACAAGCTAGATGGATAGAAGATCAGAAAATTGGTATAATAAAAGTTGATGAAAATTTGATAAAGCAAATTAGAGATCAAAGTCAATCACATATAAAAAGGTTATATAATGCTCTTATAGAGATTGATTCAGAATCGGAGTTAGTTAAAGATTGTATGATAAAATGGGCTCAGAATATTCAAGAGCCCATAATGATGGATACTTGGGAAACAATTTGGGTTAGAAATGTAAAATTTACACAAGCACAAAACCTAAGAGAATTTTTACAAGATGTTTTATAGATGGCATTTAGATCCTAAAAAGTTAGCATGTATGTATCCAAATCAACCACCTAAGTGTTGGAGATGTGGTAGTGAAGAGGCAACTTATTATCCTATATGGTGGACATGTAAAAATGTTAAAGCCTTTTGGATAAAAATATGGTGGATTTTTTCAGAAAGTTTTTAAGAAAAAAATAAGATTTACTCTGCAGCTATTTTTATTGGGGATTATTTCGGATTGTACTGTTATAGAAACTAAATTAATGTTACACTTAATAACGGCAGCCAGACCATTGGTGGTGCAACATTGGAAGAAAGAAGATTCACCTACAATAGAACAGTGGATACTTAAAGTAATGGACGTAGCTGAAATGACAAAAGTTTCAGCATATTTGAAAGAACAGTCACAAGAAAAATATATTTTGGAATGGAAAAGATGGATTGATTATATTCAGAACAAATATGGGACTAAAAAGTTTCAAATAGCATATGAATAATTCTTAACAAGGGAAGGGGGGAGGGTTGATGGGGAGCAGCCTTTGGTGGAGCAGTGGGCTAATGCCTCCTTAAGTAACACCAGCTGCCTGCAATTAGTGCAGGTTCGCATCCCACCAGGCTCAAGGTTGACTCAGCCTTCCATCCTTCCGAGGTAGGTAAAATGAGGACCCAGATTGTTGGGGGCAATTAAGCTGACTTTGTAATAATGCCGCTTGGGTGTGTGTGTGAAAGCCCTAATAAGCAGGCATATACATAGAATGAAGGCTACTGCTAAGCTTGTAAGCCGCCCTGAGTCTTCGGAGAAGGGCGGGATATAAATGGAATTAAAATAAAAATAAAATAAAATTATTAAAATTTTGTAAAACTTTTCAATAAAAAAAATAAAAGTTATAATACTAAAGTTTATATGGAATGATACTTAGGATTTATTAAGAAGAAAATGCAGGATAGCTATATATTTAACCAAGCAATGTTTTAGCTGTCATTAATTATCCATGACCCAGATGTTTGTGTCCTTTGTATGCTTCTAAAATAATGGACATTACACAACAGTGGGGAAAAAGCACAAATCTTCAAAAGACAAATTCTTACTTTCCAGTTGTTTAGCATTCTTATCTATTTTCTTTAATGTGCACTGCTTTAGGGCAAAGTAGACTCTGATGGTTACAGCGGCAACTCTGTCTTCATTGTGAGGCTTTTGCAGCAGATGACATGGAGATCTTGGAAACCTGCAGTGAACTTCTTAATTATTTATGAATGCATAACAAAACCATTTTAACAGGTTTTACAGGTTTGTGTAATTGGTTAGGGAATCACACTCCAGCCTTTAAATCACAGCAGCATCAGAAATAATGAAGAAGGAAAAGATTCACTATCTTTTTTTCTTTAGCAGCATCTTTAGAGGAAACAAGGCACGCGGTGGCTCAGTGGGTTAGGACGCTGAGCTTGTCGATCAGAAGGTCGGCAGTTTGGCGGGTCGAATCCCGAGTGCCGCGTAACAGAGTGAGCGCCTGTTACTCGTCCCAGCTTCTGCCCACCTAGCAGTTCGAAAGCACGTAAAAATGCAAGTAGAAAAATAGGGACCACTATGGTGGGAAGGTAACAGCGTTCCGTGTGCCTTTGGCGTCTAGTCATGTTGGCCACATGACCACGGAGACGTCCTCGGACAAACGCTGGCTCTTCGGCTATGAAACGGAGATGAGCACCGGCCCCTAGAGTCGGAAACGACTAGCACGCATGTGCGGGGGAACCTTTACCTTTACCTTTACCTTAGAGGAAACAATACTTTGAGTACTTGGCTGGATTAGTTCTTGGCCATTAATAGTTCTCCAGCAATGGCATGTGATAATGAGACAAATGGACATTTGCAATTTTAAGAAGACTGCAGGTTTGTTTCAGTGGTGGGATTCAGCTGGTTCGCACCAGTTTGGCAGAACTAGTAGCTAATTTTTTGTTGCCCAAGCCCAGAATGGACTTCCAGAAATAGCATCCACACAAAGAACCACTTGTTCACATATTTGAATCCCACCACTGGTTTGTTAGATTGACTCATTATATGCTATCAAGTTTATGCCAACTTTTAGTGACCACAAAGCTTATTCTCCATGATGATCTGTCCATAACCTGGCCATTCAGGTCTTCCAGCACTGCATCTGTTGACATTTATTTAAACTTATTCCCTAGCAGTTAGTTTATTTACAACAAAAAGTTACTATTCCCATTTAATGTGAAATATTAGATGAACATAAACCACAAATACCATTTATAAGAAGCATAGAATTCAGGACAATTATTCAAATCTGGGGTGGGCTTTTTCCCCCCTAAAATTCAATTGGAATTACACATACCTCCCCCCTATACAAACACGCTCACACATCTGGGGTGTGTATGTTTGTGTGTCTTTTAATCATTGTTTTTACACACACACACACACACACACATCTGGGATAGAAGTGTGTGTGTATGTATCTCTCTCTCTTTGTGTGTGTGTGTTTCTGTGTATTTAAAAATAAACAATAATCAAAACAATCTGTAAGAAAAGATCAAAACAAAATGATTAAAAACCCATCCCAGACTTAATAGTACAAAAAGAAGTGAACATTTGAACATGTTATCATGTACATTTATATGTGTATGTATGTGTGTCTTTCTCAGTCTCAGGTCCTCTACCAGAGCCTGGGAGTTTGAGGGTTCTGCGTAGGATCTTAGACATTCCTACAATTATAGTCCTCTGGACAGAGAGCTCAGATTTCGTTCCTAGGGATCTGTTGGAGCCACTTGCCCAGCTTGAGTGTCCCAGTGGTGGTGGAAGCACTTGGGGCTGGGACTTCTAGGATCCCAGGAAAAAGATCAGAACTCTGTGTTCAGGGAAGTGCAATGTTAGGAACAGCTAACACACACACATACATACACACATGATTGATGACTGTGATTCCAAGTTTCTTAAAACATTTACTGTTAGCTATGCCAAATTTCTCAGTCATTGCTCATAGAGAAGTCTTTTTATTGTGTTGCCTTTAACTGGGTCTCTGTTTATAAGAGGTTATCCAAATTTGCAAATGTCTCCAAGTAAAGTGTCTTTATCTAGGTGCGCAAATAAATCTGAAAGAAAGAGAACTGATCCAATTGTTTCTAGACAGGCAGCTTTTCTGAATCTCTTTACATTTTGCTAAAGTTTTAAATTACAAATTGGAGTTTCTACCTCTCTTCCTACTCCTTTTTCAAAATAGACTCCTCATCTTTCTCACATACACGGCAGACAATAGCAGTATGATCCTCTCCCTACTAGAAGGAGATTTTCTAAGAAGGTTGGTTGGTAAATTTGGGTGAAAATACTATTTGATTCATTTACATCAATGACAACTAATCAAAGCTTGTACATTTCTTTGTGGAGATGGCAATATAATCAGATTCTTTTTTAAAAAGGAACAATAATACTGGAGAAAAAAAATCTGCCTGAATGTATCACATGTGCTTCCAGCACAAAATTGTCCAAGTCATTTTATTTCTACAAAAAACTATCACACAACCAACAATATACTATCTGTGGGTTATGAATAATTAAGGAGATGAAAATTGAAGTTATGCATTCTTTTTTCCCTATCTATCTTTTTATGGTGATTGGAAATACACAACCATGTAGCTGCTGGAAAGATTAAGGCATCCATTCCAATAAAGCATGAAGAAAGGAGACAGTGAGTGATTATATGTTGCATATATACACAGACATGCACATGCAGAGATGTACTGTATATATAGTACTGTGGCTCTCTATATTCTGAAGCTTCTGTTGCTAGATGTACAATGTATGTGTTTTACTATCCAAATGATTTTGCAAGCATACTTTACAGAAAAGGTCTGCAGATTTACATAGTTTACAATATTTCTAGACGTTTAACAAACAAGATAAGATTATGCCTGCCACCTTTTCTAACATTATCCCTGCATTGCAAATCATTCAAAAGAAGTAGCACTCTCTAATGGTCTATAACAGAAATTATGAGAGAGTTAAATGCACCGGTATTATGTATTGTTTAACTGTAAATTTAGAAGGATGTTTCATTAATCCAATGCATATATTGTACATCTGAACCTATATCTATGCCTTGCTTTATCTAAAAATAATGCCAAAAGGAAAAAAAAATAATGAAGACATAGGTAGAATATGTTCAAAGGCAGAGAGAAAATAGCATGGAGCAGAAGGAACTACTGAGAGAGTAGTAGCTAAAACAAATACACGAAGAGATCAGCAAAATCAAGAATAGCAAGTCAAATAGAGTGGAATGCAACAAAAGCAGTTCTCAAGCATCAGAAGGTGAAAAGGGGCAAGATAATGTAATAACAAAGGGATGCTAAAGAAATAATGTGTGGAAAAAATGTTGCACAAATTCTTCCTAAAAAAATGTGACAGCATGTAATCTCTGTGAAGATCACCATGCATTAGAAAAGAACACTTCAAAGCTCCAAAATAAGGGTGGATAAAGGACGCCAAAACAACCTTCCCTCATTGTGAAGAAACTATGAAGAAATGCTTTGTGGTTGAATATCAAGTTGCAGAATGGAGCGGTGGGTACCATGAGCAGCTATTCAGTTTGAAGTCAATCTTTGCGAAATGAAGAGGAACAGCCCTAGACGGTATCTTCCATAAGGTCTTCAAGGTGATCCTCCCTTAAAATCCTGTCCATCAGAAACAGCAAGCACCAGTTCATTTTTTTCTCAGGGTTTGTAATTTCAAGGAATATGAACATTAAGTGCCCCCTACAACCTATTGAAAAAACTACTGGAACAGATCCTAACGTTTGACTTAAGCATCCTTCTTGATACAAGGAAGCCATAAAGGAGTTGCATTAGTTTCTCCAACCCTTCGTGTATCATGGGCTTTTTCTAATATTGTTTTGCATGTTTAACATTTGTACTTTTAAAAAATGTTATTCATGTCCAAAATAAAGAGATGGCTTTGCCAACAGTGAAATATATGCTGTTTTTTTAGCAGAACTGTTTTAAAGGAATGAGAACAAACAGACTTCAAAAGGTTAATGAACTGCACATAAAGCTTATTTTTCTGAAGGCTCACTACATTCTGCATACAGCTTGCCTTTTGGTATTTTGAAATCCAAACAGATCTAGTTATAGAAATAGCAGAAGATATTTGAGTAAATTCCAAACTGTTTAAATATTCATGGATTTAAAATATACTCACAACCTGTACCTTAAAACAAAAAAAATCTCATGAAAATAGGCATGTTTTGATTTGAACAAGCTGGAAGAATAATTATCTAGCTGTGAGGGGCTAGATTAAAAAAATACAGCAAATAAGAAAAGACAAAAGTTTGAATGAGGATTACTGGGAATAGTTCTAAAGAATTTCTCTTCAAAACACTTCATTCTGTTCCACACACAATGTGTTTTTGTACCCTAATATACATTTGGAACAATTTATTGAAATGCCGTTCTAGAAAACTTTGTTATAGACAAACCACTGATCACCAATAAACATGTGAGCTAAAATGCAACTTTAAAAAATCCATGTTACAAACAGTAGCAAAAAGTAATGGATAAGAAAATGGATGTTTCCTCTGAATGAAACAAAATCTCAGCATCCATCCTCGCCATGAGAAATATTCTGTATATCAAAGAGAGTTTGAGCGAATTTCTGAGGCTCTAAAATCGTCTGCTCCCCCCCATTTTTTTTTTTGTCACAGGCTGGTCAATTCTCTTAACTATTTATCAGGCTGACATTCAGTGTAAAGGTTTTCAGCTGTGAAAGGTGAAATCCTATTTAGAAATTGGAAATGAAAGAATTTGTGTTGTTTACATTTATTTAAGGAATAATGAAAATTAGCTCGTTTGATCAGCTCCATCTGATGTGCCAGTTGCATACTTTACTAGATTGGGAAGCTGTTCAGACACTCTTGCCCTAGTCATCTTGAGTCTTGACTACTATAGAGTATTCTACATGAAGCTACCTTTGAAAATCACTAGATGGTCCAGAAAAGAGCAGCATGAGCAGTGAAGGGCATGCTTCAGCGTGCCTACGAGATGCCTCTGCCTATGATTTGCAATGTAGCCAATCTGGTTCTAGGTGAGATTCAGGGAGCTGATTCTTACCTACCGTATATGGCATTGGGCCAAATTACTTGAGAAATCACTTGTCACTCATGGTTTTGGCCCAGTTGGCATGAGTTTGTAAATTGTGCCCAGAGTCCACCTTGTTTTAGGTTGGTATTGGCTTTTGTGTTTTTATGAACTTCTCAGTTGAGTTGGACAATGTCAAAATTGCAAGGAAAGGAAAGGAAAGGAAAGGAAAGGAAAGGAAAGGAAAGGAAAGGAAAGGAAAGGAAAGGAAAGGAAAGGAAAGAGGAGAGGAGAGGAGAGGAGAGGAGAGGAGAGGAGAGGAGAGGAGAGGAGAGGAGAGGAGAGAGGAAGGAAGGAAGGAAGGAAGGAAGGAAGGAAGGAAGGAAGGAAGGAAGGCAGGCAGGCAGGCTTGGATTACTGTAATGATGGCAGGCAAAAACCATGGAATGTTTTGGGGTTTTTTGGGGGGAAAAACATGCATGCAATGGTTTAAAAGCAGAGAAATTTGTATTATTATATTTTTAAAAAGGTAAAGGTTCCCCCGCACATGCGTGCTAGTCGTTTCCGACTCTAGGGGCCGGTGCTCATCTCCGTTTCAAAGCCGAAGAGCCAGCGCTCGTCCGAGGACGTCTCCGTGGTCATGTGGCCGGCATGACTAGACGCCAAAGGCGCACGGAACGCTGTTACCTTCCCACCGTAGTGGTCCCTATTTTTTTACTTGCATTTTTACGTGCTTTCGAACTGCTAGGTGGGCAGAAGCTGGGACGAGTAACAGGCGCTCACTCTGCTACGCGGCACTCGGGATTCGACCTGCCAAACTGCCGACCTTCCAATCGACAAGTTCAGCGTCCTAACCCACTGAGCCACCGCGTCCCTGTATTATATTTTTAAAAAGGCCCAAACCTGAAATTCTATAGAAATCTATTGCATGCCATCAGAGGCTTGGAGAATGCAAGTTATCTATCTATAGTCTGTTAAATCTGAAGCTACTGTTGTAATTTCTTATTTCTCCAGTTATGGCAGGCTAAATGTCATACATGGCTGCAAAAGCAAACAATAACATTGCACTTCAGTTCCATTTAAACCAAGAATTAACATCTTAATACAGGATTTTTACTTGCATGGGTTTAAACCTACAGGACGGCAGTTAATGCTGAATCAGGCAAACCCAATTTCACTGGTGATAAAGCTGGCATCATAAAAAAAGAAGCTATTAGAACAGAAAAATATAAAAGAAATGGCGCTTCAGGAACAGTTTTAGAATTTCTATTAAACTAGTCAAGGTCTGCATATACCGTAATTTGAAAGAAGTGTGTGGCACATTGGAGATTTCAAACAAATCTGCAGGGATTTTTTTTAGTAAAGGCTTTATTTAACAACAATAATAAATGTACAATATAAAACATATCCTAAAGTGTGAGAATGAAATTCTATTTCTGTTGCACAGCTGTGAACAGAGAATGAAAGATGTGAAATATATTAAGTCTACTTCTTAAAATTATAGGCTATAAATAATAACTTTTTTAAATATTTGCCTATCTAAATTCATAGTTGAAAAGACATCAAAACCAATTTCAAATGCACTGATTTTTGTTCTGTGACAGTCTGAATTTACAAACATTTCTGTATTCTTGCACAAAGTAACATGAACTGGAAAAGACTGAAGAAATCTCATAACCATGAGATGTCAGCCATATAGGAATAATCTAGGAATAATGTTGAGAGTTATAAAGTAACTCAGGCTTAAGCTATCTGAAAAAATATGTTTTGCATGAATTTTATATTTCATCCTCAAATATCAATACTGCCTTTGTTTTTCTGAATCTCAGTCCCTGCCTGCCTACTTTACAAAATGATCATTGGCAGATGCATTGTATAACATTGACAATCTTCCTCATATATAAGCATATATTTTAAGCAGTGGAAATCAAAGGTGAACCTCTATCTCTATAGAAACCATTGGCCCATTTTTTTTTTCAACCAAGCCCCTCAGATCTAACCACTTTTATTATTCTAGCAATGCAAGTGAAGGTAAGAGGAATAAATGCACAAAACTGAAGTACCCACAAAGCTGAACTAGCCATTTAGCTTAGCTGAAATTGCAAATTCATAACATAACTTTCAGAAAGATGTAACTGCTGCTTTAAAGAATCACTCTCAAACCAGTGCCTTTCATCTCCTGCCATCCATGTTCACCAAGATAACCACTCCACTTTAAATGGGTAATACCATCTTCACTTTCCTTGAAATATATAATGAAAGTTTGACCAAAGAAAAAGCAAGGATATCCTTCCTTCCTTCCTTCCTTCCTTCCTTCCTTCCTTCCTTCCTTCCTTCCTTCCTCCCTCCCTCCCTCCCTCCCTCCCTCCCTCTTAGGTAAACAAATCTTGAATTTTCTTGTACCATTGGCCAGAAACTCAAAATATATAACTTATCATAACTTAATTGGCCAATTCTCTCTCTCTCTCTCTCTCTCTCTCTCTCTCTCTCTCTCTCTCTCTCTCTCTCTCTCTCTCACACACACACACACACACACAGAGAGAGAGAGAGAGAGAGAGAGACAGAGACAGAGACAGAGACAGAGAGACAGAGACAGAGACAGAGAGACAGAGAGACAAAGAGAGAGAGAATTTTTGTACTTGTACTTGAGGCCCAAATAAAAACAAGACAAAGTTTCTGAAGCCTAGAGAATTGTAAAGGATCAGTTTCTTTTGATTGAAAAAGACATAGAAGTTGATTTACCTGCAGCTGTCAATATTGTTTTTATCCACAGCATTAGGAAAGGTGTAAGGTCCCAGGTTATTGATTTCTGTAACTTCTATACAGCCAGTAAAATTGTAGATGGATCCAGCTACCTAAAGAAAAATAAAATAAAAGGAGGTAGATATTTCTTGGGGTTATGATTTGAAGTCAATCCAATGCTGAAGCCAATATGTTCCATTGTCTGGGGAATTAGACTTGATTCTTTATATAGTCTAAATTGCAATTACATTACAACATCATTTTGTAAAAATAAAGATTTTACTAATGATCCCAGAAAAGTTAGCTTTCAGGATGACACATTAGTGCTCAGCATGTTTTCTCTTTGGAAAGCAAAAATAATGATCATTGGGGGCTATATTTAGATACACATTCTTCCTTATGAAGGGTAGAATGGCAGCATTTACATCAATATAAATTACAATGGTAGTAAATGCAATGTGTATAATTCATTGATTTCCCAGGGAGAGTCATAAACTTTTAAATATTTTTTAATAATTTCTGTTGGAAAAATAGTTTAGGAAACAAAAGCCTAATTTCATCAGTTCAAGATAGCTTCTCACAGTTACTGTTATAGAGGGTACATTATATATTCTGTAATTTTCATATTATGCCCTGTGGGCCTCTGTCTATAATGGCATAAACAAAAACCAAAACAAGAAAACCCCATCTAGCTTTGTTTTCCCCTTCTCTTTAGCTCACTAACTCTACACTGCAAATATTGCTATATGACTTTCAGTGAAATTCTACACTTACATAGATCATGCCCCAATAATGTTAACATAAGCAAAGTTACATTATAAATCTGATGCCTTGCTAGAAGTACCAACTTCAAAGAGAAATATAATTTGAATTAGAGCTTAGTTTCAAAAAACATTTTGGAATCTGGGGCAGCTATCTCAGAACTTCCCAACTTGGTGTCCTCCAAATATATCTGGAACTACAGTGGGAAACTCTTAATCTGGGAATTTTAGGAATGATTGAGCTGGTCAAAGCTAAGCTACCCTAAAAGACCAGGAAGGAAGACCATTGTAATACTGTGAAGAAATGACACAGAAAAAGCAACTAGTCAGCTATGTGAGAATTCTGGGGTGGCGGTGAAATCACATTAGCCACACTAAATCAAAAGAGGGAAAGAGAATTAAATATTATGTAGCTTATTTTATCCTAAAGGAGAACGTTCCATTTTTCTTGGAATTCTATCACCCCAGAAATAAGATACCAGCGATAACCCTATGAGGTGGATTGGCTGAGAGAGTGTGACTGGCCCAAAGTCACCCAGCTGGCTTTCATGGCTAAGGCGGAACTTAAACTCATGGTCTCCCACTTCCTAGGCTGGTGCCTTAATCACGAAACAAACTGGTTCTCTTGTTGAATATGTTTTGTATGATGGAAATTGTTTCAGGGGAAAAAGCTTTATGTTTTATTTAATCTTGTAAAATAATGGAAAGTACAAGTTAAAATAGTAATGTTAGTTATTATACTATCATTAACTAATCCGCCATTGTTGCAATGAATACTTAGTTTACTGTGATATTTTTACAAGCTAGGTTCCATCAATTCATGATTTATCTTGGTCTTCCATTCAACCCTGAATTTCATCAAGGCTGCTATTCACCTCCTTGAAAAAATTGAGTTCCTCAATCATTTGACAAAATCACCAATGAATTAATTCCTGATAGGTATGCACAAAGCTTAGTGTTTCTACGAAAATCCCATTAACTACATTAAATACTCAGATCAAAATTCAACAGTTTGACAAGCTATTGACCACCCTCTCATATAAGTATAAAGGTAAAGTTTCCCCCGCACATGTGTGCTAGTCGTTTCTGACTCTAGGGGCTGGTGCTCATCTCCGTTTCAAAGCCGAAGAGCCAGCGCTTGTCCGAGGACATCTTTGTGGTCATGTGGCCAGCATGACTAGATGCCAAAGGCACACAGAACGCTGTTACCTTCCCACCGTAGTGGTCCCTATTTTTCTACTTGCATTTTTTTACGTGCTTTTGAACTGCTAGGTTGGCAGAAGCTGGGACGAGTAACAGGCACTCACTCTGTTATGCGGGACTTGGGATTCGACCCGCTAAACTGCCGACCTTCTGATCGACAGGCTCAGCGTCCTAACCCACTGTGCCACTGCGTCCCCTCATATAAGTATACCTGGCTTGAAAGAATTATAAAAGTTATCACCTGTATTTTGCGGGTTTATTATAAGTATAATAATAATTATTTTAAAATGTGTGTGTATGTGTGTGTAATAAAAAGACCCTAGCCTGAAAAGTTTCCAATTACACCAGCTGTGTCCATTCATGAGGGCAGAAAGAGTTGAAGCAAACTCAAGAGGAGAATAGAATGGGAATGGGAGTGAAGAAGGTCAGCTTTACTGAGAGATGAACAGCTGCTGCCAATGATGGCATTGGTGATATCAGACAATGACACAGTTGGAAGCATGTTGGACAGAAATATTGTTATTATATTTAGATTATGAACAACTGCTCCTGTGGGTGATTAGGGCATCCTATTTTCTTGAGACTTAGCCTAGTTTGAAATCTGTCATTCACTAAAAGTACAACTTTATAGATACATATCCATAAGGAAGCCTTGCCAAGTTCAGTAAGATGTACCCTAGACTAGAGTGAACAAACAAAAATCTAATTGTCCTTTAGAAGAACTTTGCCATCTATTTTTGTCATGTTATTCAATTCTATCAATTATCAATTTTATTATCTATATATTTAATATTTAGGTAGAAACAAACCCATCAACCAACAAATTCTGTATCAAAATACCAGAGGATAGATCAGTAGATGATAGATAGATAGATAGATAGATAGATAGATAGATAGATAGATAGATAGATAGATATAGGATTTAACCATTATGAACTAACATAATGTCTATCTATCTATCTGGTATATTACCCAAGATATTTTTCAATAGATCAAAACATTATCTAAATTATTTTTATTTCTCCTTTCCATATAAATGAAAACAAATGGTGCTTTGGTATTTACATATCATTATTACTTGACTTACTTATCTCCAAACAACACTATAGAAAAAATATATTGAAAGATATATTGTGTCTACCACTTAATAATTTGCAAACTAAAATCTAAATCATTGTCTCTTTTCCAATACATTCCATTTATGCCTGCAAACTACCACAAGCAACCAGAGTCAGTTTGGTGTAGTGGTTAAAGAGCCAGTTTAATGCAGTGGTTAAGTAGCCTAGAAACCAGGAGATCTTGAAATCTAGTCCCATTCAGGCATGAAAGCCAGCTGGGTGACCTTGGGCCAGTCATTATCTCTCAGCCCAACTCACCTCACAGGATTATTGTTGTGGGCATAACAAGAGGAGGAAGGAGTCGTGGTATGTTTGCTGCCTTGAGTTACTTATAAAGTAATAAAGGTGAGTTAACAGAAATATAATAAAACAAAATAAACCTTCTAACAGAGTTTTCCACTCTCACTTTAATTCATATTGAGAAGTAAAGAACAACATACAGCAATAGCAGGGACTGCTGAAGTCCTGCTTTACACCCAATGCACCACAGGGGATGATGAGAGACCTGAGGGCTAAAAGCCATATTCTAATTCCCAAGAGGTGACAAACTCTGCCCCAGTAGTCAACTCAGCTGGTTGTTTTGCAAGAAATGTTTGCAAGGTACTACTCTGTCTGGATCAGATCAACATGGTTTTGAATGGTTTATATTAACTGAAGCACTTCACCTCCTGTTTTCATGGGATCAGAAATGTGATCTTGACATGGAGCTTGTAAGGAATTATTTATTGATTTCTGAGGCAATACTCCCCATGACAATTGTACACACTAAAAATATTTCGAGCAGTTAATCTTTGTTGCTATCTGCATCTTCTAAGCATCTTTGTTTTAATACCACACAGCCACTAATACTTCAAGTCAAATAGTGATTATTGCTAAAGCAAAACAGTCCTTCCTGATAAAAATAAGCAAAGGTCAAAAGAATAATTATTATAGTACTTATATCAGCTGCAGTCTTCATTGCATTTCTAATGTCATATTGATGTGGGTTAAAATCATCACCATAGCAACCTAAAATCTATATTGCACTCCAAGCAGCAAATTAACAATGTAGTTTGGGAATATATTAAAAAATGGGGGAGGGGATGAGAGGAGGTGGAAGAAATTTGCATTTTCTTGAAAATGGTACTCTTAGTGAATATTTCATGGTATAAGTTGACTGCAAGAAGAGAGAAATCCACAGATTGTGTCCCTGGTCACTTCCTCTGGATTTGTGATCAGCATATTTCTAATACAATGTTCTTCCTCTCAGACAGAAATCAAATAATTATGAGCCTTGCTTTCCTGCCTTGAGCATGACTCCGTTACAAGCATTCCTATGAAACTACCCACCCTCTTGGCTATAGTGAAGCCAGGCTAAATGAAAGGTAGAAGAAATATCTGTTTACAAAGATGCTTAATGCAAAAATCATCATTTGAGGGAAGGCATAGACTTTTAAATATTTGTCACAGAAGGGCCACATGACTGTGATATCAGTCAGGAAAAGTGACAGTGTTAAGAGATTTATCAGTGTTTCCTTCTGTAGGTTTGCTTCGAGTTACACATGTTTAATACATTGAACATGCTCAATTTCATTGTTAGCAATGTAGTAAGCAACAAAGCACTTCTTTTTTTCAGAACACAAACAAGACAGGCAAAGAAGTCTTCTTTTATTTTTTTTTTAAGAATGGCTGTAATATAATACCAAATTCTCATAAAGTAAAGAGCTGTTGGATGTATATAGAGCAAAAGGGCTCTAGATCAGAAGGGTTCTAGATCAGGAATGCTTAGACCCCGAGGGTTCCTGCGGAACTTGGTGGAGTTTCATGAGAGCCCAAGCCACCTCCATTCCCACCCCAAATTAAAAGTACACTTGAATGCAGCCAATTTTTGACCACTCATGTTTTGCTTCTTGATCAGGGATTCTGGATCTTTCTTTTTACATTTAAATTAATAGGTTCCAAAGCTTGAAAAAGTTTGAGAACCTCTGCTCCAGATCTCTTTGCAAATAGATGGAAAGGGAAAGGGATCGTCGGAAATCAGGATGATTATGGAAAAATCCTTTCCTATAGCAGTAGAGGAAATTTAATGGGGATCTCTGAAGGATGTCAGATTAGAAGAAACTATAGGGGAAGGAGTGGCAGAACTTGGGAGCCGAATAAAAAGAGGAATCAGCCTAGAATCCCCACATAGTCACAAGTGAACTAAGTTTAATCTGCCTTGAATCCCATTGACCCTTATCTAACTCCTAGCAGGTACTAACCATTAGTTGAGAAGATTCGTCTGCATAGCCACAAGTAGCAAGAAATCAGTTTAATTAGGCCTTCAAGCATGGGCCTGATCTTTTGTGCCTGATCTTTTGTGCCTGAAAGAAACTATATATCAACAGGACCCATCATTATTTACCAAATATGCTAGTTGGAAGGTGTAGGTATGTATATGTGTATATGAACGCATAGGAATGATCTGTAGACTAAAATTTAATTAAAATTAAGAGGTTTGTGGGGTATAATAATAGGAGAAAAAGAAGAGGGAAAATAAAGGGGCGAATCCTTCCCCCTTTTTTTAACCTTAGTTAAACGTGCACATCAAATACAGCAACTTTTAGAATTTGTTTTGGATCTGTCATAAATGGTACTTCCTCAATTCCTTTACCAATTCCTTCTCTTGCCTCCAATATTTCAAAGCTTGTTTACATAAGTACATACCTCACTTCATAACTTAGCCTTTTTCTAACCTAGTTTATTTATAAAGAAAAATAACCAAACTCTCTCTCTCTCTCTCTCTCTCTCTCTCTCTCTCTCTCTCTCTCTGTGTGTGTGTGTGTGTGTGTGTGTGCTATGATGAATTAAGCAATTCATAATTAATCCATTTTAGAATGAATTCCAATGAAAAACATCCTGCTCCTTAAACCTTCTTCCTATAATATAAGATGAACAACCAGACACCTATAGAACAGAGATTATATCAGAGATGTTGGTAAATAAACAGATCTCAGCTAGGCCCTATTTTATAGTTTTCGTCTCTTAGCTGGTTTTATTGTTTTCATTAAAGTCTATGAGGTTTTTGTTCTCCCTAGATTCTTTCCAAAGAAAATGGAATTTTGGGAATTACTCTATTTATAATACACATTTCCAAGCCTGTTAATTTCCCCTCCATTTGGAAATCTATATTATACATATTGTTCTTTATATTGTTAACTGTTAATTGAAATTATTTGCTTATATTTATTTAATATCACTTTTCACATTTATTATTTTCACTCTCATGATGCTAACTTTATAATTGCTTTTTCTTTCTAATTAACAAAGCTGTCTTCTCCTTCAAAAAAGAGTTTTCTTCCATCTGATATTATGAAAGGTTTTCAGATACAGAAACAGACATACAAAAAAAGAGAGAGGGAATAATAGAATAACAGAATTGGAAAGGACCTTGGAGCTTTCTAGTTCAACTCCCTTCTCAAGCAGGAAACTCTAAACCATTTCAGACAAAATGTCCAATCTCTTAAAAACCTCCAGTGATATTGGAACTGGATATCCTGTCACCACTAGTCCTTCTTTTCATTAAATTAGACATACTCAATTCCAGCAACCTTTCTTTATACGTTTTAGCCTCCAGTCCCCTAATCGTCTTTGTTGCTCTTCTCTGCACTCTTTCTAGAGTCTCAACATCTTTTTTGTATCAGAAAGGCCAAAACTGGATGTAGTATTCCATACAAGGAGGCATACTCTAAAGTAGAAGTGAGTTCTGGTATCATGATTTATTTTATTTTTTGCATGTTCATACTACACACGATCTTATTACAGAAAACAAAAAATCATGTACTGTACTCACCCCCACACCCTGCCATCCACAACTTTGGGGTCATCAGAAATGGTACTTTAAGGATACCACTAGAAACGCCTAGGCATAATTACAGGTAACCCTCAACTTACGATCACAATTGAGCCCAACATTTCCATTGCTAAGCAAGACAGTTGATAAGTGAGTTTTGGCCCATTTTATGACCTTTCTTGCCATAGTCGTTAAGTGAATCAATGAAATTGTTAAGTTAGTAACATGTTTGTTATGTGAATCTGGCTTCTGCATTGACTTTGCATGTCAGAAGCTGATCATGTGACTCCAGGACACTGCAACCACCATAAATATGAATCAGTTGCCAAGCATCTGAATTTAGATCATGTGACCATGGGGGTAATGTATTGGCCATAATTGTTTTAAATCACTTGCTTAAGGTATGATCACTTGCTTAATGTCTGACCTAGATTTCTCTGTTATGTAACGGTTGCTGTTACTGAAAGCCAGATGTGCTGTCTCCAGGCTGATAATTAGGTTTGGGGCAGGAAACTGTTACTTTAAACCTATTGGTCGCTGCCTAGAGGCTAATCGTATAAATAGCTGTGCAGCACCCATTAGGGCTGCTTCTTTTCTGAGTTAATAAACTTGTTTGCTCTTTCAACACCTTGTCTCTCTTAATGCCTAACGAACTGAAAATATAACAGTGGCGACAAGGATGGGATGTGCTGCTTCATCGGAAGAGTCTGAAGTCACTAGGGGGTGAGGCCAGCACAGAGCCTGGCAGGGACCACCTTCCAACCCTTGGTGTGCCAGCCAGAGATGCTGGAGACCACCTCCTCCTAAGGTTACATCCTAGGGCCTACGCAGAAGCCAGCAACACAAGGCAACATGAGCAACAAGAAACGCAAGCAACTCACCATGGCAAAAGTGGGGAAACTCGAAGAGTTCGATGTCACACACCCGGAGAGATGGGAATCCTACATTTCCCGCATTGAGAATTACCTCTGAGCCAACCAGGTCAGTGAAGACAGGCTGAAGGCCACGACCCTCCTCTGCATGTGCAGCCCAGACACCTTCAACATTGCCGAGAACCTGGTCGCACTGATGCTGCTCAAGTCCATCACCTACGTGGACTTAAAGAAAAAGCTCTGAGACCACTTTGAGCCCAAATTATCCATCATAGTGTGGAGGCACATTTTTGAGCAGTGGGAGGAACAGTCCGATGAGACAGTCACAGAATTCATCGCCACTCTTCGTCAAGCATCCCAATTCTGCAATTTCACAGATTTGGAGGAGAGACTAAGAGAACGCTTAGTCTGTGGACTCTGGAAGCGAGAGCTCCAACAAAAACTCTTTGCCAAGGAGACTCTCTCAATACAAGAGGCCTTGAAGGAGGTCATGGTGGATGAAGCCACCAGAGATGGCATTAAAGCACTGCAGCCCTCCAAAATCACTTCAAGCACCAAAGCCGTCCGCCATGAGGACAATGGAAGACACCGACTCTGACTATGAGGCCAACAAGCTACAGAAGCACCAGGAGAAGGGACCATGGCCAGCTGAGAAGGCAGTTCCCTTCCTTAGATGCATGGATTGCGGAGGCCGCCATCAATGCGCAGAATGCCAATTCCAAACAGCAACATGCCACATGTGTGGCAAAACAGACCACATTGCCATGGTCTGCTGAGGTCGCCAGAGGGACCGTCTGCAAGAAGGCTCAGTCAGGAGAGGTATTGGGGCCCCGGGGCAACACCAAGAAGGGTTCTGCTCCAGCCGGAGGAGCGTGTTGCACATTGGTGCCCACCACCCACTTAAACAGAAGCTTTGACTTCAGGTCAAGCTTCAGGGAGTTCCATACAAAATGGAACTGGACACAGGCTCAGCCATGTCCATCATCTCCATAGGAACCTTCTGGCACATATGCAACCGCAGCAACAGATGGGTCAAACTTCGGCCATCTAACCTTCTGCTTACAGACTTCCAAAACTCCCAAGTGGCGGTCAAGGGTGAAGCCACACTTCTGGTGAATTTCAAGGTGTTTGCAGGCCCACTAGATGTTGTCATGATGGAAGGCCAATGCATGAGCCTCATAGGGCTTGATTGGTTTGATGCATTCGGCATTCACCGAACACAGGCGGCAGACTTGTCTTCAGTCTGCCAAGAGTTCGTGGAGGTTTTCAGTTTAAGCCTAGGAGAGTACAAGGGTCCTCCGATAGCCTTCAAGCTTGATCCCCTGGTAATGCCAATATGGGTCAAGTCTCGTCAAGTGCCTTTTGCTTTAAAACCCAAAATCAACGCAAACCTGGACAAGCTGGTCAGTCAGGGGGTATTGCAGCCTATAGACAGTGGGGTGTGGGAGACCCCCATTGTAACACCACTCAAGGCCAATGGAGAAATACACATATGTGCTGACTATAAGTGCACCATTAACCGGGCATTTCAACAGCATGCATACCCAGTGCCAGTTGTCAACCATATTTTGGTATCATTGCAAGGTGGCCGCGTGTTCGCCAAATTAGATTTGGTGCAGGCCTATCAACAGCTGCTGGTGGATGAAGCCACGGCAGCCACCCAAACCATTGTCACCCATCAGGTGGCCTTCAAGGTCAAGCGCCTACAGTTTGAGGTGAGTGTAGCCCCAGGGATTTTCCAGGGAGTAATGGAGCACATGCTCAAGGGCATTCCAGGGGTCTGCCCCTACTTCGATGATGTATTCATTACCAGGGAATCTATAGAGGTTCTGGCTGAATGGCTTAGAGCCATCCTTCAGCGGCTCCGCACTGCGGGACTTAAATTGAAAAAAAGAAAAGTATAAGATTGGGCTAGAGTCAACTGAGTCCCTTGGGTTCCACATCAATGCCAACGGCATTTATCCAGCAGATTCAAAGCTGAAAGTGATTCAGCAGGCCCCAAGCCCTACTGTAGGTCCAAAGGTGAGCTTCAAGCCTTCTCGGGCCTTCTTAATTTTTTTTTATTTTTTATTTTTTATTTTTTTTTATTGAAAAGTTTTAAAATAGTTTTCCTTTAAAGAGCCCCCCTTCCCCCTCCCCCCTCCCCCCTACCTCTCCTCCTCCCCCCCTTCTTAATTTTTATCATGCATTCCTCCCACATAAGGCCGCAGTGTCAGAGCCATTACGCTGACTCTTAGACAAAAAGGGTCAGTGGCAGTGGACCAATGTCCATGAAAGAAGTTTCCAGGCAGTCAAATCACTGCTGTCCTCGAACTCACTCATTTTAACCAAAAGCTGCCAGTCTACATCATGTGTGATACATCCCCATATGGAGTTGGGGTTGTGTTGAGCCATTTGTTGTCTCAATAGGCACCCATCACCTATTATTTGACAACCCTGTCATCTGCAGAGTGCAATTACGTGCATATTGACAAGGAGGCCTTGGCGATTGTGGCTGGGGTTAAAAAGTTCTGTGACTATTTGTATGGCCACCATTTCACAGTCTTTACAGACCACAAGCCACATCTAGGGTTGTTCACTATGAACAGTCAGACACCTCAGATTCTGTCTCCTCGAATGCAGCCTACAGCTGCAGGCTGATTCACAAACCGGGCAAAGAAATGGGCCATGCAGACAGCCTTAGCAAATTGCCCCTGCCACACATGGAGCCAGATCTGGCTCCGGCTGCACGCATCCTAGCCATACAGGATTTGCCAGAGTCTCCTCTCCATGCTGGAGAAGTAGCTACTGAGACAGCAGATGACAAAATGCTTAGCCATGTTTTAAATTGGATACACACAGGATGGTTGGACAAATGTCCAGGGCCAGAATTTCAGAGTTTCTTCATGAGGAAAGATGAGCTTTCAGCTCATAAAAGATGCATTCTTTGGGGATGTAGAGTCATAGTCCCCAGCAATTTAAGGCCCAGAGTTCTTGAATCTCTGCATGAAGGCCATCCTGAAATAGTCCAGATAAAGGCACTGGTGAGGAGCTACCTTTGGTGACCAGGGCTAGATAAAGCTATCAAGGCCCAAGTACATGGTTGCTACACGTGCCAACAATCCAGACCAGAGATGCTGCAGGCCCCTGTCCACTGATTGGAGGACAATCACACACCATGGTCAAGGATCCACATCAACTTTGCTGGGCCCTTTCAGGGACAGCTGTTTTTAATAGTGGTCGACAGCCACTCTAAATGGTTATAAGTTGTACTAATTCCCACTATGACTACTGCCAGGACCATCCAGGAATTGCACAGAATATTTGCAACACACGGGCTTCCAGAGGTCTTAGTCTCAGACAATGGGGCTCAGTTCACCTCTTCAGAATTCCAGGCCTTCCTCAGGGCAAATCTCATAAGGGACACCACGTCAGCTCCCTTTCACCCATCATTGAACAGTCAAGCGGAACACATGGTCCGCACAACCATGGAATCCCTGAAATGGATTGTCACAGGTGATTGGTACCACAGACTGGCCAGTTTTCTACTCTGCCAGCACACAATGCCTTGCACCACCACAGGCAGGAGCCCAGCTAAGCTATGATGGGGCCAGCACTTGATCACCAAGCTGGACAGGCTACACCCCGACAGAGTCGCCTCTGACACTGCACAGCCAAAGGCACCAAGAAGTTTACAAGTGGGTGACCAGGTTTCAACCTGGAATTATGGGCAAGGGGTGGCAGCAAGGGTTGTTAAGGTGTCAGGACCACTCTCCTATGAGGTGGTCCTGGAAGATGGGCAAGTCATTCGCTGGCACATTGACCAGCTGCGTTGGCGGCTAGCAGATCAGTTGCTGGCTCAGGACTCCCAAGAGGACCGAACACAGGGCCCGCATGACACTGGTCCAACAGAGCAGTTTGCACACTCTGAAATAACTCTTGCTCAAGGAGATGAGGGAATGGCTGTAGAAGAGTTTCCTCCAGACACACAGACTGTATCCACTGATCAGGACAGGCAAACTGTGCTGAGGGGAAGCCCTTCAGACTTTGCTACACAATTGGACTTTGGTTTGGGCCGACCGGGACTGGCCAGCCAAAGGGACCCGAGTCAATCCGACTCCACTGAACCTCAGAGCCCTGGTCTACCAGCCTGGCAGGCAAGCAGGTAGACTGGGAGATCCATGTAACCCTTAGACATTCTGAATGGTCAGAAAGACCACCTAAATATCTGCAAGATTATGTCAAACAATTGAGAGTTTAAACGATCTAGGGGAAAGGGGTGTAATGTATTGGCCATAATTGTTTTAAATCACTTGCTTAATGTCTGATCACTTGCTTAATGTCTGACCTAGATTTCTCTGTTATGTAATGGTTGCTGTTCTGAAAGCCAGACTTGCTGTCTCCAGGCTGATAATTAGGTTTGGGGCAGGAAACTGTTACTTTAAACCTGTTGGTTGCCACCTAGAGGCTAACCGTATAAATAGCTGTGCAGCAGCCATTAGGGCTGCTTCTGTTCTGAGTTAATAAACTTGTTTGCTATTTCAACACCTTGTCTCGCTTAATGCCTAACGAACCAAAAATATAACAATGGGGATGCTGCAAAGGTTGTAAGAGTGAAAGACAGTGCTAAGTTACCATTTTGGTGATATAACTTTGAATGCCCACTAAATGAACTATTGCAAGTCAAGGACTACCTGTATTATATCACATCAGGTTCTGATTTAGATCTCACTGGTGTTCAGAGGTTTTACATGATAAGGTTATCATATATGTTCTGCCAAAACCCAGAGAATTATAAGATGGCTTCCTAAAGGTGCTTTTTCAAAAAGCAACTGGACACTGTTTTTCCTAAAACAAAGGGAAAAACAAAGGAGAAAAAGCATCTTTGGGGCAACCATGACGTAGATGACTGAGAATCCCCATAGACCTAAAATGGCTTCATTTTTGCTTTCTTTGCTGCCATTTAAGAGTGGCTAAAGTTTTGCAGAAACAGAAGACATCTTTTTTCTTGCACAGTGGCAAGAAGAAGTGAATGAAGAAGTTGCTTCCCAGTCTGAAGTTCACACTAGCCTTCTGCTGCTGTTGCTGAGCAAATGAAATAATTTCCTGGTTTGAGAAAGTGAGCTTGGCATCTGAGTTCTCTTCTTCCTAACTTGGTCACCTAGCTAAAGCCCCTGTTGTTGTAAATGGTTTTTGACCCAATGGAAGTTACAGATCATTAAGGCCTGTGGAGGTAGATCAGTCATATCTTTCTTTCCTATCTGTAGGCATCAAAAGACTATGTTACCCTAGTGGAAGTTATTCAAAAGAATAGATAATAGCTTTTCCAGATGGGTGAAATGTATACATACATCTTGCTTCAGATTCACCTTTGTATTTCATGCACAGCAATAGAGTAGGTCTGAAAATATCCAGACTGTATACGTGAATGACTGACTTATGGACTCTTGCTGTGAGAAGATTTATACTGACGACTTTGGAAGTAGGGAATAAATTCTCCTTCTTGCAAATGCAATTTAGGACTCTTTTCAAGGTCATGTAAAGCCAATTTGTTACTTCTTAATGTGTACCTTGGAAACACATTTGCATAATTAAAATAAATAAAGCATATGAAAGAATAACTGGCATATGTAGGAGGCAATCTTTGAGACAATGTCTGAATTACTGATTGTCAGCACTAAACAAAGTGGCAATTATTCCACTTCCCTGTAGTTTATAAAGTTCTTGAGCTATGCAAATGGATGCATTTTCAACTTGTCCTTCAAATTTAATCTTGAAAAAAAACATATATTTAGACCCAGTATTGAAAGAGACAGAGGGACACAGTGGCTCAGTGGGTTATGACGCTGAGCTTGTCGATCTGAAGGTCGGCAGTTTGGAGGGTCGAATCCCGAGTGCCGCGTAACAGAGTAAGCGCCTGTTACTCGTCCCAGCTTCTGCCAACCTAGCAGTTTGAAAGCACGTAAAAAATGCTAGAAAAATAGGGACCACTATGGTGGGAAGGTAACAGCGTTCTGTGCGCCTTTGGCATCTACAGTAGTCATGCTGGCCACATGACCATGGAGACATCCTCGGAGAAGTGCTGGCTCTTTGGCTTTGAAACAGAGATGAGCACTGGCCCCTAGAGTTGGAAAGGAGTAGCAAGCATGTGCGGGGGAACCTTTACCTTTACCTATTGAAAGAGAAAGCTCTTAGTTTTGAAAATATTGATGCATAAACCAGGTTAGATACCTCAGAATCTGGATGTAATAGGGAAAGACCTTTGGGATTCCCTCCGTTAATCCAACTCATTGTTCTACAAGCAGCACACAAGGAAGTTGCTAGGAAGGAAAGTATGAATCTCTAAAGGGCTGAAATACATAAGGGATAGGAATGTCAAGTAAGAGATGAAATGGCCCCATGGAACTGTTGGTCTTCATAAAATAGGTCCAAATCTGGACCAGTGGATGATAGCAAAGAGTCTAAATTTTCTGTATCTCTTTGCTGCCATTCTTCTGGTCATCTAAATTTTTGAAGTCCAGATATAGTCAGTCTATTAGGTTTACAGTTACAGGTAGTTCTTGACTTACAACAGTTTATTTAGTGACTGTGCTAAGTTACAATAGCACTAAAAATGACTTACAACTAGTTTTCACACTTACAACCATTGCAGAATCCCCATGGTCACATGATCAAAATGTGAACACTTGGCAACTGACTCATATTTATGATGGTTGCAGTATCTCGGAGTGATGTGATCACATTTTTGTGACCTTCTGACAAGCAAAGTCACTGCAGAAGCCAGATTCACTTAACAACCTGGTTAGTAACTTAACAACTTCAGTGATTCACTTAAAAACTATGGCAAGAAAGGTCATAAAAGGTGGCCAAATTCATTTAACAACTGTCTCACTTAACAACAGAATTTTTGGGCTCAAGTGTGGTCATACGTTGAGGACTACCTGTATAGGAGAAGCCAACTGAGGAGTTTCGATATATTGGCTGAATGAGAACGAATAAATAAATCTTACTTCTCAGGAGCAGGTTGGTCATAGCTGAACTCACGAAGGAAGACTGCTCTCTTGGAGGCCTTCCCCAGCATTTCTAAGCAAGGAACTAATAACTTTGCAACTGCTGTTTGAGAATTTTTTCCAGAGCCTGTAGATAGGGCATTTTTCTCCTCTCTTTGAGTTGAGTTCATAATAGTGCCACTGGATTAATCAGCTTCCTCTTCTTTTATTCCCTATCATTAATTTTCACCCAAAACACAGGCTGTGTAGATTTTATCTTGCTTCTTTGTTCAGGGCTGACTTACACCCCTTTGTTTCTTGTGGGCAAGAGTTCCCAGCTTCTCTAGATAGTAATAATCCCTGACTGTTGCTCAACTTCCTGTGATAATCTTTTTTAGGTTTTATTGAAGGAAGATGGATCTACAGTGTCCTATATTTTTTCTCTAATGATAAATAACTTATAAAATGCTGTGCAACTGTGCGCAATGTTTGCAAGAATGCCATTATTGTGCCTCCATATGAAAGGAGAGATGGAAAAACTAATGAAGAAATTACAGGGGAATCAATTTAACTGGGCCTGGGAAGTTGGTTTGCATAATATTTAAGAAAAGGGTGCAAGAGGAGACAATGGAAAACACTGGGAAAGTGTTATGAAGGCATGTGGCAGGCACAGGGTTTGCAACCAGTTTTTTATACTTCAGCGTCCCTAAGAAAATTGCAGGAAAGTTTATTGTTGATTTGGAGAAAGCATACGATTAGGCTTGAAGTATAGAATATTTTGCAGAAATATAGTGTTGAGGGGTGGCTGGTGATGTGATCTTAGCACATGGAACTATATGTGGAAATTAATGGAATGCCTAGGAAATCATTCAACATTCAATAGGAGAAGACAAGCATGGATAATTTCCCCTTGATTTTTAAAAATATTTGTGTATCAAAGTGTAAGAAGTGCTTTGATGTCAATTCGTATGAGTGAATATGAGTGTAATTCTGGGTGCAGATGATGCTGTATTGCTAGTAAAGAATCCAAATAATGTTTGAGAGCATGTTTCAGAAAGCAGTATGAATCTGAAAATGCCAAGGTTGTTGTATTTGACATGGACAATGGAATGAAGTACTGTAACTTATACACAAATAGTGAAAACTAGTGCAGATAGAAGAAAATATGTATCACAATAGACAGTTAATTAAAGATAGGGAAAGTCATGGATAAATGCTAAGTCTTGCTAGTTCTAGTTGAAAGGATTTGTGTAGAAAGTGGTCTGCTACAAGAAACTAACATTTGTCAAAAGAAGTGAACCTGGGTGTGTAGAAGAATGTGCTTCTACACTCTTTGTTATATGGAAGTGAGAGTTATTTCAGGAGAAATGTGAAGTAAAATGAATGGATGTTGTGGGATTATACAATAATAAATTCAGTCAAGAACCAATGGGTGATAAATAAATGTGGGTTGACTACAAAAGCATGTTACAACTATGAAAGAAAAATATTAAGTCATATGAATTCATGAGGATCACTTTACAAGACAACTATAAAAAGGAAGGGGAAATCAGAGAAACTCATAGTTGTATGTAGTTACTGAAGTCCTCAAAAGAGAGAGGTGAGAAGTTGAAAGAAAAAATGTATGAAACAGCGCATGGGAAAAGCAAGGAGGATTTGCAAGCACAGAAAGGAATAGTGTGATAAAAATGAAGAGTATGATATAAACTAGATAAAGGTACATTTTCTTACACAATGTCTTTGTGCCTTGTTCCTTTTCTGTGCTGAGCATAAAGGTGCTTACCCTGAAAAGGATGAGTGTAATGGGCAGATCAGTTTGTATGAGCAGGAAAAAAAAACCCTAACCTATTCAAAAATATTGAAGTTACAGGGAGACAAGTTCCATTTGAATGCTAGAAGAAGAAAAAAAACCTATAACAGTAAATGCAGTTCAACAATTATTCATAAGGAAGGAGGATTCTTTCGCTGAAGGGATCAAGTGGAAATGCAAAGCCATTTGTTGACGAGGGAATTAATTTGTATTTCTGCAGTGAAAAGAAAGCTGTAATTGATACTCTAAAGTGCCCCCATCTCCTCTTCTGTGTTCTATTTTAGCGGGTGATGCCTTCCTTTCCATCCAGATGCGATCTTCCAAATTATGTTGAAAAAAACACAGCTTCATGGGTGCAAGGCAAGTTAGCAGTGTATTAAAACATATCCCAAATCACCACGTTGGCTTTAGGATTTGGGGTCTATGATAAGATGGTATAGTGGTATAGCTGAGCCAATTCTTAGTCATTGCTTTCTAGATACCATACGAAACATTGGGCGGCTTCATATATTATTGTTTACAGTAGATGAGTAGATGCTAAATTCTGAACAGCCAAAATGGTCAGGGCTCCAAAGTCATGGAGAGAGAGGAGAGGCCTCACCGAGAAGTTAAGAAAAATTTATGGCCTGGGGTTAGGCTACCTACGGAGCTGCCTCCATCCCATTATATCAGACCATTCCATCCAATCAGGCAGGGAAGATATGTTGCAAACACCATCAGTTAAAGAACTCTGACTGGTGGGGTCCAAAAGGAGAGCCTTCTCTGTTGTTGCCCCTGCCCTCCTCCAGAGGTGAAATGTCCCCCGTTCTTCTCTCCTTCCAGAAATGCGTCAATATATGGCTCTAAGGCCTTCCATGGGGAGCTGAGGGGGTGTGCAGCCATGGAGCTGGTTAGTGCCCCGAAAGCCCTCCCTTCACCTTTTAACTATTTTTTAATAATGTTTAATCATAACGGTAAAGATTCATTCTCCAAGCTTGTTGGGTTGGTTTCTGAACTTTTTGTTACCAGAGTAGGTAACATCTTCAGCAGATTATAGGGGCTGTCAGTGTTCTTCTGCTTATAAGGGTTTCAGGTGTGAGTCATCAGTGAGTCTTGTAATAGGTCTTGTGAGAGGGAGGTTACATTAGGTCTGGGTCATTGGGAGGTGAACTGCTGGTGGAGGGGGAGCTTGTGTGGGTTGGTTGAGGGCTGATGCTGTCTCTGCTTGGCTGTGTGGTTGATTTGGATTCTGAGGGGTTTGTAGGCTGGTTGTAGGTCTATGTGTCTGTTGATGGAATTGCTAGTGGAGTGCCAGGATTTGATGAACTCACAAGCGGGGTGAGTGGTAGCATGGCCGATGATTTTTGTGTTGCTCCAATTGAACTGGTGCTGTTTGGTGTCAATGTGGGTAGAGTTTAAGGATTTGGGATTGTGGCATTTGACTACCAGCCAGTGTTTGTGGATCCTTGTTTTTAATTGATGTGATGTTTATCCCATGTAGATTTGGTTGCAGCGATTACAGTTGATTTTGTAGGTTACATTTTTCCCCCATCCTTTTATATTTTGACTTTGGTTCTGGATAATTCCTGGCAGAGTGTGGCTGTGGATCTGTGGGCTATTGTTATTCCTAAGGGTTAGAGAATTCTGGTCGTCATTTCTGACACACCTTTTGTGTATGGTAGGATTAGTTTTTGTGTGGTGGTTGGCTGTGGGGTTTGTTGTGGTTTGGGTGCTGTGTGTTGGAATATGAAGTTTTTGGGATAACTGTTACAGAGAAAGACGTCGAGCAGCTATTTCTCTTCTGCTGTGTTGTGGTGCTGCAGTGTGTCCTGGCCCTTCTGAAGAGGGCCTGGACACAGCTTTTTTTGTGTGTGCAGTGGGGTGGTTGCTTGTGAACCTGAGAATCTGGTCCGTGTGTGTGGGTTTGTGGCAGATGCAGGTTTCCAGTCTCCGTTGTCTAGTCTCCTTATGTCGATGTCAAGGAATGGGAGTCTGTTGTCTGTTTCCTCTTTGTGTGTGAACTTGATCCCAGGGAATATGTTATTGAGTAGGTGGTATGTTTAATCATCTTTGCCTCCTCCAAAATTTTCAACTTTTCTACATAAATGTTCGCATATTTTAACACTGTATTGTACGCTGCCCAGAGTGCCTCTCTGAGGGAGATAGATGGTTTAAAGAAGTGAAAAATAAATAAATAAGAAAAATATATTTATAAAAAGGGGAAACGTATTGTCTTCTTTCATATAAATACCCCAGAAGCTTCTGCAATCTTTAATAAATTTTCTTGTGCTACAATCAACATCAGACAGCATAAATTTTCAGCATGATCCTGGTTTACAAAGTTCACTTCTGCATAGATCACCTCCCTACTTCTTACATAAATAAAAATGGAATCTCTAGACAAAAAAAGAGGTATTTTCATTTAAGGGAAAGAAACCCTGCATTTAATTTTTTTAAAAAAATCAATTGGCCTCTGCTATCTCACCCAAACACCCCAGAGCCTGTGCATTTGTAAAAGTATGAAGCAATTAAAATCCTGTTAAGTAAAATACTGCAAAGCAGGTTTCGTCCTGGAAAGATTACACATAGATCCTGGCAATCAGAATGATTTCTGGTCAGCAAGGCATTCCAGCTTTCAGGGTTGAAAGCCGCAAGCAGCTTGACTTTCTCCTTATTTAAAGCTGCTAGAATTGTTTCCAAAGCACTCACTAGATGTCTCTATATAAGTTAAATATAATTGCTGCAGAGAACACCCTGCCACTGCTTCCCTTAACAAAAAACCTATGACAAGCATAGTTTGTTGTGAAAAACTCTCTTGCTTGTAGCCAGTGACTCCTTTTGAAGTTCAAAATATGGCTTTTATTTTAAATATTCTCATTGATTCTGGCCAGGATCCTGTTTGGAGGTTGCTAAATCTTCAGTATTGTTTAAGATCCCAGAGACTGCTGTGCCATAAGAAAAGAGAACAATCAGAGCTTTCTGTTTACTCAATCAGCTGGTTTATAGCAAAGAGAATGAAAGTAATCTTTATTCCCATCCAATGGAATAGACATATTTTATCATGATCCTTACGAAGATCATTTGCAATGTCAAAATTAATTTTGTTTTTTAAAAAAGTTCAATGCCTCATCAGTTTTGTAAGTCACCATGGTTAATTGGATTTGTTCATTTTCCCCTCATGAACCATCAGTTATTCTTTAATGGTGTCCATTAGCTATCAGTTAGCTGTTACATTATTTGGTAACTTTATAGCTTTTTATGAAGAAAAAGAGGAAAAGGAAAAAAAAACCCAGCAATATTTTCAATTCCCTCCAGCTTTTGTTAGATTTCATGTATTTGTGACACAGGTGTCACTATCAAACTGAGCCCCCAAATGGAGAAACGCAATTCAAATATGTTGCTAAAAAACATGTATTTCTATTGGCATAGTTGTTGAAAATAGTATGTGAGAAAAGGGAAATCAATTTCTTTCTGAATCAGTCATGAAACACAAATCTAAAATGAAGTTGTGCTAAGCTGTGGGATTTTTATTTGTCTAGCAATGTTCAGTAATGGCCAAACAGGATTATATTCTTTGGAAGTTCAGTCCAAATAATTCTGTCTAATACATGGTCACAAATTCAATTTAGCCCCTACGAAAACAGCATCTCCTAAAAAAGAAACTCAGAGTTTTTTATTTCCCTCATGACACACAAATGACATTTGTATAGATTTCTGCTTTTTCAGATATGTAAATAGAGAACAAGCTGTACTTAAAAGGTTGCTCAGGTGATTTTTTTCCCCCCATGGCTTTTTCTGGTTCTTATTTTTTGTTGGTGGATGATAAAACTTTGAATAACCAAAGCACTAGTGAAATATTTCCAAATCTGAAACACTTTGAGTTCATGAGAGGGCCAAATGTTTGGCCTGGAGCTCAAGAGCTCAGCAGAGTCACTGACACTTGTCTTGGTAAGTTTCTTTAAAATAGAGGCAAATGGAATAATGAAATAATGAAATGAATAATGAAATGAAATGAAGAGTTTGTTCTAGATACCTCCACTATAAAATATTTTGGAATGGGGTCAAAGGATTTTGCCCGAGAAATTATAAATGCCACATTTGCTTTAAAATGACTATTCTAGGCAGGATATGATCCTTAGGAAAGATTGCATTGTGATCTTTCTTATTAATGCCACTGGTTTATTTTTATTACAGGAAGTCCTCGACTTAGCAACCATTCATTTAGAGACTCTTCAAAGTTACAATGGCACTGAAAAAGGTGACTTATGACCAGCTTTCATACCTAAGACAGTTGCAGCATCCACATGGTCACATGATCAAAATTTGGGCGCTTAATAGTATTCGCTTAATAGCTGTGGAAAAAAAGATTATAAAATGGGGCGCAACTCATTTAATATCTGTCTTGTTTAGCATGGGAAATTTTCAGTTCTATTGTGGTCATACGTCAAGGACTATTTGTATTTATTTATCAAATTTATACACACAGACACACAGACACACAGACACACACAAACCCCTCACATGAAGGGAGTCTGGGTGGCATACAATAAAATCAGCAATTAAAATGTTCTACAAAACCAATTAAAACAAGATCATGAAAGGGAAGATATTCCATACAATGCTGTCAGCATATAGGCTCCTTATTTCCAAAAAATGCCCAGACTTTCTGGAAAAAAAGTATGCTTTTAAAAATAATGTTATTAAAAGTGTTAAAAGATAAAATAAAAAAATGCAAATTAATATAAAGTAAGGAATAAAAAGGAAATCAAAGAGAAAGCTAAAAGTGCAAGAAAGGAAAAAAGTAAAGAAAAGGGAAAAAGAAAAAAGATATAAAAAGCAGCTTCTGTTCTTCTTTAAAACAGTTACAAATACAATTACATTTTTTCTCTTTGTCTAAAGTTACAGCATTATTTTCTTCTTTCTATAAACGCTCCTGCCTAATAATAAAACCCATAAATCATAAGTTCTTTTTTTCCCCCATTTTACACAAAAAGTCAATAAGAAGTTTCTGGGCAGTAATAAACAGAGATAAGGTATTTTCGCTAATGAAAGAAGTCAATTTGGTTTGAAAAAACCCCAAAGTTCATATAGATTGGGGCTAACTTCACTTTGGGAGGGGTGATGTATGATTCCCAAACAACAACCAGAATTAGGTCTACTATTCCACTTAATTTGGTCTTATCATATGATTTGGGAAAGCATTAATAGATAAGTGAATATCTTGGCATGTCCACCTTCAGCTAAATTATGAACCATCACAAGTAAATATATTTTATCTGAATGGAATTGGCTGAAAAAAATAATAATCAAACACTAGTTAGATCTCACTCGCCAGTCTTAGTCATTCCCCATTAGCCACTGAAGCAGAAAGCAACATAATGATATAGCGTCCTTCCATGCTATGGCCTATCTACTGGTTTGAGAGATAAATGGCTACATCAGAATATTTCTGGGTGAGAAGGAACCTGAGATAGACTTGACTGAAAAATCAATCAACCTGCACCTGTTCCTGGGCCTTAAGTCAAAATCTGTCCAGGGCTTCAGCAAACTGCCTAAAGTTTACATGCTTGAAGCTTCATCATACTGTGATCACTTCTGTATTGATTTTGTGTGTGCCCGTGCAGTAGGAGTAATACAGAAATAGAAAGCAAGAAAATAAATGGCAAAGGGTCTCTTGAAATTCTCCACTGTAGTGGTGGGTGATTATCGTAAGCTGGGAGGGAGACACCTGCAAATTGCTCAGTGGAAAAAAAGTTATTTAGTAATTTCTTCATAGGTGCGTGAAGTGAGCACAAAGACAGCTGTTTTTTTTCCTTTTTCTTAAAAAGAATATGGGGCAACAATAACATCCTCCTCCTCCTCCTCCTCCTCCTCCTCCTCCTCCTCCTCCTCCTCCTCCTCCTCCTCCTCCTCCTCCCTGTAATGTAAGTTTAGTCTCATTCTGGGACATTGTTTATCTGTATGGCAGAGAAACAGTAGCTTTTACAGAGAAAGAATGAAAGGCGAAAAGAAGGAAAGAAGGATATTCAAAGTACAATGAAATGTCCCCCCTTTTTTAGCGAAGTGAATTAATATAATTCAGAAATGCTTTCAAGCAAAAAAGAAACCCTCAGAAACTTTGACTTAATTCTAGTTAGGATTGTAGCTAAGCTCACAGCAATTTGCATATCAGTTGCAAAAGTACAGGCAACTTTCAAAGACATTTATTTCTATCAAAGTATGCCAGACCCTGGAATGCTACTTTAAGAGTTATTAGGATGAAGCATTATTGGTTGGATTTTTTTGGCAGGCATCAGTTTTTCACAGCACTTCAGGAAGCTTTTTTAAAAAGTAGGGAGTCAAATGAATATTATTTCATAGTTTATACCTTTCTCCCCTCAAATCTTATTAAGCAGTAACATGCATAGGGATTGAAAAAATGAAGCTGGAAATAAATGAGCAAAGCCCTTTTCTCAGAAATAATACAATTTCATTTAATTAAGCAATACAGGTATAACCCAACATATATTTGTTTTTACATGAGATTTACCTTTCTCCTTTGTTAAATATATCTATATCTATCTATCTATCTATCTATCTATCTATCTATCTATCTATCTATCTATCTATCTATCTATCTATCTATCTATATAACAACTATTATACAGGTAGTCCTTGGCTTATGACCATAATTGAGCCAACATTTCTGTTGTTAAGTAAGACATTTGTTAAGTGAGTTTACCCCACTTTATGGCCTTTCTTGCCACAGTTGTTAAGTGAATTACTGCAATTAATAAGTTAGTAACACACTTGTTAAGTGAATCTGGCTTCCTCTATTGACTTTGCTTGCCAGAAGATCAGAAAAGATGATCACGTGACTTTTGGACACACCAATGGTCATGAGTCAGTTGCCAAGCATCTGAATTTTGTATCTATGATCACGGGAATGTTACAAAGGTCATAATTATGAAAAACAATCATGTCACTTTTTCCAGTGCCATTGTATCTTTGAACTGTCACTAAATGAACTGTTGTAAGTCGAGAACTAACTGGTAGTTTATTAATCCTAACTATTTTGGCATGAGTTCTTCTAAACTGGTGAAACATGAATTCTATGATACCCAGACCTGAACAAAAAAAATAAGTGATGAGAAAATCCCATGATAATATATGATCTTGCCCCAACGTAACTGAAAATATTTGTGTTATTCCCACAAGAAGAATCCTGGGAGGCACGTAAGACTGGGAGGAAAAGGAGGAGGAAGGGGGTTAGGGAGAAACTGGTCCAATGTCAGCAAATGAATTTCGATGGTTCATGGTTGAGTTAGAAGTAGATCTCCTAGTCTTTGTCCAATGCTCCTTTGATACTGTGATTCTCATTCTCCATCCACATAGGATAATGCAGCTTGCTCTGCAGTGGAGCAGGTTGGGTTAAAGAAATGGATTCAAGAGGCATTCATTGAAGGCAAATGGGGCATTCAGTCACCCAGTACTGTGATACAATTTTCTTAATAGATCGACGTGGAACAAGAAGCTAAGAATAAAATGCCCTATTTCACATTGTTTTAATTAATTAAACCGTAAACGCTTTCCCTGCAGCTTTTATGTACTTCTATTCTACAATTAAGGGATGCGGTGGCTCAGTGGATTGGGACACTGAGCTTGTCGATCAGAAGGTCAGCAGTTTGGCGGGACAAATCCCGAGTGCCGCGTAACAGAGTGAGCGCCTGTTACTCGTCCCAGCTTCTGCCAACCTAGCAGTTCGAAAGCATGTAAAAAAATGCAAGTAGAAAAATAGGGACCACTATGGTGGGAAGGTAACAGCGTTCCGTGTGCCTTTGGCGTCTAGTCATGCTGGCCACATGACCACGGAGACGTCCTCGGACAAGCGCTGGCTCTTCGGCTTTGAAACGGAGATGAGCACCGGCCCCTAGAGTTGGAAACGACTAGCACACATGTGTGCGGGGCAACCTTTACCTTTACCTATTCTACAATTTGTATGTTTGCAAATATCAGAACATGGGTGAAGAATTTGGGATAGCCTTCTCCAATCCTGTGCTTTTCTCTATCTTGGTTCTTCATTTGCAAAATCCAGCTGTTTGCATCATAGGACTGGAAAAGGGAGGGGGAATCTTTTTACACCAGTCTCATGAATTATTTCAGATGAAGTTGCCAGATGAGGTTGATAGCTTGGAAATCATCATTCAAGCTGATCTAGAAATGGGGAAATTAGTTTGCAAATATTTCCTCCTTATAAACACTTCCAGAAGACAAACTGTTTCCCTGCCTCCCTAGAAGGGAAAGAATATTTAGACTGATGCTAAATTTCAAGAAGCATTCTTGCAAACTTTTAAGAGCAACTCTGATTTGAAAACTCTTTTACTAGACTATCTGAAGGCTGGGTTGCGGCCATTAAAAAAAACCCCTACAACCTGAAGTATAGGTGCACATTAAGCTGCAACATAAGATGTGGTGGGAAAAAAGCTTAAAATAAATAATGTCTTATTTCTGAATTCTGAAATTTCAATGCAATTACCTGCCTGGTAACTAAAATATCATTAATTGCTTAATTAGGTTGCATTTTGCCGCAGAGAATGTAAAATAGGTTCACTTGAAGGAAGATTAAAGGTTGTTGTCAAATACGTACACTAAGAGTTGATTGCATTAATGGTGTTATTTGTGCTTCTGTAATTGCTGCAGTAATTTATATTTCTGGGCTTATTATTATTACAACACTGAAGATGTCAACTGTCATTATTTAATATTCCTTTATATAAGAAAAAAAACCCTTAGTGTAATTAAACTTCATAATGAAACTAGCTGCATAATACCTTTCATCAGAGAGAAAAACCTACTGTGATGTGGTGATAGAAATTTTCTATAGAAGAGGGGGACAATGGCAGTTATATCCAGTGAGTACTAAGGAAGGAGTTTATTAGGATTGCTGCTTTTAGATATCATCCCAGCAGGGAGACAATATATTACCAGAAGGAAAAAAAACCAGATTAAAATGACATTGGTTTGCCCTCAAATGGATATATTAATGTTTAGAGAAATAGGCAAATGTAGACACTGTTCTAACAACTGTGTTGGCGCAGTGGTTAGAATGAAGTATTGCAGGCTAATTCTGCCGATTGCCAGCAGTTTGACCCTGACCGACTCAAGGTCAACTCAGCCTTCCATCCTTCCAAGATCAGTGAAATGAGGACCCAGATTGTTGGGGGCAACATGCTGACTCTGCAAACTGCTTAGAGAGGGCTGTAAAGCACTAAAAAGTGGTATATAAGTCTAAGTGCTATTGCTATTGCTATTATAATTTGATACATCTGAACATAGCAGGGGAGATTGTGATTAGGTGGCTTTTCACTGAGTCTGGTGTCCAAGATGATAACTGCTGGTGAATACCTTCAGGTTTCTGCTTTGTTTCATTAAAAAATTTACATGTGGCCCTTAATACTCTGCTGTGTATTCTTGTAGGATCCAACACTGAAACTTTCCTGACAGTTTGTCTATGGAGATTCTCAGTCATCCAGGTCATGGTTGTCCTAAAAGTGCTTTCTTTTCCCCAAAAGGCAACTGAACTTTCTTGTTGTTTTTTTTCTTTGAAGACATTTTGCTTCTCATCCAAGAAGCTTCTTACCTCTGACTGGATGGTGGGGGAATGGAAGGATTTATATTCCTTGCAGACAGGTGGTCATTTGCATTCTTTTAAAGAGTTATTGAGGCCACTTGGAGGTTTATCTGTGTGTCCTCAGGGTCACCTAAGTAGTGCAAATGGGTGTGGAGCCTTCTGGGAACTGCTGAAAGGACTATGTCAGATTTTAGAGTTCTGGGCATCTGTCAACAAATGGACAATGGGACTCAAGAGCTGTGGCTGGGCAACCAGGGCTCACCCTTATAGGATTACCAGAGGGTTACAACAGACAAGACAAAAGAATATTGTATTTGAAAATCACACCATTATGGCCTACTCCTCATCTTTCCTATTATTTATCCTTATCTTCTTATGACTATAACTTTGCTGCTTGTATCTTACAATTTATATTGGTTTTTTTGTACCCTAGTATGATTTATGTTGTTTGCTTAGCTAGTACTCTATGACTATCACTAAGTGTTGCATCTTATGATTTTTGATGAAGTGTTGTATTTCACAATTTATGATTAATGTATTTTCATGTTGTATATGATCATGATTATCTTTATTACTTGAATGTACACTGAAAACCTATGCACCGGAAACAAATCCCTTGTGTGTCCAACCACACTTGGCCAATAAAAAATATATATTCTATTCTATTATGAAGCATGGCTAACTTAAAGCAAATGTTAGAACTGTGGGAAATATTTTTTTCAGACTCAAATATTACCAAACAATTATTAGCAGATCAAAGGAGATTCATTACCAGAAATAAACTATTCAGGGATGCAGGGCTGGAAGAGATTTGGAAAAATTGTGAAAATGAATAGTAGAACAGATAAAACTGAGATGACAATATGCAGAATTATCAGCAGAAAGATAAAGACTGCCAGCATTGAAAATAGGGCCCCCCCAAAGACCTGACATTTACAATGAAGGATATGAATAAGGTGCTTGTAAGGATTAAAATAATATCAGTTAAACAGTCCAGTAGATTTGCCTACAGTACAGCATTGGTGGTTATGGAAGAACTAGGTAGCAAAATTAGAAAACCAAAACCAAAATCATTTAATCCCAAAGTGGAAGATCAGACTGGGGGCCAATATAAAGAAAGTAAGATCAGCTGCAAGTAATTTAAAGAACATGAAAGAACAAAAAAAATGACAAATGTAAGAATCAAGAGAAGCCTAATAAAAAGATATTGGCTTAATTCCAAAAACAATGAAGAAGCTTTGAAAATAATAAACAAATAGAAATAGCTGGAAAAAATAGACACTGAGGTACAATCATCATCCAATTTAAGCAAAATCAGCTATTTTAATTGTCAACACTGTGACAAACCAATCTGAAGTCATTTTTCATTTTGTCTTCATTGCCACATATTTAGTTTAGAAGAAGGAAGCAGGGGTGTAATTTTCAGTTAGCCAAAACCAGGGCTTTTCTTCTCATAGAATGCTCAGAATGGCGTTCCAACACCTTTTTTTGAAATAAAAAAAGCTTCCTCTATTGGCTTTAGGAGTAGGCAATCTGAGCCAGCCAAGCTGAGGGGAAAGAGAGAGGTTTCCAAGCTGAGCCATGCTGGCTCAGGAATTCTGGGAGTTGAAGTCCTTGAGTCATAAAAGAGCCAAGGTCGCCTACCCTGCACTAGAGGAGGACATTAAAATTATTTACAAGGTTACTTCTTTAGGAACTAAACTTTTAGAATCTAAAACAGCTAATTCAAAAAAGCCAACAGGAAAGAACCTCACATTTTTCATCTGCTTCTGTCTTTTGGAAGGTAAAATTAGATAACAAAATAATCTATTTCCTATGTTAACATCTCTGCAATGAAATCAATAAAGGTAACAGGAAAGAAATGAGAAACATTGTTCTCAATGTAATATGTCTAATTTAGCTGATGCTAGAAAAATAGTATCTTTTGTACATCTTGAAAACTATTTTGAATCTATAACCATCTATTACAACTAAACCACTTTAAATTAAACAATTCTTAAGAATGAAATATTCTTAATTTGGACTTTACTTTTACTGTTTGGACTGTTGTGTGTTTTGAAAAATAGATTATTTAGAATCAGTTATGTTGCATTTCAGTCTTTAAATAATTAACCTAGTATATACATAACAATAAATGATGTTTTCCATGGTGAGCTTAACATCAATAACAACATTTATTAAAAAGGCTAAAATAATTTCTGGTGATATTATCTGTACATTAAAATTTTGTTTAGACACAATCTTTCACTTTTCACATTCTGGACAAGCAGTGGTCATGTATCCTAGCAAAAGATGTTACATATGTGCATAAGCGTAGTCAGTAGCATATGCCTTTTTAAAAATATCAAACATGGAAAGAAACAAAAATAAGTCCAAAATATCTGTATTACATCCAGAAAAGCCAACTTTGCAACCAATATTTCTCATCCATAACTAGGGCACCCTAAGGATACCTGCATACATGCAAATGGTTCTCTGGGATCAGTAATGCAGCAGGGATTGCATTGAGAATTGCAATGTTTGTTACAATTTTTTTATATGGTTGGAAAGAGGCTGTTGGGCGCCGGAAACCACTGCCATGAGGAACACAGCTCTGGATTGGGGTTCGGAGCAGCTTTGGGTGGGGGCTCAGCATGGGCCGTGGCATGGCAACTGCGGGGAGGGGAATCCCCATGGTGGCTGTGGGGAGGGGAATCCTTATGGCATGTGGCTCCGAGCTGCAGGGGTGGTGGTGCAAAGGACGGGCAGCAACGCTGTAGCAAGACACCAGCATCGCTCCGAGTGACAGCACCTTTGAGTTCAGGCACCTTTTCTTTTTCTTTTTTTTTTTTTAGAAAAAAAGCACTGGCCAAAAGAATTCAAATGTATGGGAACCAAGATCATTGCTGATAACATTTTGGCGGGCTGGAGAGCTGGGAGGAGTGCCTGCATGTTCTAACAATTGGTGAATGTGATTTATGACAGCAAATTGGGGTGGGAATTGCAACTTGCAACTTTGTAACCAAGAAGAGGGGAATTTAGTTTTGGGTTCACCTTTATATGTGCCATTATTTTGTAGCCAAATAAATATGTTTTTTGAGGAAGAATTCCTTGCTTTGAAGTTCTTTTAGTTGGTCTCAGTTAACCATGACGTTAATCAGACCAGAGGCAATTCTATCAAAGTATAAATGACAATAGAAATTATGAAACCAAACAAAAAAGAAACAAGTTTTAGAATGATCTATGGGAAGATGAATTTAGTTAAAAAACAAAAACAAATGGAAGAACTAATAATAACAGCAGAAATGCTTAAAATTGAGTGAAAAAGATTAAAAAACTGAACATCTGTAAATAATCAATTGCATCACTAGGTTATGTCCAGTTACAGCTAAACATATTAATGACATATTGCATAGAGGAGATATCAGTGACTGGTTAATAACTTGTAAAATGTAAGGTGGATACAAATAAAACTTGGTAATGGCTTACAATTGGAAGATTTTAAAAAGAAACTGAAGTCTAGATTTTTGCTGCTCAAGATTAAGGTTTTCAAACTAATGCACAACTAAGGCCAGAACTGAAAAATCATTAAATGATTCAAAGTGCAGATTATGCAAAGCAGATCATTCATTCAGCTCATGCAATAAGATATAAACAACAACATAAAGCAGTTTCCAAAATAACCCATGATTTATATCTGATGAAACAATTTTTATCCAACTATCATAACAGCACTATAGTTTGACTGATGAATATTAGCAGGAGCACTAGTGGAAAATAAACTATGCTTTACAATATTCAGAGGCAGTACGAAGATTTTTCTATTCTGATAAAATCTGACTTTGTATTGATCTTGGGTTGTATATATTGAGCCTGTCTCCATTTTAATTTGTTCTTTATGCATTGTTTTATTGTTCGTAAACTATGAGATTGTGGCATTTTAATTCATGTATGGGAAACCTAATAATACACATACATAATACAAGTTTTGTGTTAAATAAATAGTCAGTTCTGTAATGTGTGCAAAGAATGGTGAAAACAGCAAACAAAATCTTGATGTGGGTGGTTGCTAGGAAACTAAACACATCTGTTTCTATCCAATCCCTGCATGGCACTCTAAACTCATGACTACACTAAAGAGATCTAAGGAATGATCTCTCTTCCCTGCCCTCCTACCACTTTCTCTTTCTCTTTGTTACAGTTTTATATCAATCAAGAAATAGGTTATGTAAGGAAAAAGCATGGTGAAGAGACGCTTAAATCTTTTTAAAAAAGGGTTTTAAAATAAATATAATTGTGAAAGAACCAAAGCAATCATTGTTTATTTACATAGAGGAAAGAAGAGGAGCATATTTGATCGTTGTTGTTAGTGCCATTTGAATGTATGCAATTATGAAGTTTTTCTTTCTATAGGATCAGCCAGAATTATGGCTTGCAATAGAATTTCTGTCTTGTTTTAGTTCAGTAAAGCTGCATCATGTAAACTCGGATCGCTGAAGCCAAGTTCTCCAGGAATTAATTTCCCATCAGTTAAATTAAATTAAATTAAGCTCACAGATCTTTGTAGGAATTAAAACCTAGGCCTGCTTTGAGGAGAAGTTGTAGGCTTATTGCCCTTATTATTGCTCCAGATAGGTTAATCAGGAAGTAAAACAAACACAACTTGCTTTTAAAGTAATGCAATTCAGAAGAAGGTTCCTACTGTGTCCTTGACCATCCTGTTCTCCCTCATTGTTTCCTTCTGTATTATAGAATGATTTAATTTCTTTAAAACTGTGGTGCTGTCAGTGGCCAACCCATTTTCCACTCCAATAAAGGAAGGGATTTGCTCTCTCTGACTCTCCCTTGCTGTCTCTTCCCTCCTAGATCTGTCTGCTTTTATTTTTTAACGTTACATTACTTGTGTAGTTTAGCACACCAGGTGAGCATGCATTCTATGCATTTCAGATGTTGCGTCTGCAGATGGAAGATGCTAAACATTTTCTACTCAGGCATTCACCCGTTCTTCTGTTGTCTGATCAATGTGCTTATTTGGAGATGGGGGTGGGCTTAAACATGTTTTGATAGTGTCATTCTGAAAAACAGATGCATAATCAGGATATGATTAACATGTATAAATTAAATGAAAACTGGATAGGGAATGCTTTTTTTCTTCATGATTGCATACTAGAATCACTTTTTTTTTAGAGAGGGGACAAGTCCATGATCAGATACTTGTCTTAAGCATTCATGCATGCTTATGAGCTTCACATGTGCATTTGGTTCATAGTGAACTATACAGGCCTCTAACTTGACACAACATTGTTCTTCATAAATTCTTCTGTTCATGGTTATCAGATGAACTTAACAAAAAATCTCAGCAACTGGAACAGCTGCATGTAAGGTTGATTTATTTAGTTTACCTAGTTCTGAAGTCTCATCTATATTGACTTTTTCTTAAATTTTTGCAGAACATCTCTCTTCAATCCCCAATCTACCTGATAGGAAATGGCCTTCTGCCCATAAAATATGGAAGGGAAGAATTGAACTGCTGCAATCTAGAGGTGTAACTTTGGCTGCCTCAATGTTCTCTTTTCCACTTTTTCCTTATAGCGTTGAAAAGGATTACATACCAATGATCAGACATTCCCCCTCCCAGACCAACTCTAAGCAGGAACATCTTTACTTCTAGAGGAGCCACCTCCCTTTCAGCCAGTGGTGCCACCACAATGCCTCTTTTACTTCGTTATTTCCTTTTTGGAGCCCCCTTTTACACATGCTTTTCTGAGCCTCTGTAAAGCTGTGCTGCCTTTGCAAAGCTGTGCTGTCTTTCCAAAGGCATCCTGAAGACAGTGCAGATTTACAAAGAGAGTACAGATTTCAGAAAGCTCATGGGGTCTAGTGTAGAAGAAGTTTGTCGAAGAAGGTGATTCTAAAAATGAGAAAGAATGGGAGCAAGGCAGTTCTGCTCTGAGCATAGTGGCTGAGTGCAAAAGGCAAATAGTCTCAGTGCAGTGAACTGAGAGAGAAGGCAGCTGGGCAAATGCTTGCTGGGGCAGGCTGTGATGGCTGAAGATTCCTGGAGTGTGAAAAGCATCCTTGGAATTGCATGGTTCTGGGTCTGCTTGCTGCCCTACAAAGCAGGGTGCAAAGACATAGATAAGCGAAAGATGGGAGGGGACGGGAGGCAGTCCTTTACCTTAATGAGGCTCAAGGCTGGAAAAGATTAAGGTGGGAACTTGCTTAACAATCCACGATTCCTTCCGTTAATGACCACAATGGGATTGCCATTAGTCAGTGCAGTCATGTGACATCATGCTTTACAACTGCATTGACTTAGGCCAGCAATCCCAGTCTCAATTGTGGTTGGATGTCGAGAACTATCTATATGTACTCTAGTTTAGAATACATCTGGATAATGATTTGCATCCTACAATGTTTTAGGAAATAATATAGAATCTTCCTTCCTTCCTTCCTTCCTTCCTTCCTTCCTTCCTTCCTTCCTTCCTTCCTTCCTTCCTTCCTTCCCTTTCTCCCTTCTAGGAGGAAAAGAGCCTAGATAAAGAAAGCAGCACTGTGTTGTCATGATGAATCTCTGTCTCTTTCATACAGGCATAGTAATAGCAAAGAGGCGCAGCCTGCACTGTATGGCCTGACTCTTTCATCATTTTGACAAAAGCTTCAGAACCTGCAGATGCTACAGTCTATGGACTCCTTTAGTCTGAACCATATCTAAAAGAAACGCAAGCCACATGAACTGTAGTGTGGAAGCTAAATTGTCCGTGGTTAATTTCAATAGGAAGCATGGATGTTTCTTCTACGTCCTTTTTTCAGTAAGGATTTCCATTTACTTATTTCTTTTTAATCAGTGTTATAGCCTGCTATTCAAGTGTGCAGACTCCATTCAGGGTAGCTCACAATAGTTAAAAGGATGTGCAATTAAATCAATTTCAAAGAAAGCATGAGAATAGGTCAACATGAAAAAAGAAGAAGAAGCAAGGACCTCACCTGCTTTTGGTGGGCTTGGAAGTTAAGCAGAGTAGGAGCTTGCTTATTTTGGAAGGAAAACCACCAAGAATATTGGGGCTGTAAGCTAGATGTTGAAAAGTTGAAAACTATCCCAGGGAAGAACAAAAACTGCTTCTATATTATAGTTTTGTCTGTGTAGTTACCAGGAGTCAAGATAACCTCAAGGATGTCTTTATACTGCCTATCAGTAAACTCACAGTCTATGGAACCCATGCCATTTTATAAATGGATATTAACTTGTTGCTACAAGAGTGCCTATCTTTTTTAAATATAAGGCATTCCAGAAGGAACACAAGATAAAAATCTCTTACCTGCTTTGTTGCATAGTGGTGTGGTAAGCCACCTATAAATATTGGTCCTGTTGGCTGCCAAATGAGAGATGACCAGGAATTGCCGATTTTGGACCTTTTCACAGTAATTCCCAGGATAGTCACGACAGCCTCACACATTTCCAAATCTTGACTACATTCATTTGGGAAGAGAAGAAGGAAAAAAAAAGTTTTACAACTGAGTTCAACAATCTGAAAGAGTTCCTTAAAAAACTCATTACACTGTGTCCATAAGATGATGGATATTCTGATATACCAGCTCTAAATTAATAGCAATTTAACAGTGACTGAGGAAATGACTATAAAGCACACACATGGTCTCCTTTTCTCTTGTTTTGAGCAGCTTTTCTAAAATATGAAGTTGATCTATCATTAACATTGCAATTTTATATTAAAAAAGATAAAAAACTAATTTAAAGTTTAAAATACTTTGTTACCATGGAAAACCAGCCATCTGAATTGTTATTAGTATTTTTAATGCTGCAAATTGATAAAACGTGCTTTTGCTCCAAGTACTTCACGTAAAAATCATCCAGAAATATCCCAAACACATATATCAAAGTAAAATAACTACAGCAATGGACTTCTGCTAATTTGTTAGACTCATTATAATTTAAATTTAAAGCTCAAATGTCCTTGTTCACCATACAATCTTGATTTGAATCTTTCCATTTGGTTCAACTCCTACTTAATAAATATTTTGGATTGTGTTTTGTCGACAGCCAATAGAGATTATCACTGAACAGTTGGTAACCTTTTAAAAGTATTTTGAAAGCTTAGTTGTTCAGATCTCAGAGGGTACATTATTCTTAAGGTAAAGGGAACTAAAAGATGACAATAAGCTGCATCCATGCTTGTGTACCCTATCACATAATGATGTTACCATTCCTCTGCTAATAAATCAGCCCTCACCATTCATACAGCACAAACAGGAGATCTCTAACCATATCAAATGTCTAGTAATCTTTGAAAAACTGTCTCTGACTCATGTTCCTGTTGTTCTAAGCTGTCTTTGAAACCACCTGTTTTTTTTTTCATTGGAGAACCAGCTTGCTATGCCCCGACTTCCAATTTCCATTTCAATTGACCCAGCTTGAAGAAAAATTCTGAAAGACAGCTTTGTTAACAAGACCCTCCTCTTAGTTTGTTGCCACTGATCAACCAAGCCATCTGCAAAGCTGAACTGGACCCATGAAGAGGAGGAGGGTTTGGGGTCTTCTCAGAGGACAAATGTTTGGTTTGCCATTTGTGAAATGATTTCTTCTAGAGCAGGGGTGTCAAACTCAATTTAATGGAGGGCCGCATCAGCATTGCGGTTGCCCTTAAGGGGCCGGGTGGGTATGGCCAGGGTGGGCATGGCCTACTGGGTGGGCGTGGCTAGAGTGCATATGGCCTAGTGGGTGGGTGTGGCCAGCTCTACATCATTCGCATCAAGGGTGCCTGTGGGGACCTGGGCAGGAGTGGGACAGATCTGAGGGTCTCTGGCAGAAGGAGGGTCTCTGGGCCAGGGCCAAGGCAATGGGGGCCGTTCCCTCACTGTTTCCAGGATGGTTTCACGGGCCGCATGAAACCACTTTGTGGGCCGGATCCGGCCCCCAGGCCTTGTTTTTGACATGTCTGTTCTAGAGGATGGAAGCACCATGCAGAATAGATGTTGGAACTGCAGAAGAAGAGAATAAACTGAGGGAAGGAGGAATCATTTCAGATCATTTCCAAGGAACATCCTTGTGGGGAAAAAAGAAAAAAGCAGAGGAATTGAAGGTTTTATAAAATAAAATGGAGGAGGGAAAAAGACTGCTCAGAATTAACTGAAACCACTTTGACTGTGTGCATAATACCTTACGTTTACATAAGGTAGTGACTTGTATAAGGTATTTTAAAAGAGCATATTTGACTGTCTATCTTATATGGCTGTCCATCTATCCAGTGAAATTCTGGGAGGTGAACAAATTAAAAATGTAACAATCCATTAGGGCATTATAGAAATCTATCCATATATGTAGATATAAATAAATGCTTCTCCAGATACTGAGATCTTATGACACTCAGTGTGTACTGATAACATTTGGGCCAACCTATCAAAGATCTCTTGAAAGAAAAGACAGAAAGAAAGAAGTGAAGCAGGCTGCTCCATCAGTTCTGCTGAGAAACCAGCTTCATTATATTCCTTCTTCCATCAACCATCAGGCTACAAAAAAGGGAGAAATGGAACCAGGAATATATAGTTTTTTCTCTTCTTGAAACAGTTTGAACCCATGTTCAAAATGTGCATTTTATCATTAAGAAATAGTGTTTGAGTTAGTTGTCTTCCTTCTCTCCAACCTTGCATCTATGCTGATCTTTCAAAGAACCATTTTGGGTGGAAGAACAGAATGAACAAGGATTGAGAGAAAGAGAGAAGGGGTAGCAGCATCAGAGCAGAATTAAAGATTTAGAAGAAGCTAGAATGAGGGAGGGAGAAGCAGATGTAAAACCACCTGCTCTGTGCCTGCGCAAAAAGAAGAAAGATGTGAGATGGCAGAGCTAAAAAAGCTGGAGGACATCAGTCAAGAACATACATCAAGATGTGGAATGAGACAGAGTGGGTACAGGAGAGAAACAGACTTTTATTTTATTTTTTTGCACTCTGCTGATAGAAATGAAGCAGAGTTGCCTAGGCAGGTCATGAATACGAGGATATACAGCCAAATATTGGCTTCAGGCCACTGCTAGTTGATAAAAGATACAGCAATTTGTCTGAGATGTTTTCAGCATAACAGCTGTTATGTATGCATTTGCCTACAAGCAAGTAATATTCTGGAATTGTTTCCTTGGGCTTTCTGTTCGCAGGACAAGATGTTAACAATTCAGGATTCCGGTGAGCAGTTTTTCACCTTGTGCTTGTGCAGTTTTGTACCTTCTGATAAGGTTGGATTGAACATTTCCAGGAGAGGATGAATTAAAATAACAACCTTCAGAGATTATTCTTTAACATTTGCAGCAGATACTACTGCCCAATAGTTCACATCTGGTATAAGTATCCCATCAAGCTTCTTCTACAACCAACACGTAGGGTGTTTAATTTTTGTGGGAACAGTGATGGTGTCCTCCTTCTCTCCGCTCAGTACTAAAATGTACGCACAATAATTCAAGTGCTCCTCTGGGTTAAGCTGCTAATAACTGTGCCCTAACAGTAATTGTGTAGTTTCATCTTTTGTGCTTCCCATAAATATAATAATTAAACATTGGTCTTCTAATTATAACCTGGATAGTGAGATCTATCCAAATAGAGCTGTATCCACCACCCAGGATCATTCAAAATTTGATGGATAGAAACGTCAGATGATCTGTTAATACACCATAGGGAGAACTTAGCATAACAATAATATTTGCAAGCATCTCCAAACTCATGTGTGTGATGTCCTATTTAGTGGCATTTGTCAGCAAGTACTGACAATATATTTTAGACTCTATGGCAAAACCATTTAAAAGATAATGAAACATCAGATTGCTTTTCCTGCCGACCTTGTTAAATGTTACTCATACTAAGAACAACATTTTTCACCCTTTCGGACTCTGAAAGAATATGGTCCTGTTTCCTGAATGCACTGGTCACTCTCTATAATATTTGTAGACAAATATAGCATTTATTTCTAATCCATTGTTTGGTGCAGCTGAAGTCATTTGTAATATTATTAGCTATGATTATCATGTCCATCAATCTTAAAAGAACCTAAGTGGCTATAACTTTAATTAAATTGAAATGCTAATGTCAATAGGATTGCAAAAAAAGAACCCTATACTATCTACTATCTCTAAAAGTTATTCATCATCCACAACATTGGAGCAATAATAGTCCATCAGTGATATTTCACCATTTGAGTACATTAATCATTGTTGTCCCTGGTATTAATATTTCATCAGTCACTATGAAAATTTATTACTGGTGTAATTGAACATTCTTTAGGCATATCTTTCTATACTTTCTTAGAGTGCCAGTATGGCCTTTTCCTGACTTCATATATTTAGAAGGTTCAAAAGAATTTTTATGTCACTGCACATTTCCTAGCTCAAGTAACATATAAATTAGATTTCTCTTTCAGTTTAAATAATGCATGTTATCAGATCTGTGGTGAAATGCCTAGCATCGATTATATTATATATATTATATATATATTATATATAATATATATTATATTATATATAATACATATTATATATGTTTCTATATTAAACTATTTTTAAAAAATATGTAAATCTGCATTTAAATAATATTTAAATATGAATTTGAATATACTGCTAGATATAATTGATTGCAAGTATGCTTCTTTGAGTGGAGAACTGTACTGCAAAACATGAAGAACTCCATATCCACAGGTCAATTATTTTGACTACATTAGGCTAGAGTCAACAATCAGCTTCATTTATTTTGTACAACAGTGTTCTTATGTTCTTTACCAGCTTGGGGCTTTTTGTGCATTTTAGATTCATAACCAAAACAATCATTTTCCCAATTGCCATCTTTCAGTATTTCTCTGCTATGATTATTAGAAATAGCATGTTTGTCCACATATTAGAAAGTAGCTATAGCTGTCAAGCTGTTTCATTCTGCTATAATGTGTTTGCCCATGCACATACCTGCATTTAAATAAATATTTTTTTAAAAAAAAATCAGCTTGATTTCTCTCTAAATGTCCATGCGGGACCAGAAGTGTAGAACACTTCTGAAGGATTATTTGTGACTCTACTCTATAGGAGAGGTTGTAATGAAGAGGACATTTTCTCTGACTCTATTATGTTTGCATGAATTATTATTATGTTTGCATGTATTGTATGACACTGCCACCATCAAGATGTTGAGGAAGAAAAGTTGAAACAGTTTGGATACTCGTTATATCCAACTTTCATTATTTATCCCAAACATGGCTGTACAGTTTCATCCAGATTCACTGGAGTGAGTCACTGGGAGGCAGAATGGGATAACTCACCATGGCCAACTGACTGCAAGGCCGCTGTGGCCTGGGACAACTCACTGTGGGACAACTCACTGCTCTCTGCAGGACAAGTCGACATAAGCAAATAACTACAGAAAAATTTAACACAGATAACTTGACACAAGATAACTATACTGTTATCTACCACTAATGTCGAGGAAACAGTGGCAGATAGCAATGCAGTTATCTTGCACTGAGTTATACCACACTGCAGCAATTTGTCCTGCAGTGAGTTGTCCCATGGTGAATTGGCAGCAGCGAGTTGTTGTTGATGAGTTGTACTAGACCCCTGGGAGGCGCCTTGGGAACTGCCTGTTTTAAATTTAACAGATTCTTTCAGCTTGAATATCTGAAGGGTTGAGATGGGAGATTTGGAATGGGGTTCCATCAATATGCTGGTAACACCTGATTCTGCTGCTCTTAAGAAATAAATAGCACCTTTGAACATTGTTTATAATTCAGGGTGAGCTGGATGAGGGAAAGCAAGCTAAAATTATACCCATACAATATGGTAGTGCATTAGATAATGAGAAAGCTGAACCAAAACTACTAGGTTTTAATGACATCTGCTGCTTTGTGTTTGATTTACTCATTCTGATTTCTTTTCTTACTTCATGTATACTTGCCAGAGTTCCATTTCAATCAGGTGGCCATTTAAATGACTTAAGCAAGAAAAAAGAAAGAAGCAAAATCAGGTGATACTCTTTTGGATGGAACTGCACTCACCCAGAAATAGAAGGTTAAGAGTTTAGGTCTTTGCCACTGCAGCTGTCACTAGATTTGCAAGTGAAAGCTATGGGAGTAGCACATTAGCACAAGGGCTAAGAAGGGCTAATACAAGAAGTCTGACTGTTCCTGAGCTAGTCAAAACTAGTAATGGTTATCAAAATGGCATTCCGCTGAGTCAGGGCATAGTTTCATCCAGTTTAATACTCTATTTTTGTAGTGCCACTTCAGGATCATTTAGGGTCATTTTTTTTATGGAGACTGCTTTCTATTGAAGCTGAGACTTTCTATATACTAGAAATGAATTAAGCCACTGAGTTATAGTTCTTCCTATATGCCTTTAGAAATACAAATAACTCAACCTTCAGTTTTAATAGAAAAAAATGTGAATAACCCGTGATGGCAATATTGGTCTGATTTTAATTAATAGATTTCCACTTTTGAGAGGTGGGGTGTACAATGGCTCAGTGGTTAAGATATTGGGCTTGTCAGCTGGAAAGTCAACAGCCCTGGTTCGAGATCTGAGCGTCCTTGCCCTAGCTCCTGTCAACCTAGTAGTTTGAAAACATGCAAATATGAATAGATAAATAGGCAGCACTTGGTAGGAAGGCAACAGTGCTTTGTAACCACAGAAACGTCTTTGGACAGTACTGACTCAATGGCCGTTGAAACAGAGATGAGCATCACCCTCTATAATTGGCAACTACTAGTGGATTAAAAATCTGCAGGGACTCCTTTACCTCTTTACTTTGGGGAGGAAAGCAAACTGCTTGTCATTCTTTTCTCTGTCCTTCCACCTTTTCCAACCTTCTCTCTAGAACCTTTTCTAGAGAGCCTGGTCATTGCATAATGTGTACATTGTGGGATAATTTGAACCACTTGTGCCTTGTCTGAGAATTCTGTGTTAATTTATTCAATAATCCATTTGTTTTCGTGACTGTCCACAGTGTTCTCAGGAGTATTCTCCAACATCAATGTTCAAAAATATCAATACTATTCCTACATTGCTTTTTCAAAGTCCAACTTTCATAGAGTATAACAAACTATTCCATAGTTTACACAAATCTGATCTTTGTAAAAATAAATGCATCACACCATTTGAATATATTTTCCAAGGCTTTTGTGGCTGCTCTACCAAGTACAAGTCTGTAGCACATTTATTGATTGGTTGTTCCTTTACTGCTAATGGCTTATGCTAAAAGGAAGATACTTATATACAGAATCCCTCTTTGAGGGAGATGGACAATTAAAAAATGAAAAATAAATAAACAAAAAGATATCTTCCTTGTCAATTCTAAGGCTGGTTGTTCAATCTGTTGTCATTAGTCTGTTCTTTCTCTTTAAGCCTAGTTTCCCCCCCCCCACATTGCTCTTTAATCTCTACAGAGATTCTCAGTTATCCAATCTCCATTTAGCTATGCACTTTGGGATGAACACCCTTTGAATGGTGCAGGAGTATGAATGGATTTCCAGAAAACATTGCAGATTACAGGAACCATTTGCACTTCAGTTTGAGATGCAGACAATACAGACTCATCCCCAACAGCCTGTGCCTATCTTCAACAGTGAAGGGACACAGGGCAGAAAACATCCCACAGCCAAGAAGACTCCACACACATTTGCACCACTCAGGTGACCTTGAGGACACAGATAAACTTCTAAGTGGCCTCAATGACTCTCTAAAAGAATGCAAATGACCAGCTGTCTGCAAAGAATATAAAACCTTCCATTCCCCTATCACCCAGTGAGAGCTGAAGAAGCTTCTTGGATGAGAAGCAAAATGTCTTCAAAGAAAAACAAGAAAGTCCAATTGCCTCCTGAAAAATCACCTTTGGGACTTCGCTCTTTAACTTTTATTATTAGGACTTGTAGAATCTTTGCAAAACTGTCATGACAGTGTCATCAGCATAGTGCAGATTATTGATGTTTCTTCCTCCAATTTTTGGTCTCAACTTTTTGACCAATTCTAAAACATTAACATCATTATTGTTGTTATTACCATTTTCAGGGAATTTTCATTATGCCAAATTAAAATTATGAAATTTTAGAACCAACAGTGATTTTTAACACTGCATTAATATTTAAACAGAAATTCCTATTCTAGAATTGTGCAACCTGAGCCTTCTCCAGTGAGCTAGGAGAAGGCTCAGTTTGCATAACATGAATGAAGCTTTGTACTTCATAGGTACATAATGTGTATGAAGTTTTGGAGTGGAAAAGTGTATTATGTTTAAGACTTCTGATGATATTGATTGTGAAATTTCATTTCAAACTTGCTTTTTGATGCTATTGATTAGCCATCTATTAGGTGATTTGTGTCAAAATATTGTATAATAGCCTCATCAAGCTGTTATCTCTGAAAAGCTGTGAAACAATGGTTATGATCAACTAATTGGTATTATTAAGTTGTTATTAATTAAATTGCAATCAATTAGATATAATTACACCCATCTTGTTCAATTAATTTTGTAGAAAAACTAATTGCCTGTTCTTCTCAACTCAAGTGATCTTTCTCAAAAAAAAAATTAAGGGAAACACGTGTACTTTCTTCCCTCTCCCACATAATACTAAGAACTTAAAAGATGATTTTGGAGCAGCATAGTTCATGAGAAAAAGGACTGAATAGAAACTGTAAAACCAAATAACACCAAAATTCTGTTGGCATATGAATGAATTTCAACTTCATCTATATTATAAGTTGTAGTAAAGAAAATAGCCATTGTAAGGACAAAACCTGGGAAAAGTTTAGATAATTTAAGTATCAACATAACTAAATTATTACTTCAATTATTCTAGTTGTAGCCCACTTAAAATGTTTTTAAATCCCACTGGATCCTAATGCAGGATTAGGTAAATCATGGCTGGCACAAGATTCTGATCATCAATCTTGATGTGTATGATGAAGTACTTGAAATTCATGGAAGCTTATACCTCTTAATAAAATTAAAAGAACTTGACAAGAACTTGTCTCCATGCATCTGGTGCAGTGAGCTGCAGCACATAGAAGCTTATGCCTTTTAATAGAATGTAAGTCTGGAAAAAGTGCTAGAGATTCATTCTATTATAATGGGAGAATCCCAACCTTCCCTCGTACGCAATGAAAAATTAAATATCCACAATTCTCATTGCATTGTTTGATGAATTACAATCCCTTTTCCAAGGAAGTGGGGGGGCCGGGAAATCAACTGGTTGTACTGAATTTTAAACAGAATGTTTAAATATAAGTTGTAAATTCTGTTTTTCAGTACATTGGAAATGTATACATATGGGACTAGGATCATTATGATTTAGTTACACTGAATGATTACATTTGACTTGATGAGTGTAAGATGCGATTTATTGATATTGTCTAATATGAGTTTTGTTTCTCAGTAGTTATTATATGATCTGGATGTAGCCCTTTGTCAAGGCCTTTGTATTACGGTTTTTAACTGGGCATGGGTTTAATCTTTTTTAATTTTTTAATTTTTGTATTGTCTTTTTTATATATGCCCTGTGAACCGCCCTGAGTCCCTACCAAGGAGAAGGGCGGTATACAAATTAAATAAAACTTGAAACTTGAAAACTTTTGGCAAAAGGTATAGCCCCTTGTTTTTTTGGTTTCACATGCTAGTGCTCCCCAGGTGCCTCCTCCAAAACTGACAGATCGAGATGGCTCTAAAGGGAGCTTGGGCTTCTTCCTGGGAATTTGGTTGGCAATTCAACAAAGGTCTTTGTTTCCTCATGAAGTTGATACGTAAGAATCCATGGGTTGGATTCTCCCTATGCAATTTCTCCCCTTTCATTGACCACATGGGATTCTTCTCCTCTCCTCTCCTCTCCTCTCCTCTCCTCTCCTCTCGTCTCCTCTCCTCTCCTCTCCTCTCCTCTCCTCTCCTCTCCTCTCCTCTCCTCTCCTCTCCTCTCCTCTCCTCTCCTCTCCTCTCCTCTCCTCTCCTCTCCTCTCCTCTTCTCTTCTCTTCTCTTCTCTTCTCTTCTCTCTTCTCTTCTCTCCTCTCCTCTCCTCTCCTCTCCTCTCCTCTCCTCTCCTCTCCTCTCCTCTCCTCTCCTCTCCTCTCCTTTCTTTTCATTTTTCTTTTCACCAAAAATGGCAATAGAGACAAAAAACAAACCCAACTAAGCATATGTAACAGTCCATATAAGGAGTTACATTATTTTTTTTAATTTTTTTGTTTATTTATTTGATTTCAATAGCCTCCTGACTCAAACAAGTGACACAGGGTGGCTTACATTGCTAAAATTAAAACAATTAAAAAAACATCCACAAAATAAATAAGTACAAATTTTGTTGTTAGCTGCAAAGTCATGTCCGACCCATCATGACCCTATGGACAACGTTCCTCCAGGCCTTCCTGTCCTCTACCATCTTCTGGAGTCCTTTTAAGCTCACGCCTACCGCTTCAGTGACTCCATCCAGCCACATCATTCTCTGTCGTCCCCTTCTTATATTGCCCTCAGTCTTTCCCAGCATTAGTCCTTCCTTCTCATTCAGTAGTATTTGAGTTTCAACTTCAGGATCTGGCCTTCTAAAAAGCAGTCAGGGTTGATCTCCTCTAGGACTGACCGGTTTGAATGCCTTGCAGTCCAAGGGACTCGCAGGAGTCTTCTCCAGCACCAGAGTTCAAAGGCCTCAATTCTTTGGTGTTCAGCCTTTTTTACGGTCCAACTTTCACTGCCATACATTGCAAATGGGAAGACCATAGCCTTGACTATGCGCACTTTTGTTGACAGGGTGATGTCTCTACTTTTTAGTGTGCTGTCTAGATTTGTCATGGCTTTCCTCCCCAGGAGCAAGTGTCTTTTAATTTCTTGGCTACAGTCCCCGTCTTCAGTGATCTTGGAGCCCAGGAAAATAAAATCTGTCACTACCTCCATTTCTTCCCCATCTATTTGCCAGGAATTGAGAGGGCCAGATGCCATGATCTTGGTTTTCTTAATGTTAAGTTTCAACCCAACTTTTGCACTCTCCTTTTGCACCCGCAACAAGAGGCTCTTTAGTTCTTCTTCACTTTCTGCCATTAGAGTGGTATCATCTGCATATCTTAGGTTGTTGATATTTCTTCTGGCAATCTTAATTCCAACTTTTGATTAATCTAGCCCTGCCTTTCTCATGATGTGCTCTGCATATAAGTTAAATAGGCAGGACAACAGTATAGAGCCTTGGCAGATCCTTTCCCAATTTTGAACCAATCAGTGTTTCCGTGTCCAGTTCTCACAGTTGCTTCTTGACCCGCATATAGGTTTCTCAAGAGACAAATAAGATGGTCTGGTAAGCCCATCTTTTTAAGAACTTGCCACAGTTTGTTATGATCCACACAATCAAAGGCTTTAGCATAGTCAATGAAGCAGAAGTAGATGTTTTTCTGGAACTCCCTAGCTTTCTCCATGATCCTGCGTATGTTGGCAATTTGATCTCTAGTTCCTCTGCCTCTTCGAAATCCTGCCTGTACTTCTGGTAGTTCTCGATCCACATACTGCTGGAGTCTAGCTTGTAGGATTTTAAGCCTAACTTTACTAGCATGAGAAATGAGTGCAATGGTGTGGTAGTTTGAACATTCTTTGGCACTGCCTTTCTTTGGAATTGGAATGTAAACTGATCTTTTCCAATCCTGTGGCCACTGTTGAGTTTTCCAAATTTGCTGGCAAACTGAGTGTAGCACTTTTACTGCATCGTCTTTTAAGATTTTGAATAGCTCAGCTGGAATACTGTCACCTCCACTAGCTTTGTTGTTGCTCAGCTTTTCTAAGGCCCACTTCACTTCACATTCTAGGATGTCTGGTTCGAGGTCAGTGACCACCTCATTGTGATTATCAGGGATGTTAAGCTCATTCTTGTATAGTTCTTCTGTGTAATTTTGCCACCTCTTCTTAATCTCTTCTGCCTCTGTTAGGTCCCTGCCATTTTGGTCCTTTATCATGTCCATTTTTGCATTAAACGTTCCCTCCATCTCTCCAATTTTCTTGAAAAGATCTCTGGTCCTCCCTATTCTATTGTTTTCTTCTATTTCTTTGCATTGTTCATTTAAGAAGTCATTCTTATCTCTTCTAGCTATTCTCTGGAATTCTGCATTCAATTGGGCATATCTTTCTTTTTCTCCCTTGCCTTTTGCTTCCCTCCTTTCCTCAGCTATTTGCAAAGCTTCCTCAGACAGCCATTTTGCTTTTTTGCATTTCTTTTTCTTTGGGATGGTTTTGGTTGCTACCTGTTGTACAATGTTGCGAACCTCTGTCCATAGTTCTTCAGGCACTCTGTCTATCAGATCTAATTCCTTAAATCTATTTGTCACCTCTTCTGTATATTCAACAAGGATATGATTTAATTCATACCTGAGTGGCCTAGTGCTTTTCCCTACTTTCTTCAGTTTAAGCCTAAACTTTGCAATGAAATGCTCCTGGTCTGAGCCACAGTCAGTTCCTGGTCTTGTTTTTACTGACTGTATAGAGCAGACCTGTCAAACACAAGGCCTGGGGCCCGGATCTGGCCCACAAAGTTTTTTCATGTGGCCCACGAAGCCATCCTGGAAACAGTGAGGGAACGTCCCCCACTGCCTTGGCCCTGGCCCAGAGAACCTCCTTCTGCCAGAGACCCTCAGATCTGTCCCACTCCTGCCCAGGCCCCCATAGGCACCCTTGATGCGAACGATATAGAGCTGGCCATGCCCACCCAGTAAGCTATACGCACTCTAGCCACGCCCACCCTGGCCATACCCACCCGGCCCCCTGAGGGCAACCACAATGCTGATGCGGCCCTCAATGAAATTGAGTTTGACACTCCTCCATCTTTGGCTGCAGAGCACATAGTCAATCTGATTTCTGTGTTAACTGTCTGGTGATGTCTTGGGTTGTTGGAAAAGAGTGTTTGCTATGACCATCATATTCTCTTGACAAAATTCTATCAGCCTGTGCCCTGCTTACTCCAAGGCCAAACTTGCCTGTTATTCCGGTTATCTTTTGGCTTCTTACTTTAGCATTCCAATCCCCCATGATGATAAGGACATCATTTTTTGGTGTTAGTTCTATAAGGTGCTGTAGGGCTTCATAGAACTGGTCAATTTCATCCTCTTCAGCACCGGAGGTTGGGGCATAGACTTGGACTACTGTGATATTGAATGGTTTGCCTTGGATTCGAACTGAGATCATTCTGTCATTTTGAGGATTGTATCCCAGTATTGCTTTTCCTACTCTTTTATTGACTATGAAGGCTACTCCATTTCTTCTGAGGGATTCTTGTCTGCAGTAGTATACCTGATGGTCATCTGAATTAAATTCACCCATTCCTGTCGATTTTAGTTCGCTGATACCTAAGATGTCGATGTTCAGTCTTGTCATCTCTTGTTTGACCACATCCAGCTTTCCTTGATTCATGGATCTTACATTCCAGGTTTTTATGGAGAAAAAATCTTTAAGCATCGGACTTTCCTTTCACCACCAGACACATCCACAGCTGAGCATCCTTTCGGCTTTGGCCCAGTCACTTCATTCTTTCTGGCGCTACTAGTACTAGCCCTCTGCTCTTTCCCAGTAGCATATTGGACGCCTTCCAACCTGAGGGGCTCATCTTCCAGCATCATATCGTTTTGCCTTTTGGTACTGGCCATAAGGTTTTCATGGCAAAGATACTGGAGTGGGTTGCCATTTCCTTCTCCAGTGGATCACGTTTTGTCAGAACTCTCGGCTATGACCTGTCCGTCTTGGGTGGCCCTGCATGGCATAGCTCATAGCTTCATTGAATTATGCAAGCCCCATCGCCACGACAAGGCAGTAATCCATGAAGGGGAAGTACAAATAGCAGCAATGATTTATAATTATTAATCAACTAACAGCAAAGCCTAGTAACAGGGCCCTTGACACATTCCAAGCCCCAGGTCTGGGTACACAGTCGGGTTTTTGAAGTTTGTGAAAAAACCAACAGAGTTGGGGCCATTCTAATCTCTGAGGGGAGAATATTCCACAAGACAGGGGCTACAACAGAGAAGGCCTATCTTCTAGCTCCTTCCAGTCAAAACTCTTTGGCTGACAGGATCTATAGAATAACAAATCTGTGGATAGGAGTGGAAAGGTAGAAACTCTTGGAAAAAGACAGTGCTCAGATAACCTAGTTCTCTCTTCTCTGTGTTACAATCCAAGTGAGTAAGTTCTATCAAGTAGGTCAATGTACTGTATGGTCCTGTCCCATTATGTAGAAAGTGCCTGATCTCCTGATTTCCAAGAAAGTGGACATGATCCTTATGATTGTTAATCTGATCACCTGTTTATTAGATCCCTATCGTTCTGCTTGGATAGCTTAATCCCAGGAATATGTGTGATTGGATCCATACAGTGGTAAATTCATCCTTGTGTAAGAGTTGGCCCCAAATTCAGATTGGTATAGCTTTGTATTTGTAAAGGAATTCAGCGGAATTTACAAAATGGGATTATTGTTACTCCATTGCTTCTGTGGATTATTATTATTATTATTATTTAATGAGGTGAGCTTCATTGCAGAGCAGGAGATCATCATTTTGGCTTTTCAACCAAGTGAAAGAAATCAACAATTGTTAGAGTGATCAGGAGTGGAAACGTTTATGAAACATGGACAAAATGAATCATAATTAGCAATAAATGGAAAGTTAAATGGGGCTAAAGAAAGACCAGTAATAAACTGTACAATATTTCTGGCTTCCATCATCCCTGCTATACAAATGTATCCTAAGGAATAGACTCTCAAATGCTTACAAGAAGCATTTGCATGAAAAAGGAAAGCACTGAATTGCTGGCTGTCCCAGGCCTGCCAGAGATCATCTACCAGTGCGACCAATGCTGTTTCCATGCTGTAACCGGGACTGAAACCAGACTGGTGCGGGTCCAGATAGTCCGCTTCATCCAGGAATTGCGGGAGCTGATGCACCACAAGGCTCTCAACAACCTTCGCTACAAAGCAAAGGTTGGAGACAGGACGATAGTTATTCAAGGAGGCCGGGTCCAGGGCAGGCTTCTTGAGAAGGGGCCTCACCACTGCCTCTTTTAAGGTGGAGGGGAAGACACCCTCCATCAATGAAGCATTGACAACTGCCTGGAGCCAGCCCCCTGTCACCTCCCCGGCGGCTGAAACCAGCCAAATGGGTCCAATAGACAAGTTGTAGCACTCAGTCTATGCATAATCCTGTCCACATCATCCAAGGAAACAGGGTCAAATTCACCCCAAATGGTATAACCAAGACCTGTCCTCTCCACTCCGCCAGATTCCACCCAGTCGGAGTCCAAACCAGTCTGGATCTGAGCAATTTTGTCCTGCAGATACTGTACAAATTCCTCAGCCCTACCCTGCAAGGGGTCATCCCTCAGTCGCTGATTAAGCAGTGAGCGGGTCACTCTAAACAGGGTGACTGGGTGGTTATCTGCGGACGCCGCTTCCATCGCCACTAGGTAAGACTTAAGATAAGTTCTTAGCTGTGTTCAGTCAGATACAGATCTTCTAGACCTCCAACAGCTCTCTAGGCGTCTTTTCTGCTGCATCATCTCTCGGAGACCCTCAGTGAACCAGGGGGCCACCCGGGATCTGCGCTGGGTCAGAGGCCACAAAGGCACAACTCTATCCAAGGCCCCAGCAGCCTCCCTCTCCCAGGCTTCTACTTGGGCCTTGGCAGAGTCGTGGGCAAGGGAAGCAGGAAATGTCCCAAGCTCCGTCTGGAATCTCTCAGGGTCCATCAGGTGCTTGGGGCAGAACCACCTGGTTGGTGCCACCTCCCAGCGGTGGGGGGTGGCAGACTGAAAGTCTAGCCGGAGAAGAAAATGATCGGACCATGACAGGGGTTGGATGGTTAAATCCCCCCTACCCAGATCATTAATCCACTGTCCAGAGATAAAAACCAGGTCGAGTGTGTGCCCTCCATTATGGGTCGGGTCTTGAATTCCTTGAGTCAGGTCCATGGCTGTCATGGAAGCCATGAACTCCCGAGCCAACTCAGACGCCTCACCCACGGAAGGCAGATTGAAATCCCCCAGAACTATAAGCCTGGGGAACTCAATCTCCAACCCGGGCAAGACGTTGAGGAACTTGGGCAGGGCCGATGACACGCAGCTGGGAGACAGGTACGTAATCAATAAGTGAAGGATTTTCTTGTGACTGGTTTAATTATTATAGATTTTTTGAAACATTTAAATTTGATAAAAAAAGTTTGTTTTCACAGCAACTAAATCTGAACTGGACATTATTTTATGTTCTGGAGATGACCCCTTGACTTCTAAAGTATATAAAATGTTACCTAAGATGAACCTAGAAGATGAATATGTTAAAATGTATATGGTAAAATGGGCAAAAAATTGTGGGTATAACGTTAGATAAATGGAAGAATGTATGGACGAATGGACTAAAATTCACATTAAATTATAGTTTAAAATAAAACTTTTACAAAATCATGTATTGTTGGTACTTGACCCCAGATAGACTAGCAAAAATGTATTTCTGGATTTCTAATAAGAGCTGGAAATGTAATCAAAATCCAGGTTCATTTTATCATATGTGATGGTCTTGCAAATATGTGAAGACATACTGGATAAATATAACAATGGCAATGCAAAACTTATTTAAGATACAAATATTAATGAAACCTGAAGCTTTTCTTTTAGGTATGATGGACAAGTCAACTGAAAACCAGTTTGGGGTACTATTCCTTCACATGATGATGGCTGTGAGGGTTGTACTTGCCAAACACTGGAAAGAAAAAGAGATGCCAACTGTTGAAGAATGAATTTTAAAATTGACTGAACTAGTAGAGATGGTGAACTTAAGTGCTTTGATTAGAGATAATTGACTAGACAGCTTTATAAGAGACTGGAAACTGTAGACTTTCTAGGCACTAAATATAATACGTAGATGGTTAATAGAGGAATTTGAAGATTACTGTAATGTTTAGCTTAACCTGTTGACTGCTTTTCCTTCTTTCTTCTTATTTATAATTATAAAAGAGGAGAATTTACTGGTTTTTCTTTTTTTTCAGCACCCACCTGAAAGAATATTAAAAATATTAAATGTTAAATTTAATTGACCACTTTTTCCTCTTTTTTTGTACACTATTTTTTCCTTTTTTGTTTTTGTTAGGGTTGAATGTATGCTTTTTTGTTTCATTTTGTTTGTTTATTTTACTGTTTTATAAACAAGAAATAATAAAAACTATAGCAGTAATTGGCTAAAAAAAAAGAAAGCTGATTGGATGACTTTGGGTGAGTCACTCTCTATCAGCCCAATTTCACCTCACAGGATTGTTGTTATGGGGATAATAGGAGGAGGAAAGTGGTATTGGATATGTTTACTCTGCAGGTGAACAACACAGCTGAAAATATAGAAACAGGCACATTGGGAATTAAATAACTTAATTAATCATGAATTTGGAGGACTTTTCATCCTAAATTCTTCTGGGCATTGGCACATTTAAAGCCCAAACACTATTGCAGTTCAATTCACAAATATGATAATGCATATCAAATTGAATAATGTGCTATCATTTTCCTGTGTGTCATAAAAACAATACCAGAAATGTAGCAGAAATTTCCATCTCATGCTATAATCTGAAATAACCAGCTGCTCTCAGCAATCTCTGTCTTTTTGATACCAGCTATCTATCTTCCCTGACTGCCCTTATTTGATCTGGAGGCATACGCTGAATATGTTTGCTTTCATTTATTTATCTTCTATATCAATCCACTTAAACCATTCTTTAATTATGGAAAGGTTCCAATTTAAATATGCTTATATCTCAATGGATGCTGCAAGGGCTAATCAATTAGCTGTGAATCATGACTTTTGCAAACTGCACCTCTGACACAATGTATTAGGCAATCTTAGGCAAAATAGTGTTCTCATATTTAGCCTTCCATTTACAGCTTATGGACAATACAATCATTATGTACTGTTTCATTACTTGCTAAATATTCATTATGTGCTTGAAATCTTAAAAGTGGCTTTCTGTTAGCTCAGGTAAAACATCACTAAAAGAATATGGTTTTCTTCACTCCCAAGAAGAAATTAAATTAAGAAAGTATAAAGTTGGGCCCAAGGGACGCGGTGGCTCAGTGATGCTGAGCTTGTCGATCAGAAGGTCGGCAGTTTGGCGGGTCGAATCCCGAGTGCCGCGTAACAGAGTGAGCGCCTGTTACTCGTCCCAGCTTCTGCCCACCTAGCAGTTCGAAAGCACATTAAAATGCAAGTAGAAAAATAGGGACCACTATGGTGGGAAGGTAACAGCGTTCCGTGCGCCTTTGGCGTCTAGTCATGCCGGCCACATGACCACGGAGACGTCCTCAGACAAGCGCTGGCTCTTTGGCTTTGAAACGGAGATGAGCACCAGCCCCTAGAGTTGGAAACGACTAGCACGCACGTGCGGGGGAAACTTTACCTTTTTACCTTAAAGTTGGGCCCACAGCCTCTTTGCCCACCATCACTACCAAAATATATTCTCTCAACTTGGGTCAGAAGACCTGATTTCTTATCATGGTTTTTGGTGACACTATATCTCCTCAGTGGTGGGGCTCAGCCAGTTCACACCAATTCGGCAGAACCGGTAGCTAAGTTTTTGTGGCCCAGGCCCAGAATGGACTTCCAGAAATGGCATCCACACAGAGAACTGGTTGTTCACATATTTGAATTCCACCACTGAAGCTCCTACAGATCAAACACAGTTCCACCTTGGTTTTAATCAGCATTTTTCTCAAAAAAAAATTGTATTTCTACCAATATGACATTAACATTTTTGTATCTTTTGGAGAAATTTAACTTGCTGAAAGCCTTCTGGAATGCAAATGAATCCTCCATCTTAGTTTGTTACATTATTTATCTGAAATATGATTTATATGATGATGATGATGATGATGATGATGATGATGATGATAATAATAATAATAATAATAATAATAATAATAATAATAATAATAATAATAATAATAATAATAATAATAATAAAGTTGGAAGGGACCATGGAGGTCATCTAGTCCAACCCCCTGCTCAGGGAGGAAACCTTATACCATTTCAGGCAAATGGCTGTCCAGTCACTTCTTAAAAGCCTCCAGTGATATCATAGTATATATCATATCTACCTCTTCAATCAGGGCCAATTTCCTAGTCATTTCATTAGTTAGGTTTGGCTGCCAATGAAAGGATTGGTCCAATATGCTTATAGACAGATTCAGCCATTTTTATAGAAAAACACAAAACTTACCTAATGTGCACTTCATATTTCTGTCCATCATCCACCCTGATATCAGTACTGATCTTTTTAATTTCATTTCCACTATCACATGTGAATTGGTACTGAACAAAAAGAAAACAAAAGATTGATTTATCACATTTGGAGATGTCAGAAATTTCTGATCAGCACTGAGCTAAATTGGGACAAGTCAGAATATTAGTCTTTATATGAACAAAAGTGTTCCATGAGTCCTGAAACAGAATAAAATCTGCCTAACAACTAGGGCAGGGTAAATCCCAACTCACAAGGAAGACTGAATTATACTAATTATCCTTACAGTCTGGCTTTACAACAATAGTCAGAAAGTGAACATGTCCAAAAAGCATTTCAAACAGAAATCCATGAATAGTTTCCCTTTACTTCAAAGCTTGCTATACATGCATAAGTCAATTTAATTTACAGAGGATTTATCCATTTGCTATTATGCTTGGACATTTTTAAGAAGTTTAAAGCTGATTTATCTACTACACCTAGAACAATCCAAGTTGGTGGTGCTATATTCTAGGTCTATGAATGAAAGATGCTAATTTTATATCAAATGGATACCAAATTGGTTCAGAAAATGATCAGCCCTTTTCAATATGAATTGGAACATTTGGAAAACCTGATTTTTTTCACATATTGTATGAACAGCATTGGTTCTAGATTGTTTTTGGAAGAGGAAGGCTTTGTGTTGTTTGTCCTTTTTTAAATAATATTTTTAAAATTATTTTTATTAACCTCTTATTTAATTTTGGATTTTTAAAAAAATATTATTCAGCATGTGACATGTCATACATGGACTAGCAATATATATTAACATTTCAAATAGATTAGCAGAACCCAATAAAATATAAGTGTTTAAAAGAGGTATACTCCTTGATGTTTTGTGGTTAATTTTTAAATCTAGATGCTCCCATTTTTTTCTGCAAAAGGAATTTATTTTTCAAAGAGATTTTGTAGATAATTTGTATGTAAATACCAATCATAAAAATGTCTGTAAATAATGGGCAAAATCTGAGAGGAGTAAATACAGCGATTAGATAGTTGAATGGAAAACATTTTGAGGCTTTGCTTTTGTTTTCTACTCCATTTACACCAATTAGTAAGTTGATATGAAACTTTTTTTGTAATATATTTTACTGATTTTTTTAAAACATAAATCACTTAATTGGTGAACAGTGTGTTGTCTCAGTTTACATTTGTAAAACAATCACTAACAATTGATTTCTATAATCCATAATCCACATAATGGTGTTAGTTGATTTCTTCTTTTTCCCAAATGTCCTATTTTGCAGACATTGAGTTAATACAATTCTTATTGTTTTGATAGATAACAATTAAATATATATTTTTTCACAATATTCCTAAGAAATAATAGTAACATCAATATAATATTTCTTTTCTACCCAATCATTCTAGTTGCCTTATCATATATCCTGTTACAGTGCTTATTTAAATTTCTTTCTTCCACAAAATTCAAAGTATTCTTACTAGTTAAGATTTTCTCAAAAATTAATTACATTTTAAAATTTAAGTCTATTTTTCCCATATGAATCATCTCAGCACTTTTACATTTCTTAAGGAATAAATAAAACAGTAAAAAAGGAGAGCAAGAGTAAAGAAACATAAAAAATAATATACTACTTAAAACATATATCCCTCCTAAGCTAATATATATTTGTTTCCAAGATTTCTTATTCTTTTTAACCAACACTGCTCCAACACTGGAAGTTTTTATGGTATAGGGTTTCCTGCCTGAGCAGGGGGTTGGACTAGATGACCTCCAAGGTCCCTTCCAACTTATTATTATTATTATTATTATTATTATTATTATTATTATTATTATTATTATTAACCATAATTAAAAGTATGTTTAATCTTTAAATATTTCATTTAATACATCTAGTCATCTTATTCAAAACATATTTTATCCATTATAATTTTCTTAAATTTAATCACATGTAAATATTTAAAACATTTCCTTTATCTAGCCATTTCAACTTTTTTATATTACTCATATCAAGAAATAGAATAAAAAAGGAGGGGAAAGCATACTATATGTTAGAATGACATATATATTCCAAATCTTTTCTATTTCTTTAACCATATTCAAACAAATGTTCCTTTTTTAAGTATTCTCTCTGGTAGGTCCCATCATCTATTTTCTTGATTCCAGTTTTGCACAGTAGTGACCAGTCACGGGCTTGTGGATTCTCCTCACCCCCGTGGCTAATTTCACTCTGCCAGGGAGGGGACCCTAAATGGGTCTAAGTCACCCCAGAGAGGCAGCGAACAAAGAAGGGTGCCCCAGTGATTCTGGAATGTTGGCGGTCATTCCATTCGACTTGGGGAAAGCCTTCTAACCTAATAGGAGAAAGGCTGGCCGTACTTCATCGACCAGCCCAAGCTACTTGCAACCGAAGTCCAAAAGTACTAACCAGTACAACTGTGAACAGTGTGCTTGAAACTGGGTGAGGAATTTGATGTCTTTTCTATTCTATATTTAATTTCCTGGAAACGATCTGCATGAAGCAAACTATCTCCGAAAGGGAAGGAGGGGGATTTCTGCCCCCACCCTTAAACTAATGGTAGCGGCAAATTAATCTTTTTATGGAGGATCAAAAAATATGGAAGTGAAATAAATATAAAACCTGAAATACAAAAGTTAAATCTGGATAATTCTAATATTGTTGAATGATTAAGACTCTCATTCAAAAGACAATTGTCCATTTTGGAAATTGAAAAACAAATAGATGAAGATTATGGCAGCTATGACTTTCATATAAAACTTGGCAAAACCTGGGAAAAGCTAATCTGTGTTTGTGATCTTCAAAGCTTTAACAACAAAGAACAGCTGTGACAAAAAAAAGACAATAATCTGGGCTGTAGACAAAGACAGAATTATAAATTTCAGGGGAAAAAACGATCTTTTTTGAACTATTTGGGTTTCAAATATTTATTTAACCGGGACTCTAAAGCTATTTGCAGAGAAAAGAAAAGAAGAGAAAAATTCAAATTCTTGGCCATCATGGATCAGAGACACGTAGAAACAACGTATCAAGAATACATAAATACTTCACAGGGGGAGATATATAGTATACTGCAACAAAATTCAAACAACAATGATTTTAAACCACAAAACATTTTTTTAACCCCAAGTATAAATATTTCCTGTGACTGAGGCTTATATCTATCTAAGCCGGGATGATCTATGCACGGTCACTCATGCGCTCGTGACCTCTCGACTGGACTACTGCAACGCTCTCTACATGGGGCTGCCCTTGAGGACCACCCGGAAGCTCCAACTGGTACAGAATGCAGCCGCGAGAGTTGTGTTGGGAGTCTCCCGATACTCCCACGTTACACCTCTGCCAGTTGCCTTCCGGGTGAGATTCAAGGTACTAGTAATGGTATTCAAAGCCCTACATGGCAGGGGTCCGGAGTACAGAGAGGGCCTCTTCAGGGTGCCACCGGTCAGAGAATGTTGACTGGTGGCCCCCAGGGGGAGATCCTTCTCTGTGGGTGCTCCGGAGCTATGGAACCAGCTACCGGTTGAGCTCCGGACGGCGCCCGACCTTCGCTCCTTTCGCTGCGAGCTAAAAACATACTTTTTTGAACAAGCTGGCCTGGCCTGATGAGGGGATTGGGGGGGGTTTGTTATTTTTATTTTACTAGGTTTTATGGATGTATTTTAGTATGTGGGCATTTATTTAATCTATTTTTAACTTTTGTAGTTTGTATTTTTATTCTTGCCCTGTTCACCGCCCTGAGTCCTTCGGGAGAAGGGCGGTATAGAAATATTATTAAATAAATAAATAAATAAATAAATAAATAAATAAATATTTGCAATAATGCGAAAATGTCAGCCTCAAAAATGCTGTTATCCTTATCCTTATTCCTATTCTTACTTATTATTTGATTTAATTATTAAATGTATATGACACCTATCTCACTGTTATAGAGACTCTGGACAGCTTACAAAATGAATATAATTATTACATTGATTATTTGAGTTTTTCTAAAATCAGTCAATTAACATTCAAACTCCTGCCAAACAATTTCCTTGCTATATGCTATTATATAGGTGAAACTCGAAAAATTAGAATATCATGCAAAAGTTCATTTATTTCAGTAATGCAACTTAAAATTGGAAACTAATATATGAGACAGACTCATTACACGCAAAGCAAGATAGTTCAAGCCATGATTTGTCATAATTGTGATGATTATGGCTTACAGCTCATGAAAACCCCAAATCCACAATCTCAGTGAATTAGAATATTACACGCAATCAATAAAACAAGGAGTGTACATAGAACAATATCGGACCTCTGAAAATTATAAGCATGCATATGTACTCAGTACTTGGTTTGGGCCCCTTTTGCAGCAATTACTGCCTCAATGCGGCGTGGCATGGAAGCTATCAGCCTGTGGCACTGCTGAGGTGTTATGGAAGACCAGGATGCTTCAATAGCGGCCTTCAGCTCTTCTGCATTGTTCGGTCTCATGTCTCTCATCTTTCTCTTGGCAATGCCCCATAGATTCTCTATGGGGTTCAGGTCAGGTGAGTTTGCTGGCCAATCAAGCACAGTAATCCCATGGTCATTGAACCAGGTTTTGGTGCTTTTGGCAGTGTGGGCAGGTGCCAAGTCCTGCTGGAAAATGAAGTCAGCATCCCCATAAAGCTTGTCTGCGGAAGGAAGCATGAAGTGCTCCAAATTCTCCTGGTAGATGGCTGTGTCGACCCTGGACTTAATGAAGCACAGTGGCCCAACACCAGCAGATGACATGGCTCCCCAAATCAACACAGACTGTGGAAACTTCACACTGGACGTCAAGCATCTTGCAGTGTGTGCCTCTCCATTCTTTCTCCAGACTCTGGGTCCTTGGTTTCCAAATGAGATGCAAAAGTTGCTCTCATCAGAAAAGAGGACTTTGGACCACTGAGCAACAGACCAGGTCTGTTTTTCTTTAGCCCAGGTAAGATGCTTCTGACGTTGTTTGTTGTTCAGGAGCGGCTTGACAAGAGGAATACGACATTTGAAGCCCATGTCCAGGATCCGTCTGTGTGTGGTGGCTCTTGATGCACTGATTCCAGCCTCAGTCCACTCCTTGTGAAAGTCCCCAACACTTTTGAATGGCCTTTTCCTGACAATCCTCTCCAGGCTGCGGTCATCCCTGCTGCTTGTGCACCTTTTTCTCCCACACTTTTCCCTTCCACATAACTTTCTATTAATGTGCTTTGATACAGCACTTTGGGAACATCTAACTTCTTTTGCAATTACCTTTTGAGGCTTTCCCTCCTTATGGAGGGTGTCAATGATGGTTTTCTGCACAACTGTCAGGTCAGCAGTCTTCCCCATGATTGTGATTCCTACTGAACCAGACTGAGAGACCATTTAAAGGCTCAGGAACCCTTTGCAGGTGTTATGGCTTAATTAGCTGATTAGAGTGGGACACTTTGAGCCTAGAATATTGCACCTTTTCACAATATTCTAATTTTCTGAGATTGTGGATTTGGGGTTTTCATGAGCTGTAAGCCATAATCATCACAATTATGACAAATCATGGCTTGAACTATCTTGCTTTGCATGTAATGTGTCTATCTCATATATTAGTTTCCCCTTTTAAGTTGCATTACTGAAATAAATGAACTTTTGCACAATATTTTAATTTTTCGAGTTTCACCTGTATTTCTTGACTGATGTGCCCAACATATTAAGCAATAAATGGAAAGGTCCTTTGAAACTAAGGTGTTTCTCAGATATTCTCATCAGTTCTTTGTAAAACTATAGTTCTCAGAGTTTGTTGGGAAAACTCAGTCATTGTTATAGAAAATAGCTACAATGCATCTACAATCAGTGTCATGTTTTTCTTTAAGAATAAAGGATGAATAATGAATATATTAACTTTCCATTTTCCTTTGTACAGCAAATTTATAGAACAACCTAAGGATTAATGCTATCAAGTTAGCATCAAGGTTTATGTGGAGAATAACTAGGCATTTTAATATCTTTGTGATGTACCTAATATTTTTGCTCCATGGTTTAATGCACCGCATTTATTAAATTTCATTTTCGGCAGAGGCCATGAATACCAACCCATTCATATTACACTTTTGCTAGATAGGTATCTACTCTATCTCCCATTCAAATAATTCCCATGAAGAGAATTCCCTAAAAGGATATTTTTGTTGTTAAAAGGAACATCTGGTTATTTCTGGACAGTTAATTTTATGCCTTCCAATCTGCAAACATAGACTTCTAAAACTCTTTATAAAGAAGAACCTTATAGAATTTAGAAACAAATAATTTGAAATGTTACCTCTAAGATACCATGCTTGATAGAAAGCTGAATAACAAAGTTGCCCATTGTTGTCGGCTTCCGTTCAATATAGAGAAGGAGGCCGTGGAAGCCAGAGGTCTGGAATTGTAAACTGATGGTATTGTACCGATGCAAAGTAATCCCTCTAAATTCCATATAAGAATTCCCCTGGTACTGAATATAACGAAAATCTATAAGAAAAAAAAATATATGTGAAAGAATGCATACAAATTGATTACATATCAAAGGCTTATTGTTTGGATATAGAGGAGTGATGACATTCATCCACCAATGTAGCAGGGCTTCTTAACCATTGTTCAGATAAAGAAAAAGAGGAAAGCATCCAAGTGCAACAAAGTCTATTTATTGAGCACAACATGATTTGAATATAAATCCAACTTCAGAACAGTCTTGTAAACAAAATGCCTGTTTGTTTGTGAGTGTATTTCTTTGGTATGCATTTATTTCTGAACTATATAGGGCATAGATTAGTCTCTATTGCAAAAAGAATCTGAGAGAGTGAGGCAAAGAATTCAGAACAATGATTAATTAATTCATTTCCTGATATGTGAACATAATTCAGCTGAGTTTAATTTGGATGGAGCATGTCCCTGCTTCTTCTAACCAAATAATGGACCCAAAGTTTTAATTCTTTTATGTTATGAGCTGCATGCCCTGGGAAGTCCCTCCTACTATTGTAAAGTGAGAGGGACTAAAGCAAAACTGTGGTTAAAAGTGAGGAAAGCCATTTAATCTTGCTCTTGATTAGCCCTTCTCTTTTTGACTTGTCTTCTTCTTCCTCCTTCCTCCTCTCCCTTTTGACCTCTTCCCTATGTCAACCTGCCAAGGAATGGAGAAGATGTCCTTGGGCAAGCTTTTGAAATTAGGATGATGATGATGATGACATAAAATCTAGCAAGGACGATCACAGGCTGTCAACTTAACCCTCAAGTCTGTTTGTAATAGATGGCAAGGTATCTGAAGTCTTCTGAAAGTTATTTGAAAATTAACACAAATAGTTTGTAATTTTTTAAAAAAGGAAAGCAAAATGTCTTACTATATGGTATTATGGTATAGGTCAGTAGTAGGCAACCTTGGCTCTTATATGACTTATGGACTTCAACTCCCAGAATTCCTGAGCCAGCCAATTCTGGGAGTTGAAGTCCACGAGTCATAAAAGAGCCAAGGTTGCCTACCCCTGGTATAGGTTCTCCTGCTTGAGCAGGGGGCTGGACTAGAAAGCCTCCAAGGTCCTGTCCAGCTCTATTCTGTTCTGTTCTGTTCTGTTCTGTTCTGTTCTAACTTTTCTGGGCTTCAGTATAACACATTAAGCATTTTTTTAATGTTTGTGTGAATAAATGTAAAAAAAAATCCCCCTTGGCTTGAATTTAGCTATTTCCTCAGTAGGCAATGTTGACATTTGGCTGTCTTTTGAAAGTCACAAGGCTTATTTTTAACCATACCAGGTAGATTTAAACAAAAATTATGGGGTTAATAAAGAAATACAAATATGATTCTGTACCCTGTTGATGGGGTGGTAGGGCAGAATTGGTTTTTTCTCCTACCCTCCATTGGTAGAAATAAACTATATCAAACCAGAGTGTCTCCTACATGCTGGAAGCCTCTATTGGATAAGTGAAAAGTTGCCTTAGGCAGATGGAAATCCTGAAGGAGGTTGTCCCATGGGCAGAGTGATGTGACATGAACTTGAATCACCATAAACTTAGAATGATCAAAAATAGAAGTTTGAACTTTTCATCTGAAAAACACCTTCTTAGGAGCAGTAAATTGTTCCATGAGTTAACCATGTCTAGTGATTTCATTTCATACACCCTTTGCCAATTCACTTATAGATTCATTTGTTTGCTTTTAATCTAAATGCAAAGGAGATTTATTGCAAAACTATCTAAAAATGCACGAGTTTGTTGTCTGCTAGAATTCTTCACTAGGTTTGATATCAGAAAATGAAAATAATAAAGGCCAGATTTGTGCTTGCTGTATATTGAAATAAATGATGGAGAAAGTCTTTTTTTTAAAAGCTGTTGCTGTCTCTTCTAACAATATTCCAATTAAGAACTATAGCTCAACATATTATTGCAATATATCTGTCTTGGAACTCAATTATTCCGTGTGTTTTTCAGAGTCTAAATGATCACCTGAGCTTCTGTTAGAGGGATTTTGGAAATTCTTACATAAAATAATTGGCTCATAAATGAAGCAATATATTTCTTTTTTTAATTGAAAAGTTTTAAAATACATTTTTAAAACATATAACCCATCTACCCCTCCCCCCTCCCCATTCTTCCCATCCCAACACCCCCCCCGACTTCCCAGAGCTGAATACAGGGTATTACATCATACAATCTTACTCTAAAATATTCTAATTACTATAATTACTCTTTAAACCCTATCGCACTTTAACTCTCCTTAGCCATAGAAAAGAAAAATAATATAGCCTCTAATTACAATAACTAATAACTATTCAAATGCTAAATGATACTTTGTAGTCCCATATTTGTTCTGAATAAAATCAATCCATCTTCTCCATTCCACTATATATCTCTGTTGTGAGTGATCTTTCACATATGCCAAGATTTTAGCCATTTCTGCCAAGTTCGAAAATTTCAAAGTCCATTCTTCAATTGTAGGCAGGTCCTCCTTCTTCCAGTATTGTGCTACCAAAAGTCTTGCAGCTGTTATTAAATTCAACATCAATTTGGTTTCTATAGCAGTACAATCAGTGATAATACCCAACAAAAACAATTGTGGTAAAAATCTTATCTTTTTCTTAAAAATCTTCTGCATGTTCCACCAAATTTTAATCCAAAAAGCTTTAACTTTTTTAAAAGTCCACCATACATGATAATATGTTGCATCATCACAACCATATCTCCAACATTTTGGCTGACAATTTGGATACATACATGCTAATTTTTTGGGATCTAAATGCCATCTATAAAACATTTTGTAAAAATTTTCCGTTAAATTTTGTGCCTGTGTGAATTTAACATTCCTAACCCATATTTTCTCCCAAGTATCCATTATTATTGGTTCTTGAATGTTCTGGGCCCATTTTATCATACAATCCTTAACCAGTTCCGCTTCTGAGTCAATTTCTATCAATGCATTATATATCCTTCTTATATGCACTCGACTTTGATCTCTAATTTGCTTTACCAAATTCCCATCTAATATTGAAATACCAATATCAGCAATATATTTCTTATTTCATAAATAATGCTTTTTTAAAACAAAACCTTAAATAATATATACATGACATATCTATGTTGTCTGAGATGGCATATTACTGAGAATATTACCTAACAAACATATAGCATTAAATATGATCTTATTGTTTCATGTATCCAGGAATTGCAAGATGGGTAGATGAGTTTTGTACTTTTATAGTCCTTCGGGAGAAGGGCGGTATACAAATATAATAAACTAAACTAAACTAAACTATATATTTGAAGGAGGGAATTGTCTGAGGACCACAGAACTATGTCATGATGAGTATCTATCACCTCTGTAATTCTTTCTTCTAAAAGTTTAAAAGTCCTCTGTAGCAACTAATCCATCTCTACATTCCTTGCATGAGCTGTTCAGCTTAGGAATTCTTGTATCTTTTTCACGGCAATTTCAGCTGGCAGCTTGCAGCATGGAAAATAAATCTCCTTGGAAGAAAGCAGTTGCTAAAGAGAGATTCATCGAAAAAACTGTGCATGGTAGCCCACTAGCTCATATAATATTGATTTATGTCAAGAAAAGAGTACATGCAGATAATCTTAGAAGACTTTTCACAGGGATTACTAGTTTCTATAATATTTCTAACATCACTTGTGATCACTAGTATGATATTCATAAACACCTCTTATTTCATCCATGATTATGTTTGCCCTAAATTGCAAGTGGAGGTAAGAATAAGGTTGTCTATGCTTTTGATTTATGTATAGAATCCTTCCAAGAATTTTAATATAAGCTTAGGATAACCTATATGTGCAACAAATAGCACAATCAGCCTCTGCAAAGAAATTGAAGAAACAAGAGTCCCTCTAAGTTAGCTGATCACACAGACTGACCACAAACAACAGCGTGACAAAGTAACAACAATGACGCTTAGAATATCTGCAAGAAATACCATTTGCCTGCAAGCAGTATAGACAAAGTAATAGAACATGAAGAAGCTAATGTGCTCAAGGTCTTTAGATTTCAAACAGACAGACACCTACCACAAAACACTCCAGATTTAACATTTGTCAATTTAAAAAGTAAAAAAAAACCCATATCTGGATAGCAGACCTTTAATATCTGGAGACAGCAGAATAGAAGAGAAAGAACTGGATAAAATCACAAAATTCAAAGACCTGAAAATAGAAGCAGAATGACTGTGGCAAAAGAAAGCAAAAATAATACCAATAATAATAGGTACCTTAACTGCAATCCCAAAACATCTGAGCATTACTTGAACACCACTGGCATTGATAATTTCACCATCAGCCAATTGCAAAAGGCAAATTTACTTGGAATAGCTTATATCCTTTGACGATACCTTTAATCATCAAAAAATAACATCTGCCTGTCCCAGGTCCTTGGGAAGTACTTAAAAGATGGATAAAAATGACATATTCAGTCCAAACATCTGGCTGATTGTGCAACCAACATTAATAATAAGAAAAAGGGGAAATTAGAAAATATACTCCCCTGTAATCCCTTAATTTGGGGTAGCATTAGGATGACTAGATGGAGCTGAGCATTTAGTGGCCAGATGCCCTGATGTCTATGCAGAGTTTACAGCATATATATTTTTCTTTGTGCCCCTGGAAAAAAACATCTGCCACTACCTAGGATTGAACTCTCAATCCTAGGTATCGGCAGATCCATATAGGGAATACAGTAATTAATTGGCTTCTACATGCATCTGACATGCAAATAAAACTGCTTTACAAAGCAAGTTCAACTTCTCTAAATAGGTATAATTTTCCTCAAATTCAATGGGGCTTAATAAAACCTCTGGATTTTATTTGTTTTGGCCTTTTTCTGAACTAAAAGAGAGAGAGAGAGAAAAGAATGGAGGAAGGGATGCTGTCAAATGCCTAACAAGGTAGAACTATATCCTGCTTACATGGGCCTCTGGCTATTTTAAAAGAACACATCATATCATGGAATAGCATTGCAAAAGGGTACTTTTTGACATCATGTTGGAATGGTGTCCTGAATGAATGGACACCTCCAACCTCCCAACCTAACCTGTAAACTTCATAGTTTATATAAACCCATAGGGGCTTTCTGTTAACTGACTAATGAACTTTGTTATGTGCATGTAGTTATAAAAAAATTCTGATTAGGAAGTCAGTTAAGTGACTACTAGTCAGCATACCAATTAATAGAATCCATAGATGGCTTGAAGTCATTCTCAAAAGAATTGTCATGAGTTCTTGAGTGAGCTAATAAGTTGAGTGCCAAATAGTTCAACCTTGAGCCTTCCACGCTTTAACATTTCTATTAATAAAATTGTTGAAGAGATGTAGGAAGGCTTATCAATCTCCAAATGACATATCTTGGATGGGATAGCTAATACCTCATAAGGCAACATTTATAGAGATCTTGGCATTAAATATACTCATAGATAAGTTATCCTCGGATAAACTTACCCTTGAATTTTTAACCAAAAATATATCACCCCTGAATAAGTCAACCCTCAAAATGTTCATATATTTCAATTTTCACAGTTGTCTTATTTGTGGGTAATGCTTGGATTATCCATTTTTCATGTTATTTTGATAAAAATTCAAGGGTCAGCTCATCTGCAGATGGGGCTAAATGCAGTATGGAATACACAGATACATTTAAAAATAACCCCATCCATGGCTAAGGCAAGCCCTATTGTTTGGATACATTTTGGCATCTAAAATTCTTGGCATCTGCAAGTATACTGTATATGATAATTTTACAAAGGAGGGCTGATTTTATTTATTTTGCCACCACCTAAGTACTGTTTGATCATTTGTACAGTACATTGTAGTATACCTTCTAATTCTTCTTAGACATTTTAAAATAATTATTTTGTTTCTTTTTTATCATCTTTAATTGGGATTATCTTGTTTTATTTGTTGGTCTATAACAAAAAAAATGGTTAAATGGGGCTGAAAGTAACAGAATGACATTTCACAGAGATGAATTCTTCATTTAAGAAACAAAATCAAAGTATATAAAACAGGGGCACAATTTTCTGTTCTGCTTTAAAAGGAGCATTTTCTACCTTCTGTTGGTTCGAGAATTGCTGGCTGGTTTCCCTGCTGCACTTAATTTTCTTGTAGGCCAAATCCTGCACCTGGATTAGCTATTTGGCAGGGACTGGAATGCCCCCGACCACATTTTCTTTGCTTTTTCTGAAGAACACCAGCTGCAGATTCTGTTCCAGCAGGTTTTCCTTATTAACAAACACATTGCCTACAACACTTGCCTTAACATGCAGTGTATCCCCAGTTTCAAATCAAACAGAATTCTTAAAAAAACATTGTTTTTTTTCAATTATTGGTGTTTTGTTCCTGAACACCCTACATTTCTGTTTGATTTTTTTTAATATTGTATTTATTACAGCCTTCTTACTACTTTAATAATCCTATCAGTCTCCAAGTGCCTGTAAAAATGGTTAAATGCTGCATATGGGGTTTCATAAAACAAAAGCCCAATGAAAAAGTAGGTAGTTCGGGGAGAGAAATATAGTAATAAAAATGTTTTCCTGGATTTTGAAGAGGGAATGTTCTGAACATTAACACAAGTGTTACAATTATGATACTAGGAAGGAAATACCACTGTAATAGAATTTGCAGCTAGTATTATTCAGGAAAAACAGGGACAATAAAAGAAGGGAATGTTTATTTTAAAACTGTATTTATTCATTTCATTCATTCATTCAATTTATTTTCTGTAGTCACCCATCTCAGTCATTGGTTGTTGTGTCTGAATCTCTGTGCATTTGATTGGAATTTTTCATATCAAGTTGAGTTTAGCTTTGTTTGCACATCTATCTATGCATTCATTATGTCAATTATAAATTGTCCATTTAGGAGGAAGTGGGTTTTAAACTCCAAACTGAATAACTTGCAAACTTTAATTATTAACTGCCAGTGTCACTTTGTATGTGAGATGTGTGGTCTCTAAATTCGATAAATAAATTGCATCTAAAGCATCTCAGTCCAGACAGGATTTCATTAAACCAGTTTATAATCAAACTGGCATGAGCACAGAGTAGAAGCTTAAATAGTACTTGTAGTTGTACCTCAAACCCCTTTTTGTTATCAATCTCAAATCACTGTTACAAAAGGATCAGCAAGTCAGCTTCTAACACACTGGCTTGATTGTATTCAGCCACAAGGCTCCAACTCTAGTTTTTCTCAGTTACCTTCCCTGTGGCTTCTTTGCTCTGTTGGCTCCCATCAGTACATCCCAGAAACCTATTCATTGTTGACTGAATGGCAGTGCTTCCATTTTAGATTTAATGAAAATACAAACAGCTGTTGAGTGTTTTGCTATACTATAGAACTTGGTTCCGCTGGAGAATGACAGGCAGAGCATGGATCAGGCTTCTGTCTTAGAACGGAAAAATGTCTGTGGTCATGAGGAATATCAAATAATGCAAAAAAATATCACTTGCATCCACTCTTGTAAAAAATAAAAGAAAAACAACATAAATCTTGGTGGTGTTGTCAACCTCTTTATCTTAGGCAAAAGTATTTTGATGGGTATGTTTAGGAAGAAGTTCAGTGTGTTGAAAATGTTACCCTTCCTCCTTGTTTGACACTCTGACTCTGGTTCATACACTTTTCAAAAAAAAATTCAATGATGAAAGAACAAGACATGAACGCCATGGTATGAATAAGGTAGCTTTAGCAATCATACAACATAAATAAAGAAGAGTAAACAAAACATGTGCCAAATCAGCAATTAGTCTTTGGTCAACAAGTCATACTTTTCCAGTCTCCTGGAAAATTAAAAACAAATAGAAAAATCTGAATGCATTAACAACCAACTCTTCTCTTGTTATTTGAATTTGCTTCTTGAAATACAAGATGTCTCTCCATCCTGAGGATTGTGTGATTATTTCAGAGCAAAAGAACTGTTAAGAGAAGAGTGAGCTGTAATAATGGAAGAGGAAAACCAAAACACATCAACTACTCAAAAAGTCCCCATTCAATTAACTTCTGCATTTGATATGACCAGTGCTTTTTTTGTAAAAGAAAAAGGTGCTGGAACTCACACATGTCATACAACCCACCTTGCCTACCCTACAAGGTTCCATCCAAAAACAGTGCCGGAACTCCGTTCTGAGTGTTCTATGAGAAAAAAAGCCCTGGATATGACTAAACAAATGTAAATACTATATGCCAAAGGACAAGAAGCACATTGCATATTGTTTATTGATTGTGACATTGACGAATTCTATCTACTCTGACAGAACTTACCAACAGTGAAATCTTTCTTCTAACTATGGAGTACTGGGCTGGAGGTAGGAAAGCACCTGAGATGCAGGCAAGACAGCGGGTGAGAAGAAGCAACAGAACACAACAGGAATTGCATGGAGAAGGAGAAAGAAATTCTTCTCAGTACTTCTCTGCGTCTTCCACAAGAGCCTGGATTTATTAATATCAACTTTCAAGAAGCTTCCTGCTGCTTGTAGAGATGGAGGTCAAGGATATGAAGGGACCGTGGGCAGAAAACTGCCTGCCTCAGTATCCTGTTATCCACATGTCTATGAGCTCATTCCAGTTAGCACTGCCAAGGACTGCAAGGAACCAGCTAGATAAGGAAGACTCTGCCTTGGCTTGGGATGTTCGGATGTTCTCTAAGATTGACTAGGGAGTACACCAATAAACAATGCTTTTGCTGTGCGTAATTTCCTGCTTGTTAAAACTGTATAAATACAATAAACTCTGCGTAGGCAGACAGACATATTTGGGACACCCTGCGTTGACTGGTCTCTGAATCCCGCAGCTGCTTCCCTGAACTCATTTAAGGAGGGTATGTATTCAACTGCCCAGCAAAAAGAGGAGAAAAGCCCTTCAGATGGTCATTTATTCCATCCTTCAGCCCCTGCTATTAGCCTGCTTATTTCTCCCCTTCAACTGAGCATGGAAAGCCACAATAGCTGATGCAGAAAACAGACTTGAGTGAAAGCAGAAGAAGCTCTACCTTCTCTGAGTTAGAGGACAGGAAGCTTTTCTGTTTATGCAAGAAGCAGATAATAGCCACAAATATTGCCAATGAACCTACTGAGCCCAGCAAAGATTGATTTTATTATTATTTGTTTGTTTATTTGAATTCTTTGCTGTCCACCTTCAATGGACTTTGATGCAACTGATGAGATGCCTGATCTAATTGGGGTGGGCGTGATCTGGCAACTATTGCTACTCCCAACAATAGCTGTCAACACTGCACATTCCTAGAGAAAACAAAAATCAGGGAGGACTAAGCAAATAAAAAAGTACTGCTGCTCCTTAAAATTAGATGTGCCAGGATTGTTGACCCACTTGATCAGGAGTCTAAGAAACTTCTTTGCATTGCATGATATCTAGCAAATGAAAATAATAAAAGATAGAACAATAGAGAAAAAAATAGGAAGTAGAAATTTCCAAATGACACATTACGGACATGAAATATCTAATGATGATAAAATGAAGAGAATTTTTTTTCTTAGGAATGCAAAGACAGAGGGTGCCACATTCTATATTTCTTTCAAATTCTTCCAGTCTAATGTTGAAGCCACATTGAGCTGTACAGAAATAAAGACCTAAGAAAAAATAAACAAACATTTGATGTTCTAGGAGAAATGGGCAAATGAACAGAAAGCATTCCAAAGTAAAGACCTCTAGTCAATCAGAATAGAGCTGGAAGGGACCTTGGAGGTCTTCTAGTCCAACCCCCTGCTCAATCGGGGGACCCTATATCATTCCAGACAAATGGCTGTCCAGCATCTTCTTACAAGCCTCCAGTGATGGAGCCCCCACACTTTCTGAAGGCAAGCTGTTCCACTGGTTAATTGTTCTCACTGTTAGAAAGTTTCTCCTTAATTTCAGGTTACTTCTCTCCTTGATTATTTTTCATCCATTGTTTCTTGTCTTGCCCTCTCTGGTTCTTTGGAAAATAAGTTGACCCCCCCTCCTCTTTATGGCAACTTCTCAAATACTGGAATATTGCTATCATGTACCCCTAGTCCTTCTTTTCTCTAGACTAGCCAAACCCAAATCCTGCAACCGTTCTTCATATTCAAATCAGGCATTATATTTATTGACATTGAAAGTGAAATAGAAGATTTCAAGTGTCAGATTGTGCCAGGTTTCAAGTCTGCAGGACATTACTCTGTTATTCTGGATTATATATTTGATGTCAGCCATAAGGAGCTGTAACAAAAAAAAAGATTCTAGTGAAAATATCTTTCCAGCGGGTAGTATCAGAATTTATTTTCTATAATTTATTTTTTATTAAAGAGTTTTACAAAAACAAAGTTTTACAATATATCCCCAAATCCCCCCCACCCCAAACCCGCCCACTTCCCCCCCCCCACTTCCCAGAGCTAAATACAGGATTATAGTTATAGTAATCATATTCGAAATAAAAAAATATGCATAATATACAATTAACCAAATTCATAATGTGCTTTAACTCCCCTTTAACATAACTACAAACAAAGTACCAATAACAATATCCCACTAAAATCTACTCATAAGCTAAATGGAACTTTTTAGTCCCATATTTGTTCTGAATATAATCTATCCATCTCCTCCAAACTGTAATATATTTCTATAATTTATTGACAATGATATTTCAGGAGCTGGTATGAGAAATATACATCTAGAAAAACTAGAAGATATGGGAATAATAACAGCTGACATGATAACAAGGGCTATGATAATAGTGCCAGCATGGAAAGAATGAATATAAGAATACACAAAAGGATCTGAGTGATGCTGTATCTACTTCTAGTGATCCTGTTGATTATTTTAATACAAGCCGAAGAATCTTTGCACTGACTGATTGCTGACAAATATTGAACCAACAGCTAGGAACATCCTTTTTGAAACTGAAATCACAGAGTGTGATAAGAATGAAAAATCAAGTAGAGGCAATGAAGTTTATCAAATATTAAATGGGAAGCTAGATGATTCCTTCCTTTCCATTTTGGAGGATAATGTTTTAACAGGAACCGTAGCAGAAGGAAATAGAATAACCAGAAACATGTACCAAATTTCAAGTGTTGTGCTTGAGATACTGGTTGAAATAAACACTGCAAGTGAGATGCTTGAAGACATTGACCTTGATATATCAGGAACAATGAAACAACCAAAGCAAAGCCAGGCCTACAGTCTTACTGGTCAGATGAGGGATTTCAAAGGAGTTTGAAAAAGTTCTGAAAAGTGCCCAGAAATTCTCAGAGGAATTTCACACTGAAATATTTCACCATTCATTCAAAAATATAAGAGTCACTGAAGGAGAGAATATTTTGATTAAAAGACAGGATAATCCCATATGAGTTACCAAACAGCAATTCACAGCTGAAATCTTCTACCAGCTGCTATATTGTGCATTATAGTAAGCTGAAAAATATTCCCTGCGGTTCTAGAAATATAGCATTATATCTGCAATGTGATATGATTTTTCACTCTACCCAAAAAAGATTGATAGCAACAATGCAGAGCACTAGTTTGGTCTAGTAGTTAAGGCATCAGGCTACAAACCGGGAGACCATGAATTCTAGTTCTACCTTAGCCATGAAAGCCAACTGGATGACCTTGGGCCAGTGACTCTTTGTCAGCCCAATCCACCTCACAGGCTTATTGTGATGGGGAAAATAGGAGGGGGAAGGTGTGTTGAATATGTTTGCCACCTTGAATTATTTGTGAAAATAATAAAAGCGGTATGCAAATTAAATAAATAAATAAGGCATAATGTTGAAACATGATATCATATGCAATGTTGATGAGGATTAATTGAAATCTCTTTCAAAATACTTTTCAGCAGAACCAGATCCAAAGCTTTCCTGGAATATATAGTACGAAAACAAACAAGATGACCATGTAATTTCAAATCACAGAGCAGGAACAAACTCCAGATTATTTTTTTCTCAATTTCATGGAACTCAAAAATGCTACTAGACTCCCTCAATCCCTCCCTTCCATAAAATGTCATGGCAGGTCATGGTAGTATTTCCATGTCTAACCAGATCCACATTCACTACAGAATTCTCAAATGGGCACGGAAAAAAAATACATCACAGAACTTCTAATAAGAAGAAACAACTGAAAATAATTATGGTTGTTGGGACTCCATAGCACCATTCAAACCACGGTGGAACACATCTCATTTTTCTTGACTTTTCTGGGTACCTTAATTCTTTGATTTGCTTTCAAAACAGCCTCTTGCTTTATAGCAGAGAAAACCAGGAGCCTTTCCCACTCAACTACAACAAGATTTTATAATGAATCTCAAGTCATTGGGTTTCTGGACATGATACTGTGCAGCCATAATGCAAACCCTTTGCTTCTACACAATGAACCCAGACTTTCAAAGAAAGTTTTATTTGTTTTATTCCATTGGACAAGTTCGTACTGCATGACTTGCTGAGAATTATTGTTGCTTTGCCTCAGAAAGTCGAAATGTCTTCTAATGTGGCATGCTATAGAACAATCAACTCTGTTGACATCCAGAACTATTTTCAATACAAGCCATAAAGGTTTCTCAAGCAAAGAAAATAATACTGTAGCTGTGAATCAACCCACTTTAGCACTGGCTTTGTCACAGAGAGATGGCAATATTGTCTAACAATTATAGTGCTATGGACTATTGAGATAATGGATAAAAAATGAATATATATAAGTATCATTATTAGATGGTTGTTCTTATGTTGCTATGAGAGAAAATGGGTGACCATATGAGTGATAATGAGGATGGTGATGGTGATGGTGATGATGATGATACACACAAAATGCAAAGTCAAGGCTGCCAGCTCTTTAGCTGGTACTGTCCTTTGTATGCATCAAGTTTCTCACAAGAACCTAGGATATCATAAAAACTTGGTATAGGATGCATGCAGATCCAAGTTATAACTGACATAAACAATTGTTTCTCAATTCTGTTTGATAAAGACTCTAATATAACTATGGTTATGATCAATGTTTATGTTCCTAACTTAGACAACTCTGCCATGTATCACAATCCTTTATAAGGGTTTCTGAGGTTAGTTGCTTGCTAAGGACTCTAGTCTTCCCTGTACAGTATACAGAATTGCCTTCCTTTGGAATGTATTAGGAGTCCTCCTTATAGCCAATTTTGGCTGAAACTTCAGAATTATAGCCTTAATAAAGAATTTGCACCAAATTGTAATTAGCTGCTGTGTACAGTAGGGACGTGGTGGCTCAGTGGGTTAGGACGCTGAGCTTGTCGATCAGAATGTCGGCAGTTTGTCAGGTCGAATCCCGAGTGCCGCGTAACAGAGTGAGCACCTGTTACTTGTCCCATCTTCTGCCAACCTAGCAATTCAAAAGCACGTAAAAATGCAAGTAGAAAAATAGGGACCACTACAGTGGGAAGGTAACAGCGTTCCATGTGCCTTTGGTGTCTAGTCATGCCGGCCACATGACCACGGAGATGTCCTTGGACAAGCACTGGCTCTTCGGCTTTGAAATGGAGATGAGCACTGGCCCCTAGAGTCGGAAACGACTAGCACGCATGTGCGGGGTAACCTTTACCTTTACTTTACAGTAGGTCCAGTGGGATTTACTTCCAACTAAATATTTGTAAAATTAGGTTGATGAAATTTCTCTCTCATTCTGGTTTTCTGGTCTTGTACAGTGATATCTATGCATGGGATGGCATTGAGTTCTGCCCCATTAATTAACAATATTCATGGTAATAGCATAAAAAAAGGAGAAGATAGGCAGAGAGTGAGAATGAACAAACTAGCAGGAGCTGATTCTTAACAGTAAATTAACTACAAAGTTCAATAAGAATCAAGAATTACTTTTCCAATTATGATTATTTTAAAGGCAATTGCTAGGATATTTTAAAATTGGGGTATATTATTTTTCCTCTCCTATGGACACATTTTTAAAATTAGGGCTGGGAGAAGCTTTGATTGAGAGATTTGATTCAAAGATGATTTGTCTTCAGACTGAATTGACATTCTAATCCAGATCAGAAATTTGAATTAAATTGCCAAACATGTTATTTATGGTGAGTGTTTCTCCGGCATTTAAAGAAAGTATTTTATCAAATCAATTTGGAAATCCAAATTGCATTGACCTAATTGACTATATGTGTTGCATGTCCAAAATGAATTAATTTTCATTCTCAATGGTTCAAATTGGATCAAGGTTAATTTGTGCACGCTTAAAAAACCATGCCAAATAAAGCCTCTTTATTTCCGTTTCTTTGATCCCTACAAGGAGAAAATAGAAAAAACAAACAATAGAAAGAAAAATAAGAAAATATGTTTTTGATCCTTGATCCAGTTTTTTGTAAAAAGTAGAGGATGATACAATATGGGAGACAGAGACTGGAAAAATGAAGACTGATTCAGTTCAGAATTAATAGTATATGTCAATGAAAATAAATGTATCAGGAGATAAAATATACATTTCTCATATAATTAGTTTATTTATTTATGGGACTTATATGCCGCCCTATCTCCTGAAGGACTCAGGGCGGCTCACAACAATAAAACAGCTATAAAAAACAGTAATACAAATATTAAAAAAGAATTAAATTACGAAGCCCCATAATTAATTACTAAAACCAATAAAATTAAAACAATATTAAAAACCCCCATCCTCAGTCCAGGTCGGCCAGTTGGAAAAGATACGTCTTTAGGTCGTGACAAAAGGACCGGAGATCTGGGGACATCCAAAGTTCTCGGGGGAGCTGATTCCAAAGTGCAGGTGCCCCAACAGAGAAGGCCCTCCCCCTGGGGGTCACCAGCTGACACTGTCTAGCCGATGGAACCCTGAGGAGACCCTCTCTGTGTGAGCGCACAGGGCATAGGGAAGTTGTTCCTGGCAGCAGACAGTCCTGTAAGTATCCCGGACCTAAGCCATGTAGGGCTTTATAGGTAAGAACCAGCACCTTGAACCTCACCCAGAGGACAACCGGCAACCAATGCAGCTCACGCAGGAGGGGTGTAATATGGGAGTATCGGGATGCTCCCATCACAACCTGCGCGGCCACATTCTGCACCAGCTGAAGCCTCCTGGTGGTCTTCAAGGGCAGCCCCATGTAGAGAGCGTTACAGTAATCTATATGGGAGGTAACGAGTGCATGAGTGACTGTACGTAAGGCATCTCAGTCCAGATAGGGGTGCAACTGGCGCACCAGGCGAACCTGGGCAAATGCCCTTCCTATCATACTGTAAATGAGAAATTCAGACGGATTTCCCTGATCTTGTTTTTAAAGTCTTCTTTCTTATTTTCCCCTTTCACTTCAGTGCTATGCAACCCAATTTGTCTTTTGTCATTCCAAGGATTTATTTATCTCAAACTTTTCAATACTGACTGGGAATGGTAGGAGCAGCAGTTCCAATACCTCTGAAGAATGTTAGGTGGAAGAAGCTGATTTCCACCTGACAGTGGAAATAAATGAGCAATGGCTGCATCCACTAGCTATCTCTGCTTTAAGAGTGAAAGACAAAAATGGTCAGGAGATCCCTTCAAGAGGAAATGAACAACCCAGGCAAATATGGCAGTTGCTGCTCTGCTTTGCTTTTATTCATTCCCCAAAATGGGGAAGGGGAAAGACTTTATTTTATAAACCACAGTAGAGATAAGCACTCGTGGTTCAGATAAGGCTTGCAGGCTGCACTTAGATTTCACAACTTAATTCAAGTTTTTCATTATTCTTTAATTATTTCCACAATCCACCATTTTAGAAGCTTTGTAATGCCATATCCAGACAGCTCCTTGAGGTCATTTCCACCAATATTGTCGAACATTATACACATATATACACAAACATCAATCTTGGAGATCAAAGTACCAAAGTTGTGAATAGTACACCTATTATAGTGAAAAAAATCTACTGTATGCCAGCTCTTATCTGAAATGATCAAGATAGGGACAGATTGTGATGGAGATAATCTGCAGTATATGATCACTAAATCAGTAATGACTTGATGGCTTAGAATTAATCACTCAATGCCTGCTATTTAAAAAGGATAACTTATCTGCATGCTGGAGATCTATTCTATGCCAAATAGATATAACTTGACAAGAATGGCTGGGCCCAAGGAGACAGGGTCACCTGAAGCCCTCAAGATGTTCTCTTGAAGTTCCTGGAGCCCCTTCTGACTACAGTTACTGAAAGCAGCAGCATGGTTCTCCCATCATTTTGAAACAGAAAAAATAATACTAAAGTAGGTTTTAATTAAACAAGAACAAAAAAGAAAGGCATCTAAATTTCTCCTCAAAGCTTACACACGCACACATCCCTATTCCTGATGATGTCAGTGGCATAGCCCTGTACACTATGGTCATTGATCTTATTAAAGGCAGTCATTAATTACAAATGATTGCTCAATGCCATTTTAAACAAACTGTTCCTTACTGAACAGTAACTATAGCAATAATAACCCTTTTAATGAAAAGACATCAGTACATTATTTGAAAACAGACTGGCGATCAGAGAACAATGCTCAAATGCAAAGACACAAGGCAAGAAGCATTTCTTACATGCAGCTCAGACAATGTACTCGGAAGGAAGAACTACAGAAGGTGATTTCATCCCTGCCAGGGAAATGAGAAGGTTTCTTTGTATATTCAGAGACCTAAAATAGGCAGAAGAACAAAAGGCAGGCATTTTTGATCACAGAACAGTTGAAGGAAACAGACTTCCCTCATGAATTACTAAGGAGACTATTTACTCACCTCACATAATTTCCAATAATAAAAAGGGAAGGGAATTACTATTCAGACTTTTAAATGTTGGAAGCAGAGTATTTCAAACAAGATCAAATAAGGTTGTCAAGTGAATAGATAATACATGGTGCTATCAGCTTCTGTAAACTACTCACCATCCATCCGTACAGGAATGTTGTTAAAGCCATGGGATGCAAAGTTGAAAGAATAAGTTACATGCTCACATGAGTAACCAAGAAAATGCTGGAAGGAATTTAGTCTGTGTTGAAGAGCTCCATAATATTGAAACATACATGGGGTGTTGTTTGCATATACTTTGATGTCAATCTATATTAAATACAGCAATATATTAAAAAGTCTGGTGGTTAATAAGGATGATGAAGAAGTAATGAGTAGTCCCTTCTAGGTAAAATTTCAGAGTGTTCTATCTTCTATTTTTTTCTTAGCAATATTGAAGTCATCAGTTAATTTTTTAAACTAGATATAGCTCATGAAACATTCAGAAGAAAGAACAAGGCAGTATGCTGAAGCATCGGCATATAATATTCAAAATGAGAATACATCACCTCAAACAGCACCCTCATTTGTATATACAATAAGCAGAACAGCTTTTGTTAGAAGGTTTCATTAATGATCAACAAAGAATTAGTGTTATGGAAGTCATGTTACATGGAGTTATGGCACGTGGCTTTTTCTAGCGTATCCTTACACCTAGCTCTTTGCTATTGTATCAAATTAGAAAAACTGATTGCAACTGAGACTTCCTTGCTTTGTTAACAAGGAAGATAACATCATTATGTTTACAAAGAATACAACATTAAGCTAATGATTGTCAAAACAGTAATACCTAGAATATGTCAGAAATGAAAGGAGTATAGAATGCAATACTCCCATATCATATCTGTAAAATCTTCAAAACATCTCTTTACCTCTTGTTTCCCCAGTTTTGTTAGAACATCTTTGCCTATGGAGCATTCTGCAGGGACACTAGGAAATCTTCAATGGTATGCACAGAAGTTATGATATGTGTGTAACTTCACCACTGTAGGATAATATGCCACTTTTGAAGTCCCTCAGTGATCTTATCAGTGAAGATAGGAGCATTCTTTTTAGCTATAAAATCCTAAAATGTATCCTAATAGGGCAGTTTTCCTACGAGATCTCTGAGTTTTTTTTGAATGTCTTTCTAAAGTCCCATTCCTAATAGAGTTTTAGTTAGTGAGGAATCTTCATTAATCCTCCAATTTCAGAAAGGGATCTCTAGAGATGCAACTCTTCTTATCCACTTTTAAGAGGTTATTTAAGATAATCTACATTTTTTCCTACCAGTTCTCATTCATCCTCATTGAAGAAAAATTGCTGGAAAGAATGCTTTCAAAGGAAAAACAAAACAAAATCCTTCTGATATATTCTCTTGGGTAGACTGTGGAATCATTGCATTGATTCAGTTACCAGACAGCTATAGAATGTATACAATTAATCCCATCTTCCTCTGTATAATTAACTCTGCAGTGGTATACAATTTTTATAAGGAGGGCTGCCAAAATTCTAACTTTTTTGCCACCTAATGGTTGCCCAGAATTTGACAGCTGAGATTTAGAAAATCTACCTCTCACTACAATTAAATCCCAAGGGAAGGCTTCATGATCAAGCTCCTCTCACAGGACATTTTTCCTAGCAATTGTAGTTCTAAAGTAGGGATACCACAGTTTCTGCTAAAGTATACTCTTGCCTTTGAGAAACTGGGTATTTGTCCTTCCCTTAGAGAAATTCTGAGTTGTCTATCCAGTGTTTTTCTGCAAAATATTTGGAGAATCTGAAATGATGTTTTCCTGTAGTTTTGTTGTTGAGAGTGAAAGATTTGGTAGTGATCTTTTAATTGGCTTTATATTAAGTAAAGAAGCAAGCAAGTAAGTCTGAACTTATTTTATACATAAGATAGCCTATCTTATAAGTGGGATAACATTTTAACATCTGTTTTAGTTTATAGATGCAAATGGGGAAAAAACATTTAATGATCACCTACTTAAGAGTGAAGACTCTAAAGGGAATAAAATGATGGTATTTAGTTCAAGGAAAAATTAGAGATCTTTACAATTTGCACTTGAATGGATTTTCTTTAATGGATTTCCTCAGTAGTTTACAAGAGCAGGTCTCATAATGGAAAGGGTGCTGTTTAAACAAGCAATAAAATTTATTAACTTTTAGAAGCATGAAATGTTCCTTGGGGCCCAAGATGGTACAAAAACATTACTCAGAATGGAAATCACAGCCTATAAAATACAGAGATTCAATGGTAGTTATTCCTGTTTGTCCACCTGTCTATTTATCTTTGTTCATCTACTTCAAGTTAATTAAATTGTTGTCAGTCTTGGTGCTAGCAACAGGAACAAGAAATGGGAATAGTAATCAAGCTGAGGTAGAACTGGGCTAGAAACAGTCACAAATTTATTGGCAAAAACTTGTTGTGTGGACATCAAGCTCTCCTTGCTCCCCATTATTTGATATATAGGTCCCTGAGGTATGAGGAACCAGGGTAGAATGTTATATCAACTGTGTATCCTTAAAAATACCTTAGAACAACAGGACATGATGAATTCCTATAATCTTGTTCTCTGTTGCAGGGAACTGCAACTGTTGTATACCTCAGGGGTCACCATGTGTGAGTTGGGCAGTCATATAAATCTATGTAACAAATAAATAAATTGTAGGCCCAAACCACTGAAGGACACTAGGTTGCCTAACTTGGCTATATCTTTTTAATCTCATGCCATCATATGCAAATAATTTCCTTTTTTTAGCCAATGGCATGGAGAAGAAACTATAGATGCAGAAACGTAAGAAGACTCTTCATATTTACTAAGATCATTGATCCACCTACATTAATATTATCTCAACCAACAAGCAGAAATTCTCCAGAGATTTTGACAAAGAGGTTTTTGTTAGAGTTGCCCAGCCTAGTTAAGTAGGTTCCTACAAATCAAAGCCATTTCTTCACACAGAGAAAGATGAGCTAGAACTTGCAGGACTTCTTGACGTGTCTCATATTTCAGTCTCTGATGGTACCTACTTATCTGAAGAGAACTAGTCTTCTAAACATTTGTTGACCTCACACTTTTAAAGAGATGCAACCTCCTCACTTCTCTTTTCATTTTCCCTCATCATCGGTCATTTCACTTATCCTTCTGTCTGCCAAGTGAGGAGTTTCATTTCTTCACTTGCTTTTTTTTTTAGTAAGACATGATGAAAAGCCTTTTGTAGGTTCTTGGTCACCTTCCTCATGACTTGCTGAAGTAATCACAAGAAAGCAAAGCAACAAAATGGTCACAGAGCAATGCAAGAAACTGAAGTAATTGTTTTGTTTATCCTGTAAAGAATCAGAGGTCCCCCAGTTCAGGTCGACTCCATTTGAATACCAGAAAATCATCTTCTGAATAAAACTTATATAATTACACTCTTGGTTACAACCAGAGGATGTTTTAAAAATTCATTTTAGTAAGTATTACCCCATTTTTCTTTTATATTATATTTCTTTCCCTAAGCTTCCTAATTTTCCCTATCCTTTTTCTTTTCTTAATTCTATATTTCATTTTTTCATTAATTTTCTAGACCCCTGAGGAAGAAGAGAATAAAACCTTTCTACTTCAAGAACAAGGGGGAAAATGATGAAATGATGCCTTGCTGGACAGAGTAAAAAGAAAAGCACGGGAAAAATAGGAAGTTCAGGGTATTAAATAAAGTACTTTTTAACAGTTTCTGCTGAGTGTCAAACCAGCAAATCCTATATTTTATGCAGTTATAACAATTGTGGTATTTTAGTTTTTGTATCAAAAGCTCTTCACGGGGAGACAACACAAAAGAAGTCATCTCAGGAGTTTGAGCACCAAGTTTAACACTAGTTGTCTCAGAAGTCTAGATGACCTTGAACTGCAATTAAATAGATAAGGGCATTTTGTTTCTTCATCTAGATGCTAAAAGATTGGCATGACATTAGTTCATTGCTAGGTAAAATGGTAAGCAATAGATTATGAACATGAAGCAGTTTTGATTTATCACCTTTTAATCTGCTATATAAAATTCTGGAAAATTTTAAAACACAAAATACATATTTTACTTTGAAAGCATCTATCAATAATACTATACTAATGAATTCTCTCAACTGTTCTACTTTCAGTCAGCATAGGCAAGAGCTCATTTCAGTTGATCTTCCCACTTGAAAATAAAAATAAAATTATACAGTACATAGAATTAGCAGGGACATTTTCTCTGTTTGAAGACTAAGCTTGATATAGAATCTAAACAATTTCAAGACTTTGCATGAATCTGTTTTAAATGTAAATAGGAAGTTTAGGTACAGACTTGACTGGAAATGATGAGGAGAACTCTAACCTTTTGTTCCTGTCTGGTTTCAAAGCTTTTCTTTGCAAAAATAAAACAAGCTCAACTGGAGAATTATTCAAGATATCAAAAGGGGCAAATTTAAATACAGAGCTCCAATGAATCAGTTTATTCATTTCAATGTTTGAATTCCAGTTAACCTTTTGAAAAAGGAAAATATAAGGTGATTTATGCAATTCAACAATTTGCAGCCACCACAACAAATCTATCCATTCAGCATATTTATATAGTTGTACAAATATGTAACCCTGGGCAGTAGCCATCCAAAAACAATGAAAAATGAATTAACTAAGCAGATAAAGTAAACAGATACAATAAATAGATAAAACCCAACAAAGTGGGGGAACAAACTACACTTAATCTCATATAGCTACCTTGCAGGATCTCTCTGGGATCCCCAAAGCTGGTGAAAACCATTCTGTTGTAAGGGCTTTCCAGAAGGCTACATTTAGGAATAACAGATCTGAACTGCCTAAATTCAGGTGTCCACCAGATAAGAATAATAACACCAAGCTATTCTCTCTCTCCCTCCCTCCTCCCCCCTCTCTCACACACATTTCTCCTTCCTGGAGAAACACATGGATACTTTAAATCCTATATCTACAGAAAGCAATTATGCTTGGAAGAGTTAGTGGTAGAAGAAAACCTGGCAGCCAAAGAACACCGTGGCCGGACACCATCAAAGCTGACACCAAGCAGAGCATAGGAAAGCTCAAAGAACTGGTGTAGGATTAGAAGATGTGGAGAGACCTGGTCCATAAAATCATCAAGAGTCAGACTCAACTGAATGGAGAACATCATCATCACCACCACCACCATCAACAACTTCATCATCATTATGCCATCTAAGGCTACCAGTCTATATTCTAACACAACATGGAACCAATATGTACAATAGTAATTACCATTAATACACAATAGCAAAGGAAAAAAGAAAGATAAAAGGGTTAAATTTAAAGAAAAGGAAGTGGGAAAAACAGGAGGCTTGTATAAGACAGTAATCAAAAAACAATAGTTTTGAAGAAAACCTGTCAAGGTCTGAGGACCTAAAAAAGAAAAATCAAAGTGAAGGCAAATATACATGTCCCAGGATAATGTTGCAGAATCCAATCTGAGTTGGTCACTGGGACCAGAGGTTTATTCTTCCAAGCTTTTGGACGTGCTGGAGCCCATCCACTTGTCTCTTTCCATGATGTGTGCACTGGGATGTTCTATACATAGTATTTATGTGACACTTGGATGTGTGTGACTTTTGGTTGTTAATTGGGGTGTTGATAGCCAGTTATTAAGTAATTGCTTGTTGTTTCCTTGTGCTGCCACATGCTTGGCTCCAAAGCACCTGGTAATCTGATCGCAAGTCAGCACTCCTATTGCCTGACAAGGGACCCATTTCCAAGGCTTCAATCATTTCCCTGGCTATTTTTATCTTTGCTCAGCCAACAATTGTAGCAGCTACAAAATCAAATGCATGTAAGTATCTGATTTTTGAACCTGCCTTCTGAGATATGTGGCACAGTAGCCCTTTATTGATACCACTCAGGGAAGGAAATGTACCATAAAGGGGCCAATTAATGTCCAACAAATATATGCACCTCTTGATGTGTTTTCCCACTGAAAGCAATGAGAAGGTTTCCAATAAAATGCCAGGATTGGGGGAAGGTGAAAAGTATTGCTTCTCCTTTGTCCCCATAGCTTTCTTTCTTCTTTCCGCACATTGCTAGTAGTTCTATAAACACATTATTTTCCTTTATACATAGTTGCTGAATTGATAATCATGCTTTCAGGACATTAGAAATTCTTCCTTAAAATTGCTTTCATTTATTTCCAGCAACTTTTAAGAGTTTTAAAAACACAGAGTTCTAAAACATCCAGCTGCCTGATTTAATAGGTTATTTGTACCAATTTTGCTTTCCATGGCACGTAGAGTACATGCAACGTTTATAAAGACCCTGCTAATGAATCACCTAATAACAACTATTCAAGCACATATGGGCTGGCTCTAAGGAGGTTTTTTTTCCTTTCCTTACACATTAATGCTGATCTCATTTTTTACATGATGGAAGCCCACAAAGTTAATGAATCTAAAGCTGAAATGAAAGCATTATTCTCAATATATTTTACTAATTTTTCAAAACAGAGGGAAGGTCTTTGTGAATGTAGTTCAAGCATACAGGCATAATATAAATCAATCCTAGACGTGTTTCAAAAAATAACTGTCTGCAGAAAAGAAATAAATGTTCATAAGAAATTAACGAAAGAAATTTAGAAATGAAATGAGATTCCAAGAATATTTTTCATCAGTGATGCCCTTTATTTCAGATCTAGTTGGAGGAAGCGTATGGTGCATTTTTATTAGTTTTGATTTGGCATGCAACATTTCTGCACCTTGGGAATATGGAAAACAGCATAGCAATTAGCTCTTCTGACCGCTATTTGAACTTTGATTAAGAAGTTGTTCATCTTTAGTTCCTCATTTGGCCCTTGACTGAAAAACAAATGAAAAATATATCACTGTGCTACGAAATCACTAGAAAATGATGAATACCCTTGAATGCCTTTTAACTCAGGGATGTCTGTAATTTCTTAATTTTTCTTCTGCATCTAAAGTTCAATAGATGTACAGAGTAGAAAGGAATTAATTGTCTGGAAAAGCTCTTGCAGATATGAAATGGTTCATTTTGTTCACAGCTGCACACAAAAGTAAGAGAGAGGAGTAAAAAAACCCCCAATCTTTTAGGTAATAATCAGAGTAAGGAATAATTAAATAAGATTACAAATCATTCTCATAGAGGTGGCATGTCCCTGAATATATGATGAGCATATGCACTAATTGGCAAATAATGACATAGAAAGTTAGTTGACTTCAGTGCTAATTTAGAAGATCAAAGTGGTCCAAATTCTGTAAGGCCCAGCAGCTGGTTTACACATTGCACTGTATTAATCCACCACAGTAGTTTGTGGGGTATGTAAATCTACTTCATTGCAGCCTTTAGACCACAATGTATGATTTAGCACTAGGGGTTAACCCAGCCACTACCACTTTTACAACAAAATAATGTTAAAGGAAGCCATGGTTTTGCGTGATCCCAACTAGGATTTACATTTTTCACAAAATTGTACTTAGAGACTTCCCTGAAGATTACACCATATCTTAACAGGCAGGATGAAAAGTGGAAAAGAGGGAGAGTAGGGACGCAGTGGCTCAGTGGGTTAGGATGCTGAGCTTGTTGATCAGAAGGTCGGTAGTTTGGTGGGTCAAATCCCAAGTGCCGCGTAACAGAGTGAGTGCCTGTTACTCGTCCCAGCTTCTGCCAACCTAGCAGTTCGAAAGCATGAAAAATGCAAGTAGAAAAATAGGGACTACTATGGTGGGAAGGTAACAGTGTTCCGTGCACCTTTGGCATCTAGTCATGCCGGCCACATGACCATGGAGACGTCCTCGGACAAGTGCTGGCTCTTCGGCTTTGAAACGGAGATGAGCACCGGCCCCTAGAGTTGGAAATGACTAGCATGCATGTGCGGGGGAAGCTTTAACTTTACCTTTACCTTAAGGATGCCATAAGGTAAAAATTTAATTCCAAGTACTACGAATTATGTAAATAGTGAGGTAATTAGAATGCAAGTGATAAATATTCAAAAAGTTTGGGACAACTAATGGAAACAGGTAAATAGGAAGCAACATTGCTCCTTATCCTTTCCCAAGTAAATATTTATTTATTCGACCAAGTTTAGATTTTTTTCCAGTCTAACCAGTTCTGTAGATAATGTGTAAATAAATAAAATGGTAACATAAGAATGTCTCCCCTCCTTTCTTGAAAAGGTAAAAGCTGATGATGCCAAAGGTTTCTTGAAGCACTGTCATGATAAACAATTTCAGGAAAAATTCAGAGATGTTGTTTTTTTCTTGTGGATATAGTTCTGCTCCTTTCTAAGCATTATTTCCCTTCTTTTTAAATGCAGCCTAAATATTCCATGTCTCATCTCTAAAATGGCCAAATGCAGGGATCTTAATAGGTTTCGGGCTCTGTTTTAAATTGTTTTAATAGTTAGACAGTTAGACTGGGAGTGACTTTGCCTTTAGAATTTCTCTTCCCATCATGACCTTTAACTTCCACCAAAGGCAAAAAAAAAAAGACAGAAAGAGAGAGGGGTGGGGGATTTAAAGACTTACACAAACATCTACAGCACAGATACTGCAGAAATTTAATCAGCGTTTATTTCTTCCTTTGCCTTATGCATGCCTACTCCAGAAATGTCCACAGCTTGCTTTTTCCCATGCTAGGTTACAACATTTTTTAAATTTATTGTATCTCACAGAAGACAAATATAGTTTGGAGGAATTTGAAATTCAAAAGTCACAGGAACAGAAGCAGTGTACACCCTCTTCCCTGAACAATTTCTCTACAGTAGTAAGTTATCCCAAAGCTTCCTCTGAACAGCAATATCATCACCACTGAGATTCCACCGCACACATACTGGCATGTCTAGGAACTGTTGGTATCTCCTTTGAAACCCCTAGGTCATCACACCAAAAGTAGCTTAAAATGTTTCTCCACCTCTGCCTTTATCCTCATCTGTATTTGTTTATAAAGGCACCTAATATTCATTGGCATCCAGGGAGCATGTGACACAACATCATAACCCAAGGGTAAAAAGGCAAAACATGTATTTTCATGAAGTATACCTTTCATCTTACTGGCTGTATTGATTCATCTGACATTCTTACATATTATAAATTATGTAAGTGAAGATTAAGGGAAAACATAATTTTAGGTATCACAAAATTAGATAAGCAGAGACTAATACCAAGCTTAGACCAACAATCAAGAAGACACAATACCCCAATCAAGGAACTACCAACTCAGACAATCAATCAGAAAACAACAGCCTAACCAAGGCCCCACTAAGAACATTCCCCACCAACACTGACAGGGCAAGCTACTTGTATATAAACAGAGACTGAACTCCACTCCTTTCTGGCACTAATGATGTTATCAAGTTGAGTAATGAAATGTCTGCAAGAAACCAACCAAAATCAGACACCACCAATAACCCCACATAACAAAATTAGTACAATGCAAAGAAAGTCAAATTGCTGTCTATCAGTCCAAGTAAAATAGAGACAGCATAGGTGACAGGTTGTGGTACATGTTATTTGTATATCAAGTGAAACCTTGTTAGTGTGATTAAGCCATTTCCAATAGTGTCTTAACAATAAACCATGACACTGAGACTGAAGTACCAATATTATAATAGGCATTTTCCTCCCAGTATAGTCATACCTCTAGATTTGTGGATTTTAAAAGTATTTTTAAAAATGCCTACATACATTATACTTGAGTCACAATAATTGGTCTGAAAATTCCTAATAGTTTTAGAGGTAGCCAAAGGCAATACATGCTTATAAACTCATAGGCAGTACAAAGCTTTCATCAGTAAATTAACTACTACCTGACAAACTAATTGAATATATTGAACAGCAGAGAGCTGATATGCAACTGTATAGTTTCTAGCATTCAAGACTCTGGTTTTAATGCTTACACCTGGTTCAAAAAGTCAACCGTTTAATGACAAAATAGAGGCTCTTTATACTCCTAAATACTTGAGTTCTTTAATTTTAAATTTTGCCCTGGTGGCCGCTTTTCACAGAGGAATGACTAAATGATATACAGCTACATAGTAAAAATGATTGCCATGTTATTAGTCAAGAAATTTGATAAAAAAAAGTAAATCCTATGGAGCATACAGATTTGCTGAGGGAGTTAAAGCAAGGAAGGTGCTGTATTAGCTGTGCAATAAAGAATACTGTGTTTAAATGGGCCCCGAAATAGTGTCCAGGAGCAGCTCCCAGGGTTAATAAATAAAAGGATCAACAGTATTATAATTCCATGACTATGATAAATTGGACACTTTTACGTTCTGCGTACACCTTTGCTTACCACTGTGGATTCCCCCTCATGATAAATGTTTCTCAGCAGAAAGAAACTTAAATAATATGTCTGGGTACAAATATGTATAGAAGATATATGCTGATGGCCTTTATATGAATATAAATAAGACATTTTTAGGGATGCATTACACATAGGTATGTTGCTCCTCCAACTGAATCTAAAAAATCTTTGAGCACTGGGGTGGGGAAAATGCATTATTAAACAACTCAATAAAATATTATGTTGCCATTAGGGAATGCATGGCTTCCTCTTCTCCCCTCCCCCCACTTCCTAGGCCAAAGGCCACATGTGACCTTTGAATAATGTGTTAGTAGGCATATTTCAACTGCCACAAAGTAGCACAAGGGATTTGGCAAGAGTTAACTTTGATGTCATTTTTTTTTAAAGGTGGCTTTCTGTCTTTCAAGTTCCCCTTGAAAGCAAGTGCTGGGATTTTCATTTTATTTTAGTTTGCATATAAACAGAGAAACTTGTGTAATATGAAGCAACAGTGTAGAGGCAGAGGGAGTACAAGCCATTTCCCTTTTGTATATACTCAGATTAAAATATCATTTCTGCCTTTCAGCCACTATATAAAGCAGGTTACTTGGTAACTGATTACTCTAAGGTCCTGTTTAAAGAAAAAAGAAGAAAAATCAGTGCTTGTGTTTACAAAATAAAAACATGTGTGTTTATACAATATTGCTTTGATAAAATATAAACACATTTATAATATAATAATATTTGATTCCAGCCAGAAGCTTTGGAATAAATATTACCTTGATGTGAAAGGTTCATGCTTCACATTTATTTAATTCCTTTTCTTCTATAATATTCTCATAATCTATGCATATCTTTTTCTGAATAAATAGTCTTATTTGTTCCAGTAGCATTGGAATCTATCAAAATTTGATTTGATACCATGCATTGTAAATGAAAAATTGGCTATGTATAAAAACACTCATTAAGTACAAATATGATGTCACAATAATTTACTAAAAATTAAACAAGAGACAATGCACACATATTCCAAATCCCCAATTTCAATTAGGACAGCAGAGCTTCTGTGTTACATCCCAATTCCTTTTCATGCTTTATTAGTGTGTCTGTGTGTCTCTCTGTGTATATAATTATAATTATATAGTACTATGCTTTAGTAGCATTAGCAATAGAAACAACCAAGACACGTAAAGTTGGCAGGCTGCAACACAAACTGTGCATGAGGTGCTTATCAATCTTTTCCCTGTCTTCTCTGTGATATCTGCATTCCTCTGCGATTTCCAGAGTAGCTTCTTGTTTTACTGAGATGGTAGGTTGAGTTTCACTGAATGTGCCAGATGTAAAGCAATCTATTTTAATGCAGAAATTCATATTAGTTCCAATGAGATGTAAGCTGAAGATTATATCTGCTGATACTGAACCACTATTGCTGAAAGAAAGAAAAAGTATTTTCAGCAGCACAGAACAATTTAATGTCCCTCTTCTGCTTTTCAATCTTTGAGATACTGGGGAAATCTAATAACTGATATTTTATTATTAATTTTTCAGCTATTGATCCAGAGAAGTAATTTTGTGTGCTCTAGAAATTTTAGATTTCAGTTCTCATTGGCCCCAACCTAACCAGTGTCAAGTGATTGTGGGGATGACAATCCCAAACCTCTGGAAGGTACCAAGTTATTGGTGCCTGAAATGCATAACGTACCGTATTTAGTAGTTGCCATCAGTATTTGCAGTAATTTTAAATAGACAATTATACCAAATGAAACAGGATCAAGACATCCATTCTATAACTTAAAGAAAAACTGAATCATTAACTTGTGGGAGTAGGCATATTTATTTATTTTAACAATTTATTAAACTGGTTTCTCTGCGATGGCTAAATTGACTATTTTGATCTGAAAAAAAAAGACAACAGCAAAATTCCAGCTGACTGGCAGCCCCTTACTTATTTTTTTATTTGAAATATAAATAAACAAACAAACAAATAAATAAAGGTTTATGGTTTTAATGTTTAGACAGGATAGATTATTGACAGAACAGCAGTATGTTGCTACTGTAGATAAGTGATAAAATTGTAATTTATTTATAACTATTATAAAGAAAAGGGACGCGGTGGCTCAGTGGGTTAGGATGCTGAGCCTGTCAATCAGAAGGTCAGCAGTTTGGCGGGTCGAATCCTGAGTGCCACGTAACAGAGTGAGCGCCTGTTACTCGTCCCAGCTTCTGCCAACCTAGCAGTTCTAAAGTACGTAAAAATGCAAGTAGAAAAATAGGGACCACTATACTGGGAAGGTAACAGCATTCCGTGCGCCTTTGGCGTCCAGTCATGCTGGCCACATGATCACAGAGATGTCCTCGGACAAGCGCTGGCTCTTCGGCTTTGAAACGGAGATGAGCACTGGCCCCTGGAGTCGGAAACGACTAGCACGCATGTGCGGGGAAACCTTTACCTTTACCTTATTATAAAGAAAATTGGACGTGAGTTCTTTATATCATTTTTCTTTTTTTCCTATTTTTATTTTACTTTTTTTTCTTGCACTTTTAGCTCTTTCTTTGATTTCTTTCTCTTTTTTTCCTATTTTACATGTTTGTATTAATTTTGATCTTCCTTTAAAAACACCTTTAATAAAACCTATATTTAAATGATTAAATTCATAAATTAAAGAGAAAAGACAACTTAACAGAAATGTGCCATGAATACCTTTGAAGCAGAATCTATTATTAATGTTATCAGTATAAGTACAAGATTTGTTATGAAACTTTGAAGTGGTTTATTTCTACTCTACAAACCAATATACATTCCTTGAACTAAGAAGGATTCTCTGTAGCTCTATCTAAGCAGGAGATATGGCACAACAGATGATACTATATTGCCATAGAAAGCAGCAAAAGAGGGACAAATATTAAAGATCCAAAAATGAGGGATGATTAAATAGTTAATTATTACATATAAAAGTGATCAACAAATCTGCTGCATGAAAAGTATGAAACTTCTTAAACAAAACATCAGAAATGATATCAAAAAAGAGAAAAGATGGTATTTTCAACATTAAAAACAATTGAAAACTGCTAAATACAAATATAAATAAATGCCAAATGTTTCACCTCTGGAATGTAAGAATTGCTTCACTGATATTTTTGTTGTTTACATTCTAAATCAAGATCTGCATTATTAGAAAAGGCTAGATTGAATGTATTGTGTTTTTAAATGTTAAGCCTCTGAATGTTTCTTACTATAAAATAATTAATGTTAGAATTCTAGATGTATCTACCTATAAGCAAATCTTGTTGAGTTCAGTAGTTTCAAGAGCCAGGGAAATCAGGAGATCCAGGCAGTTCAGATGGTTATAAAGATGTATTGCAAGCTTAAGTTCTTTAGAAGAATCTGAACTACTAACAGTTAAAGCAATTTGGCAGTAAATAAGGAATTCATGGTGGGCTGGACTTAGATCTCTTGTAGGCACTAAGGGCCTCATGATTCATGACTGATGATGGACTTGAGCCCTCCTCGAGCTGAGCCTGCTCATCTCCTATAGTACCAATTACTCCCACTTTTGTATACACAGCACTGACCTATAAAGATTATACTCATTGGAAAGTTTACGAAGAAAAAGCAAAGTTCCTCTTTTCCTTGAACAGAATTTTAAAATACCAAAGCTAGATTGCCAAATCTCTGCTGTAGTACATTCCCCAGAGGAACCCTCATAAGTTGGACAGGTCACCTGACCTACAATTGTTCATTCATTTGTAAGCATATCCCTAAAACCAGTTGATCCAGACATTTCTAAAGAAATGAGAGCTGATATTTTTTTGTAAACATTTTGTACTATCCTAAAGGCGCTTTTTCATGAGGCAACTAGACTTCCTTGTTTTTATTTGAAAACATTTCTCTTCTCATCCAAAAAGCTTCTTCAGCTTCTTCCTTTGTGAAAAACCACCTTTGGGATAACTATGACCCAGACGACTTGAGAATCTTTGTACTATCATGCAAAGTACAAATGAACACATAAACACATTTAATATTCTGTCTGAGTGTAGTCTGTCTAACTCAGTATGTCAAGATTGGTTGGCAGAAACACATACAAGTTTGAATTCATCCAAGACCTATCTGGACAGGTCATGAAAAGCATGTGCTCTCTCCCCAAGCTGCAAACCAGTTCCCCATCCCCAAACTCAGTGACAATAAATAATGTGCTTAAAATTATGTATCACGGCTGAAAGAAAAAATAAATTAGATTTTTAAAAAACACAGCGTGACTACAAACGTTAGCTGAAATCTGATGTATTTATTCATCTGATACCAGCAATCTCAGTAATTAACAGTTTTACTTGAAACTTAGGAAAAACGGTGTTTTGTAAATAAACAAACAAACCACTTATGCCATAAAATGCCAGATGGCATGCTACTTTTACTATAACTCAAATATGCAGAAATAGGACATTGATCATCCCAACTTGAAGTCTGGATTAATGCTAAAATGTTGAGACACAAGGGCAACAACACTATGGAGAATATATCTTTGTTTTCTCTGTCTAGGAATGAAATGCAGGTTTTGATTATTGAATGAACAGCAGGCAGAGGTACAAATTCTGAGATTAAAGCTTCACAATTAAGGAAAAGTAAAACAAACTAACCATATGCTGAAATATAAATTTAATTGCATTCTAGAATGTGAGCTTATTTCCATACTGTTCCATTGGCTATGTAAGACACATTTTGTGAGCATTAGATTTTTCTTTAATACAATATTATACATTTTATTGTTCTTATGTCAGAGGTTTATATATGACTTCTCTTATCTGAGAAGTAATATCAGAAATTTAATTTTAATTTAATTTAATAATATTTCTATACCGCCCTTCTCCCGAAGGACTCAGGGCGGTGAACAGGGCAAGAATAAAAATACAGAATTACAAAAATTAAAAAATGATTAAATACATGCCCACTAAAAACAATTAATACATAGTAAAACCCCAATAAAATGACAGTAAAAAACCCCACCAATCCCCCATCAGGCCAGGCCGGCTTGTTCGAACAAGTATGTTTTTAGATCGTGGCGAAAGGAGCGAAGATCGGGCGCCATCCGGAGCTCAACCGGTAACTGATTCCATAGCTCCGGGGTGCCCACAGAGAAGGATCTCCCCCTGGGGGCCACCAATCGACATTCTCTAAGATCATTAGTTCAAAATTTCTGCTGAATATTTGCTCTAACTGAAACTGAATGACTCCCTTTCAACTCTTCTTAGAAAAATTACATGTTCATTTTTCATATTAAAGCACTGGCCATTCCTTCTGCCTGACCTGTCTCTTAAAAAATATATGAATTTTCTTTATTCATGATTTAATTCTATATCTTAAACATTGGAAGCATATGTGATTTTTTTTGACCCAAGAATATTCTGTAAAACAATGGGTACACAGAGAAAATATTCTCAATCAAAATGTTTTTGTTTTTGGCCTTTTTAATAGAATAAAAGAATATATGACAAAAACAGTATTTAAGAGATATATTTTTAATACAGAAATAATGGACCCAAACAAAATAAGCTGTTTAACTTTCTTTAACTCCATTGCTATCTTCTATTTTAGGATTTCCCAAAGTGGTCAATATCCTATTTTTGGGAACACAAAGGTTAATGTTTTGTGTTGTTATTGTTATTATTATAAGACATAATACTATTAGCTAATAGTAACATTATGTTCGTATAATAAATATTTTGGGGGTTCAATGAACTGTCTGAAACCTTATGAAGGGAGTGAGGAGGTAAAGAGTTATTCTATGATGTCCATTTTGTAATAAGAATAGGAATATTTTTTTTACCAGTTTTGAAACAGACCTATGCAGAACCTTAACCAAAATCTAAAACAGCAACAAAAATCTAATTGACCTATAATTTGCACTGGCTGCATTGGGCACAATTGAATTCCTTTTTACAGTACCCAGCAGTAAAACAAAACTAAAGCAATTTCACTCTTAACACATTTTGACCAAATAATAAACTCTTGTTTAACAGTAACCAAGGGTACTACAGCAAAATTATATATACTGCTACTAGACTTTGGAGCATATTAGAAAGAACAGTTGGTGATAGCATGGGAGCAGATTTAGGGATTTAAACTGAGGGGGAAAGTGTAATTTTTGCTCTGGAGTAGAAAAGCCTCATTTCCCTGCTAGCAAAACCAGGAAATTCACCTTAACATATCATAGATGATATGCAATGAAAAATAAACTTTTTAATTTATGGATTTCTTTTAATATAACACAGAAAATTTTATCAAATACTTCAGAAAGATTTGATAACAAAACACTTTATACAAATACCATAGTTGGATATATTTAACATAGAGAAGAAAAATATAAGAAGCCAAATGTAATCCCTTTTTGTTTTGATAACAGGAATAAGTTTTAGCCAAACAACTAAAATATGGAATTAATGGAATTAATCAAAGTATTATTTTTATGACTAGATTGTCAGCTACACCCCAAAGGTAAAAGTGATCCTCTTGCATAGAGCAATCTTGCAAAACAAGTGTTATATTTTGAAAGCACACAATAAAACAAAACGAAAAAAGAACCCAAATTGTTTTGTTCAATTGTTTTGTGCTATTTAAAATTGCAGGTTCCTGTCATTTTTGTAGCGTTGGGCAGGAGAGCAATTTGCCATCTTAAGCGGTTGTGATGATGAAAGGGAAAAAAAACTGTGAGGCTGCACAGTGGGTAGCCATAGCAGGCTCTGGAAAGCTACCCCACCATTTATTACATAGAAAAAAGGACTTCCCTGACATGAAGTCACAGTTAAAGCTGGCGTGGTTTACCTGCAGGGCTATCACCTGGGAAAGCACGAGGCAAGGAATTTGATAATAGAAGGGAGACAAGTTCGTAACCTTGATCATCTACCTGACAAATCCATATTGCCTGTTTCACAATCCCTTGAGACTCTAGACCAGAGGTCTTCAAACTCGGCCCTTTTATGACTCATGGACTTCAACTCCCAGAATTTCTCAGCCAGGCATGCTGGCTGAGGAATTCTGGGAGTTGAAGTCCATGAGTCATAAATGGGCCGAGTTTGAAGACCCCTGCTCTAGACCTTGCCATGTGCAGCTCCAAATTATGTGAATGTCAGACGAGACCCTTCGCAGGTCAGGGATGATGTGTAGATCCGTCCCTTGCTTTTATTTTCAGGTAGTCCTCAACTTACAACCGTTTATTTGGCAACTGTTTGAAGCTATGCTGCTGCTACTTACAACCAGCCTTTACACTTGACAACTGTTGCAGTGTCCCAGCATTCGCGTGATCAAAATTCAAGCTTCAAGGATTTATGTTGGTGGCAGGATCCTGGGGTCCTGTGAGCACGATGTGTGATCTTCCAGACTGGCTCCCAATAAGAAAGTCAATGGGGAAGCTGGATTTGTTTAAGAACTGCATGCTTCACTTAATGACTGCAATGATTCACTTAATAACCATGTAAAATCAGGCACAACTCCCTTAGCAATCTCTTAGCAATGGAAGTTTCAGTTGTGGTTATAAATTGAAAACTATCTGTTCTGTAATGCACACAGTGGTGGTCTGATTTAGATCAGAATCACTGCCTGAACGCAGTAGGCTTCTGCATTTAACCTATTGTTTTTTTTCACAGAAATTTCCCTTACAAAATGAGAGGAAGGGATGGAGGGGGGGGGGAGAAGGAAGTAAGTTCAATACTTTATTGGAAATATCTTCTCTTTTATTGTAATGCTGATCTTAAGTAGGTGAGGGAACTTCAGGACTACTGCTTTGTTGCACACTGGAAAAATTTCAGATAATACACTAAGCCATGCTTGTGTTATTAAATAGCTCACAATGTGGGCTTCAGTGCTAACAACACTGTGGTTTAGCATCATGTGTAAATCCAGTTAGTTGTTCTGATATGGATTAGAATAAATAGAATGTGTTTCCACCTTATTGTCCCAGCAGCAAGCTGTTTTATTTGTCTTTTGCTCATTATTATTGTTATGTATTGGGTTCAATGGTAATACCACATGGGTTGCTGGAGCAGCTAATGGCTCTCCAGCAACCCAGACTACAAGTCTCCAGTGCTGCTATTGGCTGTCCCTAGGTGGCAATGGTTGCTTCAAATCTATTGGCTGCCACCTAGGGGCTAGACTATATATTGCGGCTAGTTACAGCCCAATACTCGGTTCAGATCTTACAAGCAATAAACCATGAGTTTTCCTGAACTCACTTGCCTCGTCTTCATTCTTGCACCAAAGAACCCGCTACACAACACTGGCGACGAAGGTGGGATCCTGCTTCCCTGAAAAAGAGCTGAAGTCTTAGAGGGGAAGGCAGTGCATGCCGGAGGGAAAAGGCATTTTTCCCCCTTTACCTCAAGGTTGGTTAGCAAGCTATGCTAGCAACCTCGTGCTCAGCGGACTCATTCCCTGAGCCTGGGAAGCAGGAACGGAAGAAATCACAGGAACCAGCAAGAAACAGAATGCCGAAGGTCGGAAGACTTTGAGAATTCAATGTGAAGCATCCAGAAGAATGGCCATCTTATTTGTCCCAGGTAGAAAACTACCTCCGGGCAAACCAAATCGCGGAAGAAGGCCTCAAGGCCACAACGCTACTCTGCCTCTGCAGCCCAGCAACCTTTAATTTGGCCGAGAACCTCTTTGCTCCGACACCAATAGAATCGGTCTCCTACGCAGACCTGAGGAAGAAGTTAACCGAACATTTCCAGCCCAAGATGTCTGAAATGGCCTGGCATTTCAAGTTTGACCAGAGAGTGCAGCAACCCAGTAAATCAGCTTCAGAATTCCTCACAGGCCTGAGGCAGGCTGCACGCCTTTGCAAATTTTCGAACATAGAAGAGAGACTATGAGATCGGCTCGTTTGCAGCCTATGGAATCGAACACTTCAACAAAGACTGTTTGCCAGACCAAATTTAACGTTTTCAGAAGAACAAGACAAAGTTTTGGCCGACGAAGCCACTGGGGGTGCAGTTCAAGCAGTCCAGCCCACCAAAATGACAAAGCATGAAGAAACGGTCCACCACAAGGATGCCAAATGCCCTGAAGAGTCCTCCGAGGAAGAAGAACCAGAAATCAACAAACTTCAAAAGCAGCCCAATGCGCAACACCACAACAGCCAGCAGCAAGAGAACACTTACAAGGGAGTTCTCTTACCTAGATGTAAAGGGTGCAGTGGCAGCCATTTTCACGCTGATTGCAGATTCCGCTCAGCCACGTGCAGAACCTGCAGCTGGACAGGCCACATCGGAGCAGTTTGCAGAGCCCGCCAGAGGGACCAGTCACCCAAACACCAGTCGGAAGAACCAACTAGGAGAGGTACTGGGGCCCAGGGTCCGGTTAGTGTTAGCCCGACGCACCCTCAAACCTAAACTCAGACTCCTTGTAGAGCTACAAGGAGTTCCTTGTAAAATGGAATTGGACTCTGGCTCTGCAGTCTCCATTATTTCTCAAGACACTTTTGATTTTGTGTGTAGGCGCAGTAACAATTGGGCCAAACTGAGACCCTCAGACATAATTCTAACTGACTTTCAAAATGCTCAAAGTGAAAGTTAAGGGAGAAGCCACCTTGACTATAAAATTTAAGGGGTTTTATGGGCACCTGGATATCATAGTAGTAGGGAGCCAGAGAACGAGTCTCATTGGACTCAATTGGTTTGATGCCTTAGGTATTCAGATTACTGGTATCAACCAGACACAAACTGCAAACCTCTCATCAGTATGTGAGGACTATGCTGACGTTTTTGATTCTGCCCTAGGAACATACACAGGCCCGCCTATCTCATTCAAGCTAGACCCCAACATAGTTCCAATGAGGGTTAAGCCTTGAAGGGTCCCCTTTGCCTTAAAACATAAAATTGATTCTGAACTCGACAAGCTTGTAGAACAGGGCATTTTACAGGCAGTTGATGGTGGGGAGTGTGAAACTCCTATAGTCACCCCACTTAAAGCCAATGGGGAAATTTGCATTTGTGTTGATTATAAATGCACTCTAAATAAAGCCCTCAAGCAACATGCTTACCCAGTTCCAGTGGTCAACCACATTTTAGCCTCCTTGGAAGGGGGTACTATTTTTGCTAAACTTGATTTAGCACAGGCCTATCAGCAATTGCTGGTTGATGAGGCCACAGCTGCAGCTCAGATGATCGTGACTCACAGGGGGGATTTCAAAGTAAAACGCTTACAGTTTGGAGTCAGTGTTGCCCCAGGCATTTTCCAGGGAATAATGGAATGCACACTTAAGGGCATTCAGGGCTTCTGCCCTTATTTTCATGATGTTCTTCTTGCTGGGGAATCCCCAGAAGTGTTATCCAGCAGGCTCAGAGCTGTTTTACAGAGTCTTCGTGAAGCAGGCCTCAAATTAAAAAAGAACAAGTGTAGTATTGGGGTTCTTTCAACAGAATGCTTGGGATTCAGAATTGATGCTAACAGCATTCACCTTGCTGAATCTAAAGTGAAGGCCATTAAAATGGCTCCTAGGCCCAAATCCAAAGGTGAGGTACAAACATTCTTGGGTCTCCTTAACTTCTCTCACACCTTTCTACCTCATAAGGCAGCATTAGCAGAGCCTTTGCACAGGCTTTTAGATAAGAAAGCTCCATGGAAATGGACTAATTTACATGAAAAAAGTTTCCAGGACTTAAAAGCACTATTGTCAGAAACGTCCACTGTAACTCATTACAAAGAGTCTAAACCAGTATGTCTTGCATGTGATGCATCTCCCTATGGGGTGGGGGCAGTTTTAAATCACTTAGAAAAGAATGGAACACAGGTTCCTATAGCATTCTACTCAAGGACGTTGTCCTCTGCTGAGCGCAACTAATGTTCAGATTGACAAAGAGGCCCTAGCCATTGTTGCTGGAATTAAAAAAAAATCATGACTATTTATATGGTAGGGACTTCACGGTCTTTACAGACCACAAGCCACTGTTGGGACTTTTCACAACAGACAAACAAACCCCCCAAATACTGTCCCCAAGAATGTTGAGATGGTCTATTTTTCTTTCTGCATACAATTTTAAATTGATTCACAAACCGGGCAAAGGAATGGGCCATGCTGATAGCCTCAACAGACTACCACTGCCACTAATGGAACCAGACCCAGCTCCTGCTGCCAGAATTCTGTCCATACAGGATCTGCCTGAATTTCCCCTACATACTGGGGACATTGCTGCTGAAACAGCTACAGATAGAAAACTTAGTAGAGTACTTTCATGGGTATATACGGGGTGGTTGGATAAAAGCCCAGGTTCTGAATTTCAGAATTATTTTGTCAGAAGACATGAGCTTTCTGCCCACAAAGGGTGCATTTTATGGGGAAACAGAGTCATAATTCCCTCTTCCTTAAGAGACAGGGTCTTACAATCATTACATGAAGGCCATCCAGGCATTGTCAGAATGAAAGCTTTAGCAAGAAGCTACCTTTGGTGGCCTGGCCTTGACAAGGACATTGAGGCACAAGTCCATGGTTCTTATACATGCCAGCAATCTAGGCCTGAAATGCCACAGGCTCCAGTTCACAGGTGGGAGGAAACGCACACTCCCTGATCTAGAATTCACATAATTTAATTTAATTTAATTTAATAACATTTATATACCGCCCTTCTCCCTGAGGACTCAGGGCGGTTCACAGGGCAGAATAAAATAGCAAATACAAACATTAAAAAGAGATTAAACAATTGCCCTAATTAAAAACAATAGAAGTACAATTCTAAGAACCCCAAGATAAAATTAAAAGACCAAAGATAAAACAACCCCACCGATCCCCATCAGGCTAGGCCAGCTTGTACAAACAAAAATGTCTTGAGATCGCGACGAAAGGAGCGAAGATCGGGCGCCATCCGGAGCTCTACCGGCAGCTGATTCCACAGCTCCGGAGCGCCCACAGAGAAGGATCTCCCCCTGGGGGCCACCAATCAACATTCTCTGATCGGTGGCACCCTGAGGAGGCCCTCTCTGTGGGAACGCACAGGGCGCAGGGAGCTTGATGCCGGCAGCAGATGTTCCCTGAGGTACTCCGGCCCCATGCCATGGAGGGCTTTAAACACTGTTACCAGTACCTTGAATCTCACCCGGAAGACATAGACTATGCTGGGCCATTTCAGGGCCAGCTCTTTCTCATAGTGGTGAACAGCCACTCCAGATGGCTGGAAGTAATTCCAGTCCCTAACATGACTACTGCTAGGACCATCCAGGTGCTGAGAAAACTCTTTGCCATACATGGGTTGCCAGATGTCTTAGTTTCAGACAATGGGGCCCAATTCACTGCTGCTAAATTTCAGGCCTTCCTTAGAGCAAATCTCATCAGACATGCAATGTCTGCACCTTTTCATCTGTCTTCTAATGGTCAAGCTGAACACATGGTGAGGACAACGAAGGAATCACTCAAGCACATTGTAACAGGTGACTGGCATCACAGATTGGCAGATTTTCTACTCTGCCAGCATTCTATGCCCTGCACTGCTACAGGCAAAAGTCCTGCAGAACTGCATTAGGGGAGGCGATTGATCACTAAACTGGACAGGTTGCATCCAGATAGAGTGGCAGCAGAAGCCCCCAAGGGGGCTGCAAATGGGCAATTGAGTTTGGGTTTGGGCCAGGAACTATGGTCATGGGAATCTGTGGGTTCCTGGTAAAATTACGAAAGCATCTGGGCCCCTATCTTATGAAGTGGGGCTGGAGGGAGGGCGAGTTGTCAGATGCCACATTGATCAACTCAGAAAACGGTTTCCAGAACAGCCACTAAGTGAGGACTGCATCATAGGTCCCTCCCAAGGTCCTCAAACTTGCGGCCAAGCTAGTCCTCACTTGGACTCTCGGGACTTTTCTTTCCTATCCTATGAGGAACCAGATGGAGAAGTGGGGAGTCCAGGAATGCAACATGGATCCCCTGAAGGAGCAAGCCAACCAGACTTCAGCCACTGGTGTGCCTACTCTGCTGATCAGTCTGACTCTGGGGTGGGCCAACCTGGAGAGGCCAGCCAGAGAGCATATAATCCCCTTCACTCAGGAGCAACAAGGGACATGGGTCTACCCAGCCCACTGGGTAAGCTGGTAGACCACAAAGTGACTGGAACTCCGAGATGTTCCTCTAGGTCACTGTTGTGATTCAGGGTCAACCTGTGGGTTCGGCAGTTGGGTCGGATGATTCAGAGGAGGAGGAGGAGGAGGAGGAGGGGTTTGGAGAGCCTGCAGAGGACAGTTCTGAGGTTTCTCAGAGCTCTCAGCCAGGCCCCTCCCATCTGGTTACTACGCAGACCCAGCTGTGTGAGCCGGACAGCGTGGATGAAGATGACCCACAGCTGACCCTGTTCAAGGATGCCCGATGCAGGAGGCAGTCAATCAGGAGTAAACAGAGGAAGGCAATGGGGCACCTTGGAAGGAGGCAGAGAGAAGCCACGCCTTGAACTGTTTAAAAGGGGAATGTGTGGGAGGGCTGGTTTTCTGAAGGCAACCGTTTGAATAGCTCCTGTTTTAGTGGTTCGTATTTTGTTTTGCTCAGTTTGCTCTGTTTTGGATCTGTTTTGTGTAAATAAATTTGGCGGGCTTACTTCCAGCCTTTTGCCTTTTGTAAATGGGTTGTCCCTGCCTTTTCTGCAGGGCCGGTAGTAAGCTGGAACAGAACAGGCACACAAGCCTCCTTCATATCTTGCTGATTACGTTGTAAAATAAAGATCTATAATGTTGTTGTATTGCAACTTGCCACTGTACTACAGAAACTGGCAGTTATGATGTTAACTGTTTAGTGTGCTGTCAATGAAGCCTATTCATTAGATGCTGTAAGTTAACTTTGTAACCTATATGGGTTTATTTTCTCTTACTATTATTTAGGATTGTTTTGATAATGAATCTTGATAATTGTATTAAGACTAAATTGTGTTACAATATTGTCTGATCTAAGAGGGGAGGGGTGTTATGTATTTGGCTCAATGGTACTACCATGTGTTTTGCTGGAGCAACTAATGGCTCTCCAGCAACCCAGACTACAAGTCTCCAGTGCTGCTATTGGCTGTCCCTAGGTGGCAATGGTTGCTTCAAAACTATTGGTTGCCGCCTAGGGGCTAGACTATATATTGCGGCTAGTTACAGCCCAATTCTCAGTTCAGATCTTGCAAGCAATAAACCATGAGCTTTCCTGAACTCACTTGCCTCGCCTTCATTCCTGCACCAAAGAACCCGCTACACAACAATTATCATTGCCTGTTTGCATTTCAGAGCAAACTGAAATGCAGTAAGCAGGTGAATGAATATCAGTAGCAAATTTATTTTCTTGTTTTCTCTGCACCTGCTCAGTTCCTTGACTTAGTGACTCCTAACATCATATCTAAAGAACAATACTATAGGAAACAATGCAGTGACAAATGCTTGACAAGTTGGCATTCCTAGTTTAGCTGGAAGAATTTCCTCAAATGTCAGGAGTGATATTGCTTAAAAGGAGCAAGCCTCTGACAAGGGAAAAAACTTGTGATGGCACAAAAAGCTGAAACAAAGAAATGAGCTTAGCTGTGTAAAGCTATAAGACAGAGGTCCCCAACCTTTTGAGCACCAGGGACTAGCTCCATGGAGAGAAGTTTTTCTGTGGACTGGAGGGGGCATGGTTTCATGTGCTGCCTGCATCCCACAGATGGGGCTTTGCTGGTTTGTGTGCTGGTTTCTGGATTGCTGCGGCCTGGTGCTGGTCCAGGATAGATTTCCAAAGACGTTTAGACAAAAATATTTGAGCAGAGGTGCCACAGTGCTTACTTTGAGACTGTGAGGTGGTGTTTTTCCCCCTTCCCCTGCCTCAGAAGGTTTTGTTTAGCTTGTCACAAGAACCTGCTTTTTTTTCCACTTGCCCTTTTTCATGACCTGGCTTTTATAGGGAATGTACCGGAGCACAATAGGCATCAACAAAAGCTCCAGACCTCCTGGGACTGAATTGCACTTTGAGTAGTTATGTGCACTTTAGTTTTGTGCTCCTTCAGGTGAGCATTCACCCAGGTAGCAAATAGCTTTCTGGTTCATTTTCACACACACAAAAATAAACACAGACCTTTTTATGCTGCCACATCTGAAGTATTGACAAATGGTTTATTTCCTTTAAAAAACTAGCCTGAAAAATATTACTCTGGTCCCACTATGTGTCACCGTGTCTGGCTGGAAAATAGGCAAGGCCAGAACCTCTGAAATTATTGACAACAAGGCTGGACAGAGGTGGGGAACTTTTGGGGCTATTGAAATGTTGTTGAACTATGTTGGGCTATGGCACTCAGATACCTGGGAAGCGTAGTCCAGCCCCCTTGGGAAGAATCATTATTTCACATCTGTACTGGGAAATCATTGTAAGGCCTTTGATCCTAATGTTAACAATAAGGGACTCAAGGGCACAATATTCAGCCAAGAAAATTATCTGTGTTTTCCCAACAGGAGACTTTCTGTTTATCCCAAATGAAATCAGTCCTACATTTAAGATGATCCATTCATAAAAGTAGATGTGGGGAAGGAGGGGGTATAGGATAACCAACTTCAAAATGAACATAAGATGTTCATTCCCATTTGGAATTCCCATTTGGAATTTAAGTTATTTTAAGTGGAGGTAAGTAATTTTCTTTTTAATATATTAAGATTCATTCATTCATTCCTCCTTCTAACTTGCCATTCTTTCTTTGGTTGGCTTTTCAACTATCTGTTTCTTCTTTGACCCCCAGCTAGATAGAAAGATTATAACCATAAAATAAAACACAGACCCAGCTCCTGCAGATGAACAAGAAAGAACAAAGGATTCCATAAAAGCACTGACAGAATAAAACAGAAAAGGAGAATTTTGGTCTCAGCACATAAGGAAGGTTTTTTTTTTAGAAGCCTGTCACTTGCTAGCTTTTTGCTAAGAGGGAAAGGGAGGAAGCAGTAAAATCAGGCCATGGGAAAAATGCCTTCTACCACTATTGATGGAAAGATATTGGGGTACAAAGAACTGGATAGAAGGTAATTTGCGGCTTCTCCTCCTAACCCCCCCCCCCCCGAATGTAGATTCACACCAAAAGAGAAAAGTCTGCAACTGTACTTAGGTGAGATTGGGGGGCGGGTATAGAAATTTGATAAACAAAGAAATAAACCAATATTTCCATGGCAGTAAATACTGCTGAAAGCAGATAAGGGTCTTGGAATCCATCTTTCACCAACTATGCATGGATGTCATTTATATTTTATTTATTTATTTTTATTTATTTTATTTTAATTCCATTTATATCCCGCCCTTCTCCGAAGACTCAGGGCGGCTTACAAGCTTAGCAGTAGCCTTCATTCCATGTATATGCCTGCTTATTAGGGCTTCCACACACACCCCAAGCGGCATTATTACAAAGTCAGCTTAATTGCCCCCAACAATCTGGGTCCTCATTTTACCTACCTCGGAAGGATGGAAGGCTGAGTGAACCTTGAGCCTGGTGGAACTCGAACCTGCACTAATTGCAGGCAGCTGGTGTTACTTAAGGAGGCATTAGCCCACTGCTCCCCATTAGTTGATTTTTGAATGAGAGTTGGTAAGGATAGCAGGAATTCTACCAACTGGTGTCCTGAAATCAGGTGCCTTATAGGGTGTATGGATACTGACTAGACTGACCGTTGAAATGCCATAAAGATGCTTTCTTGTAACTGGCAGAAAGCACAGTATTATGGATGCCTAAAAGAGCCCTACAAAATAGGAAGAGGGGATCAGACACAGGAATGCTGTTCAGAGGGCCTTACTTTGAAGAAGGGACTTTCAGAATCAGGCCAGAGATACAGGCCAATCATTTTCTAGCTGTCCTGCTATGCAGAATACATGACCACTTGTAGGCCACATTCTGATATATGCTCAGCAGGTAAGACATTAAATTGGTCTGGCCAATTTTTGTCTGATCTTGGAAGGACAGGACTGGTAGGGCTGGTGAGTACTATTGGTTAGTAGTTGGGCAGAGATCACCAGGGTTATGGGCTAGAATTGGAAGCCAAAAATATATCCTGGCAGAAGGTATATTTTAATGCTGTTGAATGAAAGTTGCATCAACAAGTGGCATTGACAATTTAAAAAAAATAAATAAAAGCAGAAGTAAATTATTTTGTTTCCAAATATAGATCTCAGATTAATATATCAGAGCAAATTTTCTGAAGACAGAACACAAGGCACTCTGGCTTCAGTCCTTCATATCTCCCCATCCACCAAGGAAGGAAGAGAGTTCTAAACTTTCCGAGAAGATCCGCCTTTAAATTAATATATTAAAAATTAGCAACCATTGAAATAAATGCCCTGAGAGAAACACTTAATGTAGTATCAAAAGATGACTGAAAGCTCAGTCTTATTTATTATTTCATTGACAAAGATACCCAACCCCCGATAACTTTGTATACAAACAAATTAAAAAAGCAAATACAAAATGACAGGAACCCAGGAACCAGTTGTATCCAACTCATTAAAACAAATTAATTCAAGTAAACAGACCTGGTTTTGGGGGGGGGAAGGACCTTTCTGCAACTGAACTGAGAAACAAACTTGTCATTGAATCAATCACTGATTCAAACCTTTAATCATGCCTCTATATTTTGTAACTGTTTTTAACCTCTTCTCCTGAAGAAGAAAATTAACAAAGAGAAGATTCCAAGAAGAAAAAAGACCTTTCAATTCTAACTTGTTTTATATTAGATCTTCCAAGCCAGGATAAATGTAGGAGAACGATAACAACCATGAAGGCCTAAGCAGCAGGGAGAGATCAGTTGGACAGCTTGATAAATTAATGCTCCAACACTGGAAGCTTTTAAGAAGAGACTAGACAGCCATTTGTCTGAAAATGTACAGGGTTTCCTGTCTGAGCAGGGGATTGGACCAGACGACCTCCAAAGTCCCTTCTAACTGTATTATTATATTATTATTATTAGAGAATGTCGATTGGTGGCCCCCAGGGGGAGGTCCTTCTCTGTGGGCGCCCCGGAGCTATGGAATCGGTTGCTGGTTGAGCTCCGGATGGTGCCCGACCTTCGCTCCTTCCGTCGCGATCTGAAGACACTCTTATTTGAACAAGCCAGCCTGGCCTGATGGGGGATGGGTTGGGTTTTTATTGTCATTTTTAATATATGTATTTACTGTTTTTAGTTGGGCATATGTTTAATTTTTTTTAACTTTTGTATTTTTTTATTTTTTATATATCTGCCCTGTTCACCGCCCTGAGTCCTTTGGGAGAAGGGCGGTATATAAATAAAATTATTATTATTATTATTATTATTATTATTATTATTATTATTATTATTATTATTATTATTATTATTATTATTATTATTATTATTCTGTTCAGTTCTGAAAATTGCCAAGCTGTAAATGTGCTTTGAGTCACCATTTATTTATTACTACTAACTAGATGGCCTTCAAAGTTTCTCTTTTTTGGAGAAGACATTTTTTATTTTAGAGAGAATATAGTCCATGAAAAGGAAGCAAACCTTAGATGCATGTCTACCTTTACCCAAGATAAACAAATAAAAATTACTTTGTGTATTCTGCATTGTTCTCTAGAATGCTTTATCTGCAATCTATGATAAACTCTCAAACGGTATATCTGAAGATGAAGGAAGACTTAATACTGTGGTATATCAAGGAATGTTTAAGATTAATTGGATAAATAAAAGACAGAAGTGACTTCCCAATTAATTAATCTAAAGTCATATAAGCAGTGAATTAGCAGTTTAATTACATTCCTGAAAAGATATATAATCTCTTGTGGAATGTTTGGATATTTAACTGGGATTTAGAAGGATAACTGTTGCAAACTAATTAGATAAATTGCTAAGAACATTACTGGGTATATAATTAATGAATTAATATTTATTAATGTATTTGACAGCAGAAATTAACAATAACCCTAATAATACTTCATTCAAATTAAAAGACTAATAACTCCTCTAAGTACTGAACTTTAAAAACATTGAAACTTTGTATACTAATAAATATGCAGCTTACACTGATAACTAAAAAATCACAGTTCAGACAATTGCTTTCTATAAAAGTCAGGTCTATAATCTGCACATCAATTAAAACACAATAAGGGAAAGGTAAAGTTTCCCCCGCACACGCGTGCTAGTTGTTTCCAACTCTAGAGGCTGGTGCTCATCTCCGTTTCAAAGCCGAAGAGCCAGCGCTTGTCCGAGGACGTCTCTGTGGTCATGTGGCCGGCATGACTAGACGCCAAAGGTGCATGGAACGCTGTTACCTTCCCACCGTAGTGGTCCCTATTTTTCTACTTGCATTTTTGCATGCTTTCGAACTGCTAGGTTGGCAGAAGCTGGGACGAGTAACAGGCGCTCACTCTGTTATGTGGCACTCGGGATTCGACCCGCCAAACTGCCGACCATCTGATCGACAAGCTCAGCGTCCTAACCCACTGAGCCACCACGTCCCTAAAACACAATAGTATTGCATTAATAATTAGCTTATCATAACAGTTGCTGATCAGTTTGTTTAAGGGTTAGAATAAGGCAGGGGTAGGCAACCTCAGCTCTTTTATGACTCATGGACTTCAACTGCCAGAATTCCTTAGTCAGCATGGCTGGCTATGTAATTCTGGGACTTGAAGTCCATGAGTCATAAAAGAGCCGAGGTTGCCTACCCCTGGAATAAGGCATTCCCTCCTGTGCCATCATAAAAGGTGATTAGTAATGATGTAAGTACTAGCTACAAAGGAACTATCTAAAATGTCTGAAAAGAGCTGTTCACTGAAAAGAAGTCATCTTGGGTTTGATGGAGCATGCTTTGAATCAGCTTCTTTAGAGGGACTGCTTTTTCTTCTTTGTCAGCCTACTAGTAATCAGCTCAGTATATGGAAAAATGCAGTCCCTCTGAAGAAGCTGGTTCAAAGCACGTCCCAGACATATTACATACAAGTAATCTCTGAACATGAGAAATCCAGGGTCTATGTTGCCTCCATGGATAAAGGATATTCTTCACAACTGACATCATAGAAGGTTCTGATCCTGTCTTAGGCCCAAAGCTGGGTGACCTTGGGCCAATCACTTTCTCTCGGTCCTAAGAAGGAGACAAGGCAGACCACTTCTGAAAAACCTTGCCAAGAAAACTGCAGGCAGTCTCTGAGAATTGGTCACAACTGAACAGAAACAAACAAACAAACAAATATATGGTCATTTCACTCCACAAACAAGTGTCTGTGTGCCTAAGATTAGCAATCCACAAATTGGTATTCACAAGAATAGATTTGTGCATCTGTGACCAGCATTATTATTTTTCCCAGACCTTTAGGCTGCTGGTAAATTAGACTATAAGAATTGGCTCACTTTCACCTGCTACTTCTCATATGCTGTGTGGGTGATCATGTATATTTAGGACCATATACATCCATCATCACCATAGTGATAGGAAGTCTCTGTTGCTTAAAAAGAAATGTCGATCCCTGCACTGTGTTGCCATGGAGATCATAAATCCCTAAAAACTGCTATTTGCATTACTTCTACCTAAGGCTAACCCAGAAGCTGGTTAAAACCCCTGGAGACAATCCAAAGTGTTAGCCATCAAGTGGTTTCAAATGAAAAGTGTGGAAGACAGAATTACTAAGGCCATTCTCCCTGCCACTTTACTCTGGATTTACTCATTTTACTCTGCATTAAATAAGTTCTGCTACAAGGGACACAATGTGAACATTAAAAAGAAATTCAACACAGTGTAATTACACAGCATATTATGGTACTGTTAAAATCATAGCTTTTAAACATCAACTACTGCTATTCCCTGTCTTAGAACAGGTTAGTGAATTGAAGACTATAATTATTTAGGCAGAAGGGAAACTAAAAATGAGTTGGCTGATTCTTCAACTAATCTCTACAATAATTTCCCCCTAATATGGGAAGCAAATGTGTTAAGAATCTCAACTAGGAAGAGCAGTCACCAACTGATCAAAGACAAGCCAGAGAATCTTTCTTGTTCTTGAGGTAGCATTCATTGCTTTGAAACAGCATTTCATCCTCCATGGATATACTACTAAAGTAGAGATGCATCAAAATTGTTCTTAATTGCAAGCTGCTGATTACAATACTGTGATCAAACGAGGGTGGGGACTGCTCAGCTCACATAATTACTAAGTCTGTACCTTCATCTAGAAGACCTGATCGTCTGTCATCAAGCCTCATCTTCCTTATCTAAAACCATTAGGCACTTAACTGCACTATATTGCTCTTTCTCTCAAATACTGCCTTTAGAATTTGGCTAGAAAAGTAGGCTCCTGATTACCCACCCATTACAAATATAGCAAATTAAGTGTTAATCACACACCCTCTGTATATGCAATATATACTTTATATCCTGAAATTGTCACTGAAATGGATGCTTTAGCAGCTTTTTCAAATGAGGCACAAGAACATCTGTACCATTTGTATGACCCACAGTCAGTTACACTGCAAATGGTGCATAATATATTTAGCACTCCCTATAGCAACAACCTAGTAATTACTATTAAATAGGGGGAAAAGGTATCTTCACTGAAATCATTTCAAGAATTCACAGTTAACCATTTATATTGCAATGAAGCCTCAATGGGAATTTGGTCCTGAATGGAAGAGCCTTGTAAGGAAGAAGACAGCTTTACAATTATTCAGTCTAAAACCAAGAAAAACAACAGAGAGTAAAACCTTACATATCCCAAGCAATATCAGCAAAGAATCAGGCTCCAAGAACCAAGACAAACATGTTGAGATTCTCTAAGCAGTTTCCTTTATTGATCCTCACCTATGGACAGAAATCTTGCCAAACTAAAGCAGACCATTTGCACCATTAAATGGATACTCTGGGAACGATTCAGGAGGAGCCATCTTCACCTTCATTCTCCACACAAAATCTAAACCGCAATATATCTTGCTCCTCTGCAATCCTCTGGGTTCCTTCCCCCCTGGGAACCCAGACAACATTTCATCACAGAAATTAGTTTCCCACTACTCTTATTCATACGCAAAAAAGGTATATCATATTTACTGGTTATAGTTTGGAAGATCCAAACTTCATACGGTGGATTCATACGCAAAAAAGGTATATCATATTTACTGGTTATAGAAGATATGTTTGAGTCCAACATTATCAGTGCTTTAATATTTCCTTAGGGTTACGGCTAAGGAGATATTGTTTGAGAAACAAATATAAAAGGGACAGTATATGGAAGAAAAACAGTAATTCCTAGAAGATTGCTATTGGTTGAACTACCTTCCTCTTTACAGACTCATTTACACATCTTCCAGTTCTCATCCACCTCTTCAGAGCCAAGACAAATGGATTGGTTTACTCACCAATTCCAAATGTGCAAATGCACTGAAAATAAAACTTAAACACTATGGTTTTTTTTCTTTTCACCAGGGTTTGGACTATAGTCTTAGGATTATGCTTTTATACTTAACTGCACAGATTCTACTCAGAACAAGCATACATTTCTTCCCATCATGCTATTCCACCGTTTTAGAGAGGCCGCCCCAAAATAAAATGTAGGAGATTAAAGAAATTAAACATGAAATAGAAAAAGGAAACATAACTAAACTGAAGCTGCATCAAATTGGCCCATCAATTCTATTGCTAGGCGATATAGGCATAAAAGGACCATGCCGAAAATACATGTCAGTTTGTCAGCTTCAGCTGCGTTCCTTAAGCAACTCACCATGGTCATTAAGCACAGCCACAATTTCCTGCTGGCTTTCCCATTGATTTTGGGAAAATAGTTTACTAGGAAAGAAAGGTATAATAAAAAATATACCAAAGCATTGTTTTTTATTTAATCAGGCCCTAATACTATATTATATATTCTTTTTATACTTTACATTTCTCATTTCTCTTTTGCAAAATGCCATTAACTTCAACCAACCAAAACTGTCTCAGTGTTCCCTTCCTCTTCACCTGTTCCCTTTTCCTTCCTATATTTGTTTTCCTGTTCAGTCCTCATTTATCTCTCTACATGACAAAACTATTTCAACAATTCCTTTGCATTGCACCCTCATACTTAATCCATATTCATTGAACACCCACTCATTCTTTATCCTCTCTTTTAACATACATACTTCTGAAATAACTCATTCCTTCAGCATTTGACTTACACTTGTTTCTCTTGACATACAAAATCCTCATTTACATATAAAAAGAGAGAAGTGCACACTTACTCAGACATCTGTATTATTTTAAAAACATTCGTTTTTCACAAAACACTACATATTACTTCGCTGCATTTCCACCATGTGGAATTCACTGTCTATACAATTAGTCACATAACCAGTGCATAAGCAAACTGTATTTTATTTAGTACTTCTCCAGTTACACTATCTATACCTATAAGTTTACAATGTTCAGTATTCTCATATATATGTACGGCTTCTTTTTTGTCAATTTTCTTTTGGACACACATACACAAAATAGTATTTGTTCCAATTCCATTCAACAACACATCACTGTTATTTCCATATAAATCTCCAAAATACTACCTCCATTTTTCCCTGCCATCAGTTTCATTCCAAATCCTTTAATTACTTGTATTTTTAATCTCATTCACTCTGCTGGAAGTTTCTGTTTATCTTTCTTCACTTACTTTCAAAACAGCTGGAAAATTTATTTCCATCAAAATTGAATACGGTCACATTTTTCTTTTTCAGTTTGTTCCAAGAAGTTTCTACATTTATTTTTCTTATATCCACTTTGTATTTATGGGTAGTCTTTCCTTACTCATTCAATGACCATTCAAAGTTATGAGAGTACTGAAAAAGGAGACTTATGAACAAACCTTGAAGTTGTGGCCATTATGGTGTCCCTGTGATTATAATTGTATCGATTGACAACTGGTACATATACAACCACCTCAGTATCCCGTGCTTATGTGATCATCGTATGTAGCTTCTCAGCTGGCTTCCAACAAGCAAAATCAATGGGAAAGCCAGCAGGAAATGGCAAGTTTTAAGGTTTAAGGTTTAAGATTTATTAAATTTATATGCCGCCCTTCTCCCTGAGGACTCAGGGCGGCTCACAACAATAAAAAGTTAAAAGATATAAAAACAAAAATTAAAAGAGGATTAAACAATATAAGAAATAAGAACAATTTAAACCAATAAAAAACCAAATTTAAAAACTATGATCAGTCCAGGCCTGCTTGTTGGAATAACCAGGTCTTTAGGTCACGGCAGAAGGACCGAAGGTCAGGAGCCATCTGCAGCTCCAAGGGCAGTTCGTTCCAGAGGGTCGGTGCACCCACAGAGGAGGCTCTCCCCCTGGGGGTCACCAGCTGGCATTGCCTGGTCAACGGCACCCTGAGGAGGCCGACTCTGTGGGAGCGGACCGGGAGATGGGAGGTTGACATTGGCAGCAGGTGGTCTCGCACGTACCTAAGCCATGTAGGGCTTTAAAGGTGATTATCAGCACCTTGAATCACACCCAGAGGGCAACCGGAAGCCAATGCAGCTCGCACAGGAGTGGTGTAACATGGGAGTATCGAGATACTCCCATAAGCACCCGTGCGGCTGCATTTTGCACCAGTTGAAGCCTCCAGGTGCACTTCAAGGGCAGCCCCATGTAGAGAGCATTGCAGTAATCCAGGCGAGAGGTGACAAGGGCATGGGTGACCGTGCATAGGGCATCTTGGTCCAGAAAGGGGCGCAACTGGTGTACCAGGCGAACCTGTGCAAAAGTCCCCCTGGTCACGGCAGTTAGATGATCTTCCAAATTAATCTCCAACATTAGTTACATGATGTTGTGCTTAATGACCATAGTGATTTGCTTAATGACCACAGCTGAAACTGATAAACTGACATATATATCAGGCATGGTCATTTTATGGCTATATTAGAAACAGAATTGCTGGTCCAATTAACAGTTGGTAAATGAGGACTACCTGTTGATCATTAATCTACATTTTAATCTACTTTTTCATGCAGTATAGATTCTTTTTTTTCATAGTTCTACTTCACTTTAATTTCTCTTCTACACCCATTTATGAGATTACCCAAAATTATTCTGCTTCACCTTCAGACCTGTCATTAGACTTGTACCCTCTATAAATTCTCATATAATATTTCATAACAAACAAGTAAATTAGGTTTGTATTCAATTCTTCACTTTGTGCACATATACATTTTTTAGGCGATACCAAAGAATCGCCCTCCTTGTACTTCATAAAAACCAAGGTTACCTTGAGCAAGTGTCACATTATTCTATCGTGTAAGATGTGATTTTAAAACTAGAGACAATGTAGCAAGCTAACATACTATTGCTTATATCTCATTGGGCAGGAGGTATATGCAAGATATACTTACTAAAAGCCCTCTATTTATTTGCAATAAGGAGGTAAAATAATGATTTATTTTTTATTTCAGTCATATTAAAATATTCAGGGATTTTAATTGTTCTTTTTTAATGATTTTTGTTTTATAGGTTTTTCTTTTCCTGTTATTCAAATTTATTCTTTACATACTTGAGTTTTTAGTTCATATTCCGCACTGGAAACATCAATTTACTGACAGTTTGTATTGGAAGTTGATCGATATATCCCACACTATGCATTATTTATGCTAACCAATGTTTCTTAATTAATTATAGGAACATTTGATTGTTTTTACTGATTATGTGCCATCAAGTTATTCTCAAATCCTAGAGACCATAGATTTTTTGCAAGAGATCTAGCTCTAACCTGTTCATTCAAGTGTATTATATGAGTATAGAAGATACAAAATATAAACAATTTCAATAGTGTTCTGTAATTAAGCTAATTTCCTGCATTTACACAATTTTCTGAATCCCAGATTAATCACACTATCTAAATTCGTACACTATCCTGGGCCATAAACTAAGCACTCAATTTTCAAGATAGTCTCTTGCACAGACCAAATCTTAGTTTTAATATTTAGATTAATTCATGGAGATAGAGGAGACCTAACTTCAAATACATATTCAGCTATGGAAGCTCAAGGTGACTTGATGTCAGTCACTAGCTTTTAGCTGAAACTATCTCTCAGGTTTTAGTTGTGGGATAAAATTAGAAGAAGGGCCCTGCATGCTGTTTTAAAATCCTAGAGTTTAAAAATAGAAGTAATACATAATATCTGTTTCAAGAAATGCCTTTCATCAGGATTAATTGGTATGATCTTTCTTGGATAAACATAATCTGCTTCTTAAAGTGCTGGGTTGGTGTAAACTGGGCCTTGGAGCAGATTGAAAATGCATGATTGCTAGAGTATACTATTAATTTGTTAGTTACAGTACATATTCCAACTTTTCTCTAAGAGTTCATGGCAGTGTCTAGAGCTCTCCTTTCTCCAGTTTTTCCTCACAACCATCATCTAGTGGGATGAGTTGAGCAAGATGTCTCAGAGGCAACCAGTGAGCTTCCATGGCTGAGCGTAGACTAATCTGAATCTCCCTATTTCTAGTCCAAGTGATTGAACTATTTCATGAGTATATTGTATAATCTTCACTGGTTATTGTTACATTCTGGAGCCCAATTCAAAGTGTTGGTGTTATTGTATAGCATCAACACTTTTCATGGCTTAGAAACAAATATATGAAATACCATTTCTGTCCTCACCTGAGGCACATCATGTGAAGCCTCAATTCTCTGGAGAAGATGCTAATTCTGGGATAGAGAAGAGGATGAAAAGAAGCAAGCTACATGGATTCAGTTATAGTGGTGATTCAGTTACACACAGTACTGTTGGATGACCTGAAAGACCAGGCTAGGGACAGATCATCACACACACAAAAGAGTTAACAACTATTTGATGGCACATCATCAGTCAACCTACTTGGGACCTTTGATCCTTGTGGGAAAATTGCCATCCATGGGTCTTGAATCCTGGGTTGTTGCTGCAATAGGACTTCCTTCACTCTAACAAACTTGCTTCCAAAATAGTTCCCTGTATGTTTACTTCTCAGTGCCAGAATCTTCTTATTCTTTGTTTGTTGATATGGTGCTCTTTTCAATAGTATTTCTACCTGCATTACTTTTGTTTTTACGCCTTTTAAGACTGCTTTTTAATTATTGCTTTTATGATTATTACGTTAAAAGTGATGTATGAATGTCATTTGTGCTGTTATTATAGATCAGCTATACTGCTTTTAGACATAAAATGATAAATACATTTTTTAGAAATACATAAATATCTTCAGAAGATAAATGTGCTGCATTTGCACAGCAACAGTGGAAAAAATATTGAAAAGGAATTGTCAAAACAAAGTCCAGGATTTAAATGATTAAATGTTTGTTTGGATCCTGGCATGTATTAATTAACAAGCACACCCATCCCTTCATAGGCCAGATGAATTAATAGATATCAGAGAACTGAATATACACACTTGACATTAATTTCAAGAAATATTGTGAACAATTTTAAAATGTATTCCATTAGGATAAGGTGCTCTGCATTTTTTTACATATAAACTTTAGTCTGAGTAAATGGGAAGGAAGGAAGGGCTTATTAAGAATTCCCTCCCTTTCTGAGGTAAGGGCAGTGGAGATGAGGTGTTGAGTTATCTTAGTAGTAGCCCCACTTAATGGAGGCCTTTTGCCCCAAAGGTATATGAACCTCCCACCTTCCTGATTATTTCCAAATAGCTTAAGAAAACATTGATTCTGTTGCATCTTTGGCTCAATGTGAGTGTGTTTCGTGATGGTATTTAATTAGAATAGTATTGTACTACTAATTGTTTGAGTCAACATTACTGTTTTTCTTCTATTTATTCTCCAAAATCCACTGAGAGTGAGCTGGATTAAAAATGCTGTCCATTAACATTGGGCATAAGGTAACTGTTAAAGACCGGGTGTCAATAGCCTTTTGCTTTAACTGTTTGGTTTTGAATCACTAAAGCGCGGGAGGAATTCAACCCAGATGTTTTGACAAGATAAGGGAAGTGAAACTTTTTGTGTTAAACTAATTGGTAAATGTGATTCATGACGTGTAATTAAGGGAGGGAAATTCTGTATGATGTTGTGTGTCAAGGGGAGGAGAATTCAGATTCTGGCATCCATCCATGAGTGCCAATGCTCCGTTCTCATTATTATAGACTTTTTTAGAATAAACAATCATGCAGTGTTCTTTGATCTGTCTCATTAATCGGAACCATGACACCAGGTTTATTGTGGTGGTTAAGGCACCAGGCTAAAAACCAGGAATCTATGAGTTCTAGTCCAACCTTAGGCAAGAATGCTAGCTGGGTGACCTTGAGCCAGTCACACATACTCAAATCCAGAAGAGAAGTAATGGCAAATCACTTCCAAAAGCCTTTCAGGAAAACTGCAGAGATTTGTCCAAGCAGTTGCCAGGAATAAAAGGGGGAAAAAACTGACTTGTAGGAATAAAATATATGTTAAGCATTATGCCCACTCTTACACATGATCTCCAAACCAGAACAATTCTCGCTGCATGAGTTCCAGCTGTGAGTTAATTTATTAGAACTGCATCTTGGAGAAAATCTCCATTTCAGTAAGTGGAAGCTGAAATGATGCCTCTTGCAATTTTAATGTTTGTGGAATGAGGTAGGGAAAGTTTCACTGTGGAGGTCAAGAAGGCCAGTGAGAACTTTCCTGCTGACATAAAACAGCAGATTCAGGAACACTGAAAAAGCTAAACTGATAATTGTTGGTGATGAGTATTGATGTGTATTTTAAAAAGGGAAATATCATTTATCTTAAAAGAGGTCTGGCATCTGTAACAGCATTCCTTTTTTGCTTTTGCTTTTCCTAGTTGAGCCTTACGGAATGAATTTACTGTAATCTATTCATCTGGTTGGCTGGCATTTTGAAAAGAATTCCTGATAGGGGAAAAAATAATAACAAAAGCTTTCTTTTCTTCATTCAGTTTTGCCTCCTTTCACTTGTCTGAAGAGGGAAATGCAAAAATAAAATAAAAATAAAATAAAAAATAAGCACTTGTCAGTATCTCCTCTTCACATGCTGTACTACATGAATAAAAACCACATTCACTAGATACTATGATTGCCATAGAAACAATTGCTATGGAGACCAGAAGAGAAAGTGTGGATGTTTTGTGATGATAGCTGTACAAATAGAGGAAAATAAGTGTGGTCCTGAAAATATAGATGTAGAATTGTTTTAAGATACAATATTAAAAAGAAAATAAAAATCCAAGAACAGAATATAACAGGCTTTTTAAAGAACCTACATTTACTGTTATTTCAATTAATCACAGAAACAGTGCAAAGTACAAAAAGGTATTTATTGCATCTTTGATGTTTGCTGTTGATGTTCATTGCATGCTGCTGATAAAGTGCAGGCTTTTGACTTTCCGTAAAATTCTACTAACTATGTTAGAGAAGAGCAGTCCAGATTTTTACACTGCCTAGAAGAGGGCTTTTTAGTCTGCTTTCTAAGCCTTTTACTGTATGTCCTTTGAAAAACCTTCTACACACACTGTTTGATGGACTTTAATTGTAGAGGCCATGTTTTGTAGGGCTCTATTGCAGGATGTTGCAAAGCACAACCTTTCAAGATTCCCAGATCTGTATATACTGCTGTATATGTCGTTCTGTCATTAAAATGGAGATAATTTTGGCAACAAGAAATCTGTCCTTGGAGTTGAGAAAGGAAACTTGATAAGGTTAAATGCCATTTTTAGTAACCAAAAGATTAATAGCAGCCTGCAACTTAATGCCTGCATGATAAGCCTTGTTTCACTGATTTCTTCTAGTTTCCATAATATGATTCATAAATGATGAGGAATTGACTCAAAAGGGTAAAGGACATGTAAAGGTCTAATTAGCATTAGTGCAATGATGCACATAGAATTTCAAATACACTTTTATTACAAGAAGTTAAATTAGAAGCTAGATGTCATGTTAATTCAAAGAACCTGTTTTAGTGATGAAGCAATCATTAAAAGGTTTGGAGAAAACAAATGACCTAAAAGCAAGACATAAACAAATATTTAGCCTAAGCCAGTTTTTCTTAACATTGGCAACTCTTAGGATGTATGGACTTCAACTCTCAGAATTCCCAGCTGCTAAGAAATTCTGCCCCTTCTGCCCCTTTGTTCCTGGAGGAAGCTGATTATCAAGACCCGTACCAATCGGGCTTCAGGCCCGGGTACAGCACGGAGATGGTCGCGCTGGTGAATGATCTCTGGCGGGCTCGGGACAGGGGCTGCTCCTCTGTCCTAGTCCTATTAGACCTCTCAGCGGCTTTTTATACCATCGACCATGGCATCTTACTGTGGCGTCTTCAGGGGTTGGGAGTGGGAGGCACCGTCTTACGGTAGTTCTCCTCCTACCTCCTGGGACGTTCACAGTCAGTGTTGGCAAGAGGGCAGAGGTCGGCCTCGAGGCCTCTCATTTGTGGAGTCCCTCAGGGGTCAGTCCTCTCGCCTCTCCTGTTCAACATCTACATGAAGCCGCTGGGTGAGATCATTCGTGGTTTTGGGGTTGGGTACCATCAATATGCGGATGATACCCAGCTTTTTATTTCTACCCCAAACCACCCCAGTGATGCCCTTGATGTGATGTCCCGTTGCCTGGAGGCGGTTCGGGTCTGGATGGGGAGGAACAGGCTTCGGCTCAACCCTGACAAGACTGAGTGGCTGTGTGTGCCGGCATCTCAGGAAATTCAGTTTGTTCCATCGTTGACTATGGGGGGGTGAGATATTAAACCCCCGTAGATAGGGCTCGCAACTTGGGTGTCCTCCTAGACTCACAGCTCTCTTTGGAAGATCATATAGGAGCTGTGACTAGGGGGGAGTTCGCCCAGGTTTGCCTGGTGCGCCAGTTGCGGCCCTATCTGGCCCGGGATGCCTTGTGCACAGTCACTCATGCACTCGTGACCTCCCGTTTGGACTACTACAACGCTCTCTACATGGGGCTGCCCTTGAAGACTACTCAGAGGCTCCAGCTGGTGCAGAATGCGGCCGCGAGAGTGGTGGTGGGGGTTTCCCGATACTCCCATGTAACACCTCTACTCCGTGAGCTGCATTGGCTTCCGGTTGTCCTCTGGGTAAGATTCAAGGTGCTGGTTATGACCTATAAAGCCCTAAATGGCATGGGTCCAGGTTACTTATGGCAGCACCTGTGGCCGGCGTCAATTTCCCTCCGTCCACTGCACTCCCACAGAGAGGGCCTCCTTAGGGTGCCGTCGGTCAAAGAGTGTTGACTGACGGCCCCCAGGGGGAGGGCGTTCTCTGTGGGTGCACCAGACTTTTGGAACTGTTTACCGGTGGAGCTCCGGATGGCTCCCGATCTTCGCTTCTTCCGACGTGACCTAAAAACATATTTATTCGAACAAGCCGGCCTGGTCTGATGGGTTTAGGGGTATTTTAACGCTATTGTATTAATTTATTGAATTGGGCTGTAGTATTTAATATTTTTTAACTTTTATATATTGTATTTTATTGTATTGCCCTGTACACCGCTCTGAGTCCTTCGGGAGAAGGGCGGTATAAAAATTAAATTATTATTATTATTATTATTATTATTATTATTATTATTATTATTATTATTATTATTATTATTATTATTATTATTATTATTGCCTTGCTGTGACGAAGGGGCTTGCATAATTCAGTGAAGCTAAGAGCTATGCCGTGCAGGGCCATCCAAGATGGACAGGTCATAGCAGAGAGTTCTGACAAAATGTGATCTACTGGAGAAGGAAATGGCAACCCACTCCAGTATCTTTGCCATGAAAACCCCATGGATAGTACCAAAAGACAAAAAGATATGACACTGGAAGATGAGCCCCTCAGGTCAGAAGGCATCCAATATGCTACTGGGGAAGAGCAGAGAGCGAGTAATAGTAGCGCCAGAAAGAATGAAGCGACTGGGCCAAAGCCGAAAGGACACTCAGCTATGGATGTATCTGGTGGTAGAAGGAAAGTCCGATGCTGTAAAGATTTATTCTCCATAGGAATCTGGAATCTAAGATCCATGAATCAAGGAAAGCTGGACAAGGTCAAACAAGAGATGACAAGACTGAACATCGACATCTTAGGAATCAGCAAACTAAAATGGACAGGAATGGATAAATTTAATTCAGATGACCATCGGGTATACTACTGTGGGCAAGCATCCCTCAGAAGAAATGGTGTAGCCTTCATAGTCAATAAAAGAGTAGAAAAAGCAATACTGGGATACAATCCCCAAAATGACAGAATGATCTCAGTTCGAATGCAAGGCAAACCATTCAATATCACAGTAGTCCAAGTCTATGCCCCAACCACTGGTGCAGAAGAGGATGAAATTGACCGGTTCTATGAAGTCCTACAGCACCTTATAGAACTAACAACAAAAAATGGTGTCATTATCCTCATGGGGAATTGGAATGCTAAAGTAGGAAGCCAAAAGATAACCAGAATAACAGGCAAGTTTGGCCTTGGAGTACAAAATGAAGCAGGGCACAGGCTAACAGAATTTTGTCAAGAGAATATGATGGTCATAGCAAACACTCTTTTCCAACAACCCAAGAGACAGCTCTACACACGGACATTACCAAACAGTCAACACAAAAATCAGATTGACTATGTGCTCTGCAGCCAAAGATGGAGAAGGAATTAGATCTGATAGACAGAGTGCCTGAAGAACTATGGACAGAGGTTCGCAACATTGTACAAGAGGTAGCAACTAAAACCATCCCAAAGAAAAAGAAATGCAACAAAGCAAAATGGCTATCTGAGGAAGCTTTGCAAATAGCTGAGGAAAGGAGGGAAGTGAAAGGAAAGTGAGAAAAAGAAAGATACACCCAAGTGAATGCAGAATTCCAGAGAAAAACTAGAAGAGATAAGAATGCCTTCTTAAATGAACAGTGCAAAGAAATAGAAGAAAACAATAGAATAGGGAGGACCAGAGATCTCTTCAAGAAAATTGGAGAGATGAAGGGAATGTTTCATGCAAAAATGGGCATGATAAAGGACCAAAATGGCGTGGACCTAACAGAGGCATAAAAGATTAAGAAGAGGTGGCAAAATTACACAGAAGAACTATACAAAAAATGAGCTTAACATCCCTGATAACCAAGATGAGGTGGTCACTGACCTCGAGCCAGACATCCTAGAATGTGAAGCAACAACAAATATAGTGGAGGTGACAGTATCCCAGCTGAGCAAATCTTAAAAGACGATGCAGTAAAAGTGCTACACTCAATTTGCCAGCAAATTTGGAAAACTGAACAGTGGCCACAGGATTGGAAAAGATCAGTTTACATTCCAATTCCAAAGAAAGGCAATGCCAAAGAATGTTCAAACTATCGCACCATTGCACTCATTTCACATGCTAGTAAAGTTATGCTTAAAATCCTGCAAGCTAGACTCCAGCAGTATGTGGATCGAGAACTTCCAGAAGTACAGGCAGGATTTTGAAGAGGTAAGGAATTAGAGATCAAATTGCCAACATACGTTGGATCATAAAGAAAGCTAGGGAGTTCCAGAAAAACATCTACTTCTCTTCACTGACTATGCTAAAGCCTTTGATTGTGTGGATCACAACAAACTGTGGCAAGTTCTTAAAAAGATGGAAGTACCAGACCATCTTATTTGTCTCTTGAGAAACCTATATGCGGGTCAAGAAGGAACAGTGAGAACTGGACACAGAACCACTGATTGGTTCAAAATTGGGAAAGGAGTCCAGCAAGGCTGTATACTGTCGCCCTGCCTATTTAACTTATATGCAGAGCACATCATGAGAAAGGCAGGGCTAGATGAATCAAAAGTTGGAATTAAGATTGCTGGGAGAAATATCAACAACCTAAGATATGCAGATGATACCATTCTAATGGCAGAAAGTGAAGAGGAACTAAAGAGCCTCTTGTTGCGGGTGAAGAAGGAGAGTGCAAAAGTTTGATTGAAACTTAACATTATGAAAACCAAGATCATGGCATCTGCCCTCTCAATTCCTGGCAAATAGATGGAGAAGAAATGGAGGTAGTGACAGATTTTATTTTCCTGGACTCCATGATCACCGCAGATGGGGACTGCAGCCAAGAAATTAAAAGAAGCTTGCTCCTGGGGAGGAAAGCCATGGCAAATCTAGACAGCACACTAAAAAGCAGAGACATCACCCTGCCAACAAAAGTGTGTACAGTCAAGGCTATGGTCCCAGGTGCAATGTATCAGTGTGAAAGTTGGACCATAAGAAAGGCTGAGCACCAAAGAATTGAGGCCTTTTGAACTATGGTGCTGGAGAAGACTCCTGCAAGTCCCTTGGACTGCAAGGCATTCAAACTGGTCAGTCCTAGAGAAGATCAACCCTGACTGCTCTTTAGAAGGCCAGATCCTGAAGTTGAAACTCAAATGCTTTGGCCACCTAATGAGAAGGAAGGACTCACTGGAGAAGAGCCTAATGCTGGGAAAGGTTGAGGGCAAGACAGAGAATGAGGTGGCTGGATGGAGTCATTGAAGCAGTAGGCATGAGCTTCAATGGACTCCAGAAGATGGTAGAGGACAGGAAGGCCTGGAGGAACATTGTCCATGGGGGTCGCGATGGGTGGGACATGACTTCGCAACTAACAACAACAAAGAAATTCTGGGAGTTGTAGTCCACCCATCTTAAACTTCCTAAGTTTGAGAGACACTGGCCTAAACAAATAAAAAATAATATCTACAAATGTATAAATCTCAAAAGTGTTGTAGCTGCTGCTGCTTCTTTTACATCAGACCTTAGTAGAGACTGTGATATTTTGAGATATTTATTCAACACTATCATGACAATGAAATAAATTGTCTTGCTGGTCTCATCCAAAGCAATAAGAAGTATTTGCTTAGTATGGAAAATATGAAATGTAGGAAAATGCAAAAGTCCAAAGAGATGTTTTTTCAAATGTAATGCTTCAAATTGCAATTCACTATTTTCTTGGGATTTTATATTCTAGATTTGTTGAGAAGAGATTTGTGTATTATTTGTCTGCACTGATATAGAGATGGGACCAATCAGTCTTCATTAAGAAATCCTTTGGTTACATATACTGATTTGACTTAGAAATACAAGATTTAAAAATTCAGTTTGCAAAGTATTTCAAAATGTGATATAATTGTGCCCTATCTTTTATCTTGAGATGTGTATATTTTCCCCCATCTCTCTCTCTCTCTCTACACACACACACACACACACACACAAAATATACATGTACTGGAATGTGTGAGAAGAAGAGAGAAGTTCCCTGAGGATGGGCTCCAGCATGAATCTGAAAGTTCAGTTCCTGGTGAACAGCCCAGAATGGATCCTGCAGAATTGGTGTGTGTTTGTGTATGTACGTACATACATACATACATACACACACATACATACATACACACACACAGTATACATACACCACACTCACTCAGAATATATATTCAATTTCTGCATGTTATACAGGTAGTTCTCGCTTACTGATTACAGTTGGGACCAGCAACTACATTACTAATTGGTGCAGTTTGCTGCTGCTGCCACGGCCGATGAGTGTTGCGTTAGTCTACCCCCTATGGTGCACTCTGGATAGCTCATGAGCATGAACAGGATGGACTACAATCATCGGCAGCCAAACATTTACTTTGTAATAGCAAAATACCAAAGTCTCCTGGCTAATGTAACTTCACCATATGCCATAATGTAACTGGGAGCCTTCGCCCAGGTCCGCCTGGTGCGCCAGTTGCGGCCCTATTTAGACCGGGATGCCTTACGTACGGTCACTCACGCGCTCGTGACCTCTCGTCTGGACTACTGCAACGCTCTCTACATGGGGCTGCCCTTGAAGACCACTTGGAGGTCCAACTGGTACAGAATGCAGCCGCGAGAGTTCTGTTGGGAGTTTCCCGACACTCCCATGTTACACCTCTGCTCCGCGAGCTGCACTGGCTTCCAGTTGTCTTCCAGGTGAGATTCAAGGTGTTGGTAATGACCTACAAAGCCCTACATGGCATGGGTCCGGAATACCTTGGGGAGCACCTGCGGCCGGCGTCAACTTCCCTCCGCCCAGTACACTCCCACAGAGAGGACCTCCTCAGGGTGCCACCAATCAAAGAATGCCGACTGGTGGCCCCCAGGGGGAGGGCGTTCTCTGTGGGCATGCCGGATTTATGGAACCATCTTCCGGTTGAGCTCCGGATGGCGCCTGACCTCCGCTCCTTCCGGCGCGATCTAAAAACTTACCTCTTCGAACAAGCTGGCCTGGCCTGATGGGATGGGGTTGGGTTTTATTAATGTGTTTTAACCTACTTTTTCAATGTGTTTTAACTTATTGTAAGAGTTGTGGGCATTTTGTTTAATCTTTTTTTAATTTTTGTATTTTGTCTTTTAACATGTACTGCCCTGTTCACCGCCCTGAGTCCTTCGGGAGAAGGGCGGTATACAAATAAAATTAATAAATAATAAATAAATAAATAGACAAAGAAATAAATTGGTGCGGTCAGCAAAGCAAAAAAAATGTGATTGTGCTGGAGTTACAATGTCACATTTGCTACTGTTGTTCAGTGAATCACTATGATTGTTAAATGTGTGACCACAACTTGCAGTTTCATTTCCATGTTCTCTATTAATTCTGCTTGCTGGAAGCTGGTTGTAAAGAATGGTAATCACATGAACACAGGGCACTGCAACAGTAAAAAAAATGTGAAAATTGGTTACAAAGGTTTTTTTTAACTGTTGTAACTACAAATAGTCACTAAACAAGGTGGTCAGTAAGCAAAGACTACTGGTATAATTATTTTTCTTTTGCTTTTTTGTAAAAGACCCACTTAAAATCAAAACCAGAAACATGCAGTAAGTATATACTTACTCCTGACAGATGGTGATATGTCAAGAGGAAGGAAAAAAAAGTGTTTAACTAATCAAAGGTAAAAGTTTAAAGCATATTGTATTAATCAGCATATTGTGTCCTTCTAGCATATGGAGAATATTTTCTATAATTAAAATGTGTATGTTTTACTTTGAATTGCATCATGCAATTTGCAGGATGTACTTCTTTAACAGCACCAATATTCTCATTTACTGCAGCATAATTTCCACATTAGCATTTTTTATTCAGAATGTGCTTATTTCATTTACTTTATATTACTATTTATTTTCTGACATGTTCCTTGTGTTACAATCTACCTGATTTCAGAATTTAGTCGAAAAAGTAACTCATTCAGTGTCCCTTCAAAATCAGTTTACTGCAGCAATAAAAAAAGTTAAAAAGAGCTTGGATTGTGAATAGTCACAAATCCAATCTCATTTATGGTGTTTAAAGAGAATGTCACAGAAGGAGCATGTGGGGGAAAATAATAGGAACTTCTATTTAAATTTTATTTATAGAGACATCCATTTAAATTTAAATAAATAAATGCATAATAACAAAATGACCATCTTTTCCCCATACTAGTAGAATTTGGCAGACTCAGGTTCAACTCTCTGTTTAGTGTTTGACATCAGGTTGCTATCCTATTTCACAGGGCTCTTGTGAAAGAAAAAAAAATGGAGGCAATGGAGAAAAAGAACCCTACATTCTGCCTTATAGATGTTTGAGGGAAAGGAGGAGTAGAAATGCAACTAATGTAGTAAGTTGCATAAACATTAGTTTTAAAGTGCACCCTGATAATAGCTATAACTGAACTGGTGCTCTGGAATGGGGCCTCTGTTTTCCTCTCTGAAGAGAAAGTGCTGTGGTTAAATTGCTTCAGCACCAACTAGAAACACATCTCCAATTCTAAGAAGGTATTGCAATCTGAAGATGTGGTCTGTAGATTATCTCTTTTACTTCCTACTGAGTGTGTAAATTATTTCTTCAAAGTGCGGAAGGTAGAATGGGAAAGCTAACCTTAGTTTCCTAAAGCTGCTGCTTTCGGTGGGTGGGGAATCATACCTGTGAAATTGGGAAACCAGATTCTATCCACGCTGTCTTACACTAGCTTTACTCGTTTTCTAGCAAATCCTACCCCTAGCAAACATCTCAGAAATAGCAGGAACTAGACATCTGATTAAAATGAAAGTATTTTTCTACACATTAACAACAAGACAACAAGGTGTAGGGGAAAAAAGGGTTTTAGTTTAAAATAAATTAAGAGCGTATGCTTATCCAACAATCGTTGAGAGGAAAATAATAGAAAATCTTCAATAGAGAAGCTACCACCCTTAGGCTTCGTGACATTTTCTTGATTTAATTTCAATTTATAGACATCTGAAATGAATTTTACTATACCAATCAAAACTCAGCTAGTTTCTTCCAGAAGGCATCTTCCCAAAAATATGCCAGGGGATAAAAGAAAGATCAGGTATCCCAGTTGTGTGCTACCACTAAACTACAACCCTTCCCATTACTATACAAGATAAATATTTACTTCATATTACACCAGAAAAGGAGGACTTTCCAGGGTTATGAATCTAAGATTTCTAATATCTAAGTGAGAATTCTGACACTAATCCCAAGTCTGAGAGAGTGTATATCAACTCATGGGAGGTTACTGTCAAACTAATACAATTTCGAGAACTGGATACTTTTTTATTCTCCTCTGCAAAGAAGAATATTGGGAAATGATTCAATGTGTTTGATGTTTCAGTGAATAAAAACACCTTTCCTTCTGAGAATCATGTGTCAGAGCTTCCGAATACCCAAGAAGCTCAGGTGCACATACAATTAGATGGCCATTTGGTGGTCTGGTTGAAGAAATAAACATAATAAATATTTTGGGCCAATTTCTGTATGAAATAATTGGAAAGAGGGCAAAATACATTATTTGGGGTCTGCCATTTCATATATTCAAGCAAGATAGTGCTGCTTCATAGAAACCAGAATCAAAATTCTGTATTAGTGTTCATAGCATTCTCTAACCTACAATCTAGGTCAGATCTCAGCTGAAAATGGGGGGAAAAAACAACACTTGCTTTGAAGCTTGGTTGTTTGCTTGCTGCTATATAAGTATTTATTAATATTAATAGTGTAAAGCTAAGCTCTCCTCATACATTATTTAACCAAAGACTTTATTGTAAATGACTTTGAGCAGCTAAAATATTAAAGGTTTGAAATAATCCAAAACTGCTTTTTGTTTTGACAATTTTCCTTATTAAGAAGACAACATTCTGCCACAACTACAAAAGGTTCACATTTGTTTTCATTCATTAACACATAATTGAAGCATTGTCTAGTAAAGGAGGAGGGAAATCAAAGGAACTTATAAGGCTGGCTTGAAAAATGCCATGGAAGAATAGTACCTTTTTTTAACATATCTTTTTTTTTTTTTTCTGTGGGTTTTCAGCAATGCATGAAGAGTCAAGGAAAGGTATAGAGTAGCATACATTAAAATACTGCAGATTTCAGTAAGAGAAGTGAAAGTCAAGTCCCATTAATATAAACATACCCCCAATAATATGAGAGAGAGAGAGAGAGAGAGAGAGAGAGAGAGAGAGAGAGAGAGCAAATGCTCAGTAAATGCTCATTTGAAGAGGACTCATTCATATCTATAATAAGCATTTGGAAATTTCTGAGATATTTGCATGACATTTCTATTGTTTATAATAGTAAATAAAATGGATTTTATTTCTTTTTTGGAAAGTAGGATGGGGAGAATTTTTTTTTTTTAAAAAACCCAGGGCATAAGAGCTTGGAGGGCAGCAGTAAAGGCTTTTTTATTTCCCCCCCCCCAAAAAAAAAGGCAAAATCAAACAGAGGCACTTACAGGCCCTATAGAAGGAAGTTAATCTGTAATGATTTAACTATCAACAGATGCTAGCACATCCTACAGGCCAAGTGTAGTACAACAACAGTTCCATAGAGGGGAATGAAAGAGTATAAATAAAGGGAGTGAAAGCTTTCCGGCACCAGGGACCGGTTCCATGGAGAAAGGTTTTCCCACAGACCGGAGGGTGCATGGGGCCTGCATCCCGCAGATGGGACTTTGCTTGTTTGTGCAGACAGGTTGCTGGCATGCTGTGACCTGGTAGCAGTCCATGGTTTAGATCCCTGGTTTAGTCAGAAACAGAAAGACACAAACAGTATTTGGACAGAGATACATAGGATTTTATTGATATAAGGATTTGGGGGAAGATGTATACAAGGGTAAAGCTCACATACTAGAATAAGCCAACAAGAAGTAAAAGTGTATCATGTCTATGTTTTAAAACATAAACATAAAGTATAAACATATAAAGCATAAGCATATCTTCCATCTTTCCTTTCCCAACACTGAATAAGTTGTAAGACAAGTCAATCCCATTAGATGAAATCAGAAAAGACTAGGCAAACAGAAACCAGAAAAGCAAAAGAATGTCTCAACCCACAAGGAGACAGGCAGGCAGAATTGAATGAAGCGATAAAGCCCAGGTCAATTTCAGAGAGAACCTGTTACACCACTCATCTCCTCCCCACTCACCATGTTCTACATGTATAGCTTCATGCTGGCTGGGGAATTTGGGGAGTTCAAGTCCACAAGTTTTAAAGTTGCCAAATTTGGAGACCCTCTGATGTATAGGACTGATGTTGCAACTGTGAATGCTTGCTCTTAGAAGCCCAGAAGTACCAGACAACTTCAAAATGCTTTAGAACCACCCAGTACAATTGGTTGCTTTAAAATAGGGCCCTGCCTCAATTCCCGATTCTGCTTTGACTTCAGCGCAGTTTAATTTGCTTCGATTCAGTTGATGCTCTGTTGAATCAAATCACTCATTTGAAACTTTGCAGAATGTACATATTAAATGCAGATCCAAACAAACACATGAACAAATTCACATTAGACTACCATCCATTTTTCTTAGCAGCAGCTGCTTCCATAATAACAGTGGAAGCAGAAACTGAACAGTCTGCATTACATTTACAATATTTTTCTACATACGTACCATGCATTAAGAACTGTGATATCTAAATCTATAATAACATACAAGACACTGCAAAGTCTTTATATACTATATTGCCAAGACACTGTGTTCTTAAATATTTTTGCAGTTTTCAAGCATGGGTGGAAATATTCTTAAATGAAATTGAAGGGCTATATATATAATACCTATGAATGTGTATGTTTTTTGCATTGGCAGTTTTTTATCAATATAAACAAATAGCACAAGATCCTGCCACAAATCAATGTATCATGAAATGGGTCTTCTTCTGTTAGCAAAACACTTTTCCAATGAAGCATGATCTTCTGGAACTTTTACAAATGCTATTCCAGCATCTTTCACCAATACCGGTCCCAGGTACATAGTCTAAAACTGCATTTATCAGCTTGAAAACCTAATTACCACAGTACTGTCTTAGCTCTAAGGATATTTACCCATGTAAAATGGCTTATGCACTGGAGGCAAACTCCTTGTATGTCCAATCACACTTGATTAATAAAGAATATTCTATTCTATTCTATTCTATTCTATTCTATTCTATTCTATTCTATTCTATTCTATTCTATTCTATTCTATTCTATTCTACTCTACTCTACTCTACTCTACTCTACTCTACTCTACTCTACTCTACTCTACTCTACTCTACTCTACTCTACTCTGTTCCGTTCCATCCCATCCCATCCCATCCCATCCCATCCCATCCCATCCCATTATTTAAAGGTGAACCCCAAACAGAAATGATTTGGGATTTCAGATAATACAGCCTTCTTCTTCACCTAAAGCTCCAGTTTAGTTTTAATTTACCTAGTAACAAATGACTTGCTTTTTTTGTGGTCAACAATTGTCTCCAACATGACAATTGAAAGTAATATTTTCTTCTTTAATGACTTTTTGCTTTTCAAAACAGCAAGATTAATATACCATAATTACTTCTGATCTAGGAAATTTTGATGTCTGTCACAAGGAATTCAGCACACATAATTTACACATATTAGCAAGAATCATCTTAATATTTTCAAAAACACTGGCCATACAGCAGAAGCCAAGGTAACATTTTCTTCATGATAGTTCTCGTTCATGCTCAAAATTAAATTTCTGGAATAAATTTATTCCAATCATCTGATGTGCTTGTGATGCATTAGGCTAGATTTGCTACTAATACTGATTTCTTAGTGGTGTCCCAATGTGTCATCTACATTGAAATTTCACTCTGGAGAATACCACTCCTAGGAAAAAATGCCATTTAAGCTAGCTTAATTTTAATTTAGCACACTGATCAGAAAGCTCACTTGCATTATTTGCTTGTTTTAATTCACATTCTCTAAGGTTCTTGATGTTCATGAGATGCATGACAAATCAGAATATTATCTTAATCACAGTTTGCTTTCTTGAAAATAAATACCTCTATTTTGATACCTGCTACTAACATGAGCCCAGTTTTAAATGATAAAGCCTAAGATTGGCCTAAGTTTGGGAGGTGGGGTGAATGGATGGGTGATATGGTAGGAGAAATAGATGAGATAAAGTATGGGAGAGAAAGCTTAATTCACTTAGTGTTTCCCTCTGTAAAATAGTCCCTTCTTGTAGTTTTTTATGTATCCTGTGCTCAGATTCCCTTTGAGTGGCTTTAGGTAATTGGTCTGACTTCCAGATGGTGTTAAACTGGATATCCCTTCCACTCTCACTACTGGTTATGCTGGAATTCAAGAATATCTTAGGGCCACAACTGTTCTAGTGGTATATCCTTAATCAACCCAAGCTACACTGAAGGGCATTGATGATATGGAAAGAACTCAACTCTTGAAAGGTATGTATGTATGTATGTATGTATGTATGTATGTATGTATGTATATTCAGAGACAGACTTTATTTATTTAACTGCCACTTGAAGTAATCAAAAACATTGGTTGATTGGTTGATCAGAACTTAAGCAATACAGCTGATATGATTTAATATAAGATCTTTTTGACCATAAGGATACCTGACAAAAAGAGACAATTCAATCTAAATTAGAAGCATATTTCACTCTGCTTATGGGCTGCATTTTAAATGGGTAAACAACATACCGTAATACATTCTGCATGAGCGTACATAGGCAATGCTTCCTTTCTGAAAATGGGAGAGGCTCAGGGTGAAGCAGGCTTTGATGTGTGCTTCAAAGTTAGAGCCCATCAAAAAGTTTTCTGGGGCAACAGTTCATCCCTAAATCAAAGTAAAAGTGTGCCAGGTTACTGCTTTATTCTTTGGTGTGGCAGCTATTCAGTATATTACTGAAAAGGTTGATTGCTCCATAATGTGTAAACCAACTGCATTTAGGTCATAACCTCAGTTACAAAGATGAAACACAGAAACCCAAGATAAACACAAAGAAAGCTCATTGGCTATTAACAGTCACCCATCCCAGCCTTAGCAATTAATGAATTGAAATACCAGTCAAGCTGGGTTATTTTAAACTATGCATATGACCCATCTCTTGGAAACAAAGTCAAATCCCAGGAAATCAATAATAATAACACATCTGGCATCACTGCTAAAGCCAAACTTTAAAATATTAATGACTGTAGTTACAGTAGAAGCAGTTTTTGTACACGCATATGCATACCATTTTTTTTCATTCAATTATGTCCAGTTCTGCAGTTTTCTGGGCCAGATTTTTCAATAGACGTGTGCTATTGTTTCCTTGCTGGGGCTGAGAGAAAATAACTGGTTCAAGTTCAGCCAACTATCTAAAGTAGAATTAGAACCCACGGTCTTCTGTTTTTTAGCCTGATGCCTTAAACTACACCAAACTGGCTCTCAAATGAACCAATATCTGAAGCCAAAATTGCACTAAAGCTGTAATATCTATATTATGTAGAGATGGACAGTACATTGTCCATCTGTACATAATATAGATATTACAGTTTACTTATTAAACCACAGAGTCAGCCTGCCTGAATGGTACAAATGAATGGAGCTTGTATAGGCTTGGAAAATAAACAGAGTCAAGTATTGGTTAGTATTTGGAAGAAATATCCATGCTTAAGACTAGACTTGAAAATGAAACTAACATCCCAGAATAAGACATTGGGAAACTATTTTCATCAGCATCATAGATCGAGCAATGAAGTCACCAGGAGTTAAACTTGGTTTAAAGAAGACATTTATTTTATTTTATACCTAACTGCATGTTCAACTTTAAAACACAACATGCTATATTTATTTCATAATTAACCAGTGAATCTATGGCACATAGTTCTAATGAGAAGTATGGATGCTATTGAAAATGGTCAAAAACTGCACAGAGTTACAGAGTTCACTCCTAAAAACAATTGAATGTGTTTGAAAATTAAGCATCACTTAAGAGGAACTATTTGCTTCTGGAAAATTCTATGCCTTTTGATATAGCTGTAGTTAGATTAATATAGTGTAGATCTGTTTGTGACATTTTGTCAATTTGTTGCTAGTTAACTTTTGGATGTTAATAATAAATAAATGTTAAGCTATATTTTTTTCCTAGCTGAACTGAGTGGCATGTGTGCTTGTGCTGATCAAGATACAGGAACTAGCAGGGTGCAACCGAAAAATTAGCCTCAGTAATTTTCCAACACCTATACTATGCATATATCTATCCAGGTTTATGCTTAAATGATATATTCACAAAACAGTTGCTGCTCTAATTCATACTTGGGTTTCTAAATACCCCAGTAATTTTCTCTGCACACCATTTCTTCTTGTTCCTACCCATTCATTTTCATACCAGAATAATATTTCCCTTAAATTGCTTCCATTCAGAAAATTCACTATATTCCCTACATCTCAGTTCTGATTCTTACATTGTCACCATTCACTGGAGCAGGTCGTGCAAGTCTCCCTATCTTTGTGATTTTTTTTAATGTGTTCAGAACAGGTTAGATTATACAAATTCAGATTTTCTGACATACATTTTGGCCCTTAAATTCATAATTAAATATACATATTTGCATCCTTGTATGCATTCACAAATTCCAATTCGCAAGAGCAAGACATTTTCATTCAGATCTATTATAACTTTCCCTTTCTCTTAGTATACAGGTGAGGCACTACGTATTATTACTAAAGCAGAACCGAGAGCCTGTTTTTCATCCAATAATAAATCTTATGGCACTAAAATGTTAGCAAGGTGAGTTTGATCACAGAGCTACTGATCAGCTAAAACAGAAGGAAATGTCATATCATCAACAACAAAGATTGAAAGCCGGTCTGCTAAATGCTTGCATGTTTAAGAGGAAACTCAAGATCCCGCTCTGAATTGATGTCTTTGTGTAACATGGACTTGTCATCACCATTGCCTTAATATATTACTGTACAATTTGTTTTACTCTATGCACTGCACTTAGTTATAAGCACCTAATAAATTAAACTACTTCGCTTTTCAGAGTAAAAGTCATATAATCTTGAGGCACTGATGACTCTCTTCCATTATATTCTGCAGTATTCCCCCCACTGTAGAATATATACTGAAGTTATTTCATATCTGCTGCCAAATACATGCTAGATTTCTGTGAGAAGTTTTGTGGAGCGATGGTTTGTGGAGAGGGCAGTTGCTACCCAACTGATTAAAAGCACATGAACTCTGTACTTGTTTCCACTCAAGGTTTACTTGGACTGCATTCCTTCATACCTTTACTTCTTCCAGTAAGTTAGGAAGGATTTGTGTACTTCACTGATGATGCTATTTTACATGCACAAAACAAATGAATGTCCAGATGTAACATCCATAGAATTTATTAACATATACTGGCTGATTAGTATTACTGAATTTATTCAGAATGCCTTATAAAGAGAAGGATATTTGCTATACAAAGCTTGATCAGAGAATTCACTTGAGAGTTCCTACTCCCCTCCCTATTTGGTTTAAGTTATTTAAGGAAAAATCAAATTTCAATTTAACGCCTTGCAAATGTTATTTGACATACGTATGAAACTTTAATATGTGTACAAGCATAAGGAAGCGTTTACTTTTTGAGCCTGTTAAAATGGTACTGTAAAACAACCTAGATTCTCTAAATTGATTATTTCTTATGGAAAAACACTGGAGGTTTGGATGAAATCTACTTGTTGCCTGCTAGAGAAACAGCTGAATGCTCTCTACTGTTTTCTTGAGACAACCTTGAAAACAAAAATCCAATATTCAGTCATAGGCTGGGATCTGGGAGGGATGTAATGAGTAGCTGTTTAATTCAACCTTGGTGTCTGGTAGGCTACTAATTACTGAACTAATGTCTACGGCAGATAAAACAAGACTGTTATGGTTCCCCACTGACAAACTTCACACAGAGGGAACAGGAGTTGTCATTAAGGAGTCTGTGATAAATGAGGTCATATCACACTCATCTTGTGAGAGCAAGACTAGTGTTAAATTGCTGGACTTATCAATCATTGACCATAGTTCAGCACTTGTGTCAGACTTCATTCTGGTTGAGAAAAGGGATGGAAACCCCCATAACTGTAGTGAGAATGCATTTAGAGGAAGGGAAGGGGGGGGGAAGAGAGAGATAGAATCCTGCTGAAGACTCTCAATGCTAGTTAATGATCCTAGACCCCAGCCATTAAATGATATGCTGGACATTAATTTGCTATGCTAGAGAATGCAAGAATGCCATGGCTGAGGAAGCCAGTATTTTGCAGGCTTTCAGAGGATAAAAAGTAAGGGGAAAAGTTAGAAGAAAATAAAAAATGAAGAGCTTTGGCCCTAGGCTGGATCAGCAGCAAATTGCATTGCTACCTGAAAACCATTAATTCTCACCCAGGCATCCCATAGCAGACAAATACAACTCCGTAAATCACATTCTTAATAAAAGTGTAAGAAAGATTTTAGTGACCTCAAGAGCTGACTAAATGCAAGCCCTACCATTATTCACATTGGGAGAATGTAGCCAGGGAAAAAAAAGCATTGCTTGGAAGAAATGTATTAAATTTGCTAAATCAAATTGTTCTTGAGAATCAATATAAAAAGAATAAATTACATGTCTTTCCCATAGAGAACTTGAAAGGCTAACATGATGAGCTGGAAAAGTTACCAAGATAATGATATTTACTAATTGGGTCACATTCAATTTACTTATCAATATCAAGAAGAAATATGACTTAGCTTTAAAAATTGACAAAATCCCCTGAAAGATTAGCTGAACAAGACAGCAATGCACAAATGTTTTTGCAGTATCTATAGTTAAATAAATGAACTTGGACATGTGACAATCAATATTAGCCTCTGAATTTATGGTTCTGATCCATTTTTAATGGGTTCTCTGCTAGCCAAGTCTTTTTCATTTTAAATCTGACAAACAAATGAACAGGGGGAAACCTTGAAGACATTCTTACCGACATTCTTATGTACAAAACTACCAAGAGGATGGGAAAAATGCAGACAATGAAAGATACGAATCAGGAAAAGAAAGGCATAGGGTTCACAGTCATTCTCAAGACGTAAGTACATATATCTGACTTCCAGTCACAAGTTACTTATGATAACAGTGGAGGCAGGCATATATTATGAGGTGTATAAATCTGCACATATCAGCTCAGTTCCAATTAGGTTTAAAAAATGTCATGGAGAAACCCGATTCCAAATCCACAGAAAATTCCTTGTATGTCCAATCACACTTGGGCAATAAAAAATATTCTATTCTATTCTATTCTATTCTATTCTATTCTATTCTATTCTATTCTATTCTATTCTATTCTATTCTATTCTATTCTATTCTATTCTATCCTATCCTATCCTATCCTATCCTATCCTATCCTATTGAAAAAGAATATACATAATTCTCCTTTAGCAAGCATAATTGCGGCTGGCAAGTCCATCATTAAAGGAAGTGGTCACTAAGTTAAACCACAACTGTGCATATCTTACTTCAACTTTATTTTGTATTACAGATTTGTGAAGATCATAAATGAAGGGAAAATTACTTTTTCATCACTGTTGTAACTGTAAATAGTTGCTAAGTGAGTATGTTACTAAATTGTGAGATGGACCTTGGAGTCCTAGTGGATGATCACTTGACTATGAGCCAGCAGTGTGAAGCAACAGCCAAAAAAGCTAATACAATCCTGGGTTGTATAAACAGAGGCATATAATCCAGATCACACAAAGTATTAGTACCACTTTATAAAACCCTAGTGAGACCACACCTGGAATTCTGCAACCAATGTTGGTCACTATACTACAAAAAAGATGTTGAGACCTTGGAAATAGTTCAGAGAAGAACAACTAAGATGATCAAAGGCTTGGAGACTAAAACACATGAAGAAAGGCTGCAAGACTTGGGTTTGGCTAGTCTAAAGAAAAGAAGAAATAGGGGTGACATGATAGCAGTATTCCAGTATCTGAGGGGCTGCCACAAAGAAGAGGAGGTCAAATTATTCTCCAAAGTACTAGAGGACAGGACAAGAAAGAATGTTTGGAAACTGACCAAAGAGAGAAGCAACCTGGAATTAAGGAGAAACTTCCTAACAGTGAGGACAATTAACCAGTGGAACAGCTTGCCTCCAGAAATCATGGCTGTTCCATCACTGGAGGTTTTTAAGAAGAGACTGGACAGTTGCTTATCTGAGATGGTATAGGTTCTTCTCCTTGTGTGGGGGGCTGGACTAAAAGACCTCCAAGGTCCCTTCCAGATTCTATTCTATTCTATTCTATTCTATTCTATTCTATTCTATTCTATTCTATTCTATTCTATTCTATTCTATTCTATTCTATTCTATATAGAACTTTTTATTAATTTTCCAATGTTACAATTGTATCTTTGAAAAACAAAGTGGTGTCTGGGTTACAATAATTCCATTACATACAAATGTGTAATAATGCAAATCTCCAACTATTACAGCCAACATTTCCTCTCTTTTTTCCTTTAATACATACTGTATCTTGTCTAAATTAATATATTTCTTATATTTATTAATGATTTTATATATATTATTTATTTTGACATTCCTTCTTTTGGACCATCAATAACCTCATAAATTTTCCTGGCTTTAATTTTGCATTAATATTTAAATTAAATGTTTAATATTTATTATTTCCAAATTTTTAAATGACCCCAATTCCCTTTGTCACAATTCCCCCCAACATCTAGTGTTTCAAATACATATCTTATCTATCTCACTTCCATATCGACAGATTAGTAATACAGTGTAATATTCTTATTTTCATTATAATTTCCAAATATTGTAGATGCAATAACCAAGATTTATCCCATTTTAACATTTAATACATCATCTCTCTTTTTCTTTATGTCTACTTACTCATATTTAAGTTTACTTCTTATCACTACATCCAAACATATTTATTACATTACATCACTGTTAACATATATATATATATATCTCAATCACCTTTATCTAACCTTTATAAATAACTCAATATTTCAATTTAACTATTGACATTCATACATCTAGGTTTTAATTAGCCAACATTTTTCTTTATCTTCACATCATAACAATATCTCATATTCAAAATATGGGTCTTGTCTACTTAAATATATTCTATTTTAAACCTCCTAAATATGTCCACACTCCATTCTTTTTCAGTCTTATTCTGGCTTTTTTCCTTTGCCAAGTCATCTTCCATGTATTTGCTTCAGGATCATCAAAGAATTCTTATATTATTGTATCATATTGAGATGACCATCCAAATGCCATTTTTGGAAGGTTGAGGGGTCTGGCAGAACTACCAGATCTTCTCTTTATTTTCTCCTCTTGATGTACTTGTCCTGGACTGTTTATCTTTTCTTTCATCTGTTTCTCATTTTGATCTTCGAATTCCTTCTGACTTGTATAGCAGGTTTTTTTCCTCCAACCATTTTGTCAGATTTTATTCTGAATTTTCTCTTGTCTGTACTTGTTGGGCGATTAGATCTTCTGTCAAAATATTTGATTGTTCAATTCTTTTCTGTTGTATTCTGTATAGGTAGTTCATTAGTTGTAGTCAAAGTTTGAGTTTGCTTATCTAAGACGCTTTCTAGTTCCCCCCCCCAAAAAAAAAGCTCTTATTTCATCACTGGTTGTAAGAAGCATTTGGTGAGGTTGATAAGTTATTTTCATCATTTCTTCCATAGTAAAAGTGTGTTCGTGGTCTTCCACAGAGATGAGTTAAATTGAAAAGTTTTACCTTTTTTCTCTCTCAGTAAATAAGAAACAGCTAAGACTTTCACAGCTGGTGTTCAAGGTTATATGAATCTTATCTTGCTTTCTAAACTGTCAGCCTAGTCTCTTTTCTTTAATAGCACATTGCAATTTCAGGTTTGGCCACAAGATGTCTCCCAACAGTTTAGAAAATTCCTTTCAATTTTTTCTTCTATTTTAGGAGGAAAAACCCAAACTTTCAAATAAAAACAGGGAGCAAAAAGTAGATAATCAAGAGCTTTTAATCCACAAGTTTTAGAAAATAAAGTTCTAGTTGGGATCCAATTATTTTTTTAACTTTTTTTAAAAAAATCTCCCCTGTATATTCAATCACTGCTGTTTCTGGAGGGAGGGCTAAAATCCCTCTTCCCTCTCCACAGGGAAAAAAAAGTACTTTAGAAGCTTACTTAGGTGGAAAAAAAGTTGGAATTTAAGAGAGGTAGATCTCACTCAATCTCTTCCACGCTGCTTTAATGTTGCCTGGTGGCTGTCCACAGCCTAGTCTTTTGTTCGCCGGTTCAAAGGGAACACAGGCACTAACGGGAGAGTTGCTGCTTTCCCACATTCTTGCAAAAGCCTCTCCTTGCTGGTTGCCTCTCCGGGGTGACTTTTTGACCCTTTTAGGATATGGAAGTCGAGAGTCGTCCTCCAAGCGTCCATAATGATCATGTCAGCAAACCGGAAGTCTATTCTATTCTATTCTATTCTATTCTATTCTATTCTATTCTATTCTATTCTATTCTATTCTATTCTATTCTATTCTATTCTATTCTATCTTTTCTATTCCATTCCATTCTAAACAAGGACTTCCAGTATTTTTCCCCACTTACCTGTGAAACTTTGAGAACCAGAAACATCAGCAGACAATTGGCTTGGCTGATCCTCTGAGAGTCCTCTCTCCAGTGGTTCAGTCAGAGATACCCCTTCCATACTAGAGATATTTTGGGCTTTATTGGGAACCTCAGGCAAACAGGAGATACTGTTGATTCCATCCACACAGAGAAATCCAGCAGGGCAAGTCTTCATTAAGCAGTCATTGTAATTAAGCTCACAGTGTTCACCCTGGAAGAGAAGTTTTTAAAATGTCATTTGGAAGGCCGTTTGCATTTTGATAGTCACATTAAATAATTTGATTATGATTTTCTTTTTGCATTCCAAATGCTATTTAAAGTGGACAGACTGCTTTCCTCAGAATTAATCTAATCCTACTGAGCACTTTTGCCTGTACTGATTTTATGGCATAGTCCTTGGGTTTCGTACTCTTAATGCAATTATGGTGTTTCGACTTCCAATCAATTCAAAGAATGTCAGATTTCATTCCTAGAGTTTCACAGTAGGTGACATGCCAGGAAGAGCTTTGTCTCCAAGTCATTTGCTTTTCAATGTCACAACAGGCTCCTTGGAAATTAATTTTAAGTGATAGAGAAGTATGTAAACTAAGACTTTCAAAACCACATTTCTTTCTCCATTTTAACTTGCTATATGCCTCATCTTTCCTAAGCAGGACACATTGTAGTTTACTCTTGGGTAAAGCAAACATTGTGGTGTATTGGTAAGTAGACCTGTTACATTATCTGACATAATGCTGTAAGTTTTACTCACAGTATTATTTTTAAAGCCTTCAAGATAGTGTTGCTACAACAGCAACAATGTGACAGTGTTCTGGTTATCAATTAGAATATAATGGGGAAACTGGTACAGTAAATATTCTCCAGCTATAAAACTATTGTTCCTTCAAGTGATCTCAGTCTTACTCAACATATATGTCTCGAGTTTTGGATCATTCTGTATTCCTTGTCATTTTATTAACAAAGGAAAAATATTTCCAAAGGTATTATCAACTATAATAATTCTACAAAATATCACAGATTTAAGATTCTTTACAAATCTGACAATAGATGGCACCAGAGGAAGAAAAAGAGAGGTAAATAATTAATATTTTGACCTTGCCACATTTATGGATACACAATAAAAAGTAAGATTAATATCTTATTTCAGAGTAAATATATTTAGACTAGGAGGATTCTTGAAGAAAAAAAATCATGTTTCTTCAGAATTATAATGTGGAACACGGCCTTGTCTTTTTCCTGACTTTTTACTCTCTGATCTTCAGAAATTCTGCATAAAGCTACTTGCTTACAGAGCATAATAGTTTCTCTTTAGAAATTTATTTCCATCATTAAGCTCACTTGACCTTGTATTAAATTATTAGTACTGCTGTCACTGCTGGCTTAACAATATCAGGTGCATCTGTACTTAGGTATAAACATTTTGGTTCTTACAAATAACTTTTCCCACATCAGTTTTTTGTCACTATAAAATGTTTGGTCTTTAAAATTATTCCAAGAGCTTTTGAATGATTGTTGCAACAACCTAGCGTGACAAATTCCATCAGAAAACTTTAATTTGAAGCATGGTACCATAAAGTTACTGCAATAAGCCCACCTCTTTGCTTTTATTTCTCAAAACTAGTTCATTCTACCAGAAACCCAAGTTTTCAAAACATAGATATGAACCAATGTAGGTTCTGAGCTCTTGGTAATTTCAAACTATTACATAATTAAACCATTGGGTGTTGATACTACAAATTGCATCCAAAATCACTTGGGGCTCTAGTCTAGAGCTTTTTAAAGCAACATTATCTTTCTTTCTTTCTTTCTTTCTTTCTTTCTTTCTTTCTTTCTTTCTTTCTTTACTTTTTTTTAAAAAAAGAACTTTTTAGTTCATTTATCCTAGGACAGGAAGAACTGTTAGATTTATCTGAATAATTCTAGTATATCTTGATTTAATGTAAACTGAAAAAATAAATAATGTATAGATTTGGAATAGAATAGAATAGAATAGAATAGAATAGAATAGAATAGAATAGAATAGAATAGAATAGAATAGAATAGAATAGAATAGAATAGAATAGAATAGAATTTGGGTAACATAGTGAATATATTACTTTTAGTTTATGAACTTGATCCATAAATATTTGCACATAGCTTGATTCCTAAGACGTCTTGTACTCTATGGCTGAAAACAGCAGTTTAAGGTACCTGTGTAGCATCCTCATCTTCTGCCATTGTTGTGGTGGCATCCTTCTACAGATCATTTGCACAGTAGCCTGCTGGCAACTATTTGCTTTAATCATGTAAGTTAAGGCTTCCCATTCAAAGACAATGGAAAGCTCAATTTAAATAGAGCATATAACTATATACCTTTGGATGCTGAACTATTACACAAATCAATCTACCAGTCAGGAGTAAGCCTCAGAAGCTTTTTCTTATATGTTGACTTGATCTTTAATGGTTGATCTCAAGTTTAAGACAAAGAAGAAAACTTAATGGGAGACAGACTCTGGCAAGGTTTAACTTCAACAGCACATGCTTCATATCGAGTGACAGTAATAAGGTTTTGGCTCATACCACAAATCCAGATGTGCAATAACAGGTATAACCCAGGCCTGGTTCTCTCTGGATGCATATACCATGTACACAAGGGTTAGATGCACATTCATTGATATCCTCTTGACATCTGAACCCTTCCCAACCTGTTGGAAGGGAAAAAAATGTAATTGATTTTTGGTCTAATATTGGTGCAGCAGTTAAGCAGTTTAGAACTCCGTGAGTTCCAGACACATGTTAGGCATGAAGCTTGCTGGGTGATTTTGGATCAGTCATTATCTTTCAGCCCTAGGAAGAAGTTAATGACAAGCCATTTCCAAAAAATATTGCCAAGGAAACTGCAGGGACTAGTTCAGGACATCATTAGAGGTCAACACTGACTCAAAGACACACACCCCCTTCCAAAAAACCCTGGTTTTATTTCCCATAGTACTCTGAAAAATGAAAGTATAATTCAAACCATTTACAGGGCATCCTTTTCTGACCTGGATGTAGCAAATGACTAATTTAGTAGGAGTGAGGTTATATGGGTTTTGTACTTCCCAAAACTTTGCTATCATTATTGTTTTAAAAAGAAATGCAGCTGTGATAGAACACAGTCTTGAGCGGATGGTGGTGGAACATGCTACTTGCTGCTGGCCTTGCTAAACAGCTGAATAAAGAGGCTGTGTCTTATTGGCTGTAGCAAGCCTGCAATAACAAATTATTAATCCATGCTGCAATTGTAAAGTGTTTGTGTTACCGATAATGGGCCTTTGGGCTCTGCTTTGAATAGAAACATACCTAGGATTTAGGTTCTTTGCCCTCATGCTCCATTAGCTGGAGTTAGGCATGAATAACCTCTTGAAATTCTTCACTGATTTACGAGCAAAGAATTTAGGCAGGAGATTGCTATGTCTCCACAATGAAGAAAAATTTTCAATTTTCCCCCCCAAGATAATCTGGTGAGTTTTACTTCTTTGAAATGATTTCCAAAGTAAATTGTCTTTTATCAAAGTGCATTAAAACTGGTCTATTTTTCTGAAATTAACCCCTTCCCAAATGCTCCTTAGAAACATCCTCTACTACCCCAAGAAATGGAACATACAGGGAAAAGGGGAGGGAGGGAGGGGGAGGGAGGGAGGAAGGAAGGAAGGAAGGAAGGAAGGAAGGAAGGAAGGAAGGAAGGAAGGAAGGAAGAAGGGAAAAATACCCACCACTGATTGTGTGTTATAGATGCAATAGTGGAAGCCATGTACTATTCTCTGAGAGTGGTGCATATTTTAAACCGTGATTTAAAAACCACTATAGCTAGGTCTACGCATCACTCTACTTCATATAAATCCTGGTTTAGTGTTACAGTGAAACAACAACAATTTCTTTTTCTTTACTTAATTCTCAGAACTGTCTTCATTCCAAATGCAAATTGTTCCACAAAATTACTTTACAGTAACATTCAATCAAACTGTCCAACACATGGCAGAATTAGCCACTGTAGAATGCTAATTAAAACAACTAATTTTCCCTTTGGACCCAAGACAACATTTTAAGTGCATTCGGTTGATTCATTGGAAAACATTTTTCTTCTGTGATGATTTTTGATCAAGAGGTTAGATCAATTTGCACCTAAGATACAACAAAAAGGGATTTCCTGATATATTATGCTATATTTGGAGAAACAAACATTCTACTGTTTAATTCCAGTAAGTATTGCCTTGGTACAGAAGAAAAGGGAAAGTTTGTTCAAATCTGAATTTTTGAATAGTAAAAAGATTTAACTGAAAGTATTTTGTTCACTTGTTACCTTTCTGACATCTGCAGAAGTATCCATTAATAAGATCTTCACAAACTGAGCCATGTAAGCAAGGAGAAGAGCTGCACTCATTCAAGTCTATTTCACAAAATTGGCCAGAAAATCCATTGAGGCACCTAAATAAAATATTCATTATAATTTAATATAATATATCATTTCATAACTATGTAGAAATAAACACAAGTTTTATGCATTTACTTTGTCTTGGTTTAATTTAATTCCTGTTAAATAGCCATCTGGATATTAATGGATATTCATTTCCATTGAATAGTACTTTTTCCTAGAGCCTGACAAAGGGTTTGAAAGATGTAGGAAAAGGAGTCGCAGAGCTGGGGTGGGCGAGGGGGGGCAAAGGCAAAAAAGGGATCAGCCTAGAGCAGACATGTTGAACTCGCGACATCATGTGACATCACACGACGTATTGGAGCTTTTTCCCCATTGCTGGCAATTGGGTGGGCACGGTTTCCTGGTGACGTGTCTGGCCCATGGGCTGGCAGTTTGACACCCCTGGCCTAGAGTGTCTATGTAGCCACAAATGGACTTCTTGTTCCAACACTTCTTGAATTCCATTACCCTTATCTAACACCAAAATAGTGCTTGCCAGTTGGTTCACTAGATTCTTGTGCATGAGCAGCAATAAATCTGTTTAATTGGAACCAATCATGTGGCCCTAGTGTAGTGATTTTAGCATATTTTTTACATTGCCTTGATAAGCCTTTCTGAATTTTTTTGAGTGTGTTCCAACTTTAAGACTCTCATTTGTAAGAGCATTCCCAAAGCACTTTGACTGGAATTTTGAAGGACAATATCTGGTGTCAAGGAATAGAGGTAGCAACCCTATTTCCAATTATGTTACTTAGGAATAAAGTTAGTTAAAACAGCAATCACAAAAGGTTGATTGCCTTCCTGTTTTGTTCAGCAATTCTAAAAGCAGAGAAATGAGAATATGCTTAGTAGGCATCACCATATACAGTAGCTGAATAATACCAATTCAGGAAGGACATTTGATTAAGGCACACCAAAGAATCAAATTTTTGGAGGCCAAGCATAAAATAGCATGTTTAACAGCAAGTTCTACCACACTATGGCCAAGGTCACTCCAAACCTAATTTTGTCATGCCTTTTCACTGCTTTCTTGTTGCCAGCCCTAACTTCCAAATCTAACCAACATGGGCACATGATCTCTTTTCAATGGAGCTTTCTCAGTCTGGAGAAACAGTGAACTTATTCAGACCCTCTGGCAAATGAGAATGGTCAAACTCTCAAGACTGACAAACTCAGGAAGAAAATGGATTTCTGGAAACATTTTTATTGTTAGTAGGGCAACGTAACAATGTTGAAAGCTTGCAAAAGCAATTATCCAGATCAACTTATACCAAGCACAATTAAGATGGATTTAATCTAAGTCTCTTTATCTCACTTTCTCCCTTCCCTGGGACTGAGGTGTCTCTTTTGCAACAGTCCCTGTAATGTATTGGCCATAATTGTTTTAAATCACTTGCTTAATGTCTGATAACTTGCTTAATGTCTGACCTAAATTTCTCTGTTATGTAACGGTTGCTGTTACTGAAAGCCAGACTTACTGTCTCCAATCTGATAATAAGGTTTGGGGCAGGAAATTGTTACTTTAAACTTATTGGTTGCCGCCTAGAGGCTAACGTGTAAATAGCTGTGCAGCAGCCATTAGGTCTTGCTTTGTTCTGAGTTAATAAACTTGTTTGCTGTTTCAACACTTCATCTCGCTTAATGCCTAAAGAACCGAAGATATAACAGTCCCCTTTCCTACTCCATGTTCCTTGGGCCTGATAAACATTTCTTCACAAAAAAATGACTTGTGTTTCCTTCCTTTGAGAAGGTATGACTTGGAAGGTGGGGAAAGGGGCATGCCAGATAAAGGAACACACTTCCAGACATGCTAAAAAAGTGCAAAACTCAGTACCCTCATTTCCTTTAACGACCATGTTTTTTTTTCCCCCTTGCAAATTAATGGTTGCTGCTGCTGAGTTTGAGAAGGTCTCCAGCAGCCAATTTGAGCCAATTCTCTGTATATGCTAGACCTCAGTGACACCAAAGCCAACAGTGCATATTTGTCTACTTATTTTCAAACTTCCTTAGTTAATATATGTTTGTAATTTGTTTCCAGCTCCACTGAGTATTGTAGAAAAGTCTGAAAGCTGTAGACTTGGGATGCCTTTTGTAATTATTTACTCCACGAATTAGGCTGAAATGAAAGCAGCTGAATCCCTTTCCCAGCTGTAAGTATTCACATATCCAGAGCCTGTCAAGAGAAGTTAAGTGTCTCCTGGTTGAATATCTCCCTGCAGTCTTATATTGGGCCTACAACTCTTCAAATGTCAAACTCTCTTTCCTCCCCCTTCAATTCCAATCCATAACCTGCTGTAACCTATTGTTCTTTGTCTCTGTTGCTCACCTGTACCCTTTTCTCATCTCTTTTCATCTCTCAGCTGACATTTCACAGTTTATGAATAATTTGTATAACTGCCAGGTTGAAGGCTAGCATCCTCTGTCAGATTGGGGAGCTGGCTTTATTTAAAAAAAAATCATTAACAGCAATATACTTTAACAAGACAGCACTTATGCAATTACCTTTAGCTCTCTTGAGCTCTTTTGGCTTAGAAGAATTGGTGAGATGAATGAATTGGTAGATATTACCAAGATGATTAGTATTCATAATTATCTGAATACTAATTGATTTTTTTTTAAAAAAAGAGTTAGAAGAAGAGAATAATAAATAAAAATAGACATTGTCCCAGTGCCCCATTAAATAAAACAATCTAAGAAAAAATCTTTGGACATTTGTCCTGATTTCATCTCTCCTCTCTCATTCATATATGCATTTTCTGGGCAAAATAAATCTCCTTAACTACTTCACTCTAACAGGCTAGTTCCATCGTTGCAAATTTATATTGGGATGGCTATACATTATTAACAAGCTATGAAAAGTCACTGGCTAAATGTCATGGCAGCTGAGATATAGCACCACCTTGGGATTCATACTGCAAACAATTTAGTTTTAATTTCTTGGACCACAAGGTGCCTTGACATTTGAGGGACAACTTTTTCTTCTCTAACTTCTGCTGGGGTCATACTTCTGTTATCTCTGCTATAATTTTCAAACCTGGCATTGACGGAATGTTTTACGGTTGAAATTAAAAATTGGAAAATACCAATTTATCCTGTCTCTTAATGTTAACTTAATCAAGGGTTTCATGCAGGATTGAGGAATAAAAATAATAATTAAAACAGGTTAGCCAATAATTCTAGCATCTTCAGAACTATCTTGAGTCATGTTTAGTTCAATACTTGACACTTTTCACACAAATACTACTAGCTGTAGTAAAAGGAGATAACAGATGTTATGTTTATTTTCCTTTCTAGATACAACTTCCCCTTTATATTTGAGATGCATGTTGTAAGCTGTTTTATTAAATACTTCCAATATCAATCAACAGTGCTAAATTAAGGTATAATTATAGTAATATTCTGCTAGTACAAACAGTTTTTGCATTGCAGAAGCAAGGCACATTTTGTACAAATCAACATGCCATTCTGGCTGTTCAAAGAGACATTAGTCATAGGCAAAATAAAAGAAACAAGCACTTTTTGTTAGTAAAATGAAAAAAAGGATATTGTTCTAGAATACAAAAGTGTGGTAGATGTTTGAAATCCCCATTCTACCTAACAAGTCTCTGACAAGCTAAAAGCTTTTTTGTGTTCTCAGAAGTTACATACAAATGCATCAAGCTCAAAATTTTCTTTCTGTCCTTTTGATTCCTAACTTTTCCTGTCTAATTTTCTTGGTTTTTTAAAAAAAAAATATTCTCTTGTTATTTTCTATCTTTATTTGATAGACCAATTGCCAACCACCATGTAATTTATAAATCAGATGGTTAGCTCGGGTTTAAAGGAGACATCCTTTTATCAGAACGTACAACACTTTCAATGTTGCAAGAAATCTAAAGGTTTTTCTTGTTACCTGGCAAGAAATTAATTTTTTTTACTTACTTTCATTCCTTACTTCTGTTGCTTTTATACTTATTGTAAGATTATTTTATTCATTCATGCCTCATATTCACCTTATGTCTGTCATTATTGTAATTCTAGAGAATGAATGTTTAAGTAGGAAGGCAAAGGAAGATTCCTCTGAATAACATCAAATCATGATGTAAAGGTTATTGAATTTCATTTGTAACATTTTTGTTCCCATTGGTTTTTCAGCAGAAGAACCATAATCAGGGCAGAAATGTGCTCAAAATATTTATTCTAATGCCCTTCATAAATTATAATCTTCTCAGTAAAATTGTCCTTTAAACCAAAAAGAAACAGATGAAATATAATGCTCAAAGAACAATTGTGGTTTGTGGCCAAGAATTATATTCACTATGTAAGGTTGACATTTTACAAAACGTCAACCTTTGTCTGTTGTCAGCTATTATCTTTGCAGCTAAATGACCTAAGTGGAAAGACACTTAATGCTCACTAAATGTATTCATTGTTAATAATATTCCTTTCAATTCTGTATTTAAAACTTCTAGATTAATCTGCCAGATTGACTTCAATATTGAAGTCAAACAGAATTCTCAGAACTCAAAATGACATGCCAATGGAGCAAAATCATGTGGAAACATGGCACATAAAAATAATGTAGTAAGAAATCTGTTCTTAGCAAGAAGAATTTGGAGGTTGAAGGGTAGGAAATGGGAATATTCTCCTGAAGTCATTGTTTTATCTTCTCTATTTCCTTTTTCCTGATATGAAAAAGTCCCACAAGACAATTATTTTTAATCCTATTTATATCCCGCCCTTGTCCGAAGACTCAGGGCGGCTTACAATCTAAAGCACAAATCAATGTGCTTAGCAATAGCCTTCATTCTATGTATATGCCTGCTTATTAGGGCTTTTGGGCCCCCCAAGCGGCATTATTACAAAGTCAGCTTATTGCCCCCAACAATCTGGGTCCTCATTTTACCTACCTCGGAAGGATGGAAGGCTGAGTCAACCTTGAGCCTGGTGGGACTCGAACCTGCACTAATTGCAGGCAGCTGGTGTTACTTAAGGAGGCATTAGCCCACTGCTCCAACAAGGCCTCATGAAATCATTCTTTATTGGGGGTTTCATTGAAATGGGAGAATCAGACTACTTGCTGTCTCCCATTAAAATGAAAAAAGAAAAAAAAAGTAAAATATTGTCCATCACAATCTTTGGCCACTTTGTAACTAATTTAAGGACAAGAATTCCATTCCTTACCCGTAATAGTTTTATGAAAAATTAATCATCATTTAAAAAGTATTCTAAAATAATTATGGTCAAAAATGCAGAATACCTTTTCTTTACAAATCTTCATTGTAATGGATTGCACCAGTTTATATAGTGTTGTCATTCAAGGGCACTAAACAGAATTTTCTTAGTCTAAGAGGGTTTACAAACAATGATTTTAAGTTTAATATTTTTGAGTCAATTTTGCAAAATGGATAATCTTTGAAATTGTGGCAAATGAGTTGCTCCACTTGTCACAATTCTCAGAGTTATTCTAATTCTCAGATGAAGTGACCTTACCATTTTCTATTATATAACAAATTTTATTGTTTCATCAAAGTATAAAATTCAAAGGAAAATAATAAAAAAATAAGGGAAGGAAAAAGAGAGGAGGAAAGAAAATATGAGGTACAAGAGAAGAAAGAAAAATAAGCATTGACTTCTGATTCTTTTTAGCACAATACAAGATAACAACATTCAGCCTCAACTTTTTTACTTTTACACATTAGTATATACTAGCCATTTCTAAAACAACAAATCTACCTAATCAGGAAAACCAAAGTCAAAGTTTCATTTTTTTTTCATCACAAGCACAAAATCCAGAAGTGATTTCCAAATAAAAAACATAGTATGTTCTCCTCTTTGAATAAAGCAATCAGTTTAACCATTTCCGTTTTTTCTTTCTTGCTGTGGAAATAATCTATATTTCTGTTTGCACTTAATAACCTTTATAAACTAGCACCATTGTCAGATGAAGCAACCTTACCAGTTTCAATCTTCCCAAGTAATCTTGAAAATAGGAATTGATGGATTAATTTAGTCACACTGAAGTCCTTCTGAATTAAACGAGGCTTAATTTTATTGTCATGACTAATTTTTCTGTATGAAATCAGGAACTTCATCCAATCCCAATCCATCATTTTTAACAAGATCACTTTACCAATCATAGAACCTTTGAATAACAGAATAACATAAGCAAACCCCTGCTAAATTGGCCTGTCTAGTCCAGCAGCCTGTTTTCATAGTGGACAACTGCACAAGGACCTCCCAATCCCAGCAGACAACCTTCAAAAGCAAGCACACTATCATGAAAGCTAATACTGTAGCTATTGATCCCCATGACTTCCATGAATTGGTCCAACTCCTTTTTTAAGACAGCTAAGCTGTAAGCCAGCACCACATAGTGTAGTAGCAAATTCCAAAGTCTAATTACAATTATGATACTGTGAAAGGTGTTTGCTATTGCTCAGATTTGTTGAAGAGTGGAGCCCCAATAGCTTTGGAGTTAGCTTTAATAACCAAACATCATAGTAGTGAATTCCAAAGTTTAATTAAAATTATAATGCTGTGGAAAATGCTTTGCTATCACTTGTATTTATTGAGGCACAACAGCTTTGGGGTTAGCCTTCATCACGAGATGTGAAGTTTTCCCACTGGTTGATGCCTCTCACAGAACAACTTTCGTTATTATTAGTTTTAAAATAAATCCTCTCCTACAACTTTTTATAGAGACAAAAGATAATTCAAGTGCCACTCAATCCTTACTTTATGAAAGCATGTGATTGAGCTCCCAAATATTATTTTTAGAGAAATAAAAAGTTTGCTTTTGTCTGAAACAATGATCCTGTCTTCCCATGGATAGCACAGCTTGGTTTCTTGCAAAAGGCTTATTATATAAGTACAAATTTCCCACAAAACTTACATGAACTACAAACTTTTTCCTCCTGTTTTTTCTTAACAGAGGGAAATAGTACCCCCTTTACAAAGTGCAGGGGAAAGATTTATGTTGAAAGTTGGTTCCAAAGACTCTCTTTTGTACTTGATTCCACCACCACCACCGCCCCCCACATTTCTGCAAGGCAAGAAACTGAAATCCCATGATTACATTTCAAAGAATTGGCTTTTTAGTGGTGCTGAACATCCACATTTCCCAGTTGTTCCTGGTGGAACTACAGATCATTTATAAGATTCTGTCAAATCTGAAACATGGATCTATGTCCAGTTTCGAATATTTTATTCTCCTTCTGCATTATGCTGTGCATGCACAAACATGCCCTCCCACATACAAATACCCTGCCAATGTGAATATATGAACAATAAGGTCTTTTGCACATTGGATAAAAAAGAGAAGGGATAAGGAGGAATTAACCTGAATTCTCATAAAGCCACAAAATATTTTTTTTTTGCCAGAGGTTTCATAGGTAGGGGTCTAACATAACATCAAACTAGAAATATATCTTTTGAACATGTTGCAGATCTTCCATTTGATCCTATTAACATATTCTTTACATGAAAGTATATATACTTAATAACATTTTAAACTCTGTGGATTTTTTGCATATGTACAATGTTGATGGCTGGAAGTGAAGAAATCTTAAGAAATCTCTTGTTGAAATGAGGGAAGAGAGTGCAAAAGCTTATATTTTAGTCTTTTTTTTTTAAAAAAAAGATTATGTCAATAGGCAATACCAATTCAGAACAAATAGAAAAAAAAATTGAAGTAGCAGCAGCTGTGATCTTTCTAGATACAGCGGTACACAGGAATTGTGTCCATAGGTATAAAATAAAAATATGTCTATTTCTTGTGAAAAAGATTATGATAGATCTATAAAAATAATAAAGTTAAAGACATCATACAGATAACAAAGGCACCTCTTGCCAACACTGTGGTTTTTCCCCCCACTTGTGCTGTGTGCCTGTGAAAACTGAACCATGAGAAAGTCTGAATGAACAAAAATAGTATCTCTTTGAATTGTAGTGCTAGAGAAAATTGTTGGAAATATCTTGGATTCCAAGAAGAACAAATAGCTAATATTAGATTGCCCATCAAATTGCTCACTGGAAGCACTAACAATGAAGCTAATGCTTAGATATCTGAAATGAAATGAAGAGTTATAAAAGACTTTGATGCCCAGGAAAATTGAAGGCAATTGAAAAAAAGGTATGTAGAATACAAGATATGTCCATATTATTACTGATGATACAAACAGGTCATGAAGTCCCAGAAATAGCTGAATAACTCAAAAATCACTGAGCAACAACTAATGTGTTTGTATGTATGTGCACAAAGTCAGTTCTATTAAGTCAGTTCCCCATTAATGACTTTTCCAAATTGCTAGAAAATGGACCTTTTCCATTTTTCCTCAGTCTCTCCAGAAGAATATTCCTGATAAAGTTGTATAAATTCCTTAAAAGAGGTATTTTGGAGCTATCATCTAAGAGAGCTTGTTAAAGCAGCTGTATTTTTTCCAGGTATGTGTAGCAGGTTCAGAAACTACTCTTACCCCCACTTTTATACGTATGCACAATTATTTAATTTACAAATAGTCGTGCATGGTTATGAATGCAGAGGCATCTGGAAGAAGATGTGGCAGCTTATCAATTTGAAAAGCACCCTTTTCTTTGTGGCATTATGGTCCACTTTTAAAGATGGGTGTGATGTTGACCCCAGCAACTGGACTTCATAAATGTCTTGAATATCAACTTATTTGTAAATACATATGTTATGTACTGAGCTTTTGGGGGTTTAATCACGTATGCTTCTGAAGAACTAACGGTTCTCCAGCAACCCAGACAGGACGTCTCCAGTCCTGGCAGCAGTTAACATGGCGGGAATAATGGGTTCAATCTGATTGGTTGTTCAGAGCATGTGGACTATATATATTGTGCAACGTTACCCCAAAGCCCCAGTACAGTACAGTCTGAGTTACAATAAAGCTATGATTCTTCTGTACTCACCTGCCTGGTGTCTTCCCTGCTCTTCAGAACCCACAACACAATAGTGGCAATGAAGGTGGGATCCTGCTTCACCTTAAAGAGCTGAACTCACGAGGGGTCGGCTTTACGTGCTGGTGGAAAGAGGCATCTTTCCCCCCCCCTCTCCCTCAGCTGGCTAGCAAACTACACTAGTGGCCATTTGCTCAGAATTACCCGTCTGAGCTCAAGAAGCAGGATCAGAAATGCAGGAATTAGTCAAGATGCCAAAGGTCGGCAAATTAAGGGAGTTCGACATTCGCCACCCAGAAGAATGGCTGTCGTATCTGTCTCAAGTCGAGAATTACTTAAGGGCAAATCAGATCGCTGAAGATGGGCTCAAAGCTGCAATGCTGCTATGAGTCTGTGGGCCAGCAACGTTCGACCTCACAGAAAACCTGTTTGCCTCCACGCCAATTGAAGCAGTATCATTTGCTGACCTCAAACAAAAACTTAACAGACATTTTAAGCCAAAAATGTCGGAAATGGCATGGAGATTCAAGTATGACCAGAGGGTACAACGTCCAGGAGAATCGGCATCAGAATACATCACGGGCCTGCACCAGGCCACACGTCTTTGCAAATTCTCAAACCTTGAAGAACGCCTGAGGGATCGTCTCGTTTGCGGCCTCAGAGACAAAGCCCTCCAACAGACACTATTCGCCAGACCCAATTTAACATTTTTTCTTAAATTCCATTTATATCCCGCCCTTCTCCGAAGACTCAGGGCGGCTTACAAGCTTAGCATTCTTGGAGGCACAAGATGAAATAATGGCCGACGAAGCAGCCGGAGGAGCCGTGCAAGTAGTGCAAAACCGCCAAACATCTCAAGGTCGAAGAAACCATTCACCACAAGGTCGCTAAATTTGGCAATGAACCAGCAGTGGAAGAAGAGACGGAGATAGACAAGCTACAGAAATAGCTGGGCACACAAGAACACGGAAATCAACAAAAAGAAAACACTTAAAGGCAGTTCTTTTCTGAAGATGTATGGGGTGCAGAGACAACCATTCCCACGCAAACTGCAGATTCCATATGGCCAAGTGCAGGGCCTGTGGTAGGACCGGACACATCGCAGTTGTATGCCGGGCTCGCCAGAGAGACAGACAACCCAAGCACCAGTCGGGGGAACTGACAAGGAGAGGTACCGGGGCCCAGGGTCCAACCAGTGTGGTTTTTTTCAAAAGCCGGAGAAGTATTTGCCGCACAGGGGCTCATCGTCCCCTTAAATCTAAACTTAAGCTCTCCATTGAACTGCAAGGCATTCCATGCAAAATGGAATTGGACTCTGGTTCAGCAGTCTCAATCATTTCGCATGAGACATTCAAATATGTCTGTAAACGCAGCAATCACTGGGTTAAATTGAAGCCTTCAAGCATTATCTTAACTGACTTTCAGAACACCCAAGTTAAAATTAAGGGGGAGGCTACCATATCAGTAAAATTTAAAGTGTTTTCAGGGCACCTGGATGTCATAGTAGTAGAGGGTCAGAGAACAAGTCTTATAGGACTTGACTGGTTTGAGGCTTTAGGAATTCAGATAACAGGCATCAACCGAACGCAGAGTACTGACCTCAGAGCTGTCTGTGAAGAATACACAGATGTGTTCGATTCTAAATTAGGAACTTATACCAGCCCACCTATTTCGTTTAAATTAGACCCTAATGTAATACCGATCACAGTCAAACCGCAGAGTTCCTTTTGCATTAAAACATAACATCGATTCAGAAATTGATATATTAGTAGAGCAAGGGGTATTACAGCCTGTTGAAGGGGGACAGTGAGAGACCCTTATCGTCACCCCACTTAATCCAAACAGAGAGGTTCACATTTGTGCAGACTACAAATATACCTTAAACAAAGTTTTAAACCAGCATGCCTACCCGGTTCCGATAGTCAGCCATATTCTAGCCTCTTTGCAAAGGGGTGCCATTTTCGCTAAGCTCGATTTAGTGCAGGCGTATCAACATCTGCCAGTAGACGAAGCCACAGCAGCGGCCCAAACAATAGTGACACATAGAGGAGCTTTCAAAGTCAAATGGTTGCAGTTTGGCGTAAGCGTAGCACCAAGGATATTCCAAGGGATCATGGAACGCACCCTCAAGGGCATTCAAGGTGTTTGCCTGTATTTTGATGATGTTCTCATTTCTGGAGAATCCACAGAAGTATTAGCAAATAGGCTCAGGGCTGTCTTACAAAGACTTCGTGATGCAGGCCTTAAACTGAAAAAGAATAAATGTAGTATTGGGGTCTCATCAATGGAATTTTTGGGGTTCTGTATCAATGCCAGTGGAATCCACCCCGCAGAATCAAAGGTAAAGGCCATCAAAATGGCTTCTAGTCTTAAAAACAAAGCAGAATTACAAGCATTTTTGGGTTTACTGAACTTTTATCACACATTTCTACCTCATAAGGCAGCTATAGCAGAGCCCCTCCACAGGCTACTCGATAAGAAAGCTGTATGGCAATGGACTAGTGTACATGAAAAGAGTTTTCAGGACCTTAAGGCCCTCTTATCAGAAAAATCCACAGTCACTCACTACATAGAGTCTAAACCTGTATGTCTTGCATGTGATGCATCTCCTTATGGGGTGGGGGCAGTTTTAAGCCACATAGAAAAGTATGGGGAACAAGTTCCCATAGCATTCTATTCCAGAACTTTATCTGCTGCTGAACGCAATTATGCACAAATTGACAAAGAAGCCTTAGCCATAGTGGCTGGGGTCAAAAAATTTCATGATTATTTATATGGAAGAAATTTCACTGTGTACACTGATCACAAACACCTTTTGGGATTATTTACAACAGATAAACAAACCCCCCCCCCACATATTATCCCCAAGGATGCTCAGGTGGTCTATATTTCTGTCTGATTATAAATTCAAGTTAATTCACAAACCTGGAAAGGAAATGGGCCATGCAGATGGCCTCAGTAGACTACCACTGCCACTTACAGACCCTGACTCAGCTCCTGCTGCAAGAATATTATCCATACAAGGTTTGCCTGAGTTCCCCCTCCATGCTGGGGACATTGCTGCAGAAATGGCCACAGATAGAATTCTAAGCAGAGTATTGTCATGGGTATTCACGGGATGGTTAGAGAAAAGTCCAGGCCCTGAATTCCAAAGTTACTTTGTTAGAAGGCATGAATTGTCTGCACATAAAGGATTTTTGCTTTGGGGAAACAGAGTCATTATTCCCTCAGTATTAAGAGATAGAGTATTACAGTCCTTGTATGAAGGACACCCAGGCATAGTGCGCATGAAAGCATTAGCTAGAAGCTACCTTTGGTGGCCAGGTTTAAATAAAAATACATAAAATAAATAAATCTTTATTGTCAAAGTACATCATGTGTACATTGAGATTAGCTGAGCCTCCCCCTGTGCTCTCTCCCCCCAACACACAGTGACAACAAACCCTCCATCCTACCATAGCATGTGAACCAACTACACCACACACCGGCCTCCCAAGTCAATTCTGCATACGTTCACAGAGATTATGTCCCATTTAAAAGCCTAACAGCCCACAGATAAAAGCTATTTTTCAGCCTGTTGGTACGGCTGGCTATATTCCTATATCTCTTACCGGATGGTAGGAGAGTAAAGAGATACCGTCCAGGGTGTGAGTCATCCCTGAGAATCTTCCTCACTCTTCCAAGGCAACGAGCCCTGGCGATGTCATCCAGTGGTGTCAGGGAACAGCCCACAATGTCTTGTGCTGTGCTCACTACCCTCTGTAATACTTTCCTGTCCGCGGCTGTCAGACCAGCATACCAAATTACAATACCATACGAGAGGACGCTCTCTATAGTAGACCAGTAAAAGAGGGTCATTAGCCATTGTTCTACCCTGTTCTTCCGCAAGACCCTAAGAAAGTGAAGCCTCTGTTGGGCCTTTCTAGCCACCTGGGTTGTGTGTCCCAGAAAATAAAAGGAGGAAACTCTCTCTACACAGTCCTCCCCGATGTAAAGTGGGGCAGGTTCCTCCATTTTTCTCTGGAAGTCTAACACCATCTCTTTCGTCTTGCCGATGTTTAGGTGCAAGTTGTTGTTACTACACCATATGGATAGTTTTTGTACCTCCGCCCTATATGATGTCTCATCCCCACCTGTAATAAGACCCACCACAGTTGTATCATCTGCGAACTTGATTATCGCAGTGGATGGGTCAGATGATACACAATCATAAGTGTATAAAGAGTACAGGTAGGGGCTAAGCACACAGCCCTGTGGTGTGCTGGTGCAAAGCTTCAGGGGGGTGGACAAAGCAGACCCAACCCTCACTGTTTGTAACCAATCCCTAAGAAAGTCTTGAATCCAATCGCGGATGGCGGGGGAGAATTTCAAGTCACTCAGCTTCTCGATGAGAATGCTCAGCAAAATGGTGTTGAAAGCCGAGCTGTAGTCAACAAAAAGCATCCTGACGTAACTTCCAGGTCTCTCGAGATGACTTGCTACAGAGTGTAAAGCAGTAGCTATGGCATCGTCTGTTGACCTATTTCCCCTGTAGGCAAATTGATGTTTATCAAAGTCCAGTGGGAGGCATGTCCTAAGATGTTGGAGAACCAATCTTTCGAAGCATTTCATGACTACAGACGTTAATGCAATAGGTCTGTAGTCATTCAGGTACTCAACTGCAGTTTTCTTGGGGACTGGGACAATGGTAGCTGCTTTCAAGCACGATGGTACACATGCTGTTTGCAAGGAGATGTTAAAAATCCTTGTCAGGACCCCTGCTAATTGATCGGCACAATTCCTGACCACTATCCCCAGCACCCCATCTGGGCCTGCGGCTTTGCTGGGATTCACAGCCTTCAATACAGCTCTCACTTGATGTTCACACAGGGTGAGTGGCTGAGAGTCAGAAGGCTGACGAGCAAAGGCTACGGGGTCTGGTCTTTTAACCTCATAGTGGGCGAAGAAGATATTCAGCTCCTCAGCCAACAAGGCATCGGTGTTTGCCATGCTCCTCACGTTTAGATAAGGCTGTTGAGGAGCAAGTACACGGGTGCTATATCTGCCAAAGGTCAAGGCCTGAAATGCCCCAAGCACCTGTCCATAGATGGGAGGAGACTCATACTCCCTGGTCCAGGATTCATATTGACTATGCTGGGCCTTTTCAAGGACAGATCTTCTTGGTAGTAGTGGATAGCCACTCAAAATGGCTGGAAGTAATTCCGGTTCCTAATATGACTACTGCTAGGACCATCCAGGTGTTGAGAAAACTCTTTGCTACACATGGGCTACCTGATGTCGTGGTTTCAGATAATGGGGCTCAATTTACTGCTACTGAGTTTCAGGTTTTCCTCAGAGCGAATCTAAAAAGACATGCCACATCTGCACCTTTCCACCCATCGTCGAATGGGCAAGCTGAATGGATGGTGAGGACCACCAAGGACACCCTCAAGTGCATCATCACAGGGGACTGGCATCATAGACTGGCAGACTTTTTACTCTGCCAACATTTTACACCCTGCACAGCTACAGGTAAAAGTCCGGCGAAGCTTCGTTGGGGTAGACGACTCATCACTAAACTAGATAGACTTCATCCAGACAGAGTGGCATCAGATGCTTCTCAACCCAACCCCCGAGGGGGCTACAGACTGGTGATTTGGTCTGGGCCATAAATTATGGGTCTGGACACTTGTGGGTCCCAGGACAGGTGATTGACAAAACTGGACCCCTATCTTACACAGTAGGGGTGGAGGGAGGGCGACTGGTCAGATGGCATGTTGACCAGTTAAGGAAAAGATTTACAGAACGGTCACTAAGTGAGAACTTTGGCACAAGTCCCTCCGTAGTTCTCCAGCTGGCACACAAGCTAGCTCTCATCCGTACCACCAGTATTTTCAGCACACAACAGAATTCGAGTCCGAGGAGGACCAAGACAACTCTGAGGTGCAACATGGGACCCCTGATCAGTTGGATCAGCCATGCATCAGTGACAGCTGTGCTTATTCTGCTCCAAGTCTTGACTCTGGGGTGGGCCAACCTGGCGAGGCCAGCCAGAGCAGTTCTCCGTCTTCAGATTTTGCAGCACAGGAGAACATGAATTCACATGGCATGCCAGATAAGTGGGTAGACCACAAAGTGGTTGGAACCCGAAGGCGTTCCTCACGGCCACACAAACCTCCTGCATACCTTACAGACTATGTTGTTAAATAAAGGACAATGTATTGTGTAAAATGATTACCAGTTCTTAGGCATGCCTGCTCATTTGAGATATTTTTTTTATTCTTTTGTTAATCAGCAACAGAGTTGTGATGCATTGCATACTGAAAAGGTATTAACAGGGGACGAGTCTTTTCATCGAGACGTTCTTTAATTTCTTGTAGCTATCATAAGGTACTGTTAGGTACTGTAACACTACTGGCAGAACAGCAGAACTGTCCTTAGTCTCATTGCATGCAGTTGTGCATAACACATCCAAGAAGGTCGCGTTATGAATCTACTACCTTGAATGGGGTCAAACATTCACTTATATATTGGAAGTTGGGAGTGAATTGAATTCTTTAAACTTGTAAGGGTTATATTATTTGTTCTTAAAAGGGGGAGGGGTGTTATGTACTGAGCTATTGGGCGTTTAATCACGTGTGCTGCTGGAGAACTAACAGTTCTCCAGCAACCCAGACAGGATGTCTCCAGTCCTGGCAGCAGTTAACGTGGTGGGAATAATGGGTTCAATCTGATTGGTTGTTCAGAGCATGTGGACTATATATATTGTTCAACGTTACCCCAAAGCCCCAGTACAGTACAGTCTGAGTTACAATAAAGCTATGATTCTTCTGTACTCATTTGCCTGACGTCTTTCCTGCTCTTCAGAACCCACAACACAACAATATATATATTATTTCCTATTTCCATTCCATTCAATTCCATTGTGTTGATTTTTTTTAAAGTTATAGCTCTCTTATTGCCCATGTTAGCTTTTTATTTCTTTAAAAAAATCTTGCTCAGGATCAAGGACTCAATCAATTCAGATTATCCCAGGGGTGATTTAGAGAAAATCCTAGTTTCTGAAGCTTCAATATGAGCCCTCAAAGTGGTTCAGATAATCTCTGAATACTCATAATAAAAATCCCTTTTGTGCTGGTCACTTTAAAAAACTTTGGGGAAGAGACTTCGGTTTTGCGTCATAGTGCACAGCCGACGGATTGCAAAGCTCCGCACACACGGCTGGTTTTGACCTGCCAGGGGACCCTAAATGGGTCTAAGTCACCCTGGAGAGGCGACAAAGAAGGATCATGGATCATGGAATGAAGGCGGTCGATTCATTTGATCTAGGGAAAGCTCTCCAACACAGCGCTCTTGGAACTGGGTGAGAATATCGATCTTATCTCTTCTATTTTGTAACTGATTTCCTGGAAAAGGTCTCCAAGAAGCAAAAAATCCTCCAAAAGTGAGAAGAGATGGGACCACAACCCCACCCTTTCATAGATGGAAGCGGTGACTTAATTTTTATGGGGGACAGAAAAATATTAAAATAAACTTAATAGTACAGTCTGGATAAATCTGAAAATCATGAAAACTGTTAAGACTTTACATCTGAAAGAGTATTGATGAAACTACAAGAAAATAACTTAAAAGTTTGCAAATGAATGGCTACTGACAGTTAGTGGAGGCTTAGAGCATAGAACAACAGCTGCATAGACACAGAAATTGGCAAGATGCCCAGAAATAAAGAACAACTCTTCCTTTGAACCTCAGTGGCTTCTCCAAATAGAGAACAGCTGGGAACAGAGGAAAGAAGACATACTGGGCTACCTACTACAGAGTGAGAAGGATATTTGTTTTAAAAAAACTGCTGACCTTCTGGGATTATAAATATTCACTGAGCTGTGATTTCTAAGCTCAAGAATTGTTTGCAGAGAAAGAAAAACCTTGACTTTTGGCTAATCTTCTAGGGGGGAATTTACTGAAAAGCCTCTAGGTGGTTAAACATTCTGGACTCTAAATCTGACTGGCTGATAATTGCAAGACTCCTGAATAGAAGAAATATTATAAAATACTGCTTTTAACAGTGCTTTGATAATTGGAAACACATTGGATTGTAAAAACCATATGTAAAGTTAAGAACTATACAAGATTTGGTTGTTTGGACCTTATGATTGGCTGGTCTGACAAGGCAAATTACAGAGACTATGGTACCAGTGAAAGCCTATCTGGAGGCGGGGGGAGAGACAAAATGGATGTTACATACCTATCAAAAAGTGGCAGGAAACCACACCTAATATCTCCTTCTGAAGGCCCTAGCCTGGAACATCAAAGATCTGCAGGAACAATAGTTCAAGACAAGGCAAATATTTTCCAGGAGGAAATATATTGCAATGCTGTGACAGATTCAGAGGACAATGTTTCAACTTATGATGAGATTAAAAATAACTTTGACAACATAAATGAACATATCTTTAACTTAAACCTACAATTAAAAAACTCTCAGAAAATGATGACAAAGAATTAACAAACAAACCAAATAATAGAATACAAACTAGAGGGAAGCTACAAATGAAGAGAACCACACTCTAATACAAACAAAAGAAAACTTGCAAGATCTTCCCACAACAATGGAAATGGGAAAGATATCTTATTTTTTGAAACTTCAAAATAAACTTAAAGATAGGAAAGAAGATCTAACAAAATGGATTATAGCACATCCAGGATAATTATTAGAGTTTGGGAGACAAAAAATGTACATTCTACCTAACTTGTCTTTTCTATTCTCAACAACATTCACAAAAGTACAGGAAGAATCCCCTGGCAAGCTGAATACTCTGATTTGGAAAACTACTTTGAAAAAGAAGAAGACAACACACTGTTTACTAAGCACTAAAGATTGTTATTGTTATAAATCAGTAAAATATTTTATAAAAAAACTTTGGGGAAGAATATCTTTTTTTAAGACTTAAAAAGAAAAAGGTGTCTTAACTTGGGATATGGAAGAAAACTAATTGGTTTATATTTAATGTAAATGTATGTAATTTGTACTGCCTGGATCCCAAAATATGGCTATATTTCAGTATTTGTTTCATTTCCCAATTTCACAATTTCCCAATTTCTAATTATGAAAAAAGTGTGTATAAAATGTTTGTATGTGTGTCTATGTTTGGTCCACAGGAATGCATGTATTGATGAAAATAACATACGAGAACATGTTGCACAATGTAAAAATTCCATTAGGGGAAAGATATGCACAAATCTGTGAGATTTTTCATGCAGACTTTTTTAAAAAATTACAACACTGGGTTACAACAGAAACAAATTAAAGATAGAAATACAGAGAAATCACTGAAAATAAAAATGACAGGTTGATTTGTCACATGTTCCCTCAGTATTTGAATGCAGTGACCACAGGCTTTAACCAATTAACCAAGCAATGTTTTTTTTTTAAAAAAGTTAACTTTAAGCAATTATATTTTAATTTCTTAATCTGTTTTTAAACTACTTTGCATCATTACTTTAACTGAATTCTATAACCATGAGAATTCTATCAACATTTTTAACTTTTCCAACTAGTTTTTATGCATGATTCTTGGAAAGCTCTCTATCCCCTTCAGTTTAATTCTTTTAATATATTAAATAAATTATAGATACCCTACTCCTCTACCAAACATGAGACAGATATGTAAACTATGGAATTTCAAAACCTGTTCCCTCTGTAAATTATTCAATATTTATCATAATAGTTCAGAAACCAAACATTGCTCAGTTTACATGCAAGAAAGTGATATTAGAAAGGTCTTGCACTGGATGATACACATATAGTTTACTTCCAAATGAAAATGGAAGTACAGCTGAACAGTATTTATGTCATAATTTAATATATAGAATTATAGAGAACTGGTACAGTCACTACTTTTAAGATCATGAATCCATCTGTTCCATGATTGATTTTTCATTACCTTTTCAAAGTCTATAAATCAGGACTGTCCAACTCAGATTTGGTGGCATTCAGAGGATTATGCTTCTTCCATTTATTTTGCATATGTTACAGACCATCCAGTGAATCAAAACAGAAAACTTATTGAAAAGAATTTGTACTGTGGCATTAACACAATTGAGATTTATTCAGAATGAATAAATTTTGTGGATGGAACCTTGTAGAGTAGGCTAGGCGGGTTGTATGACATGTGTGAGTTCCAGCACCTTTTTCTTTTACAAAAGAAGCACTGGTAGCTGATGTGTGTTTGCTGCAAAGACAACAGAGAATTCTGTAGTAACTTGAACAATACATGCATGATCCCATCTTGCTTTAGAAGATTTTATGTGTCATGGATTGTAGGAGCAGACAGTAAAACAGACACAATTTTTAATTGCTTATGTTTGGCAGACTTCTGTCCAATTCAATCTAAGCCTTTCTAAACTAGATCTAACATAATTGGACACAGTGATGTTAATGAGAGAACTCATTTCAGTAAATAGATATAGCTGGTTTATACTACCATGTCCATAGTCTGCAGAGCATGTGGACTTCTAGTAAGTTTATTATTATTATTATTAGTGTATGATGTTGTTGCATTAGCCAGGATACTACAATGCTATTACACAATAGTAATTTGGCTGCCTGTTTACCAGCTCTGCCAGATACATTCTTGTGTGCATCCCACAGTGCTCCAAAAGAAGGTGAGCTAGCTTTGCATCAGAAAGAAAGACAAGTGACTCTTTCTGCAGTGTCATCCAAGGCCCCCATCCTTTCCCTGGAGCTGCCTCACAAATAGACGTCACAACCGGGAAAGTTAAGAGCTGGCAAGAATATGACTGCCTGTATGGAGCACAAGCTTGTCTCCACAACAGTGGTACCTATTTATCTACTTACATACTGTAGAACATGCTTTCAAATTGCTAGGCAAGTAGAAGCTGAGGCAAATGATGGGAGCTCACCCCGCCACACAGTGCTAGGACTCGAACTGCTGGAGCAGAGACCATCTCCAATATCATGAAGCCACTGAGTCACCATACCTCTAACCTAGTAAAGTCAAAGCTAGGAATTACTTATGCAGAAATGTCTTGGCAAAATTGATGCTTTTATGTGAGAGCAGCACATGTACTGCTACCAAAATTTACACTATGTATAATTTTGTGTAAATGTGATTCTCCTCCCCTCTGCCCCATAATGCAGTTTTACTTCTGCTTCCTTTCAAGTTGCATAGGAACAGAAAAGTCAAAAATATAATAGTCTGCTCTTTTCATCTATGCACAATGCTATATGCATATACATATTGGAATCATCTCTCTCAAAAGAGAGCAGAGGAAGCTGCCTTTGCTAGCTTGAGTGTCCTAGAACGTGGCATTTGATGTCATATCACATATCACATAGAAAATACTGAATGTCTTTATATAATTGTGAACAATTTTAGTGTGTTTTTATACTTAAGGGTACCTTAATCTTCTTTATACCTATTGTAAAGCCCATTAATATGATCAGTCCATGCTCACTAAGGAAGTAAAAAAATGAACTGGATCATAAGAGCAAGCCAAGACTTCAACATATGTGTGATTTCTGAATGTATAGATTATAGGAAATGAATAGAGTCTTGACATACTGATATCTCATTATTCTAAGCCAGCATGGGACTGATTAGGGATGCTGTAAATTATATTTTATCAACATCTGCTTAGCTATTGGTTTCTTGTCTCTGCATTATACATTACAAATATATAGTCCTAAGTATGATGACCATATATTAACACACAGGCATCATATAATCTTGAGGTAAACATTCAATTCAATTTAAAAAAAAAAAGATTCACACATTGAAGTTCTGTGGGAGAGGAATGCAAACTCTTTTGTCATATCTCAAGAGGCACAGTCTCCTTTAAAGACTGATGCACATTTAGCACTATAATTTGAAAGGAGTTACATGCACACTCCCTTAATCTGAAATCTCCTTAGAATGATACTCCAAGATTATCCACTCCAATGATTTATAGCCTAGACCAGACAGTGCTGTGATGATATAAAGCTTATCCACATTTAGCCATATATCACTTTAGTCATGGTTGGATGATGTTATATAAATTGTTAGTGTGGATAGATTCTGTGCTCACTCAGTTTTCTCCTTGAAAAACTTCCTTATGAGATTGGATGGTATCCACCCAGATTACTGGGTTTTTCTCTTCTGAGAAAGAATAACTAAACTGTGGCCATTATTATGCTCTTAAGATACATTAGCCAAAGCATCTTTCTAAACCTGACTTCCAAAGCTATTTTTTATGTGTGCCTTTGAAGACAATAGAGAACTTGAAAAAAATAATTTCTTTTGTACGTGCCTATTATTTAACACCAGGATTATCACCAGTCAAGCAGTAAATAACACCCTAATCAAGGAACTAACAAGGAGAAAACAACACCAACAACAACACAATCTGCTATAGATAAATAAGAGCAAAGTGCACTCCCTTCTACCATTGAAGATGTTACCTAGCTGTGTAATGAAACATCTGCATGAAAACAATCAAGTTCAGAGAGCACCAAGGATTCCACATTTCTAAAGTCACCCAACTCTCTATATTATAATTCTGTATGGTATTCATCACTAAAAAGCAAAAACAAATAAACAAGCCAAAACCGAAAACCAGATAACAACAACAATACAGAACCAAATAAATAAACCGCGATCATACACAATCACATAACCAAGACTGAGTCTAACAAACATCCTCCCAACAAGATGGGCTCCTGACTCATTCTCACTGATACAGCATGAAAGAGGAGACAGATCATAGCTCTATGATCTAAAGTGGACTCTATTCAAGATAGCTTTTTTTCCTGTATGGCCCATATAGTTCTTTTCGCAGTTGTTGCACTGGACTTGATATATGATGCCTGATCTTTGATTTGTTTCTGTTGGCTTTTTTAATTTTGATAGGGTCCATCTGAGAGTTGAGGCTGGTTTCTGGTAAGCTATCTACCATTCTGCACGAGAACTCCCTGGCTATCAAAAGACATGACCCAGTGTCCCTCATGTCCATCCACCAGGACTCAGAAGGACACAAGTTCGATCTAATCGGGACTACAGTTATAACCCAAGCAAAGTCAAGGAGAGAAAAAGAATTCCTCGAGGTTCTGCACCAACCAATCAGTGAATAGACACATTGACACTGACCCTGCCTACTAACCACTGAGAGCGTAAGAGCTACTTCAACTGAAATACCGGAAGCAACATTCCAAACAAACCAAACACAATTCAAAACACACTGAAGATGTCCCCCCCCCCTCGCGAACATTTGCAACCTAATTACCAAGGCCAGAGATCAAACCAACAGCCCAGCTACCAATCCAAGCTACTAATATTCAAACACACACACACACACACACACACACGAATGGCATTATCCTATCTGACATAAGTGCAAAAGTAATCAGAGATAATAATTTGTAAGTCATTAATCTTGATATTTGCTCTTAGGCCAACACTGTACATCTCACATCAGAGCCTTAAAGCACATTTGACAAACAACGCAAGTTATTAATCAACATTAGAAAACAAGTTCCAGCTGAATAAATACCAACATCTGCTTTTTTCTGCTGCTGAAACTCTTGCTTTGTTTTGTCATTTTTAGTGAGCATAGAAGCAAGTGGTGCACAGATTTTTTAAAAAATCTATAGAAATGTACAGAACAAGTCCATTTATTTTCGGAAGTATCTGAGCCTCCATGAAACCTCTGCAATAGGATTTTCGCTCATATATAGGCCTGACCCTCTCTTAATGTGAGAACTTGTTATTTAGACCTACACTGAACTGGTTATGGGTCAGAATGGACAGGTACTAGTATATGAGTTTGAAAATTACCACATTCACTTATGGATGAGAAGCCTGAGACAACGCAGCTAGGATGAAGAACAGCTCAAATCTAGAGCCAGTTAGCCTCCTTATTAGTAGTAATGGTTCACAACATAGATGAAATGAAATGCATTCTGATTGTTTTTTTTTTCTTTTCTAACTGCAGAAGAGATTCCAGGTTTGTGGAGAAGCATTGACAGAAAATATATATAGTGCATATGGACGTCTTCAGAGAGAGCACTGGCTTTGCAGTAGAATAATAGAAGGAAAACATGTAGCTTTAACAGAGGATTGTTCTAGAACAGGGGTGTCAAACTGCCAGCCCGCGGGCCAGTTTCATCATACTGGAGCCGCGTCCACCCCACTGCCGGCAATGCAAAAAGAGCCGTGATACGTCGTGACACATCAAGTGATGTGGCGAGTTTGACACCCGTATTCTAGAAGTTCAGATTTGTTTCACTAGGGACTGTGCTTTCAGAACGGTTTTCTCTTCACTTTTCAGTTAAATTGATAGATGCTGATTTATACAGAATCGCTTTACCACTGTAAAAGCTTCCATAACCTACTTCCTATTTTCTGTGTTTACACAATAACCCAAATCTTAATTAAGCAAATGGTTTGGGTTCATATCATGCATTAACGCACATACATAAATACCCTAACAAACCTAACCAAAGTTAAGAATAATTCAGCTTAGAATACTGGGGGAAAGCAGTCAGTTTAAGTTTCATTGTTGTGAAAATTTACAGGTGGTCACTTCATGGCCATTCAGCTACAAAAGATTTGGAAAAAAATACTTATAATCTATCCTCAAAGTTACAACTGCTGCACCACTCCCCATGTTCATATGATCACATTTTGGGCACTTGGCACCTGCATTTATTATGAGTTACAGATTCACAAGGTCATATAATTGCATTTTGCAACTTTTTTGTTGTTTTCTGGGAAAAAAAAGCCCTTTGAATCAGTGGATTCAGACTTAGAACCATTGTGGCTCGCTTAACAACCCTCATAAAAATGGCTGTAATATTAAATACTAAACTGTAAATATTTAATATTAAAGTAAATATTAAACTGAGCCTGTAATATTAAATCCAGTCATATGATGACTTGACCAAAATTCCAGGCTCAGTTATGATCGTAAGTCAAGGACGACCTATAGGGACTGGGGATATTCTTCTAGATCTAGCATATGGTCACAATCCACACGGTCAGTATGGTTGCTATTGTAGTTGTAACAAATACAAAACTATTGATTGAATACAATAGAATTGAGTGCATTAGCTCCATGGAAAGTTCAGTGGCTCAGAAACAGAGCAGACCCCATAAAATTATTCATTTTTCCCCCTTCAGAAACGTACTGAGATCAGTTACCCTGACAATTTGTCATTTCCTGAAAATGATTCTTCTAGAAAAGGACATGATTTATGATATTTTGTCATGCTTCCCCTGAGGAGTAGAATATGTTGGAAATAGCTTGTAAACCATTTCCTGTTCCAAAAGTTCCAAAATCCTTGTTCAGTGAATGGCATGATATTCATAGAACAAGCATAATTGTTTTCTGGGGGAAGAAAGAGAACAGAATCGTCTGAGGGAAATCAGAACATGGCACAACAGTACCATGGAATTCTGCACATTTCTGTGGTGACACAAGTGGGCTCATTTATCCAAAGCACACGATAGATAGATAGATAGATAGATAGATAGATAGATAGATAGATAGATAGATAGATATAGATATAGATATAGATATAGATATAGATATAGATATAGATATAGATATAGATATAGATATAGATATAGATATAGATATAGATATAGATATAGATATAGATATAGATATATAGATATATATAGATATATAGATATATGTTTTCTGAGGTTTTCGCGGGTGTTTGTATGTGGATCTTTGGTCATTCGGGTTTTTTCCCACGTAGAGTTCCTCTTTTTTAAACTGCCAGACCAGCTCAGGTCTAAGGCTGGCAGCTAAGACCAGCCCACCCACTCAAAAAACACCCCCACCCAATCAGAACACCCCCACCATTCAAAACACACTCCCACCCAATCAGAACACACCTAATGCCCCACCCAATAAGAGCACACCTCCACCCACAGAACACACCCCCTCTGGCAGTTTAAAAAAGAGGAACAAACAGCCACTACCACATGCTTCTCCCAGAAGAAGGAAGCTGAAGCCACCAGCCTCAGGATGACGGATGGGATTCCGTCAAAACGTTGCTCCTACACGTTCAATTCTACGCGGGGAAAAACTCGAATGACCAAAGATCCATATATATATGTTGTTGTTGTTAGTTGCGAAGTCGTGTCCGACCCATCGCGACCCTATGGACAATGTTCCTCCAGGCCTTCCTGTCCTCTACCATCTTCTGGAGTCCATCTAGGCTCACGCCTACTGCTTCAGTGACTCCATCCAGCCACCTCATTCTCTGTCATCCCCTTCTTCTATTGCCCTCAATCTTTCCCAGCATTAGGCTCTTCTCCAGTGAGTCCTTCCTTCTCATTAGGTGGCCAAAGTATTTGAGTTTTAGCTTCAGGATCTGGCCTTCTAAAGAGCAGTCAGGGTTGATCTCCTCTAGGACTGACCCGTTTGATCGCCTTGCAGTCCAAGGAACTCGCAGGAGTCTTCTCCAGCACCATAGTTCAAAGGCTTCAATTCTTTGGCACTCAGCCTTTCTTATGGTCCAGCTTTCACTGCCATACATTGCAACTGGGAAGACCATAGCCTTGACTATACGCACTTTTGTTGACAGGGTGATGTCTCTGCTTTTTAGTATGCTGTCTAGATTTGCCATGGCTTTCTTCCCAAGAAGCAAGCGTCTTTTAATTTCTTGGCTACAGTCCCCATCTGCAGTGATCTTGGAGCCCAGGAAAATAAAATCTGTCACTACCTCCATTTCTTCCCCATCTATTTGCCAGGAATTGAGAGGGCCAGATGCCATGATCTTGGTTTTCTTAATGTTTAGTTTCAACCCAAGTTTTGCACTCTCCTTCTTCACCCGCAACAAGAGGCTCTTTAGTTTTTCTTCACTTTCTGCCATTAGAGTGGTATCATCTGCATATCTTAGATTGTTGATGTTTCTTCCGGCAATCTTAATTCCAACTTTTGATTCATCTAGCCCTGCCTTTCTCATGATGTGCTCTGCATATAAGTTAAATAGGCAGGGTGACAGTATACAGCCTTGCCGGACTCCTTTCCCAATTTTGAACCAATCAGTGGTTCCGTGTCCAGTTCTCACTGTTGCTTCTTGGCCCGCATATAGATTTCTCAAGAGACAAATAAGATGGTCTGGTATGCCCATCTCTTTAAGGACTTGCCAGAGTTTGTTATGATCCACACAATCAAAGGCTTTAGCATAGTCAATGAAGCAGAAGTAAATGTTTTTTCTGGAACTCTCTAGCTTTCTCCATGATCCAGCATATGTTAGCAATTTGATCTCTAGTTCCTCTGCCTCTTCGAAATCCTGCCTGTACTTCTGGTAGTTCTCGATCCACATACTGCTGGAGTCTAGCTTGTAGAATTTTAAGCATAACTTTACTAGCATGAGAAATGAGAGCAATGGTGCGATAGTTTGAACATTCTTTGGCACTGCCTTTCTTTGGAATTGGAATGTAAACTGATCTTTTCCAATCCTGTGGCCACTGTCCATAGGGTTTTCATAGGAAAGATACTGGAGTGGTTTGCCATTTCCTTCTCCAGTGGATCACGTTTTGTCAGAACTCTCTGCTATGACCTTTCCATCTTGGGTGGCCCTGCACGGCATAGCTCATAGCTAATTACCAAGTACATAATTTGATTTCCAAAAATATAATTTTCCCATAATGGTGGATATAATATTGTCAATTTTCTTGTCCCTGTGTTCACATCCTGGAGAGTAAGTCTATGACTAGGCATGTCTGTTGGCTTCAAAATAGCAGGCACTTATAACTGTCAAAAGACTTCCTTTTTTTAAAATATCCATCACACCCATTATGAAGGAAGGATTTAGACCCCAGTCATGCCTGCCATTTTGAAGCCCAGGACGGTTGCTTATTATTACAGCATTTACCTTACAAGTATAGAAAGCTGCTTACCTCTTTGGCCAAACAAAAACCAAAATTAAGCCTGGAGATTTTTGAGAACATAGAATCATGATGGTAAAAGAGCAATTTTAAAGAGAATTTTCTTTAGTTTTGCACTGAGCCAAACTACATCTGGGCCTATTCTGACTTTGTCAATTTCCTAGAGATAATTGACTACTATACATAGAACACATAACAACAGGGTTGGAAAAGACCTTGGAGGTCTTCTAATCAAATACTCTGCCCATGGCAGGAGATCTATATGATTCCGGACTTCCTTTGGGCTTGAAGGGATGGTCATAGAAAGAATAACAGAACAGAATAATAGAGTTGGAAGGGACTAGGAGGTGCTCCAGTTTAACTCCCCACCCAAGCAGCAGACCCTGTATCACGTCAGACAAATGGTTGTCCAATCTGTTCTTAAAAACTTCCAGTGATGGAGCACCTATAACTTCTTGAGACAAGTTGTTCCACAGGTTAATTGTTCTCACTGTCTGTTTTCCTTCTAGGTAAGGATTTGTAGTGTTCCTTGTGAAGGGATATGATCTACTTCTTTATATTTTGAATTTCTGTACTAATTCCCATTATCCTATGCTAAAGAAGAAAATCACTTTCATGTTATACACTGTATTACTGTATGGCAGAAAGATAAGCATGATCAGAGACAGAATGGAAAAGATACCAAAAGAAATATATTTGTAAGAAAACAAAAAAACAGAAATCCAAAAGGTGGAGGATGGAACTAGAAGTAAAGCTATACTGGACCTAACTCTTACTAATAGAGAAGAAGTGATAGAGGGAGCTGAAGTTGCCAGAACCTTGGGTGAAAGTGACCACATCATACTGGAATTCAATATAACGCAAATACAAGCAACAGAAAATAATCCAACCAGAGTCTTAAACTTTAAAAGAGCTGATTTTAACAAACTCAGAAAGAACCTAGGAAAGATTTCATGGATGAAAATTCTAAAGGGGAAAACAACCCAAGAAATATGGGCAACTCTGAAAAATATTATCGTAAAAGCCCAGTCTAGCACAATACCACTGAAAAAGAAAAATAAGAAATTCAATATCTTATTGAATATCTTTCAAAAATCCTGGAGCACCGGGGAAGTACCTGAGGATTGGAAAAGGGCTGATGTGGTTCCCATTTTCAAGAAAGGGGAAAAAAAATAGACTACATTCAAATGGGGAGAAGTAAGTAGTGGGGTACCACAAGATTCTGTCTTAGGCCCAGTACTCTTTAATACCTTCATAAATGACTTAGATGAAGGGATAGAAGGGGAACTCATCAAATCTGCAGATGACACTAAACTGGCAGGAACAGCCAACACGCCAGAAGACAAACTCAGGATCCAAAAAGATCTTGGCAAACTTGAACAATGGGCCCTATCCAACAAAATGAATTTTAATGTGGAGAAAAGCAAAGTTTTACATTTAGCCAGGAAAAATCAAAGGTATAAGTACAGATTGGGCAAGACCTGGCTCAAAAACAGTAACTGTGAGAGGGACCTTGGAGTCCTAGTGGACGATCACTTGACTATGAGCCAGCAGTGTGCAGCAGCAGCCAAAAAAGCTAACAAAATCCTGGGTTGTATAAATAGAGGCATAGAATCAAGATCATGCAAAGTATTAGTGCTGCTTTATAAAACCCTAGTAAGACCACACCTGGAATACTGCAACCAATGTTGGTCACCATACTACAAAAAAGATGTTGAGATTTTAGAAAAAGTTCAGAGAAGAGCAACTAAATTGATCAAAGGCCTGGAGACTAAAACATATGAAGAATGGCTGCAGGACTTGGGTTTGGCTAGTCTAAAGAAAGGAAGAAACAGGAGTGACATGATAGCAATATTCTGGTATTTGAGGGGCTGCACAAAGAAGAGGGCATCAAATTATTCTCCAAAACACAAGAGGGCAAGACAAGAAACAATGGTTGGAAACTGACCAAAGAGAAAAGCAACCTGGAATTAAGGAGAAAGTTCCTAACAGTGAGGACAATTAACCAGTGGAACAGCTTGCCTTCAGAAATCGTGGGTGCTCCATCACTGGAGGTTTTTAAGTAACAACAACAACTTTATTGATTAGCCCTTGGGCCATATCAAAGTACAAAGTTCCAGCAACAAACCGTCACCAAAACTAGATAAAAGCAATCCGAAATGGAATTTGATAAAATACAATTTAAAATGGAATTAAAATACAATTTAAGTTAAAATAGTAATAAAATGCAAATTTAAGATATAGATAAAATATGGAAACATTATATTTCGGAGTCGCCCTTACAATCTACCCCAATCAGTCCCACATATGCAGATCTTAACTGGATCATTTTGTTCAAATACTGTGCTACGTTGGATGTTATTTTCAAGTTCTGGCCGGACATAAGGTAAGTTATTTTGATATGGGGATCCCAATGGGTCATTCGTTTGGTATATAGACCAAGATACCTGTCTCTCACCCTCTTATACAAACAACAGTCAAATAGGATGTGAGCCAGGTCTTCTACTTCTGCTGCTCCGCAAATGCAGAGACGCTCATTGTACGGTATAGCATGAAATCTCCCATATCTGACCATTGTATCAAGCTATTCGAATCTCGCTCTCGTAAATATCTCCCTAAAATGTTTTGGGAGTTGTAACTTTAAATAACTGTCCACTTGAAAAGTACATTTGTATTTACTCAGCCATTTCAAGTTACCCACCTTACTAAGGATAGCTATATCAGTTTGTGCTTCTATATCCTTAATTCTTTGGGCAACTCTTTTTTTAGCTTGTTCTCCTGTTACGCAAGAAACAGGAAGGCCACAGCTTCTTACAAAATTTGTTAGTTTGGTGATCCAGGAGATTTGTGATTGCTGTTTTATTTGCTCTAGTAGGCATAATTTGGGGAGTCTTTTAAAGTTTATCTGTTTCCTCTGTTTGGTTGGGTGCCCTATAGTATACATCTATGACAATGTCATTTTTCCCCCTTTGATATTGACCTAGTTTTCATCATTGTTATGTTGGGACCCCGAGAGGTGGTTGGGCTTAGATAGGGGCCTCGAGCGGAGACGTATTAAGAGGCCTCAGGTTTTTAAGTAGAGACTAGACAGTCACTTGTCTGAGATGATATGGGTTCTCCTGCTTGAGTGGGGAGCTGGTCTAGAATACCTCCAATGTCCCTTCCAGCTCTATTCTATTCTAAATAGAGTGGTGTATTCAGTGCATTAAGCCTTGCTTAGGTACAGTTACAAATACTTTAAGTGATACTGAGAATGAGGGCTAACTGGAAGTGTTCTGATTTTAAAACAGAGAATAGTTTGATTTGGGGATGAAGTTGGTGCTTTAACATCTAGAAATTCACCAGACCTATTTAGCTGTCAACTGAATTAGTCTGCTCAAAGCTGGAAAATATAGTATACTTGGAGTTTGTAAGAATACTTAAATTTTCCTTTTGTTGGCATATTTAATAATGATGCTAAGAAACATCTATTCCTGCTTGATTTATTAATTTTTTGAAACAAAACAAAACATTTCTTTTTTATGTACAAGTTTTATGGATTTTTTAAATATTTACATATGCATGTATTTGTGAAGCAATACGGTGGTTGGGTAGTCAAAATAACAAATAACAAGTTGTAAATAGTTCAGGTTACATCAACAAGGATTCCCTCTCCGATTCCCTTAGTTATCACATAGTCCAAATAGTCAAGTTAATACACTTCTAGTTGTAACCTAGTCAATTAACAAAATTTTTCAATATATTTTCACTAATACATATCAATATCCTGTTTTTAAATTTTATCTAATTGCAATAGAATATTCTAGAATAGCCTATAATATACAAAAGGAAGCTTAATTTTTGGGTAACCCACAATTCCCTATTTCACTAAAGAATATTTCTCGTCTACAAAACTTAAATTGTTCATTACAAAACATTCTTATGTTTTACCATTAAAGTCTAGTTTTCATCTTAACAAATCACCAATTATTAGAAAGATATTTTTGTCTTAACCGTCCAACAATTATTAAAAAACCATCTTTTATATATAAAATTCTAGATTCTATAATATAGTTCAAAATTAATAACTAATATATTTTATGTCGTCTTAACTGTACATCAAACCGTACATTAAAATACTATCTTTTGATATATCATTCCAAATTCTATAATATAGTTCAGAATTATATTCTAAAAGGTTACTTTTGTTTTCTCTTACAGATCTAAAACCTAAATGTAAAATCAGTTATATTTTTTTAGAGATTCCCCTTAATCCATTGAAAGGTATTTTTATACTCTATCTTTAGGAATCCCAAAAAAGAAAAAAGTTCAGTTTTTTAAATCTAACTCTTGCCTTCCTTTTGTGCCAATCAGGCTTCCCTTTTGGCATCTTGAAATTCTCAAATGTATCTCCCTTTCTTCCTATACCCCTTATTTGAATCCAGAGAGTGTATCCAAATGTCAATTTTGCAAGGAAAGTGTCCCCTTTGTAACCATTGTAGTTTTGCTTTGATAATTCAGTTTTTGATGATTGATGTAATACAGTTGTCATTAGATCAGTCAAGTCTTTTTCTTCTTCCAATTCTTTTTTTTCTTCTTTCTTTTTTTGCTATCTTTTTTTATTGAAAAGTTTTAAAATAGTTTTCCTTTAAAAAACCCCCCTTCCCCCTCCCTGCTCCCCCCCTACCTCCCCCCAACCTCCCTCCCTCCCCCCCTCCCTCCACCCCCCCTCCCTCCCCCCGACTTCCCAGAGCTAAATACAAGGTATATATATATAAAAAGGCAATCATAAACAACCATATACTAACAACTATAAATTCTAAAATCCATCACTCTCTAGCTTGTATAGGATAAAACACACCTTAACAATATTAAATATATATAAAAAACTAGAATAAAAAAAAAGAAAAAAAACGAAAGAAGACTTATTCGAATGCTACATAAAACTTCTTAACCCTATACTTGTTCTGGATAAACTCAATCCATTTTCTCCATTCCATAATATAACGTTCTTGCGAATGATCTTTCAAATAGGCCGAAATCTTCGCCATCTCTGCCAGGTCGGAAACCTTTAAAGTCCACTCTTCTATGGTCGGCAATTCCTCTTTCTTCCAATATTGGCCTATCAAAAGTCTTGCCGCCGTAATTAAGTTCAACATCAGCTTGGTGTCCACAACTGTAGCGTCTGCAATTATTCCCAACAAAAAAAGTTGCGGACAAAACTTTATCCTCTGTTTAAAAATCTTCTGCATATTCCACCAGACTTTTATCCAAAAAGCCTTAACCTTCTTACATGTCCACCATATGTGAAAATATGTTGCATCTTCATCACCACACCTCCAACATTTAGGCTGATAATTCGGATACATACTTGCAAGCTTTTTAGGATCTAAATGCCATCTATAAAACATTTTGTAAAAGTTCTCTCTTAGATTTTGAGCTTGAGTAAATTTTACGTTCCTCACCCAAATCTTTTCCCACGTGTCCATTGTAATAACTTCCTGGATGTTTTGGGCCCATTTTATCATACAATCCTTAACAAGCTCTGTTTCCGAGTCAATCTCTATCAATGCAAGATATATCCGTTTAATATGTGCTGGTCCCTGATTTCTAATCTGCTTTATCAAATTTTCATCAGTCATTGTAAATCCATTTTTCTGGTCTTCTTTCCACCTGGCCTGTAATTGAATATATTGAAACCAAGTTTGAACAACCTTCTCTTCTCGCAAGAGGCTATATGATTTCAAACACCAAACATTCCTTTCCAGGCTTAAAATTTCCTTGTACGTAGTCACATCATGTTTGAAAACAGCATGTATATTTTCTATTGCGTGTTTTGGAATTGCCCACAATGGTATCTTGCTGCTTAGCTTATGTCTATACTTCTTCCAAACTCTCAGCAATGCCTGTTTTAAAATATGCATCCTAAACACAGTATCTACCTTCTTATCATACAACAAATATGCATGCCAGCCAAACAACAAATCATGGCCCTCAAGATTTAATAACCTCAATTGCGTCAAATTAATCCAATCGCTTATTCCTACTAATGCAGCAGCTTCATAATATAATTTAAAATTAGGCAATTTAAGGCCACCTCTCTCACGAGTATCCTGCATAATCTTAAGTTTAACTCGTGGCTTTTTCCCTGCCCACACAAATTTATTGATACCACGCTGCCATTCCTCCAAGTTAGAATCTTTCTTAAGAATCGGTATCATTTGAAACAAAAATAAAAATTTGGGCAGGACATTCATTTTCATTGCTGCAATCCGTCCCAACAAAGACAATTGCAATTTTTGCCAACTCTCCAATTCTTTTTGAATTTTCCCCCATAGTTTTTCATAATTATTTTTATATAGCTTTTTATTAGAGGGCGACAAAATCACCCCCAGATATTTAACCCTTTTAACAATCTCAAATCCAGTTAATCCTTCTAAGAGAGCCTTCTGTGAAACTGTCATATTTCTAGCCAAAATTTTAGTTTTCTGTATATTTACTTTAAATCCAGAAACCTTCCCATATTGTGTTATTATCTCCATCAGGTCCACAACAGAGTTCTCTGGCTGGGTCACTGTAACAACTAGATCATCTGCAAATGCTCTCAATCTATAGTCCTGATCTCCAACTTGTATCCCCTTAATTTTTTCTGAGTTCCGAATCTTAACCAATAGTATCTCTAATGTTAACACAAATAACAAGGGCGATAACGGACACCCTTGCCTTGTGCCCTTCTCAATATTACATGCTGCTGTCAGGCTATTGTTAACTATGATTCGGGCAGTTTGTTTTTGATATAATGCCCTAATCGGCTGTAAAAATTTTTCCCCAAAATCCATTTTATCTAAAACTTTCAACAAAAATTGCCAATTCAATTGATCAAAGGCCTTTTCAGCATCTAAAAAGATTAGCGCTGCAGAGATCTGGTTGTGCCTTTCCAAAAACTCTAACACATCAACTATATGTCTCACATTATTTTTCATTTGCCTACCACTAATAAACCCCGTTTGATCCCCATGAATCACCTGTTGCAGAACCCTCATCAGTCTATTAGCCAAAACCTTAGCAAATATCTTATAATCTGTATTTAAAAGCGATATCGGTCTGTAATTTTTAACTTGAGTAGCATCCTGGTCTTCCTTCGGAATCAAAGAGATAAAAGCTGTTCTCCAAGACGGTGGCACCTTTCCCCCCCCCCTCTGAATTGTCTGAAACAGTTCCTTTAATGGCTTTATCATCTCAAATTGTAAATTTTTATAATAGGCCGCAGTCAAGCCATCCGTGCCTGGCGCTTTATCCACCTTCAGTTCCTTAATTGCTGTAAGAATTTCTTCTTCTGTAATCAGTTGATTAATCCCCTCTTTTTGTACTTGCGTAAGAACCGGGATGCTAGCATTCTCCAAGTATATATCAATATCTTTTACATTAACTTCCTCTTTAGTATATAATTTCGAATAAAAATCCACAAAAGCATCCTTAATAAGATTCTGTTGAAACACAACCCTTCCTTTATACTCAATCTTATCTATATTAGAGGCCCTTTGTTTTTTCCTCAGTCTATAAGCTAACCATCTGCCTGGTTTATTAGCGTTGCAAAAAGTATTGTGCCTAGCAAACCGCAGATTGGTTGCCACTTGATCTGCCATTAATTTATCAAATTGTCCTCTTAGCAGTCTAATAGCCTCCTTGATCTTCACATCCTCTGGATTCAAAATCAAAGCCTTTTCTTTTTCCTTTATTTCATTCTCCAGTTCTTTCCTTCTAGTTTCCACTGCACGTCTATGTCTATTATTCATATATATCAACACCCCTCTCATATAGGCCTTGCTAGCATCCCAAACCATGTCCATAGAGGTACCCTTATTCATATTAATCTCAAAAAAATCCTTCATCCGCTGTTTGCATTCTTCCACATTTCTCTGATTTCTAAACAAATTCTCATTTACGCGCCACGAGCGCCTGTCTCTTTTCTCCTTATCAATCTCCAACCAAACTGGACTGTGGTCAGAAATAGTTCTTGCACAAATCTTCACCTTTTTAGTTCTCAAAGAAAAATCATTAGTCAACAAAATAAAATCAATCCTCGAAAAAGATTGGTGTCTGTCAGAATAAAAAGTATAATCCTTCTCCTGCAAGTGTCTCTCACGCCAAATATCTCGCAATTCCAGGTCATCCTTCATTTCAAAAAAAGATTTAGGCAGTCTAGCATGACTTGGAATGCGCTTAAAAGCTCCAGCCTTGTCCAACTGTACATCCAAAACACCATTCCAGTCTCCCATAAAAATAAAAGATTTATAATCCAACTGGGTAAGCTTTGTGTGGAGTAAGCTAAAAAAATCAGCTTGTTGTTGGTTAGGTGCATATAATCCAACTAGAAGCGTCTTTTTACCTTCTAACAACAGCTCAATCATAACATATCTTCCATGCTTATCTGCTTCAATTAAATCTGCTGTTAGGGCACTTTTAACATAAACAACCACTCCATTTTTCTTATTCTCTGCAGAGGCAGCAAATTGCGTACCCAGTCTCGAGTTCAATAAATGCTTTTGATCCAAAACTCTAATATGTGTTTCTTGCAAACATATAACATCTATCTTAAATTGTTTTAAATATTGAAAAACTTTCTTCCTCTTCTGCGGTGAATTTAGTCCATTAACATTCCAGGTTAGAAATTTAGTTACCATGCATATCCTCCCAAAGCTCTTGGAGCACAGCTTTGATAGGACTAACTTCTTTAGGCCGTGCTCCTCCCACAGCTTGACTATATGTACGTTGTGAAGAATCTGAAGACTTTTGCTGATCTTGTTCTTTTATTTTCTTTGCTCGTTTTAAAGCAGCACGCGTTACTCTTTGCTCTCTAGGATCATCCAAAGAAGTTGTAGCTTGATCTCCTCCAGCACCACTTTCCTCTGTTTCATCCTCTTGATGTTCTCCTTCTCCAGATCCCTTTCCAGCTTCCAGAAGTGTTAATGGGGTTGCTTTTAAGACATTGTTGTAGAAATCACGCGCTTGCTTCACAGTAATCAGCCGATACCTTTTACCTTCATGCATCACCATCAGCCCATCTGGAATCTCCCATCTGAACCTTATATCTCTTTGCTTAAGCTCATGCACGAGAAATGTATAGTCCTTCCTTCCCCTTAAAATCCTTGGAGGAATTTCTTTTAAAACCAAGACTTCTTGTTCAGCAATCACCACTTTAGCATCATAAGCAGCTTGTATAACTTGATCTCTAATCTCTCTTTTTGCAAAATAAACCACCACATCTCTAGGCAACTTTCTCTGTCTGGCAATCCATGAATTCACCCGAAACACTTTATCCATAGCTGCTCTTATTTCAGATGCTGGCTGGTTTAATACCACTTCGAGAGCCTCAGAGATCAGCTGCTTCAAATCTTCTTTAATATTCTCTTTTAAACCTCTGATTCTGACAGCAAACTGCATCTGGTAATATTGGGCTAGGCTTAACTCCCTATCCACTTTGTCTCTTGCATTTTCATTCTCCCGTGCTTTTACTTCTAATATAGCATTCCTTTGAGCCAGATCATCCATTTTTTCATCTAATTCTTCCACACATTCCGCCACTTTATGCACTGAAGACAAAATGTCTACCTTCATCACGCTGAACTTCTGTTCCATCCTCTCTTCCATCCTCTCCTCCAATTTCTCCAACTTCTCCTCCATCTGTGCAAATTTATCACCCATTGATTGATTGATTGATTCCAAAAGTTTATCCAGAGCATCTCGTAAGTCCTTCGATGTCAGCGCTTCAGGAGGGTGCAACGCCTGTAGTGATGATTGTTGCACCGGCGAGGATCCACCGCTCCGAAGAGTTTTAGGGGGAGGTTTCGCCGCCATCTTTTAGTCCTCAATTATGACGCACTTTCACTTAAAGTTTAAAAAGTCCAACAAGCTAGAGAGTATAGTAAAATAATCCTCTTCACCTTTGCCTCTTGTACCGCTCTGCCTGCTCCTTTAAATCATAAATCCTTTCTTCAGGCAGGGATGGTTCGCAGACGCCTGGCTCTGCTCCAAGAAGTTCGGAGCAGAGACGCCGGCCAGCTGGGAGCAACCCAGGCTTCGGGGGAGTTCAATCCTTCAGCCGCAAAAGCTCCAAGCTCAGGCGGCCCCGGAGAACTCTACCCCTACCTGGGGCCTCACCCCCTCCTCTTCTCCCGAGGAGGGGGCTTCAATTTCGCCCGAACAGCTGATCGGCACTGTTTCGGGCGAAAAAACAAACAGCTGAGCCGCGGGCAGCCCGGGAAGGCTGTCTTCGGCGCCGCGCCGCCACCGGAAGTCTTTCTTCTTCCAATTCTATCTGGCTTAGGTAGAAAGTAGAAAGTAGAAAGCTGGTGTTATGGTTGTCATTTGATTAGTTGAATTTCAAATATAGTGTATTTAAAGGCCTTTAGTGTCATCACTTTTAGTATTGCTTTCTTCAGGTGCTGTTGCTTTTTGAGTGGTAAGTTTTGTAGTTGCCACTGAAGTTTGGACTTTAAGATTTTCTGTAGGTTGCATTTGTTGTTCTTTGTTGTTGTTGTTATTTTAGTGTTAGTTTCCACTTCTTCTATTTGGTTTTGGATTATCTTTTCCTCATTTAAAGTCAAAATTTGATTTGGTGTCTTTAACTTGTCAGATTGTTCTTGCAGTTTGGCTTTAATTTGCTCTGTCATTGCCAAAATCGTGTCTGGTATCAGTTTATAGTCAAGTGGTGGGATATATTCATCCATTGTGTTATTGTTTGCAGCTAAATCTTCAATGGAGACTATTTTAATAAGAGTCAAAGATTATCTACCTCCGAAAGAGTTATTTTCAGTGCCAGGTGTTCCCACACTTATCTTTAAAAATAATGTCAAGGACAGCTCTGTTATTCAGTCAGCTCTCACAACAGAAAAAAGAAATTTACTTGCTGTACCAGGTTTCACCACAAGATGTCATCAATAACATATAAAATGCAATGTAAAAACTTTTTTCCCCAAATTAATATAGAACTTTTGTAGCATTAGTCCAATTTTTTTTCCTTAATTCACAGCTTAGAGAGAAAATAGGATAGTGTATCCCCAGCAAAAATAGGAGCTTTTTAGTAAATACAGATGAAATTCTTTAATTTCTTTGCTGAATTACTTGAGTTTCTTTTAAAGCTTTAAGGCTTTAAGATTTGTTCCCAGAGTCGATATTCACCATTTTTTCAAAAAATGGGAAAAGAGATTTTCAGGAAAGTCCCACAGGAAGATGGTTAAGGAAATAGGAAAGGTAAAGGCTCACCCAGGTCCTCCAGATTGCTTCTTAGTGCTAGGTAGTGCTTTTGGCTTTTGGCAAGGAACAGCTTAGTGATTGGCCATCTTTATGGCCGGTCTCTTCTTCTTCGGGCCAAAGGAGATTGTCCCGGACTCAAGCGGAGGGCTGCTGCCCTTCCGTGATCGCAGGGAAGGCCTCCTCATGGTAATCACCCCTCCAGGGTGATTTTTGACCCTTTTCAGGGTCCTCCAAAAAAGAAAGAGCGGACGGCAGGAAGCAGACTGTTCCTGCACATCTGGAAGTGCCGCGCGTGCAAACTGGAAGCAAAAAACAAAACATTTCTTAATGGTGAACCATATATAAGTAGTCTTTGACTTACAATGATTCATTAATGACCATTTGAAGTTACAACAGCACTCAAAATGTGACCTATGACCATTTTTCACAGTGGCCGTGGCAGCATCCCCATAGTCACGTGATTTACATTTGGATGCTTGACAAGTGGTTCATATTTATGACATGCAGTTTCCTGGAGTCATGTGCAACCTTTCAACAAGCAAAGACAATGGGGAAGCCAGGTTCACTTAACCGTGGTACTAATTCAACAACTTCAGTGATTCACTTAAGAAATGTGATAAGAAAAGTAAAACTGGGGCAAAAGTCACTTAAGAAATTTCTCACTTAACAAGGTAAATTTGGGGCTCAATTGTAGTCATTAGTTGAGGACTAACTGTAACTATGACATTAATTTTTAATGTCCTATTTTCCTAGCAAGTTTCCATTTTCTTTAATGAAATTGAATAATTGAACAAAGAATCATTCTCAAGCTATTGTTGTGTAAGTACAATAACTAACTCCATTGTTTGAAGAAGCATTTAGCAAGCAGCCTGACTTTCTCTCTCAATAACTTAAGAGTATTGCCAACTATTTCACATAATATCCATACTGAGGTGGAAACACTGACTTGTCAGACACTGGTAATGATATAACCAATGCGAATGAGGTTCCTGATAATGTTATTTAAAAAAAAAACTTGGTTAAAAACTGGAAAAAAAAATGGCAGCTTGACCTTGTTGTGTGGTAGATGTTTGAGCCATATTTCAATGCATAAAGAGGACAAGAAAGTTGCACAGGACTTTCATAATCTGGCTATCTTACTGCCAAAACCTTGAAAGAAAAAGGACCTTTAGTTGGGGCTTGAACAGATTGTAAATTGAAGCTTATGGGTCAAAACTATTTTATGTTATCTTCTATTTTATGTATGTATTATTCTCGAAACAGCTGAGTTTTCAGACCCTAACCTTTAACAAATAAATGCTGCTAATCAACAAATGCATTAAACACAACCATGCCCAAGGGACCATAACTAACTGCTGAAATTTGCATTCTTACTATAATTTTTCTCACCAAAGCAAAATCCTTGTGTAAAATGGAAAGTGTGTCTGCAGATATGGGGAACAAAAATCTGGAAGACCTTTAGATGGCAACCCAAGTGTAAAGAAAATGCTGCTGCCATCTAATGCTCATCCAGATTTGGATAAACCTGGATATATAATTTTTGTTTTTGCCTGAGTAGCTTTTCGAGGTGGTATTTTGCAAGAAGGATCCTTCTAGGAAAGTAACATAACAGGCTAAGAACTCCCTGTTAACATTTAAAGCCTATTCTCAGTGGAAGCAGGAAACTTTCTGTCATTATTTTTTCACCCTTTTAAAAAGCAACAAGACTTGACCTTTGGATCAAAAAGGACATTTGCATGCTTAATCTAGAAGTAGCCTGCAGCAGCACTCCAACAGATCTTAAAGTCTTGTCTGCTTGTAAAAAAAAATGCTTCTCCTAATTTCAATTTCATCTCTCTTCTGATATTAATAAACAATAGCAGATTCATAATACATTTTAGGCATATCTCTGTTAACCCTATCCAGAAGAGAAAGGAAACAGAATCCTGAGAATTAGAGTTGGCTAGCACTTGTTATTACAGCTGGCAGAAGGAGAACATTCAGAGCACCAACTACAAAGAAAAACAGAAAGGTTAAATCAAACATGAGTTGCCAGAGTTGTGGAAGGAAATGGCAGCCCTGTTTTTCGTGACAACATATTTCACACTTCTTAATTCATCTACTGTATTTTTAAAACATTTTCTTAAATGCCCTTTAAAGCCTTCCAAGTTGCTTTGCGGCAATAAAATGTAGAAAATACACATTGTTCAAACTCTGGCCTGGGCATTTCATTTTACAAACACACAACATATTGAAAAAAACGTGTCGTATTGGAATGACATAGGAGGAATCAAGGAGAGAGAGGGCAAATGACAAAAGCAATGTTGTATCGTCACAACCCAAGTTCTGGTCTTCTTGGATGTGCCTTGTGACATTGACACCTGTAAAGGGCAGAATTTTAGTCGAAAGGGGTGATATTGCTTTTGTCATTTTGAAGAAAGCCTCAGGTTCCTATGGATGACTCTGATCATGTGGACTCCAAAGGAAATGCTGGATTTGGAAACAGATTTCGCCTTGTTTGGGACAAAACTAAGTCTTCTGATCAGATAATTTCCCCCTGTCATGTAGGCCACTTATCAGATGATTAAAAGTCCCTTTCGGTGACTGAACCAGGATCATTGAAAAAAGAAATTTTATAAGGACTGTGGCCACTTTGCTTTCTGTTCTTAAAGTCACCCTGAAGGTTGAGACAGGCACTGAAATAAGGGTGGGTGAAAATAACATGAAAGGGAAGAGGAAGAGGAAGGGGAAGGGGAAGGAAGTGACAGTTTCCAAGCCTCCAATGTGATGATGGGAGAACTAAAAACATGTCTGCTAGAATCTAGATGATAAATATAGCCTTCCAAAACTATAAGCTGCAGCAGACAAAGTTTAGTAAATTGCTTGGCACAAAGAATGGCTGGTTATTTCTGTTATTTGAGAAAGACCAATATAGTCCCATGCAGGCATTACGCTAACTGGAGCATTCACGTGTTTGCTTCACCTTGCAAACATTGTTCTAAAATGATATCAGCAGAAGGATAACCTTTCTGCATGTCATAGTATGTGGATAAAGTTATTAGATATCTTTCCTGCAATTGTGGACTATGGCATTTTTATCTGATTGTTCCCAAAGCAGCTTTTCTCCTTCTCTCTCCTTCTAGTCTACCAAGGTCATTCCCACACACCATTGCACCTAGAGAGCTAGGTTCAGAGATGTGTGACACTTCTTCCATTACCCACACATTGCAAGAGCAACCTCTTACAGTGTGATTTCTATCAACTCCATTTCCCTTTCCTTAGCTCCACCCTCCCATTACCTGTTCTGGAACCAGGTGTTGTCTAATTAACAAGACATATGTATAATTAGCTTGCAATGGAAATGCAAAGCAGGAGGAAAATAGAAAATACATTTCTGATTAATATTGATCATTTCTAAAGTGCAAAACAGTGTTCTACAATTGAAATTATTATTTTTGTCCTTCAGGAATTTTAGCTCTTCAAGACTTTCCAGATCAGGAAGCAGACATCATAAGAAGACTGTTTTACCCTTTTTGTTTTTGTGATAGTTTGCGATAGTTTATGAATATTTCCCTCATGCCCATCTCCAAGGTCCTCTAAAAGAAATTACAAACACTATCAAAAAGTAACAATAAAAATTAATTTGTTGGTTTTGCCAGTTAAATGAAATAAACAGATTCCCCCCCCCCAATTTTCCAAGAATGCTCCAGAGTCTAAAGTTTGTCATGGATAAAATTAAGAAAGTGGTATTACATGAATATGGATTTGAAGGTTAGTTGTTGACTGGGAAAAGAGCAAAATATGATGGAAACAAAATGTATGAAAATAAACTGAACACAGAGTAAATGATTTGGCACTGAGCAGAGAGAGAAGAGAGAACAGAGAGAGAGAAAAAAAAAGTCTAAAAGAAATTGAAAAAAAGCCAGATTATACATAAATGGTGAAAAATTAGAGCCAGTAGTTGAACTGATGCACTTCAGTAACATGTTTACTAAAAATGGTGAAATGAATGGCAAGATTTTAAGGTGCACATGTTCTGGTTGCAGATGTACATGTAATTCATAAGAAAACAGGGAGCTTTAATTGAAAGAATTGAAAGTGGCTGGGTTCTAAAAACATGCTTCTGCCCATTTGGTTATATTGAAATGAGAGCTGAGAGAGGGAAAAAAGCATAAAAGTAAGTTGAATGCAGTGGGAATAGGATACTTAAGAAAACTAAGCTGTAAAACAAGAGCTAGACCAAGAATGAATGGGTGGTGAATGAATGTAGAGTGAATTCAAAAGTGAATGATGGAAATAAAATATGAAAAGAAAGACATTGAGGTGGCTTGGTGGTTTGGTAAAATAAAGAGAATGAATAAGACTTGAATTGCAAAAGCAAATAATATTTAGAAAAAGTAATGGGTGGAAGGTTTAAAGAATAAAAGGCAATGCATGAAACAGTATGTTGACTGTTGAAACAGTGTGGAGGCAAATATGATTTGCAAGGGTAAAATGGTATGCAGAAGAATAGCAAATACTTTTTTATATAAAGTAAATGAAGCTGTATTTCTTTTTCTTTTTTTCTCAAACCTTTAATTTCATTGGCTGATTATTTCTTATTCTCCCTCTGGATTTTGCCATTTGCTATTGTGACAGATCAGTGCTACCTTGAGTTTTTCAGAATATGTAGAAATTTTAACTGACAGTTTTACAGGTCTTACGGTTCCTTACATTTCTACCTTTGACTCTTGGCTTTGATTTCCATTTTACACTGATCCAATCAGATACAAAAAAGCATAGCGTGGTACAATATAGTCCCAATGTCTCTTATTTCATTCCAATATATAGTTTAATATAGTGTTAAGCATTCCACCTGTCATGTGGGAGGCTGGGACTCAATACCTTGACAGTGACTCACGTCGTCAAGTCCTGCTCTGTTGATTCATTGTGGTCATGGCAGGGGTGGGATATATATTCTTGAGAGGGAGAATGAAGAACACAGAGAGCATCATTCTCCCATTAGGATCACTTATGGTAGGAAGATTATCCCAGTTGCCCATTAAAGCTAACAGGCACATATAGTGGTCATCATAGATAAATAAGTTGGAGGAGAATGGGAGAAGACAGTAGTGAGCTGCTCCTATATTTTACCATGAAGACCAAATGAATAGACAGTGGAATGTTACTGATGTTTTCATACTGGATAATAGGGGGGATCACTCTGAAGTCCTAAAGGTTATTGATAGAGAACCACAGGAAATGTGGAATGAAATCAAAGGATGAATGTGAAAGAGATTGCTAAAGACCAAGAAACAGAAGAAAGCAAATTGGATGTGGAGATTGCCAAGAAGAGAAGAGAAGCCTAAGGCAAGACAAAAATCTCAGGAAGAAACTTAACAAAGAATTTCAGAGAGCTGTAAAAAGAGACAAAAATCAATATTACAAAAACATCAAAGTTGGACATTGAAAAAGTAGCATAGAGGGTTAATTTTTCACTCCTATCAAACTAAAAAACAGACACTGCATAGCTAAACTACTTTTATTAGCCACAGTAAGAGAATCTTACAAATCTGAATGTCTTGCTTTTCTTCCCTCTTTTATTCTTATGATAATGGGGGAGGGGCTGTCTGAGTCATTTTCTCAAATTACTTTCTTGGCCTGAGCTCAGATTTCATTTCCCTGGTCATCGTCTTGGTAGTGATTCTTCCTTCTATCCTTCAAAAACATCCTCTTTATCCATTACATGATGTTTCTGAAGTTTGGTTTTAGAGAAGATTCCCGAGAATGCCATAAATAGGCAAGAAAACAAATTGCTTATGGAACAAGTCAATCCAGAGTTTTCACTTGAACCACAAATGGCCAAGCTCAAATTACCATACTCTGAATACATTATGTAAGGCCTACCTCTCTAATTAAACTTATTTTACTGGGGAAAAAATGGGAGGATAATGACCAGCAGCAAAGTGGATGGACTCAGTTACAGTAGTAGTGATTGCACTACTGGAAGGCCTGAAAGATCAGGTTGGGAACAGATACTTCAAAAGACCACTGTGTGGTCATTAAACTCTTACTTGATAGAACATAATCAAACAATCAATATGAAAACAATAGAGTGCGTGCTGTATTGGATATGCTTGGATGTCTGAAGTCTATGAGAAAAGAAAGCATGCCACTATTTAGATACTGATGAGATAAGAATGCATCATCAGTTAGAAAGAAATTTGTAGTGTACGCAAGAAGCCATACAGTCTGGGCCGTACACAAAAGTATTTGAAAGGGTAAGGAATTCATGGCAAGACATTTCAATCTTCATGCAGTGGTTATAAAACAGAAGAAAAGGTATTTTAGCGGCTTCATTTTGTAATATGGAAATTGAACTTTTGATGCTGCCTACCCAAACAAGAGAGGGACATGGTGGCTCAGTGGGTTGGGATGCTGAGCTTGTCGATCAGATGGTCGGCAGTTTAGCAGGTCAAATCCCGAGTGCCGCGTAGCAGAGTGAGCACCTGTTACTCGTCCCAGCTTCTGCCAACCTAGCAGTTCGAAAGCACGTAAAAATGCAAGTAGAAAAATAGGGACCACTACAGTGGGAAGGTAACAGCGTTCCGTGTGCCTTTGGCGTCTAGTCATGCCGGCCACATGACTACGGAGACGTCCTCGGACAAACGCTGGCTCTTTGGCTTTGAAACGGAGATGAGCACCAGCCCCTAGAGTTGGAAACGACTAGCACGCATGTGCAGGGAAACCTTTACCTTTACCCTTTTACCCAAACAAGATGACTGAAGAATAATCATAACAGTGATAAAGCACCTGCTTTGAAAAAGTCCCATTTTTAATCTTATTTCTTCAGCATAGATGGATTCTATCTGTCTATACAAAGAGAAAGGTATTTCACAACACTGAAAAGCATCAATAAAAGACCTCTCTTTGAACTTTAAATCAGCTGTGCCTTCTGTAAGATTTGCACAATGCTTTGAAACTAATCCTTGCTACTTTTTCACCTGTGTGTGTCTGCAAGTTCACTTTGCTTTTTTTCCCCCCAGAAAGCTCAAAAGGATTTGCCAGTCTAAATAAGGTTCCAAAGTGATTCATTTTTCCCTTTAAGCTTCTAGAAAGTTATGGTTAGACACAGTGCAAAATAAGGGGCAATATTTCCCTCATATAACAGGTTGGGAATACTTTTGAACTCAAAGACAATACTAAGAAACATATTAAGGGCTACATGAGAAAAGCAGTTAGGGTTACAGGTCTTTCCTTTTTCCACAGATATATCACATGCATGCATTTATTGTACTTCTATGGCTTTGGCTATGCCCATGGCCATGTCTGTGTATCTGAATTTACATCTAGCTGTCTTGTATCTTCCAGCAGAGCAGTTTTACTTTTACTCTGAAGATATATAACCCAACTAAGCCAGTTTCATTTGGCCCTTGCAATTAGAAACCTTGCTTGCTGTGTTATGGTGCCTCCTAAAAGGAAGAGCTCCTTCCCTCCTGATATAGAAAGCATCTCAAAGGGTATGAGATCCAGAAAAGCCTTGAGGCTTTTTCTTTTTCTTCCCCATCCCCCGAGGTCTTGCCCCTTGATGAGTGTAAATTTCCTGGAAAATTGCTATTTTAAAATTTCTGGGGGCACCTGATGAAGCCTCATGGAAGAGTAGGGTCCTGGGTACAAAAATAAAGCCCTTTTCCTGTATTAAATAGTAAGAGTGGTGTTATGGCTTCCATGAGCTATACAAGGAGATTGCCTATCCCATTCTGAACTCTCAGGGATGTTCAGCTGTGTGGCATAAGGTAGTTCCACATTTATCAATCTGGTTTCTATTAGAAACAAGCTGGTAAAGCAGACAGATCTTTGATTTCACACAAAAAGCATTTCTACTCATAATGTACAGGGTGTTATTTTTCTTTTAAAAAAACACCTCAATAGGTGAAGCTAGAAGCTGAGAAAGACCAAAAAAAAATAAAATAAAAATCAAATAATTTTAAGCATCTATGTTCCACATTCCATTGAATTCAGTGTTGCCATCCAGCTGATTGACAAGTATGACAAATTACTGTGGAGAAACTGTAAATAACAAGCCGTCATTCTTAATAAATTCTAATTTTTTTCACATTGATGACAGGCTCTCAAGTGTAATTTTCCAGCATATTATTAAATTATTGGTTGCTAGCATAAGTAGACTTCCTGATGACACCACCACCACCACCACCTCCATCATCAAGTTGGAAGGTACCTTGGAGGACATCTAGTCCAACCCCCTGCTCAGGCAGGAAACCCTATACCAGGGGTAGTCAACCTTGGCTCTTTTATGACTTGTGGACTTCAACTCCCAGAATTGGTTGCCTACCCCTGCCCTATCCTGTTTCAGACAAATGGGTGTCCAGTTTCTTCTTAAAAACTTCCAGTGTTGGAGCACTCACTACTTCTGGAGGCAACCTGTTCCACTGGTTAATTGTTCTAACTGTCAGGAAGTTTCTCCTTACTTCTAGGTTGCTTCTCTCCTTGATTAGTTTCCATCCATTGCTTCTTGTCCTTCCTTCAGGTGCTTTGGAGAATAGCTTGACTCCCTCTTCTTTGTGGCAGGCCCTGTTTTGTTGATTTCCTTTCTTCCTCTCCACTAACAATTTGAAGATGGATGTTTATTTTCATTTTTGTAAATCAGCTTTGCCTTAAAATTTCACATGTCAATATTTCATTTGGATTTAATTCAGCATATGGGCTTAACCTGACAGTAATTATCTCCAGTATATAAATAAATGAAAGTAGAAAGCAAAGCCATTTATTTAAAAAATGCTATAGTGCAATGTTGCTTATTGAAAATATCAATAATACTGAAATAAAATTATGCCATTGAGGAACCAATTTGTCTTTCAATCTTTTGGATGATCCACATTCTTGGAAACCTACAGAGGGAATAAGACACTTTTAATACATTATTTTGAACCTTTGAATTTTCAGCAGAAATTGCTTAGTCCCTTTTGAAATAGTTGGTAGAGTCAAGTTGGTTTGTTTTTCCCCTGACTGGGAATATGCTAAAATAATCTTTAAGGCTCTGTGGAGTTTTGAAAAAAAGTTCTTCACACACCAACAGTACCACCTAGAGTTACTCTAAACATGAGAAATCCCTAAATATGATATAAATAAAATAAGCAGGCAAGCAAATAAACAAACAAACAAATAAATTATGTTTCACTGGAGTCTCCTGAAGAGCTTAGATTATGTCAAAAGCTGAAACATAATCCAAACATAATCCAAAAACTGAGACATAATCCAAGTTTTTGGATCAAAAGCTGAGAGGATTTTTCCGTAGTGAACTTCCTGGAGAAGGTTGTTCTCCTACAGTTCTGGGTGCTAAATTCTACAACATCTGCCAAAGACAACCAGCCCAAAGGCTTCTTCAGTATCTCAGGTCAGTGTCAGGGAAGGTGAGTTTGGGCTACTCAGGGCTGGCTTTAGGAAAGGCTGAGTAGGCAATGGCCTAGGGTGCCAAAGCTTAAAAGAGGCCAATGATGCCCCTCCTTCTGAAAACAAAGACTATTTTAAAAAAATGCAAATTTTTGTGTTGGTGAAAGGTGACACCATGAGATAATATGTTACCTTTCTTTGAGCCAGCACTTGGGCCCATTACTTTGCCTACTGACATTTCCTTCAGCACTAGCCAGCCAAAGTCATGGGACACTATGGCAAATCCAAATCTTTTGCTGACTAAAAGGATGATGGCAGGGGTATTGTCAAGCTTGTAGGACAACAGGAGATTCAGGCAGTTCAGATAAGGATAAAGATTTATTGCAAGCTTAAGCTCTCTATAAGAATCTGAGCTACTAGCGGTTAAGGGAAATGAAGAACGGGAATTAAGAAGGCATTCTAAGTGGGATGGACTTAGATCTCTTGTGGGTGTGCAGGGACTTGTGACTTATGTCACATTTGACTCCTTTTTCCTTTTCCTGTCCCCGTTCATCCCCATTTTAGCTTTTCTGCCAAAACGTTTTTTTCTGTGGTGCTTGAAGACTTTGGAATTAGCCAGCAGAAAGTGATTTAAATGACATGTATTTCATCCAAATGCATATTTTAATTGGGATTGTATATTAAGATACAATCCCTCTATTTGAAGGCAGTACAATTACTCTATTTGAAGGCAGTAAATTCCATAATTTAATCATATATTGGACAAAGTAGTGCTCCATTTATGTATTGAACTGACTATGTTTCCCCCCCCCCCAGATATCTGTTAATCAATGCAGAGGATGTTCTGACATCTCATGCAAACCCAGAGCTAATATACTATGTTCTTGAAATTGGATAGTTTAAATTCTGTCCATGGTAATATGTACAACTAAAAATTATGGGTGCATTGGATGAAAGTGGAAATATTGATTTTGGACCAATTGATAATGAAGATGAAGTTTTAATATACACTATGTCAAGAGATAAATATCTTCTATTGGATATAACACAATAGCTATATTTTTAGCTATAACATTTGTTAACAATATTGTTTGGACTAGCAGCATTTTCAGCTTTTGAGACATCTGAGATATTAGAACATCCTGTTAAGTCTTTTAAAAGTAAATATAAAAATTATTAGTTTTTATAGATATTAATTAAAAGTAAATCAGCCTGAAATGCAGATGCCAAGAAATAAGTGGAATAAAGAATTAGAGGTTTCTATGTTGTCTAGACCAGGGCAGTGGTGGGATTCAGCCAGTTCGCACCAGTTTGGTAGAACCAATAGCTAAATTTTGCTGAGTTCAGAGAACCGGCTGAACCCATGCTGCTTCTGGAAGTCCGTTCTAGGCCCTAGACGCCTGGAGGAGGCCTCCCAGGCCTAGAACAGCCCACAGGAAGTGCACAGATGTCACTTCCAGAAGTTCATTCTAGGCCTCGGAGGCCCAGGCCTGCATCCATGCAGAGAACTGTATGTTCAGGTATTTGAATCCCACCATTCTAGACAATGTGTGGGTGTCTTAACCTCTATGGTAGAAGTATCAATAGACCTCAAATTAAATAACAAAAAAATCATAAACAAAATCCTTCAATAAAATAAAATTTGAGAAAAGATTGTATGTATGTATGTACTTATGTATGTATGTATATCTTGTACATGCATGCATACATTTGGTCTCTCTCTGTATTTTGTGTGTGTGTGTGTGTGTGTGTGTGTGTAAACCAATGAATCCCATGCAATTTACTAGCCAGGTATTGCAACTACTAAGTTCTTATTCAACCTCTTATTCACACTGCTCCCTTAGGACTGAAAAAACAACAACATCCCAAGTGGAATTCTTATTAGAAATATAATTTTAAATATCAACAAACTGAATTAGTTTTTCAAGGTGGGCTCTGTATCTGTCCCAGGAGGCAAGTTGCCCATTCATTTCCTAAACTCATGGGGCGGTATGAATGCAAATCTAAGTGAAACGTATTGTCAAGACACTTAATGTTCGCCGTTCCATAACTTCAGATACCTTCCAATCCAATTACTGTTAAAAAGTATGATATACAGTAGAGGCAAGGGAAAATCTCTAGACCCCTTGCAGAGTTTTCCTCTTCATGTCATTTTAGAACTGATAATGTGTTGTTGAGCAGCTTGACCAAAAACGATCTTGAACATTGTAAACAAACCGAGGTTTCTAAAAATAATTTAAAGCTTTCTTGAAAAATCAATTTTACATAACAAGCAAGCAAAGATAGGTACATGAATGTACAAACAATCCATGTAAAATAAAATAATAGCAACCCTCACAGTATGAAATGCAATCTACAACAATTTAAACATTAAGTCAAATTCTTATCATCTTTCTCACCCTTTGTTCATTGTGGTAAGAGTCAACTCTCTGCCCCTAAGGTCTCCCATTATTATAGATCTCTTTATTACTTTTGTCCATCAAGTGAACCTCCTATTTACTGTATTTGGGCCATTCCAGTATCTTGTTTTGACCAAATGCAAAATAGAGCGATACAAACTGCAAGACAAAAGCTGATGCAATCACAGTAACTTTAAGACAGCTTAACAATAAGGTCAGAAAAAACACATCGTGGCATTAATATAATCTAAGGTACAAGGAAACACTAAATTAAAGCATATATATATATATATATATATATATATATATATATATATATATATATATATATATATATATATATATATATATATATGGATCTTTGGTTATTCAGGTTTTTCCCCGCGTAGAACTAAAGCTGTAGGCGCAATGTTTCGACAGAATCCCATCCGTCATCATCAGGCTGGTGGCTTTAGCTTCCTTCTTCTGGGAGAAGCATGTGGCTGTTTGTTCCTCTTTTTCAAACTGCCAGAGAGGGTGTGTTCTATGGGTGGAGGTGTGCTCTGATTGGGTGGGGGACCAAGTGTGTTCTGATTGGGTGGGAGTGTGTTTTGAATGGTGGGTGTGTTCTGATTGGGTGGGGGTGTGTTCTGAGTGGATGGGCTGGTCTCAGCTGCCAGCCCCAGACCTGAGCTGGTGAGTTGTGCTGCTTTTGTTCGGCTTCATGTTTGTGGTGGTGCCATGTTTTTATAGTGGGTGTCAGTTTGCTTATTGTGTGGTTTGGAGGGGTTTAAAGTGGCTGATGTTGCAGCTGTAGTTAGGTTTCTGTTTTGTGGTTGTGCCTCGTTATTGTGGGTTCGGATTTGCTTTTTGAATGGTTGTGTGGTGGTGATGTCATGTGATGTTATCATGAGTTTGGGTCTGGTATCATTCTTGGTGGTTGGGCCTCGTCTGTCAATCAAGGCGGGTTTCCAAATGGCTGGTAGGTGAGAGGTATCATCTCGTTTGTTCATGCTGTGGGGGCGTTTTTCTATCTCAATGGCTTCTCTGATTATTCTGTTGTTAAAATGTTCAATTTTGGCGATAGTTTTGGTTTTTTTAAAATCAATTTCATGTCCCGTGGCTTCAAAGTGTTGGACCAGGGATGAAGTTTGTTCTCCCTTTCTGAGTGAGTTTTTGTGCTTTTCAATGCGTGCACTTATTCTTCTGTTGGTCTGTCCGATGTATGTGGTGGGGCAAGTGGTTATATATATTATATATTATATATATATTATATATATATATATATATAATGTTTGTTAAGCATTCAGAATACACTTGCTTAGTCCCAGATAAGGGACAAATCTTATTTCCTGTTTCAGCCTAGTCCAAGGCCATCTACAGGCAGTAGCCACAGCAGTGGCAGCTCATATTTGTGCATTTTTTTGGATTGCTAACAAAGAATTAAAGGGAGACTGATATAGCTATTTCAAACTTATCTGTTCTCATCAGTCAGCCACACCCTTCTGAGATTCGAACCTGGGCTGATTGCACATTAGGCAGTTGTTTTAACTTCTAGGCCACAGGGATCGAATCCCAAGTGCCGCGTAACAGAGTGAGCGCCTGTTACTCGACCCAGCTTCTGCCAACCTAGCAGTTCGAAAGCACGTAAAAATGCAAGTAGAAAAATAGGGACCACTACGGCCTTTGGGGTCTACTCATGCCGGCCACATGACCACGGAGACATCCTCGGACAAGTGCTGGCTCTTCGGCTTTGAAACGAAGATGAGCACCAGCCCCTAGAGTTGGAAACGACTAGCACACATGTGCAGGAGAACCTTTACCATATATATATATATATATATATATATATATATATATATATATATATATATATATATATATATATATATATATATATGTTACAAGTAGTTCCATACCATTCCATTTTCTCGTTTTGTATTAAAAAAGGACCACCTGAACATGTGATGGTATGTTAAAAAAGACATTTTATCATAACAGTTTACTATGAATTACTTTGGAACATTTAAGAAGTGCAAAAGCCAGTGAACAACGAATGTCTTTTTAAAAACATCATTAAGAAATGCTGTTTATCTCCAAAAAAGTTTGCTGAAGGTCAGATGATTTTTAAAGAAATTATCCTACTCAGTGAAATGAAACATGAAGACCCTTCACATGAGAAGTTCAAGCCATTTCCTTTATAAGTGAGCAAAAAGAGTAACATTCTAATGTTAGACTCTTCCTCCTCCTCCTCATCTCCAACAGTAAGATGATTATTTATTTATTTATTAAATTTGTTGCCAGCCATCTTATTGCAAGGTAGCTGTAAGATTTTTAAGATAGCTCTTAGTCCCAAACACTGGATATGTCAGAGTACTGTGAATTTCATGCTTTGTTTATCCTAAGATAAATATAACTTTATGTCAAAATCCTAAAGCGTATCATAAAGATTCATAAATTTGTGGAAAACACAGTAATGCAATTTTTTGGTGTTAGCATAGAAAAAGGAAGAGTCTTTGTCAGTCAAGCACTGGGTTAAGTCAATTATTGAATGCAGATGTACAAGTCTGAATGTCATCTTCCTATTTTAGTCTGATTCAATTGAGATACAAGTATGAAGGGGTAGTTTGTTTGAGATCTGTGACTGAACCAGCCAATGCTTAAAACCAGATACTTCAAAAGGAGGCAAGCCATCCATTCAACCTTTGATTAGGGAATTGCAAATAAGGATTTAAAAAATGAGTATATTGAACTACAGTTGAATGGCTGAGCTTTTCTCTGAACTGATCTTTTAAAAAATGAATTAAAGTACAAAAGGGGTATGATTCAAATTCCTTATCTTTAATAACAAGTGTCAATTGTTCCTTTGAGCACTACTGGCAAAAGATCAGCACTTCAACAGTAAGAGATATCAAAAACCTGTCCTAATATGTTTCATTGCATATCTCAGCTCACAGTATAAAATAGTTTCTCTGTAGAAGCTTAATAAAGCTTATTCTAATAAAATAGAAAATTTATTAAGGATAGTTCTGAATCCTCAAAGATTAAAAAAGAATAATTAGATTACCTTTGGAAAAGAAATTTATATTTAAAGGTTATGCCTTCAGATTGTCCATATGCAACTATAAAACATGTAAGAAGTAAGTGCAATACTTTTGTATCTACTTGTTATTTCAAGAACTTTTTGGAACCAAAAAGAGACACACACAAGCCTATTTTAAAAATAAAAATATAATTATGCCTAATATAGATGTAAATCATGTCTAAATATTTCCACTACTCTAAGGTATGCTGCATTTTCCTTATGGAAGACAAAGTTAATTTTAAAAAATCAAAAAATAAAATCAAAGGAAAAGTACAAGAAAGAATCAGATAAAATCCAGCAGGGGGTTAAAGTAAACCAGCATTCAACCAGCCAGTCAACTTTAGATATGAAGCAAAGCAAAACAGAAGCTTTTAAAAATGTAGTTGAAATCCATGCATATTTAAGAGAACAGTTTGCCAAAAGGAAAAAGATGGGTGACCTAGTTTTCCACTGCTCCTACTAGGAACTGTAATAAATTTCCTTATCCCAGGTGAGTCCATGATTGTCCAAAAACCATCTTGGGTTGTTCCTAAGTGCTCCCATTCAAATCCAGGGAACAGGGCTGCCAAAAAACCCCAATTTTGACAGTAAAATCGGCAGATCATCAGCAGGAGAGAAAATTCTCCCTACTGTTCAACAGCCATCTTTGGGAACAAACCCCTTGTTTTAGTGGAACACATCTTAAACTAATGACCTTAACCATTTTATTGTCAACCATTAGATACATCTGATGCAACTTTTATCTTGGACTGTATGAAATATAAAGCAACAATAGTGGTTAAAATAAAACTCAAACTAGGACATAGCTCACTGACAGACCACACATTTAGCATGCAAAAGTTTACCAATTAAATCTTTGTCCTCTTGAGATAGAAATGGAGGACACCCCTAACTAGAATTCAGGGAGAATTAGAACAGGTAAAACCTATGTTTCATAGGCCACATGCAGCTATGAATGTAGAATAAGTGTGTAATTGTCCCATTGATATAATGCAGCTGTTTTCCCATTTATAAACTATGTAATAGTGTAGTAGAAAATGATAATCTATTAAAATATTAGCCTCCCAACTCCGAAAACCAACCAACCAACCAACCAATCAAACAAAAGCACTGTTATGACCTTTGAATAGGTTTGGTGGGAAAGTAAAAGCAGATAAGTGACTTCTGGATGCCAAAAACATTGCCTATTCCTTAGATTGTACACAGCTCATCCTATACTTGCCCCTCCATCCCTGAATTCTCAGCAATATCCAGGTTTTGGAGGAATTCTGGAAGATGACCTCAAATTATATAAAAGCATTATATAATGTCAAACGCAAAGGATAAGGACCATAAATTAAGTTGCAGTTCAGAATAATTTTTACTTAACCCTACATACCAGAATCTAGTCAACTAATGGACAGCAATAAATTGGCACTATATAAAAGTCAATGGAATTCAAAACAGGCTGGATGTGCATCACTTGTGGCTGTGTAATAATCTGATGATGTGCTTAACTCCACCCCTCAGCTCTTCCTGCTCTTCTTCTATATTGATAATGCTATACTACATGGATTATGATAAGCTAACACTATGTCTTGAATTTGGTTAACTACTGTATCATTATCACTACTTTTACATGTAATGTAAGATAAAATACAATTTTGCATTGCATTTTAAACTTTGCTGAATCTTAGTAGAATACATAGCCTGCTTGAAGTGAAAAGCAACACATCATTTAAGGTAAGGACACCTGTCACTCTGGTTATAATGATTTCATCAGTAAAAATGATGCGACATGTAATCAGGATAAAACAACCACCCCTTCTCTGGAGCATTTGATTTATTGTGAAAATGATGTGACCCTTAAGGAGAAAAGTCACTCTTTTTAAGAAAACAATGGGGTCTGAGAGAAGCAGGACATATTAATATTGTCATTTGGACAGATGTTTGGGCAATGTGTAAGATAGTCAAAAGGTATTTTGACAAGAAAAAAAATGTTCTCTGAAGATTTCCAAAACATAAATCTAGTAATACAGCCAAAGGAATAGAACTGAATATATTTCATTTCCATGAATTGTTAGTATTTTGCAACCCCAAAGTATATTACCTTGGAGACTTAAAGAAGCTGATGGAATTTTGTCAAATATATGTATGTAATAGAGGGCACACTCTGTTAAATTATATGTAAATAAGTAAAATGATAAACCAGTTTTTCCCCCTAAAGAGCAAATGGATTGAAATTTACATTCATTTCTGAAGACAGTCAACACCAAGAGTATGCTAATTGCATATGCGCGTTGGGATGTTTCGTGTGTACGGAAGAGAGACATCATGTTTAAAGAACTTCTGAGCATGTTGTTCCGTCTGCCTCTTAGTTGCACAATTCTCAATATAGTAATTTATGCATTTTTAAAAAGAAAGTAAATAAGGACTTAAACTGCATTTCACCTCCTTCCCTGTAAACAACAAAATGGAATGAATTGAACTATATATCATAAGCAAACTTGAACCTGTATTTTTCTTCTTCTTCTCTACAATAGCAGAACATACTTGGAACACTTGTGATAAAATACAGCTTTATTATTCTTTTCACTACATGAAGCATGCAGAGTTAATGGACTTTATTTCTGCAGGAACATAATGATTGCAAGTGACAAGCAAAATGAGGGTTACAGATAAATTCCTTCATTCTCTCCTAATGCATTTGAAACAATATTCTTCACATTGAAATTCTCTGTTGTCTCGGCAACCTTCTGCTGAGAAAGTTGTCCAGGTCGATCTGAATAAGCTCTGATTTATTATATCAAATATCTTTAAAAGGTTTCAATATTTTATGTGAACAGTATATTAGATTCAACACAAGCTGTCCTCAACTTACAACCATTCATTTAGCAACCATTCAAAGTCACAATGGCACTGAAACAAGTGATTTACAACCAGTCCTTGTACTTACGACCATTGCTGCATCCCCACAGTCACCTGATCAAAATTTAGGCACAGGGCAGTTGCCCTGTATTTACAATGGTTGCAGCATCCAGGATCATGTGATCACCATTTGTGAACTTCGCAGCTAGTTTTCCAACAAATAAGGACAATTGGGGAAGCTGGATTCATTTAACGACCACAAGATTCATTTAACAACTGCAGTGATTCACCTAACAATAATGGCCAAAAATATATATGGAGTAAAGCCTTTCTACCTTCGGCCACTGTAAAAACAATAAAACAGTAATTAATTTATTTAGCTATCTTACTGGCAACTGTTTGGATTAGCCCCGGCTGTTTTGGCAAGGTTTTTCGGAAGTGGTTTGTCCTTCCTTCCTTCCTTCCTTCCTTCCTTCCTTCCTTCCTTCCTTCCTTCCTTCCTTCCTTCCTTCCTTCCTTCCGCTGAGAGAAAGTGACTGGGCAGTGTTCACCCAACTAGCTTTGTGCTTAAGGAAGGACTAGAATACATGGTCTTCTGGTTTCTAGCCTGATGTCTTGACCTACTACATCAAACTCGCTTTCTAAAACAATAAATGTCTGAGAGAAAGCTTGCTCCTTAGGAGAACTAAGAGCAAGATGAAGAGTAAAACAGCAAGCAAAAAGATTTTAATTGCAAATTTCGGAAGGTTTTTAACCTTAAAAAATGCTCAAAGGTGCTTTTTTTTTCTTCTTCAAAAGGCAACTGGATTATGTTTTTTTTTTCTTGAGGAAGAATTTTTTTTTCAGTTGCCTTTTGAAGAAAAAAAAAGCACCTTAGAGACAACCATGACCTGGATGATTGAGAATCAATCATAATAAATGGCACATAATAAATGCTAATATTTTTATTAAAGTGTTCATTAGCAGAAGCAGTGCTTTGGGCTCCCTGCTTCAAAGAATGGGGGTAGACAATGCTGGATTGATTTCATTAGGCAAGGATTATGCACAGGGTTGTTTTTCTCATAGAACGCTCAGAACAGCGTTCCGGCACCTTATTTTTTTTGCAAAAAAAAAAAAGCTCCTCTATTGGCTTTAGGAGTAGGCAATCTTGGCCCTATTTTATGATTCGTGGACTTCAACTCCCAGAAATGCTGAGCCAGCCATGCTGAGGGGAAAGAGAGAGGTTTCCAAGCTGAACCATACTGGCTCAGGAATTCTGGGAGTTGAAGTCCTTGAGTCATAAAAGAGCCAAGGTTACCTAGAGGAGGACATTAAAATTGTTTACAAGGTTACTTCTTTAGGAACTAAACTTTTAGAATCTAAAACAGCTAATTCAAAAAAGCCAACAGAAAAGAACCTCACATTTTTCATCTGCTTCTGTCTTTTGGAAGGTAAAATTAGATAACAAAATAATCTATTTCCTATGTTAACATCTCTGCAACGAAATCAATAAAGGTAACAGGAAAGAAATGAGAAACATTTTTCTCAATGTAATATGTCTAATTTAGCTGCTGCTAGAAAAAATAGTATCTTTTGTACACTTTTGAAAACTATTTTGAATCTATAACCATCTATTACAACTAAACCACTTTAAATTAAACAATTCTTAAGAATGAAATATTCTTAATTTGGACTTTACTTTTACTGTTTGGACTGTTGTGTTTTGCAAAATAGATTATTTAGAATCTAGTTATGTTGCACTTCAGTCTTTAAATAATTAACCTAGTATATACATAACAATATATGATGTTTTCCATGGTGAGCTTAACATCAATAACAACATTTATTAAAAAGGCTAAAATAATTTCTGGTGGTATTATCTGTACATTAAAATTTTGTTTAGTCACAATCTTTCACTTTTCACATTCTGGACAAGCAGTGGTCATGTATCCTAGCAAAAGATGCTACATATATGCATAAGCGTAGTCAGTAGCATATGCCTTTTTAAAAATATCAGACATGGAAAGAAACAAAAATAAGTCCAAAATATCTGTATTACATCCAGAAATGCCAACTTTGAAACCAATATTTCTCATCCATAACTATGGCATCCTAAGGATACCTGCACACATGCAAATGGTTCTCTGGGATCAGTAACACAGCAGGGATTGTTTTTTCCTTCCAGTAACAGATTGCTGGGAAATACCAAACATGGCCTTGAGAATTCCAATGTTTGTTACAATTTTTTCTGGATGTGGTTGGAAAGAGGCTGTTTGGCACCGGAGACCACTGCCACGAGGAACACAGCTCTGGGTCAGGGTTTGGAGCAGCTCTGGGTGGGGGCTCAGTACGGGCCACAGCGTGGCAACTGCGGGGAGGGGAATCCCCATGGCATGTGGCTTCGAGCCGCAGGGGCTGGGGTGCAAAGGACGGGCGGCGACACTGTAGCAAGATACCGGCATCACTCCCAGTGACATCACCTCTGAATTCTGGCACCTTTTTTTTAAAAGAAAAAAAGCACTGATTACGCAGAAGAAGCAACATTTGTGTTTGAGCATCCATTCAGAATTATCTTTTTTTTTTTACTTATGGAGAGCAAACTTGGAAGATCATTCCACTGAAATCCTCCTAGGAGAAGAACAAATCCTCCAACAATCTCTTAGCTATGGCAGTAACATAGATTCCTTCTCTGTCCAGTGAATTTTCTTTTATTGTATACTAATGCTGCAAGTGTGCTATTGGTCTAACAACTATTCCGAATAATCTTCAGTGTCCTGGATCAAACACTCTTCCAGGATTTTCCCCAAATAGTGGGGACTGCTTGAAGAATGTGAAACTTTTCTATGAAATGAAAAAAAAAATCCAAACAAACAACAACATTGTCAGGGAAGTTTTATCTGAGCACTTGTTTGGAGATTTCCCACCCACTGGAGAAAAGTAATAACCCTATTTAATATATGTAATAAAGACAGGAAATATCACTACTTTATTGCCTCCCCTTTCTGGAGATAGCTTCCCTGGATGAAATCTGAAGATTTTCAGAGTTAAAATATTAAAGTATACCAAAATGGCAGTGATATTGAACTGCTCAGGAACAATATAAATGCATATATAATGATTGGTTAGTTTATTTATTCCTTCACAATAAAAAGTATATCTACCTGAAAACAAAAAATATTCTTTTGTTAGATTAAAGTCAATATTCAAGTCTGTACTAAAAAAGTAGAGCTTGTAACAATATTTGATTCTGACTTCTGCAAGATACAAAATCTCTGACTAAAAGAGTGTGTGACTTGGGAGCAGAAATTAACTTCATGCACAAGAATCTGATATAATACATTTCTCCAAAGTGATGCGCAGTGACTCTTGGGAACTGATGCCATATTTAATAAAAAATGTGCATCACTGTGAACCAGCTAAGATGCTTATCTGTTAAAGCTACATACCATTATGCACAGAACCCTAGACTTTAAGGAAACTTGCAGAAACAAAGTTGAATTAAAATACTGTTTTACTTTAGCTGTGTTATAGTACAGGGCTTTTCAACCTTTTTAGCAACATCCGAGAACCACCAGTTGCCCAGCAAGGTGTCAAAAACTTAATGACCCCCCAAAAAAGGAAAAAAAGCGATAAGGTACAGGTAGTCCTCGACTTACAACAGTTTGCTTAGTGATTGTTTGAAGTTACAATGGCACTGAAAAAGTGCCCCCCAAGCCACAGACGAGCAAGACACCTGCCTGCCCGCCCAGCGGCGCTCTTCCTCCTGTCCAAGGTTTTCATTGTTGTGAGCATTTCTGTTGAGGATTTGCAGTGGGGGTTGGGGTGGGGGGTGTTTGGTTTTTATTCTCCCCCATCTGCTGGGCGGTTGCAGCAGGTTTTGGTCACTTCACATGACCCTGGGACACTGACCGTCATAAATATGAATCAGTTGCCAAGCATCTGAATGTAAATCACAAGGCCCTGGAGATGCTGCAGCATTCCAGCTGATTGGCGCTTATTTCTGGGCTCAGCGGAAGTGCCAGGATCAGCACTGAGCTCCAGCTGGAGCCTGGCACTGATCCCAGTGCTTCCGCTGAGCCCTGGCAGCCCCGAAGAAGTGCCGATCAGCTGGAAAGCGGCACTGATCCTGGCGCTTCTGCTTAGCCCTGACAGCTCTGCAGCTCCAGCCATCTCTCGCCCAGGCTTGTGCAGTGCTGCCATCAGTTCAGCTCATTCCCCTTCCCCGCTACCACTTTTCTAGGATGGCCTAGAATGGCCGCATACCACCTGCCAGGTGCCAATGTACCACAGATGGTACCCGTACCACTGGTTAAAAAGCCCTGCTATAGTATACGTATCTATAATACTTTGCCTCTGATCAATAAGATATTTACACTCTTTTCTGTACATTTCTATACATACTTCTAGAGAAATTATTTCTGTGTATGCAATAAGACATTTCCTTGGTAGATTTAGGACAGGAGTCTCAGTAAATTTTCCTTATTGTTTGTTTTTCTATATGCTCTGATTTCCCATTCATTGACTTCTAATAAATTAACCTTAGATTTAGATTTATGACAAAGGGTAAAAATCCTTGTAATGATTTTCCCTAAACACTGTGAATAATTTTATATTCCAATACTGAGTTTTATACCATCATGATTTTAAGGCAAATACGCAGAATAAAAATGGTGAGAAATTGATATTGAGGCTTAAAATGAGTTAAGTAGAAATTGTGCTGGGACAAATTTCACATTTGAGTAGAATGGATCAATTAGCAGACAGTAATTTAGGATTGTCATGCTAGTCAGAGAAGATTGGCACTGCTACTCAATACCTTGATTATTTGCTTCAGAGACTGATTAGAATAGTAATTTGCCTATGGAAATTCAAAAGGTTTGACTGCTTCACAAATGTTGTACCGAAGAATAGGTACACTTGATAACTCCTTCTACCACTTTTTCTAGTGCTTGTAATCTGTTTCTTTTATTCATTTTTGGTATAAAGCCTAAGGAATATATGATGAAGGTGTCAAGAGTCACTTCAGTTGCATGGAATGATATTGATATTGAACACTATGACATAAAACAATCCAGGAAACAATTTTTTTTAAAAAAATGAACTTAATTATCATGTTTTATTATCTATCTATATAAAGAGTGGATAGCACATTATCTTTGAACACATCCAAATCCTCAACAAATCTCACAATGGAATAAATACACGCACATTCTGCCCTTGAGGACCACTCGGAGGCTTCAGCTGGTGCAGAATGCGGCCGCGCTAGTTGTGATGGGGGTTTCTCGATACTCCCATGTAACACCTCTTCTCCGCGAGCTGCATTGGCTTCTGGTTGCCCTCCAGGTGAGATTCAAGGGGCTGGTGATGACCTATAAAGCCCTAAATGGCATGGGTCTGGACTATCTTTGGGAGCTCCTGCAGCCAGCATCAATTTCCCATTGTCCTGTGCGCTCCCACAGGTAGGGTCTTCTCAGGGTGCCACCCGACAGGGAGTGCCGGCTGGCAGCCCCCAGGGGCAGAGCATTCTCAGTGGGCACACCTGCCCTTTGGAATCAGCTGCTGGTGGAACTCCGGATGGCCCCCGACCTTTGCTCGTTTCGCCAGGACCTAAAGACTTGGCTATTCGAGCTTACCGGCCTGGACTGAGGGTTTTTAAGGTTTTTAAGGTTTTATTTTTTGGGGCTATCTAATTTAATTTTTATTTTAACTTGTATATATTGTATTGTTTTAATCTGCCCTGTAAACCGCCCTGAGTTTCTCGGGAAAAGGGCGGTATATAAATCGAAATAAATAAATAAATAAATAAATAAATAAATAAATAAATAAATAAATAAATAAATATACAGACAGTATATATTTCTTTTGATAAATACTATAGATAGATAGATAGCCAGACAGATGCATACACAGAAGTTTTCACTGTTTTGTTGGGCTCTTTTTCTATCGCTTTTGGTTTTTCCAAGCATTTCCAAGAACTCTTGCCTTCATATCATAAGCCTAAAGTGTTTTAGCAATAGTGATCTCAGTGATCAGTCTGATTTTACTTTTTCTAGTACCCAATGTTTTCCTCTTGCTGTCCAAGATTAAGTCTTTCTGATGACCTAGGACCATGGTGGCGAACCTATGGCACGGGTGCCACAGGTGGCACCCAGAGCCCTCTCTGTAGGCACGCATGCCGTCACTCCAGTCCTAGGCCTTCAGCTGGGTTTTATAAAACCTTTTTGCTTTAGGCCTCCGCCATCATGTACAAAAAAAGAAGGTTCAATCAATCAATCAATTTCAACTTATCGCGGGGAAAAAAATGTTCTCGCAAAGTTGGAATTGATTGAACTTTTAAGTCCCACCCATAGATGTTTCCCAACCCTCAATACATAACACTGGCCTTACAAGCTTCTCCAGTCATAATCACATCTGTGGAATATATACCCAATCAAGTAGTTAGATTAAAATAAAATACATTAAAAAAATAAATAATACAATCCAAAAAGTCCTAGGCCACATGACAATACCAAATAAACAGCACCTTGAATTGCACCTAAAAGCAGACGGATAACCAGTGCAGCTCTTGAAGTTGTGATGTTATATGGTAAAGCATTTGAGATCCTTACCTAGTTTGAAGCTATTGAATGAACTACCAGGAAGCCTCACATAGAGCATTTTGCAGCAGACAGCAGGATAAGTAGCTGTGACAGAAGAAGTTAGAGTTTTCATCTTGTCCAGTGATTATGTCAGAGCTTGTTAAGGGACAAGCAGCAGTGTTTGGAAGGACTAATCATTTTCTAAGCAGTAGAAAAGGGAACAACTGTGTCCTAATAGAACTAGTGCTATGCTCTTAAATTTTGGTACAATTCCAGAGAACAAAGTAGTGACATCAAAGGCTTCTGAATGTTCTAAAATAAGCATTCTTGTTTTGGTGTAAGTTTGGAGCTGAATTATCTACTTTTGTTTGTAAGACACTGAATAATCTTTCTGGAAATTTGAGAGCTGAACACACTTTTCTGGCTGCCAACTGAATAAGTAAATACTTCTTTTGAGAAAGAAAAGTATATGAAAAATCTTCCAGTCAGGCACAGCAATAAAACACACATATGCTATTTTCTGTTTCTTTCCCCTCTGCATTCCCAAGCAGCTATAAGAAGCTTAGATAAATAATTTGTAACTGTACTTATGAAGAGATTCTGCACATAGCAGCACACAGAAAATATGCCTTAGTCATTTATCAACTTTTAGGATCTTAGATAGCTTTTTTTTTTAAAAAAAAATCCACAGCACACAAACAAAAAAACCCAACAATAAAACCCCAAAATTTCTGGAGTGAAAATCAGGGATTTCTAGCTATCCCCCCCCCACTCTCTAATATTTTGATTGTGGAAAAGGGATAGAAGGAAGGGAGGGCATATACAGGAGGTATATATTCCTAAAATGTGGACAAATTTCATTTTCAAAATTCAACTTTCAAATAGCCATGCATTCTGAAACTTGGGGGGGGGGGGTTGTCAACTTTTATTTTTTTTAATTCCATTTATATCCCGCCCTTCTCCAAAGACTCAGGGCGGCTTACAAGCTTAGCAGTAGCCTTCATTCTATGTATATGCCTGCTTATTAGGGCTTTCACACACACCCCAAGCGGCATTATTACAAAGTCAGCTTAATTGCCCCCAACAATCTGGGTCCTCATTTTACCTACCTCGGAAGGATGGAAGGCTGAGTCAACCTTGAGCCTGGTGGGATGTGAACCTGCACTAATTGCAGGCAGCTGGTGTTACTTAAGGAGGCATTAGCCCACTGCTCCACCAAGGCTTAACTGTTGCTTAACTGCTCAGTTTGCAAAAAGGGTTTCTCTACATTCTGAATTTGGACACGCTTATTTGGAAGGAAGCATTGTTCATTTCATTGCAATTTGCTTCCAAACAATAAATAAGCATGCTTAGGATCAATGTCCAAGTCACAGAGGACCCATAATCCTTAGTCTCTACAAAAATGACAAAAACAAGATGCAAACATTTTTGTCCCATGTTGCCATGAAACAAAATTGTTCCTACTATTCCAAACAGAAGGAGACTACTTAAACGCAAATGAATGAAACTGAAACACTAATCACACAGCAGGACTGGTGCATTTCCCCATCTTACACAGCCAAAACAAAATAGGCATTTCCCCATGCAGCTAATTGAATTCCAGCTGTTGAAATCCTTTAGCCACATGGCATCCCATGCCAATGGCATCCCAGCATTTGCATTTGATTTTTTATACATACTCTTTCATAAATACTGCTATACCTACTTCATCTAACTAGCCCTGCCTACTTCATATGACTTTAATCACAAGCAAGTTGTTTTAAAATTATTAACCTTGTGAAGGACATTATAATGTATTGGGATTTTACTTGAACTGTTCACGTGTCTGTTTGCATGCTGCTTAAGGTTGCTCAATTGGTGTGTCTGTGTAACGGTCAGTGACTAAGCCAGATTTGCTGTCTCCAAGATCATTGGATGATTTGGGGTGGGAATTGGTTCCTTTAAACCCATTGGCCACCTCCTACTGGCCAACTGTATAAGTAGCTGCGCAGAAGACTCTGTTTCTCATGTCGCTTACTGCCTCCCAAGAACTCACTACACAACACAGGCAACAAGGGCGGGATCCTACTTCTTTGGAAGAGCTGAAAGTCACGAGGGGGTGAGGCCAGCACAGTGCCTGGCAGGGACCACGTCCCCCCCCCTCAGTCAGCCTAGCAAGTCACGCTAGTGACCACACCACCCTGTGGACCAGTTCCAGGGCCTACAAGAGAAGCAGGACAAGGCAATGCGAGGCACGAGCTGCGAAGACTTTCCCACCATGGTGAAAGTTGGAAAGCTCGAAGAATTTGATGTCACTCACCCAGAGAGATGGTCATCCTACATTTCAAGAGTAGAGAACTATCTCTGAGCCAACCAAGTCACTGAAGATGGCCTGAAGGCTGCAACTTTCCTCTGTCTTTGCGGGTCTGCAACGTTCGACATTGCAGAGAACTTAGTCGCACTGGCGCAGCTGGAGTCTCTTGCTTATGTGGACCTGAAGAAATAGCTCGGGGACCATTTCCAACCAAAGCTGTTGGTGATAGTGTGGAGGCATGCCTTCGGAAAATGAGTTCAACAACCCGGTGAGACGGCCACTGAATTCATCATGGCGTTGAGATAAGCTTCTCACCTGTGTCAATTTTCGGACTTGGAAGAAAGGCTTCGAGATCGACTCGTCTGTGGACTAAGGAGCAGAGAGTTGCAACAAAAACTTTTTGCAAAAGAGACTTTCTTGCTCCAGGAAGCCCTAAAAGAAGTCATGGTGGACGAAGCCACTGCCGGAGCCATGAAGGCGTTGCAGCCCACCAAAAGCACTCCTCACATGGAAGCCGTCCACCACAAGGATGCCGAACAGAGAATGTCGACTGGTGGCCCCCAGGGGGAGATCCTTCTCTGTGGGCGCCCCGGAGCTATGGAACCAGCTACCGGTTGAGCTCCGGACGGCGCCCGACCTTCGCTCCTTTCGCCGTGAGCTAAAAACATACTTTTTTGAACAAGCTGGCCTGGCCTGATGAGGGGATTGGGGGGGGGTTTGCTATTGTCATTTATTGGTTTTAAGATGTATTTTAGTATGTGGGCATTTATTTAATCTAGTTTTAACTTTTGTAATTTGTATTTTTATTCTTGCCCTGTTCACCGCCCTGAGTCCTTCGGGAGAAGGGCGGTATAGAAATATTATTAAATAAATAAATAAATAAATTGCCCTAGATTCTGAAGAATTCGATTTTAAGCAGATTTACTTACTTACTAAGCCCCAGGAGCTGAGGGAAAAGAAGCTACTAAAAAGAAGCTATTTCAATGATGGAAGAAAATTAGAAATGTAGATACAAGTTTGGGTTCATCTAATAATGATAAGAAGAAAAACTGTATCAGTTCTTCTCAGCACTTTCTGCATCTTCATTAAATCCATATTCAGATTAGCCCTAACATGTTTAAGAAAAGTATTATGGGAGCAAGTCTTTGCAGTAAACCTAGCTGAATTTGCAGGTTGATGAATAAAATTACTTAAAGCTGGTGGGTTGGGTGCTAATGGACATTTTATCCTCCTTTTTATTATTTTAAATAAATAATTCAAGGTGGCAAATATATATCTTATACTCCTTTCTCCTATTTTCCCCACAACAACAACTATATGAGGTGGGTTGGGCTGAGAGAGACTGACTGGGCCAAAATCACCCAGCTGGCTTTCATACCAAAGGCAGGACTAGAACTCGTTTCTCTTGCTTTCTAGTCTGGTGCCTCATCCATTAGAACAAACTGGTTCTCTCAAGTTCCTGGACACTATTTATTAAAGATCCAAATTGCTAAAAGCAAAGGGAAGGAACATAAAGTTGACTTATTTGATCAAAGTTTATATAAACTTCTGGTAACCCTTAATGGAGTTTTGTCGATCAAGATTGAACAATGAGGTTTTAAAGATTTCATTCTAGATCAGGCATGTTAAACTCGCGATGTCACGTGTTGTCGTGTGACGTATCGGGACTTTTTCCCCATTACCAGCAATGGGGTGGGCGTGGTTTCAGTGTGACACATCCAGCCCGCAGGCCAGCAGTTTGACATGCCTGTTTTAGATAATAAAGGGGTTATGGGAAAAACACCTCATTTTTCTCAACATCCAAATTGGTAAAAGAGGAAATAAAGAAGAAGAAGGTGGGAAGAAGAGATCATTTGTTGTGTTTTAAGCCAGGAAAATACATATATGATGAAAAAGAAATTATTTTTTATACATTTCTTTTTTTTAACCATATTCTTTATTTTTATTTTCTATTTTTTCCTGCACTTTCTATTTTTCTATACTTTTTCATTTAAATCAGTTTTTATTTTTTAATTGAAAATATTTGATCATATTATTATAAACAGGGCTTTTTTGTCATAGAATGCTCAGAACGGAGTTCTAGCACCTTTTTTGGATGGAACCTTGTAGGGTAGGCAAGGCGGGTTATATGATATGTGTGAGTTCCGGCACCTTTTTCTTTTACAAAAAACCCACTGATTATAAAAAATAAACTATGACAGAGTGGGCCCATCCTCAATTTGGGGAACAAACTCTCCTGTAATGAGAAGGCTGCTACTAAAAAGGGCATCCTCAGATTCCTAGTTGATCTTGGAGGAGATGAGTACCTACAATGCACATTACTGGGTGGTCTATGTTATGTGGATATATTGTACCAAGAGCAAATGGTTCTGAACGTAGCAAGGATTATAGACATATAAGGCTTCTAGATAACAACCAACACCTTCAACAGGATCTGGAAGCTTATCAGTATGTTATAAGTATTATTATAAGTATTATTATTCTAAACTGATTAGCATATGTCAGCAAGTGGGCAGCCATATTCTATTCTATTCTATTCTATTCTATTCTATTCTATTCTATTCTATTCTATTCTATTCTATTCTATTCTATTCTATTTATTTATTTATTTATTTATTTATTTATTTATTTATTTATTTATTTATTTATTTTATTACATTTATATACCGCCCTTTCCCTGAGGACTCAGGGCGGTTTACAGGGAATTAAAAAACCAACAATACAAAAGTTAAAACCAATTTAAAAAAGATTAAACTTAACCCTGTGCAATTAAAACCCCAATTAAAATAAATTACTCCTCAGCCTGGGCCAGAGAGCTCGAAGAGCCAGGTCTTCAGGCCCTGGCGGAATGAACGGAGGTTGGGGGCAGTCCTCAGCTCCACTGGCAGCTGGTTCCAGAGGGCAGGCGCCCCCAATGAGAAGGCCCTATCCCTGGGTGTAACCCGCCGGCAATCTCTTACCGGTGGGACCCTGAGCAGACCCTCCCTGTGGGAGCGCACTGGACGAAGGGCACTTGATGCTGGCAGCAGGTGTTCCCTCAAATACCCCAGACCCAAGCCATGTAGGGCTTTATAGGTAATGACCAGCACCTTGAATTTCACCCGGAGGGCAACCGGAAGCCAATGCAGCTCACGGAGTAGAGGTGTTACATGGGAGTATCGGGAGACCCCCATTACAACTCGCGCGGCCGCATTCTGCACCAGTTGAAGCCTCCGAGTGGTCCTCAAGGGCAGCCCCATGTAGAGAGCATTGCAGTAGTCCAAATGGGAGGTCACGAGCGCATGAGTAACTGTGCGTAGGGCATCTCGGTCCAGATAGGGATGCAACTGGCACACCAGGCGAACCTGGGCAAAAGCCCCCCTGGTCACTGCTCCTATATGGTCTTCAAAATTGAGTCGTGAATCCAGGAGGACACCCAAGTTGCGAGCCCTATCAACGGGGGGTAACACCTCACCCCCCATCGTTAGAGATGGAATAGTCTGGTTGACCCGAGATGCCGATATGCACAGCCACTCAGTCTTGGCGGGATTGAGACGAAGCCTGTTTCTCCCCATCCAGACCTGGACCGCCTCCAGGCACCAGGACATCACGGCGAGGGCATCACTGGGTTGGTTTGGGGTGGAAAGAAAAAGTTGGGTATCATCAGTGTACTGATGATACCCCAGCCCGAAACCACGAATGATCTCGCCCAGCGGCTTCATATAGATGTTGAACAGGAGGGGCGAGAGAACCGACCCCTGAGGAACTCCACAAATGAGAGGCCTCGGGGCGGATCTCTGCCCTCCCATCAACACCGACTGCGAGCGGCCCAGGAGATAGGAGGAGAACCACCGTAAAACGGTGCCTCCCACTCCCAACCCCCTGAGACGCCGCAGCAGGATACCATGGTCGATGGTATCGAAAGCCACTGAGAGATCTAATAGGACCAGGACAGAGGAGCAACCCCTGTCCCTAGCCCTCCAGAGATCATTCACCAGCGCAACCAATGCCGTCTCCGTGCTGTGTCCGGGTCTGAAGCCCTATTGGTACAGGTCCAGATAATCAGTTTCCTCCAGGAACAGAGGAAGCTGATGCGCCACCACACTCTCAACAACCTTCGCCAAAAAGCGAAGGTTGGAGACTGGACGATAGTTATTTAAAACAGCCGGGTCCAAAGCAGGCTTCTTGAGGAGGGGTCTCACCACCGCCTCCTTCAAGGCGGCAGGGAAGACACCCTCCTTCAAAGAAGCAGTTATTACTGCATGGAACCAGCCTCGTGTCCCCTCCCGGGCCGCATAAGCTAGCCAAGAGGGGCACGGATCCAACAAACAGGTGGTGGTGCTCAGTCTCCCCATGATCCTGTCCACATCATCAGGGGAAACAGGGTTGAACTCAGTCCAGATAACATGCTCAAGACCGCCCGATTCCTCCACATCAGACTCTGCCCAGTCAGAGTCCAGACTGGTCTGGATCTGAGCAATTTTGTCTGCCAGATGATGACTAAACTCCTCGGCTCGTCCCCGCAAGGGGTCCTCTCTCACCTCCTGGTTAAGGAGGGAGCGAGTTATTCTATTCTATTCTATTCTATTCTATTCTATTCTATTCTATTCTATTCTATTCTATTCTATTCTATTCTATTCTATTCTATTCTATTCTATTCTATTCTATTCTATTCTATTCTATTTGTGCCTGAAAGGAATTGCTTATATTACTTGGAATATCTATGGAGGTTCTCAGTCATCATGTATGGTTGCCCCAAAGGTGCTTTTTTCAGGAGGCAACTGGACTTTGTTGTGTTTCTTTTGAAAATGTTTCGCTTCTCATCCAAGAAGCTTCTTCAACTCTGAGTAGATGGTGTGGAGTGGAAGGATTTATATTGCTTGTAAATTGATAATCATTTGAAAGCAATATAAATCCCTCCACTCCCCACCATCTAATCAGAGCTGAAGGAGCTTCTTGGATGAGAAGCAAAACGTCTTCAAAAGTAACACAACAAAATCCAGTTGCCTCCTGAAAAAAAGCACCTTTGGGACAAGGTGACTGAGAACCTCCATAGACATTTAACTACAGTATGCACTTTGGGATGAACACCTTTTGAATGGTGAGAGATTATGAATCAATTTCCAGAAAATATTGTAGACTACAGGAACCATTTGTGCTTCAGTTTCAGATTCAGACAGCACAGACTCATCCCCAACAGCCTATGCCAGTTTTCAAGAGGGAAGGGACACAGGGCAAAAAACATCCTGCAGCCAAGAAGGCTCCACACACATTTGCACTACTCAGGTGACCTTGAAAAAAGCACCTTTGGGATTACTTAGAATGCTGTGCACCAGTTTAACTATGCACCTGTACAAGGCATAACATGGCTGGCATATCTAAAGAGTTCTTTTTTTTATTGAAAAGTTTTTCAATACATTTTATCTTTAACAACCCCTCCCCACCCACCCCCTTCCCAGCCCTACCCAACCCTCCCCCCTCCCCTTCCCCCCTCCCCGTCCCCGACTTCCCAGAGCTAAATACAAGGTATAAAAGTAGAAACAATCATAAACAACCATATGCTAACAACAATGAACTATTAAGTCTATCGCACTTTAGCTCTTATAGAGTGACTACAAGTAATACAAATATCACATCAATACTTATTCAAATGCTAAATGAAACTTTTTAGTCCCATATTTATTCTGGATATAATCAATCCATTTTTTCCACTCCGTAATATAACGTTGTTGCGAATGGTCTTTCAAATACGCCGAGATCTTTGACATTTCCGCCAGGTTAGAAACTTTTAAAGTCCATTCTTCTATAGTCGGCAGTTCCTCCTTCTTCCAATATTGACCTACTAAAAGTCTTCCTGCCGTAATTAAGTTCAACATCAACTTAGTGTCCACAACAGTAGTATCAGTAATTATGCCCAGTAAAAACAATTGCGGACAAAACTTTATCCTTCTCTTAAATATCTTCTGCATGTTCCACCAGATTTTAATCCAAAATGCTTTAACCTTTTTACAGGTCCACCATATGTGAAAGTACGTTGTGTCTTCGCCACCACACCTCCAACATTTAGGCTGATAGTTCGGATACATACTTGCAAGCTTTTTGGGATCTAAATGCCACCTATAAAACATTTTATAAAAGTTCTCTCTTAAATTTTGAGCTTGCGTAAATTTTACATTTCTCACCCAGATCTTTTCCCAAGTATCCATTGTAATAACTTCTTGAATATTCTGAGCCCAGTTTATCATGCAATCTTTAACAAGTTCTGTTTCTGAGTCAATTTCTATCAATGCAAGATATATCCATTTGATATGTGCTTTCACGCGTATCCTGCATAATCTTAAATTTAACTCGTGGCCTTTTCCCTGCCCATACAAATTTATTGATACCCTTTTGCCATTCCTCCAAGTTTGAGTCCTTTTTAAGAATGGGTATCATTTGAAATAAGAACAGAAATTTCGGCAAAACATGCATTTTCACTGCTGTGATTCTTCCCAGTAATGACAATTGTAACTTTTTCCAGCTGTCCAATTCTTTTTGAACTTTACCCCATAGCTTTTCATAATTATTTTTATATAACTTTGCATTTGAGGGTGACAAATAAACCCCCAAATATTTAACCCTTTTGACAATTTCAAATCCAGTTAACCCTTCTAAAACAGCCTTTTGTAATACTGTCATGTTTTTAGCCAATATTTTAGTTTTTTGTATGTTAACCTTGAATCCAGAAACTTTCCCATATTGCATTATTATCTCCATCAGGTCCACAACAGAATTTTCTGGCTCGGTCACCGTAACAACCAGATCATCTGCAAACGGCCTCAATCTGTAATCCTGATCTGTTATTTAAATTCCCTTAATTTTTTCCGAATTCCGTATTTTAATCAATAATATCTCCAATGTTAAAACAAATAATAGAGGTGATAACGGACACCCTTGCCTTGTGCCCTTTTCAATATTGCATACTTCAGTCAGACTGTTATTTACTATTATACGGGCTGTTTGCTTTTGATATAATGCCCTAATTGGTTGTAAAAATTTATCCGCAAAATTCATTTTATCTAATACTTTCATCAAGAATTGCCAATCCAGTTGATCAAAGGCTTTTTCAGCGTCCAGAAAAATCAGCGCTGCAGGGATCTGGTTGTTCCTTTCCAAAAATTCCAACAAGTCAACTATATGCCTCACATTATTTTTCATTTGTCTACCACTAATAAACCCAGTTTGGTCACCATGAATTATCTGTTGCAGTACCCTCATTAATCTGTTAGCTAAGACCTTAGTAAATATCTTGTAGTCCGTATTCAAAAGTGATATTGTTCTATAATTTCTTACTTGAGTGACATCCTGATCTTCCTTCGGAATCAAAGAAATGAAAGCAGTTTTCCAAGACGGAGGCACCCCTCCTCCCCTTTGAATTATCTGAAACAATTCCCTTAAAGGCTTTATCATCTCCGACTGTAAATTTTTATAATACACCGCAGTCAATCCATCCGTGCCTGGCGCTTTGCCCACTTTCAATTGTTTAATTGCCAAAAGAATTTCTTCCTCAGTTATCAATTGATTCATCTCTTCCTTTTGCTCTTTGTAAGAACCGGAATATTAGCATTACTCAAATATGCATCAATATCTGCTTCATTAATCTTATCTCTGGCATATAATTTAGAATAAAAATCAACAAAAGCTTCCTTAATAAGGTTCTGTTGATACACAACCTTACCCTTATGTTCTATTTTGTCTATATTAGAAGCCCTTTGCTTCTTCCTTAACATATAAGCTAACCATCTACCTGGTTTATTGGCATTACAAAATGTATTATGTCTAGCAAACCGTAAGTTAGTTGCCACCTGATCAGCCATCAACTTATCAAACTGTCCCCTTAATAGGTTAATAACCTCTTTAATCTTCGCATCCGATGGATTCAAAATTAGGGCCTTTTCTTTTTCCCTAATTTCATTTCTCTAATTCTTTCCTCCTAAGTTCCAAATTACGTCTGTATTTATTATTCATATATATTAACACCCCTCTCATATAAGCCTTACTAGCATCCCAAACCATATCCATAGAAGTACCCTTATTCATATTAGTTTCAAAAAAAACCTTCATCTGTTTTTTACATTCTTCCACATTTTCCTCATTTCTAAACAGGTTCTCATTTAGACGCCAGGAGTGCCTATCTCTGTTATCCTTATCGATCTCTAACCAGACTGGACTATGGTCAGACATAATTGTTGGACAAATCTTTATCTTCTTAATCCTCAAAAAAAAATCATTAGTGGTTATTATAAAGTCAATCCTGGAAAAAGATTGATGTCTATCAGAAAAAAAAAGTATAATCCTTTTCTTGTAAATTTCTTTCTCTCCAGATGTCTCGCAACTCCAAATCATCCTTCATCTCAAAAAAGGATTTAGGCAATCTAGCATGACTTGGAGTACTCCTAAAAGAACTACTCTTGTCCATTTGTACATCCAAGACACCATTCCAGTCTCCCATAAAAATAAAAGATTTATAATCCAACTGATTGATCTTGCTGTGTAATAAACTATAAAAATCTGCTTGTTGTTGATTAGGAGCGTATAATCCAACCAAAAGCCTTCTATCAGCAAATCTATTATAACATATCTTCCTTGTTTATCTGCTTCTATTAACTCCGCTGTCATAGTATTCTTGACATAAATAACCACTCCATTCTTCTTATTCATTGCAGAGGCAGTAAATTGTGTACCCAGTCTAGAGTTCAATAAGTACTTTTGGTCCATAGCCCTAATATGTGTTTCTTGTAAGCAAATAACATCAGTCTTAAATTGTTTTAAATATTGAAAGATTTTCTTTCTCTTCTGTGGTGAATTTAAGCCATTGACATTCCAAGTTAAAAACTTAGTCGCCATCCTTAGCGACCCGAAGCTTTTGGAGCGCGTCTTCCAGAATCCCTTTGATGTTCTTAGGCCGCGCCCCTCCCACAGCTTCGCTATAGGTACGCTTTGGAGTTTCCATGACATTCTGCTGGTCCTGTTCTTGCTCTCGTCTCATTCGTCTCAAAGCAGCATGCGTCATCGTCTGGTCTCTGGCATCTTCCGATGAAACTGTAATTTGATCCACTCCTGTAGCTTTCTCATCTGTCTGCGTTGTTCCTTCAGCACCTTGAGGCTTTCCCTCGCCATTCTTCTTTGTAGATTCCAAAAGTGGTAAGAGGGTTGCTTTTAAGACATTACTGTAAAAATCACGTGCCTGCGTCACTGTAATAAGACAATGTCTCATGCCTTCATACATCACCACCATATCCACTGGTATCTCCCATCTAAATTTTATATCACGTCTCCTGAGCTCTTGTGCTAAAAAAGCAAAGTCCTTTCTTCTCCTTAAAATTCTCGGAGGGATCTCTTTTAAACCAGGACTTCTTGCTCAGCAGCTACAAGCTTAGTATTGTAAGAAACTTGGATGACTTCATTCTTGATTGTTGTCTTTGTAAAATAAACAACCACATCTCTAGGTAATTTCCTTTGTCTTGCAATCCACGAATTAACACGAAAGATTTTATCTATGTCTCCCACAATTTCAGCTGCTGGCCGTCCCAGTACCCCTTCCAAAGCCTCAGAGACTATTTCCTTCAAATCTTCTTTAGGATTCTCTTTTAAGCCCCTGATCCTGATAGCAAACTCCATCTCATGGTACTGGACCAAGGTCAAGTCGCTGTCAATTTTATCCACCACATTTTCAGTCTCTGACATTTTTGCTTCTAATCTGAAATTGTTTTGACTAAGATCTTCCACTCTTTCGTCCAAACGTTCAATACATATAGCCATGCCTTGAAGTGCAAGCAAGATGTCCGCCCTTATTTCTGTTAACTTCTCATCCAGCTTTTCATCCATAACTTCAACTAACTTTTCTGTCAGCTTCTCATGCAGCTTTTCATCTATAATTTCAGCTATTTGCTGTGAGTGCTTTTCCAAAGCATCTTGCAAATCTTTGACTGTGCAGGAGTAGGTGCAGGAGTAGGTGCAGGTGCAGGGGGCAATAAAGCTTGCAACGAAGATTGCTGCACCGGGGAAGCCCCCGCGGTCCTGAGAACTTTGGAAGATTTAGCCACAATTTCCCCCCACTATTACTTGCTACGCACTTTCACTTTCAAAGTCTACAAAGTCCTTTGAGCTAAAGAACAAAAGTCCACTTTCACCTTGATCTCCTGTATCGCTCTGCCTGCATCCTCGCACTCCAAAATCCTTTCCTACTGGCAGGGATGGTTGCTAACGCCTTGTTCTGCTCCCAAAAGCACGGAGCAGAAATGCTGCGCAGCCCAGAGCAAACCCAGGCTTCGGGGGGGCTCAATCCTTCAGCCGCCCGAACTTTAAGCTCAGGCGGCCCCGGAGAGCTCAACCCCTACCTGGGTACTCACCCCCTCCTCTTATCCTGAGGCGGGGGCTTCCGAACCGCCAAAACAGCTGATCGGTGCTCTTTTCGGCGATTCTACAAAGCCGCGGAGTGGACAGCCTGGAGATGGCTGTCTTCGGCGTCGCCTCGCCACCCGGAAGTCATATCTAAAGAGTTCTTATGTTGTACATTTATCTAAGCATCATTTTCATATTAGTATTAATGCTATGATGCTATGGAAACTATTCACTGATGTTGTGTGAATGGGGGTTTAAAATGGTTCTTAGAGAGTTGCTTCATTTATAACTAATAGAATATGGAAAAAACCTATTTTAGTAGTCATGTACCTAAATATCCATAAATGCATAAGAAAAATGACAACTACATTGCTGGGTAAATTCACAAGATCAAATAATCTTCCTTCTTGTTTCTGATAATTATAGCAACAAAATTTCTGAATGCAAACTCAAGTCAAAATAAACTAAAAGTCAGTTTGTAATAATAAATATTTTCTGGGGAATTTCCTTCCAGTGAAGAATATTCAGAGTATAATACAAGTCAGGCCCCAGGAAGAATTTATGTTTGAATTGGTTGCCATTGTCTTCTAAATAATTCCTTATCCCAGTGATGCACGACCTTTGAACATTTCTAAATATGCTAAGATTTTCTATGGAGAAAAATAAAATACTGTGATTGCTCTACTTTTGATACACATTGTTTATCAATTGAGAAGAAATGCTCTTCTATACTGTTAATGGTGTAAGGATGAATGTTTTTCTTTATTCTACACTCTTATGGATGCTCTAGTTTGCTCTGATTTCCATTTTACTTTTGGAAAATTATAGTGATCAATGCCAGAAGTTCAATATATTTGTATCCTAATATCTTTCATGTTTATACATTGCACTGATAAATACTGCAAAAAAGCAATTGTGTGTTGTGTTTGTGTGTGTATCTTAGAGGCTTCGTTGACTAAAAGGACAGCAAGATGGGGCAGCATATAAATTTAATAAATAAATAAAAATCATTCAAAGGAAAAAAGTTACAGAAATCTCAATAACTGAATATTTTCATTTTTAGCAATAGTAATTGCGCTTAGACTTATATACCGCTTCACAGTGCTTTACAGATCTCTCTAAGCGTTTTACAGAGTCAGCCTATCAGAAATATTCAGATGTCTTCTATTTGCGATGTTTTCTGAACCACTATTCTCTTTCCTGCACCCTGAAAAGACTACAGGTAATCCCCGAGTTACAACAGTTCACTTAGCAACTTTTCAAACTTATGACCTAACCCCCCAAGTACTTAGGACACAGTACTGAAATTACAAATGTCACAGCACCATGGCAGTCATTCACACTTATTGTTTGGTTCTAATTGACGAGGACTCAGAGTGGTTTAACAATGAACGAGTTTATTGAATACACAAAGTCAACTGTCAACTGTCAAATGTTGCAACCCTTTTATAGAGAAAGCCTTTGAACTGTAACCAATCAATGGAGTCTCTTTTCCCGCTCCTAGGTTGTGGCGTCCAATGAATGCACCTTATTTTCCCGCTCTGAACCTTGCTAGGCTGCAATGTGTTTGCAATCTCTTGCTTGCCTTGTTAATAACTATTTACATACACAACACCCCTTACCCCCCAGTTGATGTTATTTCTTTACAAAATCCTTTAGGTATTTTGGTGGCCTATGTATTCTAGAAGGGTATCTGTTACTTTGGCTGCTAGGGACCCCTCTTCCTGGTTGGCTGCTTGGCTGCTTGTCGCTGCAGGGCCTGGGCTCTGGGTTACTGGCTTCAGATGTGCTGTCTTGTGTATTAGGTTGTGTTTGTAATTCAGTGGTCACTGGCCTACCTCGCAGGGGTATTTCCCATTCAATTTGACTGAATTGTTGTTGTTGGGTACGAGGGGATGAGTCCTTTTGCCCCTCCTCTACGCCACTCTCTGGCCTGTTATTATCTGTACTGATTCCCCTTACTAAGCTTTGGTCCCCCTCAACTGGCACACAACCACTGGATCTTTTCCTCAGCTGGTCTATGTGTCTTTTACAGATCCTGTTCCCTTCCCCCTCAATAGTGTACGACAGGGGACCTAAGATTTCAGTCACCACCCCTGGAATCCATTTGTCCCCTTGGGCATAGTTTCTGGCCCAGATCAAATCCCCCACTTTAAATGTTCGGTTAGGAATGTCTAATTCAATGTTTGTTTGCAGTCTGTCAGGGTGCAATCTGTCCAATTTGGTGGATAGTCTCCTGCCCCACCTCATTTCAGCTGGACTTTTCCCTGTAGCAGAACATGGGGTCGTGTGCTGAGCCAACAAGAACTCTGCCAGTCTCTGATGCCAGTCACCTCGAATAATTCTTTTTAAAGCGTCCTTCGTGGTCCTCACATTTCTTTCAGCCAATCCGTTGGTGGAGGGGTGGAAGGGTGCTGAGGTCTTGTGCTTAATCGAGTTGGCCTTGAGGAAATCCTGAAATTCAATAGATGTGAATTGTGGCCCATTATCAGACACAATTAAATCCGGCAACCCGTGAGTGGCAAAGAGGCCCCTTAATGCCTGTATTGTTCTGCCTGAAGTTACTGAGCTGACCGGTACTACCTCTAGCCATCTAGAGTAGCTGTCAACCACTACTAGGAACGTTAACCCTTGGAAGGGTCCAGCAAAGTCAATATGAATCCTGGACCAAGGATTCCTAGCTTGTTCCCATTTATGTGTGCGGATATGTTGTTGTTCAGGCCTGGAACGTTGGCACAGATGGCAATTGGCAACACATTCCTCAATGTCGTTGTCCAGTCCTGGCCACCACAAGTGACTCCTAGCCAACGCTTTCATCCTTACTATTCCAGGATGTCCCTCATGCAATTCTAGTAGAATAGCTGATTTGTGGATTCCTGGAATAACTACACGAGTTCCCCAGAGTAAGCAACCCAAATGAACTGACAGTTCATCTTTCCTTCTGAAATATGGACTGTATATTTCGTCCGGTTTGGCATTAGGCCAACCGCTCATGACCCAGGTCATTACTCTCCTTAAGGTGAGGTCCTTATTGGTTGCCTCAGCAATGTCTTTTGCAGTTAAGGGCAAATCAGGAATGTCCTGTAGGGACATTATTTGTCCCACTGGGGCAGGGTCCTCCTCTGTTGTGCTTAGGGGCAATCTGCTAAGAGCGTCTGCATGACCCATGTCCTTACCTGGTCTGTATTGGAGGGAAAATGAGTATGCTGAGAGGAAAATGGACCACCTCAGCATCCTGGGTGACATAATTTGGGGAGTCTGTTTATCTGTGGTAAACAGTCCCAGCAAGGGTTTGTGGTCCGTCAGTATAGTAAAGTTCCTACCATACAGGTAGTCGTGGAATTTTTTAACTCCTGCCACTATGGCTAATGCCTCCCTGTCTATTTGCGCATAGTTCCGCTCTGCCTTGGTTAGTGTGCGGGAGTAGTATGCAATGGGTCTTTGTATTCCCTGGTTGTCTAAGTGGCTGATCACAGCCCCTACGCCGTAGGGCGAAGCATCGCACGCCAGGTAGATTGGTTTGTTTTCTATAAAGTGGGTTACAGTTGAATTACTGGAAAGGATGTCTTTTAAAGTTTGGAAACTTACTTTGTGCTTGTCCTGCCACTGCCAAGGGGTCTTCTTATCTAAGAGTCTGTGTAAGGGTTCTGCAATGGCAGCCTTGTGTGGCACAAACGTGTGGTAAAAATTTACCAAGCCAAGGAAGGCCTGTAGTTCCGCCTTGTTCCTTGGTTCTGGGGCCCCTTTGATTGCTTTAATTTTTTCAGGGGTAGGGTGGATTCCACTTTTGTCAATCCTGAACCCCAAAAAATCAGTGGATTTAACCCCTATGCTACATTTCTCCTTCTTTAGTTTTAACCCAGCCTTCCTAAACCTACCCAGTACCTGTTCCAGCCGCTCTACTAACATTCCTTCATCCTTTCCAGCTATTAGGACATCATCGAAGTAAGGGCATACTCCAGGTATGCCCTTTAAGGTCCTCTCCATCACTTCTTGGAAGATGCCTGGAGCTGCTGCAATTCCAAATTGCAGTCTGTGGACTCGGAACGCCCCCTTGTGGGTAACGATCGTCTGTGCCTCTGCAGCCTCTTTAGAAACAGTCAACTGTAAGTACGCATGCGCCAAGTCTAACTTGGCGAAGATGGCGGCGTCCTGGATCGTGGCGAGGACCTGCTTCACCGTCGGGACCGGGTAAGCATGCTTTTTCATTCCAATGTTGAGGGTGGCTTTGTAGTCAGCGCAGATTCTCACATCCCCATTGGGTTTGAGGGGTGTGACAATCGGCGTTTCCCACAAACCGCCCTCAACAGGTTCTAATACTCCTTGGCCTACAAGCCGGTCGAGCTCGGCCTCGATTTTTTCCTTTAAGGCAAAAGGCACCCTTCGGGCCTTAAGCCTGATTGGTTTTACTGAGGGGTCTAGGTTGAAGTTAATGGGGGGCCCTTTGTACATGCCCAGAGATCCATCGAATACGTCTGCAAATTCATTGCAGACGGATTCGAGGGTCTTATTTTTAATCACTGAATTTATTCCCCCGATCCAAATTCCCAGGGCAGGGAACCAATTAAGTCCGATTAAGCTAGTCCTATTCCCCTCTGTAACTATTAGTTCTAAGACCCCCTTAAACCCCTTAAATTTTACACTAAGGCTGGTCTTTCCTTTTACTTTTATGGGACTTTTTTGAAAGTCCGTTAATTGAATATTTGTTGGACTAAGTGGAATTCTTTTTCCGCTTCTTTGTTCAATTCTCTCAAGGGTTTCAGTGGAAATTATCGACACTGAAGCCCCTGAGTCAATTTCCATTCTGCAAGGGACCCCTTGCAGAAGGACTGTGGTTTTTAATTTTCCATCCAGAAAATTGTGACCACTTCCCAGCCTTCTCCTATTGATTCGCGCCACCTCCCCTAGATTTGGAATTTGAACCCGGTTTTTAGGGGTCTCCTTGCCACTAGCAATAGGGGTTACCTTACCCTCAGGCCACACATCGACTTCGTTCAGACGGTTGTCGCGAGAGCGGTTTCTGCAGATGGCCTGGATGTGGCCGGTCTTGCCGCATGCCCTGCACTTGGCGGTACGGAATCGGCAGGATGCGCGGGGATGGTTGCCGCCGCAGCTGCCGCATCGGTTCTGGCTATCGTTGTCGCGCGGTCTGGTTGCGGTGTCCCGCCACGGTCGTTGTGCCCCGGTCGGTTGTCTTTGCGGAGTTGCGGGTTGTTGACGGCGGCCAGGTTCGGGCCCCTCGCTTCTGGGTTGTCTAGGTGCCATCTTTCCAAATCGCCTGGAGACTTCGGCGATCTCTTCCTCCCACTGCTGGTCCACCTCCCCGCAGTCCACATAGCCCGCTTGGTTGATCTCGGGCGCTGCTGCCATGCTACTGCGGGGGGGGGTCGCGATACCCGGTTGACTCGTAAGTTAGAAGTTCGTCGAGCACTTCCTGCAAATCGCCGGTGGGTTTGGCGATTATTCTGTTTTGTAGTTGTTCATCACGCAAGCCCAGTACTACTCTGTCCCGAATTCTTATTTCTAAATTATCGTATTTACATCGTACTGCGGCTTCCCTGACGGCAGCGACAAATTTTTGTATGGACTCTCCCGGTCTCTGATTCCTCTTTTCGAAGATGCGCCGCCAAAAGAGTTCGGACCTTCGGGGTGTAAAGTGGACCTTTAATTTGGCGAGGAGGTCGGCATAAGGCACGCTAGAGACTGGTTGCGGTTGACACAGTCCGACAGCGACTCTGTAGACCGGTGTGCCGCAGATTGTCAATAATGCCGCCGCTTTTTTACGGTCGTCTGTGATTCCGTTCACTAACAGGAACCCTTCGACTTGACCGATGTATTCTTCCCAATCTTCGGGGAAGTTTGGGTCGAATTCCTTCAATGACCCGATTTGCGCCATTCGGAGAATTTTTTTCTTATTCTGCCGCGGCCGCTCGGTTGACTGTGACTCGCTCTGAATTTGCCGCCTTTCGCGACAATTCCGCCAATTCTCTGGTCTTCTGTCAATCCCACCTTCGTCGCCAGTTGTTTGGTTCTAATTGACGAGGACTCAGAGTGGTTTAACAATGAACGAGTTTATTGAATACACAAAGTCAACTGTCAACTGTCAAATGTTGCAACCCTTTTATAGAGAAAGCCTTTGAACTGTAACCAATCAATGGAGTCTCTTTTCCCGCTCCTAGGTTGTGGCGTCCAATGAATGCACCTTATTTTCCCGCTCTGAACCTTGCTAGGCTGCAATGTGTTTGCAATCTCTTGCTTGCCTTGTTAATAACTATTTACATACACAACACTTATGAACGACCGTAGAGGCTCTGCAACTTCGCCCTACCTACAGTATTCCCCGCCAAGTCTCTCTGCAGGCACTAGGCCTGTGGATACTTACCTTGCAAAGGAAGCCTTCCATTTCTTGGCCTGTTCGGTGCTTCAGGCCTTCAGTGCATTTGCAGAGAATGGAGGCCTAAAGTACTACAAGATCACGTGAGATCAGTAGCGTGAGATTTGGCACTACTGATCTTGCCTGATCTCATAGTACTCTGCAAATGGAAGCCTGGACAAGATCTGCAGCAAAAGCCTTTGCAAACAGAGGGAAGGCCTAAAGCACCAAAGCTTTCCCTCTATCTGCAAAGCCTTTTGCTGTATTTTCAAAAACTCTTTGCCACCAAGAACAGAGGCATTGCATGTCTCAGCCCTCTGGGCCTCCTTTCTCATTGTAAAAGGTGTCTGCCCTAGAGCATTGGTAGGCAACCTCAGCTCTTTTATGACTTTCTTGATTTCCTAATTCCCAGTAGATGTTGTGTCAGGGTAGTGTCACACTCCTGCACTGGGATACTTTTATACTTACACAAACTTATGTTCATGATTTTAAAAAGTCTGATGTGCTCATCAACAATTCAACTTAAGTAACATTTTTAAATATTTTAAGACAGACGGACTTTCTCATTAGGTTATTGATTGTACTTCTTTGTTTCTCAACATATTGTTTAGAATCCATTGTAAATCTCAAAATAGAACTAATGTAAGTTTAATTACTGCTTAGAGCCCCATTACCTTAAAAAGATATGTCTGTCAATTCAGAAAGCAGAGAATAGACATTAGTGAAACCATTCTTCAAGCACTTTGGCTATTCTGCTATTGTTCCCTGAAATATACTGCCACTGGAAATGGAGGGATATATCATTTAATTGTTTTTCTATAGCTTTCCCAAGTATCGCTTTCTAAGTAAATTAGTGATCACCACTACCAGTGCGATTATATTTCATTTCTGTATCTTTTTTTTAACATTTAAAGGACTGCAAAGCTATGGTTAAATGAGAGGCTGCAACCCAGTGAATGAATGACTCTCTTAAGAACTACTAATGTGTTTAAAAATTCTATGGCTATTACATCCATTATCTGTGTTCCGTGTGGATTTTTGATAATTTCTAATCAAGTTTTTAAATTTCAAGATACTTCATAAGGCTGCTTTCTTCACTTATCTCCTGCTTTTATATAGCATTTCTGATTTTGAAAGGACTGGTATAACCACAATGGCACAATACTTAAAATTGTCAGAGTCCTTACCAGCCCTGGTTCCACAAATGATAAATGATGGTCAACAAGGTAGCTGGCTAGGCAGGAACGTTCTGACCAGTGTTTATTGACAGCAAATAAGAGCAAATAAAGTCAGCACTGGGAGTGACTTGCTCCCAGTGCCTTATATACAAGCAATCCCCTTAGCTCCATCCCCCATCCAACCAGCCAGCATCCGGCACCCGTCCCTAAAACCAGCATGGCTGGCCTTCCCCTCCCCCCTCCAGCATCATCTCCAGCAATCCAGCATGCAGCCAGGAGCCTCAGCTATTTGGCGGCCGGAGACAGAGCAGTCAGCATGCAGCTGGCAGCCTCAGCTGCTTGGCGGTCAGGCGGAGAGATTCCTGGGCAAAGGGGGATTCCCTGGTCATCAGGCAATGATATCAGCAGCTTGCCATACAACCATAGGCTCCCTCAGCTGTCTCCCTTTCCCTTCCCTGAAGTGGCAAGCCCACGTGGCTTGACAGGCGGCCCCCCTACGAGGGCTCCACCTGGAAAATAAGGAGACACGTGATTAATCACCCACTGTGATGGATAGTTTAGCCAACCCTCCCTCCCGGCTTCCTGGGATACTGTCGGTGGAACCTCCTCACCAGTCAAGGAGCCTGAATGTCTGCTTCCCCCACCCATGAGGCCTCTGTGACAGGGTATCCCTTCCACCTCACCCGGTACTGCAACTGACTGGGAGTCCATTATCTCCTGTACCTCATAATGGTCCCCTGTAACGGGCCCCAAGGCTTTTGTTACAGGCCTCAAGGGGGTCCCCTCTACCGATTTCAGCAGGCTAGAATGGAAGACCGGATGTATCTTCCCCAGGAACCAGGATAGCTGTAGCCGTATTCCTACCGGGTTGATGATCTGTGTGATCTGGAATGGCCCTAGGTATTTCGGTCCCAGCTTTTTGCATGGCACCCACAAGTGGAGCTACTTGGTTGATAAATATACCATGTCCCCCACCTGAAAAGGTTTTTGGGGTGTCCTTTTCTTGTCTGTCTGCACCTTTGCGGCCTCCTCCACTCGTACTAAGGCCCTCTTCAAATCCCCCCAAACCTCCTTAATGTGGGCTATCCAGTCCTGGGGTTGACAGGGGGAGGGGTCCCGCTGCAAACACTCAGGGATCAGAACGAAGTCCAGACCATGTACCACCTGGAAGGGGGTAAAACTGGTACTGCTGTGCACTGCATTATTGTATGCCACTTCTGCGAATGGCAACATGTCAGCCCAGTCGTTCTGCTGATAGGAGACGTAGCACCGTAGATATCGCTCCACCATCGTGTTGGTACTGGGGTGGTATGCCGAGCTGAGTCCCTGAGATGACCCAATGGAATGGATGAACTCACACCAGAAGCGGGCTGTAAATCGCACCCCCCAATCCGAGATTATCCACGGGGGCACCCCATGCGGGTGGTATACCTGAGCAATGAATATCTTAGCGAGTTTCTGCACAGATGGTAACCCCTTACATGGTACAAAATGGGCCTGCTTGGAGAAAAGGTCAAATACCGTCCAGATCACCATGTAAACACAGCTCTCTGGCAGTTCCACAACAAAGTCCATCGCTATCTGCTCCCATGGTCGGGTTGGATCTGTTACTTTCTGCAGCAGCCCTGGTGGCCTCCTGGTATGAGGCTTTGCAGTGGCACACACAGGGCAGCCCAGTACATAGGCTTCAATATCTGTCTTCATCTGGGTCCACCAGAATTGGTGTCTCGCTAGGTGCAGGGTCTTGAGGAATCCAAAGTGTCCTGCCTGCTTTACATCATGGCATCTTTGCAATGCCCTTATCCTCACTGCCTGTGGGACATATAACTTATCGCCCCACAGCCAGGGATCATCCTGGGTGGCCTTCTGCAGTTCTTGGACCAGGTCGCTGGCCAGGTGGCGTGCAACCACTTGTGCCACAGCACTTTTCTTGACAAAAATATTATAGGAGGTAAAACAGCACATCATTGTTTGCTCCAGTGACTGGTTGTTTGGCAAGCTGAACAAAAGTCCTTTTGCACTGGGGACATCACACAGGCAAGTCTGCTACTCCAGCATTGCAAAATATTGCAAAACTCAAGTAAAGTTATATGACTATGCTTATCACTGGCAGATTTCATAGAACACTTCTGTTCCTGTTTCATATTTTAACAATCCAGAAAAAATAGGTTCTTAAAAATGAGACTTAAGTGGAGAAGTGATGGAATCTCCTGAGAGTGGCTGTGGCAAGTTTCTAAGGCAAACTTTTTATCCACTTTAAGGATAATTGCTCATATTAATGTCATCGCTAATAGAATTCCAGGAGTATACGGAGCTCTGTCTAATGTACTTGTATCATGGGATCAGTGTCAGTTAATGCAGCCTAAACTGTCTTTGGAGAGATTTCACAGACTATCTGCATTCTTGATCTTTGTCCACCCTGGAAACTAACAACTAGAGAATCGGGAGTGACTCAGTGAGGCCAAGTGTTATTAATGTCCTCATGCAGGATGAAAAAAATCAGCAACGTATATTCACCTTTATATTTTAAGAGTCATATTAATATTTAATATTCCTCTTTTGAGCAGTGGTTTGAAGAGTATCATGGTGGCTCATGTCCAGGAATACCTGGGGGAAAAAGTGGATGACCTAGATACATTTCAGTCCAACTTCAAGACTGGGTTGAATAAGTCCCTACAGAGGACTTATTTGGAGCAAAATTTTTGGATTCTCAATCTTTGGATATTTCTTAATTCCTCAGCAACTTTGGATACCATGTTTTTTCTGATTCATTTTATTGGTTTCAGAGACATGCAGATAAGGTAAAATGTCTTGTTGCCTTGCGGTCCACAGGCATATGGACCTAGGGCTCCCCATCCTGTTTTATGATTGTAGCTACTGGCCAGTATGGGAACCTCAACCCATGTAACACTAGGATCCATCTGGTTGGACCTGAGAGCCTTTCTGCAGAACCAGGCAGGAAAAGGAGGACAGAATTCAAGTACTATCAATCAAACAAATGTGAGTGAAAGTGATCCTAGGGGGTCATTGCTGGTGTGTCTTTATTTCCTTGAGTGAGACCTGAGCAAGGAAGATACAACAATGAAATGTTGGCTGAAGAACAAGCAAGGTATTGAGTTATCAATTTGTGTGATCAAAAAGGAATTCCTATTTGTGTGTACATGTGTGTATCTGTCTTGAACCAATTGACAAAATCTAAAGAAATAAGATACAGAGAGCTACCAGTTGCCAAATATATCCTGAACTTAATATGTGCAGGTTTCACAGTGTCCAAATAGTCTCAGCAATGCACTCCTCACACTGCTCCAGTCCTGAAAACAAGTTTGCATGGATAGCATCCCTTATAGTACTTGCCTTAACAGTGCCCTTCCCTTCCCTTCTCTGCACCTTATTTTCTTATATGACATTGTTAACTAGTTATCCCCATATATACAGTATGTGGCTAATTATAATCTGAATATCATCATATTTTATATTCACAGTATAATGTATTGGGCTTGAGTGTAACACCACATGGTAAGCTGGAGCTAGCTAATGGCTCCCAGGGCCTCAGACACCCTGTCTACTGTGCTGCTATTGGCTGCCCCTAGGCAGCAATAGGTTGCTTTAAACCTATTGGCTGCCGCCTAGGAGCCAGGCTACAAATTGCTGCAGCTGCAGCCCAGTTCTCCAGTTCAGATCCTGCAAGCAATAAGCTATGATCTTTGCTGAACTCACTCGCCTCGTCTTCATTCCTACGTAACGAACCCAGCACACAACACACAAAATCACAGAATCAGAAAATCACAGAATCATACGGTTGGAAGGGACCTTGGATGTCTTCTAGTCCAATTCACTGCTCAAGGCAGGAGCCTTGTACTATCCCAATCAAATCTCCAGTGATCAAGCACCCACAATCCCAGATAAGCTATTTCATTGATTAATTGCTCCCACTGTCAGAAAATCTCTCCTTACTTCTAGGTTGGATCTCTCTTTAACAAGCTTCTACCCATGATTTCTTGTCCTACCCTCAAGTGCTTTGGAGAATAAGTCAATTCCCTCTTCTTTGTGACAGCCCCTTAAGTACTGGAAAATAGCTATCATGTTCCCTCCTTAATCCTTCTCTTTGACAGGCTAGATATACCAAGCTCCCTCAACTGTTTGTTATACAATTTAGCTCCAGACCATTTATGATCTGTGTTGCTCTTCTCTGCACACTTTCCAGGGTTTCAACATCTTTTTTTTGCATTGTGGGGGGCAGAACTGGATATAGTACTCCAAGTGTGGTTTCATTAGTGCAGTGTAAAGGGGTACTATCACTTCTCATTGTCTTGACGCTATCCCTCTGTTGATGCAACCTAGGACTGCATTTATAATTCTTTACTAACAGAGCAGAGAAATAATAAAATGTAGATTTTTGTTGTTATTCCTAAGGGAAAAAAAATCAAAACTAACTAATGGATTCCAAATTTTAAGAAAAAGGCATAAAAAACATCTACTGTAGAATGGAAGGGATAGACTTAATGAGACATTGTGTATACACAAAAGGAATTGCACAAAAGGTACCAGATATTCATTTCTTAACAACTAAGTGCAAAAAACATGTTCCAAGAGATTCAATCCTTAGACACTTTTATATTGTGCTTATGGGGAGAACTTTCCTAATAGTTTTTTTTTAAAAAAAACCCTCCTTTTCAATTTTATTATATATTGTTAAAGTTCATAAAGGGACAGCAAAAGAAGACACTTTCAATGAAAGAAATAGGAGCAGCAATTTAAAATGAAATTCAGACATAAAGCACTTCTATTTATGCAACCCATGTTTAAGATTCTACTCTGGGATGGTACTTGTGGACATATCTGGAAATCAATCCCATTGATATTAGTGGAATGTACTACAAATAGACAATTTGTATTGCTATACAGTTACACCTGATATGCAGAAATAATCAGAAACTCTGATTAGGCAAGTCGGATAAAAATATGATATGACAAAACAAATGCCAATTTCTCACATAGAACATTAGGAGGCAATATCAGCTTGCATAAATATATTCTGTTTCCATTTAACACCAATGCATTTTCATTAAAACTTGCTACAAATACACGTCTCAGAAGCCATGAAACATATTCATAAATGAGTGCAAGGCAAATTCTCCTATTGCCAAGTATGTTCAGCAGAACATATTTATCTGGCAAACATACAAATAGCCATGAGGGTGAAGGTTCATTCACTGAGCTTGTGGGTTGGTTTCTGAATGTTTCATTACCAGGCTAGGTAACATCTTCAACAGAGTTTAGGGGTTCTTCTGTTTATAAGGGCTTCAGGTGTGGGTGTGTCAAGTGAGGGTCTTGTGATGGGGAGGTTAATCAGCATGACCATTAGCAGTCCCCCCCCCCTATATTTTATAATTCCTTTTTCCCCAGACAGTTCCAAACATTGTTATAACTTAACAATGCAGACTACATGATAAACTATGGAACTATGTTGGCATTGCATTCTATAGAGTTAAATTATTGAAAAGAAAGACAGCGCACGGAACGCTGTTACCTTCCCACCGTAGTGGTCCCTATTTTTCTACTTGCATTTTTACATGCTTTCGAACTGCTAGGTTGGCAGAAGCTGGGACGAATAACAGGCGCTCACTCTGTTACACGGCACTCGGGATTCGACCTGCCAAACTGCCGACCATCTGATCGACAAGCTCAGCGTCCTAACCCACTGAGCCACCGCGTCCCTTAAATTATTGAAAAGAAAGACACATTCATTTTACTATTTTGAGTTCATCTCATTTTGAAGAGCAAGGAAAAGAAAAAAAACTGCAAGAGTGAATGAGAGCCAGAAGCAAATAAATGAATAAAACACATGTCACAGGCAATTACTTGAGCTGTTTGCTTTTGAAAATTTGCTTCTAAAATGCTAGCAGATGAATGGCTCAAACAATACTTCTTGAGTCTGGTTCCAAATAAATGGTGAAGTAAACCCACTATCCAAGCACATAACAAGCTTCTAGAGAGAATCATCAGATTGCTTGATGAGCTAAAGAATAAGGTCAGCATCTTATCCAAAGAGATGAGGGTAATCCCTGCTATTGATTATTTCCATTTATTCACATGAAATATTTTTTATGTTGTTGTTGTTGTTAGCTGCGAAGTCGTGTCCGACCCATCGCAACCCCATGGACAACATTCCTCCAGGCCTTCCTGTCCTCTACCATCTTCTGGTGTCCATTTAAGCTCACACCTACTGCTTCAGTGACTCTATCCAGCCACCTCATTCTCTCTCGTCCCCTTCTTCTTTTGCCCTCAATCTTTCCCAGCATTAGGCTCTTCTCCAGTGAGTCCTTCCTTCTCATTAGGTGGCCAAAGTATTTGAGTTTCAACTTCAGGATCTGGCCTTCTAAAGAGCAGTCAGGGTTGATCTCCTCTAGGACTGACCAGTTTGATCGCCTTGTAGTCCAAGGGACTCGCAGGAGTCTTCTCCAGCACCATAGTTCAAAGGCTTTTCATAGACTGCCTTTATGGCTGCAAGCTGTCAGACATAGCTATAATATTAGAAAGAATTCTACATCTTAATTGGCAGCCCAGTGCAAGATTTTCTGTGTGTCTGTAGAACAAATAAGGTCAAGTACAGGTAGAAGTGTTATATGAGGTGCTTTTTCTGATGAGTTTTTATTATGTGGTGGATTTTTTATGTTGTAAGCACCCAGAATCACCTATACATGACTTAGATGATTATATAAATTTGTTAAATAAATAAAATAAATTAAAATTGGAAACATGCAGAAGAAGCCCTCATCCTGCAGTGGATAGACAATGGCTAGAATGATGATGATGAAATTAAATAGTGGCATATAAAAGGTATTCATTTTGATGCTTAGATTTCTTCTAAATTGTTTCTATCAGCCACAAACCCGTACAGTTAGATAATACCTAAAACACCATTTGTAGATATCTGCATATAAAAGATGGGTAAGAATATAGGTGTGAGTTCATTCATCTATTTTTCTCTACCACCCCCATCTTTACTTCAATTAATCTTGCTTATACTGAACACATTTTTTTGAAATCAAACTTTTGGTAATGGCTGTGGCATTCAGATTTTCCACATCTCTGATTTATATAAATGCTTCTAAATTTTATGTTTGGCTCCTTTATCATACTTTGACCATTTATTTTGAAAGAAATAAAGCTTAACAATATTAAATTCAATTTTAAAACTGTAGAAACATATTATATTCTAGCCATAATGTTGACTAGAATATAAATGGTCATTTAGGTATTGCACAGACACCAAGAAATAACTGGATAAATCTCTTTTTTCCTCCTTTTTCCTACGGGCTATGAAGCACTTTAGTAACATACAAATTCCATATTCAAATAAATGAAAATAGTCTGTGAGATTTGTGAAAAATAAACCAGTTTTAAAGTGTTGGGAGAAGTATTCTTTTACAAGTAAAAGTCTCAATTTGATTGGAAATCCTAGTGTAAGAGATTCATAAAGTAACATTAAAAAATAATCAATGATTGTACTCTATATAGAACCACTTTGCCTGGAACTGAGGACTTCTAGCAAATGGCTGCAACAACATTATTTTTCTTGATGGAAATAATTATTAATTACTAATTCTAATATAATAGAAAATGAGATAACAACGTTGCCATTAGTGCTGGATCTCCACAGGAGGTTTGATCATCTAATGGTGAAGAACTGCTGAATAATTTCCTTCTAAAAATCTTAATTTGTTGCCATTCTTTTTATTTTTATGAAGATCACATTACATTTGCAAATATGAATGAAGGAATATTCACCACATCCATCAAGATTTGCAATGTCCCTCTAACTCAGGGGTTTTCAAACTTGGCCCTTTTATGACTTGTGGACTTCAACTCCCAGAATTCCTCAGCCAGCGTGCCTGGCTGAGGAATTCTGAGCTTTGAAGTCCACAAGTCATAAAAGGGCCAAGTTTGAAGACCCCTGCTCTAACTCAAGAACAAAGAATCTCCTATTCTCGTCCATGCTATCAAAAACCCCAACCCTCACCAATATCAGAATCAGGTTTGTTCTCAGTGTTTTATTCACCTTTCATGGTGACTGAAAGGTAGAAATCTAACTTGTGAAGCTTTCATATGTCACTGAGGATTATCAAGCAAAGGTTTGAGGTTTTGATTATTATGAAATGATAAGTGAGAATATATTGCCTTATGACAGAAATGAAAGCAAATGAAGCTAATTCAGAAAGAAAGCAAAACCCCCGAACAGGCCCTGTCCATATTTTGCTTCAGCGATAGTCTCATGCTACTAAATATAACTAGCAACATCATTATATCAATATTAAATAGAGATTAGCAGCTTGCCAACAAATGTCACTGCAACAGCTTCTGATCAAAGCAGCAAAGAGGCATGACCGTTGTGAAGGATATTTTTCAGTCCTTTTAGATAGTTCCTTTTAAAATGATTGCTTTTCCTGCAGGCTTTGGATTAGAGGGAGTGGGTGGTCCTTTGTCTTTCTCTTGATTAAAACAGTTGTTTTTTTTCCAGACAGCTGTGGTTTCCCACTTGTATTTCATCTGTAATTTATTAGTGTTTTTTATTGTATGCCCAGAGTCTTTATAGAAGTTTAATTATAGAAATTTCTTTATAGAAATTTAATTAATTAATTGCCTACATAATAGCTACACAAATTTGTATAAAAAGTACTTTCGGAAATGTCAGTATGAATTTCAGGTTTCCTATGATCTCTTTATTAGCCTATAGTCCAATTAATTTCAAGCCAGAATTAATGGCATTCCAAAACTTTAATAATTTATGGCTATCGAATCTGGCATGGAAAAAATCCATACAACCACTAAAATGGCAACAAAGAGCTACAGAAAACTCTCTCTGTGGCTATCTAATGTTCATCCACACTTGATATTGTAGGAAGTCAGCAACACACACCCCTCCCCTGAGAAGGAAATATTTTGGGGGATATTAAAAAAGAAAGAATATTATATTTTCCCCAAGGAATAATGGGGAAAAATATTGAAAGGCAGAAACCAGTCTCCCTGCCCCAGGTAGAAACTGAGCAGGCCAGCATTTAGAAATTCAGATTTGGCAATCTTTTCAGAAAGACTGAGGCAAACTATTCATAAACAAAACACCTTCACTCCCACAGCTGAAGGGATTCAAAATTTACCCAAAATCTAAGAACAGGACATGACCATTAGGGCATAATAGGATTAATCCACCACCATTAGAATATCAAAAGGGCACACTCAAGCTCAGCTCAAAGTACTCAGACAGGAACAGGCATTTCAAATACAAAGCCCAAGAAGGTATAAAAATCCACCCACTCCCAACTCCATTTTGTCAGCCACCCCAGAAACTTGCTGTGTCACTGAAGTTTCTGGCAACTAAATAAACAAGAACCTTCTTTCCAAACAGCCTCCATTTTGTTTACTCCCAGTTTGGAACTGGACCTGATGATTTTCCTTTCAACAATATATTGGCTTGTCATAAAATACAACCATTATACATTTATAATAAACATGTATGAAAGAGTTACAATTTCCCTTCTAAAATTGAAAAGCTAACTTATGAGACCTCCAGTATGTATGGGTGACACAGATACTGCAATTAGAACTGATGAAAAAATGATTGCACGTCATTCAGTCAAAGTTCCTGCTTATCTACATGCCATACCTTTTATTCAAACAGTAAAGGTGATTTGTTAATGTCTCCTTAAAATTACAATTTAAAATCAACATCTAATCCTTAGTGTTACGTAGTATCAAAGATCCTCTTGGCTCATAGAAGAAATATTTAGGATTGTAGGATATATATATTTTAAGGAAAGAACTTTTCTCTTCAATGGGATACAGATACAGCTTCTTCCATTGCACACATCCTAAAATAATATGCTTGGATTGGTATGTGCATTTAGTGTAAGTAGAACAAGATGCCATTTTTATCTTGGGGCTCAGTATTCTGGATTCTCTTTTGTCTGTCCTAGAAAATGCATCCATTTCCACCACCCTCATCACCCACCCTCACAATCACTAACAGCTTGAAAACAATATTAGAGCTTCTCATTGAATTTTGCTGGCTAAAGGCCACAATAAAATTGTTCTGATTTTATCTTTCAGCTCTAGTCTCTTACATTCATGTAAAATATGTAGCAGCCTTATTCAACTGAAAAAATGATGCTGCCTTCCATGTTGTGTTAATTCAGAACCAGAATATACACTGTCATTTTTCACTGTGATCTTCCAAAATAAATTGGTCTAATCAACTGATAACTTCTCTTTCTTCTTTCTTGCAGGAAATTCTATCTATTGCACTGAGTCACAGCAGTTTCTTATAAAATGTTAAGTTGTCTTGCTAGCACTCATTCAACTGAGTACTTGAACTTATGCATTACATATTTCAGCTTGTTCACCTTTAAGTTGCAGTAGGTTGGTTCAATTGATCAAGGGGCTGTTGAGAATTGGGAATGCAGTACATTTTGCAATTGATAAAAACAGGTGACAAAGCACAATAGATAAAGCAAATAGCTATAGGCAGAAAACTGCAACTGAAAACTTAACCAAACTGGAAAGCAACCTGCATGGTGTGCGTGAGTAAAGCAGATCTTAATAGTCAATTCTCAGCAATGCCAGAACAGGAAGAAGTGGACATATCTTCAGATATAGCAATAGCACTTTATAAACCACTTCACAGTGCTTTACAGCCCTCTCTAAGTGGTTTACAGAGTCAGCATATTGTCCCCAACAATCTGGGTCCTCATTTTACCGACCTCGGAAGGATGGAAGGATGAGTCAACGTTGAGCTGGTGAGAACCAAACTGCCGAACTGCTGGAATAACTCTTTTCCACTGCTGATAATATAGTAAGGACCACAACTAAGCACATTGATCTGGACCGCATAGGGTATTTATAACTTCCATTTCTTGTTAAACAGAAATCAATTTGCATCTAGATATACTGCACTAAATAGTCAAAATCAAAAGCATAGTTTGCATATTTAAGTCTTTTTGCAGTCAACAGGGCAAACAACTGTAGCCAAGGTTTATATTATGATTCTTTCTCTCTCTGTCTGTCTCTCTCTCTCTCTCTAAGATATACATTGATTTAAAAGTCCATTCTTTCTTTTCTTTATTATTACTAAAGTCTAGCCTTTTCAAGATGCATCTATTAACAAATAGCTTGCATATTATAGTCATAGGCTATGTAGTATTGTAGGGACGTGGTGGTTCAGTGGGTTAGGACGCTGAGCTTGTTGATCAGATGGTTGGCAGTTTGGTGGGTCAAATCCTGAGTGCCACATAACAGAGTGAGCACCTGTTACTCGTCCCAGCTTCTGCCAACCTAGCAGTTCGAAAGCACGTAAAAATGCAAGTAGAAAAATAGGGACCACTACGGTGGGAAGGTAACAGCGTTCCATGCGCCTTTGGCATCTAGTCATACCGGCCACATGACCACGGAGACATCCTCAGACAAGCGCTGGCTCTTCGGCTTTGAAACGGAGATGAGCACCCGCCGCTAGAGTTGGAAATGACTAGCACGCATGTGCGGGGGAACCTTTACCTTTATGTAGTATTGTTTATATGTTCTTGTTGTATGAGATGTTTGGACATCTGTATATGCCCTGAGCTTTGCAGTGAATAAGCTAGCCCTATGTCAATAATTTTGAAAACAGTTTTCTATAGTTAGCCTAGTGGAAGGAAGCATTATATAGTGAGTACCCTTCAAATGGCTGCAATTTCACTCATGTGCCTTATAGAAGCATCTTCTTAGGCACATTTAAACCACCACAATTGAATAGGGAAATAAAAAAGTGTTTGTTGCAAGGAAATATCAGAAGCTGGGTCAAGACAACCATTTGCTACCCCTGACACTATTACCAAAACCTCTGCACCAACTATAAATTCAACTAGGGCAATCTACACTCATGCACACTTACTGATGGAGACATAATCACCACCATCAATAACTGAAAATAGCCCAAAGCGCAACAAAAAAGTGAGAAAATCATACCAGCATCACTTTGATATTCACCAACATATCTTACAGCTGTAAGAGGTGGTAAAACTCACTGCACTGCACGGTTGGGACTAGACTTCACGAATAATAAAGAAAAGGATGAACTTTTAAATCGATGTATCTGTTAGAGAGAGACAGACATAGAATTATAATATAAACCTTGCCTACAGTTGAACATTGTTTGCCCTGTTGACTGACTGCAAAAAGACTTAAATATGCAAACGATGCTTTGGACTTTGACCATTTAGTGCAATATATCTAGATGCAAATTGATTTCTGTTTAACAAGAAAATGGAAGTTACAAATGCCCTATGCGGAGCAGACCAACGTGCTTAGTTGTGCTCCCTACAGTATTATCAGCAGTGAAAAAGAGTTATTCCAATGGGATTAGTTCCAAGGTAAATGTATTAATTCACAGTGCAGTAGATCACAAATCTCAGACTGGAAAGTGACCTTTACCATTACCCTCTATAGCTGCAGTTCACTCTTTCAGCGTGAATTCTGCTTCAAGAATGAACTGCCCTAGCTAATGCCACTGAGAGAAAGGATGTTTTATGTTTCAGCTACATGAATATATGCATTACAGCAGACCTTGGCTAAATTCTACCACACTAAGGATTATGTCACACTGAGGCGCTGAATACAATGAATAGGGTTTGTAAGAATGTGAATAAGTGTTGAAGTTCAAGCTGCAGAGCAATTTTTATGATTTAAAAAAAATACCCCACACTGTTGTGGTGATCTGCACTGTTCCTTTAGAAGAGACCGATTTGTGGTTCTATCTCCTGTATGTTGAATCACCAATTTACTATAGGTGCGCTAGTTTCATGGGCCCAATGAATAGCAATGGAATTGGACAATAAATCTCATTTTAAAATTGCCTAGATGAAATGCAATATAATGCAATACAATAGCATTCTGGATGCAAGTTGCAGCTGGGATATCTGTGACAGACAAATAACCCCCGCTTACTACATCCTGTCCCAGAATCGCTATTCTATCCTTGTTTTTTAAATTCCAGAGATAACTTCAGCTCAAAAATGTCTACCTGGGCAGGGAGATAAGAAAGTAAAGATGTGCTCTATTATTATCTGGACTCTGGATGGGTCAGAAGAAATCTCCCTTCACCAGGACTAAGCTTCTAAGTAAATGGCCCCAGTTTTCTTTCTTGAACTAGGTTGTTGTTGTTGTTAGTTGCGAAGTCGTGTCCGACCCATCGCGACCCTATGGACAATGTTCCTCCAGGCTTTCCTGTCCTCTGCCATCTTCTGGGCTCCATTTAAGCTCACGCCTACTGCTTCAGTGACTCCATCCAGCCACCTCATTCTCTGTCGTCCCCTTCTTCTATTGCCCTCAATCTTTCCCAGCATTAGGCTCTTCTCCAGTGAGTCCTTCCTCCTCATTAGGTGGCCAAAGTATTTGAGTTTTAGCTTCAGGATCTGGCCTTCTAAAGAGCAGTCAGGGTTGATCTCCTCTAGGACTGACCGGTTTGATCGCCTTGCAGTCCAAGGGACTCGCAGGAGTCTTCTCCAGCACCAGAGTTCAAAGGCCTCAATTCTTTTGCGCTCAGCCTTTCTTATGGTCCAACTTTCACTGCCATACATTGCAACTGGGAAGACCATAGCCTTGACTATACGCACTTTTGTTGACAGGGTGATGTCTCTGCTTTTTAGTGTGCTGTCTAGATTTGCCATGGCTTTCCTCCCCAGGAGCAAGCGTCTTTTAATTTCTTGGCTGCAGTCCCCATCTGCAGTGATCTTGGAGCCCAGGAAAATAAAATCTGTCACTACCTCCATTTCTTCCCCATCTATTTGCCAGGAATTGAGAGGGCCGGATGCCATGATCTTGGTTTTCTTAATGTTTAGTTTCAACCCAACTTTTGCACTCTCCTTCTTCACTCGCAACAAGAGACTCTTCAGTTCCTCTTCACTTTCTGCCATTAGAGTGGTATCATCTGCGTATCTTAGGTTGTTGATATTTCTTCCAGCAATCTTAATTCCAACTTTTGATTCATCTAGCCCTGCCTTTCTCATGATGTGCTCTGCATATAAGTTAAATAGGCAAGGCGACAGTATACAGCCTTGCCGGACTCCTTTCCCAATTTGGAACCAATCAGTGGTTCCGTGTCCAGTTCTCACTGTTGCTTCTTGGCCCGCATATAGGTTTCTCAAGAGACAAATAAGATGTTCTGGTACTCCCATCTCTTTAAGAACTTGCCACAGTTTGTTATGATCCACACAATCAAAGGCTTTAGCATAGTCAATGAAGCAGAAGTAGATGTTTTTCTGGAACTCTCTAGCTTTCTCCATGATCCAGCGTATGTTGGCTATTTGATCTCTAGTTCCTCTGCCTCTTCGAAATCCTGCCTGTACTTCTGGTAGTTCTCGATCCACATACTGCTGGAGTCTAGCTTGTAGGATTTTAAGCATAACTTTACTAGCATGAGAAATGAGTGCAATGGTGCGATAGTTTGAACATTCTTTGGCACTGCCTTTCTTTGGAATTGGAATGTAAACTGATCTTTTCCAATCCTGTGGCCACTGTTGAGTTTTCCAAATTTGCTGGCAAATTGAGTGTAGCACTTTTACTGCATCGTCTTTTAAGATTTTGAATAGCTCAGCTGGAATACTGTCACCTCCACTAGCTTTGTTGTTGCTCAGCTTTTCTAAGGCCCACTTCACTTCACATTCTAGGATGTCTGGCTCGAGGTCAGTGACCACCTCATTGTGATTATCAGGGACGTTAAGCTCATTCTTGTATAGTTCTTCTGTGTAATTTTGCCATCTCTTCTTAATCTCTTCTGCCTCTGTTAGGTCCCTGCCATTTTGGTCCTTTATCATGCCCATTTTTGCATTGAACGTTCCCTTCATCTCTCCAATTTTCTTGAAAAGATCTCTGGTCCTCCCTATTCTATTGTTTTCTTCTATTTCTTTGCACTGTTCATTTAAGAAGGCATTCTTATCTCTTCTAGCTATTCTCTGGAATTCTGCATTCAATTGGGCGTATCTTTCTTTTTCTCCCTTGCCTTTTGCTTCCCTCCTTTCCTCAGCTATTTGCAAAGCTTCCTCAGACAGCCATTTTGCTTTCTTGCATTTCTTTTTCTTTGGGATGGTTTTGGTTGCTACCTCTTGTACAATGTTGTGAACCTCTGTCCATAGTTCTTCAGGCACCCTGTCTATCAGATCTAATTCCTTAAATCTATTTGTCACCTCTACTGTATATTCAATGTGGATATGATTTAATTCATACCTGACTGGCCTGGTGCTTTTCCCTACTTTCTTCAGTTTAAGCCTAAACTTTGCAACAAGAAGCTCATGGTCTGAGCCACAGTCAGCTCCTGGTCTTGTTTTTACTGACTGTATAGAGCTTCTCCATCTTTGGCTGCAGAGCATATAGTCAATCTGATTTCTGTGTTGACCGTCTGGTGATGTCCATGTGTAGAGCCGTCTCTTGGGTTGTTGGAAAAGAGTGTTTGCTATGACCATCGTATTCTCTTGACAAAATTCTATCAGCCTGTGCCCTGCTTCATTTTGTACTCCATGGCCAAACTTGCCTGTTATTCCAGTTATCTTTTGGCTTCCTACTTTAGCATTCCAATCCCCCATGATGATAAGGACATCATTTTTTGGTGTTAGTTCTATAAGGTGCTGTAGGGCTTCATAGAACCGGTCAATTTCATCCTCTTCAGCACCGGTGGTTGGGGCATAGACTTGGACTACTGTGATATTGAATGGTTTGCCTTGGATTCGAACTGAGATCATTCTGTCATTTTGAGGATTGTATCCCAGTATTGCTTTTCCTACTCTTTTATTGACTATGAAGGCTACTCCATTTCTTCTGAGGGATTCTTGCCCGCAGTAGTATACCTGATGGTCATCTGAATTAAATTCACCCATTCCTGTCCATTTTAGTTCACTGATACCTAAGATGTCAATGTTCAGTCTTGTCATCTCTTGTTTGACCACGTCCAGCTTGCCTTGATTCATGGATTTTACATTCCAGGTTCCTATGGAGAAAAAATCTTTACAGCATCGGACTTTCCTTTCACCACCAGACATATCCACAGCTGAGCGTCCTTTCGGCTTTGGCCCAGTCGCTTCATTCTTTCTGGCGCTACTAGTACTAGCCCTCTGCTCTTCCCCAGTAGCATATTGGACGCCTTCCGACCTGAGGGGCTCATCTTCCAGCGTCATATCGTTTTGCCTTTTGGTACTGTCCATAGGGTTTTCATGGCAAAGATACTGGAGTGGGTTGCCATTTCCTTCTCCAGTGGATCACGTTTTGTCAGAACTCTCTGCTATGACCTGTCCGTCTTGGGTGGCCCTGCACGGCATAGCTCATAGCTTCATTGAATTACGCAAGCCCCTTCGCCACGACAAGGCAGTAATCCATGAAGGGGCTTGAACTAGGTACCAGATCCAAATAGTTTTGGAATGTATGGTACTAATGAAAATCCCAAACTGGCAAACAAAGGAATAATTATTATTAGAAGTAGTAGCATTTCATGTTGACTTATAACCATAGGAATGATTAGTGGAACAAGAAGAAGGGGCAAGCAAAGGTAACATCAAAGCTGATACAAAGGTGAATGCCCAGCAACTGAAAGAAGCTATGCTTGATTGAAAAGCATGGAGACCACTTGCCTATAAAGTCTCCACGTTGGACACGACTGAGTGGTGAAAACAATAACAGTAGCATTTCAATAAAAGCAACAAAACAAGGACTTGGGGGAATAGGACAGCTTGATTAAATGATAGGAGGTCAAGATGTGCATATCAATGCTAGCCATTATTCTTATTATTCTTACTTGAGTCTTAGCATAAAAAAGGACTGAATTCTTTTAATTCAGAATATACACAGATATATCTGTGATCAGAGCCGGCACAAGTTGGTTGCATTTTTTTGTAGTTGTGATAGCAATGTTTCTTTCTGTAGCTGAATCAAGATGGGACTAAATATTTTCGAGATGTGCTAACGCCTCCTTAAGTAACACCAGCTGCCTGCAATTAGTACAGGTTCGAGTCCCACCAGGCTCAAGGTTGACTCAGCCTTCCATCCTTCCCAGGTAGGTAAAATGAGGACCCAGATTGTTGGGGGCAATAAGCTGACTTTGTAATAATGCCGCTTGGGGGGGGGGGGAAAGCCCTAATAAGCAGGCATATACATAGAATGAAGGCTATTGCTAAGCTTGTAAGCCGCCCTGAGTCTTCGGAGAAGGGCGGGATATAAATGGGATTAAAATAAAAATAAAAATAAAAATAAAAATAAACTACCAGCTTCTAAAGTTGTGCAAGCTCTAAAGCAGTTCTTCCCCTGGGAAGTTTGAATCAAATCTCCCATCAAAAGTAACTACAAGTAGCCCTTGCTTAAAGACTGGCGACTTAATGATTGTTGAAAATTATGACCAACCCTCAGCCCAATTTATTTACAGTACTACCAATCCTCAAAGTTATGACTGCCACAGCCCACTCTCTCTGGACACATAACTGCATTTTGGGCACTTGGCAACCTACTTAATGATCACAACAGCTAACTGTAGAAATTCCAGGCTCAATTATGGTCATTAAGTGAGGACTATCTGTAACAAACAAAGGTGGGTATCTGCTTCAAGGCAGCAAATCAAACCAAGTGTTCCTGAAGTACTTCATAAGCCTTTCAAAGGCCTTGAAGATATGATGGGCATTTCTATGACTCTGGAATCACCTCCTACGTATGAAGCATACTGGAAAGGGAGGAGTTGAGCAGCACAACAGACTTTCTAACATTGACGTGAGTGACCAGTCAATAAAATTGATCACTTTAAACTAAAACAGCAAAGTAAATTGCAGGCCTTTTTATCATGCATGCAATATTGAACTTCATATTATATAAGGTATTTTCTTATATGCTCTCTGGATCTGCAATTAACTTTGATTGACAATAAACTCTCTGCCTATGAGAGAGTTTTTGGAGTAGCAAAGCTAATACAGCTTTTTTACTGGGACCAGCCACAAGCTTCAACTTTCAATTCTTTGTACTAAAGGAATAATAACATTTCTCTGCTGGCACTACTACCACAGCTGAACTTCAGTCTGGTATTCTGAATATGTGGTCAGTACCAGCCTGGCACAGCTCTTTACTTTACTTTTAAATTCTTCGTGGCTTCAACAGGTTTAAATTTATCAATGGGTGCCCCACTAGCCAAAGTTTGGTTATTTTTTTAAATTAGTTTTTTTTAAAGGGGAGGAAGCTAATACTTTTTTGTGCTACTTTACTGCAACTTCTCTTCTAAGTGGGGAAGAAATTCCAAATTCTGATTCAACTGAATCCGATCAATGTTGAGATGATTCTTTCTAAGCTCCAAACTTTTTAACCAGCTATAACAACAACAACAACAACAACAACAACAACAACAACAATAATAATAATAATAATAATAATAATAATAATAATAATAATAATAATAATAATAATAATAATAATAATAATAATACAGTGATCACAGGAAGCAGAATACAAAACTGTTAGGACAAATCAACTTAATATATTTATGGATATACGAAAAAGGAATATTTGTGATGAAGTTGGAGATTTGTTGTTTGGGGACATCCATTTATGTGTAATTTTGCATGAAGACTATGCCCTGTTGTTGGTGGAGAAGCTGAAAGATTTGTAGCAAGTGTTAGCTAATTATATGATACCACAAGAATACAGTATTGGATCTGAAAATTAATGTATTAATGATTAGAGAAGTTGCCTCTGAAAGAAGAAATAGAAAGAATAATTGTGAGTTAGACCAAAAAAAGCAAAACAAACAACAAACGAGCCCTAGACCAATGGATGAATTTACATAACTTGGTAGAATATTTACTGAAAATTGTGAAATGGATGGCAGAATTTTAAGATGTTCACCGTCTGATGGTCGATAACATGATTTGTCATGAAGAAGGCATTTTTATCCAAAGAAGCAATAGTGCCTGTTTAATATGAACATATTTCTGCCTATTTTGTTATATGGAAAGGAGAACTGCAAGAGTGAGAAGCATAAAAGCAGGTTGGATGTAATGAGAATGGGGTACTTAAAAAAGTGTACAGTAAAGCATGAAGAGATAGATCAAAAATGAATGATGCTGAATGAATGTGAACCAAATTTAAAGTGAGTTACTACCAACATGAAGGAAATACAGTACATTGAAGTGGTCTGGTCATATAGAGAGCTGGTTTGGTCTAGTGCAGGGGTATCAAATTCACAACATCACGTGACGTGTTGTGACGTATCATGACTTTTTCCCCATTGCCGGAGCTGGGGTGGGCGCGGTTTCAACATGATGCATCCGGCAGTTTGACACCCTTGGTCTAGTGGTTAATGGACCAGTCTAGATAGCAGGAGACCCTGAGTTTAAGTCCTGCCTTAGCCATGAAAGCCAGCTGGGTGACTTTGGGCCGGTCACTCTCTCTCTCTGAAGTAGCTGAATAACCACTCAGTGACAGCTGTCTCATTAACAAGGTTTATTTAGAACAAGGCAAGAAGGTACAGACGGGCTCGGCTTTTATAGCCGGCAGCCGGCCAGCCGGTCCAATCAGAGACCACTCCTTTCGCGCCGTGGTTCTCTTCTCCAATCGTCTCTGCTGCTTCTGACAGCTCTCTCCTCATGGCTGGGTGGTTCCGCGTTGTTTTGACAGCCGCGAGCTGTCAACCGGGTTGCGCTTGCGCTCTGCTGGGGAATTTTGACAGCTGTCAAAATTCCCGCGTGTTCTTCTGTCAGATGGCTTTACCTCATAACTTTAACACGTTTAACATTAGTAATAACTTATTTACATATAATACACCCCTTACAATTCCCCTGGATTGCCTCCACCCCCCGGTTGTTGATTGTCGCTGCCTGCCCATTCGTAGTCCTGGAGATAGGCAGGTGCTTTTCTGGTGCGGTTGGAGCGTCGTGGGGGCATTCCATTTTCCGGCTCCCCTTCCTCCTGTGGTAGTGTAGGTATTATGACCTCGTAGGGTGGAGTTGGGTCGGTTGTGGGGTGGGTATGTTGGTCTGTTGGTGGTGGGGGTGTGTTTTCCGGTTTTCTGGGGCGGAGTTGGTCGACGTGTCGTCGTAGGTGTCCTTCGGAGGTGGTGTATACTAGGTAAGAGATGGGTCCGGTTTGATGTATTATGACCCCTTGGACCCATTTGTGGCTGCTGGAATAGCTCCTGGCCCAGACGGTTTGTCCTGGTGTGAAGGTTCGTGGAGGGGGGGTAGTTCTGGGTCAGTGGCTGCTCTGTTGGGGTGCAGCCTGTCCAATCTAGTTATTAGCCTCCTGCCCCACCTGAGTTCTGCCGGTGATTTGCCGGTGGTGGTGCATGGTGTGGTATGTTGGGCCATGAGGAATTGGCTGAGTCATCGGTGCCAGTCCCCTTTCATAAACTTTTTTAATGCTTCCTTGGTGGATCGTACCATAATCTCTGCCATTCCGTTCGTCGATGGGTGGAATGGCACTGATGTGACCAGTCTAATAGAGTTCCTCATAGCGAACATCTGAAATTCACGAGAAGTGAATTGTGGTCCGTTATCGAAAACTATGACGTCTGGGAGGCCGTGTGTCGCGAAAACCCTTCTAAGTGCTTGTATGGTGGAGTTTGTTGTGGTTTTCTTGAGGGGAATGACCTCGAGCCATTTTGAGTAGCTATCTACAATTACTAAGAAACTCTGTCCCCGAATTGGTCCTGCAAAATCTAAATGGATGCGGGACCATGGGTTTCTTGTGGTTTCCCATTTATGGACTGGAGCGTGGGGAGGCTCACCTCTTGTTAATTGGCAAGGGTAGCACCCCCCTACGTGGTTTTCTATGTCCTTATCAATGCCTGGCCACCATACATAGCTCCTAGCTAGGGACTTCATTTTTACCACCCCAGGGTGGTAAATGTTTGATGTATGTTCTTGTTTGGTATCACCACCCTGTTTCCCCATAGGAGGTATCCTAAATGGGATGTTAATTCTAGTTGTTTGGTAAAAAAGGGCCGGAAATCAGATTCCAGGCATTTGGCTGGCCATCCAGCAGTAACTCAGCGCAGGACTCTGCTAAGGATTTTGTCCTTAGCGGTGTTGACAGCTATGATCTTTGCTGAGAGTGGACACTCAGGCAGCTCTGAAATCGCCAATATGCTTCCTGCGGGGGATGGGTCTGAGTCCTCAATTTGTATTGGGAGCCTGCTGAGGCAATCGGCGTGTCCTAGTTCTTTACCCGGCTTGTGTATCAGCTTGTAAGAGTATGCTGATAAAAAAGGTTGACCAGCGCAGGATTCTAGGGGATATTTGTGGGGTCGCCTTGTCCCACGTAAATATGCCTAACAGGGGTCTATGATCGGTGAAGATCGTGAAGGGTCTTCCATATAAGTAGTCGTGAAACTTTTTCACGCCTGCGACGATAGCTAGAGCCTCCCTGTCAATTTGTGCATAGTTTCTTTCGGCTTTAGTTAGGGTACGGGAATAAAAAGCGATTGGTCTTTGTGTGCCGTCCTTGTCCAGATGGCTTAAGATGGCTCCTATCCCGTATGGAGAAGCATCGCAAGCGATGCATACGGGAACCTAAGGCTGTTGAGCTGTTGCAAATAATGTTTTTGAGTGATTGGAAGCTGCTCTCGTGTGTCCTAGTCCAGGACCACGGTGTGCCCTTATCTAATAATCTGTGGAGAGGCTCCGCAATTGTAGCCTTGTGGGGAAGGAAGGCGTGATAAAAGTTTAATAGCCCCAAGAACACCTGGAGTTCTTGTTTGTTCTTGGGGCTGGGGGCTGTTTGGATGGCTTTGAGTTTTTCGTTGGTAGGATGGATGCCCTGGGCGTCTATCCTGTACCCCAGTGACTCCTATGGAGCACTTCTCCTTTTTTAGCTTAAGACCGGCTGTTCTGAGCCGGTCCAGAACAGCTGACAACCTGTCAGCTAGATTGGCTTCTGTTTCTCCGGTGATGAGTACATCGTCAAAATAGGGGCAGACCCCGGGAATCCCCTTCAAAGTTTTCTCCATTATGCTTTGGAATATTCCCGGGGCTGCCAAAATGCCAAAATGTAATCTTTTTACTTTGAAAGCCCTGTGGTGCGTGACGATCGTCTGCGCGTCTGCGGTTTCATTGGTTACAGGCAATTGCAAGTACGCCTGCATGAGATCCAGTTTCACGAAGATGGCGCCGGAGCAGATGGAGGCGAGGACGTCTCTCACCGCTGGAACAGGGTAAGTGTGGGGACTTAGCGCTAGGTTTAGGGTGGCCTTATAGTCAGCGCATAGTCTTATTTCCCCGTTAGGTTTAACGGGGGTTACTATAGGGGTCTCCCAGCTTCTCCCTTCTGTAGGTTCTAACACCCCCAGCTTCACGAGGTGTTCCAGCTCGTCCTCAATTTTCTTCTTGAGGGCGAATGGAACCCTCCTGGCCCTAATCCTGACAGGTTGGATGGTAGGGTTAAGGTTAAGGGAGATGGGTGGGCCTGTATATTTTCCAAACGAGCCGTTGAAGACGTCTGCATATTTGTTGCAGATGGCTTCGAGGCTTGCAGCCTGTACGGTATTTACGCCGGTGATGGCGATGTCCAAGGAGCTGAACCAGTTTAGCCCTATTAAGTTGGTGCGGTCTCCTTGGGTTATTAGTACTTCTAGGGGCCCCTTAAATTTTTTGTACTCGACCCATACTTGGGCTTTTCCCTTAAGCTGTATAGTTTTTTTTATAGTCTGCTAACTGTATGTGGGGGGTTTCTAAGGGAATTGTCCTTTTGCAGCGCCGGCAGATTTCCTTGTATGTTTTCCAGGAAATTAGGGATACTGCCGACCCGGAGTCGACCTCCATGTCGCAGGCGACTCCCTGAATTTTAGTCTTAATTTTTACTTTTGGGCTTAGACAATGCACCCCATCTACCACCTCCACTAAATTACCCCGGTTATTTTCCCTATTGGCTCGGAGGGTGCTCGTACCAGGGGGGTTAGCCTCCACTTCGTGCAAGTTGTTGTGGGGGCGGCTCCGGCAAACAGGCTTGATGTGGCCGGTCTTTCCACAATTGTGACACTTCGCGTTGCGGAATCGGCAGCTGGCCCGGGCATGGTTGCCCCCGCAGCTGGCACAGTTGGTGCGTTGGTCTCTTCGCGGTGGCAGGAGGCTTCTTGGTTTTTGTCAGTCAGTGGTGTCGTTTCTTCGGGTTTGTCGCCTCTCCATCTGGCGTTGTAGTGTGTCTCCGTCTGTTAGGTCTACGGATTCGTTGTCATCGCTGAGGGTCGCCTCTTCCTGGTATACGGTTCCGTGGTTTTCTGGCGTAGTCTGGGCTGATTTTTTTCTGTGGTTGTCCTCGTAAGCCATGATCTCTCTGGAGACCTCAGCTAGACTCATATCTGGCTTGGATATGATCTTTTTTTGGAGACATTCGTCTCTCAGCCCAATGACTACTTGGTCACAGATTCGGTCTTCCAAGTCCGGGAAACTGCAACTTCGGGCGGCGTGCCGGACTCCTGCGATGAAGTCGTTCGCAGCTTCATCCAGCCGCTGTTTCCGCTGGGCGAATTGTACCCGCCAGTATAGTTCGGAGCAGGCCGGCATACAGTGCTTGTTGAGCCGGTCGACGAGCTCAGCATATGGGACCTCGGCGATCGGCACAGGGCTGAACAGCCCCACGGCGGCATCGTAGACCGGGGGACCGCTTATGTAGAGGAGCGCGGCGGCCTTTGCTCTATCGTCAGTGATTTTACTGACTAAGATGAAGCCCTCGACCTGCCCCAGATGCGACTCCCAGCGCTCTGGATGGCGGGTGTCGAACTCCCTGATGCGTCCGAAATTTGCCATGCTGTCAGGGTCCGGTGGTCCGCTCCGCTGTGGAAGTTACAACTTCCAGTGACTTGCTCTGCCGGCCGGGAACTCTCTTCCCTGGCTGTGACTTCAGCTCGGTGGAGCGGATCCCACCTTCATCGCCAGTGAAGTAGCTGAATGACCACTCAGTGACAGCTGGCTCATTAACAAGGTTTATTTAGAACAAGGCAAGAAGGTACAGACGGGCTCGGCTTTTATAGCCGGCAGCCGGCCAGCCGGTCCAATCAGAGACCACTCCTTTTGTGCCGCGGTTCTCTTCTCCAATCGTCTCTGCTGCTTCTGACAGTTCTCTCCTCGTGGCTGGGCGGTTCCGCGTTGTTTTGACAGCCGCGAGCTGTCAACCAGGTTGCGCTTGCGCTCTGCTGGGGAATTTTGACAGCTGTCAAAATTCCCGCGTGTTCTTCTGTCAGATGGCTTTACCTCATAACTTTAACACGTTTAACATTAGTAATAACTTATTTACATATAATACAACTGACCCCACAAGATTGTTGTTGTGGGGAAATAGGAGGAGGAGGATATGTTTGCTGCCACGTTATTTGCAAAAACAATTAACGCAGGATATAAATAAATAAAATGAAAGAACAAACAAATGTAGAAAAGAAGAGTGAATGGATTTAGAGGAAGGGGAAACTGAGAAAGTATTTAGATGGAGTGGTTGATATTCTTAAAAAGAGAGGACTGAGAAATTTAAAGAACAAAGGCAATGTATGAAGTACTGTATAAATATAATGGAATTAAGGATACATTTCAAGTATCATTTCAAGTATCATACAGAAAGATATACTGTTAAATGTGGGATATATTAGATGTGGGTTAGGTTTCTTGGGGTTTTTTGCCTCTTATTTCTTGCCTTTATTTTGTTTGGTTCATTACTTCTTTCTCCTTTCCTTTAACATTCATAATGTTTGTTACCCTACAAAAGAATAGGATGATGGGTTTGCATGTATATAAGTTGGCACAGGAAATCTGGGGCCTAGATTCAGCAGAACTAAGTGTCTCTTTTGGAAAATTAAAGAGCTCCAGTCGAATATTTTTTTTTAAAAAAATCATTTGAAATTCTTGAAGATATCCAAATGAAGTTTGTCAGGATCTGTGTCCTCTAAGGGGTTTATTAACCCTGCTATTTTCATGCTATCAAAAACATGAAAAAAAACCTGCTGGGATTCTATGTTTTTTCCATTATCACCTATGGATAACCTTTTTTAAAATTAAATTTCAAATCTTGAAAGGGCTTGAATTGAATCAGTTTGCCCTCGAATCTTGAATTAAAAAGTTTATTTGAAGTATGCTGTCTTCAGTTTTAAGCCTTGAATACAAATCAAATCAGGACTGATTGCACAGGCCAACCAGTCTGTGCTTCTCAGTCTTCCCTCTTCCAGAATATTCAATGAGGTTCAATGCCTATTACAACAAGATGTTTCAGGCCTCCATTGGAAGGGAGGTAAAGAATAAGATTCAAGATTGCAATTTTCTTTAGCATCCTCATGTAATTTCTTCCTGAATCTCAGGGCTAACTGCCACATTCTTTGCCAGAGAGATGCAAGGGCAGGGATTTGTCTTCACTGCAACACTAAGTGTTTTATAGCCCTAGATCAGGGGTAGGCAACCTCCGCTCTTTTATGACTCCTGGACTTCAACTCCCAGAATTCCTGAGTCAGCTGACTCAGGAATTCTGGGAGTTGAAGTCCATGAGTCATAAAAGAGCGGAGGTTGCCTACCCCTGCCCTAGATAAATGGTCTCAAATATCAAATGTAAAATTTTATTTTTATTTTTATATAGAAAACCTTATGCTTTTAGCTTCTTTAAAGAGTAAGATGGCAAGAGTGGTTCCCATAAGTGTCAAGCACAGTAATGGGTCTCAGCTCTCTTTTTACAGATGATACTTGGATGAATTAAAAACATTGCTTTTGATATAACCCTAAAAAATTCTATAGAATATTAAAGTGCATGATGATCTACTGAGAAAACTCCAAACGTAAGGATATTTTTATCTATCTATCTATCTATCTATCTATCTATCTATCTATCTATCTATCTATCTATCTATCTATCATGATGGTTGCTAAATATCCAAACAAATTAATCTGTGAAAACAAGATCAACCATTAAGATTCGAAGATGGATAAACTGATTTAGAACAGTTAGTGAATAATGAAGTTATTGGCAAATATGTGAGAAACTACTGGCCATATTGAAGAAGTCTGCAACTCTCAATTTACAGCATGAAATGTTTCTCCTTCTTGTTGAACTAAATTCCCAAATTTCTGAATATTTTATTTCCAGCTTGAAGGGGTTTCATTTCAAAAGATTAGTTAATGAAACAATGAATTGCTTTTAGCTTTTTTACAACAGGTCAAGCCACTGGTTCACTTACTTCCACCTTGTCTACTAAAGCTGACAACAGGTTCAGGAAGAAGTTTTCTATCACCTGCTTTTTATTTCTTTTTTTTTAGTTGTAAATATCAGGGGACTTATCCATATAAATTTGGGACTGCGCCACTGAGCTTTGCACTTATTGTGTGCTCTGGAGATGTCTTTTGTGGCTTTTAGCCCTTTTGTAACTCAGCCAAAATAATGTGGGGGAAAACCCCCCTGCTAAAAACAGCTAAAGACTTCATACTGTTTCCACTTAGCACTGTGTGGGTTTCTGCCATCTCCCTCCTTTTCCAAAGTACTGATGGAATGCAGTTTTTTATTTCAAAAGTGCAACCAAATCATTTTAGACCACAGACTTAATGGGAATGAAAGGATCCTTCTCTACTTGGTGATCTATATTTCCCTCAGTCAAGTAACAATATTCTTTTCTTCCTAATATTTCATATTTTTATTTGCAGCTGTTTCTATGTTCATGATATATTATAGAAAAGGGTTTTTTTTTAAAAAAAGCATCATCTATATGTCCTTTATGAGAAAGACAGAAAAGCAAGAAAGATAGAGAGAATAATTGGGTATGTGCCATTTCATATTTAAACTCGTTCAAATAATAGCATCATCATTACAGATCTGTAAGATGATCAAGCATGATTGGAACAGCCTATAAGCCCAGTGAAGCTTTTTTTATGTAGGATGGATGGATGGATGGATGGATGGATGGACTGTCAGACAGAAACATAGATGTACACTATCAGTTCTTCCTCTCATAATGTAATAGGATGGGATGGGAATGAAATAAGCATTAACTCCACCTGGCTTGCTTAGGCTAATATCATCCAAACACGTTCCTGTCTCATGTTCTAGAGTGGGCACATAGGGCTTTTGTTCAGAGTTCTAGATCATATGCCTCCACTCCTCAACCTTCTTACTGTCCTATGTCCCTCTTGAGTTGTGGTATTTTTGACTTCCTACCAGAAAACTCCCTGTCAAAATTGTATCACTGGCTTTCTTTTCTTCCTCCATGAGTAAAAAAGTGTTGTAATTCTGTGTGACATGATACAGATAAGCCATTAATGAGGGAAAGAGAAGCTCAGAGTTATAGACAGCATCTATTTTTATCAGAACTGCAAATGATACATTTACAGAGCTATTTAATTATTTCTTGTCCTTTTCCATAAAGCCAGCTCATTTAAAACTGTATTCTTTTTCAAAGGTTAAAGACTCCAGTTTCCTATGTAGTAGTTAGTTAATTTTAATAGTTAGTTAATTTTAATAGATCCTGCTGTGAAGGACCCAGACTCTTCGTTTCCTTCCTTATTTAGCCATATTCTATTGACACCATGTCTTCCTTTTGATGGTGACATAATCCCTTCAACTTCCATTGCTTGAAGGTTGGCCATTACTAAGACACAATGGTATTTATCTGAAAGAGCTCTGCAATGCTATGTTTGTCCATCACTGTACTAGGCCAAAAATTAGTCTTTTGTTTAATTATTTTATATTATCATGAATAGCTTTGGCTAAAAAGGAAGAATTTATTTACTTATAATTTAGATTTAAATCATTTGTTCATTTATAATTGAGATGCCTGAAGCTTCCCAACAACATTGACTCTGGGTAGAGGACAATTAAAGTTGATCCATAACCAAAAACAGACAAATAAATATAATAGCAGAATAGCAGACAAACTCTGTACACCAACTTGGGTGGGGTGGAGTTTAAAGTTCTAAAGCCAGTGGTGGGGTTCAAATATGTGAACAACCAGTTCTTTGTGTGGATGCTGTTTCCGGAACTGGACCTGGGCAACAAAAAATTAGCTATCGATTCTGCCAGAGTGGTGCAAACTGGCTGAATCCCACCACTCTCTACAGCTTATATGTTGAAACTGTCTGAACTTTCAGGGGGCTGATCCTCCAGAGGCCAATCACTAAAACAGAGAAGGTGTGTTTCTTAGGCCCCATCAGATGACATTGCTTAACAGAAGAGAAAGAGGTATCTGCTTAATAGAGGTACCTGCTCTCATGGATCTTATGAAGTAGGCAAATGTTGGGAGAGAGATGGCTCCTCACTTAGCCAGGTCAGATGCCATTTAGTCTGGCACAAAGGACTTATACATGGTAACCAACACATGGAATTACAACGTTGGAAGATAAAACTCCTCTGGCATCCTGTTTTGGTTAGGTTGCAGTCAGGCCTAGCCATCTCCGATCAGCTAGAAAACCTCAAAATAACATTAAAAAGAAACCACTTAACCTTTCTCTGCCACCATTGACCCTTGAGTTCAAATTGATTAAGTGCACCTCTCCAGGAAGTCAGCCAACACTGGCAAAGAAACATATAACAGAGATCACTCATGATAAGAAAAATCTCTTGTCACAAGACTACATACACCCTGATGCCAGATCCTTCATAAATTTGACATTAATGAAGAGATTTACCCATATCCACAGGATTAGGAACAGACCTTCCACTCTTGAACTTCACACATCCAAAAAGCAGGGACACCTCAATCTAACATATTTCTTATCAAAGCCCATTGTTACTATAAGTAATATCACCCTCAGCTTTTTAACATCGTAGTCTACCTTCAATTTCTATGCTCCACATTAAACTGTCAAATAAAAACTACCTTTCTCTTCAAGCAATTGCCTAGCATGTTTATGTGTAATCCAGCTTGCATTTGAATGGAGAACATTTTTCTTCTAACAACACTCAAAAACTCACTGTTAACCAGTCTGTCTCTCTGTGTGTAGTTTTGGCGTAACATAGGTATACTGAGATGTGCCCATAATTACTTGTGCTACAAAACTATGGAATAGTGGCAGCATCGCACACCATAATAAGTGAATTGAAGAATTTGTCTTTATAATACAAATGGTCCTCAGCTTACAACCATCCATTTAGCAAATGTTCAAAGTTACGATGACAATGAAAAATGTAACCTATGACCATTACATTATCCCCATGGTCATGTGATCAACTTTCGGGCACTTGGCAACTGAATTAATGACAGTGGCAGCATCCCAGGATCATGTGGTCACCATTTGTGACCTTCTGAGCCACTTTCTAACAAACAAAGTCAATGGGGGGGGGAATGCCAGATTTGCTTAGTGACTACATGATTCCCTTAACAACTGCAGTAATTCAGTTAACAACTGTGTCAAGAAAGTCATAACATTGGATGTGAATCTCTTAACAATCACTTGGCTTAGCAATGGAAATTTTCATCCCATTTTGTGGTTGTAAAATGAGACCTAACTATAAATACAACAGCTTCTATATTCAGAATTTACCTGGCTTTCTAAGAAGCTTCTTGCTATGTTTGCACATATTTATTAGCCTTTTGAATTTTATCTTAGCATCTGCTTGTTTACCATGGTAGTAGCTTCAAGGAAAAGAGTTTATGTGTGCAAAGTAGGAAAATATTCTCATCTTTATATTCTCATCTTTAAAGCAGATCTGTTCCCAACAAAACACAACCTGAGGGAGGGGGAAACTTAAACATAAGTGATAAATTACTTAGCATCTTTTTGTTTCTACTCTAATGCTTGGAGTAGAGTAAATTATAATTGATATAATCTCCTTTGTTGTTCTTATATTGAATTTCTCCAATTCCCACTCCTCTCAATTCCTTGGTAGGTGAGAAATGTACCTTACCTTACCAAATTCTCCACATAAAACAATTTTGGGTACATTTTAGACCCTATTAATGAACACTCTTGTGACCTGATCTTGCACTGAAGAATCCTCATACACAACTCCCTTCTTTATATGGCCTGATTATAAATATTAGCAGAATGATATTTTCACCAGTAGTGATAAGCTGCGTTTTTGTTTTCTGAAGCTACATCAACTGTTGAAAATACTGTTGGAACTGGAAGATGAACATTTTTCAAGCAGTAAGGTATTCTTCAAGTACTATCTCTAAAACCAACTGAATTAAACACTTTTCTAATTACTACATAATAGAAACATATCTTAGAATTGAGCAATGTCTTTGAGTCTAAATTACATGGCATCAAATATTCTTTTTCTTTGATTCTTGGTTTCCTTCTCTTGATTTCTCTTCTTAATGTTTAATTTGCTAAGAGGGTGTGTTGGCAATGGCACATCGGAAGGTATATTGTGATGTCATTTACATAATTGGATCACTGCAACCAAGAAAATTAAACTGCAGAATGGGTAAATGAAGCGTATGAAGCTAAAGAAAAAGATAACTGCGGTACAAAAGTAGTAGTGTAATAACACAGAATTGTCATTCTTAACAAAGACAAATGCAAGGCAGGATAAGTAGTTTCTCCTGAATTTTGCTTTAATTTCATTTACAGATTAATGGTGTAATTAAATATATTATGCTATTTATTGCCACATAGAATTATAATCCACTAAGAGATGGCTTTGTATGTAATAATTATACTTAATAAAATTATTAATTTATTTCAGCTTTATTTCAAAGTGCAACATAGATAATGGAAACTTGAAATATAATACTTTTGAAATATATTGGTATTTTGCACAGGAAATTGTTGCCAGAGGATTATGGAGTGTTTTATCAAGCTTATTTCAGATGTGAGTAAGTCAAAGTAAAATTCAGAGTATTATCTTTATGCAATGAGAATGTGATAAATACCTCCTAGAACAGCCTAGAGAATGTTGAAAGCTTTGTGAAAATACATATTTTCATTTCAACCCAATACAGGAATATACACACAAACTCACACACATCAATCCCATTATCTCCATTATGTCAAAACTTTGCAAGTGATGAGTTGCTTTTCAATCTGCCATTGTTGTTTTTGCACATTTACGCAGGAATCTTGAACATCCTCCTTCGAGAGTAAATAAAATGTATTCTATGAATCTGATTTTATGAACTGCATTGTGACTCTTGTTTAATTAAAACTGCCACATTTTTACAACCCACACCCACCTTCTCAGAGGTGCCATAGACAATGCCTTTCCTATTATAAAGCTTTCAGGAATTTGAATGCATTCTGCTTTCTACATAAAATATACACGGACAAGGACTTCCTGCCCTTGTCATTTTCTCATCTTGTCACCTATGTTTTGTCTGAATAGGAGGAAAGCATGGCAATTACATGGCAATTACCAGGTTGGAGAGAACAGTTATTTCCTAACACAAGTTTCCTGTGAGAATAATATCAAGAGAATGGTTTCTTATGTAAAACTGAGGTAGGATGGTACCATGTTACAAAAGTTTCTTGAGCTATGAAAGTACTTGTTTTTTAACTAAATCAATTCATATGAAAACTCTGCTCAGCATTATATTCAGAAGCTGCAGGCAGTCCTGGGTTTCTTGCTCCCATGTAAACATTTGGAGAATACTGGTCAGCTAAAATTAGGATGAGTTTAATTGACATGCAATTTTTTGCATTCCAATTAAGCTGAACTGTTTGTATATGATTTTTTTCCTAGTTCAGATATAATTAAAGACACTGTCATGTCTTCCATTTTGTTAGTCATTTAGAGTGTTATTCATTGGTGGAAAGGCAAGATAGAAACTGAGATTGTCAACTTTCTTAGAGCAACATTCAAGGAAAACAGTCTATCTAATTATGGGTCATTTAGACAGTGGCGTAGCGTGGGGGGTGCAGGGGGGGCCGGCCGCACCGGGCGCAACATCTGGGGGGGCGCTCGCACTCGGGAGGGATGGAAGACGCACCGAAGCGCCCTTCGCGCGGCTGGAGTCCCGCGGGGGGGATCTGGGGCTGAGGCGCACTCGGGGAAGCAGCAACTCACAACCAGCTACTCTTGGGGGACGGAGGCACAAAGCCGGCCAGACAGGGCTCGGAGCCATCCCAGACCACAGCTGCACTTCCACCTTTCCCAGGGCGGCCCCCGCAGACGGAGCGCAGTGCAGGGCACCAGCATGCCCCACTGCCAGAGAAGCGCCCGCCAGTGCGGCCCCGACTCCATCACCCCACGGCAGGTGGCGGCGGCATAGCGGGGCTTGCAAAAAGTGGGGCGGTCGGCAGCAGCTGCTCCTGGCGCCGGGCAAGGGCAAGCAGGGCAAGGTTGCTCCTGCTCAAAAGCCAGAGTTCAGCAGCTGGCGAGGCGCTCACGCGGGGCTCTCCTGGGGCTGGCGGGCCAAACGGGGACTGGCCTCCCCCTCTCCGCGCTAGAGCGGCCCCCGCAGTGGCGGCCCGGCGCACGTGGCTGAGGGGGCGGCGGTGGCAGGAGGGGAGTCAGAGGAGCGAGCCGAGCTCTCCCGGGGCAGCAGGTGCGGGCTGGTGCGGCTCCAGGCTCAGCCGCAGCTCCGGCCAAGGGCTGCCAAGCTCACAGGGTGTCGTGCCGGCCCCCTCCCTCACTCCCCGTGCCCGGATGCGCCCCCGGTGGAAGCCCCGGCCAGCTGCGGTGCATGCCTGAGTGAGACGGGCAGCTGCGCTGGGGGGTCCCGCTCTCTTCCAGGCATCAGAGGTAAGAAAGGGACAGCGGCGCCCCCAGCCACCCCCCCACCGGCTCCGATGCGGAGGCTCCGCTGCGCCGCCCGCCTCCTGGCACGGCCTCGGGTCCCGGCGCTTCTGCCGCACATGAGGGAGGGGATGCCGGACCTTCCCCCTTTTCCCGGGGGAGGCGTGGGTGGGGGGTGCGGCGGATGCCCAGGATGCGGGGCTCCCTGCGGCAGACTTGAGTGCTAAAATCCACGGGTTAGGGGGCACAAATCACTTGCCTTGCCCCGGGTGCTGACAACCCACGCTACGCCACTGCATTTAGATAACATTGATTATTCACTACCATTGACCAGGATGGCTGGGTTGACAGAATTTGGATTTCAACCACTTAAATTATTTAATTCCTGGTTTTGATAGATTGATTATGGAGTACCAAGTAATTGTCATCTCTTAGCAACCACACAAATACATTCAGCTCTCTGGTGGGAGCTAATTATATCAGTCCTTGTTACTAAATCAGTGGATACCAAGTGCCTTAATCATGGTATGGGAATGACTCAGAACTGTCCTAGATACACCAGTCCCTTTAGAGTTTAGAGTTATATTAGCAATGAAGGAATTGTTTAAGCACAAGGAGTACCATTCAAGACACTCCAGAAAATAATTAGTCCTTTATAAAAAAAACCCATGAATTTCAATTTGTTTTGGAAAAGATTGTGCAACTAACAAGTCAATTTATATTGATTATACCAGTTATAGGTAAGCAGACAACTGACCTGCAGTAAAAAGTTCTTCCAGGGCCATCAATGCATTTCCCTCCATTGAAGCAGAGGGATGAGTTCAGCAGTGGTTCAGTGCAAATGTCAATATCCACCTCACAAAATTCACCTCCGTATCCACTCAAGCAAATGCACTTGAATGCATTGACCAGATCTTGACAAGAGCCCCCATTAAGGCAAGGGGATGATTCACATTCCTGATGAGATAAATGATAATAAATTGATCTCAGAGCTTTGAAGCATTATATGGCTTTGTGGGAACAGATCCCTTTTCTATCTGGCACCAAGAATTCAATTCTTCATGAGTAAATTGTTTTGCATTTAAATCTATGTCTTTGAATTAAGCCACTGTTCTCATGTCAATAAGTGTAGACTTAAGTATATGTAGGTTATCGATTTTTATAGTAACACATGACAAGAATGGAAGATTAATCCCTAGAAATCTAACCCGCTTCCATTTTTAACAATGAAAAAATGGTTAAGTAACTTTCACATTGATGTCAGGATGAACAAATTTACCATGGCTGATTTATATAGTTTTATTTATTTAAGCTTTTCGAAGATTTTAGAAAGTTATAAATACAAAGGAAGGAAAAAAAATCTATAGAAAGATTTTTAAGTAATGTTTTCCCCTTGCCTTTTTTTCCCACCACTACCGTATTTTCCGGCGTATAAGACGACTGGGCGTATAAGACGACCCCCTACATTTCCTGTTAAATTATAGGGTTTGGGCTATACTCGCCGTATAAGACTACCCCTCTTCCAACGCACACCAAATAAAAATTAAAAAACATCAGATTTGATTTTAATATGGTAATTTTAATTCAAATGCTTATGACATGCAGGTACTTAGTAGGAAAACTGTCACTTATAAACATAAGGCTGTTTGTCATCAAACATGTAAACATAAAACAGTGCAAGTGGATTAAACTTCTCCTAATTCACTCTAAAGCTTTCCCTGTGCAGAGCCTTAAGTAACACCAGCTGCCTGCAATTAGTGCAGGTTCGCATCCCACCAGGCTCAAGGTTGACTCAGCCTTCCATCCTTCCAAGGTAGGTAAAATGAGGACCTAAATTGTTGGGGGCAATAAGCTGACTTTGTAATAATGCTGCTTGGGGGGGGGCGAAAGCCCTAATAAGCAGGCATATACATAGAATGAAGGCTATTGCTAAGCACATTGATTTGTGCTTTAAATTGTAAGCCGCCCTGAGTCTCCGGAGAAGGGCGGGATATAAATGGGATAAAAAAAAAAGACCAAATGGGAGATCCGCTCCAGGTTTTCCAGCCAGCCTGCCCAGTTCCTGAGTCAAATGTGTCCTTAGAGCTAAGCAGCTGCTCTGACTGCTGCATTCCCCACCTGCCTTTCAAGTTGGGATAGACTACAGCTGCTCTTCAACCTTAGAAGGAAAGACACCTAGATCCCAGCCTGTAAAAAATCACAGACTGCAGCTTCTTCTCCAATTGGTCCCGCTTTCCCTGTGCAGACAAAATGGGAGATCCGCTCCAGGTTTTCCAGCCAGCCCTGTCCCTAAAGTTTCAGCACCCAGCGTATAAGACGACCCCTGACTTTTGAGAAGATTTTCATGGGTTAAAAAGTCGTCTTATACGCTAACCTAAATATTTGCACTTTTATTCTGAATACCAAGAGTTATTGCTAATATCTGTTTAAGACATTTTGTCTATTTGTCTATTTTGTCTAATAACTCTTTTCCTAGAAAACATGTAACAAATATGTAAGTTTCACATGCTGTGTGATATATAGTATATAAAGAAGCCATTCCTGCTTAATTTGGTTAAACTTCTGTTATGGAGATATATACAGGCAATTTTGCTATTACTGAACACACTCAAGTTTTAATCTGTTCATTGCATCATTGACAGGATTTTTATTTTCCAACTTTGGGCCAACTTTGTCCTTGTAAACTGTCAGTATGTAACTTATGTAACTTAGCAAACTGATATTTTGCATTTATATTTTCTGGAATTACACCTAACAGAAATATTTGTGGTCTTAGCTCACATTTTGTTTTTAGAATTTTCTGAATATATTGATTATTCTTCCTCGTAGGTTTGAGTTTTGTAATTCTCTCATGCAATAAAATGTTCCTTCTCTGTTGTGGCATTTGCAATATTTATTGTTATATGATTTATTGTTATATTGTTATATATCTTGGTAATTGTTTATGGCATTACAAAACAGTTGTAAAGCAGTTTATACTAATTATCCCTTAAATTGCAGATTGCAGTAAACATTATTGATTTTTTTCCATTACTTTCCTTATTGTTCTACTGTGATTCTTTTTTGAAGTTCTGCTTTCAATTTACTATACAATTATTCATTTTTTATTGTTTTCATCAATTGTCTTATTGAGCTCTTTGTTTGCATAATAGTTAATATTACATCAACTGCCTAGTATTTCATCTTGTATGCCTTGACATTTTTTTATCATATTGGCTGGCACCCTAATGTACAAATTTAGAGGAATAACTATTGGAAACATTGCTAAGAACAATGAGTTCAATTAAAGAGACACAAACAACTTTAAAAAATGTAGAAGATGCATACATAACTTTGATTTACAAAGAAGGAAATGGTTCAAAGAAACTTCAGTCACACAGAACAATTTTTCTACTCAATGTTGACTATAAGATATTCACTATATTAGCTGAATGTCTAAGGAATTGTGTTTCTGAAATAATACATGCAGATCAAACAAGTTACATTCCCAAAAGGAAGATAAAACACAACAGCAGATTTATAATAAGTGCATTATAATATATCAATGATAAGAAAAAGAATGTGGCAGTAATGTTCCTAAATTCAAAAAGAGCCTTTAATAATTTGGAGTAGCCTTTCTTGTTAAAAGCTTTAAACAAATTCAGTTCAGGATACGAATGTAAAACTTGGGTGGAGGATATATATTTGTGGCACAGCAAGGACTACAGTAAATGGAACACTCTCCACAAGTTTTCCAATAAGTTAAGATGCAAGTCAGGGGTGTCTACTCTCTGCTTCAGTATTTGTAATCACTTTAGAAGTGAAACAAATATTTGGGATCAAAACTGTAATATATTTAGTTTTGCAGATAATCAAAAAATCCATGAAAATTCACACTAATTGTTATGCCCATTTCTCTGTTATTATACATATTTTCCTTAATGTGTACATTTTACAAGCAATTTTTGGGACTTCTGTGCATTCTGGTATTTCCTTTAAATAGGTATTTTTCTTAATGCAATTTTACCTATATACACATTTGTTTTATTTTTTTTAAAAGGGAGGGGGTGTAGAATGCAACACAGAGTTAAGAACAGTGAAGACTTTGGTGCACATGTGTGGATGACATCTGCAATTGAGAAAAATGCCATCTATAAAGGCATTCAGTTTTTGTTTATACTGCTTACGTATTGCTTCTGGTGTGCAGTTTGCAATCCACCATTAACAATGCATTCACAACACCTGTAGAGAGTTTTGTTTTTAGAGAATAATGAGAAGTACTTCTCTCCATTAAGGCATCTGTGCATGTTCAGGTACAATGAAATTTTCCTCAACATTGAACAATGTTCTGTTCTAGATAAGACTTCTTTAACAACAGAACATCTATTTCTTCTATATTAAGCTTCACCTGCTTAGACTTTCTTCACTTTCATATATCTATACAGACTTGGGCATTTTATGGCCCCTAGGCTACATCTGACCCCTGGGTGGTCCCTGTTAGGAGGTGGAGCATTGGTGGCAGGGGGAAGAGTGCTGGCAGCATTGGGGGTAGAGGGTGGGGTGGTAGCAGCAGTGCAGGTGAGATCAGGGGCTGGGGGGCTGGGGGGGTGGCATTGGCACTCCACAAACTCTCAGTTTCTCATGTGGCCCCTTGGGAAAATTAATTGCCCACCCTTGATCTATGCCCAACTTTTATTATTATTATCAACTATTTATTGATTTATTAATCATAGCTGCCCATCTCATAAGTGATTTTGGGTGCCACGCCTCAATTGTATGAAACAACAAATATCTAAAAATAATCATTATAAAAATATAAAAAATCATTATCAAAAATGAAAATATTCTCCAAAATTTAAAATCTTGGATATAGTTCATTTTGGCCCTATTTAAGGTTTTAGATGGAAATGTGAAGTACTTTGTAAAGTTCTTCACTGTAGGAAATGTAAGAGGGGCCAATTAGTGATAGTGATTTATACCGCCATTAATCTTATATTAATTAGGAATAAAGTGAGAGTTGGATCCAGTTTTGGATTTTTTGTTTGAGGATATAACTGTGTTACATTTACTGGTAGTTCCTATCTATTCACCATAACTGAGCCATTACTGTTGTTAGTCACTGTGGTTGTAAGATGAGGCACTCACATGAGTGGAAGTAATTTTATGACAATTTTTGCAGCAGTTGTTAAGCAAACCCATTCATTAGAATAGAATAGAATAGAATAGAATAGAATAGAATAGAATAGAATAGAATAGAATAGAACAGAACAGAACAGAACAGAACAGAACAGAACAGAACAGAACAGAACAGAACAGAATAGAATAGAATAGAATAGAATAGAATAGAATAGAATAGAATAGAATAGAATAACAGAGTTGGAAGGGAAAACCTATACCATTTCAGACAAATGATTGTCCAATCTCTTCTTAAAAACTTCCAGTGTTGGAGGATTTCCTTGTGACACAGGAGTTAGTTTTACTTAAAAGTATGCAGTTATTTTTACTGAAATGCAAATGAATCCAAAAGGGACTATATGAAAATAATGTGCTTTCTTTCTCAGAATTTCAACTGGGAAATGTAGGGTGATTTATTACAAAACATTATATAAAGTAATTGAATTATACATCCCATGGGAAGGCTGGGGTACTTCGCATACTATTAAAAATAAAACTCAACTCTAATGTCTGCACTAAATTAATTAAAATACTTGATGAAGCCTACTAAGTCAATTTTGTTTTTTTTAAAATCAGTCTTTCTTTTGAAACAGCAATTTCCAATTAGTGTCATTCTATTTTTATGAACTTAAAAAAATACTTCATTTCTTTTTTTCCTACTCATTTTCCTCTAGCTTGTTAGCCCTTTAAACTATTCTTATAGTTTTCTTCCCTTTATATTCTATATTTGAAATTTAAAGGGAGCAAATCACCCTGAGTTAATCATTCACTAAAAAAAAAATCATTCCAATCATTGGGAAGTATTAGAATGATAAATACAGCTAGGCATAAAGACACACACTCAATATAGGAGCAGAATACAAACTGTTTGATAGTTAATTTCAAATGAAGGAGGGTTACGTTTGGGAAAAAAAATCTCATTTCAGATTTCTAAATACCTCTTGACACTTCCCACTGATTTCCTAAGTTACTAGTAAAGAGGAAGTGTACTAAAGTCATTGTGTAAACAAACCTATTCCTGTCCTTAGGTGATCAAGGTAGCCATAATCCTGTTAGCGTAGCTGCACGTATTCCCCTGCAACTGTCTTATGCAAACTGTCTTCTGATAAGAATGTGTAAAATTTAACCTTATAAGGAACAAAGTACAAGCAAGTAATAGGGGGGTATAAATATGTCTGTTCGTACACCCCTCGGGGTTCAGACCCTTTGCTTTGTTTAAGCCCTCTGAACCTGCACAATAAACCTTTCCTCTCCTGAAGAGCTGGCGTGAGTCTCTTCTTTCTACAACAGTTTCATGGTGACCACGAAGGAACAACATAGCGAGGCGATGTTTCGCTGAGGGCAGCCCGACCCTTCAGACCCAACGAGAGGCCACTCCTGAAACATTCTCCAGGTGCCACAGGGGAAAGCACCTCCAGGACACAGCAGTGACACCTCTATGGGGCCGAAGGTGCAGATGGCTAGTCCAAGATCCCTTGAGGGAAGGGAAGGAGGTCTGAATGCAAATCCTGGCCAGGAAGGGGAGAGGATGAGTGTGAAGATGCCTCAGGCGAGTATATGTTAAAGCAGTAAAGTACGTATCTCACTTGAAGATAGAAGAGGGGGACTGATCACCCTCGTGGACTCGGGACATCAATCCTAAAGTAGTTCGTGTTAGGCTGTGTGGGAGGTTAAGCCATTGCAGTTCCTATCGGTGACCGCTGGAACGTCTGGGACCGTAGGTCAGTGGCAGTGTTCTTTGAATGGGGGGGCAAAGCAGTGTTCCCAGCACACGTCTGGAATGCATGTTGAAAGGCTTTGATGAATATTTCAATCACACACAGTATATAGACCAATGGTGGAATGCAGTAGCAGAGAAGGCAGATGACTTATTGCAATGTCAGGCTGAGATGGTTTGCCTCTGTATTGCCAGATCTAAGGGAAAGAAGCTAGGGGTTGTGTCAAAGAGATTTAAGGATGTGAAAATATCTGAAACTGAGGTGTCTGATACCAAGAAAGAGGTGCTGGTCGAGGAAGAGGAAGTAATTTTTAGACCCCCTCCTTATGTGCCACGTCCTCCCCTGCTGCCTCAACTGTTAGCAGCAGGAGCTGCTGCAACACCAAGTGAAGCGCAGCCAGCAGTAAGAAAGAAGCAGAGGAGAAAGGAGCCCACGGCTCCTAAGGAAGAGCAGGATCCTTCTGTGGCTGGGAAGCGTGAGATAGGTGATGATGATGATGATGATGAAGAGGAAGGATTAGCTGCTGGGGTAGATGTATTGGTAGGAGTAATGACAAGGTCAGCCACAGCTAAAGCAGCGACTGCTAAGTGAGGATTCTTAGCCCCCTTAAGGCAGACAGACTAGCAAGTTATAAATCAACAGGGTCAGGTGGAGTTCTGACCTATGTTTCAATATGTCCCATTCACAACCATGGATCTCCTGAACTGGAAGCAGCATTATGGTCCTATGACCACTAAGCCAACAGAAATGGCGAAACTGTTCCAGACCATCATGCAAACCCACAACCCCACATGGCAGAATGTACAGCAGTTGTTGAATACACTATTAAGTTTGGAGGAAAAGGAGAAGTGGAGAGCCGCGGTTAGGAAGTGTGTTAGGGACAGATAACGTACCGTGCAGGATATACAGGCAGAGTTACTGATAAGGGCACCAGAGCAGGATCCAGGTTGGGACATTAGGGATGCAGCGCAAATGACATTGTTGCGGAATATCAGAATTTAACAGTAGAGGCACTTTGGAAACCAGGAAAAACCCCAGTCTAAGCCGCCTTTGGTAACGCAGGGAGCAGATGAAAGCCCGGAGAGTTTTTTGCAACGGTTGATTGAGGCTTATGAGCTGTATACACAGATAGATCCGAGACATGAAGACAATGTACGAATGTTAAATGAGAGATTCATAGCACAAAGTTATGGTGATATTAGGAAGAAGTTGCAGAGGTTGGAAGGAGCTCTGGGAAAGAATACCAGTGAATTGCTGGAGGTGGCAAGCAAAGTGTATGTTAATAGAGACAAAGTAGAGAAGAAAGAGAGGGAAGCACGAATGCAGAGGAAAACAGAATTGCTGGCGGTAGCTTTACAAGGGAAAACACTGCTGGGGCCAAATCAATGTGCGTATTGTAGGGAAGAAGGTCATTGGCAGAGGGAATGTCCGAAATGAGGGACGAGAGGACGAGGCTGGAGAGGAAGGATAGGTCTTAGAAGATGAAGGTCTATAATCTATAGTCCCTTTGCTTTGTTTAAGCCCTCTGAACCTGCACAATAAACCTTTCCTTTCCTGAAAAGCTGGCGTGAGTCTCTTCTTTCTACAACACTAGAAAATGACATTTATTGCTAAATAACCAAATATTAGTTATAGTACGTGGGTTAATCTCAAATGAGACATGCTTAAATCCTAGAAGGAAGACAGGTAATATACTTACATTGACACTGAGATGTCTTAAAGAGGCTTCACTTAACTTGAGGACATTGACTAAGCTCCTGAATTTTAGAGCAAGAATAACATTTGAAGCATGCAGACTCCATTTTGGCACTAAGTTTTCCCCTTTCCTTGCTGGTCTTGAAATCCTTGATACCCTCCAGTATTGTACTAGAGAGTCCCTGTCCAACAAGGCACCCTGAAGGATTGAGGTGAGAGTGTGACAGAGCCAGCATCAACTTCCCTCCGCCCTGTGTGTTCCCACAGAGAGGGCCTCCTCAGGGTGCCACCGGTCAGAGAATGTCGTCTGGTGGCCCCCAGGGGGAGGTCCTTCTCTGTGGGCACCCCAGATTTATGGAATCGGTTGCCGGTCGAGCTCCGGATGGCGCCCGACCTTCGCTCCTTCCGACGCGATCTGAAGACGCACTTATTCGAACAAGCCGGCCTGGCCTGATGGGGGGATGGGTTTGGGATTTTATTGTTGTTTTTTAATATATGTATTTACTGTTTTAGTTTGGGCATTGTATTTAATTCTTTTTTAACTTTTGTATTTTTGTATTTTTATATACTTGCCCTGTTCACCACCCTGAGTCCTTCGGGAGAAGGGCGGTATATAAATAAAATTATTATTATTATTATTATTATCCTCCCTTTCTATATGGAGTATTGCTGTTACCGTTTTCATTTTAAAATAAGATGGAGAACCTGTGGCCTTCAGATGCAATCTGACTCACAGGCCCTGTCTCAATTTTTTCCCAATTCCAGATCTATCAGTGTAAAAGATACACATACAAGCTGAGTGTAAGTCCCCTAAAAAAACATGAACTATAGAAATGGTTTGGATAAATAAAGTTTCAAATAATCCAGGCAGACTACCGAATTGTGAGATATCAGGTATCATTAGGTATCAGTTCCCCCAAAAAAATACTTGGCAACTTTAAGATGTGTGGACTTGCAACTCCCATAATTCCCCAGCCAGCATACTGACTTAGGAATTCTGGGAGTTGAAGTCTATACACGTTAAAAGTTGCCAGGTCTGAAAAACACCTATTTCATATTACATATCTACCTGCATACATGTAAAAACTCTTTTGAAAATGGCATCTTTTCCCATTTTTCTTACATTGAGTTTCTCAGGAAATACACACATTAATATAGTTGTGCTAATAGAACAGAAGGAATCAGCATCTGTTCCTTAATGAATTAAGTTACAAGCTCTGCAGAAAATGCAATGTCTCTTTTAGAACAAATGAGAAAAGGAAATCCAATAAGTCAGATTCCCTAAAGAAAAAATCACAAATGTTAATTACAATGGGACACATTTCTGAAGAAGAACACAGCTGCCAGAATGGAAGAGTTTGGGCAGAAGACTCTCATTCCAGGGGTGAACGGGGAAAAGTGAAGTCCTTCAGCATTCCTGGCTCCTCCCTAGCCAATCATAGATGTGAAGGATTAGACCCACAGGACCAGGGTGCATATTTATTATGCATTATGCATTTTTATTCCTCTCTGAAGATGTAATCCCAGAACAGTAGACAGCAAAAAATAATTACAGTGAAAAGTTAAAGCACACACACACACACACACACACACACACACACACACAAAAAATACACTGAAAAGCACAAAATGAAAAAAGGAACATAAAGCAGTTACCAAGATTAAGAATCATTTTTAATGTAGAAATATGATTTTCCTTAGTCACTTTGGCTGGGTTTTCCCCCTGCAATGTCAAAACCCAAAACCCACATAATGGCTTAACTCAATGTCCATTATCTGAATGGGGTTGTAGAGTATTGAGTCAAGATACAAATCCAGAAAAGGACCAGAAAATAAACCATGGTATGATGCCAGACACTCTTTTATAGGGAGAAAAAAATGTCCAACATTTTTTTGAGAAAGAAGGCTCAACATTAGCAGAAATAGAAATAGTAAGCCAATCACTATGTTGCAAACTTGGCCATTATTTTGCACCCACCACTATACCTAGCATTATTCTGAGGCAAAATGGTGTGTGAGAGGCAGTTGCTATACATATACATACAATAGTGAATACTCATACAACACAGATACAGACATATATCACATGTTATAATACTGTCATGATGGTGGATTTTTTTAAAGTAGATATCTTTTATTTCATATCTCAAAAAGATTGTCAGAAAAGTGCCTTTTGAGATACTTTAGTGAACTTTAAAAAGCAGCCCCCTTGGATCTATCATCCCAAGGCACTCCAGAAACTGTTTAGAGTGCAAGAACTAAGAAATATAAATTATTTTCTATGTTCATTCCCCTTTCCAGTGAAACAATACTGTAAATCTTTTGCCACAGTTAAATTCCCTGTGCAATATTCTGGCTTTTAATATTGAGCAGAGGAACTGAATGTGCCGACCTTATAAGATGAAGGACATTTAAATCTGACACTATAGTTAGCACTGAATACTGCTTGCCTGCTTATATAGCAGTGGAATTGAACATAAAGGTAATGCTAGGTTTTTGGTTTTTTTTAAAAAAACCACCTTGCTTTCAGAGCCTTTTATGTCCTGAACTTGTCATATGCACAGCGTCATTCATAAATGGAACTCAAACTCTTAATGAATTGATAATATGAGCTACCAAACATCAAAAGAAATAGACCTTCACATGGCAAAAAGTATGGATCATCCTAGAATACTAACAGGAGATAGTAAATAATTGTTTGAATGGCAATTTAAACTCCTCTTGTACTATTGAGACATCTTATACAACTAATACTTCTAATATGAAATCCTTTCTAGAGCAAATGTATTACATATTTAATCAATTAAAGTTTTAATAAAACATTAAAACTATCTGAGAATGAGACTAGCAGGCTGATATCTACAAAACAGAAATGGAGCAAATGGATTTGCTCCACTGATACTTTTATTTTAAACAATGGGTTGTCTACATTGTAGCTTTTTTGTTTGCATGTTTTTATGCATGCATCTGTCTTTCTGTCTGTCTCATTTCTAGAACCCCTTGACTCCAGAACCATTCTGGGCAGCTTGCAAGTTGGGAAAAAAAAGAGGAAACTCACAAAATCAGAAAAAAAAATAATAGTCACCAAAAGGGAACAATAAAAAAAACTATCTCCTTTTTATAATGGGGTCTGGCAGACAGACACCTAACCCAACCCCCAAGACCAAGCTTTCATGGCATGTTTAAAGGCATGCAGGATAGCAGCATTTTGAATTTCTCAGGTGGCTGCTGCTTAGGTCCTGCTGAGTTATACTGTTTAGTCAATGGAACCCAGAACACGACAGTTCTATTTGATTGCACAGAATGGGCAGAAATCATGAGAGATGATCCCTCAGGTAAGTAGGCTCTATGCCATGTAGAATACTATAAAGGATAACTGCATTTTGAATCGCACCGGGAAACTTAGTGGTAACCAATACAATTTGCAGAACAGAGATGTTATATGAATATAACAAGACCTGCCCATAACTGCTCATGCCACCCCATTTTCCACAAATGACAATGACTCTGGGTAGGTTACATTAAAGCCAACAGAAATAAATCAACAATCCAGATAATAAATGACCAACTAATTCAACTAATAAAAAAAGTAAAATCCACTTAACCAGCAGAAACTGCTTAACCTCCCCATCCATATGCCTGGGGAGTAGCCAGGTTTTTAATGACTTATGGAAGGCTGACAGGTCAAGGCCATTCCTATCTCCAGAGGGATGCTGTTCCGCAGGGCAGCCACCACAATATATAGCAGCACTCCTGATTCCACATGTCATCTCCCAAGTGGCCTTCCATAGCCAAAAGGGACAGGATCTAGCAAACAGGTGGTCAGAGAAACAGTGCCAAGTATTCTGTCCATTTTCTTATGAGACACCAAATCAAACAATATCAGTGAACTGAGCAAAATCAGGCCTTCATCACCTTGTTCTGAATAATTCAAGCAGTCCAACTCTGAACCACTTTATTCACCAATGTCTAGAGTATTTTTTCTCATTGTCCACTAGATTATAGTATGCTATGCTCCATTCTTCCATAAAAAAGAATTTGTGACCTGAAAAAAAGCCACTGGATCTTCAGTCCAGAGGAGATTTGTACAAATGGAATGATGAGTAAGACGAATCTTTGCAGCCTGAAGGCTCTTTACTTCTTCATAGATTTCAGGGATTTTCTGGAACAATGCCAGAAGAGGTTGAGCGGCCTTCAGGAGAATAGAGATTGCTGAATTTGACCAGACTGTTATGGATCATGGAAATATTACAGATTGCCAGCTCCCATTAACTTTCTTGTGGTTCAAGAGCAGCAAACTTTATTTTTATTCCACTCAAAGGTGCAAACTTGTGAGTTCTGGACCACAGTGTTGGACAACAAGTAGCAGTCTTGTAGTTCATGCAAAGTTTCCTTATGCTTATTTTGGAAAGACAAAAAGCTCCAAATTAGACCTTTAAAATGCAATATAGTTTGAATTCCAGCATATTTCACCTTTATCCCAAAATGTATGGGTTTTACTAAATCTCATATGTTTGACAGTCCTCTGTTTTAAAAAGAATACTTACATTAACATCAAGTTCACATCTTGAGTTGGTCCATCCAGGATCACAGCTGCATCGATATCCATCTATGAGATCGACGCATCTGAAAAAGAAAGTACAGTTCTATGTACAATCCAAAGTAATCTTCGTCTTTGAGATGAAATACCAAGCATATTATTTTGCTATATCTGTAACATCTTAGATTAATTCTGATATGTTTCTGATTTCTGAGATAATGATCTATTATTCATACAAGTTTCTGTTGAAAACCCTTCCTGAAGTATTTTCACTTGCATACACATTGGCCTCTGCTCCGCAAAACCAACCGACTAACCAACCAAAACCTATTTCAACCTGCTAGAATGAAAAGAGTGGAAAACCAATGTTAAGTATATTAACATCTAATTTCAATCAGTTATTGAAAATTACTGTATGTCATTACATTGAAATGTAAGAAGCAATAAGATAATGTATCAACATATTGCACTAGCTTAAACTGGCACCATCTGTTATTCATTTAGCTGTGCCTGTGCTTTGATTCTATGGAATAATATAATTAGAAACATCTGCAACAATCTTTCTTGACATTAAATTTTCAACATTGCTAGCCCTTTTTTAAAAGAACAGGGTAACCAAAATTTAAAAAAAATGCAAAGAATCACCTTCCATGAACACAAGGTGTTGAGGAACACTCATCAGTATTTGTTTCACATTTTATGCCAGTAAAACCACGTTGACAATAACACTTGTAATAGTTGATGTGATCAACACAGGTTCCATTGTTGAGGCAAGGTGCTGAGACACACTCATCTATATCCACTTCGCACTGCTTACCTGAAACACAAATTTATAAAAGGAGAAGTGAAGTTTCTTTGTGTCCTGTTTTGAGTCTTTCAGAGAGGACTGGTTCTTTATTTTTTTAAATCCTTTTGTATGCTTAATCATTTAAAAGAGCCTAAATACAGGCCTGCAATCTACTTTACAGTTAAGTTACAATATACACAATAGTTCTTTTTTCCTTAAAGAAGCTCAAAGTTCTTTGAATGCGATAGGTGCAACTGAAAATATGAGAAATTATTATTTGTTATATTATTTTCACTTAACAAGAAGCTTTCCCTAGTTATCTTATCAAAAGAGCACAAGCACAAACAGAAAGTAACTCCAGTGTATGTGTGTATGCGTGTGTTGTGCTTAGCTCCTAGGTTAAAACACAAGTAAAATTGAAAGGAGCTTCCACTAGAAATTTAAGATAGTGTTCAACTATCTTACATATTTTTAATTTCACAATAGCCTTAGAAGGTCAATCTAAAAAACAGGACTGCAGTTGTCCAGAGACTTCATTGGCTGCAATGACATGTGAATTGGGTGTCAAATTTCAAGAAATATGAGATCCAAAACAAATATAACAGTAATTCACACCAAATGAAATACAGATTTGGAATTTGGTTAGTGTCTCCATATTTTCCTCTAATTTTGTGTTTGAATTTCATTTGTAAATTTCCTTACATAATTTTGAACACTTAATTATTTTTATGAAACTGTATATGATAAGTGGTGTAGTATCTTGCTGTAAGTAATGTTTAGTTTTAGCAGCTCTATCATTCTAACATCACAGCACTTGCAAGAAAACTAGGTTTCTCAAGGGAAATGCTCAAAATAGGAAATATTTTTGCTCTGAGCTTGGAACAAAAAAGATCCATTTAAAAGCTATATTTTAATAGTTTACATCAGCTTGTTCCATCTAAGGACATTTTTTTAACAAATTGAATATTTTATTCCAGTCTTCAGATCAAACTTTCTCACTTGAAGCAGTCCATTTTGAAAAGAGAATAAAAGTTTTAAGATAGAATGTCTTAGGTGTTTTTAGAACATTAACTCTAAAAACACTGCTGTTCAGAATGGCTTTCTTCTGCAATTGGAGTAAAACAACAACTTTTGTTGTGATCTCACAATAAAACTTCCCAAACACAGAACTTTTGCATTATGTGTGAGATGCTCAAAATGGCAAAACAGCCTGAATCCAAAATATGTTGCACATTTCCCCAATTTTTAGGATTCAGTTTGCAAAAAGAGAGTGGAAGGATGATCCTCATATCGCTTCAGGTATGGAGGACAACTTTCTTCTGTGGAAAGCTTTTATTCATATTCTATGAATTCATATTTCAAGGCCATATTGAATGGCCTTCCTGCTGTAGCAAGACAGTTGAACAGATGATGAAAATAGAAATAGAAGGAGCAGAGCTCAGTTCAGAGATTACAAATGTAGATAATGTCTTATGTAAGCTGACATAACTTCAAAGGTTATAACAGATTTTCCAGAATTATTATGAGACAGAAGACAAGAGAACCAGCCAGCAATGACAGAAAAAATAAAATGAAATCAGAATACTAAGCGGGGGAGAAAAGAAAGACTATGATGTAACAGCCAGTGGTGGGATTCAGCCAGTTTACAACGGTTCAGCAGAACCGGTAGCTAAATTTGGCTGCATTCGTAGAACCAGCTAGCTTCCAGAAGTCCAGTCTAGGCCTCCCAGGCTAGAATGGCCCACCAGAAGTGCATGGATGCCACTTGCAGAAATCCATTCTAGGCCTCGGAGGATTGGAGGAGGCCACCCAGTCCTAGAACAACCACCGGAAGTGTGTGGATGCAACTTCCGGAAGTCTGTTCTAGGCCTCGGAGGCCCAGGCCTGCATTGAATAAGAGAACCGGCTGTTCAGCTATTTGAATTCCACCACTGGTAACAGCTATAGGACAAGAAATAAACTAAACATTAGAAATTGGCCATTAATTGGAAAAAGATTTTGGGGTAAGACCAAGAAGATATAAGTCCACTTTTCTACTTGCCCACAACCGTCAATGGGTGACAATGGGATGGTCTGCAGCAGAGAATGACTTATGTCACAAGCTTTTTCTTGGACAATAAAATGAGATGATAGCCCTTGTATACTAATGTTGAGTTTTAGAAAGATAGATGAGACATAAAATGAAAAATTGAATAAAGGTATTTAACTAATTGATGAATGGGAAGGAGAACAGCCTGTATCTCATGAAGGGTGGTTTAAGTGGTGCAGATACTCTTGGCAGCCACAGACTCCTAATCTTGTCAGTCAGACAAAATAAGGCAACATGAAGCCAGAAATGGTCTTTATAGATAATAAAGAACTTCATTTAAGGAAGGCAGGGAAAAACCCTGAAGGATGGAAAGAAAGGTGGGTAAGAGGAAGACAGCTTTAAAATAGCCCAATTTCCTACCTTTAGTAACTTCTGTTCCTAGTCTATACTTTGAAAGTGAAAGTGAAAACCTTTGAAGTGGAGCCATTTGGGCAAATCCAGATACCTGAACATGTCCTATCATACTTTTTATTCTGGGTGGAGGAGAATCTCCTGTATGATTTGGAGTGGCTTCAGGGAAGACAATATCCATTTTTCTTCCTTCTGCTATGGTTAAGAGAAAGAAGGAATTCCTAAAGATGTTTCATTGCCTCATTGCTGAATCAAATCAGCTAACATTTCACTGATTCACTATACGTACATGGGTTTGAACCTGATTATGGAAGCTACATCTGTAGGCACTCCTGGGTGTTATAAAACTATTTTCCCCTGCTAGCTGGCAACAAGGGAGTGCACATATGTAAAACAAATTCCTGCAAGACAGTTTCTTGATCAGTTATAGTAAAGAAGAAGTGATAAAAATGCCATTAGTATACAAGTAAAACAAAAGAGCTTGTGATTCACCCATTCACTCCCCAAAGACTTGCTTCTCCATAATGTCATACTTGCCAAGAATGGAATTACAAAGAAAATTTTGAGCACATATTTGCACCTTAGCTATCCCACGACATTAGATTCCTAGATTAAAAATAACAATATTAGCTACAGTATAGTTCTAAGGGTAACTTCATGTGAACTCTATATCATTCCACAATGACATTTTCTTGACAGCAATGTAACCCTGCAAAGTGTATGAGTAGTCTTTTCATTTTGGTGAGAACTCTTGCCTTTTGCCACCTTCTACTTTGATTTTCACAAACTTTATCTAGAACATGTATCCCTGCTTTAAACAATATAGACACTACATGTAAACCTCCCATTGGCCTTGTGTAGGATGGTGGGGAATATTAAGAAGCAGAATAAGAGTCTTATATCAATGCAGATTTATTTATTATTTATCAATAATAAAGTTATGCCACTCATCTTGTCTTTACTACTTTTTTTATAAATAACAAGGCAGCGAACATACCTAATACTCATTCCTCTCATTATTTTCCTCATACCAACACCTCTGTTAGATGGGTTGGGTTGAGAGAGTGATTGGCCCAAAGACACCCAACTGGCTTTCAGGCCTAAGGGATGACTGGAACTCATGACCTCCCAGTTTCTAGCCTGATCCTTTGAACATGGGATACATTTTATCAATGGCAAGAAAAATGAGGTAGAGAGAAAGGAGTTTAACATGTATTAGTAAGCTAAATATTGGAACCCAGACAACATGTTGCTGATAAAATATTAAGGATTTGTGATTATAAAAAAATAATAAAATATGGTTATTAACAGTAAGAAATAAAAATGAAGGTTGATTGACTACCATCTGCTTTTTGAGGGAGTGAGAAATAGAACTGGCGGTAAAGTGAAAGTACTCTATTTTAGTGAGATGAAAATGACACTCTCCAGTCACATACAGTTTCCGGTGTATAAGACTATTTTTAACCCATGAAAATCTTCTCAAAGGTCAGGGGTCGTCTTATACACCTGGTGCTGAAAATTTAGGGACAGGGCTGGCTGGAAAACCTGGAGCGGATCTCCCATTTAGTCTCCGCAGGGAAAGCAGGACCAATTGGAGAAGAAGCTGCAGTTTGTGATTTTTTACAGGCTGGGGTCTGGGCGTCTTTCTTTCTAAAGTTGAAGAGCAGCTATAGTATATCCCAACTTGAAAGGCAGGTGGGGAAGGCAGCAGCCGGAGCAGCGGCTTAGCTGTAAGGACACATTTGACTCAGGAACTGGGCGGGCTGGCTGGAAAACCTGGAGCGGATCTCCCATTTGGTCTTTTTTTTAAAAAAAAAAAAATCCCATTCATATCCTGCCCTTCTCCGAAGACTCAGGGTGGCTTACAATTTAAAGCACAAATCAATGTGCTTAGCAATAGCCTTCATTCTGTGTATATGCCTGTTTATTAGGGCTTTCACCCCCCCCAAGCAGCATTATTACAAAGTCAGCTTATTGCCCCCAACAATCTGGGTCCTCATTTTACCTACCTTGGAAGGATGGAAAGCTGAGTCAACCTTGAGCCTGGTGGGATGCGAACCTGCACTAATTGCAGGCAGCTGGTTTTACGTAAGGCTCTGCGCAGTGAAAGCTTTAGAGTGAATTAGGAAAAGTGAAAAAAGTGAATTAGGAAAATAGGGAACGGTTGCTGGAATTGGGTATGTGTAGTTTAACGAAGAGAAGGGTGAGGGGTGACATGATAGCAGTGACCCAATATCTCAGGGGCTGCCACAAAGCAGAGGGAGCCAAGCTATTCTCCAAAGCACCTGAAAACAGGACAAGAAGCAATGGATGGAAACTAGTCAAGGAGAGAAGCAACCTAGAACTAAGGAGAAACTTCCTGACAGTTAGAACAATTAACCAGTGGAACAACCTGCCTCCAGAAGTGGTGAATGCTCCAACACTGGAAGTTTTTAAGAAGAGACTGGACAGCCATTTGTCTGAAATGGTATAGGGTTTCCTGCCTTAGCAGGGGGTTGGACTAGATGACCTCCAAGGTCCCCTCCAACTTCTTCTTCTTCTTCTTCTTCTTCTTCTTCTTCTTCTTCTTCTTCTTCTTCTTCTTCTTATTATTATTATTATTATTATTATTATTATTATTATTATTATTATTATTATTATTATTGTTTAATCCACTTGCACTGTTTTATGTTTACATGTTTGATGACAAACAGCCTTATGTTTATAAGTGACAGTTTTCCTACTAAGCACCTGCTTGTCATAAGCATTTGAATTAAAATTACCATATTAAAATAAAATCTGATGTTTTTTTAATTTTTATTTGGTGTGCGTTGGAAGAGGGGTAGTCTTATACGGCGAGTATAGCCCAAACCCTATAATTTAACAGGAAATGTAGGGGGTCGTCTTATACGCCCAGTCGTCTTATACGCTGGAAAATACAGTATTTCTGCTGGCCTCAGTAAGTCTAGACAATTACACTTGCAGAAATAAGCTCACAGATTTGAATTAATTCTACAACTAATAAAGAGCAGCATGTTCAAGAACTTTGGCTTTGCTGTCTTAAGTGCTAAAGTTCCCTTTATAAGGGAGAAGAGGCAAGCTTACAAGAACCCCTCACTGGACAAGAATGTTGTTAGTTGCAAAGTCATGTCCAAACCATCGTGACCCCATGGACAACATGCCTCCAGGCCTTCCTGTCCTCTACAATCATCTGGAGTTCATTTAAGCTCATGCCTACTGCTTCAGTGATTCCATCCAGCCAGTTCGTTCTCTGTCGTCCCCTTCTTCTATTGCCCTCAACCTTTCCCAGCATTAGGCTCTTCTCCAGTGAGTCCTTCCTTCTCATTAGGTGGCCAAAGCATTTGAGTTTAAACTTCAGGATCTGGCCTTCTAAAGAGCAGTCAGGGTTGATCTCCTCTAGGACTGAGTCGTTTGATTGCCTTGCAGTCCAAGGGACTCACAGGAGTCTTCTCCAGCACCATAGTTCAAAGGCCTCAATTCTTTCGCACTCAGCCGTTCTTATGGTCCAACTTTCACAGCCATACATTGCAACTGGGAAAACCATGCCCTTGACTATATGCACTTTTGTTGACAGGGTGATGTCTCTGCTTTTTAGTATGCTGTCTAGATTTGCCATAGCTTTCCTCCCAAGGAGCAAGCGTCTTTTAATTTCTTGGCTGCATTCCCATCTGCAGTGATCTTGGAGCCCAGGAAAATAAAATCTGTCACTACCTCCATTTCTTCCCCATCTATTTGCCAGGAATTGAGAGGGTTGGATGCCATGATCTTGGTTATCTTAATGTTGAGTTTCAAGCCCACTTTTGCACTTCCCTTCTTCACCCGCATCAAAAGGCTCTTTAGTTCCTCTTTCTGCCATTAGAGTGGTATCATCTGCATATCTTAGGTTGTTAATATTTCTCCCGGCAATCTTAATTCCAGCTTTGGATTCATCTAGCCCTGCCTTTCTCATGATGTGCTCTGCATATAAGTTAAATAGGCAGGGTGATAGTATACAGCCTTGCCAGACTCCTTTCCCAATTTTGAACCAATCAGTGGTTCTGTGTCCAGTTCTCACTGTTGCTTCTTAACCCGCATATAGGTTTCCCAAGAGACAAATAAGATGGTCTGGTACTCCCATCTCTTTAAGAACTTGCCACAATTTGTTATGATCCACCCAATCAAAGGCTTTAGCATAGTCAATGAAGCAGAAGTAGATGTTTTTCTGGAACTCCCTAGCTTTCTCCATGATCCAGCGTATGTTGGCAATTTGATCTCTAGTTCCTCTGCCTCTTCGAAATCCTGCCTGTACTTCTGGTAGTTCTCGATCCACATACTGCTGAAGTCTAGCTTGTAGGATTTTAAGCATGACTTTACTAGCTTGAGAAATGAGAGCAATGGTGCGATAGTTTGAACATTCTTTGGCACTGCCTTTCTTGGGAATTAGAATGTAAACTGATCTTTTCCAATCCTGTGGCCACTGTTGAGTTTTCCAAATTTGCTGGCAAATTGAGTGTAGCACTTTTACTGCATCGTCTTTTAAGATTTTGAATAGCTCAGCTGGAATACTGTCACCTCCACTAGCTTTGTTGTTGCTCAGACTTCCTAATGCCCATTTCAGTTCACATTCAAGGATGTCTGGCTTGAGGTCAGTGACCACCCAATCGTGGTTATCTGGGATGTTAAGCTTGTTCTTGTATAGTTCTTCTGTGTAGTTTTGCTACCTCTTCTTAATCTCTTCTGCCTCTGTTAGGCCCCTGCCATTTTGGTCCTTTATCATGCCCATTTTTGCATGAAACATTCCTTTCATCCCTCCAATTTTCTTGAAGAGATTTCTGGTCCTCCCTATTCTATTGTTTTCTTCTATTTCTTTGCACTGTTCATTTAAGAAGGCATTCTTATCTCTTCTACCTATTCTGTGGAATTCTGCATTTAATTGGGTGTATCTTTCTCTTTCTCCCTTGTCTTTTGCTTCCTTTCTTTCCTCAGCTATTTGCAAACCTTCCTCAGACAGCCATTTTGCTTTCTTGCATTTCTTTTCCTTTGGGATGGTTTTAGTTGCTACCTCTTGTACAATGTTGTGAACATACATCTATAATTCTTCAGGCATTCTATCATATCTAATTCCTTAAATCTATTTGTCACCTCTACTGTGTATTCATCAGGGATATGATTTAGTTCATATCTGAGTGGCCTAGTGCTTTTCCCTATTTTCTTCAATCTAAGCCTAAACTTTGCAATGAGAAGCTCATGGTCTGAGCCACAGTTAGTTCCTGGTCTTGTTTTTACTGACTGTATAGAGCTTATCCATCTTTGGCTGCAGAGCACATAGTCAATCTAATTTCTGTGTTGACTATTTGGTAATGTCCATGTGTAGAGCCATCTCTTGGGTTGTTGGAAAAGAGTGTTTGCTATGACCATCATATTCTCTTGAGAAAATTCTGTCAGCCTGTGCCCTGCTTCATTTTGTAATCCAAGGCCAACCTTGCCTGTTATTCTGGTTATCTTTTGGTTTCCTACTTTAGCATTCCAATCCCCCATGATGATAAGGGCATCATTTTTTGGTGTTAGTTCTATAAGGTGTTGTAGGGCTTCATAGAACTGGTCAATTTCACTGTTCCCCAGTAGCATATTGGACACCTTCCAACCTGAGGGGCTCATCTTTCAGCGTCATCTGTTTTTGCCTTTTTACTGTCCATGGGGTTTTCATGGCAAAGATACTGGAGTGGGCTGCCATTTCCTTCTTCAGTGGATCACATTTTCTCTCTGCTATGACCTGTCCATCTTGGGTGTCCCTGCATGGCATAGCTCATAGCTTCATTAAATTATGCAAGCCCCTTCACCACAACAAGGCAGTAATCCATAAAGGGGACAGGAATAAATGCCCTAATTAAGGAAAACATGAATGTACCTGATTAGACTCCTCACATGCATTGCTCTCTTATTATCTGAACTTGCAGAGACATTGAACTTTCCATTCCCATTAACTGAGCTAATGGAGCATTTAGTATAGAAGGGGGAGGCCTGTCTTGGGTGAGCTGAAGGTGCTGAGTTCAAATCAAGTTACGTATATGCTCTTGCTAATAATGATATCTGTAGCACTATTAATCATTGTCACATTGAGTCCTGGCTTACATTATCTAACTATTTGAAATGTCAAAGGTTGGACTGACCAGCTCACAAATAGTCCTTTGGAAACTACTGAACAAGAACTTTGATGGCTGAATATGTTTAAGAAGATATCCTTATGGTGATGTTCATGAGGAGGAGAAGGAGGAGGGGGGGAGGAGGATGACAACATGATAGCAGGAAGGATCAGATTCAAGTTGGCCTGGTCATACATTGTACAGGAATTAATTGACATTTCTTTGAGATGAAAACCTTAACTTGAAAGAATGGCAAGTTATGTTCTAGCAAAGAATATAACTTTGGCAGTCAGGAAATTCTGCTGGATAAGTTCAATGAGTTATTATGTTTCCATAGTTCAGTTGCTTTTTTACTTCATTTTTCTCTGGCAATCAAGCTGCAGTGTATCCAGCCAACTCATGAGTGGGCAATGTTCCATCTAAATAGATTGGAACAATATAATCATCCAGGTACTACTTCAATCAGCCAGGTTTTTATACATTGGATGGGATGTGGGCATTGAAAATCAGTGCTAATACAATATACTGTATGTTTTGGAGTGCATTTTAAAGAAATTTCTACTGCGTATACAACCTGGAACACCTTTACACAGCTACTGGATCCGAAAGCTAAAAGGGTTTCTGTGAGAGAAGGTTTGAGACCTCCCATCTTTCATCTGACAGGTTCAGCTATGCTTCTACATTTGTGAAAAGCAGCTTAGGTTAAGGCATATACTAATACAGCCCTAATAATTTTCAAGGGGTTAGGGTTAGGGTTAATAGGAAAGTCCCTGGTAATACAATTCCATTTTTTTTCTGCTACAGCTATGGATTGTGTTATTTGTATTTTCCCTTCCCTTCATTTATTACAGTGTTAGCTTTCCCTTTAAATATCGACCCTTATCTTATCTTGACTCCTGTCATGCAGTGACCAGTTATTTCTAAGGAAAAAAAAATGCAGTATTGGTCTTGTTTCTTGAGAAGTAACCCTACTTTCTGGCTTGGTTCTTTACCCAGCTTACTGCAGTGTGGTCTTGCTTCACCTTCTTACTTTACTTGTACCATTTCTTTCAGTCCAACATGCAACTTTTTTTTAAGCAACAAATTTACCTTAATCTATTCTGTAAATTCTACTTTTGCATTTATTTACAGAAATTATTTTTATACTTTTTGTATGTTACTGGAAATATCTAGTTCTAGTCTAAAAGCATTCAGAAATGCCTTAAGACCAGTGGTAGGATTCAAATATGTGAACAACCGGTTCTCTGTGTGGATGCTGCTTCCAGAAGTCCATTCTGGGCCTGGGCAACAAAAAATTAGCTACTGGTTCTGCCGAACTGGTGCGAGCTGGCTGAATCCCACCACTGGGTTAGACTAGATTTAAAAAGTTTACACTAAGTTGACCTCTTTAGCAACAGAACTGCAGCATTTTGCTATTACTAAGAATGACTGTTTTCCTTTTCCATCTGCATTATTGTTCCCTTCCACACAGAGCAAAAGCTGGGCTAATCGGATAAAGATTGTAAGTTTTGCCCATACAGCCAGGCAAACAACAAATAAACTCAGATTTGAGCTATCAAACTGATGCTAGAAATTCCTAAGATGGAAGAACAGTCCAGGTCTTCAGAAATTTATTTTGTCTAATCCTCTTCCTGGACGTCCCATTCCTGGATGTAAAATTAATTTACTTATATACCAACCACATTTGATTAAAAAAAAAACAGTGCTCCTTATATTCTTTCAGAAAACAGCAACAGCGTTAGGATGCAGAAGCAGCACTGAAGCTATTCCATCTCAGTGGTGCCTTTGGTCTTTAAATCCCTTCACTTGTAAGGCCCTTATTCTTAAATGTCTAGAAAAAATCTCCTGGGGGAGCTTTGGAAGTGACAATCAATACTGTCAGTAAGTTGTCACAATACCTGAAGTAAATTTGTATTTACGGGAAGGAAGCCAGCTTTAAGGAAAGCTGAAGTGGTGGGGAAAAGCACTTCGACAATATAGTTAAGATACGGGTTTAACACATTTGACCTTTGGTCATTTGAGAAACTCTGAATTTACAGGGTTGCTATTAATCTTGAACTCTAAGGAACCTACACTAACAAGAAATGACTTCTATTAAATCTGGTATACCACAAAGCAGAAACAGTTTTGTGAGATAATGCACCAGACTTTGGGGAGCAAAGTTTGTTTTATAGCAGCTGAGCAATGACTGAGAAAAAAAAAAGAGAAAAGTCTATATGTTAAGCAATGCAAAATGGAACAGCTTGCCTTCCCATTGACGTAAATATCACTTTCTTTATTTGAGGATGAAGGACAAGACTTGTTGCTTTTTTAAAAAGTATGCAATTTCTGTAACAAAATAACTTTATTAAGTATTTCAAACAGAAAAGGAGATGTCACGTTTGGCATGCTCGCCTCTTCCAGTATCTATGTCATCCAACTGTTCTCTGCTTAACTTCAGCCACCTAACAAAAATGTTTATATTCTACCAAGTTTTTGAATTTGCTTTAGAGGTTGTAATAATTATGCATCAACTGTCAGTCAGCTGCTCTGTTATCCACATGTTGCCATATTTTTCCCCCCTAAACATTCTAATTAGGAAGTGACATATTCTCCTCCTTCTCTCTTTTATAATTGGAATGCTTTGTGTTAAGGGTTTACTTTTGACTCCAAAAGTATGATTATAAAAGCTAAATCAAAAGATTTTGAAAGAGTAAAAACACAGAAGATCTAAAATATTTCACCTACCAAGTTCTGATCTACTTTGGTGAGTAGGATGTTTCTCATGGGACTACAAAGATATATGTAAGAAAGAAGCAAGTGAAGTTCAAATCACAAAACATATATTAATGAATACACACTCCACACAGTATAGTTATTGTTCAGTCCCTAAGTCATGTCCAACTACCCGTGACCCCATGGTCCACATGTCAAACCCCCCATCCTTCATTGTCTCCTAGAGTTTGCTTAAATTCATGCCATTGCTTTGGTGACATTATCTAACCATCTCATCCACTGCCGTCCCCTTCCCCTTTTGCCTTCAATCTCTCCTAACATTAGGGTCTTCTTTTTATCTTCTCTTTAGGTGGCTAAAGTATTTGAGCTTCAGCTTCAGTATCTGTCCTTCCTAAGGACAATCAGAGTTGATTTCCTTTAGGATTGACTGATTTGATCTCCTTACAGTCCAAGAGATTCTCAACAGTTTTATCCAACACCATAATTCAAAGGCATCAATTATTTGGCATGCAGCCTTTCTTATGGACCAATTCTCACAGCCATACTGGAAAACCATAGCTTTGACCATACAGACCTTTGTTGGCAAGGTGATATTTCTGCTTTTTTAATATGCTGTCTAGGTTTGCCATAGTTTTTTCTCCCAAGGAGCAGGTGTCTTTTAATTGCATGGTTGCAGTCACCATCTGCGGTGATCTTGGAGACCAAGTAAATAAAATCTGTTACTTCCATTTCTTCCCCTTCTATTTGCCAGGCAATGATGGGGTTGGATGCCATGATCTTAGGGTTTTTTGATGTTGAATTTCAAGCCAACTGTCAAGCACTGGGGAAATCAGGAGATCCAGGCAGTTCAACTAAGTACCAAGATTTATTCCAAGCTTAAGTTCTCTACAAGAATGTGAACTGCTAATGGTCCAAACAAATTGGCAGTAGATAAGAGACACAGGAAGCCAGGGTGGGCTGGACTTAGATGTCTTGTGGGTGCAAAGAACTCATGACTGATGACACATTTGATCTCCCCCTCAGGCACAGCCTGGTCACCTCTTACATCATCTTTTACACTCTCCTCTTTCACCCTCATCAAGAGGGTCTTTAGTTCTTGTTCCCTTCTGCCATTAGATCACACACACACACACACACACACACACACACACAATGATATAAAATCCTCGAACTCTGGGATAATAGTTTTACTATTTGTTGTTTAAAAGCAGTAAAACAATAAAACCAACCATTTATGAAACCTAAAAATCGACTGTCTTAGCTTTCGCTGGTCCACTGCCAGCATCGTCAGAGTAAGCGTTAGGGGGTGGGGAAATGTGGAAAAGGAGATGCAGGACAATTAGAGCAACTATGGCTAATTAGAACAGGTTGGCCCATCACACAATCAATGGGTAGAGCATGAAGTAAGTAAACTCCCTATCCCCTAATGCTTACTCTGACGATGCTGGCAGTCGACCAGCGAAAGCTAAGATAGTCGATTCTGCAGTCCAGTAATATAGATACATACTACATGAACTATTAGATAAATGAATGAAAAGGTGATGTATAAAGCTGAGCATTTCCCAACAGTTAAAAAGAAACTACTTTTATATGTATAGTTTTTAAAATTAATATTGTTAAATATAATAATCAAATCTAGTCACACTGATTTTCTAGATGGCAACATATTGTGAACACCTATTTTCATTTCTTGAGAGGGTTTGGCTCAACAGTCTGAAAACCTGCATGTCATTTCTTTCATTCTTGACCCTGCTACTGATAAGTTTCTTGTCAATGACAAAAATATTAAGAAAAGCCAGCAACTATTTTCAGCAAAAAATAACATCTTCACCTTTGCGGTTCTGTTTCTGAACATGACTGAGCATGAGAAATACAAGTCCTGAACTAAAATAATATAACATAGCATCAGTAGCCAAGGTAGCATAAGCAAGAAATAAAGTCTGATCATAAAAATATAAGAGCAGCTACTCTGAATATGGTATGGTTAAGGTATGTCTCACCTACAATTTTGATCCTGATAATATCTAAAAACACTATGGGATAATCATAAGCAGTGCATGAATCAAATAGCATCCTTGACTATTTTTTATTATTTTATCCCTCCTTTATTACTTGATAAAGTAATAAAGGCAGTGAACATAGCTAATACTCCTTCCAATTTTCCCCACAACATCCCTGTGAGGTGGGTTGGGCTGAGAGAGAGTGACTGGCTCCCACATAATGTTAAAGTAAGGTTTACATGACTGTGATTTGCTGAATTGTATTCCTTCTATTTGGCAAATAGTCATCCACATCAAGACTGTTAAAGTACCTATTTTTATTCATTAATTTAATTCATTATTTGGGGCCATCCAAATATTAAGCAACTTAAGAAGGCTGATAGATGGCTACATTTGCACATAATACTCCAAGCAGACAAATCACTTTATGTCTTAGCATGCTATGTGGATAACTTCCATCTCTCTTCCTTAGAACAACTACAATTAGAGTCTGTCTTTACCTCAACAGATGTGACTGGCGATAAAAATAGCCTGTCATTGCTGCTAACATTGGATCTTCTTGCTTTGACAACAGATGGAAATGCAGTTATTTTACTCTATTGCTTTTAGAGTTAGTTGATGCTGGGAGGGGGAATAGGAATGAGAGTCCAGCTAGACATAACAATAATAACTCAGCCGTGGGAACCCAAGGTCATTGGGCCCAGAGTTGATAGAGTTTTGGCGGGCTGGAGAGCTGGGGAGAAAGCCCGCACTTCAAGTTAATTGGGGAATGTGATTTATGACTGTTTATTGGAGGAGGGAATTGTGCTTTGATACTTTGTATCCAGGGGAGGGAATTTAGTTTTTGGTTTTGACTATGTAGTGCCTATATTTTGTTTCTCAAATAAAAGATTCTTTAAGGTAAAAAATGCCTCAAAGTTCTTTTGAAGAGTTTCATCTGTCAGAACCATGACAGCCATTTTGTTTGTTCTTGCCTGATCAGTTTTCAGGAATTGAGAGCTCCATAGCCTTCTTCTCACCATCTGCTGTATGGTTAAGGTTTCCAACTATGTTGCAAAGAAACAACAACCATGGCTATTTTTTCCCTTGCTTCTTGGAAGACTGGAACTGGAAACTGTTATTTGTGTAAATATGCCAGTAATTCAAAACCTACTAGTAGTAGCTGCCAAGAGCATTAACTTCTCTGTGTCTACTGTACCAAACAGACTGGTATTGCTGTTCCAGGCTGTGTGGTGTCTCTTTAACAAAAGGCCCTTTAGGGTTAAACACTCCTTTGTGTAACTGGATTCTTGATTTTCTTACTAACAGGCCCCAGTATGTGCGAGCTGGGACAAATATTTCTAACACCATTTTCTTGAGCACAGGTTCTCCTCAGGCCTGTGTCCTAAGTCCGCTGCTGTTCACCCTGTTTACCCATGACTATTGTGCTAGGTTTGCCACCAACCATATTGTGAAGTTTGTGGATGATACAACAGTAGTGAGCCTTATTACAGATGACAATGAAGGTGCTTACTGCAAGGAGGTTGAATGTTTGGTGAACTGGTGTAAGGAAAACAGCCTAGTTTTAAACATTGGAAAAACCAAAGAGATCATTGTTGACTTCAGAAAAGGCAGGCACAGCCACACTCCTCTGTCCATTAATGGTTCACCTGTAGAGATGGTTACCACCATCAAATTCCTGGGTGTGCAGTTAACAAGTAGGCTGGCTTGGTTGCTAAACAGCGAGACACTGGTGAAGTAGGCACAGCAGCACCTGCATTTTCTGCATCCCATGAGAAAAGCATATCTTCCATCCCTGTCCTTAACACTTTCTACAGAGGGACGATCAAGAGCATCCTGTAATACAGCATCACAGTCTGGATTGTAAGCAACACTGCTTCAGACAGGAAGGTGGTACAGAGAGTGGTGAGGATGGCTGAAAAGATCATTGGCAGTTTCCTCCCTTCCATCCAGGACATAGCATATAAGTGTTGCTTGATCAGGGTCTGCAAGATTGTCTGGGACACTATGCATCCTCTTCATGACCTGTTTTCTTTGTTACCTTCATGGTAACAAAGGCTTCATGAGGCTCCATGGTATCCGAAGCAGAACATCCAGATTCAGTCACAGTTTTGTTCCATACAGTATTAACCTTGTGAACTCTAAAGCTTCCTCCTTCTGTTATGTACTCAAAATAGTCTCTTTCTGTCTGTCTCTGTCTCTGACTCTGTCTCTGTCTCTGTCTCTCTCTCTCTCTCTCTCTCTCTCTCTCTCTCTCTCTGTTGGAAAGATGAAGCTGAAATTTTTGGTGGTGTACTATGAACAATTTGCATTGTTCATTCTAGACAGAGTTTTGGAAGGCCATATGGTTCTTATTTCAGTTTGTTACATTTTAAAGATGTAAACTCAGCAACTACTTGTCTGGTTTGGGATACTTTGGCTTGGATATATTGGGGATGTGGAGCTATGAAGGCATAGAACTGGCCTAATAGTTGAAGTAAAGTGATAAAGCCTACTTGTAGGAGGGGTGCTCCCCATTTCCTAAAAAAGGCAGAAAACCTTCACTAAAGAAATTCTCTTTTGAAGAGAGAGAAAATTGAAGACCAATGGTGCAATGTATTGGGCTTTGATTTACCAAGTGTATCACGTGAGTTTAACTGCTGGAAGGTTGCTTAAGCAGGGAGCTAGCTAACAGCTCCCAGCTCCTCAGACAACCCATCTCCAGTGCTGCCATTGGCTGCTTCTAGGGCAGCAATAGGTTGCTTTTTAAACCTACTGGTCACCACCTAGAGGCCCCGGTACAAATAGCTGCATTCGCAGCCCTGTTCGCCAATTCGATTCCTGCAAGCAAATGAAGAATGTTTCTGACTGAACTCACTTGCCTCGTCTCTTAGATCAAGCACAGAACCCAGTACACAACAACTGGTATGAACCTTTTACTTGTTAAGAACTTCAGGAGAAGGTCTTTGATGATGGCTCCACTGTCAGATGCTCATCTTTCTGGCATGGGGGAAGGAGTCTTCTTCTGCACTGTGCCCACCCTATGGCACATATTTCCTTGGGTGTTGCTTTGGGCCTCCACTCTCTCTATTTATTAAATATGCAGCACCTCTCTCTTTAACCAGGTTTTTGATTTTTACACGTTTTCAGTACTATACTCATTTTATTGTTGATTTTAATCTTTTCTTTCTTTCTTTCTTTCTTTCTTTCTTTCTTTCTTTCTTTCTTTCTTTCTTTCTTTCTTTCTTTCTTCCTTCCTTCCTTCCTTCCTTCCTTCCTTCCTTCCTTCCTTCCTTCCTTCCTTCCTTCCTTTCTTTCTTTCTTTCTTTCTTTCTTTCTTTCTTTCTTTCTTTCTTTCTTTCTTTCTTTCTCTTTGCTTACCAGTCCAGAAAGGTAAGGTATGTATTAAACAAACAAGCACCCATAAGTAGAAATTTTATACCTTCCCTTGGTGGTATGAAACAGCCTATAAGTATACAGTATATGGAATATTATACATTTATACGAGCATCAACTTCACAAACTAAGGAAAGAGATTAGGAAAAGAGCTTGATGAAATTAGTTAATGAATACAGATGGCAAGAACCTTCTTTACTGCAGAGTTAGCAAAGGAAGCACATGTGATTCTCCCCTCCACCCTACTGCAGGGCAGCAAACTGAAGCACAAAGTTGTGCCAGCTGATTACAATGCCATTTGGTCTGCTGTGCTCATTAAAGTTAGAACTGGTAGAATAACACAGGCATTAGGGTGGGTAATTGGCTTAGAATGAAAAATGCTCCAAGAGATATTTAATTGGAATTCTTTCATTTTACAGACACCTCTGTGAAAAGAAGCAAAGCACTGTACAGTATATCAAAGTCAGCAAGAGAAAACAATGGGAATTTATTCAAGTCAATACTTATCTAAATCAATAGTCAGCAAGCCTTACTGGGAAGCTTATTTCTGCTGCATAATTATGTGAAAGGTGATGTAAGATCAGGCTGAAAGAAATTTCAGAAATCTTAGGAAATGCTTTCCAGGAAAGCTGGGCTTCTTCCTTACTTTTAACCCTATATTTTTCTGTGACTTCTCTGAAATTAAGAGAACAGCGTTTAAACACTCTTCAATTCTTTTCCTTGCTGGGTGTCTTTTATCTTTCTCTTAATAGCAAGAGAAGTTTTATCTGAAAAAAAAACCCCTATTATTTATTTATTTGTTTGTTTATTTTTACAAATACAATTAAGATTTTCTCTCTAGCCAGGCTTCCCCTACTCAACCAGTCATTATTGTCTTTAACCACTTTTGTTGTTAACCTCATTCTTTTCATCCCCTCAACTCAGACTAAAGGACCAAAACTAAAAGAAAGACAATACCTTTCCTGGTTCTGTTATTTGGGAAACACAAAGGAAGCTTAAGTCTAACTTATGGTGCTAAAAAGTAGAGGCTTCAAAAGAATGTGACCAGATTACCAACCATCTAAAACACAATTTGTCATAAAAATATTTTAAAATAACATTGTACATTGTGTATTTGCCTATGTGCATGCTTGTATTTAAATAATTTTAAAAAAAACCACTACGGTTTGCAAATGCCTGAGGCTCTGACTCCGCTGTTTTTAGGTTCAATTCTCAGAAGATTCAGTTTAAGACTCTATTAAATACAGTACACTTCAATCAAATATTTTTTTATCAATTCTCATGATCTTCTTCAGGCCACAGAACCTCTTAGGATTTTGCTTTAAAAAAACATTCAAAATTAATGTTCTGCAAAATAGCAGCTATAGGAGGTTGGTTGGTTGGTTTTTGCAGGAGAGCAAAAACTCTCTGGATATGGATGTCTCTGACTGGGTTCAAATTTTAGTTTTTGTTTTTGTTTTGCCATTCATCTCTTATGGAACCCTATCAAGTTCACATAGAATCCTAAGGTTACCCAGAATTCAATTTGAAAAGCACAGACCATTGTCCAAAAACCAAGACATCAACATCAACATCAACTTACAAAGCCCTACATGGCATGGGTCCGGATTACCTACGGCAACACCTGCGCCCGGCGTCAACTTCCCTCCGTCCATTGCGCTCCCACAGAGAGGGCCTCCTCAGGGTGCCTCCGATCAAAGAATGCCGATTGGTGGCCCCCAGGGGGAAAGCGTTCTCTGTGGGCACGCCAGACCTATGGAACCGCTTGCCGGTCGAGCTCCGGATGGCCCCCGACCTTCGCTCCTTCCGGCGCGATCTCAAAACCTTCTTTTTTGAACAAGCTGGCCTGGTCTGATGGGATGGGATGGGTTTGGGTTTTTTATAAATTAGTTTTAACTTTTAATATGTACTAATTATTACGGGCATAGTTGTTTAATTACTTTTTAATTTTTGTATCCTGTTTTTTTATTATGTATTGCCCTGTTCACCGCCCTGAGTCCTTCAGGAGAAGGGCGGTATACAAATTAAATTATTATTATTATTATTATTATTATTATTATTATTATTATTATTATTATTATTATTATTATTATTATTATTATTATTATTATTATCATAGCTAGTTATTCTTATTCAGTTTTTGGTACTCTTCCAAAAGTGAAAACAAGTGAATTCCCATTTGCTGCAACTCTCTTCTTTGCCTTTTTGCAGGATATAGTTGCCTAGTCTGTGATCTTAAAGGATCTGTGGTACTTTATTCTGTTTTCCCATTCTGGAGGCTCAGAACTATCTTATCTATGAGGGCTTGAAACCTATTTCAATTCTAGAGGTGTTCAGTATCTTTTTAGACTCGTTGCCTGTTATAGTTGCTGTGCTCCACTGAGCTTGTTCCTTTGTTTGAGTGTCTTACTGACAGTTACTTCCTGTTCTAATGCCTCCTCTTTTTTTTTTTTAATCTGACAAATGTTCATTTTCTCTCAGCAGTTGAAGAAGTCTGGCCATTTTGCTGCTCCAATCCTTTTTCTTCATGAAGTTTGCAATTGCTGCAAGTGTATGTCAGGTAATTCTCAGGTAGGAACACAAACATTTTACAGACACTGCCAGTTTTGATAGTATCAGGGATGTAAGTGATGTGCAAAGAGAAATGTATACTGTTGCTGAATTAAGTATGGTTTCTGAAGACCTACTTCATTGTACAGGTAATCCTTGACTTACAACACTTCATTTAGTGATTGTTCAAAGTTACGATGACACTGAAAAAAGTGACTAATGGCTGTTTTTCAGACTTAAGACTTTTGCAGCATCCCCATGGTCATGTGATCAAAATTCAGATGGTTAGCAACTGGTTCATATTTATGATAATTGCAGGGTCCTGAGATCACATGATCAGCTTTTTTGAATTTCTGACAAGCAAAGTCAATGGGGAATCCAGATTCACTTAATAACCATGTTACTAACTTAACAAATGCAATGATTCACTTAACAATTGTGGCAAGAAAAGTTGTAAAATGAGGCAGTCTCACTTAACACATTTCACTTAACAACATAAACATAAACAACATAAATTTTGGGCTCATAACATGTCATAACTTGAGGATTACCTGTATATCTGTCCATCTTGGGTTTAAGACTAAGCTCCTATAAAATAAGAATTCTTAGATTGCCTTTACAATTCTTAATCCCGAAAGCACATTCATTTACTCTTTGACCAGGAATTATAGTTTAGTTATTTGATACCAGCATATTGTCACTTAGCTGTGGAGTGCTAAGGGACATAAGGTTTAAACAAGTACTCTGATGTTCTTTAAGATCCTTGGAAACAATTACATTCCTGTATTCCCTGCATACAAGATAATATAAATTATCAACTACTATACTATTAAGGGAGTTTGAAAGGTAACCTTTGCTTTAATATTCAGAGCTAAAGTAAGGGATGAGAAAGAGATTCTGGTTCCTTAGACACTAGCAATGAACTAGCAGGCAAGTTCATGAGTATAGTTACTGTCATCAGAATATACTGTCAGAGAACTAATGTAGCATAAAATGTAGTAGCTTCATTTCAACACGAATAGCTGAAAAAATACTGATTTTTTTCATTTAATAAATTTTTTATGGAACAGAATACTTATATTTGATGTTCATATATTTTATTCTTTCCCAGGCTGTATGACTTGGCTTAGTTCGTCTAATGATTTCAGCCAATGGGTTTAAAACTGGATTACATTTACTAAACCAGTTTGTCTTAAAACAATTGTTTTGCAAACTAATAATGGTTTCATTTAAAATATAATTATTAAATATGTACATGAATTTTTCTTGGATAAAAATGCATTAAAATTGCACTACACAATTTAAGAATGCTTGCTTGAATTTATTCAATAATTTTATTTTTTTCTTGGGTTGAATCAGAAGCTGCATAATTCAGCTCTTCTATGCAAAATTCAAGAACTCAGTGCCCAATGTTTCCAGCTGACGAGCTTGGGAAATCACAGTAGGTTGTTAGGTCAAACATTCAGGCATTGTGAACTTGACAGAGCCATTTCTAACAAATAGGCATAATTTTGATTTTCAAAAGAAAGAAATAACCAGCTCTTGTCTCACATCCTGTATCAGTGGAGTAGTCTTCTTCATGCAAAATAAAATTAAAAAAAAATAAACATTTGCCTCTTTTGCTCCTTAGCTGATCAGTAATCTGGTCTTTTTGCTCTTATGATCTAAAAAATGAAATACCCTTACTCAGATGAACTGCATTGGAAAGGGGAGAGGTGGCAAACCATGGATTTGTGAAACTGCACTGAGACAGTAAACAAAAGAAGATGAATAAGAGAATGTTAAAAGAGTGGCTTAACTTACAAGAAGAGACAAAGCACTTTGGCTGTCCCTGAACTTGCTGTCACAGAAAAGCCAAAGGCTATTTGCCTTCACTTTAATGAAACAAGAGAATAAAGGGGTGGGGGGTAGGGGGTGGGGGAAGCACCACAGAAATAGTAGTGGCATTTTTCCCCCCTTCACAGTAGCCACCCAGAAGGTTCACTCAATTCACTCAAGAAACTGGAACAAGAATGCCAAAATCCTGTAAATCAAGTAATTTTGATGAATGCCCAGGTATCCTGGGACTCTGTCTGTGTAAAAGAAGGGGCCGTTTTCCTGTTTTCCCACCAAGAAAAAAGCCAAGGTGAACTAGCTGAATTGAATTGGCAATCATATCAGCTGAACTTTGATACAGGTGGTCCTCGACTTACAACCACAACTGAGCCCAAGGTTTCTGTTGCTAAGTGAGGCATTTGTTAAGTGAATTTTGCCCCAATTTTATGACCTTTCTTGCCACAGTTGTTAAATGAATCACTGTAAGTGAGAAGTTGGTAACATAGTTATTAAGTGAATTTGGCTTCTCCATTGATTTTGTTTGTCAAAAGCTCGCAAAACGTGATCACAAGGAATGGTCATAAGTAAGAACCAGTTGCCAACCATCTTAATTTTTCTATCACATTTGGGATGCTACAAAGGTTGTAAGTGTGGAAAATGGTCACAGGTCACCTTTGTCAGTGCCATTGTAACTTTGAACAGTTAAGTCTTAGGATCCTTATGTGGTTCTTCTGTCCCACACAAACTTTCTTTTGAGACAGAGGTCTCTGGTGATCTCTGAGCTTGGTTGTCTTCTTGAAGTTGTTTCATTACCCAAACTAGGTAACACCATCAGTACTAGTAAGGAGTAGGGTTTTCTCTCAGTTTATATTCTAGTGCAGTGGTGGCGAACCTATGGCATGGGTGCCAAAGGCAGCACTCAGAGCCCTCCCTGCAGGCACCCACGCCATGCCTCGGAGGTGGCAACTGTCCCTCTTTAACCAGCCGCCCCCACAGGTGTCCCTCCCCACGAGCGACATTGAGGTGACTACACCTACCTTGGCCACACCCACCCAATCTTCCATGACCACCACAGCCACACGCACCCAGTAGGCCACACCCACCTGGCACCCAGCGATAAATAAGTTGGTTTTGGGTTGCAGTTTGGGCACTCGGTCTCTAAAAGGTTTGCCATCAGTATTCTAGTGGCTTGCCCTGTCATTGTTACACTTATGTACTGGGATTTTTGAGGGAATACCACATGGGTTGCTGGAGCAGCTAACGGCTCTCCAGCAACCCACACTACAAGTCTCCTATGCTGCAATTGGCTATCTTCAGGCGGCAATGGTTGATTCAAACCTATTGGCTGCCACCTAGGGGCTAGACTATATATTGCGGCTGGTTGCAGCCATTTCCTCCAGTACAGTCACAGCATGAAATAAACGATGAGTTACCCTGTACTCCATTTTGCGTCTTCATTCCTGTGTCAAAGAACCCACTATTTAACAGTGGCGACGAAGGTGGGATCCTGCTTCACTGAATAAAGAGCTGAAATCTATGAGGGAAAGGTAGCACATGCCGGAGGGAAGAGGCATTTTCCCCCCTCTCTCAAGATCGGCTAGCAAGCTACACTAGCGACCTTGTGCTCAGTGGACTCATTCCCGGAGTCTGGAAGCAGGATCCAGAAGAACTCAGGAACCAGAAAGAAAGAATGCCAAAGGTCGAAAAACTGCGAGAATTCAATGTGAAACACCCGGAGGAATGGCCATCATATTTATCGCAAGTAGAAAACTACCTCAGAGCCAATCAGATCGCAGAAGAAGGACTGAAGGCCACAATGCTACTCTACGTGTGCGGCCCGGCAACCTTTGATTTGGCCGAGAACCTTTTTGCGCCGACACCAATTGAAGCGGTCTCCTATGCAGATCTCAAACAGAAGTTAACCAGGCACTTCCAACCCAAGATGTCTGAAATGGCTTGGTGGTTCAAGTTTGACCAAAGAGTGCAGCTACCCGGGGAGTCAGCTTCGGAATTCATAGTGGGCCTAAGGCAGACCGCACGCCTATGAAAATTTTCAAATTTTAAAGAGCGATTATGAGACCGGCTCGTCTGCGGCCTACGGGACAGAACGCTTCAACAGAGACTATTTGCTAGGCCAAATTTAATGTTTTCTAAAGCACAGGATGAGGTGATGGGCGACGAAGCTGCCGGGGGCGCAGTTCAGATAGTACAGCCCACCACATCGACAAAGTTCGAAGAAATGGTCCACCTTGAGGACGCCAAATGCACCGGAGAATCTTCAGAGGAAGAAGAACCTGAAATCAACCGAAGTCAACCCAAAGTCAATCCAAAGTCAACCCAACGCGCAACACCACAACAGCCTGCAGCGAGAAGACAGTTACAAGGCAGTTCTCTTACAGAGATGTAAGGGATATGGCGGCAATCATTTTTGCGCCAATTGCAGATTTCGTTCAGCCACGTGTAGAGCTTGTGTTAGGACAGGCCACATCGCAGTGGTTTGCAGAGCCTGCCAGAGAGACCAGCCACCCAAACACCAGTTGGAAGAACTGACTAGGAGAGGTACTGGGGCCCAGGGTCCAGTTAGTGTGGGATTTTTCAGAAGCCATAGAAGCGTATACCGCACCGGGGCTCAATGCCCCCTCATACCCAAACTTAACCTCATGGTAGAGCTCCAAGGAATTCCATATAAGATGGAACTGGACTCTTGCTCTGCAGTCTTAATCATTTCTCAAGATACTTTTAACTTTGTGTATAGGCGTAGTAACAATTGGGCCAAACTAAGACCCTCAGATATAATCCTAACAGATTTTCAAAATGTTCACATTAAAGTTAAGGGAGAAGCCACTTTGTTGGTAAAGTTTAAAAGGTTTTTGGGGCACCTGGATATAAAAGTAGTAGGGGGCCAGAGAACGAGTCTCATTAGACTCGATTGGTTTTATGACTTAGGTATTCAGATTACTGGCATAAACCAGACACAAACTGCAGATCTCACGTAGTGTGCGAGGAATATGCGGATGTTTTTGATTCAACCCTTGGAACTTACACAGACCCGCCTATCTCATTTAAGTTAGATCCCAACGTAGTTCCAATCAGGGTTAAGCCTCGTAGGGTCCCCTTTTCCTTAAAACATAAAATTGATTCCGAAATTGCTAAGCTTGTAGAACAGGGCGTGTTACAGCCTGTTGATGGTGGGGAGTGGGAAACTCCTATAGCCATTCCACTTAAAGCCAATGGGGAAATTTGCATTTGTGCTGACTATAAATGCACACTAAATAAAGCCCTCAAGCAACACGCTTACCCGGTCCCAGTGGTCAACCATATTTTAGCCTCCTTGAAAGGGGGTACTATTTTTGCTAAACTTGATTGAGCACAGGCCTATCAGCAATTGCTGGTTGATGAGGCCACAGCTGCGGCTCAAACGATTGTGACTCACAGAGGGGCATTCAAATGCTTACAGTTTGGAGTCAGTGTTGCACCAGGTATTTTTCAGGGAATCATGGAGCATACACTCAAGGGTATTCAGGGCATCTGCCCTTATTTTGATGATGTTCTTATTGCAGGAGAATCCCCTCAAGTGTTGGCCAGTAGGCTCAGTGCTGTCTTGCAGAGGTTTTGTGAAGCAGGCCTCAAATTAAAAAAGAACAAGTGTAGTATTGGGGTTGCATCAACAGAATTCCTGGGTTTCCGAATTGATGTTAACAGCATTCACCCCATTGATTCTAAAGTGAAGGCCAATAAAATGGCTCATAGGCCCAAATCAAAAGGAGAGCTACAAGCATTCTTGGGTCTCCTAAACTTCTATCCCACATTTCTACCTCATAAGGCAGCAATAGCAGAGCCCCTCCACAGGCTTCTAGATAAGAAAGCTCCATGGAAATGGACTAACGTACATGAAAAAAGTTTCCAGGATGCGCCTTTTCATCCATCTTCTAATGGTCAAGCTGAACGCATGGTGAGGACAACAAAGGAGGCACTCAAGCACATCGTTACAGGTGACTGGCATCACAGATTGGCGGATGTTTTACTCTGCCAGCATTCTACGCCCTGCACTGCCAAAGACAAAAGTCCTGCATAACTACACTGGGGGAGGTGTTTGATCACTAAACTGGACAGGTTGCATCCAGATAGAGTGGCAGCAGAAGCTTCTCGACCAAAACCCCCGAGTGTTGTGATCCTGATCCCGGAGGGTACTTTATCTTTGCATGCTGACTCGGAGGATGATATGGAAGAGGAGGAAGCTGACACGAGCAATGTGCCGGAGGGGCCAAGTCCCCTGGTGAGTCAGCAAGAATTGACTGTGGCTGACATGCTTATGGACCCCAGCCAAACCAAGAAGGAAATAGAACAGCAAGCAGAGGCCGGCAGCAGCGAGAGGGAGCCCCTATTGTATGCAAGAGAAAGACATAGGATGTGTCGTCAGCAGCAGCAGCAACTATTGCAATGTCCCAAGAGGCGTGGCTGGGAGATGTAGGGCAACACCCTACAGAGTATAAAAGGGATTTGGCTGTGCAGGAAAGCCATGGTGAACAATTTGTTGGCATTTTGAGTACCGTGAAATCAAAAACTGCTCTTGGGATTTCTAAAGGGTCTGCCTCTCTGCATCTGGGCTTTGAAGCTGCTGGCCGTCTGCCAAAGACATTGGAACATCACCCAGTAATCATAAAATTATATACGATTTAATCCTTGGGAAAGAGTTAACTGTTAAAGGACCATCTTTCATTTGTTTAGCCTGTGTTTGCTGCTGTTGGATTTTTGAGCCTTTTTAAGGCTACATATTGGGAGGGGAGAGAACAAACTTGTTCACCACCTCGTAACAAGCCACCTTTAATCATCATAGACCCCCAACAATAGCAGTTGTTAGCTGAGAACCAACTGCTACTCCAGCAAGTCACACAACTTGCTCGACAAGTGGCTCAACTGAATGTACCTGCCCCTCCCCAGCCACGTTGGAAATGTCCAGTAACCATGCCAGATAAGTTCACTGGGCAGCCGGACATGTTCTCAACATTCATGGGGCAGTTTCAACTGTATATGGCCCTAAGAGCAGAAGACTTCCCAGATGAACGAACTAAGGTGGGGTTCGTCATCAGACTTCTCTCTGGCTCTACTGCTTGATGGGCCACGCCCTTATTAGCCCAGAATAGTCCCCTTCTGACTGACTGCCAGGGGTTCTGGCACCATCTACAGCAAATGTACGAAGACCCCATTAGGGCACAGACCGTGGTGAGGCACCTCAGGGACATTAAACAGGGAAGGTGCCCCCTGCAGGATTGCATCTCAGAATTCCAACTGCTGTCTCAAGACTCAACCTGGAATGAGGTGGCATTAATGGATGCCTTCCAAGATGGCCTGTTGGAAGAACTGCAGGATGAATTTGCCTGAGTCGAGGTCCCCCCAACCTTCGACGCCTTGGTGGTTCAGTGTCTCAGGATCAATGCACGCCTGCAGCATCGGAAGAGTCGACAGATGGCCCCAGAGCCACTGGCTGCACCGACCCCGTCTGTTGTTTCTCGCCCCGTGCTGGCAGCACCCTGAGTCGCCCGATGCTACATAGCTACGGCAGAAGAACCAATGGAGCTGGGAGCAGCCCGACCCCACCTGACGGCCCAAGAAAAGACTCGCAGATGCCAGGGTGGGCTGTGCTTGTATTGTGGCACACCTAAACAATTTGCAGCCTCCTGTCCACAAAAGAAAGGTAGGGCATCGAAGCCTGGCTCCGGGCCCCAAACTCAGACAAACATACCAGGAAAAGGGGCAGGCCCATTCTAAGGGAAACCTTAGGCTAGGCAAGTACCAGTTCGCCACCTGAAGTGGCAGATGTGGACTCTCGCCCCCCTTGGCATTTGATCCTGGCTTCCCAGGTTTTCGTGTCGAACCGACAAAGGGGTATCCCAGCGCATGCGCTGGTGGACTCAGGGGCCACAACAAACTTTATGGACCGGGCCTTTGCGGCCCAGTGTAACATCCCCTTGTGTCCAGTAGACCCCCCATTGAGGGTGGAAACCATCGATGGGCGGGAGCTGGTGGTAGGACCCATCAAATTTGCCACTCAGCCCCTGAGTCTGATCATTGGATAGCATGAGGAAGCGATTCAATTCTGTGTGACCGCTGAGCCATTTCCCTCTGGTCCTGGGGATGGCCTGGCTTTGGATCCTCAGGTGGTGTGGTCACAGAATGCCATCTCCTTCCCGAGCCTACAATGTGTGGGCCACATCCGCCACACCTGTGCCAGCCAGGAAGTCTTCACCCCTGCCACCTCCTTGCCTTCTGACCTAGCAGACTTCGCCGACGTGTTCAGAGAAAAGGAGGCGGACCTTCTGCCCCCACATTGGCCATACAACTACCCTGTGGACCTCCTGTCTGACGCACCGCTACCAGTGGGATGCCTGTATCTCATGTCGAAGCCCGAGTTGGCTGCCTTGCTGGAATTTCTGGAGAAGAACCTAGCCAGGGGATTCATCCGGCCCTCATCCTCTCCTCTCTCGGCCCCAGTTCTCTTTGTCAAGAAGAAGACAGGGGATCTGCGCCTGTGCTGCAATTAATGCCGGCTGAATGCCATCACGCTGAGGAATCGATATCCCCTACCGCTGATCCCGGAGCTCATGGAGAGGCTGCATGAGGCGACCATCTTTACGAAGCTCAACCTGCATGGGGCCTACAACCTGGTGCGTATTTGTGAGGGTGATGAATGGAAGATGGCGTTTGGCACCCGATACGGCCACTTCGAGTACACTGTAATGCCGTTCGGGTTGACCAACGCCCCCACGGTCTTCCAACACTTCATGAATGAGGTGTTCCGGGACATGCTGGACTGGTTCGTAGTGGTCTACCTGAACGACATTTTGATCTACTCCCGGTCCAGGGAAAGCCACCTCCAGCAAGTAAGCCTCCTTCTGCAATGCCTTAGGGAGAATCAGCTCTATGCGAAGCTGGAGAAGTGCCAATTTTTTCAGACTTCCATAGAGTTCCTGGGCCACATCATCTCTCCTGAAGGCATCGCCATGGACCCTCGCAAGGTGGAGGCCTTGTGTAATGGGGCACCTCCTTGCCGGGTGAAGGATGTTCAACGCCTTCTGGGGTTCGCCAACTACTACCGCACCTTCATCCCTGGCTATGCATCACTGACAGCCCCGTTGACCCAGCTCCTTCAAAAGGAGGTCCTTTTCCAGTGGGGTTCCCCGCAGCAACAGGCATTCCAGGCTTTGAAACAGGTATTCACCACCAACCCCATCCTGACACATCCAGACCCGCATCGTCCCTTCGTGGAGGAAATGGACGCATCAGATGTGGCCATTGGGGCAGTATTACTGCAGGCTCCAGTGGATGGCGGCACTCTTTTTCTCTGCGCTTATTATTTACGGAAACTCAATCCTTCCAAGCGCAATTACAACATCTGGGAAAAAGAGTTGCTGGCCATCAAGGCCGCGTTCGAGGCCTAGCAGCATCACCTTGAAGGGGCCCGACACCTGGTAGAGGTCCGGATGGACCATTGGAACCTGGAACATTTAAAGACTGCCAGGAAGTTGAACCAGCGGCAGATCCAGTGGTCCCTGTTTTTCTCCCGGTTCAACGTCCGTTTGACATATATTCCCAGTGGTCACAACCAGAGGGCGGACATGTTGTCCAGGAAGCCCGAATACCTCCATACCAAGGATCCACTTCCCCTGCAGATGGTACTGCCCACGGGGTCCTTAGCCGCAGTCTAGGAGCCGGTGGACTTACGAGCTCAGGTACGAGAGGCGCAGCGCTTGGATGATTGGTTGCAGCAAAGAAGAGCTGAGGTTGGTCCCGTGTCTCCGTGGACTTTGGAGGAGGATTTGCTCAAGCATCGGGGGCAGTTGTACGTGCCCACAGGGCCGCTCCGAGCCCTCATCATGACTCAGTGCCACGACAACCCTGCGATGAGGCACTTTGGATTTTTTAAGACCCTCCACCTAGTGATGCGGACTTTTTGGTGGCCTCAGGTACAGCATGACGTGCACGCGTACATAACGTCCTGCGTGCCATGCTGACAAGCAAAGGCCACGATGGGTGCACCTCCTGGCCTCCTCCAGCCGCTGCTGACACTGGAGAGACCGTAGGGAGCGATCTCTATGGACTTCCTGATGGACCTGCCACCGTCCACTAGGTTCACCATCATGCTGGTGGTGGTGGATATGCTGATGAAGATGGCACATTTTATTTCATGCCGTGGGCTGCCAATGGCCCGCACCACCACCCACTTGTTTCTCCATCATATCTTCCGCCTCCACAACTTGGTGGACAGGGTGGTTTCGGACCCCGGTGTACAATTTACGATCCAATTCTGGAGGAGACTGATGGCCGCGTTGGAAGTACAGGTGTGAGAAGGTAATCAGCATCCTGGAGCAGTATCTGCATTGCTTTGTGAACCAACAGCAGGATAACTGGGCCGATTACCTCTCCCTGGTGGAGTTTGCTTTCAAGAACTCCCAGCACACCTCCACCCAGATGACCCCATTCTACGCCAACATGGGATACCATCCGCAGCTCTTCCCCCTGGCCCCATTGGATTCTTCTTTGCCCGAGACCCAGGATTTCCTGTCAGAGTTGCAGGCGGTTCAGCAGTTGGTACGTTGGCAGCTAATCCGGGCCAAGGAGGATTACAAACAGTTCGCCAACCACTCCCGATGGGCAACGCCACCACTGGTAGTGGGAGACCAGGTGTGGTTATCCACAAAACACCTCCTGACCGACCGGTGAAGAAATTGGACCACCACTTCATCGGCCCATTCCCCATCGAGGCGGTCATCAGCACGGTAGCCTATCATTTAACTTTGCCATGGTCCATGTGGATTCACCCTGTCTTCCACCGGTCCCTTCTGGTCCTTGAGGCCCTATCGTGTTCCCTCTGATGCCCGACAGCTCCTGTTCCAGTAACCATGCCCACGGGAGATGGGCCACCAGAGTACAAGGTGGCCAGCATCCAAGACTCCCGTTGGCTAAAGGGGCACTTCCAATGCCTACTCAAATGGAAGGGATACGGGCCTGAGGACTTCTCCTGTGTGGATAGTTCCTCAGTACACACCCTGGACCTTGTACGGGCCTTCCACAACCAGTTCCTGTCCCAACCACATCCGGACCATCAGACCTGGGGGAAGGGCCCTGCGGTGGGGGATAGTGTTGTGATCCCAGTCCCGGAGGGTGCTTTATCTTTGCATGCTAACTCGGAGGATGATATGGAAGAGGAGGAAGCTGACACGAGCAATGTGCCACAGGGGCCGACTCCCCTGGTGAGTCAGCAAGAATTGACTGTGGCTGACGTGCTTATGGACCCCAGCCAAACCAAGAAGGAAATAGAACAGCAAGCAGAGGCCGGCAGCAGCGAGGGGGAGCCCCTATTCGATGCAAGAGAAAGACGTAGGATGCGTCGTCAGCAGCAGCAGCAACTATTGCAACGTCCCAAGAGGCGTGGCTGGGAGACGTAGGGCCACACCCTACAGAGTATAAAAGGGGTGTGGCTGCACAGGAAAAGCGTGGTGAATAATTTGTTGGCGTTTTGAGTACCGTGTAATCAAAAACTGCTCTTGAGATTTGTAAAGGGTCTGCCTCTCTGCATCTGGGCTTTGAAGCTGCTGGCCGTCTGCCAAAGACCTTGGAACATCACCCAGTAATCATAAAATTGATAAACGATTTACTCCTTGGGAAAGAGTTAACTGTTAAAGGACCAGCTTTTGTTTGTTTAGCCTGCGTTTGCTGCTGTTGGATTTTTGAGCCTCTTTAAGGCTACGTATTGGGAGGGGACAGAATACTGAGGAGGCTGCACATGGGCGATTGGGTTTGGGCCAGGAACTATGGTCATGGGAATCTGTGGGTTCCTGGTCAAATTACCAAGGCATCTGGATCTCTATCTTATGAAGTGGGGTTGGAGGGAGGGTGAGTTGTCAGATGACACATTGATGAGCTCAGGAAATGGATTCCAGAATGGCCACTAAGCGAGGACTGTGTCATAAATCCCTCCCAAGGTCCTCAAACGTGCGGCCAAGCAAGCCCTAACACGGACTATCAGGACTTTTCCTTCTTAACTGAGATGGAACCAGAGGGAATACTGGGGAGCTCTAGAGTGCAACATTGACCCCCTGAAGGAGCAAGCCAACAGAACTTCAGCAACTGCTGTGTCTACTCTGCTGAACAGTCTGACTTTGGGGTGGGCCAACCTGGAGAGGCCAGCCAGAGTGCATCAAATCCCCTTGACTCAGGAGCACAAAGGGACACAAGTCTACCCAGCCCACTGGGTAAGCTGGTAGACCACAAAGTGATGGGAACTCCAAGACTTTCCTCTAGGGCACACAAGCTTCATTCATATCTTGCAGATTATTTTGTAAAATAAAGAGCTATATATTGTTGTAAATCCTGTTGTCACTAAACTACAGAAACTAGTGCCATGATGTAACTGTCTAAAAAGGTCATTTTGGTAGCCTATTCATTCAGATGTTGTTTAATAACATTGGAGTCCACATTGGTTTTTATTATTATTATTATTATCACTTTTACTTTAGTGTGTTTGGATATTGAGTCTTGACAATTGTTGAGACTAATTGGTGTTATTATGGTCTGATCTAAGAGGGGAGGGGTGTTATGTACTGGGCTTTTTGAGGGAATACCACGTGGGTTGCTGGAGCAGCTAACGGCTCTCCAGCAACCCAGACTACAAGTCTCCTGTGCTGCAATTGGCTATCTCCAGGCGGCAATGATTGATTCAAACCTATTGGCTGCCGCCTAGGGGCTAGACGGCTGGTTGCAGCCATTTCCTCCAGTACAGTCACACATATTGCGGCTGGTTGCAGCCATTTCCTCCAGTACAGTCACAGCACGAAATAAACGATGAATTACCCTTTACTCAGTTTCGTGTCTTCATTTCTGCGTCAAAGAACCCACTATTTAACAGTTACCTAGTTTGGTAACATGATGTTACTTACTTTGGATAATGAAACATCTGCAAGAAAACAACCAAGCTCAGAAAGCACCAAAGACCCCACATTTTAACCCTGAGCTGCAAATATTCTTTTTTGAAACTTTTTTTTTTACTCATGAATGTGTGGACAAATGTGTGACTTTTCCCTTCTCCATCTCCCTTCTTTCCTGACTTATGACTCCTGCTTCAGTGTCTGTGTAATTTGTTCAGTTATGCAACAACTTTTGTCTGAAATGGGGTAGGGTCTCCTGCCTGAGCAGGGCGTTGGACTAGAAGACTCCAAGGTCTCTTCCAACTCTATTATTATTATTATTATTATTATTATTATTATTATTATTATTATTATTATTATTATTATTATTATGATGTTGTTGTTGTTGTTGTTGTTGTTGTTGTTGTCAACCACAGTACTTAGTAGTTCAGAGCTTTTTTTGCTGGGTTGTTCTAACCAAGGAGAAGCAGATGAGGATAAAAAGGGATGGGTCCCCTTCCTCTTCTCTGCTTTAGTGAGTTTATGACAGCGGGAATTCTGCCTATATGCTCTTTGCTCACAGTGCATAAAAATGAATTGTGTTCTCCAAGATGCATTCAGACACCTAAGACTTTTTCTCTTTAACCATCAATGACAATCATTTGCAAAAACAAAAACAGAAACCAACACTGTGAGGAACCCAATATAACCAAAGTTAGAAATATCCAAACTTGCTTCCTGTGACATTTTCAAGAGACTAAAGCATTTCCAATACCTATAGAAAACTATGCAAAATAATAGTGATGCTTTTATTTGAAACAATAAAATGGATGAAAACTGCATACAATTGCTCATGTTGTCTAGAATACTTGTTTTACTGCATATTATAAAAAAAGAGAAGGAAAAGGGGTCTTGTGACCAGATTTAGAGAGTAATGCTACTTGTGCTGCTACATCTTTCAGCAGTATTCATTACTATCAGTTGTAATATTCCTTTTGGCTGATTGCAAGGATTTGCATTTGTGGGACGGGGGGGGGGGGGGGACAGTGTTTTGTGACAGCTGCTTTTCTTCCTGAGCAGGGAGATCTGGTTGATGTGGTTGGGAGATAAGAATGGGGTATTTCAGTTCAAGGGCTTGAGTTTATTATCCATTTTATTTAACATCTATATTAAACAGCTAGGAAACGTTATCTGTCAGTTTGGAGGTAGTTGCCATTTTTATCTTGATGATTCCCATCTTTACATGTGGTGCCCCAAAGCAGGCCATATCTGAAACCCAGCAAGACAGAGTTACTAGTAGCTCCGAAACGTTCTGGCACAATATAATTTCCATGTATAGTTCTTCTTAAAAGAGCTTGGCTATCACTGAATTATTACTTTGTATGACTTTTGAGTCTTTCTCCATTTCTGATACGATTACATGGTTATTCTGCATTTCTATGTCAAAGTACCTAAGGTAAAGGTTTGCCCACACATGCGTGCTAGTTGTTTCCAACTCTAGGGGCCAGTGCTCATCTCCATTTCAAAGCCGAAGAGCCAGTGCTTGTCCGAGGACGTCTCCATGGTCATGTGGCCAGCATGACTAGATGCCAAAGGCGCATGGAGCGCTGTTACCTTCCCACCGTAGTGGTCCCTATTTTTCTACTTGCATTTTTACGTGCTTTCAAACTGCTAGGTTGGCAGAAGCTGGGACAAGTAACAGGTGCTCACTCTGTTACGCAGCACTCGGGATTCAACCCGCCAAACTGCCGACCTTCTGATCGGCAAGCTCAACGTCCTAACCCACTGAGCCACCATGTCCCTCACATACATAACTAAAATATAAAAAGTAACTAAGGTAATCTTGTTCTAGAGAATAAAGTCCTGTTATAGTAAAAAAAAAACACCACAGTAGTCCAAAAACAATGTATAACCAGTCCATAAAAATCTGACAAAATAAATTAAAAATGAACAAATATCTTTCTTACAATTGGATCAAATGGACATTTTAAAAAGAGATCTTTTCAAACCCTTGAAAAGCTAAAAAAAAAAAACTGTAGCCTGCTATTTATCTCCCGTCTTTATAGTTCTAGTGGTTAAGCAGCAGGCTATAAAGCAGGATACCATGAGTTCAAGTCTCACCTTAGCCACGAAAGCCAGCTGGATGACTTTGGGCCAGTCTCTCTCTCTTTCTCTCTCTCAGCCCAACCTACCACACAGGATTGTTGTGCAGAAAACAGGAGGAAGAAGGTATGTTGGATATGTTTGCCACATTGATTTGTAAAAATTATAAAGACAAAATATAAATAAATAAATTAAATATGTGCATTAGGAAATTCTATAAATGTGGAGACATCATTAGCTGCCAGAACCATGATTTTTTTAAATGAAATATCTAAACTGGAAAATTATTTTCATATTTTTGCCAGGAAATCCATTTTCAGCATCTATCTACCTATATGGAAAAAAGTCTGTGGGGACTTTTGTCCTTTCTGATTTTGTTTGTTTTCATGCAGACATTGCAGTATCCAACTAGGTAACTTCATCAGTGTTTCAAGTGGAGTAAGTAAATACAATACAAGCCATCACTGTGCAGAAGCCATCTTTTTTAGAGTGAGAATACAACAGGAACAGGAAATGCATCACAGGAACAATAGAGATGAATCATAGAGTAGCAATGTGACACAGGAAATAAATACAAGAAATGAATGATAGAGCCACATATAAGGTGAACATAACACCTGTAACAATCAGTGCTGCCCTACAATTCTGTGGACTGTCTAAGTCACAAACACCTTTATTGTGGTCTTTGCAGGGAATCTTGTAGGTCATTCATCTATCCCAATTTAACAAACTACCCTAGTAGAGAACATAATGCTTATTAGTTACAGTATTTCTGTTCTCTGTGGTATCCTTCCATATTGCCCAATTTTATGCTTCTATTTATTCTATTAATCACAGCTACTACTGATGATTAGCAGAAATCTTAATGATTATTATTTGTGCTTTTTAATATTTAATGAAGTTGTATTTTTGCCAGTTTTGCTGGTTTTCCCAGTAGCAATGTATTGCAGTGAAAGTTGGACCATAAAAAAGGCTGAGTGCCAAAGAATTGAGGCCTTTGAACTATGGTGCTGGAGAAGACTCCTGCGAGTCCCTTGGACTGCAAGGCGTTCAAACCAGTCAGTCCTAGAGGAGATCAACCCTGACTGCTCTTTAGTAGGCCAGATCCTGAAGTTGAAACTCAAATACGTTGGCCACCTAATGAGAAAGGACTCACTGGAGAAGAGCCTAACGCTGGGAAAGGTTGAGGGCAAGAGAAGAAGGGGACGACAGAGAATGAGGTGACTGGATGGAGTCACTGAAGCAGTAGGCATGAGCTTAAATGGACTCCAGAAGATGGTAGAGGACAGGAAGGTCTGGAGGAACGTTGTCCATAGGGTTGCAAGGGGTCAGACACGACTTCACAACTAACAACAACAACAATTTTTGCCTATTGTTTAGTCATCAATAACTTTAGGTGTTTTGAAGGCCATGTAAAGGTCTAATAAACATTTGTTGTTGATAATGTTTTCCTAAATCACAGAAGGACAGGTAATGGGCTTATTTGATTGGAAAGAAGTAATCAATCTCCCTGTCTGGAATATCTACATTTCCTGTTACAGCATTGATTAGAGAAAGCTATAAACCTGTGGAATCCACACAATGTGCACATGTTGTTTCATTCAGTAAAGAAGTGACAAATAACCAATGGAGTTACTGTAAGGATTTTTTCATCCTTTAAAATTAAAGGGACAGGCATAAGATTTGACAAAAAAATATTCATTTTGAACAAATTGTGCTCAGAACAGCATGATAGCTATGCACAGCTTAAAAGGTTACAGATTGCAAGGATAATATTTTTCATGTTTAATTTGGTGGTAGAGTAATTCATGCATTTCTTGTAAGTTATATGTCAAAAACAGTGCCATGATTCTTGTGGTGGTAACTTTATTTTGTTGGAAAATGATGACTCATGAGACTGCCAAAAAACAAATTTATCAAGTTCCAGATATATACTTCTCAATTAGACATTACAGATTAGTCACACAATTTTAAGTAGGTTATTCTTTTCACAATGACTCTCCTTATGGCACCATGCTTTTTGTGGTGTACATGAATCCCTTGTGCAACTGCATGAAAGGTGCCACAATAAATGGTCCGTGATAAATGGATTGAAAAAAAATGTTCTTAAGGTTCTAACACAGATTGAAAATAATATCACCATCCCTACCATCATCATGTTTTAAGAGCATATCATGTTGGTATTTTGTACCAATGGTGTTAGTTTTATCTCTCTCCATAATTAGTGCATAATGCTTACATGTTAAATAAAGCAAGTAGCAAATATGTGTAGCTCCAATCAATTCCCAGATTTTATTTTTGGTACCTGACATTTTGGCTGAAGCAGCTGAAAGATGCAGATCCCTATTCTTCAACTGACAGGATTTGTTTGAGGGAAGGAAGCTTGAGTGGTTAATTCAATAAAATACCAGAAGGTATTATGGCACCCAGCTCCGGCTGTAAGAGTGCCACAACATCACTATTTGGTGGCCATCTTCTAGACAAAAGAGCAAGAATATATAGATGAAGAAAGCATGTTATGTATTGGGCTCATTGTAACACCACAAAAGCTGGAGCAGCTAACGGCTCTCCAGCAACCCAGACTCCAGGTCTCCAGTGCTGCTATTGGCTGCCCCTAGGTGGCAATGGGTTGCTTTAAACCTATTGGCTGCCACCTAGGGGCCAGGCTATAAATTGCTGCAAGCTGAAGCCCAATTCTCAGTTCAGATCCTGCAAGCAATAAACCATGAGCTTTGTTGAACTCACTTGCCTCGTCTCCTTTCCTGCGCGAAGAACTCACTACACAACAAAGCACATCTCCACTGCAAATCCTTCTATGCTTTCTGAATTCTTTGGAGAGGTTTTGAAAAGGGTGATCCTTGTTTCAGCCTGCAGAGAGGACATCTTGGTTGGCAATATATATTTCCTGCTCCTAGTTTGAATCCCACTGTCTATAGAAAGGGTTGATAGCCATAAATTTTACTGAGTGGCATAAAATATAGGGACTCAGACAGAGAGAAAATCATTGTAGTTTATCTAATTATGACTAAGTGAAAAGTGTGGAAAGGGGAGTATAAGAGCATCTTCAAATGCCTTTTCTCAACATTCTATCCATTTAAGTAGATAACTATCATTCAGAATCAGTTGTATACTTAATAGATAAGTTTATATTATACATAGACAGAATACAATATGTCACCCATAAAGGTAGTTTGCAACAGAATAGGCTATAATGCTGAACACAAGGGGTCAATCTGGCACTATCATTTGTTTAGTACCTTGTCTCAACAATATTGGAAAGAAAAACATTTTGTAAAATTCTTGTTGTTTACAAAAACCTAGTAAACCAGCTACCTGATTTAGGAGCACATCTAAGCAATTTGTGGCATTACTGCAGCTTAACAACTTTTAATAACTTAATTTAGAGAGAGCAGCTGTAGCAGATTAGTCAAATGCAAAAACAGCCTGATGCAAGAACTATTAAAAATGTGGAGATCACATTGGTATAATAATCCAAGAAGCTGATTTACAAACAGGACATTTTTTTTTAAAAAAAGTGGAGTTTGGACTTCTGTTTGGTAGCAAAGACAAAAACTGATTTGAATTTATGAAAGTAGTAAAATTAATGTGACTTGGGAAAAGAAACATATAGCAAAGATATGATTACTGAAAATAATATTATTCTGCAATAACATTTTTCAAAAAAGATGTAAAGATATATTTTCTTAAATCAATTTCCCCCATTTTCTGATATATTCCAAAAAAATTAGGTCAGAATTTTGGGTGTCATTGTACAACAGCTTACAGATATTGAATTAAGGAAGGACTTAGATACCAACAGAAGTTCATGGATACCATTAAATATAACATTACCTTAACACTGACACTATGCATAGTTAAAACCTGATCATTGATTCTTGATAAAAACTTCTCTGAGCACAACAAGCTGTATCACTCTGCACTTGAATGAAGACTCAAGCCTCTCCAACTAAAAGCAAAATTTATATAAACTTTGGGATGATCTCATCTACAAATATTCACTTCTAGACATCTCTAGTTGTTGGAAAACTACTTTCCTGAGCACGCTGGAAGATAAAAGAATGGTGGTCCATTGTTAGGAAACTGTCCCTCCCATTGGTAGACAAATCTAGTTGAAAGCAGAGATTGTTTCCAACTGATGGGAAAACGTTACAGAAACTAGTTCTCTCTGAAAGCTGGTTATCCATGAATTATCGCTGCTGCTTTGTTCCTGTCACTGTAACAGCCAACAAGAATCAACAATTCTACAAGTAAGATTCTTGCCAAGTGTGTAGGATTTAATATTTCTCAGAGAAGAAATCTTGTGATGCTTACATTGTTCTCACAAATTAGTCCTATATGATTAAAGATCATTGGGGCAAGCTTTATTGATCAGTTGTACAACACTGCTTACATGACTGCACTATACCACATTGATTGGATACCTTTAATTCCAATTTCTGCATGGGTAGAATCAATTCAACTAATTCTCAGCATTCATTTGCCAAGTTTTAAAATTGCCTACTGGAAAGTCCAGGTACAATATAAATGCACTGTAAAATCATCTGTGCATCTGCTTTAGAATACATTTGGTGTTGTATTTCTGAAGTGGAAAAGTGTGCTATTAATTAGACACCCTGTATTTACCTGGGAGCATAGCAGTAATTTATTCCAGTGTATCAAACTGAATTTGAATCTAGAATATTTAGTTCCTAGAGGTCAAGTGTCAACGCTGCTAACATTAAATGTTATTGCTTGACAAGAGATGAAGAAGTAGCCATTTCATATGTTAAACTTGTGTATTGCTTTAAGACATTGGGAGGGGGGAAGAGGAGGATTGTTTCTCAAGGCGATTTGAAATTAAAGAAGATAAGAGCTTGGCGGGTTTTCTAACGGAAGGGAAAGTGATTCTTTCAATTAATAGAAGAATATGATTAATGACAAAATTAGAAAGGTGGAGAATTGTGTTTCAATATATTGTGCAAGGGGGCGGAGATTTCAGATTCCAACTTCCTTCGAGCAAGCTAATAAAGGACTTTTAAGGTAAACAATGCCTCAGAGTCACTTGAAAAGCCCATACATCGGAAACTTGATATCAAGCTGGAATCCACACTACTTTTTAAACTAATTAGGGAGTCCTGACCTCCCATCGCTGTCTCCAAGTTTGGGAGAGAGTCTGGCAAAGAGTTGGGGAAGATCTCATAATGGAGGGAGAAAAATTGCCTGAAGCCAGCTCCCTGGCACCAGCAGCCACCCCAGTGGGGGAAAGGCCAGCAAAGAAGCCGGCAGGGAAAGAATTTCAGCATCCTCCCAGCTGGGAGCTAGACCCAAACAACCAGGAGAATTGGTCTGGTCGTCAGAGTGGATTAAGCCCAGCGGAGACTCCAGGCACCTCGGAGCAGCCAGGCCAGCTGAGATTAAATACTCAGGTGAGTGGAAAATCCTGTCTGCAGATCAAACTGCCTGCCAGACCCAGGAGTCCCCTGCCAAGCCCTCCAGACCCATAGAGACAGAGGACCCCAGCCTGGGGCCTCCACAGCAATGGGAGCTTGGGAAGCCCCCACAAATGAAAGGCCAACAACCTCTGAGCTTGCCTCAGCTAATAGAAGCATTGCAACAGCTGGGGGTGGTGCAGAAGCCTGGAGATCAGGAGGTGGTGGGAGGACAACTGCAAGGGTGGCAGCAGAAGGACCCAAACGTGCAACCCCTGAGCGTACAGCAGGACCAGTGGGGTCAGCAGCAGGGGGGGCCCTGGCAGTCATTAAATCAGCAACCAGAGTGGGTCCAGCAGAAACTGGAGACACAACAACAGTAGTGGGGGCCCTGGCAGCCAGTGAATCAACAACCAGGAGGGGATCAGCAGCAACTGTGGGCACAACAACAGCAGTGGGGGCCCCAGCAAACATTGATCCAACAACCAAGGGGGGGACAGCAGCAATGGGGGCCCCAGCATCTGTTGAACCAACAACTAGGGTGGGGCCAGCAGCAATGGGGGCCACAGCAAGCAATGATGAGCCCACCCCTCAGAGCAACCTTTGATGGGGACCCAGAGAAACTGATTTTTTTCCTCAACTAAGTATGCTCTCACTTGAATCGCTGGGGTCACATTTACCCGGACCCGGGTGCGATGGTCGATGTGATTGCATCCAACCTAGAGGAAGAAGCATCTGAATGGTTGAACAATTTATATAACGAGCAGGCCCCTGAATGGGAGGACCCCCACCTTTTCCTCCTGGGGCTGGGGGAAAGATTTGAGAACCCATCCATTGCCCTCAAAGCAGAAGAACAAATCCATAAGATAAAGCAAGCTGGCCGGCCTGCCGTAGAGTACGTGTGGGAGTTTCAAAAGATGGCAGGTCGGATAGAGAGATGGCCTGAGCAATCAATAATTCATCTTTTTAGAGAAGGGTTAGACGACCACCTTTCTCAGGCATGTATCTACCGAGCTGTACCTGACCAGCTGCATGAATGGTACCAGGCAGCAGTGAAATTAGATGTCCAGCTTGCCCACTATAAAAAGCCTCCCCTAGCTGAAACTGCGCAAAAACCAGGATCCAGATGGCTACCTTCCCCCCAAAACCCCCAACGACTGCTACTGCCAAAAGACCTAGACCACCTACAGGTCTGCCAATCAAGTGATTTTGATGTGGACAGCAGGGACATCAAGCAGCGAACTGCCCAGTTCCTTACCCGCAACAGCAGAGTAGACCAGATTCAACAACAAGGAAGAAACCCACACAGCAGCCATTGAGAGAAAAGTTCAACTGGGCCACCCAGAAGCCCGTTACCCAGGTTATGTCTCCGACCCAGGAGGACGCTGGCCCACTGACTGGACCCACCCCCACTCTACCCGGTTTTGAGAGCAACGATGAAGGGGAGAAGGACCCGTTGGTGAGTCAACGCATCCTACCTTTTTTATTGCCTGCTAAACTCATAATCCCTAAGTCAGGGGCACAAGTAGACCTGAATATGCTACTCGATACCAGCTGCTCCCGATGCACCATTAGCCTGTCATGTGCCTTGAGACTGGGCATATGGACCAAGCCGCTCTCCAAACCTGTGAGGTTCGAGCAAGCTGATGGCTCCCTAATGGGAGGGACTTTAGTCACACAATTAACAGAGCCCTTACGCCTGGAAATAGGCAAGCACTGGGAGTTTATTCACTTCCTGGTAGCTCCAAAGATGTTTGAAACTATGATTCTAGGACTAGCCTGGCTAGACAAATGGAAGCCATTGATCTGGTGGGAAAAGGGAATGAGAACTGTGAGACTACCCATAGGGCCCAATCCCCCCATTGATTCAACAGATGTTACAGGAGAATTTAGCCCACCCAATGAGCAAGCACACATGGCTGCCTTACGGCCACCTGGCAAGCCGCTCATCCCCAGCAAGTACCAGGACCTAGCGGAGGCGTTTAGTGAAAAAGAATGTGGCACCTTGCCTCCTCACCGTCCCAATGATTGTTCCATTGAACTGTTACCAGGGGCCAAACTCCCCCAACCAAGAATGTATGCTATGTCCCCCCTTGAAATAGAGGAGATGCAGCGATATGTGGATACAAACCTAGCAAGGGGATTCATCGAATGGGCCAAGTCTACTGTGGGAGCCCCTGTGTTGTTCAAAGAGAAAAAGAATGGGTCTCTACATCTCTGCATATACTATAAAGGCCTAAACGCTGTGAGTGTGGAAAATAAATACCCTCTCCCCCTCCTGAAAGACTTGCTAACCCACCTCACGAAGGGGAGCGTCTTCACCAAGTTAGACCTGAGAGAAGCATATTACCGGGTAAGAATAAAGGAGGGGGATGAGTGGAAGACAGCCTTCAACTGCCCCTCGGGAAGCTACCAATTCAAAGTCATACCATTTGGACTGCAGGAGGCCCCAGCCATATTTATGCAGTTAATTAATGAGGTCCTACTTGAACAGCTATAAAAAGGGGTCCTAGTATACCTTGATGACATCCTGATATACAGCACGAATAAGAATGACCACATAAAACTGGTCAGAGAAGTGTTAAAGAAACTATTGAATGCCAAACTTTATGTCAAATTGTCGAAATGTGAATTTCACCAAACCTGATTAGATTATCTTCGCTATAGAATTTCCAATGAAGGTATCGAAATGGACCCAGCCAAAGTAAAAACCATAATTGAATGGCAGCCCCCAAAGACCCGCAACAGTTCCAGAGCTTCCTAGGGTTTGCCAACTTTTACCGTCAATTTATTCCCTCTTTTGCCGAGATTGCTCTACATCTTACAGAACTACTCAAAACAGGCAAGGGAGGGGGAAAACTGTGACCTGGCCAATTGCTAGCATGGACTATGAGTTGAGAATTTAAAAAGACTGTTTGTGGCTGAACCAGTCCTAAAGCACCCCTGTGCAGGGGAGCCCTTTGTAATTCAGGCAGACGCCAGCGACGTGGCAGTCGGAGCGGTGCTATTGCAAAAGAATAAAAGTGGGCTCCTGCAACCTTGTGCTTACACCTCTAAGAAATTTACTGAAAGCGAGAGGAGATGGACAGTCTGGGAGAAGGAGGCCTTTGCTATTAGGTGGGGGCTATTAAACTGACGGCTCTACTTAGAAGGGAGATTTCAGATTTCAGATTCCTTCGAGCAAGCATTTGCCAGTGTATTAGGCTAATAAAGGACTTTTAAGGTAAACAATGCCTCAGAGTCATTTGAAAAGCCCATATGTCAGAAACATGACATCAAGTCAAAATGAAAGGTTTTTTTTCCAGTAGTCATTAGCATAAAAGGGTTAACTAAGGCTTTTTTTTATAGACCAGGAAAAATAAGTAGTAACTATCATTTTGTTCCAGTGATAATGATAGTGCAAAAATATAATTCTCATAATGTACTGCCAAGATACAGCTTTATGTTTAGCAAAGGGGTATTTAAAATAGATTCTCCTTTATTCTTGGCACAAATTTTATATTCAAGTGCTATATATTTAAGTTCCTGAAAAGGAAAACATCTAAGCCTTGTAGCTGAGGAAAAGATTCAGGAGGGGGGATAAGGGTTGATCCTACCATTAAGCAGAATAATAGGACAAATGTTGCAGGAATCAGAATGGTATCAAATTTGCAAACTACCTGTGCTATCCATGGTCTCTCTTGTGCCCATTGTACTACTGTATTTCCTCTATATGCCTGTGTATTATACTAGTATTTTGCCCTTATGGTATATTTAGATCAATTTCTGCACTTTTTAAAAACTTTCTTTTAAAACTCTTATTTTTAAAAGAATCAGTGGTTGGATTTTCTTCTGAGTGGTGGCTACTACACTTCATTTTCTTCTTTTAACAGTAAAAAAAAGCCTCCTATACTCAAAGTAACATGGGGCAGTCTGCTGAAATGGCTTTTTTACAGTATTTCTTGTACTGATCGTATGATCGTACAAATGGTCATCTATTAATTCCAGAAAATACTGCTTCAGTTGGCTTCTTACAGGGAATGGGAGTAGGGTACCATCATGTTCCCTGCTTAAGGAATTAGTATCATTATGTGCACCTGATTGCAGCTTCCAACTTCCTGCCAGCTTCCCCACTGATTTTGCTTGTGGGAAGGTTGCAAATCATGATGGTATGACCACCAAATATTGTATTGGTCAGAAATCAAGTGCCTGGATCATGATCACATGCCAAGGGGTCACTGTAATGGCTGGAACTTTGAAAACTAGTTGTGAGTACCACTGTTGCAAGTTCAAACAGTTGCTGAACGAGCAGTTGCTAAATGAGGACAACCTGCATTTCATCTCTAAATGTTATATGCCAGGGGTGTCAAACTGCTGGCCTGTGGGCCAGATGCATCATGCCGAAACCACACCCACCCAGCTCCAGCAATGGGGAAAAAAATCACAATACGTCACGACACGTCACGTGGTGAGTTTGACACCCATGTTATATGCTGAAACAGAAAAAGGGCAGAGGTTTATCACTCTCATATTCTACTTAAAGGCTTCCCAATGGTCATTTAAAGTAGACCAGATTATTCACATCTTTGCTCCAGGCTTCTAATTCCACTTTGGGCACAAAGCCAGATGGGTGGACTTGGGCTAGTTACTTTCTTTTAGCCCTAGTAAGGAGGCAATACAAACCACTTCTGAAAAACCTTGCAAGAAAACTGCAGGGACTTACCCAGGCAATCACTGAGACTCAGGTACGATTGAATGGAAGGAGGGAAAAAAGGCTGACCCAGGAATCATTATGAACAATCATTGTGTTGCCATTATTTTTAAAGAAACATGTATTAAAAACTCTTAACACTTCTTGGATTACATCATTTAAAGAAACGGCCTCACCAGAATGATATCCATTGGGAAGAAAATTGTTTTGTATAAATGGAATATTCCTCTATATTTTATTTACTCCAAATCCAACTTTGCCTGAAATTTCTTCCCATTTTGTTGACATTTTTTTTTCTTTCCTCAAATTACTTCCTTTCTCACAGCCTAATGCTTAGCAATAAGCTGCAGAAAAGTATTAGCATGTAACTGCTGTGAAATCATTATGATGAGATAGATATGGAAAATAAACTGCAATGTGCACTTAAAGACACTGTATCCCTCTTGAGCAGTAAAAATATGGAAACCTGTAGATAAGGATTATACTTTCAGTACCTACATGCACGAGCTGTGGGGAGGAAACATGCATAAGAAGAAATGCTTGCCACTGTGACTATATGCATTGCAGATTTAATTACACCCTCTAAACTTTCTTTAGTCTCTTCGATTAGCCTTGGTAGATATCCAAAACTCAGTTGCCTTAATAAACTTCAGCTGTCTGTTGTGATTCAGGGTCAGCCTGTGGGTTCGGCAGTTGGGTCGGATGACTCAGAGGAGGAGGAGGGGGTGTTGAAGACCTTGCTGAGGGGGTTGAAGATCTTGCTGTTGAGAGCCCTCAGCCAGGCCCCTCCCACTTGGTCACCACGGAGACCCAGCTGTGTGAGCCTGACAGCGTGGATGAAGATGACCCACAGCTGGCCCTGTTCAAGGACGCCCGACACAGGAGGCAGTCAATTAGGAGTAAACAGAGGAAGGCAATGGGGCTCCTCGGAAGGGGGCAGAGAGAAGCCACGCCCTGAACTCTATATAAGGGGAATGTTTGGGAGGGCTGGTTTGCTGAAGGCAACCGCTTGGATAGTTCATGTTTCTTAAAGCTCCTGTTTCTTGGTTTGTCTTGTTCCGTTTGTTTTTGTGGTAATAAATTTGGCAGGCGTAATTCCAGCCTCTTGCCTTCTTATAAAAGGGGTTGTCCCTGCCTTTTCTGCAGGGCCGGTAGCAGGCTGGTACAGAACACTGTCTATCCTAGATATGTGTATGGATAGCAAGTGACATGCCCTCCTCCTCAGACAGATACATTTATATTCTTTACAGACATGTAATTTTCAAGGCTTTTTAAAAAACAATTATGTTTCAGTGAAATTAGAGCTGGGACAATTTGCTAGAAAAATAAATGTCTCCTTTCCTCACTATCCTATATCCCCAGGATATAAAGGAGTTTCTCTCAAGCTTCACAATTTAAAACAAATGTTGATAGTCAACCTTCCCCTCCTCTTTGAATAACAGCCACAGACAATAGCATCTGACCTAGAAAAATGGTTGCTGCATTAGTAACACAATAATTGTTGCTACTGCTATTACTTAGGGACTCACAGTAAAGGAACTCATGAGAAAAGCTGGAGTATGGCCAACAGTAAAAAAAAAAAGAAATATTTGAGGAATTTCTTTTCTTCCAATTTATCTGTCTAACAGCATGTGAGGAATGTTAAGAAAACTCTGTGCACAGTCTGAAATGAAAGAGCGATCCTATTTCCCTTTAGACTTGCAAGGCTGTTTTGTTTTTTCAGTTCATTACAAACTCTGTCAACTTTTAGTAAAAGACTAGACAATCTACGACCCATTGGGTCATCCTTTGAGAGGAAGTTAGTACAGTCTGATGTGACCAGAATTAACATTAAATTTTAGGCTGATCACATTTTTTTTATCCCAATGCTGGATGATCTCATGATCATCTAAGAAGATTATATATCATAAATAGAACAATAATTGCAGTGCCAAAAGACTGCCAATAAGAGGTCAATATTTATAGAAGTAAACAGATAAACAGAATGATCACAGGTGGGCAAAAAAAGCAATAAGAGTAGGAGCAGCTTCTGATTTCCTACCAACTTCCCCATTGTCTTTCCTTGTGGGAAGCTGGCAGGCAATGTCAGAAATCATTATTACATGACCACACAGTTGCTGCAGTGATCACAACTTTGTGAATAAAAGCAATCAGAAGATCCTTGAAATGGGTCTCAGGTTTTTTTTTATGCAGTCTAAAAATAGTGGGTTAGAAGTACCTTAATTCAAAAATTGTTGTGGTATGATGCACTCTCTGGGCTAATTGCAAGGTACAAGCAGACAAACATTCAGAGTTTTTAGGAGTATATAGGTATGGTAAAAAGATATGTGGGAAAGCTGAAATCAGCTCTCTCATCTCCAACCTCAGACAGTGATGTTGTCTTCTCAGGGTACTGTCTTTCCTTGAATGCTTTCTGATATCTATATGAAACCCATGGGAGATAAATTCTGGATTGAAGAGTCATCAATATATAAACAGCATGCCACTCAGTCTCTCTTTACCCTCATCCCATTCCAACAAGGCAAAACAATTCTTGGAGGCAGTTTTTGATCCGATAAGGACAAATAAAAGTGAAGCTTCACAAATCAGAAGCACTATTGATTGGGAAATTTTGTGTGCATGGACATTTTGAACTAGATTTAGATAAGGTTACAAGTTCTATAAAACCTCAAATATGCTGGTTAGCATTATGCTTGGATTTAGTGCTACCTCCCATGGCATGGGAGTTCAGGATAACTTTTTCAACAACCCCAAATGGCTCCTATCTGCAGCCCTATCTGGAAGGAACATTTCCTCAGGATAATTTTTATGTTCTGCTTATAGACCATTTGTCTTCTGAATTGGGTTACTTTCTGCTACTTGTGTCATGGTTACACAGTTGTTGTTGTTGTTGTTGTTGTTGTTGTTTTTACTGTGGAATGAACTTTATATGAGGCTACCCTTAAAAATACCTGGAAATGAGAAATTCATCAGGAAAAGCCTTTATGCTGGTATGTTCACTACCAAAAGCTTATTGATTTGACATAGGGCCAAAGATGCAAAACCCTTGAAATATTTTCTATCTTTTAAATAAATTCTCTTTCATGAAATTGAAGGAACTAAGAAAAAAAAATAAGGACAATGAATATGAATTTATGTACCTGGCCGTGCTGGTTTTAATGTTTAAAATCTTTAAAAGCCTAAACTGGTAGAAATTGGTAGATGATTTAAAATACTGTTTGCATATAAATGATTCTACTTGGGTTTTAAGGCCAACCTTTGGATGAGGCCCCTTAGGCAAAATATGTATAGATGTATACTTACATGTATATATGAAAGGGGAAAAAAACTAGTTGGGCATATATTTCCTTTGTAATCAGCTAAATATATTGCTTGGTTATATCCCCATAAATCCAGTCCCTTTAAACTGCTGACATATTGACTTTTTAAATTGTCATTTTCATATCTTAAGCAGAAAAAGTTGGCACCTTTGCAAACAATATGATTTTGTTTTTTATGAATTAGGTGACATAAAACCAATACAACATAGAGAGTAGTCATGCATCATCATAGCTATATAGTACATTTCTAAAAACACATGTTTCTTAAATTTTCAAGCTGTCAATAAATCCAACACTGAACACCAACTTATTAATTGATGGGAACTGTGATTTTTTTTCTCCTTTGTTCACAGTCTGGTAGCTTATATGGTCCTTGAAAAAGCTTCCCTACATCACACTCTCTGGATTGGCAAATAAGAACATTTTGCTTATCATAATTTGTCCCAAGCAGTATAAACTAAAATTCAATAACAACATCAATGGCTTTTAGCAAGGAATCTTATCAAAAAGGAGTGGTTAACAGACCAAAACTTGAATACAATACAAGCTCACCAAAATGATGCTACAACCATAAGATTAATTTTTAATATTTATGCAAATAGGCTTACCTAAATAGGCCCAATGAGCTAAATGCAGCTGCTCATTTGTGTTCGGCAGCCCAATAATTATGTCAAATAAACTGCTACATTCAGGAGGCAAAATAAGAATTGCTAGTTGTCACATTAGCTGTTCATTTTAGTCATCAATGTTGTATAACATGGAACAATCTGTCACCCTCCTGTTCTGCATCTTAAACTGGGATTAGATTAAAAAATAAAAATAAAAAGGAATGAGGACAAAGGGAGAAATTAGGATAAAACAGCCAACGTGCCACAAGGAAGCCACAGTTCCATTTGCCAAGCATAGCTACTCAGAATGGAGCCTCCATCTCATCAACATTATTAGTGTTTTCCTAGTATTGCAACAGAAGACTTTTCATTCTAGATGTTCCCCATGGAGGGAAAGCCTTCATAATTGTCAATTACCTGGGCTACAGGACTGTCCTATCTACCCTATTTTCCTCAAAATAAGACCGGGTCTTTTTTCTTTTTTTCTTTTTGCCTCCCAAAGAGGCACCTGGTCTTATTTTCAAAGGATCTCTTTTATACTCACTTCTGGCACTGACAGCCCCGGCCAGCAAGTCCTCTTTTTCTTGGGCCGAAGAAGCAGCTTCATTCTGCAGCTGCATTCTGGCCTGCATTTCACAGCTGAGGACCCAGCTATGAATTGAACCCATAATTTGGTTCTTGGCTGCAGAGGTCTTCCAGAACCGAGCTATGGATTCAATCCATAGCTTGGTTCTTGGCTGCACAGGCCTTCCAGAAAGGCCTGTGACTGAGAAATGCAGGCCTGGCTGCAGAAGATGCTGCAGAAAAAGTGGGCTGGTGAGGAAAGGCCTGGCTGCAAGGTAAGTGGGGTGCATGGAGCAGTTTATATTAGGCTAGGGCTTGTTTTCTGGGTAGGCCTTACTTTTGGGAAAACACAGTAGTGAGTGCTGACCTTCCCTGGCCATTTTTGCTGTGCTTGCCAAAGAGCTGCCTGGTTCCTCTATTTTATTTTATTTTTGTCACTCAGACAGGGAAATACTGACTTTGTATGAGATCTGTGAGAAGGTCTGCATTCCCATAAGGAAGCCAAAATACAGTAGAACTTTGCTCAGCATTTTTTTCTTAGATAAGGAAGAGAGAGAAGGGAAGGGAAGCATTGCAAAGTGCTGAATCATAAATATGTATGTGTGTATGTATGTATATATGTGTATGTGTGTATGTATGTATGTGTATGTATATGTGTGTATATGCATGCATATGCTTGTATATGTGTGAAGAAAGAGAGAAAGAAAGAAAGGAAAGAAAAAGAAAGAAAGAAAGTGTTGTGTAGCAGGTTCTTTGGCGCAGGAATGAAGATGAGGCAAGTGAGTATAGGAAAACTCATGGTTTATTGCTTGCAAGATCTTAACAGAGAATTGGGCTGTAACCAGCCGCAATATATAGTCTAGCGGCTAGCCCCTAAGCAGCAGCCAATAGGTTTGAAGCAACCATTGCTGCCTAGGGACAGCCAATAGCAGCATTGGAGACTTGTAGTCTGGGTTGCTGGAGAGTCATTAGCTGCTCCAGCAACCCATGTGGTATTACCATTGAGCCCAATACATAACACCCCTCCCCTCTTAGATCAGACAATATTGTAACACAATTTAGACTTATCTAGTATCATTATCAAAACAATCCTAAATAATAATAATAGAAAATAAACCCATTTGAGTTACAAGGTTAACTTACAGCATCTGAATCAATAGGCTTCATTGACAGCACAGTAAACAGTTAACATCATAGCATCTGAATGAATAGGCCTTTATTGACAGCACACTAGACAATTAACATCATAACTCCCAGTTTCTGTAGTACAGTGGCAAGTTACAATACAACAACATTATAGATCTTTATTTTACAACTTAATCAGCAAAAGCTTGTGTGCTCTAGTGGAACGTCTCGGAGTTCCAATCACTTTGTGGTCTACCAGCTTACCCAGTAGGCTGGGTAGACCCATGTCCCTTGTTGCTCCTGAGTCAAAGGGATTAGATGCTCTCTGGGTGGCCTCCCCAGGTTGGCCCACCCCACAGACTGATCAGCAGACTAGGCACACCGGTGGCTGAAGTCTGGTTGGCTTGCTCCTTCAGGGGATCCATATTGCATTCCTGGACTCCCCACTTCTCCATCTGGTTCCTCATAGGTTAGGAAGGAAAAGTCCCGAGAGTCCAAGTGAGTACTAGCTTGGCCGCAAGTTTGAGGACCTTGGGAGGGACCTATGATGCAGTCCTCAGTGGCTGTTCTGGAAACCGTTTTCTGTGTTGATCAATGTGGCATCTGACAACTCACCCTCCCTCCAGCCCCACTTCATAAGATGGGGCCCAGATGCTTTGGTAATTTAACCAGGAACCCACAGATTCCCATGACCATAGTTCCTGGCCCAAACCCAAACTTAATCGCCCATTTGAAGCCCCCTTGGGGGCTTCTGCTGCCACTCTATCGGGATGCAACCTGTCCAGTTTAGTGATCAATCGCCTCCCCTAATGCAGTTCTGCAGGACTTTTGCCTGTAGCAGTGCAGGGCGTAGAATGCTGGCAGAGTAGAAAATCTGCCAATCTGTGATGCCAGTCACCTGTTACAATGTGCTTGAGTGATTCCTTCGTTGTCCTCATCATGTGTTCAGCTTGACCATTAGAAGACGGATGAAAAAGTGCAGACATTGCATGTCTGATGAGATTTGCTCTAAGGAAGGCCTGAAATTCAGCAGCAGTGAATTGGGCCCCATTGTCTGAAACTAAGACATCTGGCAACCCATGTGTGGCAAAGAGTTTTCTCAGCACCTTGATGGTCCTAGAAGTAGTCATGTTAGGGACTGGAATTACTTCCAGCCATCTGGAGTGGCTGTCCACCACTATGAGAAAGAGCTGGCCCTGAAAGGGCCCAGCGTAGTCTATGTGAATCCTAGACCAAGGAGTGTGTGTTTCCTCCCACCTGTGAACTGGAGCCTGTGGCATTTCAGGCCTAGATTGCTGGCATTATAACAACCATGGACTTGTGCCTCAATGTCCTTGTCAAGGCTAGGCCACCAAAGGTAGCTTCTTGCTAAAGCTTTCATTCTGACAATGCCTGGATGGCCTTCATGTAATGATTGTAAGACCCTGTCACCTAGGGAAGAGGAAATTATGACTCTGTTTCCCCATAAAATGCACCCTTTGTGGGCAGAAAGCTCATGTCTTCTGACAAAATAATTCTGAAATTCAGAACCTGGGCTTTTATCCAACCACCCCATGTATACCCATGAAAGTACTCTACTAAGTTTTCTATCTGTAGCTGTTTCAGCAGCAATGTCCCCAGTATGGAGGGGAAATTCAGGCAGGTCCTATATGGACAGAATTCTGGTAGCAGGAGCTGGATCTGGTTCCATTAGTGGCAGTGGTAGTCTGCTGAGGCCATCAGCATGGCCCATTTCTTTGCCCGGTTTGTGAATCAATTGAAACTTGTATGCAGAAAGAAAAATAGACCATCTCAACATTCTTGGGGACAGTATTTGGGGGGTTTGTTTTTCTGTTGTGAAAAGTCCCAACTGTGGCTTGTGGTCTGTAAAGACCGTGAAGTCCGTACCATATAAATAGTCATGGAATTTTTTAATTCCAGCAACAATGGCTAGGGCCTCTTTGTCAATCTGAGCATAGTTGTGCTCAGCAGAGAACAACGTCCTTGAGTAGAATACTATAGGAACCTGTGTTCCATTCTTTTCTAAGTGACTTAAAACTGACCCCACCCCATAGGGAGATGCATCACATGCAAGACATACAGGTTTAGACTCTTTGTAATGAGTTACAGTGGACTTTTCTGACAATAGTGCTTTTAAGTCCTGGAAACTTTCTTCATGTAAATTAGTCCATTTCCATGGAGCTTTCTTATCTAAAAGCCTGTGCAAAGGCTCTGCTAATGCTGCCTTATGAGGTAGAAGGGTGTGATAGAAGTTAAGGAGACCCAAGAATGCTTGTAGCTCACATTTGGATTTGGGTCTAGGAGCCATTTTAATGGCCTTCACTTTAGATTCAGCAGTGTGAATGCCGTTAGCATCAATTCTGAATCCCAAGCATTCTGTTGAAGGAACCCCAATACTACACTTGCTCTTTTTTAATTTGAGGCCTGCTTCACGAAACCTCTGTAAAACAGCTCTGAGCCTGCTGGCTAACACTTCTGGGGATTCCCCAGCAATAAGAACATCATCAAAATAAGGGGAGACACCCTGAATGCCCTTAATTGTGCGTTCCATTATGCCCTGGATAATGCCTGGGGCAACACTGACTCCATACTGTAAGCATTTTACTTTGAAAGCCCCCCTCTGAGTCACGATCATCGGAGCCACAGCTGTGGCCTCATCAACTGGCAATTGCTGATAGGCCTGTGCTAAATCAAGTTTAGCAAAAATAGTACCCCCTTCCAAGGAGGCTAAAGTGTGGTTGACCACTGGAACTGTGTACGCGTGTTGCTTGAGGGCTTTGTTTAGGGTGCATTTATCATCAGCACAAATGCGAATTTCCCTCTTGGCTGTAAGTGGGGTGACTATAGGAGTTTCCCACTCCCCCCCCATTAACTGGCTTTAAAATGCCCTGTTCTACAAGCTTGTCAAGTTCAGAATCAATTTTATGTTTTAAGGCAAAGGGGACCCTTTGAGGCTTAACCCTAATTGGAACTACGTTGGGGTCTAGGTTGAATGAGATAGGCGGGCCTGTGTATGTTCCTAGGGCAGAATCAAAAACGTCAGCATAGTCATCACATACTAATGAGAGGTTTGCAGTTTGTGTCTGGTTGATACCAGTAATCTGAATACCTAAGGCATCAAACCAATCAAGTCCAATGTGACTCGTTCTCTGGTCCCCTATTACTATGACATCCAGTTGCCCATGAAACCCCTTAAATTTTACAGTCAAGGTGGCTTCTCCCTTAACTTTAATTTGAGCATTTTGAAAGTCATTAGAATTATGTCTGAGGGCCTCAGTTTGGCCCAATTGTTACTGTGCCTACACATGAAGTCAAAAGTGTCTTGAGAAATAATGGAGACTGCAGAGCCAGAGTCCAATTCCATTTTACAAGGAACTCCTTGTAGATCTACCAGGAGTCTGAGTTTAGGTTTGAGGGGGCGTCAGGCCCCAGTGCAGCATACACTTCTATGGCTTCTGAAAAACCCCACACTAACTGGACCCTGGGCCCCAGTACCTCTCCTAGTCAGTTCTTCCGACTGGTGTTTGGGTGGCCAGTCCCCTCTGGCAGGCTCTGCAAACCGCTGCAATGTGGCCTGTCTGGCCGCAGGCTCTGCACATGGCTGACCAGAATCTGTAATTGGTGCGAAAATGGCTGCCGCTGCACCCTTTACATCTAGGTAAAAGAACTGCCTTGTAAGTGTTCTCTTGCTGCTGGCTATTGCGGTGTTGCGTGTTGGGCTGCTTTCGAAGTTTGTTGATTTCTGGTTCTTCCTCCTCGGAGGACTCTTTGGGGCATTTGGCGTCCTCGTGGTGGACCGTTTCTTCATGCTTTGTCGTTTTGGCAGGCTGGACTGCTTGAACTGCACCCCCGGCAGCTTTGTCGGCCAAAACTTCATCTTGTGCTTCTGAAAAAGTTAAATTTGGTCTGACAAAAAGTCTTTGTTGAAGTGTTCGGTTCCATAGGCTGCAAATGAGCCGATCTCGTGGTCTCTCTTCTAAGTTTGAAAATTTGCAAAGGCGTATGGCCTGCCTCAGGCCCGCAATGAATTCTGAAGCTGATTCACAGGTTTGCTGCACTCTCTGGTTAAACTTGAAATGCCAGGCCATCTCAGACATCTTGGGCTAGAAATGTTCGGTTAACTTCTTCCTGAGGTCTGTGTAAGAGACCAATTCTATTGGCGTTGGAGCAAAGAGGTTCTCAGCCAAATCAAAGGTTGCTGGACCACAGAGGCAGAGTAGCATTGCAGCCTTGAGGCCTTCTTCCTCAATTTGGTTTGCCCAGAGGTAGTTTTCTACCTGGGACAAATAAGATAGCCATTCTTCTGGATGCTTCACATCAAATTTTCGAAGTCTTCCGACCTTCGGCATTCTGTTTCTTGCTAGTTCCTGCGATTTCTTCCGATCCTGCTTCCCAGGCTCAGGGAATGAGTCCGCTGAGCATGAGGTCGCTAGTGTAGCTTGCTAGCCGACCTTGAGGGAGGGGGGGAATGCCTTTTCCCTCCGGCGTGTGCTGCCTTCCCCTCTGAGACTTCAGCTCTTTTTCAGGGAAGCAGGATCCCACCTTCGTCGCCAGTGTTGTGTAGTGGATTCTTTGGCGCAGGAATGAAAATGAGGCAAGTGAGTATAGGAAAACTCATGGTTTATTGCTTGCAAGAACTGAACAGAGAATTGGGCTGTAACCATTGGGCTGTATAGTCTAGCTCCTAGGCAGCAGCCAATATGTTTGAAGCAACCATTGCCACCTAGGGACAGCCAATAGCAGTATTGGAGACTTGTAGTCTGGGTTGCTGGAGAGTCATTAGCTGCTCCAGCAACCCATGTGCTATTTCCATTGAGCCCAATAGATAACAGAAAGAAAGAAAGAAAGAAAGAAAGAAAGAAAGGAAGGAAGGAAGGAAGGAAGGAAGGAAGGAAGGAAGGAAGGAAGGAAGGAAAGATGGACAGTGGAGAACATTCTGAAATATTTCTTTCAGAGAGACTTTGGATTTGGGTTGCACATGAGCAGCAACACTGACTGGCCCTGTGACATAGATAGTGTTATGGACTTCTAAGATAAAAGAAGAAAACCTGGCAAACTATTGGTCTGTCAGCCACCTGTAAGTAATGCTTGAGAGTCAAGTAGAGGTGGCTGTGTTTGGAAGAGTCATGAGTCCTAGAACATGCCACCAGCTAAAGAGGGCTAAGCAGTGACCTTGATGAAAGCGTAATGAGGGGTGGGAATCAACTCCCTCCTCCAGCTGCTTTCCCCATTGGTGGAAATAACTCTCCTGTTTCTTCACCCATGCTTTTATGATTTCATGTCCCAAGTACATCTTGTTTCTTACCCTGTGGACAACTTCCATCTCTGACTTCCATATCTGTCCTTTTTGGGATTTCTCTAGCTCTGACCCACATTTTTGTGTGTGGAAGGGTCCGATTTCCATTCTTCCCATTTAGCAGACCTTCTTCTCAAACTGATAAGCAACAACTCTGTCTTTGACCTAGCCAAATCTTTTTTTTTTTTTTTTTTTTGCGGAAGGCTCTAAGTCAGGGGTCCCCAACCTCTGGGCCATGGCCTACTAGTGGGACATGGAGCTTCACGGATGCATGTGTGCTTGCCAGATGCCCACACAAACCCATCCCGTCTCTTCCCTCCTCTGCCGGTTCTGAAAGCTGGAAAGGTTGGGGAACTCTGCTCTAAGTCTCTAGCCTGTGCTTATCTCTGCTTCATATACTGTTTTGACAAGCCAATTACAATGTAAGACTTACAAATCTGGGGGTCTAAGCTTTGTATATGTCAGGTAGGTAGTGAAGGCACCACTTGCTATATCAGCATATCTTCCTCCAGGCTCAAGACATGAAGAAAAGCACGTTGCTGTGGTTGTGAGGAAGAGAGTAAGGAGAGTTTGAGTGGGGTCAATGAACAAAAATAAAGAATTCTTGACAAAGGAAGAAGGACTTTGAGAAGAATTAGCTTTCCTAGGAGTGCTGAGCTGCACTGGGAGGTATTGATCTAAGGAGGTACCCTAGAAAATAGAAAAATCCCAAACAGAATAATAGATAGAGGATATGTGCCCATTTTAAAAACCTTTTTCTGTTCCTCTGTTGTTGTATGCAGTGCTTTTACTATTTATTTTTTTATTTAGTTAAGTCGGCTCATATTCCTGCTCATCTTCTTATAGAGATCCTAGGTAGTTAACAATATATAACAACAGAATACAAATAAATATGAAAAGAACAATACAATATTCCATAAGACAATCACAATAAAAAATAAATCCAGCAACAACTACACAGGCTCAAACTAAGCATCTCTCCTTCCCATGCTAGGATGATATCCATGTTGTGACAGCTTTTCAAAAAAAAGGTGGGGGGAGGAATTTAATCTTGAATTGGTAGTGGTAGTGGTATGGGGTTCCATAAAGCAGGCACCGCAACTAAAAAGGCCCAAATTCTGATTTCCACAAGATGACATTTTCAACCATTGGGGGCACGCAGCATGCCTTTCCTGCCAGACCTAACGGGACAGGTAGAAACAATTGAGAAGAGGCAGCTCCACAAATTCCCTAGTTCCATGCCATGGAAGCCTTCACAAGTGACAAAAAGCATCTTGAATTGCACTCAGGAGCATACCTGGAGCGAATGCAGCTCATAGAACAGAGTTGTAAGTGGTCATGCCTATAATTGCCCATGCTGCCCAAAAATGCAAGACCAGTTGTTGCAATGTGCTTTTTGCACTGTTCTTATATGCAATGCTACAGTTTTTGAATTAAAATAATCCATTATACATGAATAACATACGATGAACATTTACGTACTAGTGAAAAGATTCCAAGGTTTTAGTACAGCTTCTCTCAGTAAATAATGCATAACTATTTCTATATAAGTTTATATGGAATAAAGAGAAAAGTTTTCAACATTACATTTTAGGAAAGTCAAATGTTCAATAATGAGAAATGTGAATGTAAATCAGTTTTATTGTGCCAAAGTCTGACTGGTTTGTTTTTGTTTTTCTTTCACATAAGTCAGGATTTATGTTGATTCATTAAGCATTCCTACTGTGATATAAACTGGCATAACTGAAAAAGAGGTTTTGATATGTAGGCTTTGCAAAACATAACAGTTTCACTAATAATTATTTTTCTTGGCTGAATTCACAAAATATTGATTTTTGCTCTGGACTATGTAACCTCTCTTTTAATATAATTCAGCTAAGTACCTGGATTGGTAAAGAACCAATAAATCAGAAATGCAGTAAGTACTGTAAGGTCCAGAGGTGCTTAAAAAAGATGCAGATTTAGGAATCACCATGGTAATTATTGATCTATCTTTCAAAAGGTAAGTGACCTCTTTTGCTTATCCAGAATGAAACAATGACTGCTATTATAATGGGATTTGGTTTACATCCACAAAGTACGTTTTAGAAATATGCTAACCTGTAAAACCAGAATCACAAATACACTGGTAGCCTCCAGGCTTGTTGAAGCAACTTCCTCCATGCAAACAAGGAACCGTTTCACACTCATTTATATCCACTTCACATAAGACCCCATAGAAGCCAACTGGGCAGTTGCAAAGGAACCTATCATGTTAGAGAAAAGGAAGATTTCAGAGGATGGCAACATCAGCAAATTGACAATATTTGCCATAAGTTTAACTTACTTCTACTTGGATGCAGAAATGCAGTGGCTTTCAGGAACTCCATTTGGTCTAGATATTTAAGTAAACTGATAGGATTTATCTGACTGATAAAACTGATCTGACCCACAGCTCAGAATATGGTACTATTTTGGTTTTGCTCTTCTGCAAATTATTTCACAGTTACGTATGCCAATATCTATGTGTATGAATGAAGGTGGGTTATTTTGGGTAAGTTAAACTGTACTATATGTATAAGGTAAAGGTAAAGGTTCCCCCACACATGCGTGCTAGTTGTTTCCAACTCTAGGGGCCGGTGCTCATCTCCGTTTCAAAGCCAAAGAGGCAGCGCTTGTCCGAGGACGTCTCCGTGGTCATGTGGCTGGCATGACTAGACGCCAAAGGCGCACAGAACGCTGTTACCTTCCCACCGTAGTGGTCCCTATTTTTCTACTTGCATTTTTACGTGCTTTCGAACTGCTAGGTTGGCAGAAGCTGGGATGAGTATCAGGCGCTCACTCTGTTACACGGCACTCAGGATTCAACCCGCCAAACCGCCGACCTTCTGATCGACAAGCGTCCTAACCCACTGAGCCATCCCTATTACTATATGTATACTTTATAGTTAAATGTTTGATATATATTTTGGGGAAAATACCAAAATATTCTTCCTGCATATCTTTGAAGGGAGAGATAGCCAAACTGAGGAAAAGGCCTCAAATATACTGATATACTCAGATATACTGCCAAATGTCTGGCAAACAGCCAAAGCTATGCTAAATCCATGCAGAAAGTACAATACCAGATTAGGAATGGCCCCATTGGAAGATTTGGCCTTTTTTGAGAAGAGTTTGAAAGAATGACTGCTGATTGGCTTTGGGGGTAGGTGAGCTTTCGGCCTTTTGATTACTGGGTTTTGTGAGATGATAGAAGAGATGATATAACTGAATATCAAGCTTGGCCTTTCCTGAGAAGGACAACCTCATCATTGATAGACTGCAGGTGTGTCAGACTTGGCAGTAATCTGTGTTAGTTAATTACAGAGGTGGAAGAAATAAACTGGCACAGTGGTAGGCACGGCAGATCAAGAGATGGCCCAATACAAGTTGCATTTATAGTTTTGCTGCCAGTTGTTATACGTACTATACTACTATACTATCCAGCATTCAAAAAAAAAAGCCAGCCCACTTCCCAGCCAGGTAGAAAATGCACTTCTGAGAAAAGGAAAATCTCGAAGCTGGAAGAATCCAAGTAATCCCAAAAGAAAAAGCAACAAGGAACTGACTGCCCAAATCACAATCCTGAACACCAGGGAGGGGTACTATAGGTAGATTTTAGTCCATTTTCTGTTTTCATGTTTTTCTTAATTTGTCAGCAAAGCAATATACCTGGTGGGAGCCCTATACCTCTCAGATGCCACAAGACACTCACCAGGAAGATAGCCAGTGGCGGCAAGCCACTCCAAGGCAGGAAGCAAAGCTTAGATATATGGAGTACACACAAGGGCTTCTGGGAAGGATGGAAACTTCCAACTCTACAACTTAGAGGCTGCCATACCGCTACACTCCTCCTCCCCCATCCTCCGATATCTATAAATGTTGGTTTGGTACCCATTCACTCATTTTTAAGTGACTTCATCTTGCCCCAGTTAAAAAAAACAGAGAGAATTCAGTGTATATTACTGAACTAAATTCCTAATTCTGTTGGATGATCAGTACAGAACTATATTATGTCACTAGTTAAAACTTGTGGCTGGTGATGTGATAGAGATTAAGAGCTGTGAATGAGAGTCAAAGCAGTCATTTTGCAATACTAGAGTTCTGATAAGCAGAAATATTAATGAGCTGATGAAACTCACTGGTCAGTACATAAAAGATATCATGAAAGCAACAACTTTGCTGTTTTTATCCTCACCGCCATACTGCATCTGAATGATGGTCTATTTAGCTTTCATAGCTTATGAATGTTAATCAAATTATTCAATAATAATTCTATAATAATAATTACTCTATAATGGTATAATAACTATTCTCCTATTTGTTCACTACAAAACCCTAAGAAATGAGCCATAATTGCTTGCTCTGTGCTGTTCAAAAAGTATAGGCTACCTACTTTCTCTAATACTACTTGACATTCTATATCAGCAAAGTGAAAGGTCAAACTTTTTTTTTCCTTTAAAAAGAAAAACTTGATTCCAGTCACAAACCTGTTTATAAGATCTATGCATGTTCCGCCGTTTGCACAGGGACTTGATAGGCACTCATTAATCTCCCCTTCACACAGCATCCCAAAAAAGCCATCTCTGCAAAAGCACCTGGATAAAAGGATAGCATTTAGTGAACTGCAAAGAATCTTTAGCAGAAAAAGTAACAAAAAAAAAAGGAAAATGCAAGATTTCATTCATATTTTCTGTATATTGTATCACTTAAAATAAACAGTCTGGACAATTTAAACAACTTTTTCTTGGCAGAATACCTGATTAGCTGATTGCACAGATTTTAATTAAAGCCTGGAAATCAGAGAAACTTTAAGCAATGGCTTCTCCCACAAATGATCCAAATCTGTGCCACTAAATACATTATCTTCCTCTAAAACAGTCCTCAAGCCAAGTCTGACACTGATTCTTCCTTACCTATAACTGTTTACCCCATCCACACAGTGACCTTGATTCTTACATGGGTTGGAGATGCATTCATTATTGTCAATTTCACAGTAAGTCCCTTCAAATCCTGAAAGACAGATGAAGCAGTAATGGATCTATGATCTCTTTGACTTAGTTTGAATGTCAGGAGCAGAAATAACAAAGACCCAGGTGAATGCCTTCAAAATTAAGCTTTAAAACACTTGGATTATTTTCACCTGTTCAATCTAACAAGCAATGCTTCCCCATAGAGATGATTACATGTCGAATAATACTTTAATACAGGGGCAAAATGAGCATCTAGCAAAATCTGCCAGGGCACTATTACCTTTTTGAAAAACTTGCAAATGTTATATTAAAATAGTAGTATACTGTCTTCAAAAACTATGCAAATCTGTCATATCATGGGTCTTAAGCTACCATACATCTCAATGTTTCTCAGTCTGGGCAGTTTGAAAATATGTGGATGTCAACTCTCAGAATTTCCCAGCCAGCATAGCTAGATTATTATCTATTATCTATGTTCTAGATCAGTGATGGTGAAACTTTTAGAGACCGAGTGCCCAAACTGCAACCCAAAACCCACTTATGTATCGTCGGGTGCAGGGTCGGCATGGCCCACTGGGTAGGTGTGGCCCATTAGGTGGGCATGGTTGCAGTGGCAACAGCAGACTGGGTGGGACTAAAAAGTTCAATCAATCAATTCCAACTTTGTGAGATCCTTTTTTCCCCACAAGAAGTTGAAATTGATTGATTGAACCTTTTTTTTGCACACAGCAGTGGAGGCCTAAAGCAAAAAGGTTTTATAAAACCTAGCTGAAGGCCTAGGACAGGGGCGATGGCGTGCATGTCCACAGAGAGGTCTCCACGTGCCACCTGTGGCACGTGTGCCATAGGTTCGCCACCACGGTTCTTGATGATGATGATGATGTTACTGTATGACATTGTTGCAGGAGCTAGCTGCTAGAAGACCACATTGAAATTACAGAGTAGTAGTTTGGCTTGGCAAGATACAAGTCTTGTTATAGGACATACTTGCATGCTTCCCAAGGTGTGCCACAGAAGGGCGAGCTGGCTTCGCAGTAGAGAGACAAATGGTTCTTTGTGCAGCACCACCCAAGGCCCCTTCCCATCCCAGAGCCCCTTGCAGACAGAGCATCACAACTGGAAATGTTCAGAGCAAGCAAGAATCTGACTGCCTGCACAGAGCATCACGTCTCCCCACTAAAGTGGTGCCTATTTATCTACTCACATAGAACATGCTTTTGAACTGTTAGGTGGATAGAAGCTGAAGCAAGTGACAAGAGGTCACTTTGCCATGCTAAACTCAAACTGCCAGAGCAGAAACCATCTGCAGTGTCACTAAGCCACTGAGCCACTGTACCTCTTATACATTCTAGATATTCTACAGCAGACATGTGAAACCCGCAACTTCACGTGATGTCGCGAGACGTATTGGGACTGTTTTGCCATTGCCGGCAATGGGGTGGGCGTGGCTTCCGGATGATGCGTCCGGCCCACGGTTTAACTCCCCTGTTCTAGAGTAAAAAAAATATTGTCACTTGGAAAGGAGACTTTTTTTCTTCCCTTTTCTATTTTTTATATTGATAAAGCTAGGAATGGGAAAAATGGTTTAGTATAGATTTAAGTCATTATTTACTTTATTCGTACTCACTGAACCAATTCAGAGATGAACACTTTTTAGAATTGTCATTGCAATTCCTTCTACAAAAATATATATAAAAAATGAATTGTGTTGGCAAAGGAGAGTACATTAATGCAAGCAATGTAAAAAAATAGCCTGGAGAAAATGTATATTGGGAAAAAAAATAAGAAAATGTGCTTATCAGAATAATAATATTTTTACAAGTTGGTAGACTTGTAAAAATTGGTAGTTGGTAGTTCAAAACTGGGCTTTTATTTTTTCTTTTCGGTTTTTAAACAAAATCACTGGCAGAGTATGAGGGCTGCAGTGAGGGAAAAAGAAACTTGCACTCCTCTGTATATGGTGATCAGATATTAATGGAACAATGTATGATCCAGCTATACAGAGACCCCAAATGTACTGTTTTCAGCATCTGAGCAATGCTAATATAGATTACTTCTAATAATGATTCAAAATTGAATGTCATTTCAAATGTTGAAAGCAATGTAAAATCTGAGGGTTTTTCAAGAGTGCTTACAATATTGAGTGCCATCACTTAACTAGATCATTCATCAATATAATATTTCTAGTCATTAGACTATAAAGGGGAGAGATTGATATTGATGATTTCATTTGTTGTTATATTAATGGTGTAATGATAGGAGGTATTTAGCCTGCTTTGGTTTTGGAAAAGGTTGCATAATTTGACAGAGAAAATTGAACTTAAGATTTAATTTGCTAGAAAATTTGGAACTCAGACATCATGCTAAATCACGATAAGATTTACTTTGTTTTGGTTTAGTGTGATTTGTAAAATATATTGACAAAAGAGCATTCAAAGTTTATGGTGGTGTGCTTTATTGCTACTGAGAACCAAACATAAGGAGATAATCTTCACTCTTAAGTTAGGACTTCAGCATGAAATGACATTCCTTGAGGTCCTTTTCATCTAAAGTGAGTGTTATGAAAGGAATGAAATCTATTTCAGGAAGAAAAAAAAAGTAATGTCATTCTTATCATGAAGGTGTGCAATCACTGTACAAACACAAAGGAGAGACACAGATATAGATAGATAGATAGATAGATAGATAGATAGATAGATAGATAGATAGATAGATATAGATATAGATATAGATATAGATATAGATATAGATATAGATATAGATATAGATATAGATATAGATATAGATATAGAGATATATTATTCTCCAAATCTTTAGAAAATAGGTTAGGTTTGTATGTTATTCTTTTTTCATCCCTCTACATTTCTCTTTAAACAAAGACACTTGTTATGTCAATGCCTTATTTTCATGGAATGAATATTGGACGTTGATCTCAGCTCTACAGAATGATGTAATTTCTAATCCAATTTCCAGCTCTAATGAAAAAAAATAAATTTAGGATTTACACTACTAATTATTTTAGTGTGTTCTGAATTCTACAATATAGAGTTTAAAAATAGTGATACTAGTATATTACAAAGCTTTTTGATCATGACTGCTGGTATAGTAGGAGGACCTTTTCTAAGGACATCCCTCACCCAAGAAAAGAAATTTAATTAAATGAAGTTAAATTAAATAAAGCTCTTTTTTTATTGATATCCCACCAGCTCTTCAAGGGTTTTTCTCTCTCCTACCCCTCTCTTTTAAGAAGCTTGTAATTCTGGAGTTGTTCAAGTAGTTTATTTTTCTTTACTGATTTGATAACCGTTTTGTCTTGATTTGATTTAGAGTTATGGTTCTGTTAGCTATTTTATCTTATTGATACATATTACACCTTGTTTGAATTATGATTATTCTAATCTATTCTGTTCTGAGAGCAGAACCAAAGTCTTTAATAGAGAAATACCCTTGACAGTCTGGGAAATTACTAAAAAATACTGCCAAGTCTATATTTCCAGCCAATTTAATGTGATCTAACACAACTAAATGAGAATTGTTTTTTTTTAATTTCTGAAACTTAAAGTTCTTCAACACATTTTTAACAGTTAGAAACATTATGACAAATTAACATAACCAACTGCAATCAATTTACAGCATCTAAAATATTTGCCCAGAACAGTATTCACAAAACATTATAATGTAAATTCTAATTCATGTCTTAAGCTGTGAATATCGTTTACTAATTTAGTATATAAAACAGCATCGTTTTTTATTTTTCAGCCAAATGTTTTGTAAATTGATTTGTTAATTAGGTATTTGAAATATACATTTAGTGCTAATGTATTGTTATGGTAATGACATTTACTACCATGTGTACTAAAGTAATAGGCACATTTAAATGCAACTACTGGCTGCTGGTGGTCATGCAAATCAGTCCAGCAGAAGATACAAATTATAAATCAACAGTGCATGGAAATGATTTGATATAGCCCTGGAGAACAAACTTTTATTTTTAAAATTATTTAAATAAAAAATCCCCCACATTGTTATATTTTCCAAGCAAAACATTTAGAAGAAACTAATTTTTAGTATCTTATTACTTAGAGGTATTTCTTGTTTGGGTTGTATTTTCACTTATTTGATTGTCCAGCCTATACTAATAAACCAGTACTGCCTGATGCTGCATAGTCTCTAACCATATGAATTGCTGTGTTTACTTAATCAGCAGTGAGTGATGAATTAAAATGCAGCTCAGATTGTGATTTAGAAATCCCAATACATTTCTCAGCTGAAGGCCTTTTTATTCTTTCGAACACAATAGAATATTGGAAAAGAATTATGTAAGGGAGCATGGGACTCTGTCTGAAGAATAATGCTCCAAGAACAAAATGGTATCAGATTTGGTATTACAGGAGAATCTGGTAAAAGATTGGCCTTGAAAATGGGCTAGATCCATTTTCTTCAGTTTTCCCAAAGGCTGGGAAAGGTAAGTGTGCAAAGATTTTGGATATTGTAGTTGCTTTATTCTGCATTCTCCTGGTCACATGATCTGAAAGAGATCTTTCATTAAGGGGTTGGAAATAATTCCCGAAGCTATGTTCTTCACGCTTTCTCTACATTGCTTAAAATTCCAAGACTTTACTTGTGGTAGGTAGGTAGGTAAGTAGGTAGATGATAGATAGATAGATAGATAGATAGATAGATAGATAGATAGATAGATAGATAGATAGATAGATAGACAGACAGACAGACAGACAGACAGACAGACAGACAGACAGATAGATAGATAGATAGATCAAGCAAGCAAGCAAGTAAGCATTCCCATTTGAGCCTTGCAAATGTTTTTCAGCTCCTTTCTTTTGAAAAAAAACCAAATCTTTTCCCCAGAGCTGTGGGTGTTAGGCAAGAATATTTTAAAATGTACCAAGCATGTAGCAGTTTTTGTAAGTCACCTTTTCGACAGATGCATAATGGCTTCCCATCAACCTGGGCCAAACAAGTAGCATTGTTTCTACATGGATTGTAGGGAGCATCACATGGATTATGGTGATACTGGCATTTTTCCCCAATATAAAATGGAGGGCAAGCACAGAGGAATTGACCAGGGATAATGGACTCATAGCAGGTTGCTCCATTCAAGCATGGTGCAGATTCACATTCATTTATGTCTTCATTGCACTGTTGTCCTGTCCAGCCTGCTGGGCATACACATCTGAAAGAAAAGCAAAAGATAATGTAACCAAGTGAAAGCACTCATATTGGCAATGGTTATCTATATCTTTCCTTTATTTTGATTAGGTTTTTATGAGCACTGATTTCAAACTGCCTAAAAAAGTTTCTACGAACAGCTAAAAATAAAACCTTGCTGGGTGGGACAAAGGAATCTATACCTAAGAAAGAAAAACAAGGGGAGAATGAGCTTTTAAATGCAAGAACATTGTAGTGAAAAAGAGCATACACAGCTGTTTTATCAAATTCATCATTAAGTGGTGATCAAGGTTGCAAATTTTATATGTTGTGAATACTAATATGTTACATATGCAACTAAATTATGTACAGATTGTCCTTCTGAATTACAGAACTCAAGGTGACTTACAAATGCAATTTAAAACAGGATAAAATCAACAATAAGATGAAGCTGCAGCTTAACAAATGAAATAACATTGTCTATAAACAAATATGTAGATCAGTGTTTCTTAACCTTGACAACTTTTAGATTTGTGGACTTCAAAACTCAGAATTCACTAGCCATCCATGCTGGCTGGGGAATTCTGGGAGGTGAAGTCCCCACATTTGCAAGTTGCCAAGGCTGAAAAACACAGACTTAAACAATGCCATAAAGGGATTTTAACATGCATTGCCATAAAAGGCTTGAGTAAACAGAGATACTTAACAGGGAGTTAAAATATGGTAGTAGGCCATGTAAATGCAAAATAATGAAGGAAGATCCTTACCGAAGGAACATACCATGATTGGCCTCCAAAAGGTAATAAAAATTACTGATGTCCAGATACATGAGGAAAAGTTGCAATCCCCTGTCTACCCTAATGAGAATGGTTTTAATAGTTTGATCCGCACTCTGAATCACTCTGAACTGATTCTAGAAACAAAATGGGAACTACTAAAAAATCTTAAAGTCACTGTAAGAAAAAAAACCTTAGCTGTTAGATTCTGGGTCAAACATCAAAGTCTGCTCCAAAGGCAAATTGTGAATGAGTAGGATTTACACATGGAACAAAGACTCTGAATTAAGTTCTTTGCAAGAATGAGTCTTTCATGGAATGTTAATCTTTAAATGGAACATTCTGAAAATGGTTCTGACCTTTGATTCCCAGCCATCTTTTCCCATAAACCAAGGCACCTATCCCTTGATATATCCGGGATGCTAGAACATAGCTAAGATTCATTTCTGTAAAAATGTCTGTAAAAGGAAATATGGATGAAATTGCATGGCCAGTTGTAATGATGTGACACAAATATGCAGTGCACTGATAACCTTTATTATTTTGGTCTCACAGTATTCCTCTGACAGCCATAATACATTGGAAAAAGGCACCATATCAATTGACATTTCCAACTTATTTTGAATAAAACTTGATAAAACAACTCTTCCTGCTTCTGCCATATAATTAGAAATCTGTAACTGTTCCAAATACAAAACAAAAAGGTGAGAAAAGTGAACCTAAAGACTAGGGCATGTTTTAGCACTCACAAATCTTAGAAAATAAAATAAATTCCCCTCAAAGCTTTCTGTGTTTAGAAAGAAGGGTTAGAGAAAGGATGCATAATAATATGATAGAACATAGATGTATTTCCTTTCTAAATAAATCACATGGTGTTATATGGTTCTTTCAAACTTTATGTCATGGTTCTGATAGATGAGACCAGTAAAAACAGAACTCTAAGGCAAGAGGTTTCCTTAAAGAACATATTTATTGGCTACAAAGTATCGCCATGATCAAAAGTAAAATCAAGACTGAAGTTCCCTCCCAAAGTTTACAATGCTGCAAAGTTGAACTTCCCACCATGTCATAAATCATATTCCCCAATAAACTACTTTGGCAAGGTTTCTAATGGAAGGCTCAGCCTGCCAAAACTCAGGCAGCAATGACCTTGGTTCCCATGGGACAATTTATTCTTTTGTCTAACCATAAAAGCACACATTCCCTCCTCCCATACTGTAGCAACTGAAAACAGTAGAAATGGCTTCAGCATTGACACTTTAGTTCTTAGAATTGAAATAACAATGAGGACATGCATTATTTGCTACCCAAATATCGAATTTAATTTAGTTCGGTTTAGCACTTGATGCTTTCTGAGCTTGCTTACTTACATGCAGACATTCCATTAGATGACTATGAAACATCAATGCTCATCAATGCACTGATGATGTTACTTTGTTAGGTAACGAAACATCTGCAAGCAAATAAGCAAACTCAGAGAGCACCGAGGACTCCATGGTTCAACCTGAGCCACATATATTCTTTTATTAGTTAATTTAGTTCAGAATAAAACCAATTCCATCTTTTTTCCCCAATCTCACTGGTATTGGAATTAAATTTTGTCCTTTATTCCTACAGCTAGGTAATATCAGCAAGGACAGTCAATGCAGATCAAACTTGATTCTGTTTGAACTTCCAGATTCAAAGAGGATATAATTAAATTTGAGACAATGATTTGGGTTTCAAGGGCAAACTGATATAAGCCACTGCAAGAGCTGAGATTCAATGAAGAATCTGCAGCTGAATATTTTTTTTTAAGAACAGGGTAGAGATAGCATAACATGAAATGAGCAGGGTGACTGATTCTTGACAGAAATTAACCTGGCCAAATTTCAGCTAGATACCTTTTGGCTTTATCTTACTCAGAATGAAAACAAAAATAATTAAACAAGCCCCACCCCCCAAAACCCCTCCCTTATTAAAAACATTTTTACTATTTCATTTGTTATCCTGGGATGCCAGATATGAAGTACTGTCTTGTGGGGTAGCATGCTTTATTGCCATAATTATTTTTTTTAATAAAAATTAACAGCTGGTTAGCATGCTTGGCCTATCCTGAGAAAAATCCACATACTGGTTTTCATGGGCTGACAGGCTAGGCAGTGAATATTGACAAATTAACTATCCACTCCTTACCAAGAGATTCACTTAAATCTGACTCACTCCTGCAGAATTAAAAATAAAATTTTACCCAGAATTAAAAATAAGATTTCATTCCAGTCCATATATAGTGGACTGATCAATCTTGAGCTCTGATTCAAGGTCCTGAGAGGACCAGCAGAGAAGTATACAACTAAATTTCATTACCTCCAAGAGACAGCAGAGTTTATGCTTCTGGCTGGCCCTGTTTAAGAAGCTAAGAGCTGAGAAAGAGCAGAGCCCAAAACAATATTAGATTTGGCATGCCAAAATGAATCTGGTAGACATTGAGTTTGATAATGTGATAAAACACATTTGTTGGCTACAGATACCAATCTTAAGGAGGTTCTCAAATCACTCAAGCTTCCCCCTTGAGCTTTCTCCATAAATGGAAGTGAAATTACAACTTTGTACATTTTGGGAAACAAGCAGCCAAAAACTATGGCATCTGCAAAACACATTGCAAGAGGATGAAGTGTTTTGCAGCCTGTTGATTGGGTTTAGTGCTTTGAAACAGGTCACTCTTCATTCATGAAGAAGTGGTCATTAGAAAGAATACATTCTTTCTAATGCTAAATGGGTAGGTGGGTAAAAATGCCAAATCCAATCTAAACATCTGGCAGGCTGTGCAATGAATTATAATGAAATGTAGACTCTCCACAAAAATGATCTGTAAGGTTCAAACCTATGGTTCAATGTGATAATTAATCATTCAATTTATCTAAATTTAAGACAAGATTAATCAAAGCTGACACCTGCTTCAAAGCAGCATTGTCAAATTGTCAAAGCAGTATTGTCAATTTTTTAGACTTGGGCCAGGGGGCTATGAGTTAATCTTCAAATGTGGGAGATTTCATTTGAGACAGGCAAATCATGAAATAATAATGTTTATGGCTTTATTATTCAAAACAAAGACTCTGAGCTAGGGCCAGACACAGTGCTACTGGTAGCTTCCCAATGAGCATGTTAGACAGACAGTTACATCATTCAGGTTTACTTTTCAGCATTCTCCATATCTGAAAATGAACCTGCAATGTTATATGTTGTCAGAAGTTATCAAGTCTGCAAAGTGCCTTAAAGGCCTGTGAAGTGTTTGAAGTCCTCTAATTTGACAATACTGCTTTGAAACAGGTGCCAGCTTTGATTAATCTGTGTCTTAAATTTAGATAAATCGATTGATTCATTATCATATTGAAGCATAGGTTTGAACCTTACAGATCATTTTTGTGGAAAGTCTACATTTCATTATGATTCATTGCACAGACAGACAGATGTTTAGATTGGATTTGGCATTTGTATCCACCTATCAATTCCTTCCCAAGGACCTGGGATAGGCAGATGTTGTTGCTTAATAATATTAAAGTATTGTCGCAGAATGTAAACTATTCCAAGTAAAGCTGCCTTTTGCACTTGGCTGATTTTGCCAATGCTGATAGTGTTCAAGTGGTGTTCCAGATGTTTTGGGATTGCACCCAAGGAAAATGCTTGTTACTATTGCTATTGTCTTTACTTTCTTTTGCCACAGTAATTTCATTTTCAGGTCTTTATATTTTGTGATTTTCTCAATTGATGTCTTCAGGTAAAGCCACATCTACTATACAGAGTTTTTTTGTCTTTCTTATTGATAATTAATTCTGTGACATTATTGTTAGTTGCTTGTCTGAATTCTAACATCCCAGAGCACTTCATTATTGTTATTTATTTATTGTATCAGGTAGGAGAAAAAGAAGAATTAGTATATCCAAGCTGTTGATGTAGATAAAGATATATTGATGTAGATATATAGATGGAAAGAAAGCCTGTAATGGAATAAACAGTGTAAAGTTCAACAACCAGGGCTTTTTTTCTCATAGAACACTCAGAACTGAGTTCCGGCACCTTTTTTGGATGGAACCTTGTAGGGTAGGCAAGGCGGGTTGTATGATGTGTGTGAGTTCCGGCACCTTTTTATTTTACAAAAAAAGCACTGTCAACAACTATACATGGAAGTTGACAAAATGGAAAAAGGGAAAAAAAGGTGAATACTCATATATTCATTAATAATCCAGTGACTATTGATATATGTGAAATATAAGGTAGAATTGTTTCTCCCACTTCTTTTTCCCCCTCACACAATTTGTATTTTTAGTTTGTTTGGGCCTCTTTCTTCACTAATATTTCTTTTTTTAAGTTTCATTATTGTTTTTTTTAATTGTATAAGCATCAAATAAATAAAGAACACATAAAAGAACTCAAAAGGAATTCAGTACACATCAGATTAACAACTCAGATTAACACATGGCAGGGTGTCTGATCTGTTGTATTTGTTGCATCGATCGACTTTACAAGGTTAATACCCACAATTAGTGGTACCAACAGTAAGTGTAGGCAACTTGACTGTTTTTCAAGTGCAATATCACATAGACATTCAATTTCAACTCTTTTCCAAATGCAGCCTATAAAAATAGGACAGAAAATCAAAGCAACTAAATAGTCCTTATAACATTTTCTCATAACTTAGCCTTATTTGGAACTGATATGAAGAACAATAGGAATTCATTACATTCCTTCCTTCCTTTTTGAATTCCTTCTTTCCTAAATTCCTCTAATGCTTCTTTTTGTACCCTTTTCCATTCCTAAGTAATGCTGGCTCTGTAATGCAGCTTTTCACCTTTCAATTGTTACGGCTGCAATTTATTGTTGCACTAGCCAGCTGAAACTGTTTAACGAGTCATTGGCTTGCTGTTTGCAATAATGTCAGATTTCTATTTGCTCAGACAAAGAACGACTAAGTGTTTATTACCCTGAAAATTCCCCATGCCTTTTTAAAAATCCCAAATTGAAGAGCTAAAGCAGCAAGCGTGTGCCAAACAAAATCAGCCACTTGTAGTGGCTGAAGATGTTTCACTTTAGAAATGGCTAAATCTGAACAAAACAGTCCTGAAGCCAGCAGAATTAACCACATCAAGCCCTTCTGGAACAGCAATATTACATTCCATGGTCTAAAAGGAGAAAAACAAAAGCAAATGGGCTTTTCAATTTGGATGTTTCTGCCAAGCTTTATGGAAGGATCAATCAAAACATTGTCTGCAATGACTGCAGACTTTTCTGCAGAAAGAAATGTTCAAAGTGGAAGCATACAAGACAGCCGTCCAAGATCTGCTTCTCAGTTCCAGGTTTCTAGGTCAATCTCTTATGCCATTTGCATTAGATTCAACTCCCTAAGCATAGAATACATTAAACTCTTCTCCTTTCTTATTAACACTTCACGTTCAGCAGTTTTTGCTTAAAAAATGCACCGGAACAAGCAATCCACTGTTCCATATCTAAATTAAGTAATAAGGAAGCCCAAGGGTGTCACCCACCTGCCTGAAAATTTTTTTGCACCCATCACTCAGTAACTTCTCATTTTATATTGGTATTTCTCTCCATCCATCTAGTGTTCCAGTATTTGAGGGGCTACTACAAAGAGGAGGGGGTCAAATTATTTTCCAAAGCACCAGAAGGCAAGACAAGAATCAATGGATGGAAAGTAATCAAGGAGAGAAGCAACCTGGAATTAAGGAGAAACTTCCTAACACTGAGAACAAGTAACCAGTGGAACAGCTTGCCTCCAGAAATCGTGGGTGCTCCATCACTGGAGATTTTTAAGAAAACACTGGACAGCCACCTGTCTGAAATGGTATAGGGTCTCCTGCTTGAGGAGGAGGTTAGACTAGAAAACCTCCAAGATCCCTTCCAGCTCTATTCTGATTGAAAATATCTGTAGCTATTAGATTTTCCTCCTCCTCCTCCCCTTTCATCCCCTTTCCTGACAGTTGTTAAGTGAATTAGAATTAGTTGGACTAGAAGATCTCCAAGGTCCCTTCTGACTCTGATTCTGTTCTGTTCTGAATCTGGCTTCCCCATTGACTTTGCTCTTGAATGGGAAATAATTTTATAATTTTATGTATGACTGACTTGCAAGGCCGGTGTGTTGTGCAATTAGCTCACATGGTGATAGGTGCAAAAACTCACAGTAACTGTGAGTTGTGGTGGTGGTGGGGGGCACGAAGGGAGGCTCAGCCAATCTCAATGTATACATGGTTGTACTTTGACAATAAAGGTTCCTTCATTCATTCATTGTCAGGAAATCAGAAAAGTTGCCAAGTAGTTGAATTTTGATCACATGGCCATGGAGATGCTGCAATGGTCATAAAACAATCATAAGTCCCTTTTTTCAGTGACTTTGAACTGTCACTAAATGAATGGTTGTAAGTTGAGGACTATCTGTATCCTCCCTCAGTCCCCATTCTCAATGTTAGAGAGGCTACGTATTCTAACTTTGTCTCATATGAAAGATGTTCAGACTCCCTGGTTGTCCTCTCCTACACATTTTTCCAATCTATTATTTCTTTTTTTAAAAAAATATGAGGGTCAGAACCTTCCACACAGTGTTCCATAAAAAGATAACCCATAAAGTTGTGACGGTGTTGGCATTTTTCTTTCTAATCTCTTTCTGATGAACCCTAGTATGGAATTTGCTTTCCCAGCAGTTGTCATCACTGAAATATTCACTAAAATCCCATTCTCCCTCCATTTTTTTTAGGTTAGTTACAGACAGACCGTTTTTTATCCTCTAAAGGGTCCCCAACCTTCAGGCTGCAGCCCACTACCGGACCGTGGCTTGTTTCAAACTGGGCTGTGCGAGTGATGGGCAAGCACACACACGAAGCTCCACTCGCACAAGCAATGGGCAAGTGTGTGCATGTGAAGCTCCACTCAAATGAGTGGAGGGCACTCACGTTCAAAGCTCCATTTGCACAAATGGAGCTTTGCACACGAACACCCTCCCTTTGCGCGAGTGGAGAAACTGGCTGCCTGCCGTTCACACCAATGGAGCTGTGCACATGTGCCTGGCACTCACTCCCCCCCACCAGACCTGGCTGCCAAGGTAGAAAGGTTGGAGACTGCTGCTCTAGAGCAGGGGTGTCAAACTCAATTTCATTGAGGGCCGCATCAGCATTGCGGTTGCCCTCAGGGAGCTGGGTGGGTATGGCCAGGGTGGGCGTGGCCTACTGGGTAGGTGTGGCTAGAGTGTGTATGGCCTACTGGGTGGACATGGCCAGCTCTACATCGTTCGCATCAAGGGTGCCTATGGGGGCCTGGGCAGGAGTGGGACAGATCTGAGGGTCTCTGGCAGAAGGAGGGTCTCTGGGCCAGGGCCAAGGCAGTGGGGGCCATTCCCTCACTGTTTCCAGGATGGCTTCATGGGCCACATGAAACCACTTCGTGGGCCGGATCCGCCCCCCGGGCCTTGTGTTTGACATGTCTGCTCTAGAGTATAAAAAATGGAATAGAGTTGCATATGGCATTCAATTGGCATTTCACCCAGTTTAAAGTATGCATATCAGAGTCTTTTTAAAAAAAAAATCAACCAGAATAATTTAGCACCATATGCAAACTTGGCCAGGTCACTGCTTACACCTTATAGCCTCCTATCTGAAATGGTATAGGTAGATTATCGGCAGGAAGAACAAGGGAGACGCGTCTTCATTAACAGGTTGTTTATTAGTTAGCCCGGACAACAGAACAGGGACAAACATGCCTTATATAGGCAGCTGTCAAACGGGACAGCAAATCAGCTGGGCGCGTTTTCCCGCCAAGAACAGGGGGCCAATCGGTCAGCTGTTAGGGCAGAATCTCCCCAGAGACAACGCTAGTGTGTTAGCCAGGCAGGGGATCCCGTCAGCTGGTTTTGGCGCGCGGCCGGCGTTTTGACAGCTCGCCGTCGCTACTGCGCATGCGCTAACTTTGACAGCTCGCGGCGGCCGCCGGGGGCTTGCCGCGGTTTTGACAGCTCCAGTGGTAATGCGCATGCGCGCCGTTTGACAGCTGTCAAACGGCCGCGTGTGCTTGTAGGCCGCGAGGGCGGCTGCGCATGCGTAGTCTTTTGACAGCTGTCAGTGCGGCCGCGTGAAAGCGGCCTATGACAGCTGTCATTATGTTGTGAATATAATGCACCCCTTTCCCCCCCCCTTGAATTGAACACATAACTTGGAGTAACTTTCAACTGGTGTTGGAACTGTTCGGCGGACTTCCGGCCCATTCAAAATCCGCTAAGTATGCTGGCGGCCTCTTCTGACGAGTGGATCTGCGGGGTGCAGGTGCTTCTATGGTTTCGGGGGTTTCTACGGGGGAAATGGGCGGAGGGTCTGTGTGGCACGGGATTTCTTCCGGGTAATTGGTGCTGGGGGGTTCTAAGTTTTCTGCCGCCACTTCTGGCGTGGTGGAGTTGGGGGGTGACCGGGGCGAAGCTGGTCTGCGTGCCTCCTAAATGTGAGTCCCCCGCCCACGTTAATGGTGTATGACAGGGGGCCGGTTTGATCGAGAACCACCCCCTGGGTCCATTTATCCCTTCCCCCATAATTTCGGGCCCAGACATTTTGTCCCTTAGAAAATGTTTTGTGTGGCAAGTTGTTGGTTTTTTCAGCCGCTGGCCTGTCTGGGTGCAGTCTGTCAAGTCGAGTGACCAGTCGGCGACCCCATCTTAGTTCTGCTGGAGATTTTCCGGTGGTGGACACGGGAGTGGTGTGGTGTGCGAGGAGGAAGCGGGCGAGTCGACGGTGCCAGTTGCCGACGATCATTCTGCGCAGAGAGTCTTTGGTGGTCTTCACCATGACCTCTGCGAGGCCATTACTGGACGGGTGGAATGGGGCCGATGTTGCGTGTCTAATACAGTTCCTCCTCGTGAAGATCTGGAAGTCACGGGAGGTAAATTGAGGCCCGTTGTCAGTGATTATGACATCTGGAAGACCGTGGGTGGCAAAAACTCCCCTTAATGCTTGAATGGTGGCCTCTGATGTGGTGCTTGAAACCGGGAGAACCTCCAGCCATTTAGAGTAACTATCTACAATGATTAAAAAGGTCTGTCCCTGGAATGGTCCTGCGTAATCGAGGTGGATGCGGGACCAAGGATTGGAAGTGGTTTCCCATTTGTGAACTGGGGCGTGCGGAGGGGAGGGTCTGGTTTGCTGGCAGAGATAGCAGCCGGCTACATGCTGCTCGATGTCCCTGTCTAAGGATGGCCACCAGACATAACTGCGTGCCAGGGCCTTCATTTTTGAAATGCCAGGGTGGCCCTCGTGTAGTGTTTGGAGAACCCTTGCTCTGTGGCATGAAGGGATTATTACTCTGCACCCCCAGAGGATGCAGCCTAAATGTGTTGAAAGCTCGTGTCGTTTTGCAAAATATGGTTGGATGGGGGGAGAGGGGCAGGATGATTGCCATCCTGATGTGACCCATGAGAGTACCCTGCTGAGGGTGGGATCCCTGGTTGTGGCGTGTGCGATGTCTTTTGCTGTTACTGGGCATTCTGCGAGTTCTTGTATGGCCAGGACTTGGCCGGCTGGGGCTGGGTCAGGGTCTATTTGAGGCAGTGGGAGCCTGCTGAGGCCGTCTGCATGGGACATTTCCTTTCCAGGCTTGTAGATTAATTGATAAGAGTAGGCAGATAGGAATGTCGTCCAGCGAAGCATTCGCGGGGATAAAATTTGCGGGGTCTGGCGGTCCCATGTGAATATGCCCAGGAGAGGTTTGTGATCTGTATAGATTGTAAAGGGTCTGCCTTAGAGGTAATCGTGGAATTTTTTAATTCCAGCTACTATAGCCAGGGCTTCCTTATCTATTTGCGCGTAGTTGCGCTCGGTTTTTGAAAGTGTCCTAGAGTAGTATGCGATTGGGGCTTGCGTGCCATTGTTAAGGGAGTGGCTGAGGACTGCCCCGATGCCATAAGGTGAAGCATCGCAGGCGATGCATAGAGGTTTGTTTTCGTTGTAGTGCGATATGGTTGTATCGCTGGAGAGTAATTGTTTTAGCTGTTTGAAGCTGTCATTATGAAGTGGGGTCCACTGCCAGGGAGCCCCTTTGTCCAGGAGTCTATGAAGAGGTTCTGCAATTGTGGCTTTTCCGGGCAAAAATGAATGGTAAAAATTTGGGAGCCCTAGGAATGCCTGGAGCTCCGTTTTATTTTTTTGGGGGGGTGCGGCTTGTATTGCTTGTATTTTTGCATTGGTGGGGTGAATGCCTTTGCCGTCTATTTTGTACCCCAGGAACTCTGCGGAGGGTACTCCAATTGAGCACTTCTCACGTTTTAATTTTAAGCCAGCTGCGCGGAATCTTGAGAGGACTTCGTGCAGCCTGGTTGCTAGGGAGTAGGAGGAGTCGCCCGCGATGAGGACGTCATCAAAATACGGGCAGACTCCAGGGATGCCTTTGAGAGTTCGTTCCATGACTTCCTGGAATATTCCAGGTGCCACGGAGATGCCAAATTGGAGGCGGTTCACTTTGAACGCCCCTCTATGCGTCACTATGGTTTGGGCTTCTGTGGTTTCCCTGGTTACAGGGAGTTGCAGGAAGGCATGTGCCAAGTCTAATTTGGCAAAAATGGAGCCGGACCCTATTTCTGAAAGAACATCTCTAACTGATGGGACTGGGTACGCATGCGGATTGAGTGCGCGGTTGAGGGTCGCTTTATAGTCCGCGCAGATTCTCACTTCACCATTGGGTTTGACAGTGGGTTCTAGGACTCCTAGTTTGAGCAAGCGGTCTAATTCCCTGTCTATTTTTGGCTTTAGGGCGAAGGGAACTTTCCTGGCTTTTATTCTAATTGGTCCGACCTCCGGTTTGAACCTGAGGTCGATGGGGGGGGGCCGTTGTATTTGCCCAGTGAGCCGTCAAAGACATCCGCAAATTTTTTGCAGATATTTTCTAAAGAATTGGTTTGGATGCGGTTTGTCCCTTCGAGGCGAATGCCTAATGCCTCAAACCAATCTAATCCTATTAAGCTAGTTCTTGGTTGCTTTGTTATTTGGGCTGTTAAGTGGCCTGAAATTTTTTTAAATTCGACTTTCAGGACGGCTTGTCCCTTTAAATCTATCTGCGCCCCTTGAAAATCTGCCAGCATGACCCTGGAGGGTCGGATAGGAATGCGGTGATTTGTTTTGTTGGCTATTTTCTGGAGGGTGTCCCCTGACAGGATGGAAACGGAGGATCCTGAGTCGACCTCCATTTCACAGGGGATTCCCTGTATTTTGACCCACGTTCTAACCTTGGCTCTGGGGATGTTGTTAGCGAGAGTTTTTGTTAGGGAGCATACGGACCCTACAACCCTTGGGGAAGGGCGGGGAGGGGCGGTCCTACCTGCGGGGATCTCGTCAAGGTCGTGGAGGGTCTCCCGGTTTAGGCTGCGACAAGCTGATCGGATGTGGCCGGTCTTGCCACAGCCGTGGCACTTCGCGTTCCTAAACCGGCAAGTGGCTCTGGCATGGCTTCCGCCGCAGCTTGCACACTTCGCCCTGGCGTTGGTCTGCGGTTTCTTCGTGTTGGGGCCCGTCTGTCGGTCTTGGTTGCGGTTCCTTTCCCGGCCGGCGGTCATCCGGTTGAAGCGAGAAAGGATCGCATCGACCCCAGATTCGGGCTCCGGCGGCCCTTGGTCGAGCTCCCTGGCCTGATGGACAGAGTTGCCAGAGTTTTCGCCAAACGTCTCGGTTTCGTCGCGATGGCTGTCTTCGAACGCCATTATCTCCAGCGTGAGCTCTGCGAGGTCCATTGTGGGCTTTGCCACAAGCTTCCTCTGCAGACGCGCGTTCTGGAGACCGGCGATAACTTGATCGCGGATCCGGTCCTCCAGGTCGGGGAAATGGCACTTGCGGGCGGCGTGCCTGACGGTTGCGATGAAAGCGGTGGAGGTTTCACCAGGCTGCTGCTTCCGTCGGGCGAAATAGAGCCGCCAATACAGTTCTGACCGCCTTGGCATGAAGTGTTTGCTGAGGCGGTCTGTGAGCTCGGCATACGGAATGGTGGCGACCGGGTCCGGGCTGCAGAGGCCAACGGCAACATCGTATACCGCTGGCCCGCTCAGGCATAGGAGCGCGGCGGCCTTGTGGCGGTCCTCCGTGATTTTATTCACAAGGAGGTACCCCTCGACCTGGCCCAAATGCGACTCCCATCCTTCGGGGTGCCGGACGTCGAACTCCCTTATGTGTCCTAGGTTTGCCATCCCGGGTCCGCGGTACTTCGGGCACCTGGAAGGTTGGCTTGTCCGGTCGGTGACTTAGCTAGTGACTTCAGCGGTTGACCGGACAGCAACACTCCTGGCCCGTGACTTCAGCTAGTACCGGGATCCCATCCTCGTCGCCAGGTAGATTATCGGCAGGAAGAACAAGGGAGACGCGTCTTCATTAACAGGTTGTTTATTAGTTAGCCCGGACAACAGAACAGGGACAAACATGCCTTATATAGGCAGCTGTCAAACGGGACAGCAAATCAGCTGGGCGCGTTTTCCCGCCAAGAACAGGGGGCCAATCGGTCAGCTGTTAGGGCAGAATCTCCCCAGAGACAACGCTAGTGTGTTAGCCAGGCAGGGGATCCCGTCAGCTGGTTTTGGCGCGCGGCCGGCGTTTTAACAGCTCGCTGTCGCTACTGCGCATGCGCTAACTTTGACAGCTCGCGGCGGCCGCCGGGGGCTTGCCGCGGTTTTGACAGCTCCAGTGGTAATGCGCATGCGCGCCGTTTGACAGCTGTCAAACGGCCGCGTGTGCTTGTAGGCCGCGAGGGCGGCTGCGCATGCGTAGTCTTTTGACAGCTGTCAGTGCGGCCGCGTGAAAGCGGCCTATGACAGCTGTCATTATGTTGTGAATATAATGCAATAGGGTCTTCTGCTTGAGCGAGTGGCTGGACTAGAAGACCTCCAGCTCTATTCTGATTCAGGATCTTAAGACTATTTATGGACAAGTCAATCCCTGAGGGATTCCACTTCTCACCTCAGCAATTATTTGCAATTATTTGCCTGCTTGCTTTTTCAAAACAAAAACAAAAAATAAGCTAACAATCTATAAAAAGATATGACCTCTCAGCCAGGGCTGTTGAATTTATTCAAGAGTCATTAAGGAGGAAGAACTTCATCAAAAGCTTTTCAAAAATCCAAGTATAAAATATTGAGAAGGGTAGGGTTAGGGTTTCCTCCATCAATGAACCTGTTGACAGTTTCAAAGCATTGTACGGGGTTGGTGAGGTGGGATTTAATTTATTTGTTCATTCAATTTATCCTACCTCAGACACATTATATAAGGATTCTGGAGAAGGCTTTCTTGCTGGGAAAGATAGAAGAAAAGAGATGAAGAGGATGACAAGAAAGGTGGGTGGAGTTTTATAGCAGCCAAATGGAAAGATCAGGGATTGATTGTCATGTAGAAAATCTATACAGTGTGAAATCACATAGGCTCTCCTGCTTGAGCATGGGTTTGGACTAGAAGACCTCCAAGGTCCCTTCCAACTCTGTTATTCTGTTATTCTAAATGTTAAAATCACATTGTTAAAGATATATCCGGCGTTAAAAACATGGCCTTGTCAGTGAGCCTGAAAACCACAAATGGAAATGGAGCTGATCAAGTGACTGATTTAATTGTGTTGTTGCTGCCATGGGAGGAGCGGTGAAGTTATTTAAGGGTTTATATTATACAGTGGATTTTTAAATGTTGTAAGCCAACTGCAGTCACTTATATGTGAGTTTGGCAGCTGTATAAATGTGTTTAATAACAATAATTTAAATGGTGTACCTATTTATGACTTTTCTAGGGATTTTGAATAAGATTATAACAGGAAATGCAAAACAACAAAAATTGGTAATGAAGGAACTTTGTGTTTGCCATATACCAAAGGGACAACCACCCGCTTGTATTCTTTTTCTAATTTGCCTTTTAAACCCATCTATTATATATTTTCGAGTTCTAGAATCTATATGGAATAATCCTTTTTGAAACACATTTTAAGAAAACTTTTCTTAAAAATAAGAAGAAATTCAAACAAGGCGTTTCCAGTGTCTCACTTTCTTTGCAAAGCTAAAGATAAAAAAGTATATTGACCCTATATAGCAGGAAGGCATTTGATAGGATTAAGCTGGAGAGAGAGAGAGAGAGAGAGAGAGAGAGAGAGAGAGAGAGAGAGAGAGAGAGAGAGAGAGAGAGAGAGAGAGAGAGAGAGAGAGAGAGAATGAATAATTATCATAACAGTGGAAATATCTGCCTTAGTGGCTGTAACCTTCTAAGGAAGTCTTAGAGGATTTATGCATTTTTATTCTTTCCAGTTTAATAAGTTCCTTCCAATTTAATTGGTTCAGCCCTCTTTTGCCTGTTCCTTGTCTAATTTCTTACGATCCATTTTCCTCTTTTTATGCATTTCTTATCATAGCTTCCCCAGTCATATTTTTTTTTGTAAAGCAGTAAGTAGGGGCATGCTTAATATGCTGTGCATTGTATGGCACGGCACCCAAGTGTGTGTCTCGGGCAGGGAAAATGAAAACAGAGGCACATTTTGATTCTAATATATTTCTGTTATATTAGGTCATATAGATGTTTTTTATTCCTTTCATCACTATTTAAACAACTGAATCCAAATGATTATATTTGGAAAGTAAGAAATTTTAAAATCCATCCTAAACTGCTGTAGAATTGAATTATACATTTTAGTCACTGGTCTGGTTTCTGGACCAGAGCCTAAGCACAGATTCTCCTAATATCTTGAAAGTAATTTCACTGTAATCAAGACAAATTTCAGATAGTTATTCATGTTCATTTGTTTCAGTATAAATCCAGTCTAATTGAATTTCAATGTTGCGTACCCCCAAATAGGTATAGGCTAAGAATATTATTTTTTAGGTTAGCACATGCCATTCCGTCTCTTCAAATCAAGATATGACTTATAAGAGAGCAAGATAAGGCCTGTTGATAAGATAAGGTACTTACCTGCAACATGGTTTACAAATATAGTTTATGTGCCTATTAACCAGTAACAAATTCCATAGGTTGTTTATAAGCCTTAATTATTCATATTGTCCACTCTGGAAATACATCTGGAAACTAAGTCAGATCATTTCAGCTTTGATTGATCCTCAATTGACTTGTAGCCCAAAACATAAAAACAGAAATCTGTGCATCACCCATTAGGAGAGAATATTTGTAAATACTTGAACTGTGGGGTCCTCAATGGCCTCTGAGTTTGGTTGTTTTCTTGCAGACATTTCATCACCCAACTAGTTAACCTCAGCAGTGCAACTAGGTGTTACCTAGTTTGATAATGTAACATCTGCAAGAAAGCAACCAGGCTCAGAGAGCACTAAGGACGCCACAGTACCCATGGATTATCACCTGTTAGTAATTTCAATAGTAACAAAATGTTGCTAGAAGTGTTTAATGGAATAATGTGATTTAAATTTCAGGGAAACAAATAAGGGCAAACCATGCAGGAGACTGTAATTTGGTATCACAGAAATATGATGGATGGACGGATGGATGGATACAATATATGCACAGATATAAATTTTATATGCACAATGAGAAAATTTGAAAAAAAACAAAACAAAAAGTGTTCAAGAGGAGTTGGTTTTATGTATCTGACATTGTTGTCTGAATACAATAATTTTTTTCTTCTATATCTTGTGAAGTTCATTGCTGAATTAGGTCATTTGTCTAATTCATGTCATTGTGGAGGAAAAATCCTTGTCTGGAAATCTATGAAGCTGAATTTTAAAATCAAACTAGGCTCTTTAAAGATTGCTGTATTGTTAATGACAATTGGAAAACATTTTAAGAGCAGTCAAAAAGATGAATGAAAAAAAGGAGACTCAAAACTTTGAAGAAGAATGAGGGAAGAATAGTGAGAAGAATCTATAATAACAAAAGAAAAAAAAGAGGAGGAGAATTCTGCTATTTTTCAGGAGGAAGAAAATGTTGGCAAGAAGACCTCACAGGGAAGACACAGAATTAAGTATAGAATCACAATTTTCTTCATGTAGCAAAGTAGAAAAAAATAAGAGGGAATCAGATTTTTTCTAAATAGCCATTATCATAGTTTTGTGCAGGTAGAAATGCTGGTCTGGATTTTAAACTAAGAAGCACTACATCCAGTTAGTACATTAATGGGAAACCATAAGAGAATTGGCATGTGCATATGTCTCATATTACCTTTTCCAGCAGTCATATACTTTTATCTTTAAGTCAGTTAGGTAGCAACACTTAGAGTGAGTCTTAAACAGTTAGCAAGATTGGCCCTAGTAAGTACTAAATTAGGGAGATTACCAGAAAGTGCTTTGGGAAGTTGAAAAAGTATCAATATAAAAGAGCAAGGCAAAATGCTCCTGGATTGTTGCCAAGAAAACTACCTGGTTAAGTCCATGACATCACCATGAGTAGACCTCAGCTCTGAGAACCTCCGGTCAATATATGCCCGCCTTGATCAATGGCATCACTGCATTGAAAAACAAAAATGTGACTTAAGGGAAATGGAAAATGTTGGAAATGGCCATGATTCTAGTTAGCCTTTCTTCTCATCTTAAGCTGCATATAAAAAAATGCCAGAACAGGCTGTAAGGATATTCTGGTTGTCTGTATACCTGATATTTTGATCAGGCCACTTCCATAATAGACTGAGATTTATTCTAGGATTTATGCTATCACTCCAATTGCATCTTCACCAAATGAAATAAGCATGCCCACCACTTCTTCATTCAAATAATTAATGATATTATTGACAAGGAGAGGACCCAGACCTGAATCTTAATGCACCTCCCTTCATAACTCTTTCCAGTATGTTGAAGAACTATAAATCAGCATCATCTGAGACTGAACGTCTGTCAGGACCCACCTCAATCCACATCTTAGGAAATAAGAACTCTTGGATGCAAGTTTAGTCCAAAAGGAAAATGTTTACTAGGAAGGAATCGATTGTGGGAATACAAGACGGAATCTGAGAAAAGTTACATTTCAATCCTATATAAACCATTCCCATTCCAGTCCCTCCCCTCATCCATTTGGTCAGGCTGTCGTCAGTTGCTAGGTGTCAGGTCCTTCCATGGGAAAGGGAACTCTCCTTGGTTTTATGGTTATTGCTTCCCTTTTCAGTTGTAAATGAAGACACAAACCAGATCTGTCTGTCCCCCTCCCTTCCCCCGTTAAAACATCCCCTGTTGTTTGAAAATCGCTTTAGTAACCATCCTCTCCCCCCCCCCTCGGAGAGATGGCAGAATCCCCAGTAATAGCACGTTGTTCTACCTATACAATTATGAAATGTGATATAAATGGATTCTGATATTCGGCTCTCCTTTCAGAAAAAAGATGAGTCCATCTGTGGGGAAAGAAAACATATAAATGTTAGCCTGGTTTGTTTGGATATTCTGTATGAAACCTCTTAAGCAACTTGGGTGCTTTAACATGGAGTTTGTTAACCCACTCGTTTTCTGAGGAGGGGAGGTGTTTCCATGCCACTAAATATTGTATCGTTCCATGGTGTTTTCTGGAATCTAAGATTTCTTTCACTTCAAAATGTTGTTCTCCTTCCACCATGATGGGGGGTGGTGGTGGTGGGATTTTTTCTCGTAGTGGAGATTGTTGTTCTCTCTTTAATAGACTGCAGTGTAAGGTTGGGTGTATTCGTCTAAGATTTTTGGGTAGTTCTAATTCAACTGTTACTGGGTTTATGATTCTTTTAATTGGAAAGGGTCCAATATATTTTGGTCCTAGTTTTTTACAGGGTTGGAGTGATTTCAGGTATTTTGTGGATAAATATACCATCTCTCCTACCCTAAATGGTGTGGGATCGGTTCTTTTTTTGTCTGCCTGTGTCTTGTATGCTTTTCTGGCATCTTCCAACGCTTTCTTAATGATTGGCCATGTATTTTGTAATTGAGCAATCCATTCCTTCAGATCAGGGATAACCGGTTCTTTTGGGGTTAGTTCTGGTATTGGGTTGAAACTCTGGCCTGTAGCTATTTGAAAAGGAGTGTAACCTGTGCTTGAGTGGACTGCATTATTATATGCTACTTCTGCAAAAGGCAGTAGGTCCGTCCAGTCGGACTGCTGAAAATTAATATAGCATCTCAGATATTGTTCAAGTATATTATTAAGTCTTTCAGAAGCTCCGTCTGTCTGAGGATGGTGACTAGATGACAGTCCTTGGGTGGTTCCTAAGAGGGATAAAAATTCTTTCCAAAATGCCGACGTAAATTGCACCCCTCTGTCAGATATGATGCGTTGTGGTACCCCGTGCAATCTGTAAATATGCTGTACAAAAAGTTTTGCTAATGCTTTTGCAGTCGGGATTTTTTGGCAAGGTATGAAGTGTACTTGCTTAGAGAACAGATCTGTGACAGTCCAGACTACGGTGTTTCCATTACTTTCTGGAAGTTCTACGATAAAATCCATGGCTATTTCTTTCCATGGGGCTGAGGGGTTTGCCACCGGTTGTAACAGACCTGGCGGTTTCCCTTGCAGTCTTTTGGCCATCGCGCAAATTTGACAGATACCCACATAGCTTTCTATGTCCTTTTTCATAGATGGCCACCAAAATTGCCTTTTAGTTAAGTGTAAGGTTTTTACAAAGCCAAAGTGTCCTGCTGATTTTGTATCATGGCACAGTTGCATGAAATTGATTCTTTGTGTGGCAGGTATATATAGCTTCTCCCCCACCCACGGCAATCCATCTTTAATTGTGCACACATGTTTATTTTTCTGGAACCATTCATCACTTTCCAAAGATTTCCTGAATTCTATTCCAGTTTGGCTATCTACCTTCGGCTTCATTTTTTCTTGTGCCCTGGTGGTGACTGGTGCTGCCAGTTGTTGTTTCGGTACAAGTGGTTTAAAGTCAGTAACTCTTGTGCTGTTATATTGGGGCATGCGGGATAATGCATCTGCAAGGAAGTTCTTTCCCCCCGGTAAGTGTTTGAGAGTGAAATTGAATCGGTGAAAATGTTGGGACCAGCAGGCTTGCTTAGGAGTGAGCTTCCTGGGCGTTTTTAGTGCTTCCAAATTTTTGTGGTCTGTCCAGGCCTGGAAAGGTATTTTATTTCCTTCTAAAAATTGGCGCCATGTTAGTAATGCCCACCTCAACGAGAATGCCTCTTTTTCCCATATTGGCCAGCATTGTTCTTTTTCTGTGAGTTTTCTGGATGTGTATGCGCATGGTTGCAATGTCCCCCCATCATTTTCTTGTAATAGTACGGCTCCTACCGCTACATCACTCGCATCTGCCTGTATTACAAAAGGTTTGTCGGGATCTGGGTGTTTTAGGACAGGTTCAGCAGAAAAAAGTCTCTTTAGCCTCTCAAATGCTGCTTGACATTCCATTGACCATTTCAGAGGCTGGCTGGGTTTCACGGGTGACCCCCCCTTCGTTTTCAACAAATTTGTGAGGGGCATGGCTATTTGGCCAAATGCGGGGATGAATTGGCGGTAGAAGTTTGCAAACCCCAGGAAACTTTGCAATTGCTTCCGTGTGCGGGGGGGTGCCCACTCTAGTACTGCCCTGACCTTCTCAGGGTCCATTTCGATGCCCTCTGGAGATATGCGATATCCCAGGTAGTCGATTTTTTCCTGATGGAATTCACACTTCGATAATTTAGCATATAAGTGGGCAGCTCGCAACTTCTTCAGGACTGCTCTGACTAGTTTGATATGTTCCACTTTGGTTTCTGTGAAGATAAGGATGTCATCGAGGTAAACCAGGACCCCCTTATATAGGTGCTCTCTCAGCACGTCATTAATTAATTGCATAAAGACTGCGGGGGCCCCTTGCAGTCTGAATGGCAATACTTTGAATTGATAGCACCCCATTGGGCAGTTGAATGCAGTCTTCCATTCGTCTCCTTCCTTAATCCTAATACGGTAGTATGCTTCCCTCAGGTCTAGTTTGGTAAAAATCTTTCCTTTCGATAGGTGGGATAACATATCCTTCATTAGGGGAAGGGGGTACAGATTACATTCACTAATTGTGTTCAAATTTCTATAGTCCACAACCAAATGAAAGGACCCATCCTTCTTCTCCCTGAACAGAACCGGGGCGGCCACTTTGGGTTTGGCAGGCTCAATAAATCCTCTTTCTAAGTGTTTCTTTATGAATCTCTCCATTTCTGCCATTTCCCTTGGGCTCATGGCATACATCCTGGGTTTTGGGAGTTTTGCCCCAGGTTTGAATTCTATGGTGCAGTCTGTGGGGCGGTGGGGGGGAAGCTCATCTGCTCTTTCCTCACTGAAAACCTCAGCCAGGTCCCTGTATTCCTCCGGTATCTCTGGTAATCCCTTCTCTTTCCCCACTGCTGCTGTCTCCTCCCTCTGGGTTGGGGGGTGCTTTTGGAGTCTACGTTCTTCTGCCCCCCCTTTGGGAAGTTGAGTTCTGCTGTCCTCCAGTTTATCCCAGGGTTCCATTTCTTCAACCATTCCAGTCCTAGGATCATTGGGCATTCCATGCCTGGGGCCACTATAAATGTTATGTCCTCCTCATGGGGCCCCAGTGATAGGTGGATTGGTAAAGTGGCTAGGGTGGCTGGTCCTCCCCCTGCTATTGTCCCATCTAATTGACTAAAAGAGATTGGATGTTTTAGCCTCCTCACTGGGATGCTCAATCTCTCCACCAGCGTTGGGCTGATAAGGCAGCGGATGCACCCAGAGTCTATCAGAGCTTTTATTTTGGCTGCTTCAGGCATAGGGGAAGCTAATATAGTCACTGTCTTAAGTATGGGTGGAAGGGGTCCACTTACCAATGGTTCTCCCTCTGAGCTGTCTTCCGAGTTGTCCACCGTCCCTGCGGTACAGGCCGGAGTCCAGTCCCAGTTCCTGGCAGGAATTGTGGACTCTACAGCCTCTGTCCCCTTCATGGAAGATTCTTTTGTGTTGCCTTGGGGCTTCCCCGGCTTCTTGGAGGATGATGCCTCTGGTTTTCATGGGGGGGCTTTTGAACGACATTCTGCAGCACGGTGGCCCTCTCTCCCGCAGTTGAAGCAACTTGTTGATTTTTTGGCTGTGGCTGGTGGGTTTTCCCCTTCGCGTGTTTGCTCGGGTGGCAGGCGGCCCCATGGTTTTCCTCTGCGGTGTCTCTTCAGTAGGTCTATTTCCACTTCCTCCACCAGGATGTACCAGTCGTCGAGGTGGGGTGGGTCTCCTCGAGGCAGGCAAGCATCATACAGGTCGTAGTTCAGACCGTCTTTGAAATGGCTAAGGAGGATGTCTTCTGGCCAGTTCAGCTTGCTGGCAATGGCTCGGAATTCTTGGGTATAATCAGCCACTGCTCGCCTGCCCTGCCTCACCGTTTTGATTCTCTCCCGGGCCTTACGGTCAGCCAAAGGATCCTCGAACCGTCGCCTCAAAGATGACATGAATCGGTTGAAGTCGTTGAGTTCTGGGGCGTTGGAGTCATGCAAGTTCACCACCCAGTCTGCAGCCATCCCGTCCAGGGCAGTTTGCACAATTCGGATGCGTGTTTTGTCACTGGGGATGTCCCGTCCATACTCTTCCATGTAGCTGAGGACTTGGGTTAGGAAAAATCCCAGTCGTGATGGCTCCCCCTTGAATTTGATTTCCAGGGGTGGGAGTCTTTGGCTGGAGCGTTGTCTGCGCCGTGGCCGGTATCGCTCCTCATCCTGGTCCCCATCTGTGCTTCTGGGGGGGGGCCGTGGGTACTGCTGAGGCAGCAATTCCTGTTCCATTGGATGGCCCCGGGGTTTCAGGTGTTGGATCCCCTCCGTTACCTTTCCAGTTGCGTCCCCAGGCGCTGCCTCGGTTGCGATTTTCAGCTCTCTCCTCCCTCAGTGAACTCAGGGTTGCTTTCATCAGATCAATGGCCTTTTCCAGGATCTGCTCCTCCTCGCTGGCGTGCAGGGAACTCTCCATCTCTTGCCTCCATTCCGGTTGGTGGTTACTACGCCTCAGGGTCTTTTCTCCCGAAGCCTTTTCCCACTCACTTTTCCTTCCAACGCCCATCGACCACCGGGGTTTTCGGTCGAAATCCCCAGTAATAGCACGTTGTTCTACCTATACAATTATGAAATGTGATATAAATGGATTCTGACAACGTCTCAATCATAGTGTGCTTGTCAGCACACTTTAAAGAAAGGTGCAGAGCAAATAGAAGAAGTGTAGAGAAAAGCCACAAGGATGACCAAGGGACTAGAAACTATGCCTTCTGAAGAAAAAATGAAGGAATCAATTATGCTTGGTCTTGACGGAAGACAATGATGGGAATATGACATCATTCTTCAAATGCCATCTAAAACAGGGGTCTCCAACCTTTTTAGATTGTTGGCTCAGTGGGAGAGGGAGGGGCAGGATCAGGGGCCTTATGCATGCATGTGCAAACATGAATGTGGCCACACATGTGCATGCACATACAAAGAGGCTGTGAGCATGCGCATCACACAAACGAGGCTACAAGCATGCATGTGTGGCTCTCTGTGATGGCGGTGCCTGTGTAAGGCTTGTGGCACTACCGCTGCCAGGCTTGCGGTGATGTTACCACCAGCACGAGGCTCGTGCCATGGCCTGCAGTGATGCCACCCCTGCACGAGGCTCATGCCACCACCCTTGTATGAGGATCGGGCCATGGCCCACTTGCCGCTTGTGGCACTGCCACCATCCATGCAAGGTTCATAGCAATGCCACAGCCTATGCAATACTAGTGGTGCTGCCACCACCTGCACAACACTCGCAGCAATGGTAACATGAGGGGGGGTGAGCACGCTCACACATGCCTGCACTACCCAGCTACTCACGCGGCCCAGTGACTGATAGTGGGCCGCAGCCCATAGGTTGGGAACCTCTGATCTAAAAGGTAAAACTCTATTCTCTCTCCATCCAGAGTGCAAGACACTGAGTAACGGATTTATGACACAAGGCAGATTCCAGTTAAATCGGCAACAAAGAGAACTTTCTAGAAACCATCTGGATTTCTGCAGCCCAGCTCTGATGTCCCCAATATAAACATTGAAATTATATAGCTACAGTACATTATAGATCATCTATTTTAATATTATCTCTTTAAAAAGCAGTAGGCCCACCAGATGTTGGGAAAGTGTGTTTCGTTTTGACTTGGGGAACCACTACGATTTCTTTATTGATTGGTTGCTTAAATATATATGACACTGTTTACACATGACTCAAGGAACCTTGCAGCCATCAAAATCTAAAATTATATAGCGTAAGAATAAAAAAGTAAAATTAAAAGCAAGGCAATTTGAAAATCAATATGTTAAAAAAAGAACATTCTTCTAATTAATCATTTTAAACCTGGTGAAAGTGAAGAGTGTTTCCCACATTCCTAACTATAGATAAGGAGGGAAGCATATGTATCTCCATGGAGAGGGCTGCTTATAGTCTGGGGCTACTCTCTTTAGGGGATACTAAATAGCTGAGCTTATGGTAGGAGAGGAACTTCCCAAAGAGATCCTGAGCTAAATAATCAAGCAGGTTTAAATGAGAGAAACAGTCCTTCAGATAGTTGGGGCCAGATCAATACTGGGACAGAAAATATGAAGGGGATGATACCAGCATGCATAACTCAATTACTATATTATTAACAAATTATTTTTATTTTACAAGTGAATACCAACTTCTTTCTATGAATACGCTATATAAACCAACAAGGTTAGCATTATAATAATCTGTAGTGGCACACTTCCATAGGAGTTTATAACTCTACCCAGTTATTAATTTAAGTGGAAAACTTCACAGGATTGGATTCCAACAGATTTAGGATCACTTGATAACAATATCAAATTTGCCTTAAAGGTCTCAAGCATTCATTTACAATTCATATTTTTGCCTAGTCTGAGACATGTGTCAAAATAGAACTTCAAAGACATAATTTTTTTAGCTAATGGAAAACAGGCAATTTTTTTTGACGTTCATAATTATTAACCAGCAATACTGTACATCTGAAAGGGTGTCAGTTTTGTGAAGCAGGTTTAGCCCAGCCCAACATGCATACACAATGCATGTTCCCCTACTCACAAAGCCTGTCAAACCTTTGCTTACATCTCTCAAGACAATAACTCAGCATCTCTTGAAGCAGTCTGTTCCATTGCTGAATAGCTATCATTATTAAGAATATTCCTCTCCATTTTTTATCAACAGCAGTCCTGCTCTCAGAAGCAATGGAGAACAATCTTTTCTTGCAGGCATAAATTAGGAATATTTATAGAAGGAATAACTACTAGTACTAAATCAATATCAGAGAAAGCCTATTAGTTTCCAGCCTTCAACAAAATGGTCATTCATATGTATTGTTAGGATTAATATACTAGATTAGACAGTGACAGAGACCCTATTGCTATTTCTGCTTAGAGCAGTCTTCTCATACCTGGATGTCTTTCAGAAGCATAAACATCAATTCCCTGGCATGTTGGCTTGGAACTGTGAGAGTAAGGGAAAATTGTAAGGATGTATCCTTTTTTCTCCCATTTCTTTAGGTCCAGGTGCAGTGATGTCACCCTCACCTTTTGTTTCTTTTTTTCTTTTGGTGACTGTTGGTGACTTAACTATTCCCAGATATCTGATTACTTCTAGATTCTCTCCAACTTTATGTACTTTCAGAGAAAGAAGCTGGTAATATGGTTAGCAGCTTATAATGGAGTAGATGGTAACTATGCATTGGACATGACTTTTCAAACACTGAGTTTAGTATACTCAAGAAAATCTTGTTACTGACATCTGTTTATTATATAAAAAAATCCATCTTCAAACTTTTCATCAACCATTTGAAAATTCTTCAAGCTACTTACATTGCATTTTTTAAAAAAAATTCTCAGCTAAATGGAACGTTCATTTTCACGACAATGTTCTTTTACATTCAGATTTAAGATTAGGTACTATCAACAATGGGACAACCATTTGTTGTTGTTACTGTTTTGTTTTTGTTTAAAAAAACACAATTCAGATAGATGTAATTATGGTGTAATCATAATCTAATAATTTATTAAACATTGGTGGTTGTGATGTTAATTTTGACTGTGCTCTCCCGGTTCATTCAAAAATAAATTTGTCAAATTCCTTGTTTCCAAATGACGGAAATCTGCAGTACCAAAATAAATTCACTCCATTGTTCATAGAATAGTAGTAGTAATAGTAGTAGTAGTAGTAGTAGTAGTAGTGTCCCCTATCTTACTAAATTATGGAGATAGTTGAATGTCATATTATAAGTACTGTGGAAAGCCATGGATGCTGCTTTAATTGAAGCACTGGGATCTAGCACAAATATAGTCACAAATAGGGGTTCTGTCACATTGTTCCAAATGACCCAATACCATATACATAACACAAACAAACAACAAACAAACCTGACTGTGCAAAGTTGGGTAAATGGACAGCAAGGAAGACTCAATTGAGGTGAGGAATAATTAGTTATAATAATGCTTACATTTATTCTAAGTTCAAAACTAACCGCATCAAAGGAAGGGTCAAATGCCTGTTTCCAGAAATATATTCTTTAGTTTTTATTAATGGCTTTGTGTTAATAGCTAAATATAGCTTTCACTATAGTTCTGCATATGATATGTTTACATGAAATTGCTTATTATTCATTTTCCATGGTTGAATAACATTATATGCTAGTGGCAATTCTGGAAATGTTGTCAAAATTCTGCTTCTTTGTATTTGGCAGACATTGGCCATGCATGAAATATCTCATCTGCACCAAACACTGATGGATGGGTTTTCCTTTCATTTCTAATGAGCCACTGCAAAGTGCTCACACCATTTTATATTTGTTTGTTTAAAGATCGTATTTTACTAGGTTTTCTTTAAAGATGTCACGATGCTTTCTGAAAATCATTGAACAAAGGGCAAAAGAACAAACAAAATTGATTTCATTATGACTCATCTAAAATGAGATGCATTACAAAGGGTTAGATTAAAAATAATGAGGTCACTAATTTTCTTCTTCAATATTTTCTCCTGTAATTGCAATTTTTCCTACATAAAGAAATGATGTACCCAACCAACTCTGTTATATGTTGGATGCAATGAAGCAAATTATCAAACCAATTCATATATTTGTGTAGATAGTCCTTTGGCATTTGCTAGTGCTCAAAAGATAAAGATTTTATCCCATGAGATTTATGATATGCATACTCCTGAACCAGTACCTCTTCAAGGAAGGCAGCTGATGAGTCATTATTACTTGTATACACGTGGCCAAGGTAACAAAAGTGCATATAGTCAAGGCCATGGTCTTCCCAGTTGCAATGTATGGCTGTGAAAGTTGGACCATAAGAAAGGCTGAGTGCCAAAGAATTGAGGCCTTTGAACTATGGTCCGGGAAAAGACTCCTGCGAGTCCCTTGGACTGCAAGGCAATCAAACTGGTCAGTCCTAGAGGAGATCAACCCTGACTGCTCTTTAGAAGGCCAGATCCTGAAGTTGAAACTCAAATACTTTGGCCACCTAATGAGAAGGAAGGACTCACTGGAAAAGAACCTAATGCTGGGAAACATTGAGGGCAAATAGAAGAAGGGGACAACAGAGAATGAGGTGGCTGGATGGAGTCACTGAAGCAGTAGGCGTGAGCTTAAACAGACTCCAGAAGATGGTAGAGGACAGGAAGGCCTGGAGGAACATTGTCCATGAGGTCGTGATAGGTCAGACACGACTTTGCAACTAACAACAGCAACATTTATTTATTCTTTATACATAAACAACATCAATAAAAGAAGGCTATTTTTATAGTATTCTGTTGCTTTGTACTATGGTCTCAAAGTAGATCATTAGGGTTTTGTTTGTTTATGTTCTTATTTGAAAAAGAAATAGAGACAAATGCAGATAAAGCTAGACTTCAGTGTGATATAATAGATACTTTCACCCACTTTCCCTGACTGTGGATCTAAAGATCTTGCAAACATAATGAATTAGTGCACTATTTATTAATATACTATTGCTTTTATATTTTTCTACATTATCCAAATAGTAACTGTTGACTATATGAAAAGAATCTGGACTATACTCACACAGAAGTTAATAGTACTAGGCAAAATATGTTAGCATACTAAATCTGTCACTATTCATTACACAGACGAAACAAGAAACATAGTTATTTCTATCAAAATAAAATGTCGCACAAGATTTTTGTTTTTAATGAAGAGAATTTTCTTAAAATAATTTTTAATAATTAATATACTATTGCTTTTATATTTTTCTACATTATCCAAATAGTAACTGTTGACTATATGAAAAGAATCTGGACTATACTCACACAGAAGTTAATAGTACTAGGCAAAATATGTTAGCATACTAAATCTGTCACTATTCATTACACAGACGAAACAAGAAACATAGTTATTTCTATCAAAATAAAATGTCGCACAAGATTTTTGTTTTTAATGAAGAGAATTTTCTTAAAATAATTTTTGTTGAAAAAAATTACAATACTAAAAGATAAGTCAGAAACAAAGAAAAGAAGAGAAAAGAAAGGAGATACAAAGTGCAAAGAAAAAAAATAAAAAATGGACAAAATAATATTTAAAAATTGACTCCCAAGCAAATGAGTAATTTCCTACTTCCAATACTGTTAGATGTGTAATTCACTTTTTCTCATAACATCCCACCCCCATAGTTATAATCCAAATTATTGTCATTTCTGTCCAAGTATTTGGAAAAGGTCCATAATGGAATGTCCAGAATTTTATAAATACAATTCTTATTTTAACTATGATCAAATAAATTGGCTTCATATTCCTTCTTTTTTCCTCTAAAGAACAGAATTTTACTGACAGCTTTTTCTATTACCTAAAAGACTAGTTTGAAAACCATGTGAATGTATAAATGATGAGTTAGCATCTGGAATGAGCAACGTGGAATATGCAGTCACTTTATCACCAAATGCCCATTTTTTTAAAAAAAATGCCTGGCCAATAATTCTTCAAAGTGAGGCTCTGGATTCACTTAAGAAATAAAGATGGCTGGCAACTGAAGGGGAAGCTGCCAGTTAGTTCATTAGTTCATGGAGGCTGAAAGGCAACTAGGAAAGGCCTGGGGGTGACCTGATAAATATTTATATTTATATTTATTAAACTTATATACCGCCCTTCTCCTGTAGGACCCAGGGCAGTTCACAAGGCAATTAAAACAACATTACAATACAAAAATTAATAGCAATTAAAATAGATTAAATTTTCCTTGATTAAAATCTAAATCATGAAAACTGTTACTAAAGAGCTGCAGGTTATAAAAAAAGGAATAGAGTAAGGTTGAGAATGAAGCTGAGGTTCAGAGTGAGAATGAAGACATTCTAGTTCTGCTCAGGAATCAGGATTTGGGAGCCACATTACTTGTATTTTAATCTCATCAATGGGATTTATGAGAAAGGGTGCTTGGTGGCTGGTCATAGGCACTTGTTAAATAGGACTCCTGACATGTTCTCAATATTGTAGATGTTCTTATTGGTTTGAAAATATCAGAGACTTCTGTTAGTATTGCATCAGTTTGCCTGAATAAATCTGTGATGGTATTGGCCTGGTTGTTTTTTCCTTGACCCCTCACTGGCCTTCAATTCCATCTGTCAAAGTTATATGAAACAAGGATGACGAATGTGGTGGACTTGTAGAAATATAAAAGCTTTTTGGATCAAAATTTGGTGGAACATTCAAAAGATTTTTAAGAGAAAGATAAAGTTTTCTCCGCAATTGTTTTTATTGGGTATTGTTGTAGATTGTGATGTTAAAGAAACTAACTTGATGTTGAACATGATAACAGCAGCACGGTTACTGGTGGGACAATATTGGAAGAAGGATAGTTTGCCCACTATAGGAGAATGGGTGTTTAAAGTTTCGAATCTTGCAGAAATGTCTAAGATTTCTGCTTATTTGAAAGATCATTCACAGGAAAGATATATTTCAGTTTGGAGGAGATGGATAAATTATATTCAGAACAAATATGGGACTAAAAAGTTCAATTTAGCTTATGAGTAGATTTTAGTGGGATATTGTTATTGGTACTTTGCTTGTAGTTATGTTAAAGGGGAGTTAAAGCACATTACGAATTTGGTTAATTGTGTATTATGCATAATTTTTATTTAGAATATGATTATTGTAACTATAATCCTGTATTTAGCTCTGGGAAGTGGGGGGAAGTGGGTGGGTTTGGGGCAGGAGGGATTTGGGGATATATTGTAAAATTTTGTTTTTGTAAAACTCTTTAATAAAAAAAAGGATGCCAAATTACAGATATTTATGCACAGATATCAAGAGCGGATGGTAATGTAGACAACATGGAGGATAGGGTACCTCTATTTGGAAGACATATGTTTACTAAACGGAGTCTATAATGCCCAAATAGGGCTCCAGTAAGGCTAAATTCACTGATTTTTATAAAACCTCTTTTTTTCCCCCTTCAGCATTAATCACTATGAATGGGATTCAATGATTCAATGTACTCATGTCATGAACAAAGGATGATAGTGAGGTCTTCTCTTCTTAGTGGTGCTGCTGGATTCTGCCCGCCCATCAGAGCGATGCTGAGCTGAACACAGATCAAACAGATGTCAGACCTGGGTGACAAGCTGGTTAGTCAGGATTTTTTTTTTTTTTTGCCACAACCCATGGATCTATAGCCATCTCTAACAAAATACAAACAAGACCTGGTTGCTGCAGTTGATTATGCAGGATGGTGATCCAAAAAGCAGAATTGAAAGATACTTAACTGCATTGTAGACGAATGAAAGAATGTTCACTAGAAAACTCACAGATGTTTTTTTTATTTTTATTTTTTATTTTAATTCCATTTATATCCCGCCCTTCTCCGAAGACTCAGGGCGACTTACAAGCTTAGCAGTAGCCTTCATTCTATGTATATGCCTGCTTGTTAGGGCTTTCACACCCCTCCCAAGCGGCATTATTACAAAGTCAGCTTAATTGCCCCCAACAATCTGGGTCCTCATTTTACCTACCTCGGAAGGATGGAAGGCTGAGTCAACCTTGAGCCTGGTGGGATGCGAACCTGCACTAATTGCAGGCAGCTGGTGTTACTTAAGGAGGCATTAGCCCACTGCTCCACCAAGGCTATATGCACATTTTGTTACAATGTGAATTTCTTTTTTTTTCTTTTTGTTCTTTTTCTTTATATAAGGTAATACTAATAGCAATGTTGAAGCCAGGGAAGCTGTAACATGTGCACTTTTGTTTTTAATTGTATATTCAATAAAATTTGTTTTTAAAAAAGGGAAAGAAAAAAAAACAGACCCTACTCCTGTGGGAAAAATGCTAGAAAGTTGTTGTTGATGATGATGATGCCATGAACATAGGATCTTTCATTCACAGAATGAATCTGAGTCCACTACTCCTTTCTTTCATTGAACAAATTGGCTACATTCTAATATATCTGCAATTTCCTAATCCCTCCTAATGTTTTATTAGAACTTTTAAAAGATTTCACATGGCATCTTGGTCTTTTCCCTAATGTTTTCAGTTCTACTAAAACCCCCAAATAATCATTATTACAAAAAGTTGGCTTCAAAAGAACAAGTAAAATGTCACTGCCACTCTGCATGTAAAAAATGGCCTATATATAATGGTCATTCCTGAGCAAATCAATGTGCCTAAAACATATTTGGCCCTAAATAACTAGATTTTTTTACATTACCACAGAAGTGAAAAATAAATTGGAATATAAATGTTAATTTCAATGCTGAGTTCACCCCGCCTTCTGTTGCTATTGGCACTGATTTAGCTGTTGTTGCCTTATTCTGTTTGACTGTGCCTTCCCCAGCAGCAATGAACAGCTTCGGTTACAGATGGAGAATCTGTACAATGCTTACTGGACCCAGATGCTAAGCTCTGGAACATTCTTACTATCAGCATCTGACGGTTCCCTGGCAACCCAGCTTCCCTTCATGGCCAGCTCTATTTCTAGTTGTGTGGAAAGCAATGTCTCAGCCAACTGAAAATTTGGCTGTGCAAATTTTGGTAGACTTTTAGTTATGTCCACTTTTGCAATGGAGAAGGACAGTGGGAGGGAAGGAGGGAGGGAGGAAGGAAGAAAATATAGTTCTATGGGAAAAGATGTAATTTTGAGATATATGTATCAAGTTAATAAAAATATCTAGACAGCAGCAAGAAAGCCAGAAGGGGTTCATAGTAGTAGTCTAAGTGGAGAAGATTCTACCTTAATTTTGCCATTGCTCATTACTTCTTGCATCCTTTTTGTTGTTGAAATACCAGCATGTTTATGCCCAGCAGTGCCTGCATAGAGTAGTTAATTTAAATATAAACAAATAATCAGTACAAATGTTGTAATTCTTCATTTTTTTATAAGTTACAAATAGGAAATGTCAGGAAACACCCCAAATCTTTTTTTAAAAAAAATAATAATTAAAGGGTATATAATTTCAAAATATTATATAATCTGGCAACCTAACTTACTTATTAGTGGAGTAATCTGATAAGTCACTAATTTAGAAGAAAGGATTTTGCAAGCCCATTTGGTTCATTGTTTCATTGAAAAGTGATTTTCATTATTCTTTTTAAATTAACTATTTAAAGAATGGCTATGTTTAAATTTGTTAAATTTGTTTAAATATGTTTAAATTGGTATTTCCATGATTTGCTTAGATCAGGGGTGTCAAACTCGCAATGTCACATGACGTGTCACGACGTATCGCAACTTTTTCTCCATTGCCAACAGTTTGACACCCCTGGCTTAGATGATCTTTCCCCAAGCCTTTCCTATAATTGTATATATATCTTACTCTTTTTTATTTTTGAATCTTTTATGTGTTATTATAAAGCATTTCTCTTTGGCTTATAGAGGTCACTCTCCAAATGTTATTTGTGCGTCTTCATATACATATTACATAAAGACAATATTTTAGTTTTTTTCTCTTTTATATTGTAAAATGCACACACACACACAAAACACACACAAACTTTCATATATTAACTTTTAAATGTTGGTTTTATGATTGTTGTTAGCTCTTTCACTAACCTCTTCATATATTATTTTTAATATTTTCAGGGTATTTTAATTATCTATATGCCATTATATTAGAACTTGTCTATAAAACCATGTAAAGTTAAAATAAAACCTTTTAAATCATAAAAATCAGAACAAAATAATAGCAGAATTTTTTTAACTAAATGCATCAAATTATGAATTTGGGGAAAAAATAAATAGATCAATTCATGGGTGGTCTATATTTATAAGGCAATGCTAGTTATCATTAACATTCATGGAAGGAAACAAGCAACATAGAGGTAGATAATAGTCAGAAAATGGGAGGAGATAAAACACTATCCCACAAAAAGAAATAAAACAAATAATGAATGAATAATGAACTAAAAGAAATCAAACAACTAAAATACAAGATACTTGCTGTACTCTTTCATACCTATTGAGCTAATAAACTATACTGGCTCTAGGTTTCCTAAGATTTGGGGGCATTGGCCCTGAATTCAAGGCCCAGTCAGAAACTTGGTCCTGAATGTTTTTGTTTCTCTGAGAATGGCAGCCAAGACTTCAGAATAAAAAAATACCCTGATAAAATGGCTACATTATTAAAATAGTGACAAATACAAAGGGTTATTCCTTCTTATAAAAACTATTGATCACAGCTCTTGGATTCTTGTTCCTTGGATTTGTTTCCCATCCCAACTGCAAAAAAGTATATCTATTGTCACCCAGAGTGAGTGTAATTATAAAATATTTAGGTCACGGGTCGGCAACCCATGGTTCTGGAGCCGCATGCAGCTCTTTCAGCTCTCTCCTGCAGCTCCCAGTCCTCTGCCATGTGCAGTCCAAAAAAAAAAGTGGGATTAAAAAAATTCAACCAATCAATTCAAACTTCTCATGGAAAAGAAAAAAACTTGTGAAGTTTGAATTGATTGGTTGAAGTTCTTTGGTTTGTGACACTGCGCACAAACCTCTTCTTCTTTGGACTGCACATGGCGGCAGCGAAGGAAGAGACGGGAGGAGTGCTGGAAAGGTGAGTGGGTCGGTCAGATGGGGCGTGCAGGTATGGTGGTGGTATTTCTGAGCAGCATATGGAGTCTTGGGTGCTGCCAGACCCCCTCCTTCTTTTCCCCCTTTTCTCTCTGTCTCTCTCTCTCTGTGTCTGTGTGTCGGACCCATGAGGAATGGCTGGTAGGGAGGCAGCAGTCTGGCATTTTTCCCCTCTTGTGTGTGTGTGTGTGTATGTATGTGTGTGTGTGTTGGACCCGTGAGGAACAGCTGGTAGGGAGGCGGCAGTCCAGCATTTCCCCCCCTCATTTGTTTCTGTGTGTGTGTGTGTGTGTTGGACCAGTGAGGAACGGCTGGTAGGGAGGAGGCAGTCTGGCATTTTTTCCCCCCTCTCATTTGTGTGTGTGTGTGTGTGTCGGACCCAAGGGGAATGGCTGGTAGGGAGGTGGCAATCCGAGAGATAGGTAAGCTGATGCTGGCTGGGCAAGTGTGGTGCATGGTCCAGGATGAAGGGTTCTTCTTGCTGAGCTTCACAGGCTGAAGCCTCTCCTCAGCATCCTCGCCCTCCTGGCCCAGAAGGCAGAGTGACGAGTCCAGTCTCCAATCAAGTCCCAGGTTGAATCGGTTCCCCCCAGCTTACACCCACCTGAAGGGGTGGGGAGGGATGTCTGGTCCGACAGTTTGCATGCAGCTTTCCCTGGAAAGGCCAGCCCTGGATCTGGCAGACTTTGCCTTCCTAGCATGTAAAGTAGCCAGCGTAGGGCAAATTGGGGAGGGGTTGTTTGGAAGCATTGAAGTGCCAGAACCTAAGCGTGGAGCTTGTTTTTAGGGTGTGGCATGGAGCTTTTCGTTTGAAAAGTTGGAAGGGGAGGGGATGATTAAGGAAAGTGAGGGCTTGCCGTCTTTGGTGGCTGTGGCGGCAGGAGAAGCAACAGGAAGGCAGCAGCAGCTGCTGTTGGGGCGAGTTAATGCCCTCACTGTGCCCGGCAGGCAGTACTCAGCAAGCGGGCTTGGATGATGTGCCGGCAGCTCCCACCTCTCCAAGTACCAGGCAGTGCTGCCCAGACACACCACTGTTCCTGCTGCCAAAGACGGCAAGAAGCAGCGGTTCCCAATCTTTGCTTTTTTCACTCAATTAAGTTTCCTGTTTTGCACATGCGCGAGCGCGCACATGTGGGCACACTTTTTATGGCTCCCATTTTTTGCTTTTGTGTACGAACCGGTTCCGAGTGGCTCTTTGACCCATTCAGGTTGCCTACCCCTGATTTAGGTGTTAGGTAGCTAGCAGGGCCCTAACATTCATTGTCAAACAAAAGAAAACAATGGGTTAAAAAGAAGGGGGATCAAAATCTATTTGAGCTTGGATTATTTGTTTAATATTGATCAGCTTTCATATTAGAGCCTTGGTGGAGCAGTGGGCTAATGCCTCCTTAAGTAACACCAGCTGCCTGCAATTAGTGCAGGTTCGCATCCCACCAGGCTCAAGGTTGACTCAGCCTTTCATCCTTCCGAGGTAGGTAAAATGAGGACCCAGATTGTTGGGGGCAATTAAGCTGACTTTGTAATAATGCTGCTTGGGGGGGCCCTAATAAGCAGGCGTATACATAGAATGAAGGCTACTGCTAAGCTTGTAAGCCGCCCTGAGTCTTCGGAGAAGGGTGGGATATAAATGGAATTAAAATAAAAAACATATTCTTTGAAAGAATGATCATCTATCGCTCTTCCCATATGTACATATTTGTCAGCTGTCCATATTTGTTCATAATAATTACTCAAGCAATATAAAAATCTTATGAAAATGAATTGGTGAGCTTCTGTTTTGGTTCTGATCCAAATATGATGTCTATTGCAGGGTCCAGACCAAAATATCCTTTTACGTTTACGTTTACGTTTACGTTTTATTTAATTTATATACCGCCCTTCTCCCTGGGGACTCAGGGCGGTTCACAGGGCATATAAATAAAAATACAGTACTATACAAAAGTTAAAACAAAGATTAAATCAGTGCCCAATTAAAAAACAATAATGCAATCTAAAATGACAATTTAAAACCCAGCTCCCCCATCAGGCCAGACCGGCCAATTCAAACAAATGGGTCTTCAGACCACGACGGAAAGTTCGGAGGTCCGATGCCGTCCGGAGCTCCACCGGCAGTTGGTTCCACAAAGCCGGGGCACCCACAGAGAAGGCTCTCCTCCTGGGGGCCGCCAGTCGGCATTCCCTGACCGGAGGCACCCTGAGGAGGCCCTCTCTGTGGGAACGCACAGGGCGGAGGGGAGTTGAAGCCGGCAGCAGGTGGTCCCCGAGGTACCCCGGACCCATGCCATGTAGGGACTTGAAGATCATAACCAAGACCTTGAACCTCACCCGGAAGACAACTGGTAGCCAATGCAGCTCGCGGAGCAAAGGTGTAACATGGGAGTACCGGGAAACTCCCAAGACAACTCTCACGGCCGCATTCTGTACCAGTTGGAGCCTCCGAGTGGTCTTCAAGGGAAGCCCCATGTAGAGAGCATTACAGTAGTCAAGGCGAGAGGTCACGAGCGCATGAGTGACCGTGCACAGGGCATCCCGGTCCAGATAGGGCCGCAACTGGCGCACCAGGCGAACCTGGGCAAAAGCCCCCCTAGTCACGGCCAAGTAAATTGCTTTTACTTAAAGCAATTAAGGGATTCCTAATAATTTCTCCCCATGCCTCTATTTCCAGTAGTCAGAGAATTACAGCAATAACAGTAGAAGTAAAAGAGCATTGCTTTAACAAAGTTCAAAGATATATCTCTTCCTTTAGAAATGACTCCACGATAGACTGAACATTGGGGTTGTCCAATGGGTAGAATTTAAAGTAAGTAAACACAGCACCTATTTGCCACTCCTTACATCAAAGAAGACATTTCTCCAGGAAAGATGACTAATCATAGAAAAAGCTGCAGCTGCTTTAAAGAGTTACAGACAGATACTACATTTGGGTCACCAGATGGTCTAAATCAGGAGTGTCAAATTGCTGACCTGCAGGCTGGTTGCATCATGCAGAGGCCATGCCCACCCCAGCTCTGGCAATGCAAAAAAAATCACGATACATTGGGACACATCATGTGACGTGGCAAGTTTGACCACCACCCCCCTTGTCTAAATCATTTCTTGGCCTTCAGATCCAAACTCTGCTCAGCACTACTGGGCATGAATACTCTTCTTGTGAAACCCAGACTAAAGCTAGTCCCATGCTTGGTGTAATACAGCGATCAATGAGTCATGTTAAGATCTGCTTCTTCAGATATCATATAAAATCTTCCTGTTCTGCTTCCTTCTCAATGTGAAATTTAAAATGTCACTATTCATGAAACAGCTACCTAAATTTGTCTTTGACTGCTTTACTTGTTTTATATATATATTAAATATTCTATTCTGATTGCAACTGATACAATCTGCATCTTGGGCAGTCATCTGTTGGGGATGGTTTAATTTGGATTCCTGCATGCAACAGGGGTTGGATTCAGTCATACATAATAGTCATATCCAGTTCTGGGATTCTGTGAAGTTGGGTGCATCCAACAGTCCTCCTTTCCAATTTAGAACTATTTGTTGTACTTCTTCCCAGAACAACAGAACTGCCAACAATGTACATCACATTTTGCAAATTGTGCTGCAAAGCAATATGTGGTCACATTTTTTGACTATCTTTAGCAAAGATTGTAATTTTCCCATTCAAACTCAATGAGACATACTACACAATCACTATATTGCTTCATGCCCATGGGCCACATTCTTTGACAGTTTCTCACAAAAGTGGTAGCTTTATATGAAACCCTATTCAAACATAATATTTTAAACAACTTACTTTCCAGACATGGCAAAACATTTTTCAAGCTAATGCTTCTACTTATATCTGAAAATAAAGCAAAATGGGTGCCCTTGATACTTGGGTAAAGTAATAGTAATATTTAAAAAACTCATTCGGGTGGAACAGAAAAGGAAATGGTTGCTTTGGTGAGCACACATTAAATATATTTGCCACAAGAATTATAAAAGCTTATTTAAATATTTGTATAGCTTTCTCTTAGAAGTTATCTATTGCTCCCTAATGTTTGCAGGTGGTTGAGAGAACTCAGGCTGAAGCTATAAAAGTAAAGATGCGAATAATGAGAACTTCATTTAAATGAAACATTTTATGGCATAAAAATACATTTCTTATATAATAAATACTTAAAATACACAAAATAGTGTATAATTCTTATATTTGTTTGTAACAAACAATATATTCCAATATTAATATAACTTCAGTTTCCTATTTTTATTACATTGCATAGTCATGGAGTATTTGGATGAATATTCCAATAAATCAAGGGACATTCTAATTGCCATCTCAACCTACTGGGGATGATATGAGATGAGTTGGAAGAAATGACTTTTTGGATCATATATTGGATTATATACAAAACCCGGTGTGTCATGGTTCTGACAGACAAAGACAAATAAAACAGAACTCTGAGGCTTGCAAATTCCTCAAAGAATATGTTTATTATTTACAAAGTATCAGCATGTCAAAAGTGAAACCACTTCTGAAGACATACATAACAATTCCCCAATACAAAGTTAAGAACTCCCACCCCTAAGGCTATGCAAGCAACTACATCCCCCAATACATTTTCTTGGCGGGCTTTTTATGCAATGCCCAGCCTGTAGTCTCAGGAGCAGCCAATGACCTTAGTTCCCACAGGATAAAAGTTTATTTATATTAGCGAAGTAATTGGCAAACCCCCTCCCTCCATTCTTTGTGTCAACCAAAAATGAATTGGGAAAATGGCCTCAGCCATGCTCATTTTTAGAGTTGACGATTGGCTCCTCTCAGAAGAAAAGAGTCTCCTGCATGTTTCATTCAAAGGAAACTAAAACAGTGTTAGCCCTTCCATTAGCTCAGACGTTCCCAACTGGAGGTGCAAGATGATATTCCAGGGAGTGGGAAAACTTGGGTTTTCAAAATTATAATGTACGTGCATAATTCATTACCATTATTTTGAACTTTTGTAAGGGGTGCGAGAATATATTAGAAGCATTCTAGGGGTGCAGGGTATAGAAAAGGTTGGGAGCTGCTGCATTAGCTGTTTCACATTGCTGGATCATATTATACTTATTGTTAACGATCATATCCAAGTTAAACTGCTTCCAAACAATGAATGGAACCAAATAACTTTGGATGATTTTATATGTATTTCCTCCCTAACTGTAATGCCTTACATTTCTTTTTGTTAAGGGCATCTCCGATGTCCTTGACCTTCAGTGGGGTCTGGCACATGCGTAGATTTTTTTTCCTCCAAATCAGATCAATGACCTGAATCAAGCTTCAGAATGAATATTTCACTTATTATTTAAAATTCTAAAAAGGGTAGGATATTTAACTATTGCTTGTTAACTGGAACTCAAAGCTCAGGGACCAGGAAGTGAGTAATGTTTGCAGTTTCTGGTAAACCATTTCTTTTCCAATCGATTAAGAAATAAAATTTCAGAAAAGAAAAAAGACACCAAAGCTACTTGAAAATGGGAATGCAGTATTAGCCATGACATATACACAGAAAAGTATGGAATGCCATTATGGACTTTATGACTTTGATCTAGTGCCAAACTAGATGACCTATTAGCAATTCTACTTTCTTTAAATGAATTTTAAAAAAAAATGTCCCTATGGATTTAAGTTCTTGGATACATTTCTCAAATATAATTATTTATGTCATCTATTTTGGCTTGGCATTCGAGCCACAAGCTACTTTTTTGTCAAATTCCTCCCAGTCCTTCAGATGCCAATGTTATCCAGTTCTTTTCTTTTATTTATTTATTTAATTAGATTTTTATACCGCCCTATTCCCGAAGGACTCAGGGCGGTTTACAGGGCAGGATAAAATACAATATAAAGATAATATAAAATTAAAATAGATTAAATTAATTAAGCCCAACAATTAAAACAATATTTAAAAGCTAAAACCCCTTCAGTCCAGGCCTGATAGATCAAAAAACCAAGTTTTCAGGTCCCGGCGAAATGAACGCAGATCGGGGGTGGTCCGAAGTTCCACAGGTAAATCATTCCAAAGGGCAGGCGCACCCACAGAGAATGCCCTCCCTCTGGGGATCACCTGCCGGCACTCCTTAACCGGCAGCACTCTGAGAAGGCCCTCCCTGTGGGAGCGCACAGGATGATGGGAAGTTGATGACGGCAGCAGGTGTTCCCTTAGATATCAGACAATTTGATATTTCACTGGTTCATTGTGCTGATGTCCAGTTTCCAGTACATCCAGTATCAAATAAGAAAAGCAGGGCCAACATCTTAGTATATATTGTAACCTACCAAGATGCTGCATGTTAAAAAACAAACCAGCCATAGTACTTTGCCACTGAGGGAAGGAGGGGGAAAAAATGCTGGGTGGTCAGGCAAAGAAACAGCAGCTAAAATGCTTCTCATTTTCTCCCCATTAGACTGCCAGCAAGACAAGCTACCAATAAAAGTAGTGCCAATCACTAAGCTGCCCCAAGTGCCTCAGAATTCGTATTCTATTCTATTAGTTCCACTTTCTCAGATGTACGTGGACAACACAGAATTTGCAAGCTAGCTCTGGACTGTAGCTTGCAGAAAGAGACTTCCCAGTCTTAATCTTCCACAAAGATATTTGCAGAAGATTAAGACTGACAGATATTTAAAATGCTGGCAGTACTATAGATATTCAGACATATTTTTTTATGTCAGAGAACCTATGGGGTTACATGATTTGGAGAAGGCATTTCTGAACATCAGAATTTAAACTACTATTTAGAAATATGGACATATTCTAAAGGCGAGCTTATTCATCATTTATCACTTCTTATTTTGATTATGCTTAGCATGTCTTGATGATGCATATATAGATTTGTTTATAATTTCTTTGCACATCAAGCCTTGATAACTATATTGCTTCTTTTTCAATGCTGTTTCTGGCTTTCTTCTCTACATCATGGTTTATTAACTAATACAACTAATCTTGTTTATTATAATATATGGAAACCAACAGGACAGTAGAACTTTTTATGTGATAAAACAAACCACCCTCATTTATTACTGACTGCATAAAAAGGCTTAAAATAAACTATCCTTTCTCAGTTTGACATCTAAGAAAAGGTTATTTTGATTTCATTAAAACAGAAGAATGTTTTTAGGGTTCTGTCCCCTATGATGTGCTTTTGAGGTACTTGGAAATACAATCCTAGAGTATTTATAATACAATAAGGTAGTCCCATTAGACTTAATAAGACTTGTATAAGATTGTACTTTGAGGCATCTAGAAAGAGGTGCCAAGTATTGAACTGAGTATATTTCAGCATCTGATTTAAGAAAAGACTGATGCAATATTTTTAAAAGTCCTATCTTACAGAAGGAATAAGAATTATTCATTTGAAACCAGTTATGTACTAAACAAGAACTGGAATACAAACTTTTCATCAGAAGACCAAACAACTTGTGATGGATAGTCAATAAAAAAATAAGACAATTCAAGTTAGCTTATTAAAGCTCACAAAGCCTTTTGTTTTCTGGCTTATTCTGAATGTGCAGTCAAGTGGTCCATGATGACCTTTCCCTGCCAGCAGGATAATTTCTTGTCAACACCAACAGGATGAGAGGCGTGAAAGATTTGCTGTTGCAATAACTTCCAATTCTTTCATTCTAGTGGTGAAATCCTGGCATCAAAGGAACTATGAATGATTAACAGCAAAATGTAAACAAATATAAAAAGCATTCAGAATTGTGGGTTGATGTGATCATTTACAGCATCACAAAAAAAAATGAAGTTCAGCATTACTTTTCAACTTTGGGGTGAATAGAAGAATCTATTTGTCTTTCATTTTAGAGAAGAAAGCAAATGGAAATAAATTGAAAGACCAAGGAGGCCAAAATCTGTCATGTATTGATCTGTTTAAATTATTCAGAGAAGCTGCAGTGACTGGCATTTCAGCTAGCCCTCAAAAGGGATTTTCACAGCAGCATAGCATCAGTAAGTAAGCAAGCAATAGGAAATAGTCCCACTGCACTGCTTAATATCAGCAGGGATGTCCATTTTTGGCAACTTTAAGTCTTGTGAACTTCAATTCCCAGAATTCCCTAGCCAACATAGCTGACTGGAGAATTATGGTAGTTGAAGTCCACAAGTCTTAAAGTTACCAAGATTAGACACCCCTATAGATATACAGAGAGAGCAATGTATGGGCCACTTTCCCATAACACAATCCCACACCAATGACCATCCATGAGAATAACAAGGATGACTAAAGGACAATTTCACTCCTACTTATAAAATACGACAATTCAAATAACTTGGATGAAAAGCGCAACATCTTCCAGGAAAAACAAAGAGAGTCCAGTTGCTTTTGAAAAAGCATGTTTTGGACAACCATGACCTGGATGACTGAGAATCTCCATAGACTATTCAAGTAACAGACTGTGTGATCACAGAAAATAATAGATATGGTTGAACCACACTCCATGAACTTCACTAGCAGTACTCTTTTGGCATCTTCATATTTGGCGGGATTTTCTATCACTTATTTTCTATCACTTCCAGTGTGATATTGGTTCATGATAATGCTCATCCAAACACCACTAGACGCACCCAAGAACTTTTGAAGCAGTTCCATTGGGATGTTTTTGATCACACACACACACCCATAGCCCAGATTTGGTGCTGAGCGACTACTACTAAGGAATTTCAAACCTTGTAAGACTTTATGACAAGTGCCTCAATTTGAATGACGATTATTTCAAAAAGTAATGTAATGTTGTAATTTTCTAATGTGTACAATAAACATTCTCTATGTACGAGTGTCTGTCATTGATAACCAGACAGAGGTTTATTGCAGAATTGCCCTCGTATATATAATATAGAGTATATGCATGCACTGTGTATGTATATGTGGGTGTGTAGTGTGTTATGTATGTATATACATATGCATACACATTACAAACACATACACAGTGCATACACACACACACACATATGCATACATATATACTGTATATACACAGAGATATAATAGGGCCCTAACCTCAACAAAAAATAGCCAGAGCTGTAATGGGATTGATTGTGGATTGACAAAAATCTGGCTAATTTTGTATTTGATAGTAGGGTACATTGATGGAAATACTTATTAAAATCAAAATTAAAGTTAAGAGATCTGACCCAGATTAATCCTTCTGTACTTCAAGCATGGAGACTTTGACTGCTCTCTGATGTCTCTATGAATATAAACAAGTGAGCTAGGAAAAGTGCTTTTTATGTCAGCCGTTTTGGGTATTAAAGAGATAATATACTTTGAAAGCTGAGCATAAATCACTGGGCATGAAACAGAGGCTTTTAAAATGAGGAATATAGTACTTTTCTCCTTTCAGTATAAAAGAGGATTAAATACCTGCACATTTCCATACAATCATTTTTTCTTCCTCAGTGGACTGCTTAACACACATCAGCACTCCAACAAACTCTTGGTCCCAATATGTCAAAAGCTTCTTAATAATTGCAGTAAAGTGATTTTAAAACCTGAACAACAGGTTGCAGCATGTAGTAGAACTTGGCAATTTAAAAAAAAACAACAACCAAGAAAGAGCAGATGTTGCTAGACTTGGATGAATACCACCAGGAAATCATAGAACTATAAGAGTAGACTGAGCTGTTAAAAAGTTATGGAAAAAGCCAACAGCAGATATGCATGTCCATGTAGCCATCAGAAATTATGCTTGACTCAGGAGAAAACTTCTCTCTAATCAACTTTAGAACTGCAGCAAATGAAACAAAGTCAATAAATTGTAAAACACCAAGGAGGGATATGATTTAGTGCAGAGAAGATGCTTCTTACCGAAAGCCATTGAAGAGATCAATGCATGTTCCACTGTTCTTACACAGACCAGAATTACACTCATTAGATTCAGATTCACAAAATGGCCCTTCCCAGCCAGGCTGGCAGATACATCGGTAGCCCTAAAATAAATTAGGACAAAAATGTATCATAATATTCAAGTGGTCTTGTCTTTTAAATAAGCATTTTTAAGGAACAAAGATTCAAACTAAGTAGGCATTCTCCTTCTCTAGTTCAGGGGTGTCAAACTGCCGGCCCATGGGCTGGTTTCATCACACGGAAGCTGTGCCCACCCCATGGAAAAAAAGCTGTGACACATTGTGACACATCACGTGACATGGCGACTTTGACACACCCTGGCTTAGTTAATCCAGTGATACTGAAATCATTTTCCTAGTATTTCACCTTATACTGCTACAATAAATAGCAGTATAGAGAACAGATAGAAGGAAGTGCACAAATAGTTGCTACTTGGTCATGGGGAAAAAAATAAGACCCATTTAGTACAATTCACATGGCCCAGTCTTTTAATGATATGTAGTAGATAAAACATGGAGGAGCAATGACATGAAATGGCACAAAATGATCTCCATCAAGCTTCATACATGGCAAATACTTAATATTCTACTGTATTTAAAATGTAACTCATAAAAAGCAGCCCTTACAAGCATTTTAAAAGTCATCTCTTATCACTTGTTCTAAATCTACCCATTAGCTGTTTAGTAAGGTTTCTAGGTCAAGGCTTGAACCATCAATTCCAAGTCATAGACAGCTGTTATGCAAACACAAGAACCATTCAGTTGCAAGGCCACCAAGTGCTGCTCACCAGGAAAATACAAATAGAATAATCTGTTTTAAAATATTTGGCAAATTAGGTTTGGTTAAAAGCATTTAAAACACCATACCTAAAATAAATCTTATGATAAAACTGTGAAACACTCCACTTCTTGGAATAAAAGATCTTTTATTAGTAATAATCTATCATTCTTTATATCTGTCATGTTGAACCACTCTTTTAAATGGAAAAGAACAAAATGAGCAAGTCTTAATTTTAGAGGAAATAACTCCAACTTGTATGATATTATTGTATTGCATAGACCAGTTAATAAAGTAGAAGCAAATGCTGCAAAATTCAAGTTATAAAACTGGAACATTCACTAAAGTATTCATGTTTAGCGATCTTGTACTTAGCATTATCCAAAATGAAGATATATAGCATGTTTTAACATCTTTAAGTTATGCTTCACATAGAAGATTTAAAACAGTGTTATTTATTCACATTAATGCATAAATAAAGAACTCAATAAAAATAACTTAATTAGACCTCTGTAACAATGCTCTCCCCCTTCATGAATTACTGCCTTGTCGTGGCGAAGGGGCTTGCGTAATTCAATGAAGCTATGAGCTATGCCGTGCAGGGCCACCCAAGACGGAAAGGTCATAGCAGAGAGTTCTGACAAAACGTGATCCACTGGAGAAGGAAATGGCAACCCACTCCAGTATCTTTGCCATGAAAACCCTATGGACAGTACCAAAAGGCAAAATGATATGACGCTGGAAGATGAGCCCCTTCAGGTCGGAAGGCGTCCAATATGCTACTGGGGAAGAGCAGAGGGCTAGTACTAGTAGGGCCAGAAAGAATGAAGCGACTGGGCCAAAGCCAAAAGGACGCTCAGCTGTGGATGTGTCTGGTGGTGAAAGGAAAGTCCGATGCTTAAAGATTTTTTCTCCATAAGAACCTGGAATGTAAGATCCATGAATCAAGGAAAGCTGGACGTGGTCAAACAAGAGATGACAAGACTGAACATCGACATCTTAGGTATCAGCAAACTAAAATGGACAGGAATGGGTGAATTTAATTCAGATGACCATCAGGTATACTACTGCGGGCAAGAATCCCTCAGAAGAAATGGAGTAGCCTTCATAGTCAATAAAAGAGTAGGAAAAGCAATACTGGGATACAATCCTCAAAATGACAGAATGATCTCAGTTCGCATCCAAGGCAAACCATTCAATATCATAGTAGTCCAAGTCTATGCCCCAACCATCAGTGCTGAAGAGGATGAAATTGACCGGTTCTATGAAGCCCTACAGCACCTTATAGAACTAACACCAAAAAACGATGTCCTTATCATCATGGGGGATTGGAATGCTAAAGTAGGAAGCCAAAAGATAACTGGAATAACAGGCAAGTTTGGCCTTGGAGTACAAAATGAAGCAGGTCACAGGCTGATAGAATTTTGTCAAGAGAATACGATGGTCATAGCAAACACTCTTTTCTAACAACCCAAGAGACGGCTCTACACATGGACATCACCAGACAGTCAACACAGAAATCAGATTGACTACCGGTATATGCTCTGCAGCCAAAGATGGAGAAGCTCTATACAGTCAGTAAAAACAAGACCAGGAGCTGACTGTGGCTCAGACCATGAGCTTCTCATTGCAAAGTTTAGGCTTAAACTGAAGAAAATAGGAAAAAGCTCTAGGCCACTAAGGTATGAATTAAATCATATCCCTGTTGAATATACAGTAGAGGTGACAAATAGATTTAAGCAATTAGATCTGATAGACAGAGTGCCTGAAGAACTATGGACAGAGGTTCGCAACATTGTACAAGAGGTAGCAACCAAAACCATCCCAAAGAAAAAGAAATGCAAGAAAGCAAAATGGCTGTCTGAGGAAGCTTTGCAAATAGCTGAGGAAAGGAGGGAAGTGAAAGGTAAGGGAGAAAAAGAAAGATACACCCAATTTAATGTAGAATTCCAGAGAATAGCTAGAAGAGATAAGAATGCCTTCTTAAATGAACAATGCAAAGAAATAGAAGAAAACAATAGAATAGGGAGGACCAGAGATCTTTTCAAGAAAATTGGACAGATGGAAGGAATGTTTAATGCAAAAATGGGTATGATAAAGGACCAAAATGGCAGGGACCTAACAGAGGCAGAAGAGATTAAGAAGAAGTGGCAAAATTACACAGAAGAACTATACAAGAATGAGCTTAACGTCCCTGATAATCAGAATGAGGTGGTCACTGACCTCGAGCCAGACATCCTAGAATGTGAAGTGAAGTAGGCCTTAGAAAAGCTGAGCAACAACAAAGCTAGTGGAGGTGACAGTATTCCAGCTGAGATATTCAAAATCTTAAAAGACGATGCAGTAAAAGTGCTACACTAAATTTGCCAGCAAATTTGGAAAACTCAACAGTGGTCACAGGATTGGAAAAGATCAGTTTACATTCCAATTCCAAAGAAAGGCAGTGCCAAAGAATGTTCAAACTACCGCACCATTGCACTCATTTCTCATGCTAGTAAAGTTATGCTTAAAATCCTACAAGCTAGACTCCAGCAGTATGTGGATTGAGAACTACCAGAAGTACAGGCAGGATTTCGAAGAGGCAGAGGAACTAGAGATCAAATTGCCAACATACGCTGGATCATGGAGAAAGCTAGAGAGTTCCAGAAAACCATCTACTTCTGCTTCATTGACTATGCTAAAGCCTTTGATTGTGTGGATCATAACAAACTGTGGCAAGTTCTTAAAGAGATGGGTGTACCAGACCATCTTATTTGTCTCTTAAGAAACCTATATGTGGGCCAAGAAGCAACAGTGAGAACTGGACACGGAACCACTGATTGGTTCAAAATTGGGAAAGGAGTCCAGCAAGGCTGTATACTGTCACCCTGCCTATTTAACTTATATGCAGAGCACATCATGAGAAAGGCAGGGCTAGATGAATCCAAAGCTGGAATTAAGATTGCCGGAAGAAATATCAACAACCTAAGATATGCAGATGATACCACTCTAATGGCAGAAAGTGAAGAAGAACTAAAGAGTCTCGTGTTGCGGGTGAAGAAGGAGAGTGCAAAACATGGGTTGAAACTTAACATTAAGAAAACCAAGATCATAGTATCCGGCCCTCTCAATTCCTGGCAAATAGATGGGGAAGAAATGGAGGTAGTGATAGATTTTATCTTCCTGGGCTCCAAGATCACCGCAGAGGGGGACTGCAGCCAAGAAATTAAAAGATGCTTGCTCCTCAGGAGGAAAACAATGGCAAATCTAGACAGCACACTAAAAATCAGAGACATCACCCTGTCAACAAAAGTGCGTATAGTCAAGGCTATGGTCTTCCCAATTGCAATGTATGGCAGTGAAAGTTGGACCATAAAAAAGGCTGAGTGCCAAAGAATTGAGGCCTTTGAACTATGGTGCTGGAGAAGACTCCTGCGAGTCCCTTGGACTGCAAGGCGTTCAAACCAGTCAGTCCTAGAGGAGATCAACCCTGACTGCTCTTTAGTAGGCCAGATCCTGATGCTAAAACTCAAATACTTTGGCCACCTAATGAGAAGGAAGGACTCACTGGAGAAGAGCCTAATGCTGGGAAAGATTGAGGGCAATAGAAGAATGGGACGACAGAGAATCAGGTGGCTGGATGGAGTCACTGAAGCAGTAGGCGTGAGCTTAAAGGGACTCCAGGATATGGTAGAGGACAGGAAGGCCTGGAGAAACATTGTCCATAGGGTCGCGAGGGGTCGGACACAACTTTGCAGCTAACAACATCAACAAAACAATGCTCTCTATTTTTTGGGATCATTTTGCTCTAGTAATTTTTCCATATAATGCATATAACATAATCATACAAATTCCTTTCATGCAAAAAATTAGTGGTTATGGGAAAGGCTTCCACAACAGACATTTATCTGAAGTCTAATCTTCTTTGGGCAGAGAGCTTCTTTTGCGTATGTCTGTTTGTCTACCAATATAGTCCTATGAAACTTAATTTAGCTGTATGTTTACATTGATTAAATAGGAATTAAAACTAGTAAATCTGCAAGATTGAGACTGGGTTTCTTTTCAGATCAGGAGACACGAAAGTTTCATCTCTGTTATTTATATCTGAGATAAGTTTTCATATTGCTAATTATCACTCACTATTACCATCATCAAGTTATAAGTAGGCATGTGCATTTTTATCCTTAGAGCATTTCTGCATCAGCAGTTTATAGTGTCACTCAGCCAGTGCTGTGGCAATATATTGTCAATGAATTCAGGTTTTATAACAGAGATGACTGAGTGACACCATAAATTACCAGAGCAGAAATGCTCTTAGTCTATGGCTCATGAAGTAAAAATTTTAAGTTCCAAATGTAACTTATATTATAGAGCATATAGAACAACTGCATAAGTTTTCAGGTTTATAAAACCCTCTCCATTTCCATTACAACACAACCATTTGTGCGCCATGGGCCAGATGCTAATCTCAGCAATTTCCATCTGCTTTACTGAACTCCTGGGAACCCACAACCCAAATAATCACTTACACCTCACATTGTTCCTACTGCAGACAAAACACAGCTCAGTGCTGCTAACAACATTATAGGAACATAATATAATCTTTCAAAAAAATATTATTTGTATAATTATCCACCACTGCACATCCTATTCTAGAAGTGTATTATTCCTTTTGAACAAGAAGATGGACTAAAGTAGCTAAAACAGTACATGTTTCTGCTTCTACCGTGAGATCAGCAAATACCTAGAGCAGGCATGTCAAACTCGCAATATCACATGACATCGCGTGATGTATTGCGACTTTTTCCCCATTGCTGGCAATGTGGTAGGCGCGATTTCAGAGTAACGCATCCAGCCCACAGGCTGGCATTTTGACATGCCTGACCTAGAGGAAAACAAAGTCATAACCAAAAGCCAACATGGATTTCTCAAAAACAGATCAGGCCAGACAAATCTTATTGCATTCTTTGAGAAAGTGACAAAATTATTGGACCAGAGGAATGCTGTGGATATAATTCACTTGGGCTTCAGTAAGGCATTTGATAAAGTAGACCACAACCTACTACTTGATAAGATAGAAAAATATGTATTAGATTGCATCACCACTAGATGGATTTATAACTGGCTGACCAACTGCACTCAAGGTGTAGTCCTCAATGGAACCGCATCTACATGGAGGGAAGTATGCAGTGGGCTACCCCAAGACTCTGTTTTAGGCCCAGTACTCTTCAACAACTTCATCAATGATTTGGATGAGGGGATAGACAGGGAACTCATCAAATTTGCAGATGACATCAAGCTGGCAGGAATAGCCAATACTCCAGAAGACAGGCTTAAGATACAGCAGGATCTGGACAGACTTGAACACTGGGCTCTATCTAACAAAATGAAATTCAATGGTGAAAAAAGTAAGGTTCTACATTTAGGGAAGAAAAATCAAATGCACAGGTATAGTATAGGGGGTACCTTGCTCAATAGTAGTAACTGTGAGAGGGATCTCAGAGTCCTAGTAGACAATCACTTAAATATGAGCCAGCAGTGTGCTGCAGCTGCCAAAAAAAAGCCAACACAGTGCTAGGCTGCATTAACAGAGGGATAGAATCAAGATCAAATGAAGTACTAATACCAATTTACAATGCTTTGGTAAGGCCACACTTGGAATACTGCATCCAGTTTTGGTCACCATGATGTAAAAAAGATGTTGAGACTCTGGAAAGAGTACAGAGAAGAGCAACAAAGATGATTAGGGGACTGGAGGATAAAACATATAAAGAACGGTTGCTGGAATTGAGCATGTCTAATATAATGAAAAGAAGGCCTGGGGTAACATGATAGTAGTGTTCCAATATCTAAGGGGTTGCCACAAACAAGAGGGAATCAAGCTATTCTCCAAAGCAGCTGAAGGCAGGACAAGAAGCAATGGATGGAAACTAATCAAGGAGAGAAGCAACCTAAAACTAAGGAGAAATTTCCTGACAGAACAATCAGTGGACCAACTTGCCTCCAAAAGTTATGTATGCTCCAATGCTGGAAGTTTTTAAGAAGTTATTTGTCTGAAATGGTATAGAATTTCCTGCCTGAGCAGGGGGTTGGACTAGAAGACCTCCAAGGTTCCTTCCAACTCTGTTATTCTCCATCCAACTGAATAATTATGAACCAAGGTCCTTATTAAGAAACAATGTCTGCACCACTAGCTATCTGCACTGTGGAAATCGTTCACATTTATATCTGTTTTGTTCCCATTTACTGTTTCACAGAGTCAAGAAAAGAAAAGAAAAGAAAAGAAAAGAAAAGAAAAGAAAAGAAGATACCCTTCCTATGGAATCTGCTGAAATCATAACTACAGTATAACATTATAGAAATTTCCCCATGATAATTATAGTGATGCCCATCCTTGAGTCAGCAGGCCGCTTGGGGGGGGGGGGCGAAAGCCCTAATAAGCAGGCATATACATAGAATGAAGGCTATTGCTAAGCACATTGATTTGTGCTTAAATTGTAAGCCACCCTGAGTCTTCGGAGAAGGGTGGGCTATAAATGGGATTAAAAAAAAAAGTAGCATGAAATTTACTGTGCCTTTTGCCAATCTCTATTTTGTCTCTGTTAACTCAGTTTTTAGTCACTGCTTGTCAGCAAACATCCATTCAGAGTCATACATTATACACACCGTCAAACTGCCCTTGGTTTGTGTCAGAATAAGGGAAAAATACAGCTGACTTAAGGCTATTTAATTCATAGGTGGGAATAAGATGAAGGCAATGGCATGGGGAAATGGCACAGGAAAAAATGTTACCAGGGCATATTTATGCTTTGTTAGGTTCAAGAAGAGATATAGCTTATGTTCTATTTTGTACATTTCTCTGGGAGATGCAATCAGGGGAAGTCAGTTTGAAATTCAGCTTCTGAATTTCTAGATCATTGGGCTGGTTTGCATGACTGGAACTGCATCAATCAATTTCTTCCTTTAAAAAAAAAGAACTCATTAGATCAACTGTTTATTCACCGGGAAGAGGACTGTTATAAATGAATGGAAAACATGCTACTTCAAAAGTATAATATACAAACACATACCCTCCTCTGAGGAGTGTTTGAAGCCAAGTGTAGGAACATGTAGTTCAGTAGTTAGAAGATCAGAGGATCCATACTGACTCCAATTCTTATTGATATATCTAAATAGTTTCAGAACACAAGTATTCATGAAGAGCTTCCTAGAAAATGTGTTTTGAATCTGAACCACACAAAACTATGTAAGTTGTATCTTCCTTTATAATTGCATGCAAATACACAAAGAGAAAACAGACTGAATCTACCTTTACTATCTATAACATATGTATGTCTTTGTAGCTCTTCTGTGTCTTGTGAGAAGAGAACAACATCATCTGCAAATCTTAAGTGATTTAAATAGGTCCCATTGATTTTTTAAAAAATAAATATTTTATTGGTTTTTAACTATAACAATCTCCAGTGACTGGTGTATGGTGTGTTGTCTTGGTTTATATTTTAACAAGAAAAAAGGATAATAATAATTAATTAACAATCAATAATAATTAAATTTGGTAACTCCATAAATAATATATTAATTAATGATATATCTCTTTGATCTTATCAGTCATAATTTCTTCATATTAACTGTCCAGATTTTCCCATTTAGGTACATCATCCCAATATTTTATGTCATGCATTATAAAAATACTATACTTTTTATCTATCTTATAATATCTATTTTAATCAGTTTATATTTCACTTATATTAATAAAAGTTACATCAACCTGCTATTTAAACATTTAATATAGGACGCTGAGCTTGTCGATCAGAAGGTTGGCAGTTTGGCGGGTCGAATCCTGAGTGCCGCATAACAGAGTGAGCGCCTGTTACTCGTCCCAGCTTCTGCCAACCTAGCAGTTCGAAAGCATGTAAAAATGCAAGTAGAAAAATAGGGACCACTATAGTGGGTAGGTAACAGCGTTCCATGCGCCTTTGGCATCTAGTCATGCCGGCCACATGACCATGGAGACGTTCTCGGACAAGCGCTGGATCTTCAGCTTTGAAACGGAGATGAGCACCGGCCCCTAGAGTCGGAAATGACTAGCACACATGTGCAGGGGAACCTTTACCTTTTACCTTTACCTAGAACATACTATTGTACTTAAATCTCTTATCCTACTTGTTATAAGACCCCTTTATGTTCAAAATTCTCTGTTCTTTTAGCCATATTCAAACAAATGTTTGTTTATTCACATAATAGTCCATCTGGTAGGGCAAGTCAAATCTCATGTATCTGTCTCTGGTCTTCTTTTGCCGAGTAATTTTCCAAGTTGATGTAATCCGTTTACCCAGCAATTCCTTTATTTTTACAAATGTTGTTGAGAATGCAAAAGATGAAGTAAACACCCAAAATTATCTAGCCACTGCTATATACATTATCCAATTATAATTGGAAAAAAATATATTATTGTTAAAATAAAAAGATGCATAAATTAAATTGTATTCCAGAAGCAGAAGAGGTAACCTGGTTCACTATTTTTTTCATAATTCATGGACAACAACTGTTCAATTCCTTTCCCCATATTTCTTTTTCAAGAAACACAATTTAAAGACTATTCTAATAACTGGCCATATTTAAATTCAACTGCATTTTTATTAGGTTGCTCAGTGATACTCAGAAATTGTTCTGACCTTATCTATGATTATTTCTTTAATTTGCATCTCGTTTTTATCTTCTAGCTAAATTTCTTTACTGTTGCAATTAAGATCACTCCTACTAAATAGAAAAATCTAGCTGCTCCAACACACTTTGTTTAGCTTCAGGCATATATACAAATTTGTCTTTTTTTTTTCTATGATAGGTACAATACCTGAAATGGACTGTGAACTTCTTAAAGACATATAAAAATAACAACAATCCTTCATTATGTTTATGTTTCATGCATTTTCTGAACTACTACAATCATGCCAGTAATGTCAGAAACACCAGCAAGAAATTGACAAGATGGGTCATCTACCAATAAATTACTTCTAAATGATTCAAGCTCTGAACTTGTCATTTTTGCTGCGCATGAATATGATGTGCTTCATTACTTGTTCACTCCCACTGCCTACTTTTTTTAGATGGTTAAACAGGATGGGTTTTGTTAATCACAAGCAGCAAGATTTATAGAACTCCCTACCAAGTTCAAGGGCATCATGGAGGTTTTTAAGAAGAGATGGAGGATTTTAAGGAGAGAGTCGACAACCATTTGTCTCTTATAGGGTTTCCTGCTTGAGCAGGGGGGCAGACTAGAAGATCTCCAAAGTCCCCTTCAACTCTGTTAATCTGTTATTTCTGTTATTTTCTTCTTTCTCTGAATGCAGGTTATTTCTATACTTATTACAGAAATATACAAACAGTAAAGACTTGTTATAATCATGTAAAACTTTTTGCTATTAGAATAGAATAGAGCTGGAAGGGACCTTGGAGGTCTTCTAGTCCAGCCCCCTGCTCAAGCAGGTGGAGCTATATCATCTCTGACAAGTGACTGTCTAGCCTCTTCTTAAAAATCTCCAGTGATGGAGTGTCCACGATTTCTGAAGGCAAGCTGTTCTACTGGTTAATTGTCCTCACTGTCAGGAAGTTTCTCCTTAATTCCAGGTTGCTTCTCTCTTTGGTCAGTTTCCAACCATTGTTTCTCATCCTTCCCTCTGGTGCTTTGGTGAACAACCTGGCCCCCTTTGGCTTGTGGCAGCTCCTTAAATACTGGAATACTGCTATCATGTCTTCCCTATTTCTTCTTTTCTTCAGACTAGCCATACCCAAGGCCTGCAGCCGTTCTTCGTATATTTTAGTCTCCAGGCCTTTGATCATTTTAGCTGCTCTTCTCTGAATTTTTTCCAGACTCTCAACATCTTTTTTCTGATATGGTAACCAAAATTGGTTGCAGTATTCCAGGTGTGGTCTTACTAGGGTTTTATAAAGCAGTAGTAATACTTCACGTGGGGTTTTGATTCTATGCCTCTGTTTATACAACCCAGGATTGTATTAGCTTTTTAGGTTGCTGCTGCACACTGCTGGCTCATAGTCAATTGATCATCCACTAGGACTCCAAGGTCCCACTCACAGTTACTGTTTTTAAGCCAGGTCTCACTCAATCTGTACTTGTACCTTTGATCTTTTCTGCCTAAATGTAAAACTTTGCTTTTCTCCACACTGAAACTCATTTTGTTGGATTTGTTCAAATTTGTCAAGATCTTTTTGGATCCTGAGTTTGTTTTCTGAGGTGTTGGATACTCCTGTCAGTTTGGTGTCATCTGCAAATTTGATGAGTTCCCCTTCAATTACCTCATCTAAGTCATTTCTGAAGATACTGAAGAGTACTGTGCCTAAGATGGAACCTTGTAGTACCCCACTGTGGATGTAGTGCCATTGAGGACCACTCATTGAGTATGGTTTGCCAGCCAGCTACAGATCCATCTAGTGGTGATGTTGTCTATTGCACCTTTTTCTAACTTACCAAAGAATAGGTTGTGGTCTACTCTATAAAATGCCTTACTGAAATATTAAATATTTTACTTAAACAAGTCTCTCTTCTTTATCTTAAACTACTATAAATTGTCTCTGTTTCTAAAGTGAACTAACACATTTTAGCAGGGGAGTTAGCAGTTAATATGTATTTCAGAGTATCCCAATCTTTTAGGACCACTGCACATATATAGAATTATAAAAGCATGTTGCAGGCATTTCAATAAATAGCTGCCAAGGTGTAATGTATTGGGTTTGCTTGTTAACACCACGTGTAACGGCTGGTAGGTTGCTACAGCAGGGAGCTAGCTAATGGTTCCCAGCATCTCAGACAACCCATCTCCATCGCTGCTATTGGTTGCCCCTGGGTGGCAATAGGTGGCTTCAAACCTATTGGCCGCCACCTAGGAGCGAAGGTATAAATTGCTGCAGCTGCAGCCCTGTTCTCTAGTTCAGATCCTGAAAGCAATAAACCATGATCTTTGCTGAACTCACTCGCCTCATCCTCATTCCTGCGCAAGAAACCCAATACACAACACAAAGAAAAAAAACAGCCTCTTAAAAAATAGCTACTCAACATCTATTGAGGTTTCAGCTGTATATTCACCTTAGTAATCATCACTACTGGAACCTAGCTGGGCAATAGTCTAAGGGAAAAAGGAATCTTGTTCAAAAACCTTTGCTAAAATTATTGGAGTCCAGCAGCTGTTGTGAACTGCATTAGTGCTTTCTACTTGGTTCTGCATTTTCAAGAGGACACTTGAATGGCACTTTGCTGCTTGAATCATTACAGTTCCATGTAATTAAGAATGTGTATGGTTACATTAAAGACTAATAAACGGTTAATTTTTAAGACAGAAATCTCCCTTTACTTCCTGGCAAAATAACTAAAGAAACCAGCATGGAAAATAATGCTTTCTAGTATCCTTTACTCTGTGTGGATTTCTGGAGGGCAGGCCAGTTCTGAAGTAAGAAATACACTCTTCTAAAATTAGTTGTTAGTATGCCTTATCTGCTTCCACGTTATTTCCTTTATTGTGTAGTGGGTTCTGGAGCGCATGAAAGACGCCAGGCACAGGAGTACAGCATAACCGTCTTTATTAGGTGGTAGATTGTGTGTGCAAAAGGTGTTACCGGAGCCCTATTTATACCTGGCCAGGTGTGCTCCCCGCCAATCAATTTAAACCTGGATTTCCCACCGAAACGCTGCCCCAGTCGCAGCAGTTTCAGCGCAGCACCACCTGGTGGTATCGGTTGAGCTGTTGTTTAATAGTGTTATTAACCCCATACATAACACCCCTTCCCCCTTATGAATAGACAATACACTTCTACATGAACACATGCAATATAACTTGTGCATAGCCGATTTGATGTGGCACATTCGGCCACCCTCATGACCGCACATAGTCTGTGAGATAGGTGGGTGGCCTATGAGTCCGTGTGGATTGTCTAAGGGGTTCCCCCCTGTCCAGGGCAGCAGCGTCAGTGGGTTGGTCTGGTCTGGGCGCTTCTGATGGACCCGTCCCAGAGTCTGCTCCTGTAGCCAGTTTGTTGTGGTGTCCTTGCGCCCATAATTGGCTGGGCTGGACAGGTCTCTCCACAAACAGCTCTGGGTCCATGAAGTCCTCCTCTGGGTCGGGTTGGCTGGCTGATTAGTGGTTGCTGATGGGTGACCCGCCTGTTGGTTATTGTCCTGTGACCTTTCAGGAACTCTTCTTTTGACTTGGTCTATGTGTCTTCTGATCTGACGGCCCCCCTCCACCCCTACAATGTAAGACAAAGGCCCAGTTCTGTCAACCACCACCCCCGGAATCCACACATGTCCCGGCCCATAGTTCCTGGCCCAAACCAAATCGCCTGTGTGTAGTTCACTAGAGGGGTTGGTTTGCTCAGACTCTGCAGCCACTCTATCAGGGTGGAGTCTGTCCAACTTGGTAATGAGCCGTCTGCCCCAACAAAGTTCCACTGGGCTCTTCCCTATGGCTGTGCATGGTGTTGTGTGTTGTGCCAGGAGAAATTGGGTCAACCTTTGATGCCAGTCACCGTTGATGATGCGCCTCAACGCGTCCTTGGTTGTGCGCACCATGCGTTCTGCTTGTCCATTGGTTAATGGGTGGAAGGGTGCAGATGTGACATGCCTAATCAAGTTGCTCTTTGTGAAGGCCTGAAATTCAGCAGATATGAATTGTGGTCCGTTATCTGAGACTAACATGTCTGGAAGACCATGCGTGGCAAAGAGTCCCCTGAGCACTTGGATTGTCCTCGCCATTGTCATGCTAGTGACTGGTACTACCTCTAACCCAGGGGTGTCAAACTCAATTTCATTGAGGGCCACATCAGCATTGTGGTTGCTGTCAGGGGGCTGGGTGGGTGTGGCCTGGGTGGGCGTGGCCTACTGAGTGGGCATGGCTAGTGTGTGTATGGCCTACTGGGTGGGCGTGGCTCTACATCGTTCTCATCAAGGGTGCCTATGGGGGCCTGGGCAGGAGTGGGACAGATCTGTGGGTCTCTGGCAGAAGGAGGGTCTCTGGGCCAGGGCCAAGGCAGTGGGGGCCATTCCCTCACTGTTTCCAGGATGGCTTCGTGGGCCACATGAGACCACTTCGCGGGCCGGATCTGGCCCCCGGGCCTTGTGTTTGACATGTCTGATCTAACCATTTGGAATGGCTGTCTACCACCACTAGGAATAGCTGTCCTTGGAACAGCCCAGAGTAATCAATGTGGACCCTAGACCATGGAGTGTGGGCTGCCTCCCATCTGTGGATCGGCGCATGAGGCAGCTCCGGCCTGGACCTCTGGCAGAAGTAGCAGCTGTGCACCAGCTCCTCTATGGCCTTGTCTAGCCCTGGCCACCAGATGTAGCTTCTAGCTCACTATGCCCGGGTGCCCTTCATGTAATGAGTGCATGACTCTGTCCCTTAGTCTCTCCGGGACGATGACTCTGCTACCCCACAACAGGCATCCCTTATGGGCTGATAACTCATGCTGATAACTCATGCCTCCGTGTGAAATACACCTGGAATTCTGGGCCTGGGCTCTTCTCTTGCTACCCAGTGACTACCCATGCCTGGACCCTGCTCAGGATCTTGTCTGCTATTGTTTCAGCAGCAATATCCTTTGCGTGGAGTGGGCATTCTGGTAGGTCCTGGATGGCTAGAATCTGTGCTGCCAGTGCTGGATCAGGTTCTAGGTGTTTAAGGGGTAGCCTACTTAGCTCATCAGCATGGCCCATATCCTTTCCTGGCTTATGCACCAGTTTGCAATTATACGCAGATAGGAATATTGACCACCTGAGCATCCTAGAGGATAGAATTTGGGGGGTTTGCCTGTCTGTTGTGAATAGGCCTAGCAGTGGCTTGTGGTCTGTGAATATGGTAAACTCCCTGCCATACAGGTAGTCATATAGTTTTTTGACTCCAGTCACTATTGCCAGGGCTTCCTTGTCGAATTGTGCGTAATTCCTTTCAGCCGTTAACAGTGTCCTGGAGTAATAGGTGATGGGTTTTTATTCACCATTCTCTTCTAAGTGACTCAATACTGCACCCACTCCATATGGGGAAGCATCACGCACAATGCAGATGGACTTAGTCTCTATGAAATGTGTGACAGTAGAATTGCTGGACAACAATTCCTTTAGGGTTTGAAAGCTTTGTTCGTGGACCTTGGTCCAGTTCCAAGTAGCTTTCTTGTCTAAGAGCCTGTGCAAAGGTTCAGCAATAGCAGCTTTGTGAGGCAGGAATGCATGATAAAAATTAAGCAACCCCAGGAACGCTTGCAGCTCAGCCTTGTTCTTGGGGGTGGGAGCCATTTTTATTGCCCTTAGCTTGGAGTCAGCAGGATGAATTCCCTTGGCATCAATCCTGAAACTTAGAAATTCTGTGGATGCCAGTCCAACACTACACTTCTCTCGTTTAAGTTTGAGCCCTGCAGAGTGGAACCTGCTTAACACAGCCTGCAGTCTCTCAGCCAGTACCTCTTCAGAGTCCCCTGCGATGAGGACATCGTCAAAGTAAGGGCATACCCCAGGGATTCCCTTCAGTGTCTTCTCCATCACCTCCTGAAAAATCCCTGGAGCTACAGAGACACTGAACTGCAAACGGTTAACTCTGAAGGCTCCTTTGTGGGTTACTATGGGTTGAGCATCTGCCGTCTCCCTGGTAACCGGTAGCTGATGGTACGCCTGTGCGAGATCCAGCTTCACAAAGATGGCGCTGCCCTGGAGAGAGGCAAGGACGTGGCTGATCGTTGGGACCGGGTAAGTGTGCAGATTAAGGGCCCGGTTTACCGAGCATTTATAATCCGCACAAATTCTAACCTCCCCATTAGACTTAAGAGGGGTAACAATGGGGGTCTCCCGCTCTCCCCCTTCTATTGGCTCTAACACCCCTTTTCGACTAGCTTATCCAGTTCACTCTCAATCTTGTGTTTGAGAGCAAAGGGGACTCTCCGGGGTTTAATTCTTATGGGCAAGACATTGGGGTTTAGTTTAAATGTGATGGGGGGCCCAGTGTACCTGCCTAACTTGCCATTGAATACGTCTGCAAACGTTTTGCAGATGGATTCGATGCTCTTGGCCTGGGTGTTGTGGATACCTGAGATCCCTATGCCCAGGGCCTCAAACCAGTCCAAACTCACTAGGCTAGTCCTCCGGCCCTCAACCACGAGGACATCCAAGTGCCCATGGAAGTCCCTGAACCTCTCTGACAGGGTAGCCTCCCCCTTAATTTTGATGGGGGCATGTTGGAAGTCAGTTAGTTTTAGATTGGTAGGACTCAATTGGGCCCGCCGCTTGCTCCAGCCACACACGAGTTTAAACATCTCGTACAAGATTATAGAAATTGCCGAGCCAGAGTCAAGCTCCATCTTGCAAGGAATGCCCTGCAAGTGGACCTCTAATTTAATTTTGGGGGTGAGCAGCCAGTGGACCCCCATGTGGGAAACAGCCCTCCGGCTTTCCAAGAAGTTAGTGGTGGTGTATTGGTGGGCCCCGGTACTTTTTGGCGACGTGTCCTTGGGCTGGAGTTCGTGCAGGCCGTCTCAGGAATGGTTCTGGCAGACGGAGGCGATGTGGCCTATTTTTCTGCAGGCCCAACACTTGGCCGTCCGGAATTTGCAGGCTGCCCTTGCGTGGTTCCCGCCACAGCCAGCACACTTGGGGCTGGTCACGCTGCAGCCACAGCCAGTACACTTGTTGGATGTTGTTGGCTTCCGCTGGGCTCCCAGGTTGCCACACCGAGGCTGGGGTTGTTCTGGCCTCCATTGCACTGCATCGATCTTGGCCTTCTCGTCCACTCCACCGCTCCTGCCGAACGCAGCAATTGCCTGATTGATGGATCCTCCATGGCTGCTGGGTCTGGGGGGTGGTCTGGTCTGCACCATCAGCCATGTTGTGGGCTAAAACCTCATCCTGGACCTCCTGGAGGGTCAGATTGGGTCTCGCAAACATCTTTTGCCACAGCCGCTTGTCACGTAGGCCGAAGATGATCCAGTCGTGCAGCCTCTCGTCCAAGTTTGTGAACTTGCAGAGGCAGGCGGCCTGCCATACACCCGCAATGAAATCTGCCACCGATTCACCCGGTAGTTGGGCCCTTTGTTCAAACTGGAACCGCCAGGCCAGTTCAGACATTCAAGGGTTGAAGTGTTTATTAAGCTTCTCTGTGAGGTCGCTGTAGGAGACAGCCCCAACGGCTGTCAGCGAGCACAGGCCTATGGCCAAATCGTAAATGGCGGACCCGCTGAGGCAGAGCAGAGCCACCACCTTCATGCCATCCTCCATGATCCAGTTTACCCGTAGGTAAAATTAGACTTGTCCCAAGTGCGATTCCCATCGTTCGGGGTGGCGGATGACGAATGCCTGGATCTGGCTGATCTGTGCCATGCTGCTGCATCCGGTTCAGCAGTACTGCTTCGGAGGTGGCTGCTAGCATGGTGACTACCCGGTCGTTGATGGGGGCGGAAAGATGCCTCTTCCTCCAGCAAGCAATGCTGTCCCCAAGTGAATTCAGCTCTTAGATGAAGCAGGATCCCACCTTCATCGCCACTATTGTGTAGTGGGTTCTGGAGTGCATGAAGCACGCCAGGCACAGGAGTACAGCATAACCGTCTTTATTAGGTGGAAGCTTGTGTGTGCAAAAGGTGTTACCTGAGCCCTATTTATACCTGGCCAGGTGTGCTCGCCGCCAATCAATTTAAACCTGGATTTCCTACTGAAACACTGCCCCTGGTCGCAGCAGTTTCGGTGCAGCACCACCTGGTGGTATCGGTTGAGCTGTTGTTTAATAGTGTTATTAACCCCATACATAACATCCTTAACATAAAACCCCTAAAGTAGAAAGTGTAAGATATGATGCAAATTGTGTTTCATTCATGATTCCAAGCTATGTCCTTTCCATAAAGTCTAGCAATGAAAACAGCTATCATGTTATTTCACATGTGAAACCCTAAATTTATATTTTATCATCCTCCAAACCATTTCAGTTTAGGAAACAGCCTTTGTGTATGAAGGATTCTCCTCAAACAGAGTTCTACATTTTGCATTTAATACTTAAAGTGAATTGGACTCAGGAATTTCCTTATGTTAAATATACCTGAAATGACCTCATAAGTTGCTGGCCCTTTATATTGGGGCTGTATATTAGATAAGCAGAACCCAGTCTTCTGGGGAATATGTCTAAATTTTAGTTCAGAAAGTATAGTTAGAAATAGCATAGCAAAAGAGCAGAAATAACCCTCCATACCTCTTATGAGTAATTTGATGTATGAGACACTGCATTTTGAGAATATGGGCACGTTTCAAGGCTCCCATGTGATTTTTCTGTTATTTCTTCCATTATTCTATCATCCTTTAGATTGTGATGTGCAGTTTATACAATTTCTTTTTTCATTTATTGCACAGTTTGCTATAAAATAAAATATCATCGCTATAACTAATAAATCAGAAAAACATTATTCTGAATGTCACATAAAATGTGTTCCAATGTTAGTCTTAAGAATGTGAATCCCTATCCTTCAGTTTAAATGGAAGAACACACTCTTCAAAAACTATGCTTGCTAAAACTGAACTACGTTAAATAAACTTCAGTTTAAATTGCAATTGTTAAAGCATGTTTGGTGGCTAAAACCAAACACAACTTGTTTATTTAGGGCAAGAATTCAGTGGATTTCTCTGCTTTCTTATCCATTTTAATGTTTTGATAATTTTTTTTATCCATTCTGATGTTTTTGATATTTTTTATTCCAACTTTCTAGTGGGTTTACTGATTTTTAATTTTGGAATTTTTTTAAAAAAATATTTCTGACTGTTAGCTGTTCAAACCCTTCAGGGTCTAGCCATATGCTCTCACTAGATTTTAGGAGAGCCAGTTTCATAAAGACTGGAGTACTACTAAGTTGAATCACTTGAACAGAATTTCTCAAGATCAATAGGAAGGTTGAGAATGTCTCAGAAATACTGGAAATATAATTGTACGTCTTCCTAACAGGCAAAAAAAGAGCCAAGAAAAATGTTGCACAATGAAAAGGGGAATGCATAGTTCATGGAAGACCATGCTGTAGCTAATATCTGCAGAAGAAAAGTTTAGAAGGCTAAAGTGCAAAAAGAATTTAGATTTTCCAGAGAGCTAAAAATACCAAAAAAAAACCCAGAAAAAACTTTTTAACTATATAAAAGCAGTAAAAGAAAATGAAATGGGTAGGTCTACTGTTAGGAGAACTGGATAGATAGTAGTAGATAACAGGGAGATAGCAGAGATTCTCAGCTCCTATTTTTTTCAGTTTTCTCCCAAACAAGAATTGTGTTCAAATGGATCTAAGCAAAATGCTTGACAAAAGGAGGAGCAGCATTCAAAGTAAGTAAAAAGAAATAAGTGAAAATGTGGATATGATAAACAGGTATCAGTGTCTAAAATCAGGTTTATTACATCAAGAAAGAGTTTATGGAAACCATTTTTTCCTAGCCTTTGAGAAATTATGGAGGACATTCATAGTTCCAAAGGATAGAAAAGAGTTATTATTGTTTTTTGTCTTCAAGAATGGGAAAGGCAACTTATAGACAGGTAGATATTGACACCTATTATGGATTTTTCCAATTCCAAGCCTGGAAAAGTAAACCTAATTGATGCTCAACCTATAGTGACTGACTGAATATGCTAAGTGATCATCTCTGACTGGAGTTCATCCCAGGTCAAGTGGCTGTTGATTTCAAAGACAAAGTTCCTCATATTGCATAAGTGATAAGCCCTAAAACCACACCATCAACTAAAGACAGCTGAACAGTGGAAATCTGTATGATTCGTCAGGAGAAGAGTACAAGAATTCCTTTAATAAAGCAAAAACAGAAACTCCTGCTGTAAAAATATTCTTTTGATTGCTTCACTTTCTTGGAAAAAATTCTTGGTTACTGATTTCCTATCTTTGCTTTGGACTGGCGTCTGTGGCTTTCTCTAGAATTAGACTTTCTTTAACAACCCAGTTTTCCTGCCTTGACGTATTTCCAGCCCATATTTATTATTATGGAAGTAAGGACTATGTCCTGTCCTAAACAGAACCCTGGCTGATTTATAGTTCTTTAGGGGAGCTTATCATTCAGCATCTAATATAAGTAATTTATGACAATTTATGACAGATTTTTATGCGCATGTTCTTCTGCCTGCTTTCAGTCACAGCATTACAGCAAACAATGCTGAGCCAAACTCTAGAGCAGGGGTCTTCAAACTTGGCCCTTTTAGGACTTGTGGACTTCAACTCCCAGAACTCCTCAGCCAGCAACGCTGGCTGAGGAATTCTGGGAGTTGAAGTCCACAAGTCCTAAAAGGGCCAAGTTTGAAGATCCCTGCTCTAGAGTATATCATTAAGCAGTTGGTTTGTGAGTTATTTAAAAAAAAAACTGGATTGCTTGACAGAAACCACTGTGGGTATATCAAAAACAGATCACTCAAACCGATCACTCATTTTCATACAGGGACCAATTCAGTTCACAGAAATACCGTGGGCATACAGTATCATGATTTCAGCAAAATAGTGGACATTAAATCCTTGGTATTCTAATACAGAATATGACAAAATGAACTATTATACTTAACAACTCTACGCCCATGGCCCTAAGTCAAGTTAAAAGACTTGTTGAGTGGCATACTACAAAGGTCCATTCTAAGCTGTGTGCTTTTCAACAAATTTTTAAATGTCTCGAGTGAAGGGTTAGAAAACATGATTATCAAATTTGTGGATGACAAAAACACCTTAGCAGACATGAACATTCAGAACAATTTTGATAAATTTGAACTATGGGTAGAAATCAGTCGAATGAATTTCAGCAGGGAGAAATGCAAAAACCTACCTTTGGGCAAGAAAATTTTAAGACATGAATATATACTTGGGTGTCTGATTAGAGAAAGGCAGTGGTGAGATTCAGCCAGTTCACACCAGTTTAGCAGAACTGGTAGATAATTTTTTGTTGCCCAGGCCCAGAATGGACTTCTGGAAGCAGCATCCACATAGAGAACCGGTTGTTCACATATTTGAATCCCACCCCTGGAGAAAGGACAATAATTTCTTTTATAAGAGACTGAAAAACCCATAGGGACCTTTTGCTGAAAAAAGAAAAAAATGAACTTGTGACTTCTGGATTTGATGATTAGAAAGAGTAATTTAATTTAATTTAATTTTAATTTTATTAGATTTATATACCGCCCTTTCCCGAAGGACTCAGTAGAATATAGAGTAGAATATAGAAAGTTGGAAATTATGTCCTGTAAGTAATTTATATATAATTTCTCTACATGAATATAGAGTGAGGGTAGGGGGTCCATACTAGATAGTAGAACATATAAAAAGGATCCTGGGGGTCATGGTAAATCTCATGTTGAACATGGGACATCTTTATGATGCAACTGCAAAATAAAGCAAACTAAAACAAGCAAAGCCAAATGTAATCCTTGGTTGCATTAATAGATGTATAGTGCCAACACAAGAAAAGTCATAACTTCCTTTTATTATGTACTTGTGACACTTGGTATATTTAGCCTGGAGAACAGAAGCATGACATAATAGACGTCTTCAGGCATCTGGAGAGAAGTCTTGTAGAAAACAGGGCAAAATTCTTTAGAGCTGTTCAAAAACACAATACAGATAGTCCTTAACTTACGACCACAACTGAACCCAACATTTCCATTGCTAAATAAGAAAGTTAAGTGAATTTTGCCACATTTTATGACCTTTCCTGCCACAGTTATTAACTGAATAACTGCAGCTGTTAAGTTAGTAACACAGTCGTTAAGTCAGGGGTGTCAAACTCAATTTCATTGAGGGCCGCATCAGCATTGTGGTTGCCCTCAGGGGGCCGGGTGGGTATGGCCAGGGTGGGCGTGGCCTACTGGGTGGGCGTGGCTAGAGTGCATATGGCCTACTGGGTGGGCATGGCCAGCTCTACATCATTCGCATCAAGGGTGCCTATGGGGGCCTGGGCAGGAGTGGGACAGATCTGAGGGTCTCTGGCAGAAGGAGGGTCTCTGGGCCAGGGCCAAGGCAGTGGGGGCCGTTCCCTCACTGTTTCCAGGATGGCTTCACGGGCCGCATGAAACCACTTCGTGGGCCGCATCCGGCCCCCGGGCCTTGTGTTTGACATGTCTGCGTTAAGTGAATCTGGCTTCCCCATTGATTTTGCTTGTAAGAAGTTCTCAAAAGATGATCACATGACCCTGGGATAGCACAACAGTCATAAATATGAGTCATTTGCCAAGCATTTGAATTTTGATCATGTGACCGCAATGTTTGATCCTGTGACTGTTGGGGATGCTGCAATGGTGGTGTAAAAATGCTCATTGGTCACTTTTTTCAGTGATGTTATAGCTTTGAACTAAACAAACTGTTGTAAGTCAATGACTATCGGTATAAGTATTTTGAATTATTCTATACTTTGAAAAAGAATCTGCAGCAATGTTGCTTTAACTCCCATCCTAAATGTTACTAATGGCAACATTAAAAAGTGCACTAACCTCAAATCCTATCTACAAATAAAAAAACAGTATTTAATTAAATTTTATATGAATGTAATGATGCTAAATTTTGGCAGGTTTTTTTTTGCATATGCTGATTTTGAAGTAAAAATAGATATATGAAATTATGTGTACATCAAAGAAACTCCCAACATTAATTTTATAAAAATAAACAAAAGCAAGCATTATTTGATCAGAAAACAACCTGGAGATGTACAAACAACATATTCCCAATGAAATCCAAGACTTTTTATGTTATTATCTCTGTCTCTCCCTCTCCCACCCTCCCTCCCTCCCTCCCTCCCTCCCCCTGTGTGTGTGTGTGTGTGTGTGTGTGTGTGTGTGTGTGTGTGTGTGATTTAATTATATTTACAGAAGGTTTTGTGGTGTTTCCCCCCCCTTTTACCTGCCTTTCTGGGGAACAATGATCCAGTGGGGATTTTATTGATTTTGCTAACTATGTCACAGTCCATTTAAAACAAAATGACGTATGATTTTGACAGGAAAAAATGATTAATTGCTATAAGATGGTGACAAAACAACAACAAAAACCCTCTTAGGGGGCAGGAAGAAAACAAATATAAAATATGGTGCTGTAAATGGAGTGAATTCTGCTTTTTATGACAGTTGTAGAAGGAAGCAATTCTTCCATCTTTTTGTGTAAACATGGATTCTCATGAGAACATTTATCTCCAGAGAAGGAATAGATAACATCAGGATGCACCATTTTATGATACATGGAAGTGATAGTTAAATCTGCTTTTAGGGAAAGTTTTCATAATCAAATCTTATCTGCTGATACTTTGTCCTTGTATGTATTACTTATGGATAGTTTTGCACAGTAGGAATTGTACTGAAGTACAATGTGGGAGAAGCAGTGGAAATACAACATGGATTAAAAAAAGATCATTTTTTTCCTGTGAATTACTGGCCAATGAGGATATAATACAAGTGTCCTTCCCTAATCTCCTATGCAGGATTAATTTAAAATTCTTATAATGGCAATAAAATAGTTCCACCTGAGAAGTCTGACAGTCTCTTTTCATGCATACCTTTTGTACAGTTAAAAAGATCACTGTTACCACACTGCAAAGCATCCCATACATATGTAATAGGAAACCTAAAAAAACCTGTCTCTATAAAAATATGTTTTCTAGATCCATCTAACTACCATTTAGAAAATGTTCACAATTGATATTTTCTCCCTCCCTCCCCTCCCTTTTAGTATTTCCAGAATCACCTTAGTTTTTCCAAGTACTCACTATCATACCTCAGCTTTAAAAAAAAAAAGGGGGGGGGAGGAACATCAGTACATTTGCTAGAAATTCTCACTGGATCCAAATACCCAGAGGGTCTCTCTACCATCATCTCTTTTTATTAGTTTTAGATTTGTTTTAGTTACTGCCACAGAGCATAATCATTTTTTAAGTAAGTTAGCATTTGAAACTGGTCTTTCAATAGGGGAGTTCAAAAATATGACATAAAGGTAGCATCTGTTGTTGAGAGCTCCTTCTAAAATCTCTATTTTATTTAATTTTTAGCTTGCTGTTTAGCTTTTACTTTATCCCATTTTATTTTACTTCTATTTCTTTTACTCTTTTTTCTGCTGGAGACCTTTATTTAATTATTTATTTATTTTTTAAACTGGAGGCTAGTATTTTTTTATTATCTCTTCTGTGGGAAAAGGAAGAAGAGGTAGTAATCATGTTGTTTCTCAGACTTCACTCAAGCCTACGAACCGGCTCAAAATTAACAGATTCCTAAAATCTTATGGTACTTACTTGAGGTAAGTAACCAAATGTTTCCTACTTTTTCTGATAGCCTGTCCAAATAGATATGGCTTCCTAGAGGTAGAGAGCTCTCAACTTTTAGACTTTTTTGTCCTTTCAATATTTATGCCATATTTCAAGGATCTACTATGGCAGGGGTAGGCAACCTCGGCTCTTTTATGACTTATGGACTTCAACTCCCAGAATTCCTGAGCCAGCTTGGCTGGCTCAGGAATTCTGGGAGTTGAAGCCCATGAGTCATAAAAGAACTGAGATTGCCTACCCCTGTACTATGTTATTGCCCAGTTTAAATTTAAAGAGATATCAAGGCTTGTACATCCATTCACATTTACTCCTCAAGTATGGATATCCAGTTATGAATAAAAGGAAGCTACATCATCAAGGGTTAAAGGTAAATTAGAAATTATCAGACTAGCTATTCTAAGAATCTCTTTCATGTGTGATGGACATGAATATGAATATGATAAAGAAATAAATATTCATTTTCTCAAATCTGGCATTATACAGATGAGTTGGACTTTAAGCACCATAATTATCAGCCCAGCTGACAATTGGAAATTACAGAAGTAATTTTAGAACATCAGACTTAGGAAGATTCCTTCAATTTGACCCAAAGTTTGGTGGAAACTTCCTGTGGATAAAAGCAAATCTGTAACACGTATCTCAGTGGTGGGATTCAAATATGTGAACAACCAGTTCTCTGTGTGGATGCCACTTCCGGAAGTCCATTCTATACCTGGGCAACAAAAAAAAATAGCTACTGGTTCTGCCAAAGTGGTGCAAACCAGCTGAATCCCACCACTGCAATCTATTATGATAAATATGCATGAGATGCAATTGACTTTTTTGGTCTGGTGCAATTCTCAAAGGCTTGAATAAACAGGATATTTAGCAAGGAGTTAAAAGCAGCTATAATGCATAGTTACCAGATTATCACTGGTTTAAGGTATTAGAAATTATAGAAACTGTCCTAATACATACCAGTAAAATGTATTATTTGGCTTTAATCTTAAGTAACCAGAAATCAAGGAGTCCTCTGCTTTGGGACATGATCCTGCTCTACTTATTTCCAAGTCAACCCAATATAATTACATTTCTTTTATAATAAAATAGAAAACAAAAGAGTTATTGATTTCATGTATTGCAAATTGCCTTTTGGCTGCAAATTGCCCATGTCACATATACAGTGCAAATCAAAGAAAAAAACGTTTATGGGAGGTGTTCCTGTGGTCCCACTGATTTATTACTAAGGAACTGCTTAAATAGTGAATAGAACTAAGTAAACCATGATTTGGGGACTTGGCTAAGATGAATTTTATTACTACCAACTTGATCATAAAAAATATCATTCATTTCATTTTGGTTCAGAAGGAATGATACTATCTTCAGAGCATCTTTAAGAGAAAACTGTAATTCACTGCAGTACATTTAATTTAAAATGACCCCGTATCAATAGCTCTTCAGTTTTTCACTACTTTATGTCCTATGTATATTCATAGAATTAATTATATTCAAAAAATGTCTTATAGATGAATAAGGGCTAAGAGTAACAAAAAAATAATCATCACAGCTTCTGTTTGCATTTATTTTGTGGATGTTTTTGCTGCTATAATATTTTTTCATTGTTTCACAATTTTAGAATTGTTAGCTGCCAAGAGTCATTTGGTTGAATTGGGCAGCTATAGAAATTAAATTAGAGTTTCTTCCTCTTATGTTGAAACATACCTAGGCAGGGACAGTGCTTTTTTTTTGTAAAAGAAAAAGGTGCCGGAACTCACACATGTCATACAACCCACCTTGCCTACCCTATAAGGTTCTATCCAAATAAGGTGCCGGAACTCCGTTCTGAGCATTCTATGAGAAAAAAAGCCCTGGGCAGGGATATTGTCATAGTTTGGTGAATACTCTTCATTGCATGTTTGAATAGAAAACAACAAAGGCCACCATTATAATCCCAAACTAGTAAGTTTGAAATACATACTAACCAGATGAAGATCCATGCAAGGAGAATTGTGTTTGCATTCATTAATGATGCAGTCATCAATGTCTTGGTCACATATTTGTCCAGCATACCCAGGGTTGCAAAAGCAGTAGAAGCCATCAATAACTAAAACAATTATTTTTAAAATGTTAGCTTTGTTTGTATAAAGGAACATTATCAATGGCACAACAAAAAATACCTAAGTACATCAATAATAGAAATGCACATTCAATTTAAAATGCAGATGAGAAAAGAGCCCAATCTAGTAAGATGCTGCCTTCTGTAAGCCATAATTAAAATGAAAATGAGATGTGGGATCCACTGCCAGGATTCCTGATGATTAGCATCTATATTAAGCATCCATTTATCTATTGATCTGATTCAGCTGAAAAAGGATAAACCTATCCCTTTTTTCTATCCAATTGCAGCCATTAGATAGGGGAAGCAATTTAGAGATGCTTGAGAAATTCAATCTCTGTGATCTGATTCAATGATCTGATTCATATCTTCCAGGCTAATGTACAGATCATGACCTTATCCTTCAGATTTCACACTTTCCAATTTTGCAATGAAGTACTCAGATCAAAAACATACAAAAATGCATGTCAAAGATTCATAAGTGTAGAAAAGATGTTTAGACATGCTTTTTTGTAGGACAATGAGTTCAAAACACATACCGAAAATATCACTTTCCCGTGGATTCATCTAAAAGAAATGAATGTATAAAAGTGAAGGATTATGTTTGTGAAGGAACACATTCATATTCATAACTGTGCACTTATGCTGTTCCAAATCCATCCCTTTCTTTCTCTCATATAAGTGAACAACTCTTAATTAATTGGCAATAATAGCCAGTCATCTCCACCCTCAACAGAGACTAAACTACATGGAAGAGAGAGCACACAGATATTTTCTATCAGCATAATAATCATGGGTGAGGAGATTTGCTTGCCAATAAATAAACACTTTATATAAAGTAACATTGGACTTTTGTTTCACCTATTAATGTTATCTCTGTTAAGTTTTTTTTAAAAAGTATAAATTATGCAGTTATGTCCTGATACTTTTTTTGTAGCTGAAAATCCAAATGTTCTGGTCAGTGTTTTAATATAGGTCAAATTCAGTTTAATATTGAAATGTGCAAAATTGAACTCCTCTGATCCACCTTGTATATATAACTTTCTACATGGCTTCCATCTACTGACAATGATTTAGGAAACATTATCCCTGGTTTTGCAATCATAAGGAAGTCTGTGACTAGATGAAAACGAAATAGGTTTGGATCAATAATGAGAACAGCTGGATTGCATTTGCTATATAAACATTATGGCTTTGCATGGAGTTTGAAGATGGAGGGAGAGCTAGATCAATCATTATGTGACTTAATTCCTCACAAACTGCAGCTTCAAAGATCATATTTCCATGAAAATTTTATCTTCTACAGCCATCCAACCATCTTTAGACCAAATAAGAGTAATGAGGACAGCCTTTGCATTATTTCAATGATGGCCATGAAGCTATACAGCTGGGAGGGAGACAGCCAAAGTCTATCATGTGCAGTGATATGAGCTGAAAGTCCTCATAAACTTTTCTTTTAATGATTTGGGGTGGGGGTTGTTATATTTACTGTAAAAGTAAATTCCCTCCTTCCCTTGCTTCTGTGTCTTTCCCAAATGGGAAAAATGGATATTTTACACCTGTTATTTTCAAAAAGGCAGTAATGAGAGAAAGAAGCATTTACCTTTCTGGACGGTTAGTTTTCAGACTGTATCTCTATATTAAAAGGAGAGTGTTCAAGAGCTGATGTTTGGCAGGCTTGATCAGCTTCTTTCATGTGCAACCATGTCTCATTCTCACCCTCCTAAGCTACCAATCAGAATTTCCTACTTTTCATCATTAGTGAAGTAACAAGAAAAGGATCTTTGGAGACTTGCATCTATACAAGGGGCTTGGTGACAGCAATGACTGGAGTTCTTGCTGGCATAATTTATTATAGCCTCACACAGGTCCCTGAGTTCTTCATTATTTCTAAGATTTATCATGTAATTTATGCTGCCATTCAGTCTTTGCACATTTAACTGCTATTCCTTTCATTAAATGCTCTGAGCCCTTTGTTCCAGTGATAAACTCCCTCTCTCTCTCTCTCTCTCTGTGTCTGTGTCTGTGTAAAAATCCCTGGGACAGATACTTGGATTTTTCTGAATTCTTGGATTTACTGTGCATGATTATAAAAAGAGCACATACTCTCTCTTTCAAGTTGAAAATCAAAATTATTAATTTTAAAAGTGCTTCCAATCTTAAGCACAGAAAATTCCAGGAGGCGACACTGAATATTTTTTGCCAAAAAATATCCACTTCTTTGAAAATTATGTTTGCATAGGTAAAAGGCAATCTATATACAGTAGTTTAAAAGCACCCATGGAAGAATGCAGATATACTCAGGCCTTACACAACTAAAAGTCTCAGTTATCATGACCCCCTTAATTGCAAGAAATAGTGCCTCAGAGGATAACTAAGGTACCTGAAATGGGTAACTTAAAGAATGCATCTAAGGGAATGCAATTCTGAGGGAATGAAATTTGGGGAATTTGTGGCTATTCCAGGATGTCGCTGTGGTCATGTGATACTCATTTTGAACATTCCATGAGACTTTCCCAGCCAGTCTCACAATCTCTTGCTCCTTCCACCTCTCAGCCCCAAGGAATTGACTTATCACATGATTCTTAAAGTAGCAACAACTTTAATGTATATGAAGAAAGGCCTGGACAGTTTTTATTGCTTTATGTGTGTCCCTTTTCTGGCACACAACCATGCACATTATCTATATCCCATCTTTGTTCAAGAACTCAAGGCACATATATAGTGCTCCATCCTCATACATTGCTTCACAACAAGCCTGTGAGGTAGCTTGGGCTGAAAGTCAACAAGTGAGCTCCTGTGGCTGCGGATGAAGAGGACTGCATCTCTCTGCTGTCAATCAAATACATTAGTCCTTGCCCACTTGTTTCATTTTTCAAACTGCTTCCTACTTTGAAACTGAGCATTGATCAGCATTTCCTCAGCTACTAGAGAAGAAAGAGGTAGATTGGTCCTAATCTAGCCCTTAGAAGGTCATGTGATGTTTCTCACAGCTTCCTACAACTTAGTGGAAAAGCCAGCAAAGATTCTAAACTCTCTGAAATGAAAAAAAGCAATGGACAACATTGTGGTAAAAAATTAAATGAGATTAAATTAAATAAATTATTAAACTAAAACAATGTCAACCATTATGCCGTGAGGAAAGAAAGTAGGGGGAAAATCATGGTCAAGAGATGACCCCAAAGATTGTCAGGATATAGCCAGGAGGCAGAGAGATAAAGAAATGGAGAATGAAAAGGTTGCACGTCTCCAGAATGTCAAGGAATGGTAAGGATAACAATAAGGAGAAAAGATGGAGTAGGAAAGGGAAGATCAATTCAAGAATATCTGGCAAAAACCGTAAGAGTTCCTTCAACAACAAAACCTCAACAAAGAAAGAGCAGAGCAAGATTCACAAGTTTGCAATGTAATATTTCTGCTGATGTTGGCGCCATGGCCAAAGTCTGCCCTAACTGTTCTGCCACACATTTCTGCTGTATGAATGGAAAGATAACAATAGGCCATGTAATGAAATGTGCAGCAGGACAAGAGGTGTGTGGGGAGGGCATTTCGACACTCACAATGCAGCTTCCTCTGTACAAATTCCAGAGAGAGGCCTAAAATAAAAGACTGCAGAGTCTTAACTGAATGGGGGGGGAGAGAAGTCTCAGTGTAGTTCTAGTCTAGAATCTCCAAGGGCACATACATTTAGGTTACAACTTTAGCCTGATGAGATTCTATCTCTTAGGCGTAAGGAAATAAAAAATAAAACTTGATTGGATTGCACTCTGTCATCTTTGGGTTTAGGCCTATTTGCAGCCTCTACCTATTGAGCTCATTCATTTGTATAGCCATGATGAACCTATCGCAAATGAGTTCAGGAAGAAGATCAGACGATGTAACTGCCCTTTCCAAGTGACACCCTTTTGTGCCAAAGAAATCATTCCAGTGAGAAACAGATGGAATTCTTCGATAATTATTCAAGGGCAAATCCATCATTATATATGACATTTAATGCTCCAGCCATCAAGCCAAATTTATTCAAATTTACTTCATGGATTCTCAGGATAGCATAGAATTGAGAACTGGTATACTCCACAAAGGTGGAATTCAATAGGTGATTGTTCAATAATTGGAGAAATGTCTATGACAATGAAGCTTGTACATTTCATCTCTTTAACTTGCAAAAGAACAAATTTGAGACATGTCAGAAACTTCCATTGTCACTGATCTTGAGACAGCATTTGAACATGAGAGGCTTAATGCACAAACTGCTAATGAAATCATTGTCATTATACCAAACAATATCAAAACTGAACCAATATCATGGCACAGTTTTTTTTTTAAAAAATGAGGTGGTTTGCAAATAATTTCAGAGTCCCATCACTCCTATGACAACTTTTAATACATATCAACTCCTTATTGTTAATGATGGAAAAAGCTGGTCAGTCCGTGATGCCGGTATGAACAGCCACTGAGTCTTGGCAGGATTGAGACGAAGCCTGTTTCTCCCCATCCAAACCCGGACCGCCTCCAGGCAACGGGACATATCATATAATTAGCAAAGATACAGGTCAAACCCATGTCAGAGCAACATCTATAATACAATGCAAACAGGACCTCATTGCTCTAAGACCTCATTTTACCAACTGAAAATTATCCATAGTCAACTAAATTGTGCAAAAGGTAATTTGGCTAATTAATGTATCAGAAGAGGCACCTAAAAATCATGTTAGAATTTCCCATTAACTGCAGTTGGGACCTCTGAAAACAGAAACCTTCATGCTGAAAAGTGGGGCACTTTTCTTTCTAGTAAGCTGCTGAATTGGACCCAAAGTATGCAACTCTGGTTATTTGAACTCAAATTTCTCTAACATGACTTAAATCTGCTCATGTTTTTCTGCAAGAAGCACATTAGCAATAGACAGACTCACCATCATAGCAATATCCATGCATACAAGGGTTGGAACTGCATTCATTGATGTTGATCTCACAGCGTGGTCCTGTAAAACCTTTTATACACTGGCACTGAAATCCAAGAGGAAAGGCAGTTAAGTTTAGCTCTTGTAGACATGCAGCTCCATTTTCACAGGGATTACCACCTTCACAGGGTCTGAATTCACAGTTCGAACCTGGAAATAAAAGGAACATTTTTTAAAAAAATATGTAACTGTTTATTTAAAGCACCACGAAGCCCAAGAATGTGTTCTAATTCTCTAAAACGTATGTATGGGATTGTGTGTGTAGGGGTTGGGGTGGGGTTTGTGCATGTGTAAGTATAAACTGACATTTCCCTGCTTTTCAACTTCAGAATGAAAACCTGGTCATGATTCCTTTCCCAAAGAAATGTATGGTTTCATAATGAAAATCTACAATCTACAATCAATCAAAGGACATGAATTGTTTTTTGTGATTTCTTTAGCCATCATAGTGAACTAGCTCATGCTATGGGAGAAAAATAAAAGTCAAAACATTTCTTGTGGATAAATAAAAGAAATCAACACAAAAAGATGACACATGTCCTCATGAACTCTGTCACTATTTAGCAAAATAATTTTAATAGGAAAAAAATATTACCACTCAAATTCTGGATATATTCATGTCCAGTAAGGTTTTCTTCTTATTCTGATTTTTCACCATTTTAAAGGCTGTATCTATACTACAAACTCAACATGTTTCAATACAATTGTGCATTTCCCTCATGGATCCTTGTCCCCATAGTTTTATGAAAGTATATGCTGTTTGTTAGATGCTTTTGTAGTCCAGGTACACAGTTTTCAGGATTTGTAGAGTGAAACACCTGATGTACTATACCAGGGGTGTCAAACTCAATTTCATTGAGGGACGCATCAGCAATGCAGTTGCCCTCAGGGGGTCGGGTGGGTATGGCCAGGGTGGGCGTGTCCTACTTGGTGGGCGTGGCTAGAGTGCGTATAGCCTACTGGGTGGGCATGGCCAGCTCTACATCATTCGCATCAAGGGTGCCTATGGGGGCCTGGGCAGGAGTGGGACAGATCTGAGTGTCTCTGGTAGAAGGAGGGTCTCTGGGCCAGGGCCAAGGCAGTGTGGCCATTCCCTCACTGTTTCCAGGATGGCTTCGCAGGCCACATGAAACCACTTCACGGGCCGGATCCGGTCCCCAGGCCTTGTGTTTGACATGTCTGTACTATACTGTATACCTATATCCATACCTGAGAGAAGATCTCTTTGATACAACTATTTTTTTTTCCTGGATGTGACACTACTGTGCTGTGTAAGAGCCATATCCTAAAGAACAGCCTTGAGATTTTTATAAATATGTCTATTTTTTCAATGTTTTATGAAAATCCCCTACTCTTATAAGAGCTATGTGTGTTCAGTGTAATGAACATAGATATTCATGTAAGAAAAATATTATCTGCTAATGACATGAGGGACCAATAGTTTAGCTCATTCAAAGTGAGAGATAGATTACACTGACTTCTAAAAACCTTTTATCAAACTATCAGAATACTATATAACATGAGACCTTCAAGTTGACATATAATTATAAAACTGATGTAAAAGTGAAGAAAACATAAGAAAACATTTCTTTACAGATGGGAGCATCACTTTATTTCTTCCAAACAATCCAGATAAATTATATCATTCAAATGAGAGGATGTAAAATAAGTAGCATCTATCTACTCTATGTAACTATCTCCTTAGAATTCACTGCAATGTATTAACTTGCTGTTAAGATTGCCTATCAAAGCTTGCACAGGATTTTTTTTACTCTTTCTCATTTTATGATTTTGACTGGCTATTTAGTAATTCCTAATATTTTTTATAATTTGAGGAAATGATGCCCTGTTTGGAAAATATTGTGAAAAGCCAACTGACTGTCCAATTTGTAGGGATGGCAGAGACATATTTAGATAGTACAACTATCAGTGATAATATGAGCATAGTTTTCATAGATTTCTATCTATGATATCCACCTGCTGATGCAGGCCAGACAGTACCACTTGACTTCAAGGGAAAGTTGACAATTTATGTAGTACACAAGCTTTTTATCATATTTTCTCTTCTCTTGTAGAGAATCCACACTTCATAATTCCCTACATGAGCAGGCATAAATTTAACTTTTAGATTTTTTTTCATACTCCAATATAATACAAGACTCTGAGATAATGATCATATGTTGACTTTACACATAATTTTATTGATATTTCTATTGATAAATAGGTTCAGGGGTGCATTTCTAAGTTGCCAGATTCACCTCAGTCAAAAGCAGACAAGTGTTCACCTGAAATACAGCATTCAAACTACAATGAAAATAAGGGGAGTCTCTCTTGATAGATTGGAATCATAGCCACCTCAAATGATTTGTGACAGCAGCAATCGTATTAGTAAAATAACTACAGCTTTGTTCTAACTGATCATTTTCTAGGCAGTGTTAATTCAGAGATTGCTATATATAAAATATTTCAGCTGACATCCAGATACTGGCTTTTATATAATAAGAAATTTAAAAAACAGTAAGTTTAGATTTAGATTTAGATTTATCAAATTTATATGCCGCCCTTCTCCCCAAGGACTCAGGGCAGCTCACAACAATAAAAATTAAAAAACATAAAGTACAAAATTTAAAAAAGAATTAAACATTGAGTATAATAAATAAACGGCAATTTAACCCAATAAAAGCCAAATTTAAAACCATAGTCAGTCCAGGCCCGCTTCTTGGAACATCCATGTCTTCAGGTCACGGCGGAAGGACCGAAGATCAGGGGCTGTCTGCAGCTCCAGAGGCAGTTCATTCCAGAGGGTCAGTGCGGCCACAGAGAAGGCTCTCCCCCTGGGGGTTGCCAGCAGGCATTGCCTAGCCGATGGAACCCTGAGGAGGCCAACTCTGTGGGAGCGAACCGGGCGATGGGAGCTTGACAATGGCAGCAGGTGGTCTCACAAGTACCCTGGGCCTAAGCCATGTAGGGCTTTAAAGGTAATTACCAGGACCTTGAATCGCACCCGGAGGGCAACTGGAAGCCAATGCAGCTCGTGCAGGAGTGGTATGACATGGGAGTATTGAGATCTTCCCATAAGCACCTGCACAGCCGCATTTTGCACCAGCTGAAGTCTCCAGGTGCACCTCAAGGGCAGCCCCATGTAGAGAGCATTACAGTAATCCAGGTGAGAAGTGACAAGGGTGTGGGTGACCATGCATAGGGCATCTCGGTCCAAAAAGGGGCGCAACTGGCACAACAGATGAACCTGTGCAAAGGCCCCCCTGGTCACAGCAGTTAGATGATGTTCCAACTTAAGCCGTGAATCCAGGAGGACACCCAAGTTGCGGGCCCTTTCTGAGGGGGGCAGTACCTCTCCCCATCAAAAGAGATGGAACATGTTGGACAATCCGAGATGCCAGTATCCACAGCCACTTGGTCTTGGAAGGGTTCAGCCTGAGTCTGTTCCTTCCCATCCAGACCCGCACTGCCTCCATGCACCAGGACATCACGTCAAGGGCATCACTGGGTTGGCTCGGGGTGGAGATGAACAACTGGGTATCATTTGCATGTTGGTGAATATTTGGGATAAAGACTCGAGATTCGGCGTTTCTCAGCTCGTGCTGATCTTGCCCTCCTTACAGTCTCCCTCTCTTTGTTTCAACTTGCTTTCTGCATTTGGGATGAAGACTCGAGAGAGGGAGACTGTAAGGAGCACGAGATCAGTGCAGGCTGAGAAATGCCGAATCTCGAGTCTTCATACCAAATACTTGCCTTCTGCAATGCAAGCAACTAGGACGGCTCAGCAGAGGGAATGGGCATTTCTCCACGCACGATGATCAGTGGGCGCAGAGAAACGTGGTGTTCTGTACCAGCCTGCTACCAGCCCTGCAGCAAAAGCAGGGACAACCCCTTTACAAACGGCAAGAGGCTGGAATAAAGCCTGCCAAATTTATTCACATAAAACAGAGCAAGACAAGACACCAACCATAAAACACGAGCTAAGAAGCAGGAACAATCCAAGCGGTTGCCTTCAGCAAACCAGCCCTCCCACACATTCCCCTTAAATACAGTTCAGGGTGTGGCCTCTCTGTGCCTCCTTCTGAGGTGCCCCATTGCCTTCCTCTGTTTACTCCTGACTGACTGCCTCCTGCATCGGGCGTCCTTGAACAGGGCCAGCTGTGGGTCATCTTCACCCACGCTGTCAGGCTCACACAGCTGGGTCTGCATCGTGACCAGATGAGAGGGGCCTTGCTGGGGGCTCTCATCAAGCTGTCCAATCCCCTCAGCAAGCTCTTCAACACCCCCCTCCTCCTCCTCTGAGTCGTCCGACCCAACTGCCGAACCCACAGGCTGACCCTGAATCACAACACGTGGATTCCCTGTGCGCCCTTGCTTGATATGGAGGTGCTCCATGGAAGTAACTGGGATGGCTCAGCAGAGGGAATGGGAATCTCGAGTCTTCGTCCCAAATGCAGAAAGCCAACTGAAACAAAGAGAGGGAGACTGTAAGGAGCGTGAGATCGGCTCGGGCTGAGAAACGCCGATCTCGTGTTCCTGGCAATCTGGCTCGATTTCCACTTGTGAGGTTTGGGGCAGGACTTATGGAGTCGCCAGAGCTCCCATAGGCCTGGGAGTATGCATACACAGGGCCGCTGATCAGCTGACGACTCTGTACCACCAGCCCCGACCTCCGCCAATGGGCTACAGTTGGCGGAGGTCGAGGCCAGCTGTTCAGAGTCACCAACAGTGGAGAGGAGCAGAGCGGGGGCCTGGAGCACCTCCATATCTCGGCAAGGGCACTAAGCTGCCTGGAAAACAAATAAATAAATAAATAAATTACATACAGATATCATTAGTACAGATTTCAAATTGCTACCATAAATATTTTCTCTCTTTTTCCCTTCATATATACTGTCTATTTGTAAATTAAAAAACAAGTTTTATCCTATCCATCACATAGAAAATAACTTTCTTACATATATCCATAGTTTTTAGTTTACACATATTCTAATTGTTTTAACATATAATCTTTTAGACAATCAATGACCTAATAGATTTTTCAATTTTAATTTCCACTAACATTTAGATTTAATGTTTGATATTTATCACTCCCAAGATTTTTAGTATACTCCCAATTCATCTATCACTATTCCTCACAAAATCTAATATTCAAAATACACATCCCATTTACGTAACTACTCACCCTCTATGTCAACAGGTTAAGGATACAATATGATATCCTTCCTTTTTGCTAATTTTCAGTTGTTTTTTTAAGTAGTAATCAAAATTTCTTTTTATTTCAATATTTAATGCTTCCTCTCTTCCTCTTTATATCGGCTATCTCTTGCTTAAACTGATTTTCATTTTTAACATTCCATATAGACCTATTTATTACTTTCAACAATACATTTTAGTTTGTCTACATTATTCACCTTTACATGACCTTTATGCACAAATCAATATTCAAATTAGCTATTAGTATTTACACTGTTAAATTTTAATGACCATTTTTTTTCTTTATCTCAGTTCATAATAATGTCTTGTGTTCAGCATACACATCTTATCTATTTAAGTACATTCTGTTTCAGATTTCAGTAAGATGGTCGAAACTCCATTCTTCTTGAGTCTTATTCTAGCTTTTTTCCTTTGCCAAATCATCTTCCCTGTCCTTGTTTTTAGGTCATCGAACCAATCTCCTTGTAATATCATGTATATTAATTGATACTGGCAAAACCATCCGATTGCCATTTTTTTGAGAGGACTTGTAGGTCTAGTGGGTCGTCTCTTTATTCTTCCATATCAACATAGTTGTTCTGAATTGTTTGTCTTCTCATCCAACTGTTCTTTTTCTAGATCCTCTAGTTCCTTCTGAGTTGTATAAGAAACCTTTTCCTTTTTCCAGGTTGTCAATGTCTTTTCTGGATTTTCAAATATCAATATTTGTTTAATAGTAGATTCTTCTGTCATGGTACTTGAATGTTTCATTTTTTCTATTGTATTTTGTATAGATGGTTCTTTAATTGTGATCAAAGTTTGGGCTTTCATATCTGGGCTGTCTTCTTGTTCCTTCACATAGCCACTTAGTATTTCATTGGTTGTGGTAAGAATTTGGATTAGTGTTTTTAACATAGCAAGAGTTTGTTGATCTTCATCTATAAATAAATTTTGTTCCTGGTCTTCTTCCATGTAGGTATTTTTAACTAAAGGCTTTATACTTAGAAAATCCAAAAGAAAGATTTTTTTTCTAGTTAGGAAACACAGAGCCTTTCACAGCTCTTGTTTCAGAGCTCTCAATGTTATGTATCTTATCGATTTCCCTGGGCAGTCAGCCAGGCCCCTTTTAAAGTTTCCCTTTGAGTCCCAAAGTTGTCTTAATTTTTTCAGTTTTTCTTTCTTTTTTCATAAGAAAGAATCCAGATTTCCAACAGAAGTAGACAATGAACAATAGGAAATAAAAAAATCTTTCAATCCACATGCTTTGAGAAATAAAGTTCCAATTGGGATTCAGTTACTTTTTTAATGTTTAAAATGCCCCTGGGTATTTAGTCGGCAGCTCTTTCTGGAGGGAGCGCTGAAATCCCCCTTCCCTCACCGTAGGGGAAAAAATGCTTAGCAGCTTAAGGAGGTACAGAAAGTAATAAGGGTGTAAAACAGGTAGATCTCACCCAGTCTCTTCCATGCTGCTTTAAGCGTTGCTTGGTGAAAAATGTGACTTCGGCTATTCACAGCCTAGGGACGAACCATAATGGCCAGTCCTTTCATCCGCCAGTTTGGAGGGATTGCCAGGTCCAACAGGAGAGTTGTGGCTCTCCCGCGATCCAGCAAGCACCCCTTCTTGCTGGTCACCTCTTCAGGGCAACTTTCAGGGGGCCCCAGCGATGCGAAACTAGACGGGGGAAAAAGAGCAAGTCTCCCAGCTGTCCACAGTGGCTGTGTCCAAGTTCCATAATTTCTACTGCAACTGTTTATAATATCTTTAGCAAGGGAATAATGTTAACATTTAATAAAAATGAGCAAAACTTCATTACATGCTGTAGCATTTGAAATATTCTTAGATTAGGTTAAACAAGGTTCTACTTTTCTATTTTGAACTTTTTCAAACATGTGGGTGCACAATTAGATAAAAACAAAGAGTATCAGCTGATTGTATACCTAAAATGTATAATTTCACTTCAAAAGGAATTAATAAAATAGCAGCTTAAGTGCATGGAGAACAATAAATGTTACTCTTTGTTTCCAAGAAGCAAATAAGATCAACAGATTCATGCTGATGGTTGGGTAAATTTCATATATCAAGATACACCCTTCCACACCTGCATTATATGTGAATCATACAAAACTACAAAAAAATTGTTGAATGGTTGTTTCCAGGGCTTTTTTTCTCATAGAATGCTCAGAATGGCGTTCCGGCACCATTTTTTTGCAAAAAAAAAAAAAAAAGGTGCCTCTATTGGCTTTGGAAAGCCTATTGCAATCTTGGCTCTTTTTTATGACTCATGAACTTCAACTCCCAGAAATCCTGAGCCAGCCACACTGAGGGGAAAGAGAGAGGTTTCCAAGCTGAGCCATGCTGGCTCAGGAATTCTGGGAGTTGAAGTCCTTGAGTTATAAAAGAGCCAAGTTTGCCTACCCTGCACTAGACAACATTAAAAATATTTACAAGGTTACTTCTTTAGAAACTAAACTTTTAGAATCTAAAACAGCTAATTCAAAAAAGCCAACAGAAAAGAACCTCACATTGTTCATCTGCTTCTGTCTTTTGGAAGGTAAAATTAGATAACAAAATAATCTATTTCCTATGTTAACATCTCTTCAATGAAATCAATAAATCAATAAGGAAAGAAATGAGAAATATTTTTCTCAATGTAATATGTCTAATTTAGCTGATGCTAGAAAAAAATAGTATCTTTTGTAAATACTCTTGAAAACTATTTTGAATCTATAACCATCTATTACAACTAAACTACTTTAAACAATTCTTAAGAATGAAATATTCTTAATTTGGACTTTACTTTTACTGTTTGGACTGTTGTGTGTTTTAAAAAATAGATTATTTAGAATCTAGCTATGTTGCACTTCAGTCTTTAAATAATTAACCTAGTATATACATAACAATATATGGTGTTTCACATGTTGAGCTTAACATCAATAACAACATTTATTTAAAAGGCTAAAATAATTTCTGGTGGTATTATCTTTACATTAAAATTTTGTTTATTCACAATCTTTCACTTTTCACATTCTGGGCAAGCAGTAGTCATGTATCCTAGCAAAAGATGTTATATGTGTGCATAAGCATGGTCAGTAGCATATGCCTTTTTAAAAATATCAAACATGCAAAGAAACAAAAATAAGTCAAAAATATCTGTATTACATCCAGAAATGCCAACTTTGCAACCAATATTTCTCATCCATAACTATAGCACCCTAAGGATACCTGCATACATGCAAATGTTTCTCTGGGATCAGTAACACAGCAGGGATTGCTCTTTATTGCATTTGGCAATTGTACTAAAAAAACCCTCATTGTCAACCAATATAATTCATTTAATTTGAAATCAAGTGAAAAATTGATTTAAATTATTTTATTAAAACAAATTAATGGCAATTCTTTTATAAAAAGTTGCCTCAAACAAAATGAGTTTTGTTTGCTCTAGATAGCTGAATGCTCCAAAATAAATTCTAGACCAGGCCTGTACATGCAGCCTACCAAGCACCCTTGGACAGAGCACAGACTTTTTTAAAATAATAATAATAATAATAATAAAATCACCACCACTGCCCTGAAAGTCATGTTGCCTAGTGCCTCCATAGCTTACCATGACCACGAGCTCCAACACTGTAGATGCTCCTCTAGTCACCAAATCATTGATTAGCCCACCAGCATTCTTTTGCAGACCACAAAGATTTTTAATTTATCAGTGTGGGCCTTTCCCTTTTACAAGTTGCACAGATCTCTTCTAGATTTTCCTCTTGCCTTTCTGAGTTAACTCCTTGGTCTGTCGTTGAGCAAGAATTGACTTTGTAGGGAAGCATATTATCATTTGATGTATATTTAACATATGTTCTACCTTTATTTACCGATTATATAATATTTGTATTTATTTATTTATTTATTTATTTGTTTGTTTTATATACCGCCCTTCTCCCGGAGGACTCAGGGCGGTGTACAGAGCAATAAAGTAAGAATACAATAAAGCAATAAAGTAAGAATAATTTTAAACCCCAAATCCATCAGGCCAGGCCGGCTTGTTGGAATAGATAAGTTTTTAGATCACGCCAGAAGGAGCGAAGGTCGGGGGCCATCCGGATTTCAGCTGGTAAGCTGTTCCAAAGGATTGGCGCACCCACCGAGAACGCTCTCCCCATGGGGGTCACCAGCCGACATTCTCTGACCGGTGGCACCCTGAGGAGGCCCTCTCTGTGGGAGCGCACAGGACGGAGGGATGTTGACGCTGGCAGTAGGTGCTCTCATAGGTAATCCGGACCCACGCCATGTAGGGCTTTGTATGTCATCACTAGCACCTTGAATTTCACCCGGAAGGCAACTGGAAGCCAGTGCAGCTCACGGAGCAGAGGTGTAATATGGGAGTATCGGGAGACCCCCAAAAGAACTCGTGCAGCTGCACTCTGCACCAGCTGAAGCTTCCGAGTGGTTCTCAAGGGCAGCCCCATGTAAAGAGTGTTGCAGTAGTCAAGACGAGAGGTCACAAGTGCATGGCTGACTGTACGCAAGGCATCCAGGTCCAGATAGGGTCGCAGCTGGCGCACCAGACGAACCTGGGCGAAGGCCCCTCTAGTCACAGCTCCTATATGATCTTCTAAGGAGAGCTGTGAATCTAAGAGGACACCCAGATTGCGAGCCTTATCTACGGGGGGTAATAACTCGCCCCCAATATTAAGAGATGGAATAATCTGAATATCCTGACATGCCGGTATGTACAGCCATTCAGTCTTGTCCGGGTTGAGTTGAAGCCTGTTCCTCCCCATCTATTCCCGGACCGCTTCCAGGCAACGGGACATCACATCGAGGGCATCACTGATGTGGTTTGGGGTCGAGATGAAAAGCTGGGTGTCATCAGCATACTGATGATAACCCACTCCAAAACCACGGATGATCTCACCTAGCGGCTTCATATAGATGTTAAACAGGAGAGGTGAGAGGACCGACCCCTGAGGAACTCCATAAATGAGAGGCCTCGGGGTCGATCTCTGCCCACCCGCCAACACCCACTGTGAACGTTCCAGAAGGTAGGAGGAGAACCACTGAAGGACAGTGCCTCCCACTCCCAATCTCCTGAGACGCCGCAGTAAGATACCATGGTCGATGGTATCAAAAGCCGCAGAGAGGTCTAATAGGACCAGGACAGAGGAATGACCCCTGTCCCGAGCCCACCAGAGATCATTCATCAGAGCGACCAATGCTGTCTCCGTGCTGTGTCCGGGCCTGAAACCCGATTGGTACGGGTCTAGATAATCAGTATCTTCAAGGAACAGAGGAAGCTGATGCGCCACTACGCTCTCAACAACCTTCGCAAGAAAGCGAAGGTTGGAGACCAGGCGAAAGTTGTTTAAAACAGCTGGGTCCAGGGAAGGCTTTTTGAGGAGGGGTCTCACCACCGCTTCTTTCAAGGCAGCGGGGAAACTGCCCTCTTTCAATGAAGCAGTTACCACTGCATGGATCCAGCCTCGTGTCCCATCCCGAGCCGCATAAACCAGCCAGGAGGGGCACGGGTCCAATAAGGATGTAGTGGCGCTCAGCTTCCTCATGATCCTTTCTACCTCATCCAGAGTCACAGGATTGAACTCTTCCCAGATAACATCAACAAGACTGTCCATGTTCTCATCGTCAGACTCTGCCCAGTTGGAATCCAGACTGGTCCGGATCCGAGCGATTTTGTCCAGCAGATGTTGGCTAAATTCCTCCGCACGACCCTGCAAGGGATCCTCCTTCACCTCTAGATTAAGGAGGGAGGGGGTCACCTTAAACAGGGCGGTTGGGCGATTATCTGCGGACGCGATCAGGGTAGCAAAGTAATTAGACCTTGCCCTCCTTAGCATCGCGAAATAAGACCTCGTAAAGGACCTTAGTCGCGATCGGTCGGATTCGGATCGGCTGGATCTCCAACAGCTCTCTAGGCCCCATCTCTGACGTATGCAATCCACATGGTGAGGTTTGGGGCAACTTACAATATAAAAAAAATATTTTTAAAATCAGAAGATAAAAACATAAAAGCAGGGCTTTTTTTCTCATAAAACGCTCAGAATGGCGTTCCGGCACCTTTTTTTGCACACACACACACACACACACACACACACACACACACACACACACACAGCTTTTGCACAAGCTATGCTACTCCCTCTATTGGCTTTCGAAAGCCTATTGGCTTTCGAAAGCTAATAGGAATTGCTGCTGAGCACGCCAAAAGGCCTGGCCAGCAAACGTTGCGCCGGCAAGTTGTCTGCAGCAAAGGCGAGTTGGCAGGAACTTTGCATCCCTCCCTGCTGCCCAACTATACCATCTCAACTAGGTAAGTAAGAGAGAACAAGGAGTGGGAGGTGGATTCTGTGGAGTCCATGTGCACTCCTTCCTTGTGCTCACCCGTGTCAGGCAGGCTGGTGGCCTACCCAGTGCTGGACCTGCACCACCATTGCCTTGCCCTGCATGCCTAAGTGGCCGCCTTGCATTGTTTGGCCCGCACCACCTCTGCCGCATGCCCCGCGCAGCACCACCATATAGAGCGAGCCCTGCTGCTCCCACAGCACCAGCTGCGCCGGCTCCGACCCCGGGGGACAGCCCACCACCAACACCCTTGCACCCGTGACTGCAGCAGCGCCACCCCCCCGCTACCCCGCCTCCTGCGCCCGCCAAGATGAGAGTTCCGGCACCTTTTTTTTTTTAAGAAAAAAAGCCCTGCTTGTTTCTCTCCTCCTCTTTGTACATGCTCTGTGTGCACGTGTTAATGTCATAAAAGTTTTCTTGGATTTCTTAAGAGAAAGTAACAATTAAAGTTACATTCAGTAGAACCTTCCTCCAGCAGCCGTGTTTAGGGGTTAAAGTGGCAGGATATATAAATCATTATTGTATAATTTAAAAAACAGCATCAATTTTAATAACAACTTTTTTTCTTGCTGTCACTTCGTCATATTTGGTAAACAATATTTGGATCACCGTGTTAGCCAGTTCTTTGTGTTCCTGTCACTGCATTTCTAATATCAAAGCTGAAAGGCTGTTCAAGGTTACTCTGAATCAGCTCAAGGTCTTTCATAATAAATTAAATGAAAATGATTGTGTAGGATTTACAATGCCACCTTAAAAAAATCTTGTAAGATCTAAGCTAATGCAATATGCAGCTGAGAGTTAAAATGATCAAATAAGTTTTAATTTGTATAAAAAGCATTTTACTTTCCCCATGACAGATTTTTCAGCTTCTTTTAGTAAATGACTGAAATTATTTTAATTTGCCCTATAAAAAAAAATCAACACTGCAATTTATGGTCACTCTCAATTTGCCAACATAGCTTAGAATAACGGCTTTTAAGTAATGAATTGGTAACATCATATTCTAGAAAACAACAGGAAACCCGTCAAATTGGTTTCATTTATTTTTGTCTATCAAATTAAGTATCTTGGTAATTTTCTTTCATTATATTGGTTAAGGTTGACATTTGATGTACTGTACATTAGCTAGAATCTAGCATAGACAAGTGATAGCAGTGATGGCATATATGAGGCACTCCCAATGATAAGGGAAAAAATGGTAGTTTTCAGCAATATTAATGTACTGTTCAAGTATTTGTCCCACCAGCATATAAAGTTCCCTTGTTCCCTGAAATGAAATTATGCAAACATTAGAGATGGCAGAGCAATCCCCCTCTCCTTTTTTCATTCACACTGGCACAGTGCTAGTGCTTTTGCCATAAATTCTTTCTTAATCCTATTGCTTTGTCCATGAAGTAAAATAGTTTGCAATAAGGCTGAAGAAGCTTTAAGATTTCTTTAACATGAATTGCTTTGAATTACAAAACAATATCATCAAGAAATTTATAAATATCATCCCAAAAATCTTGGCTGTGCCCTCAGAACCCTTTCAATTATTGCTACTACATGATTTGTTGAAGATTCAGGGGGCGAAATTAATAACTACATGACTATATTTAATGTATTAATGTGGTTGTGTGGTGATTTTATTTTACTTTAATTTTATTTTAACTTTTTAACCTCTTTTAATATTGTATTTTTAACCTACCCTTTTAAATCTATTTTAACCTTTTTAAACCTTTTAAACCCATTTTTAACCCATTCTAACCTTTCTAAACCTAGTTTTAAACATTTTTAAACATGTTTTAACAAACTTGAATGGAGAAAAGGAGGAAGAGACAGAACTCTGCAGCAGAGAGTTTATCCAAGCCATTGAAGCAGCAGAAAATGGAAGATTATATTGCAAACAGACAGTCTGTTCCAGTAAGTAACTCATTCGCAGGCACCTTATCAGATAAATTTAATTTATGTGATTCATTGGAATGGGACTTACAAACCGAACTGGAGAGCAAACAATGTGTAGAGCTGTCCTCCTCCCTCTCGGAGAATGGCTCCCCTCCTTGGAACCCAGCAACAGCCTTTTTTGCACAGGAGGGAGTTGTAGCAAATTTAAAGGGGGAAAATGTGACAGACTTCCTCTCCACACAATGTTTGCTTACAGCTCAAACTGTAATAGCAATATATGATATTTTATCAATTGTCATAAATAAGGTCGACTGCCTGAAGGAATCTTTCACAAAGTTTGTTAGGAGCCACCCAAATACTGTAGAAGGACTTGGGAGGACAACCATGGATAGACATGGGATGGCTAATTCAGAAAATGAAAGTAGAGAAGGATCTTGTCTTCATTCCAAAAATTTGAACACCCATAGAGGAAACACTCAATCAGCCTAAGAGATGACCAATATAACTACAGTCTGCAAACTAACGAAGTTACTTTGCAAATTTATGACAAGAGAGTAAATAGAGGGTGTTGGAGTAATAGAGAAGCTGTTAGGCTGTCCCTGAGCCAGCTGCTCCACTGTGAATTCACTCTGATAGACCTACTACATGCAGAGTGGCTGCCATCAAGAACGCAATGTATGAGAATTCTCCTATCATTCAAGCAGCCCACAATTCCCTCCATGCTCTTCAGAATGAAGCCCTTTCTGAGCACCTTTTCAATATTTCCAATAAGGGTCTTTTGCTCAGAAAAAGTGTGCCCACTCCTGAAACAGTGTCACCAAGAGGGAACTGTCGCTTTAAATCCAGGCTGCAACAGCCCTCACACTACTAAGCCTGAGGCTGCTGCAACTGAACTGACCCTGAGAAAGCAAAGAAGCAATATACGAACTGTGTTACCCACAGCTCCAGGAACTGCTGAAGATGTGCCAGAGGAAATTCTGACTGACCTATTCAGTGCATTGCCGGAACCTGAGCAAGTTAATATCATCCAAAGATTGGATGACCTAAAAGAGGCACTGACAACAACTCAATCTACAGCAAAGCCTCTATTTCATTTGGCTACACTAATCATGAACACTTGTGACAATATATTTAATCAACAATCTGCCTTTACCTCAATAGTAAAAAAAGGTACTGTCACACAGGCTGACAATGGGGTAACTGCACTGACTGACCCAGCCTCTGAGAAACAACTGAAAGACAAAGGGCTTCATCACACAGTGCCCCCTAAACTGACAAACACTAAGGGTATAATCCAGCTTCCATCCTTATTTGATATAGAAGTTCCCACAACATCTTTTCACAAGATGAATCCTCAGCTACGCCCCTCCAAAAATTTGACATAAATCTACATTTATAGACTTAAGCTGGAAAAAAGTCATTCTTGGAGCAAGAGCAGAGGTACACTGGCAACCAAGATATAGAGGAGCAACAACAAGTCCTGCAACCCACAAGGAGAAATATTTAACCTCACAACAACTGTGTTTATATGGGAAGCATAGATGATATTGACCTGGCTCCAATGTCAAGTTGACATCTGGCATTTTTACCATCTAGCCAATCAACCAAGCCACACCACCTTGCATCTGAGAACCCCATACAGTTGATGACCTGGAACATAGCTGTCTGGAAAGGGATGGTTGATAGTGGACTAATGAGCTTCCTCTCTAGATTTGACGTAATAACCTTTCAAGAAACCTGGTTAACTGAAGTGGATGAACAAGTACAACTGCCAGGCTTTCAGGGATGGGCCTCCCTAGCCCAAAAAACAAAGAACAAAGGGAGACCCTCTGGTGGGATATGCATTCTTCGAAAGCAAGAGTTGCAATGGTAGGGGGAGAAATTATATAACGAAGATAAGTATCTGTACTTCCTAGCTGTCAAATTTGAATATGACCAGTTTGAGTTAATACTGGTAAATGTGTACATTCCTCCAAGCACTATAATTCAGAATATTGGAAGTTATCCTAGAAGATATATCTGTACTGTATCCTCAGTCCATAGTACTATTACTAGGAGATCTGAACACTAGGATGGGTCCCTCTCTGTATGACCTTGCCCAGAAGAAATCCCAGGGATTTCTTTGATAACCATCCTCAGTGGCTCTCGAAAGACTGTAAAAGTAATGCAGCTGGCCTGCTCCTAGTCTCCTTAATTTTTAAGGGTAACCTCCAAATTTTGGGGGGTAAGGATAAAAATTACACATACCCTTATACATACCACTCGGCCAATTCAAGTAGAATACTGGATCTCTTTTGCGTGTCTAGAGTTAAGGCTGACCTCTTTTCGGAGGTCACACTACACCTTAGCAACAATAGCAACCATCAGCCTGTAAGTGTGACATTGCGAGGCCACTCAGATTTAAGACCATATAACATGGCTGACAGATGGCTCACCAAAAAGGTAGAGGTGACCCAAAATAAAAGGTTAATTTGGGCCAAAGTTGATACTAAGGCAATATTAGAATGCCTTAAAACAGCAAATGCTACTAAGTGGGCTAGAACAATCCAGTCATCTACTACTCACTGGATGTCAGCCTTCAATGCATTCTCCAATCTCTGTAATATAATGAAAAAACACCTAACAGCTAAATCTACTACAAAAAGAGCCCAAGTGGGTAGACCTTGCTGGTTGATCCTGACTGCCAGCGACTTAAAAAGAAATTGAAGGCAGCCATGAGGCTTGCCCAGAGGAATCCTACTGCCCATATACAAGCTAAGATGCTGCGCACAAGAAGGGAATATAAGAAACCTAAATTAAAGAAAAAAAGTTTTGTCATTTCAATCTGGTCAGAACTTGAGTTGGCTGCCAGAAGTCATAACTCAGTGTTATTTTGGCACTCTGTAGCAGGTATCCTGAAGGAATGGAGATTTGCGTTCGACATACCAATCTCTGCTGCGGACTGGGACAATTATTATCAGTGCTTGATTGCTCCCACAAAACTGGTAAAGAAACTATCTTTAAACAGTGATTTGGTAAATCCTAGAACTCTCCCCCCTCAGCCATCAGTCTCAGAAAAGGAGATACAGTCCATCATTAAAAGCTTAAAGAGCAATAAAGCCCCAGGCGAGGATTTTTTACCAGCAGAATTATTTAAGAAATTTCCCAATTGGTGGGGCCCTGTATTAGCAGGTCTTTTTACACACATAAATAACACCTGCCATATACCAGATGGGTGGAAGATGGCAATAGTTGTCCCCATATATAAAAAAGGGAATAAAAAGGATCCTAGTAATTATAGGCCTATCAGCCTGATTGACATTGTAGCAAAAATATATGCTAGGTACCTTTTGAACAGAATAGAAATCTGGGTAGAGGAAAACAACATCCTCATAGAAGAACAAGCAGGTTTTAGACAAAACAGATCTACTATTGATAACTGCTTTGTCTTGAACCATCTAATTGCCAAATATGCCTATAAGAGGAGACCCCTGTTTGCTGCTTTCATAGACCTCACAGCAGCATTTGATATGGTAAATAGAGAAGTACTATGGAGTAAATTAACATCCCTTAAAATAGAACCCACACTCCTGGCTTTGATTAAAGCCCTTACACAAGTACCTGTTTGAGGGTGCGGTATGGGGTTAATGGGGCCCTGACTAACAGGATTCACACAAATAAGGCAAGGGTGTATTATTATTTAATTTATACATCAATGACTTGCCTGGGTTAATGAAGGATACCATGGTACACATGCCAACGATCTTAAATAATTACTGTAACAGCTTGCTTTATGCTGATGATATGATTTTATCATACTCACAAGTAGGATTACATAGGCTATTAAGAAGATTCAGCTCTTATTGCCAGGATAACTCTCTAATCATTAGCAAATCTAAATAAAAAATAATGGTGTTTGGAAGAAACCATCAGAGACCTAAGTAGCAATTAGATGGTGAACCAATTGAGCAGGTTAATACCTTTGTATATTTGGGTGTAACTTTTTCCAAGACTGGATCTTGGGCCTGCCATCATCAACGGAGTACATTTAGAGCAAAAGCCCGTTTGAATTTACTGCTCAAACTAAAAAACCATAGTTACCCAGGGTCCCTAGCCCCATTAATCAAGGTTTATAAGGCTAAGGTTACCACAATGCTCTTGCATGGAGCAGAAATTTATTTATTTATTTATTTATTTATTTATTTATTTATTTATTTATTTATTTATTTATTTATTTGATTTATATACCGCCCTTCTCCCGGAGGACTCAGGGCGGTGTACAGAGCAATAAAATAAGAATACATTAGATAAATAATTTTAAAACCCAAATCCATCAGGCCAGGCCGGGTTGTTCGAATAGATAAGTTTTTAGATAAATTTGGGGTCTTTACTCAACCACAGTCCTAGAACAAACACAGTCCCAGCATTTGAGATGTATTTTGGGTGTAGATTGAAGAACATTTGTTGCAGCAGTTAGAGGTGAATTGGGAATTCATGCAATTCATGCATTATCTAAAATTAGAGCTTATAACTATTGGTGCAAAGTTAATGAAATGGAGACTGATAGACTCCCCAAGTTATGCCTACTAGAGCAAATAAAACTACAATCAAAAATCTCCTGGATCACCAAACTAACAAATTTTGTAAGAAGCTGTGGCCTTCCCATCTCTTGCGTAACAGGAGAACAATCCCAAAAAAGAGTTGCCCAAAGAATTAAGGATATAGAAGCACAAACTGATATAGCTATCCTTGGTAAGGTGGGTAACTTGAAATGGCTGAGTAAATACAAATGTACTTTTCAAGTAGACAGTTATTTGAAGTCACAACTGCCAAAACATGTCAAGGAGATATTTACATAAGCAAGATTCGAATAGCTTGACACAATGGTCAGATATGGGAGATTTCATGCTATACCCTATAATGAACGTCTCTGCATTTGTGGAGCAGCAGAAGTAGAAGACCTGGCTCACATCCTATTTGACTGTTGCCTGTATAAGAGGGTGAGAGACAGGTATCTTGGTCTATATACCAAACAAATGACCGATTGGGATCCCCATATGAAAACAACTTACCTTATGTCTGGCCAGAACTTGAAAATAACATTTAACGTAGCACATTATTTTACATTATTACAATTTCCCTTTAGATTGTATTTTATTACCATTTCATTTTAAATCGTATTTTATTCTAATTCCATTTTAAATTATATTTTATTAAATTCCATTTTAAATTGCTTGTATCAAATTTTAGTAACAATTTGTGCTGAAAATTTGCACTTTGATATGGCCCAAGGGCTAATCAATAAAGTTGTTGTTGTGGGTGTGTGGTGCTTCCAATTTAGTTAAGAAAATGTGTTTTGGAACATATGGGAGAATGGTTACAACATATATTTTTGGCTCATTAAAGCAATGGTGTTAGTTTCCATTGCTCATCTACAGCAGAAGCTCATAATAGAATTACTTTAACAAAATACTTAATTCTGTGAAAGAAGAAGTCTGGATTATACCTTGCTTTTTCTGACTTCAGTTTCAACAGTTAATCTAGTCAGTATAAGATGCTTTGGAACTGAGCTTTCATTAAATATTCTGTTTGTTGGTTTCCACAGAATTATCAAACATCCCAGTCTTTCCTCCCCTCCCTGGCTCCCGAAGGAATAATGGCAGAGAAAACAGCAGTTAGCAACTTCAAAATACACTACAGAGAAGCACAAGAACCTTAGGCAAGCCACATAATCATGCTTAATGCAAATAAGAAACACACTGACAGCATGCTGAAGAAATAAAAATTGTATGCCATACCTGCATAAAGTTCTGAAAAGAACAGAAATAGATTCGTTTATTTCCCAGAAAAAACAAATCTAAACTTTATTTCTATATAAAGAATGTCTGCAGTATTTTAATTATTAAATAAAAACATGTACTATGTTCACGTACAGAAGGTACTACATTGTGTTATTTTTCTAAAGGTAATTAAATCTACAGTTATGTAAATTTCTAAGTATCTGGAAAGCACCGTTGGTTTTAAAGGATGGTTTACCATATAGGAATAAAGAAGATTTAGAACTTCACTCACATAGGTGGCAGCAATCACAGTAAAACTCAGACTTACTTTTCAGACACGTATGTAGGAGTGCATTGAGGATATAAGCTCACCATATTCTGCATCTTTGTCCATGCAAAAATATGAATATTAATCTAGAATGACTATGTTCCCAATAATCCTTGAATTCTTTCTTTCTTTCTTTCTTTCTTTCTTTCTTTCTTTCTTTCTTTCTTTCTTTCTTTCTTTCTTTCTTTCTTTCTTTCTTTCTTTCTTTCTTTCTTATGGCTGCCCATCTTACAAGACATGATTCTGGGTGGCATACATTTTAAAAAAATATCTATAAAACCATTTTATTAAAAGCATTCCACAATTTAAAATTAATAATATTATTAAAAGATTAGGAGAGAACATTAGATGTTAATGTAGCCACCTCATTATCTTGCTATTTCCATGAGACCCCCCACGTCTGTTGACACAGCCAAGTTTATAATTAATTAAATTTAATTAGTTAAATTTATATGGCCTGCCACTTGTGATTTTGGATGTGATTCTCTTATTCTTTGGTTGGGAAATGCCAAATGATTGTAGCAAAATTGTTTTCTTTGGCTAAAAGTACACCAGGGTGTATTTAAGCCATGATTGAGGACAAACTCCTTATCCATAAAGGCCAGACAGAATACAACCATCTAGAAACATTAATTTTTGAAAAGATGATTCACATATTACTTGTATGAACAAAATACAAGAAAATTTAAGAACCAAATACAGAAGAAGCAGGAAAACTTTTTAGATTCTTCCTATGGTGTCTGGAATCTATAGTAGTTATGACAGTAGTTCATTCCATTTCTCCACCACACCTCGCTCAGTGCACTTTGTAATAATCCAGATAATGATCATGAAAGAAATCAAAGTGCTTATGATCAGATTTTGGCATCTGCATTTAATCAAGCCACATTTCAGCAAATTTCAGCAGCGTTATGTATTTTTATGCAATATATATGAAGACCTGAAGACCTGGCTCTTTGAGCTTTCTGGCCTGGACTGAGAGTATTAACTGGGGTTTTAATTGTATTTTAATTGGGGTTTTTATTTCAAGGTTAATGTAATCATTTTAATTGTTTTTAATTTTTGTAATTTGCTGTATTGTTTTTAAAAAACCTTGTGAACCGCCCTGAGTCCTACGGGAGAAGGGCGGTATATAAGTCTAATAAAATAAATAAAATAAAATAAATAGATATGCCCTGTAAATTGTACAGCTCAATCAGAGATTCAACTTGAAATCACAACTTTTATATTTCAGCAGAATCCCATATTTCAGAAATATTAGATGCAACCCTCCAATGAGACAGATTAGAAAACACATAGCCTGAGAATCATGATTGTGGAAAGCATTCAATGGGCACGTTGGAAAAGGTAAGGGAATATGTAAAGGGCCTGTCCTGGAACTTCTGAGGTAGAGGTATCCTCCAGAATGTTTGGCAAAACCTCTTCAAGGGCTTCCCCAGTTACTTTGCTTTGCCAAGAGTCCAATCCAAGTGGAAGTATTGCCTGTTCATGCATGTGAAGACCAGCTGGGAAAGCCTCTGAAGCAACTACACAGATCCTTTGAGGGAACACAGCTTCTTCCGTACTTCCATCACATATGCTTTCCAAAATGGCTCTCCAAAAACTTTTCTCAGACCCTTTGAGAACTAATGCAGAATTTAGTCAATGACCTGCATTCTTTCTTGCCTCTTTGATAAGGAGTTAAGGAATGTTCTTTGGTTTTTAGTTATTTGTTTACTTTTTTCTTTTAAATGCAGCCCTGGCACTAAGTCCAGGCACTAAGTCACGTGGAACTCTTCGTGACCCCATGGATCATAGCCCACCAGGCCACCCTGTCCTCCACTGTCTCCCTGAGTCTGCCCAAATTCATGCCCACCACATCAATGATGCTATCTAACCATCTCATCCTAATAGCTAACTAACTGTGAAAAACTGGTAAGAAAAAATTTGGAAATAGGAGTGCTCCTACAGTCACATTAATGAGATGGGCAGCCATTTAATTTATCTAAATACTATATATAAATTAAGAAAAACTGCAGCCAGCAAAAATAATTCTTAATGCTTGATCCTTTCTGTGTTACATTCGAGGACCTGCATTTCTAGGGATCTAGCAGCATTTTTTTTTACAAGCACGTTCAAAATTTTTACTGAATCAGGAAGCATTTAAGGACATAAAACAATACTCTTTCTATTAGAAATAATGATATGAATGTCACATCTACTTATTCAGCCACTTCTACAATAGTTGTATGTTATATAACCATGAAATGGTTTGTACCTTGAGCATGCGATGCTTGTCTTCAGCAAACTGAGCAAACAAACAAACAAAAAATGTTCTAATTGTGGTTTCCTTCATAGACTGGCCAATTATACTTCCCTACCCTGGCATGCCCCAAGTATACATAATGCAGTTGACACATTGAGCCTTTATACTTAATTTCGTATCTTCTCAATATGCTAGAAATGTTCTACTTCACAGGTTCTATGTACATGATAAATTCAACACATACATCGAGACTGGAATAATTAATAATACAGGTTCAAGAGTCACATAATTTGTAAAATTTCAAGGGCTCTGGTGAACTGGTTCTATTATTATGCAAAATTACAAGTATGCTTCATCCACAGTGGCTAATGCAATGCACCAATCTAAAAGAAAACAAACCATATAATGACTTAGCATTATTTATGTATTTGTTAAATTTATTTGCTGCCTGCCTCACTGGGGGGTTACTCCAGGTGTCTTATAAGAATAATAAGGAAGAAATGAAAAGAATGTAAGCAAAACAGAAGCAAAATAATAGAATAAAATAAACAAATAATAAGTGAGCCCGTCTTAGAGGAAAATCTGAATCAATTTTGAATTTGGAGAAAAGTAAAAGGGGTAAGGTAATTGTTATGTATTGAGGTTTGGTAAAACACCTATTCACTTGCATACTGAGAACTAACAGTTCTCCAGCACATGTACTGAGCTGTAACAGTTCAGGCGGGAAACAAAATAGCAGGAATAGTGGGTTCAATCTGATTGGCTGTATGATGGTATATAAAGAGTGCATGTCCACCCTAAACCCCTCAGTACAGTTATGGTTATCAATAAAGTTGCTGTTACTCTGTACTCACATGCCTGGCATCTTTCCTGCTCATTCGAACCCAAAACACAACAGTGGCCATGAAGGTGGGACCCTGCTTTGCCTTAGAGCTGAAGTCACGAGGGGACGGCTTTACGTACTGGAGGAAAGAGGCATCTCCCCCCCCTCTATTGGCCATCTAGATCAGCACGCTAGTGGCCATGTGCTCAGAATCACTCATCTGAGCCTGCGGAGCAGGATTCAAGCGCAAGAGAAAGAAGATGCCAAAAGTCGGCCAGCCCTGTGAATTTGACATCCGACACCCCGAGCAGTGGCTGTCACACCTCGGGCAAGTAGAAAACTATTTACGGGCAAACCAAATCGCAGAAGATGGCCTAAAAGCAGCAACTCTACTCTGCATCAGCGGGCCTGCGATGTTCGACTTGGCTGAAAGTCTATTTGTCCCGACACCGATTGAATCTGTCTCGTTCGCCGATCTCAAACAGAAGCTGAACAGACACTTCAAACCCAGAATGTCGGAGATGGCCTGGTGATTCAGATTTGACCAGAGAGTGCAACGCCCCGGGGAAACTGCATCAGAGTTCATCGTGGCCTTATACCAGGCCGCACGCCTCTGCAGGTTTTCCAACCTGGACGAACGCCTTCGAGACCGGCTAGTATGCAGCCTTCGAGACAAGGCACTGCAACAGAGACTTTTTGCAAGACCTAACTTAATGCTACTTGATGCGCAAGATGAAATAATGGCGGATGAAGCAGCTGGAGGCATGGTCCAAGTAGTACAGACATCCCAAACCCTCAAACCTGAAGAAACAATTCACCACAAAGCTGCCAAGTACGATGAAATCACAATCGAGGAAGAAGCCGAAGTAGACAAGCTTCAGAAGCGAGCTGGGACACAAGAGCGCGGACTGGATCACAGAGAAAACAACCAGAAGGCAGCTCTCTTTCCTTGATGCTTGGGTTGTGGCGGCAACCATGCATATGTGAATTGCAGGTTCCGGAAGGCCACTTGTCAGGCCTGCAGATGAACGGGACACATTGCAGTTGTATGCAGAGCCTGATCCAGAGAGGGTCAGCTCAAGCAACAGCCGGAGAACTCTACAAGGAGAGGTATTGGGGTCCAGAGTCCAACCAGTGTAGGTTTTTTTGAGAGCCGGAGAACTATTTGCCGAACCGGGGCCTGCCACCCCTTAAAGCCTAAACTAAGACTTGAAATTAATTTACAGGGCATTCCATGCAAGATGGTACTAGACTCTGGCTCAGCGATCTCAATTATCTCGTACGATACCTTTAAATTTGTTTGAGGCCGCAGTAAATAGTGGGTAAAATTGAGGCCCTCTAGTATCATACTGACCGATTTTCAGGACAACAGGGTTAAAATTAAGGGGGAGGCCACCCTGTCTGTAAAGTTTAAAAAGTTTCATGGGTACCTGGATGTTGTCATGGTAGAGGGCCAACGAAACAGTTTAATTGGGTTAGATTGGTTTGAGACATTAGGAATCTTAATTACTGGCATTAATCAAACGCACGGAAGTAACATCAAATCTGTCTATGAAGAATTTGCAGACGTGTTCGATTCAAAGCTAGGAATGTACACTGGGGGCCCAATTTCATTTAAATTAGACCTGAATGTTTTGCCCATCAGGATCAAACCCAGAAGAGCCCCTTTCGTGTTGAAACATAAAATTGAAGCGGAATTGGACAAACTTGTTGAACAAGGAGTGCTTCAGTCTGTAGAAGAGGGGGAGTGGGAGACCCCTATAGTTACCCCACTTAAATCTAATGGGGAAATCCGTACATGTGTGGATTATAAATGCACCCTAAATAAGGCTTTAAATAAGCATGCTTACCCGGTCCCAATGGTCGGCCATGTTCTCGCTTCCCTTCAGGGAGGCGCCATTTTTGCAAAGCTTGACTTGGCGCAGGCGTACCAGCAGCTGCCTGTTAGCGCGGCTACAGCAGCAGCTCAAACTATTGTTACTCATAAGGGAGCATTCAGAGAGAATCGCTTGCAATTTGGCATAAGTGTGGCACCAGGGATTTTTCAGGAAATCATGGAAAGAACGTTGAAGGGCATCCAGGGCGTGTGCCCATACTTTGATGATGTTCTCATCGTGGGTGAAACAGAAGAAGTTTTAGCCAATAGACTCAGGGCTGTACTGAGTAGGCTTAATTCCGCAGGTCTCAAATTAAAAAAGAGATAAATGCAGCATAGGGGTTGATTCTACAGAATTTCTGGGATTCCGAATTGATGCAAATGGAATCCACCCCACAGACTCTAAGATTAGGGCAATTAAAATGGCCCCCAGTCCTAAGAATAAAGCTGAACTGCAAGCATTTTTAGGCTTATTAAACTTTTACCATACTTTCCTACCTCACAAAGCTGCTATAGCTGAGCCTTTACATAGGCTGCTAGATAAAAAAGCTGTTTGGAAGTGGACTAGCCTGCATGAGAGAAGCTTCCAGGACCTTAAGGGTCTGCTGTCTGACAAATCAACTGTCACTCACTACATTGAATCCAAGCCTGTCTGCATCGCTTGTGATGCTTCTCTCTATGAAGTGGGAGCTGTATTGAGCCATTTAGAGAAAAATGGGAAGCAAGTTCCCGTAGCATATTATTCCAGAAATTTATCAGTGGCAGAAAGAAATTATGCACAAATAGATAAGGAAGCCTTAGCCATAGTAGCAGGGATCAAAAAATTTCATGATTATCTTTATGGTAGAAAATTCACTGTATTCACTGATCACAAGCCCCTCTTGGGCTTGTTCACAACTGAAGAGCAAACGCCCCACATATTATCACCTAGAATGCTCAGGTGGTCCATATTTTTCTCTGCCTATGATTTTAAAATGATTCACAAGCCAGGAAAAGAAATGGGCCATGCTGATGGCCTAAGTAGGCTACCCCTACCGTATAGTGAGCCTGATCCAGCCCCTGCTGCACAAATACTGTCCATACAGGAGTTACCTGAGTTCCCCCTCCATGCAGGGGACATAGCTGCTGAGACTGCTTCAGATAAGATTCTAAGCAGAGTCCTGTCTTGAGTATTCATGGGGTGGCAAGACAGAAGTCCAGGCCCTGAGTTCCAAGCTTATTTTCTAAGAAGGCATGAGTTATCAGCTCATAAAGGATGTTTATTATGGGGAAATAGAGTTATCATACCTTCAGTCTTGAGAGATAGGGTGCTACAGTCCCTGCATGAGGAACACCCTGGCATAGTGCGTATGAAAGCATTGGCTAGAAGCTACCTGTGGTTGCCAGGGTTAGACAAGGCTGTTGAGGATCAGGTACATGGATGTTATATTTGCCAAAGGTCTAGACCAGAAATGCCTCAGGCACCTGTCCATAGGTGGGAGGCAACTCACACACCCTGGTCTAGGATCCATATTGGTTATGCTGGCCCATTTCAAGGGCAGCTCTTCTTAATTGTAGTAGATAGCCACTTGAAATGGCTGGACGTAGTGCCAGTCCCCAACATGACTACTGCCAGGACCATCCAGGTGCTAAGGAAACTTTTTGCCACACATGGGTTACCTGATGTCCTGGTCTCTTATAATGGGGCTCAATTTACTGCTGCTGAGTTTCAGGCCTTCCTCAGAGCAAACATGATCAGACACGCCACATCCGCACCTGTTCTAAACCAGCCCTCTTCTCGCACCCCTAATCAAAGGAAGAGTCTGGAAAGCGTCCAAGATCAAAAGGCTTCTGCCAAGTTTTAATTACACTGTTACAAAAATACAAGAGCTTGACTTCTCAAAGAAAAAGTTGCTTTCAGCAACTAGCCCCTCCCCAAACACTTCTTTTATAGAGAGCTCAGGGCGTGGTCTCCCTGTGCCTCCTCCCGAGGAGTCCCATAGCCTTCCTTTGTTTGTCCCTGCTCGTCTGCCTCCTGCGTCGGGCGTCCTTGAACAGGGCCAGCTGTGGGTCATCATCCTCCGCACTCTCGGGCTCACACAGCTGAGAAGAGGTTCCCGGCTGAGGACTCTGCAAAGTCTCCAAATCATCATCAGCCGGTTCGTTTCCCTCCTCCCCCACATCTGAGTCCTCCGATACATCGGACCCGGCTGTCGGGCCCACAGGCTGGCCCTGAGTCACAACACTATCCCGCACCGCAGGGCCCTTCCCCCGGGTCTGCCGATCCGGATGCGGTCGGGATGGGAACTGTTCGTGAAAAGCAGTCACCAACGCAGGGGCATGAACGGCGGTCGCGTCTTCCCATGTGAAGTCCTCCGGCCCGTACCCTTTCCACTCGATCAGGTACTGGAAGCGACCTTTCAGCCAGCGGGAATCCCTGATGCTGGCGACCTCGTACTCGGGGGTGCTGTCGCCATCACGAGGTCCTGATGGGGGAGGTTCCGCTTGGCGAAGTGGACAAGCCGGTTGTTCGGGGACCAACAAGGACCGATGGAAGACGGGGTGCACGCGCAGGGAACGTGGCAGAGTTAAACGATAGGCGACCGGGTTGATGACGGCCTCGACTGGGAACGGTCCAAGGTAACGGTGGTCCAGCTTCCTCGCCGGCCGAGTGGATGGTAGGTTCCTGGTGGACAGCCAGACCCGATCCCCCACCGATAATGGAGGCGTATCCCTTCTCGACCGATCGGCGAACCTCTTGTAGTCGGCCTTGGCCTTCTCCAGCTGCCGTCGCACCAACCGATGGATCGCCTGTAACTCCGCCATGAATTCGTTCGCTGCCGGCTCCGGTGAGTCCACGGGAGAAAGGGGGAAAAACCGAGGGTGATAACCCACATTGGCCAAGAACGGTGTCATCTGCGTGGAGGTGTGCTGCGAGTTGTTAAAGGCAAACTCGGCTATGGCCAAATAGTCCACCCAATTGTCCTGCTGCAGGTTAACGTAGCAGCGCAGATACTGCTCCAAAATGCCGATGACCTTCTCGGTACCCCCGTCGGTCTGAGGATGATGCACGGACGAGAGGCAAACCTTAATGTCCAACGCCCGCATCAACTCCTGCCAGAAGCGGGCTGTAAACTGGGCCCCCCTATCGGAGACGACTCTATCGGGAAGGCCGTGCAGCCGGAACACCTGTTGGATGAACATGCGACTAGTGGCGCGAGCTGACGGTAAGCCGCGACAGGGGATGAAGTGCGCCATCTTGGTCAACATGTCCACCACCACAAACACTGTCGTGAAGCCGGAGGATGGGGGTAGATCCGTCAGAAAGTCCATGGACACAGCCCCCCAGGGTCTCTTGGGCGTTGGCAAAGGCTGCAGTAAACCAGGCGGGGCCCCTGTCGCTGACTTGGCCTGCCTGCATGGGACGCAGGAGGTGACATAAGACTGGACATCGTGTCGGACTCGGGGCCACCAGAATGTACGGGAGACCAGGTTCAGAGTCTTGAACAGGCCAAAATGCCCCGCAGCCGGGTTATCATGACATTGGCTGAGGACGAGTCCCCTGAGTGGCCCTCCTGGAACATAGAGCCGGTCACGATAATACAGGAGTCCATCCGTGACCGACCAAGGCGAATCTGGCCCCACCTCTTCCTTCCGCTGAGCCACCCACGCCTCCTGCTGCTGCGCCTCCCGGATCCGAGCCCGTATATCCACCGGCTCCCGCACCGCAGCAAAAGACTCGACGGGGATCACGGTCCTGGGCGGAAGCTTGTCTTCCACTCGGGTGTACTCGGGCTTCCTGGACAGAGCATCCGCTCTCTGGTTGTGCCCGCTTGGTATGTACCGCACCCGGAAGTCAAACCTCGCAAAGAAGAGGGACCACCGGATCTGGCGTTGGTTCAAATTCCGAGCGGTCTGCAGGCTTTCCAGATTCTTGTGGTCCGTCCGGACCTCGATTTGATGCCGCGCCCCCTCCAGATGATGCCTCCAAGCCTCGAACGCCGCCTTGATGGCCAGCAGCTCCTTCTCCCAGATGGTATAGTTGCGCTCCGAGGGATTCAATTTCCGTGAGTGATACGCGCAAGGGAAAAGGGTACCGTTGGGCGTCGCTGCCTGAAGTAACACGGCCCCAATGGCAATGTCGGAGGCGTCCGCCTCCACGACAAATGGCCGTTGCGGGTCAGGATGCTTCAAGATGGGCTCCTTCATGAAGGCGTCCTTCAGAGCTTGGAACGCCTGTTGTTCGGGGGCGTTCCACTGGAACCGAGTCTTCTTCTGCAGGAGCCGGGTGAGGGGGGCTGTCAAGGCAGCAAAGCCAGGGATGAATGTCCGATAGTAGTTGGCAAATCCAAGAAGTCGCTGAATATCCTTCACGCGACGCGGGGGTTGCCAACTCTGCAATGACTCAACTTTACTCGGTTCCATGGCGATGCCCTCAGGAGAAATGCGGTGACCCAAGAAATCAATGGTCACCTGGTAGAACTGGCACTTCTCCAACTTGGCAAACAGCCGATGATTCCGGAGGCGCTGCAGGACCTGACGGAGATGCTGATGATGCGCTTCACGCGACGGGGAGTAAATCAGGATGTCGTCCAGGTAAATCACAACAAACTGGTCCAACAGATCCCGAAAGACGTCATTCATAAAATGCTGAAACACAGCGGGGGCGTTGGTCAGGCCAAACGGCATCACCGTGTACTCGAAATGTCCATAGCGAGTACCAAACGCCGTCTTCCACTCATCACCCGGCCGAACCCTGACGAGGTTGTAAGCTCCACGCAGGTCCAGTTTCGTGAAGATCTTAGCCTCCCGGAGTCGGTCCAAGAGCTCGGGGATGAGGGGCAGCGGGTAGCGGTTACGCACCGTGATAGCGTTGAGTTTCCGGTAGTCACAGCAAAGCCGTAACTCGCCCGACTTCTTTTTGACGAAGAGCACGGGCGCAGACACTGGCGAGGACGAGGGCCGGATGAAACCACGAGCCAAGTTCTTCGTCAGGAAGTCCCGCAATGCAGCCAACTCGGGCTCCGACATGGAGTACAAACGCCCCACTGGGAGAGGCGCATCAGGGACTAGGTCAATGGAGCAGTCGTAGGGCCTGTGCGGGGGTAATTGGTCCCCCTCTGACTCGCTGAACACGTCAGCAAAGTCGGACAGTTCGGGAGGCAAGGAAACCCCTGAGGAACCCTCCACCTGGCCGGCACAGATATGGCGGGTGTGGTCCACGCACTGCAAACTTGGGAAGGTGACCAAGTTCTGAGACCAATAGATCTGTGGATCATGCGCCCGGAGCCACGCCAGTCCCAAGACCACGGGGAAGTGCAGATCCGAAGTGACGTAGAACTGAATGGCCTCCACATGGGTACTGATGGCCATACACACGGGTTGCGTGGCGGCCGTGATAGGCCCGGACAGGAGCACTCGACCATCGATGGTCTCCACAAGCATGGGCGGATCCACTGGACACTGGGGAACAGCCCATTTGGCCACAAAGGCCGAATCCATAAAGTTAGTGGTAGCCCCAGAGTCAATTAAGGCATGGACTGGAATCCCCTCTGACTTGCCAGGGAGGATCAGACGTGCCTCCAAAATCAAATGCCGTGGAGGTTCACAGGCACCGTTGGAACGGCGTCGCTCGGAGTGGATGTTGTGGGTCGCCCGATCTTTCACACCGTCTAGATCGGGCTCGGGCCGTTTCCCGATAACAAAGCAGGGGACTTTCTCAGGGCAGGCTTGGTCACTGACGCCCGCTGACGCTTCTTCGGGCAAGAAGCAGCCAAATGTCCAGGGTCCCCACAGTAAAAACACAACCCCTCCGATCGTCGTCTGTCCATTTCCGTCACCGATAGACGGGACCTGGCGGCACCCAGCTCCATTGGCTCCTCCCTCTGGACCGGGGGCTCACGCACAACAGGGGCGGCAGGGGTCTGTGGGGTGGCACGGCGACTCTTACGCTGCTGCAGCCGGGCATCGATCCGCAGACAAAGATGGATCAGCCCATTCAGGTCTGAGGGAGTGTCCACGCGGGCCAGCTCATCCAACATCTCCTCTGACAAGCCATCCTGAAAGGCATCCACGAGCGCAGCCTCATTCCAGGCGGAATCCTGGCTAAGCAGCCGGAAATCGCTGATATAGGCCTGTAGAGGGCGCTGACCCTGCCTCAAAGCTTTCAGGCGTCGGGTGGCCGTCTGTGCCTTAATCGGGTCCTCGTACATGAGGCGCATATGGTCACAAAACCCCCCAAAGTTATCCAACAAAGGGCTAGGCTGTGCCAACAGAGGCGTGCCCCAACGAGCTGCATCTCCCGACAGAAGGCTCAACACGAATCCCACCTTATCCCGGTCAGTGGGGAAATCAGCTGCTTTCACGCTGATATAAAGCTGGCATTGTCCCAGGAAGGCAGGAAACAGTTCTGGATTACCAGCGAATTTATCCGGCATAGCTATCTGACATTTCCTCCTGGGTGGGGGGGCAGCATGTACCTGAGCCTGCAGTTGTGCCACCTGAGTGGCCAGCAAGGTGAGTTGCTGGTTGAGCTGGACATTCTCGGCAAGAAGCTGCTCCATCGTAGTATTAAGGGGTGGGTGGCTGAAAGCAAACTGTTCTAAACCAGCCCTCTTCTCGCACCCCTAATCAAAGGAAGAGTCTGGAAAGCGTCCAAGATCAAAAGGCTTCTGCCAAGTTTTAATTACACTGTTACAAAAATACAAGAGCTTGACTTCTCAAAGAAAAAGTTGCTTTCAGCAACTAGCCCCTCCCCAAACACTTCTTTTATAGAGAGCTCAGGGCGTGGTCTCCCTGTGCCTCCTCCCGAGGAGTCCCATAGCCTTCCTTTGTTTGTCCCTGCTCGTCTGCCTCCTGCGTCGGGCGTCCTTGAACAGGGCCAGCTGTGGGTCATCATCCTCCGCACTCTCGGGCTCACACAGCTGAGAAGAGGTTCCCGGCTGAGGACTCTGCAAAGTCTCCAAATCATCATCAGCCGGTTCGTTTCCCTCCTCCCCCACATCTGAGTCCTCCGATACATCGGACCCGGCTGTCGGGCCCACAGGCTGGCCCTGAGTCACAACAGCACCCTTCCACCCGTCGTCGAATGGACAAGCAAAACGAATGGTGAGAACAACCAAAGACGCACTCAAGCGCATCATCACAGGTGACTGGCACCACAGACTTGCAGATTTCTTACTTTGTCAACACTCTACACCATGTACAGCCACAGGGAAAAGCCCTGCAGAACTGCGCTGGGGCAAATGTCTCATCACGAAACTGGACAGACTTCACCCTGACAGGGTGGCATCTGATGCTGCTCAACCCAAACCCCCAAGGGGGCTACAATCTGGTGACTTGGTCTGGGCCAGAAACTATGGTCCAGGGCACTTGTGGGTTCCTGGGAAAGTGGTTGACAAATCAGGACCCTATCTTACACAGTAGGGGTAGAAGGGGGGCATCTAGTAAGACTGCACGTGGACCAACTAAGGAAAAGATTTCCAGAACGGTCACTAAGTGAGTGTGAGGGTAATAATTCTTTCCATAGTTCTCAAGCAGGCACACAGGCTAGCCCTTATTCTCCCTACCAGCATTTTCAGCACTCAGAATATAATGATGGTGGTTGGGAGTGAGTTTTATAATCCTTGAATAAGGGTTATAGGAGTATATAACCTTGAATGGGGTCAATCATTCAACCATGTATTGGAGTTGGAGTGAAAGAGGTACACCTATAATAATATATAGTTATACTGTTTAATCCTTACAAGGGGAAGGGGTTTTTATGTATTGAGGTTTGGTAAAACACCTATTCACTTGCATACTGAGAACTAACAGTTCTCCAGCACATGTACTGAGCTCTAACAGTTCAGGCAGGAACCAAAATAGCGGGAATAGTGGGTTCAATCTGATTGGTGGTATGATGGTATATAAAGAGTGCATGTATACCCTAAACCCCTCAGTACAGTTATGGTTATCAATAAAGTTGCTGTTCCTCTGTACTCACATGCCTGGCATCTTTCCTGCTCATTCGAACCCGAAACACAACAGTAATGTCAAAGCTAAACAATTTATGGTGTCATAAACCAGAATGTATCAATAATTCTGGGAATTAAACTGATAAGGAGGAAGGTTTAGAAAATATACTTTTGTGAGCAACCCTGAAGATATTATTGAAGACAGAAGAAAGGATTTGAAGGAGAAAATGGGAAGAGAAGGGACAGAAGAATCCAAGGTGAATGGTTTATTTCAAGTGTAAGGAAGGCTAATTATCCCCAAAGGAAATACCTGAAAAAGCTGCACAGCTCAATTAGGTAATCATTGGAAAGGAAAAATGTGGTAATCACTTTTTTCTTTTTTGCTCACAAGATTATATAAAAATGTGCTTTATCAATCCATCTTTTTAAAGGTCATTTCCCCATCGCAAAAAAAGACAAATTATAGTTATAAGACACTTTAGAACAGGATGTCATAAAGATTCTTTATGGGTTCTAAAGTCTGTAAGATATTCTGAAATACTGAATAAATTCAAAATTTGTGTCAGTACAAAAATATTTACAAAGGAAAAAAAATTCTAAATGATTTTACGGATAGCAGAAAAAATGAGCCTTGTTACTGCCTTCTTCAAGATTTTTTGTTTGTTTGTTTGTTTTCAATTTTTTTTGTCCCATATATAGTATAAACCTGGCATTTGGCAGGAATTTCCCATCCTAGTGCTAGTGTTAACATGGTCCCACTCTTCTTAGTTTCTTCAAGATTAGCCAAAGTTGGTTAGATGTTATCAACTGGCATTGATGGCCATGGAATACTAACTGATTTCAAAGAGGAGACAGGAATAGAAAGATTAAAAAAATGGATAGAACATGAGTGCTAACACTGTTAACAGACCTCACTTCTTAAGAGAGCAATAAGAGAGCAAACAATGGACTATTTATATATATATATATATATATATATATATATATATATATATATATATATATATATATATATATATATATATATATATATATATATATAATGTATTTATATGCAATAGGGTGAATTCTACCCTCACACTCCCTCACAATTCTAAGAGCAAGTATGCATTCAAAAAGATAAATACTTCTGTTAAATATGTTTCTAGTTATTCTGGTTTCTGTAGGCAGGAAAGTCAAAGACTACTTTGAAGATATTGGCCAACATTCTGTTAAGAAAAGGGAATTTCAACTAAAAATAAAATCAACATTTTTCAGTGATATTCAGCACAAGACCCACAGCAATGGAAATAATGAGTTGAATAGCTTTAGATGTATATACACAATTGTGAAATTGTCAGTGCTTTTCAAGGAAAGTCTCCTAAGTTTTGCCTATTTTTAAAATTTTGATCATAGTTTTTAGGGTAAATGAATACATTTTAAAAACACTAAATTGAATGCAGCATAATTTAGTGGCAGTTAAGAGATCTTTTTAATTTTAAAGGCATGATGCTAGATTAAGTGATTGGTTGCCAAAGTATTTTTTAAAAGACTGTGGGGGTTTTAAGAATTAACAAAAAAATGCATTGAAACGTGCTAACAAAACATAATCTTAAGAATAACTGAGTCTAAATTTCACTCCTTCTTGGATCAGAATAAAATAATTATGATTTTCCCTTGTGAACCCACACATGGCATTCAACTTTTATTTTGTGTTTGCTATATTTGTTAGTATCTCCTCTAATAATGGAACCAAGTCTTTTAGTGGATGAATAAACAAAGTTTATTTCACATTAGTCACAGCCTAAGAGATAATTGGCCAGTCACTTTTGAAGCTTGCATTGAGAAAATCACAGCCTAATAATTCTGCTTGGAAGAGTGAAATCAGTTCAGACAAGTGGCAGAAATGCTTTCTAAAGTTAATTTTGTTTACCTTCCCTTCTCCCTTGGTGTTCATTACCTTTAAACGGAGCCACACACTGGCAGGAGTAATTACCGGGCTGGTCAATGCAGGTGCCTCCATTTTTGCACGGAAAAGAAGCACACTCATCTAGGTCGCTTTCACAGTGCATACCTTTGAAAAGATAATTGAAGAGACAGCAATTTAATAAGACAAGCAGGTGCCAATTTATAATTGTTCCATTTGTACTTTAAGATTCAAGTCCATTTTGTTTGGAGAAATAAATCTAAATCACAGAAATAAGGTCTTTATTTCCTTTCATCACCACTAAGCTTTCCTACCCCCGAATTAACACTCCTAATTTCTAAAAGAAGCATGTCTCTATGCCAGATAAAGACAAATAGGGCAGTTTCATTTCTTGTTGGCATAGCCTTAAATTTGTTTTGTCATGTTTCAGCATTTTTTTTCTAATATGCAGCCTGAAAATATCTATGTATTTTTATATGCATTGCTCTGAATAGTTGTACTGTCATAGGCAGGTTTTATCAATATTTTGTTTATCCAAACTCTTTTCCATTATGTAGTTTTTCTTTTCCCAGTGTGTTCACAAGTATTTGCTTTTTTTATACCTGTTTTCCTATTGTACAGATTTAATTGGAAATCTGCATTGCAAAACTGTAAAAGTGTAAATATTAATAAAAGTGTTTTCAGTCTGAATATTCAATAAATGAAAGTTAATTTTACAGCACGCAAATTGGGTGAAAAACTCATCCTTTCCTAACTACATTTATCTAAACATCTTTTTCCATGATCAAGAATATGGTAAAAGAAATTTTAGAAATTTCAATCAATAAGTGGGCCAGAAATGGGATTCTTTTTTTAAATATATAGGACCACAACTTTTATAATCTAGATTTCTCCAATGAGCAGTTCAGAGTACTTCAATAAATAATTTGGGAGGCAAAAGAAGCATGATCCAAACTTGCTGAGAATATATAACTGCCACATTTTTAATAGTAAACTATTAAGATTGTCCAACAGGTGAAAAGAAAGTCAAAACAATAGCTAGCTCTTCCAGATTTTCAGGAAGAGAATGTTGCAGTTGGCCATTATGGGAGAACTTGAAGAGTTATTTTAATTTCTTATCTGCTCTATGGAATATGATTTTTAAAACTTTCATGTTAAACTCATTAACAAGACAAAAATGAAAAATTTAATTGAAAGATTTACTTATTATTTGTACACTTGTATAATCACAGCAATCTCAACAACTCCAAAGACAAAGAAATATGTTAAAATAAAATAGCATAAAAATAAGACAAGTAAAGCCCAAATGCAACATATGGCATTAGGCCTCTAAAACCCTCTGGAAAAGCTCAGCTTTGAGCTTTTTCTTGAAGGCAGACAATGTTGGCAACAGATGCTACAACAAAGGTTGGAAACAAATCTCCAGTTTCCTTTCCCTGTTTTTCTTGCAAATTCTGCTGGCAAAGATGCAGAAAAGAGAAGATCACAGTAGCCTATCAGATGAATATCCTAACGGGATTATGAGTTGTGCAGAATATTTCTAGGACCTTCTGAAGTTAATTGTACTTGTGCAAAGCAAATTTAATTCTTAAAATTTTGTCCTATTTTAGACTTTCTGTATCATAGATTTATTCCTTGATAGGTTTTCAAGGGAATCTGAAATTTAAATATCCTGTGATTTAATGAATGTTTAAATGCCTTATTTTACCCAGCTGTAATTCTTTGGGACACGGTGGCTCAGTGGGTTAGGATGCTGAGCTTGTCGACCAGATGGTCGGCAGTTTGGCGGGTCGAATCTCGAGTGCTGCATAGCAGAGTGAGTGCCTGTTACTTGTCCCAGCTTCTGCCAACCTAGCAGTTCGAAAGCACGTAAAAATGCAAGTAGAAAAATAGGGACCACTACAGTGGGAAGGTAACAGCATTCCGTGCGCCTTTGGCATCTAGTCATGCCGGCCACATGACCACAGAGACGTCGGACTTTGAAACGGAGATGAGCACCGGCCCCTGGAGTTGGAAACAACTAGCACGCATGTGCGGGGGAACCTTTACCTTTACCTTACTAATTCTTTGGGGCATTTGTCTACAATTAAAAGGAAGCTTTATTTTTTTTTTCTTATTGTTCATAAAATTTATTTTTAATGACTAGGAAGCTTTGTGTCAATTCTTCAAAAAAGGAAGTACTTTCATTGATCGTACATCTCAAAGCTACAAGTGCCAGGGCATGATACTCCAGAGTTTAAATAGCAACAATAAAAGAGATGTAGTAGTTGTAGTTGTAATAGTAGTTATTCCCAGTGTATTGCAAATAAACTGGAGCCTAAATTATATTTGAACTTCAAAACTGTTTCCTTATCATGTGTGTTTTAAATTTATGTTTAATAATAAATAAATCATAATAATACTAAAGTGATTTATCAAATATTTGGAACTTTATACTTAAATACTTTGGACATTGGAAGAAACTACTTTTGCTTACATTTATTACAATGATAACTCCATGATACTTAGGCCTTTGGCTAGAAACCAAACAATCAGAAATATCCAGTCTGAAGACTATGACATTCACTGAATGAATACACAACCATCATAATAATGTAACTACATGCTATACAGTGCAAATGTTTTGATGAATTTTGTCTCTTACACCCTAATTCTGGCTACAGCAATCAAAGATATACAGTTTTGGAATTATTTGAAGGTTTAGACATCAAAGGTCAAGAATTAATACAAAAAATACAAATTACTTAAGCAGGCTATCTGTTAAGGAAATTTGGATGTATAATTTAGTAGTTCAGAAAGTTGAAGAATCATGGTAGAAGATCCTGTGAGTCTAGAAATTTAAATACTTCGCCTACAAAGTTTAATCATAATGAAAGTTGTTTGCAATGATAAAAGCCAGATACATAAAAACTACTCTTTTCTGATTGGCAAAAGAGATGGTATATAAGTAAGCCATGGGCTTCACTTAAAGAATTGTTTTTAAATACAGGTAGTCCTCAACTTACAAGCACAATTGGGTCCAAAATTTCTGTTGCTAAGTGAGACATTTGTTAAATAAATTTTGCTCCATTTTCCAACCTTTTTTGTCACAGTTTTTAAATGAATCACTGCAGCTGTTAAGTTAGTAACACAGTTCTTAAGTGAATTTGGTTTTCCCATTGACTTTGCTTGTCAGAAGGTCGCAAAAGGTGATCACATGATGCTGGGACACTGCAACTAGTCATGAGTCAGTTGTCAAGCATCCAAATTTTGATCATGTGACCATGGGGATGCTGCAATGATCATAAGTGTGAAAAAACATCATAACTCACTTTTTTCAGTGCCCTTGTAACTTTGAACAGTTCACTAAATGAACTCTTGTAAGTCGATGACTACCTGCACATTCTAAATCTTAAACGTCACCAAAGTCAGTTAATAGGTTTTGCAATATTGCTTTTATTATTTTCTCAACTGGAGAAATATTACATGTTAACAATTTTATAATGTCTCAGTACTATGCAAAATAAGACAGAGTCTCTTTCTTAGTCCACTACTACAGGCAGTTTAAGTGGGACATTTCAAGATCTTTTGGTCCCTTGCTGCTATATTTATCTAACCAAGCTGATCATGCATTATAAAATAACAGTGAAATAATGTTATTAAAGAGGAGATGCACAAAAAGAGGTATAATCATAACATCATTACAGACAAATAATATTTAAAATCTTTTTCCATATATGATTAGATAAAAACTTCTACCCAAAGTTTACAAAGTTTTCTGAGGATGCAAATAAAATATTAAATTATGTTATGTAAAGTGTAACAGCATGTCCAAGATTAGTAACCTTGTGATAATCCTTGGAGATTGGAATTTCTTAGGAAAGGATTCATCCCACTTACCAGCAAAGCCAGATAAGCAGATACAGCTATATCCATTGATAAGATCTGTGCAGGTTCCATTATGGAGACAAGGGTTGCAGTGACATTCATTTTTATTGATTTCACAAAGTATGCCTATATAGTGATTGGAGAGGGGAGGAAAGGCAATATCTTACAGAAGCCAAACATTTGATTAAGAGTACATTTTTATTTGGTATGCTCAAAAGTAACTCACTGTTGAGAACATTCTGTCAGTAGTGTGATTATAAGTTCAACCTGCCTCACTAAAATATTCTGGAGACATTTTATTATTTGAGCTGTTACACTGATGTGCTAAGAGGGTACAAAAAGAAAAGTAGTCTTCAGAGACACTGAACTGATTCTCAAGACTTACAGCAGCCAATTTCTTTATCAATTTGCATCAATAAAGAATAAAAAAGAAATGACATTGAAATATAATAGAATGCATTTGCAGTGACATAAAGGAAAACCTTCCTTCTGGTTTTGTTAAGGCAGCAGATGAAGGAAAAAAAAATTAGATGTGAAAATACATTACCTTATTTACAAAATTTCCTTCCTAATATGCCTTAAGAAATGCTTTTTGGACATAATTTTTTTAGAATAAAATACTTTATTGGCCAAGTGTGAATAGACACACAAGGAATTTGACTGAAAAGATTCCCAGCTTTTCTTGCTTTAATTATTATTGCTTTTAGCCTTATTAATTTTTTGTCCTTCATTCTTTAAGCTCATGACAGCTTAAACCAGGGGTGTCAAACTCAATTTCATTGAGGGCCGCATCAGCATTGCGGTTGCCCTTCGGGGGCCGGGTGGGTATGGCCAGGGTGGGTGTGGCCTACTGGGAGGGCGTGGCTAGAGTGTGTATGGCCTACTGGGTGAGCATGGCCAGCTCTACATCGTTCACATCAAGGGTGCCTATGGGGGCCTGGGCAGGAGTGGGACAGATCTGAGGGTCTCTGGCAGGAGGAGGGTCTCTGGGCCAGGACCAAGGCAGTGGGGGCCGTTCCCTCACTGTTTCCAGGATGGCTTCACAGGCCGCATAAAACCACTTCGCGGGCCGGATCCGGCCCCCGTGCCTTGTGTTTGACATGTCTGGCTTAAACTGTGTGATCAAAGGTATATAGAAACAAACATTTCTCATGATGTAAGGAGAGGGCATCGTGTTCATTAGCCACATTCTTTCAATTTAACCCATATAATAGACCCAGCAGAAGTGTCTGCAGTCAGTATTAAGGTGAGTGTGTAAAGATCTGTGTTGGATTTTTCCTTGGGAAAGAAAAGCTAGATTAAATCAGAACTGCCTCTCATGTGGACTAATTCTATTTGCAAACACTTGGGTAACACTGAATGCACAATCGCTTTGGGGAATATGTCTCTTGCACGTATCTGAGTGGAGAAGGCTCTCATTGAAAAAAAAAGGGAAGTTGATTTTTAGCAATTTCTGCTTTCTTTCTAGACTCCTTTTCCACTTCCTCACTAGAACCTCTTTCCCCACCTTCTGAAGCAGATTCAGCAGAGAAACCTTTATTTGATCAAAGCAACAGCAACAAAAAAACCTTTCTAGCCACAGAAGACTTATATCGGATCCAACCAATGAATAAAGGCTGATACTATTTATTTCAAGATAAGTTAGATAAACATATCTCCTGTTTTAAATATGCTTGACACTTTATTTGGGATAAAAATGGAAGTGATTTATTTAACAAATAGTACCCAGTATTGTCTATTTTAAGGCAGAGAGGGATAAAATGCTACTTGGCTACAATACTAGTTTGGAGCAAATTTGACATGAGACAAGGATTTGAACCCAGTAATAATTATGTTTAATAAACAAGCAGAGGATACAGTTATTGGACACCATTGCATTTTAAAGACTGGTAACTCTTAAAATACCTTTATTTATTTTTTTGTTACCTTCAAATCCGCTAGCACACAGGCAGTTGAAAGCATTAACCTGATTGATGCACGTAGCACCGTTGCGACATGGATCACTTAGACACTCATTCACTTCTATATCACAATTCACACCTGATAGGAAGTAAAAGATTTGGTTCATAAGAAATGTAATTGGACAGAGCAAATAAGAATGACAACTGAAGTTGGGAGGAGTAAGGAAAAGAAGGTCCTGTAACCTTAGAAATTTAAGTCTTAGTGGATACTTTCTTTTCAGAGAGTCATGATTTCTCTGCTTGCAAGATTCTGATGACACCAGTCAACTTAGAAGCATGGACCACAATATGAGCTCAGTCAGAGGGGTCTGCTTTTCCACTTACTCACAAATTTGCACACATGTATAGTCTCCATAGCTCCTGTTCCAGGAATAGGCTCATTTGGTGTACAACCACTGCAAAGGTTGCCCTAGCTATAACTCTACATGCAGGATCATTTGAGCAGGAGGATCCCTAAATTATGCATCAATTCTGACTGGTGTGCCACGTACTCATAAGTGGAAAAGTAAGAGAATGGGGAGAGAGGTGCTTAAAATGCAGTCTTGCCACAGTTGAATTGAAACTTGTTCTCTATTCAGCTGGCTGAGAATGAACTAAAAGCTGCTAAGAGGACCTTAAAAATAAGTGGTGTCAATGGGTTTGATTATATTTAAATTCAAACATACCAATAAAACCAGGTGCACAGAAACAGCTATAGCCATCCAGCTCTTCCTGACAGATGCTGGTAGTTCCACAGGGCTGTGACAGACAACTATTCATCTTTGATTCACAGAGTTCACCCATAAAACCTATTCAGTACAGCAAAAGCAAATATACTGTAAATGTTATGTGAAAAGAGTATGAGGAAAAGGAAACTGTTCAGCAAGCTAAAGAATAAAAAATGAGCAATATTATAATTACAAGTTTTAAACTAAACTAGTTTAATTATGTTTTCAACAGATTTTTTTTTCCATTCACATATATACCACCCTCTACAGTCAATGCTGCAGGGAAGGAACAGGTATGGTCAGTTTTGAGTACAAATATCAATAGTTGGCCAATGTGCCTCAAAATGATCTTGAATATATGGGAAATAGAATTACTCATAGTGTCCCAAGTCCATAATTTATGTGAAGGTTCTTGATCCATGCAAAAGTGTAGTGATATCTGAATGGCATTGTTCCACTTCTATGCTCATTTACCCTTTGCTGCAGGTTTTGTCTTATAAGAACTCCTCAATCTATAGATTGTGATCCTTTCTTAGTTATATACACCCTTAGAATGAAATATTCACTGGTTCTTTATCAATTAATGTTTGATGAACTCTGTTGTGTAGTGAGGTCTTTGGAGGCAGTAAGTGAGACAAGAGGTTGCAAACAGGAACATTGCTTTATTGAGGCAAACAGGAACAGAACTGAAACAGAGGCTTCTGCGCAGCTACTTATACGGTTGGCCACTAGGTGGTGGCCAATAGGTTTAAAGGAGCCCATTGCCGCCCCAAATCAATCAATGATCTTCTTGGAGACAGCAAGTCTGGCTAGTCAGTGACCGTTACACAGTCACACCAACTGAGCAACCTTAAGCAGCATTCAAACAGACACGTGAAACAGTTCAAGTAAAATCCCAATATATTACAACTTCTATATTTTTTTTACAATCTCTTATAGCATTAATTTCAATTCAACATTCAATAATACACTTAGTAAAAGCCTTAGATGATCAATAGGTATCCCCAATATACACCAGTTCTGTTAACCAGTCAACCTGGTACATTGCTGACTTTTTTTGTCATTTTTGGTCAGGTATAAGAAATGGTTTAAAATATTATTAGTAAAGCTTTTTGGTCCCAACAATTACAGGGCTTTCCTTTGGTTTTTGTACACTGTTGTGGGAAAATATTACACATTCTATAGAATTGAGACTGGCTCAGATCTTTCCTCTAAAACAAAAGAATCCACATTGGGGTCATGGTTGGTTTTTTTTTTTTGCACTTTTACTTTCTTTATTCTAGTTCTGTCCAGACAACTATTGTTAACTCCTGACCTTCACTCTTTCTGCCATGATCTGAAGACCTGGTTGTTTGAACAGGCCTGGACTAAGGGTTTGGGTTTATTTTTAACTATTTATTGTTAGGGCTAAATTAATTTAATTTTACTTTTAACTTTTGTACGTTGTATTTTATTGCCCTGTACACCGCCCTGAGTCCTTTGGGAGAAGGGCAGTATAGAAATTCAATAAATAATAATAATAATAACTCTAAGGACCTGCTTTAATTAGATCTCCCAAGAAAGCAAAACTCTTGAAACAGGCATTGTTTCAAAAGGAACTTTTTATTGAGAGTTAGTGATGGCAAGAGTGCAAAGCAAGATCTGAGATTTAGCATGTAAAGGATTACATCAAAAAAGCAATACGCAGCTCCCCCCCAATGTCCAACCATCTGATTGAAATCCAGCCAATCCACAGATGCCACCACGTTATGAGAAGTTCGAAGATTTAGCACGCTTCTCTTTGACTGTCACGGTTTTGTTTCCTGACAGTCCCAGGCTCCATTGTCTGGAGATAAGGCAGATGTTTTTCCGGTGGCATTCTTCTCACCCAGAGGGAGGGCATCTCATACAGGATTAAAGGTAAAGGTAAAGGTTCCCCCGCACGTGCGTGCTAGTCGTTTCCAACTCTAGGGGCTGGTGCTCATCTCCGTTTCAAAGCCGAAGAGCCAGCGCTCATCCGAGGATGTCTCCATGGTCATGTGGCCGGCATGACTAGACGCCAAAGGCACATGGAACGCTGTTACCTTCCCACCGTAGTGGTCCCTATTTTTCTACTTGCATTTTTATGTGCTTTCGAACTGCTAGGTTGGCAGAAGCTAGGACGAGTAGCAGGCGCTCACTCTGCTACGCGGCACTCGGGATTCGACCCGCCAAACTGCCGACCTTCTGATCGACAAGCTCAGCGTCCTAACCCACTGAGCCACCGCGTCTCATTATACAGGATTAGAGCAAAGCAAATAACAGGATTAGAGCAAAGCAAATAACAATCTCCATGCAAGCCACCCTCCCCCAAGCCCCCCAAAAATATAGACAAAAGCAAGAAAGGGGAACAAGAAAGGGGAACAGCTGAGGGGCTCTGAAAGTAACCCACTTCTGTTCCTTTTTTTTTAGTTAAGATACTACTACTGGTTTAACAACTAAAGCCAGCTGTTTCTTACCCACTTTTATTATCAATGTTTTTTTTTCTTCTTTAAATTTAATTTTGCTCTTCAGACAAAAACAAGACAAAACTCTTGCTCTTTTATGCTGCCAGAATTCAAATATATAATATTTACTTCTCTATTTTTATGGTAATCTTCATATTCTGAAATGAATAACAGCCTTTAAAATCAGGTGCAGTTTCTACTTGTCACTAATGGAAAAATTGAAGATATACAATTTATTTCCATCTGTCTGTATCTCCAATTCAGATCTTGTACCTAAATAACAATTGCTTCTGAACTTTTGAAACTTTTGCACATAGTATCCTACAGTAGATTTCTACACTAGATATTTCTTTTTTCAAACAATTGTCCCGTAAATAAGATTTTTTACAAAATCTGATATAATGGCAAGTATGCAGCAAACAGCCCTGTTATTATCCAGATTTCTTTGTAGAATTCTATACCACTTGCAGAAACTGAATGGGGTCTTAAGAAGAGGGTACTGGGAACATGATGTTTCAGAGTACAATAGTTCAGGGCTTTTCAACCTTTTCACCCATTGTACCACTTTTAAGATATGGCAACATCCAAGTACCACCAGTCGCCTAGCAAGGTGTGAAAAACTTGATGATGGCCCCCCAAAAAGGAAAAAAAAAGTGATGAAGTATAGGTAGTCCTCGACTTACAACAGTTTGCTTAGTGACTGTTGGAAGTTACAATGGCACTGAAAAACGTGCCCCCCCAAGCCACAGCCAAGCAAGACACCTGTCAGACCGCCCGACTGCGCTCTTCCTCCCATCTGAGGTTTTCATTGTGGTGAGCATTTCTGTTGAGGATTGGCAGCGGGGGTGGAGTGGGGTGGGGTTTTGGTTTTTATTCCCCCCCTCTGCTGGGTGGTTGCAGCAGGTTTTGGTCACTTCACATGACCCTGGGACACTGTGACTGTCATAAATATGAACCAATTGCCAAACATCTGAATGTAAATCACAAGACCCTGGAGATGCTGCAACATTCCAGCTGATTGGCATTTCTTCTGGCCTCAGCAGAAGCACCAGGATCAATGCTGAGATCCAGATGAAGCCTGGCACTGATCCTGGCACTTCCACTGAGCCCTGACAGCCCTGCAGCTTCACCTGTCTCTTGCTCAGCCTTGTGCGGTGCTGCCACCAGTTCAGCTCATTCCCCTCCCCCACTACCACTTTTCTAGGATGGTCACGCACCACCTGCCAGGTGCCAATGTACTACAGGTGGTACCTGAACCACTGGTTGAAAAGCTCTGCAATAGGTAAATGCATACTAGAACTGAAAAGATTTAAATGTAAGAGTAAGTATATACAGGTAAAAGATTAAATTTAATCATTAAAGCCCAATTTAATATCAGCAAAAGGCTTTGGTTTTTTGTTAACTATCATAGATATCAGTGGGCAATGAAGTAGGACAAATATAGCAAGGCAGTGGACAAAATATGTGTCATTATGTTGTTATGTGAATTCTTTCCCTGTACTTGCTTGTAATATTGTCATGCAATTACAGAAGACTAGAACTTGCTTCATGAAGTCACAGCTAGAGAACATATCAGCCTATTCCATTCTTGTAGTTATTTGATTTCAATTTATAGAGCCAAGCGAGTAGGAGTTTGTAATGTATGGGGATTTTACTTGAAGTGTTTCGCGTATCTGTTTGAATGCTGCTTAAAGTTACTCAATTGGTGTGTGTCTGTGTAATGGTCACTGACTAGCCAGACTTGCTGTCTCCAAGATCATTGGTTGATTTGGGGCAGGAATGGGCTCCTTTAAACCTATTGGCCACCACCTAGTATAAGTAGCTACGCAGAAGCCTCTGTTTCAGTTCTGTTCCTGTTTGCCTCAAAAAAAGAAATGTTCCTGTTTGCAACATCTCATCTCACTTACTGCCTCCAAAGAATGCACTACACAACACTGGCGATGAAAGTGGGATTCTGCTTCTTCGAAAGAGCTGAATGTCACTAGGGGGTGAGGCCAGCACAGCGCCTGGCAGGGACCACATTCCCCCAAATCGGTCAGCCTAGCAAGCCATGCTAGCGACCACAACACTCTGCGGACCAGTCCCAGGGCCTACAAGAGAAGCAGGATGAGGCAATGCAAGGCACGAGCTGCAAAGACTTTCCCACCATGGCAAATGTTGGAAAGCTCGAGGAATTTGACATCACTCACCCAGAGAAATGGTTGTCCTACATTTCAAGAGTAGAGAACTACCTCCGCACCAACCAAGTTACCGAAGATGGCCTGAAGGCCACAACACTTCTCTGTGTCTGCGGGTCTACAACATTTGACATCGTGGAGAACTTAGTCACACCGGCGCAGCTGAAGTCCATTACTTACACGGATCTGAAGAAATGGCTCGGAGACCATTTCCAACTGAAGCTGTTGGTGATAGCATGGAGGCACACCTTCGAACAACGAGTTCAACAACCCGGCAAGATGGCCACAGAATTCATCGCGGCTTAGAGACAAGCTTTGTGCCTGTGCCAGTTTTTGGACTTGGAAGAAAGGCTTCAAGATCAACTTGTCTGTGGACTAAGGAGCAGAGAGCTGCAAGAAAAACTTTTCGCAAAAAGAGACTCCAGGAAGCCCTAAAAGAAGTCATGGCAGATGAAGCCACTGGTGGAGCCATGAAGGTGTTGCAGCCCACGAAAAGCACTCCTCATGAAGAGGCTGTCCACAATGAGGAAGCTGAGCATTCTGAAGAGGTTGACTCCAACCACGAAGTCGACAAGATCCAATGGCACCATGACAAGGAACTGAAGCCCCCTTACAAGGCAGTTCCCTTCCTTTGGTGTTTGGGCTGTGGCAGCCACCAACAACAAGCAGACTGGCAGTTCCGGACAGCCATGTGTCAGGCCTGCGGGAAAACTGGTCACATTGCAGCAGTCTGTAGAGGTCAGCAGAAGGACCGCCAATCGGATGATCTGATCAGGAGAGGTACTGGAGCCCTGGGACAGCAAAGAGTAGGGTTCTGCTCTAGTCATCAGAGTGTTTGCTGCACTGAAGCTTGTTGCCCCCTTAAGCCAAAACTTTGGCTTCAAGTCGAGCTGCAAGGCGTCCCTTGCAGGATGGAACTGGGCACTGGTTCAGCTGTTTCCATTATTTCCTTGGAGACTTTCCGGTTTGTGTGCAACTGCAGCAAGAGATGGGCCAAGCTTAGGCCATCTGACATCATCCTCACTGACCTCCAGAATTCCTGAGTAGCCATCAAAGGCGAGGCCACACTGGCCATCAAATTCAAGTGGTTTTCAGGGCCTCTAGATGTGATTGTGGTAGAGGGCCAGAGAACTCGCTTAATAGGACTTGATTAGTTTGATGCACTGGGCATCCAAGTAACTGGGATCCACTGGACACAAGCAGCAAACTTGGCATCAGTTTGCGAGGAATTCGCAGATGTTTTTGACACAAACCTGGGAGAGTACAAGGGCCCTCCGATAGCTTTTAAGCTTGATCCTGCTGTAACACCTATTAGGATCAAGCCCAATAGAGTGCCATTTGCACTAAAACACACAATCGATGCAGAGCTGGACAAGCTAGTCAATTAGGGGGTACTACAGCCCGTAGATGGGGGAGAGTGGGAAACATCCATTGTCACGCCACTTAAGGCCAATGGGGATGTCAGGATTTGTGCACCATAAATTGGGCACTACAGCAGCATGCATACCCGGTGCCAGTCACATCGCTGCAAGGGGGTATCATGTTTGCTCCAGCAGCTCGCATCTTGTCAATTCAGGATTTGCCTGAGTTTCCCCTCCATGCTGGGGATGTGGCTGCAGAAACTGCTGCAGATAAAGTTTTAAGTAGAGTTTTGTCATGGATTCACACTGAGTGGCTTGAAAATAACCCTGGACCAGAGTTCCAGTGCTATTTCACATGTAGATATGAGCTTTCAGTTCACAAAGGCTGCACCTTATGGGGGAGCAGGGTTATTGTTCCCAGTTCATTAAAGCACCGTGTGCTTCAGTCTCTGCATGAGGGCCATCTGGGCATAGTCCAGATGAAGGCATTGACATGGAGCTATCTATGGTGACCAGGGTTAGATAAGGCTATCAAAGCCCAAGTACATGGGTGTTACACGTGTCAACAGTCCAGACCAGAAATGCCACAGGCCCCTGTCCACTGATGGGAGGAGACTCATACATTGTGGTCAACGATTCACATGAAAGCCAGCTGAATGACATTGACTCAGTCACTCACTCTCAGCCCAACTCATCCCATAGGGTTGTTGTGGAGAAAATAGGAGGAGGAAAATACGTTTGATATGTTCGGTACCTTGGGTTATTTGTAAAAATAATAAATGCAGGAAACAAATAAATAAAAAAAATAAATAAAATATTTGAGGTGCCTAACAAACAATGAAATGGTTGCCTGAATGGCTAATAGAGAGATTCACAAGGCTATCCAAGTTGCAGTTTCCAGCATATTGCAGTCTTCTGTTTCTAAGCTACTGCTCTTTTAACAGCTTTTATAGAGCTGCATGCATTTTCAGAATATGCCATGAATTAGATTTATGAGCTGTAACACACTATGCATTTTGAGAATGACACAGAAAATAAACATTACGGGATTTTGCACAAAATATGACTTTGAGCAATAAAAGATCTGAGATGACATGATCAAGGTTAAGATGTACTTTGTTTTGAAGAAAGTGATATATTGGTATAAATCTATTCAAGCTTCAATCTTAAACCTTTTTATTTAGATTTAGCTTCTTCTGAACTCACTGAGACTCACTTCAGAGTTGAGGTACATAAGAGGGCAATGTTATTCTTTATATCTGGAAACATCCTACTACGGTATAAACAAAATATAAAATACGGTATTAAGAATCCTTAATTTATCACCAAATAAATTACTTTCCTTAGTCTGCTTATCACACATTTATTAATTACACATAGATTTTGGTTATTTTTTATAGTATTCTGCTAAAATTAACATTAAGCATGTGCCAGTTTTAATTTCCTAGTGGAATACTACTATCCTTGAAGTATTCTTATTATATATTATTAATGCCATGTTAATATTCATTGAATGATATTGAATTGTCAGATTCTTCATAGAACATATGATGCATATGTATGTTTTTTCCACTAACTGTGAAATAGGTTGCTGTCATAGCCTACGTTTAGGGTAAATAAGAGGAAGATATATAATGAGAAGAGGAAACCAAAATCCCAACAATTTATGGTAAGAGACTAGAGCTCCATTTTAGAAGGGAATAGGCACATCAATTGAAGTAAATGCTTCAAGAAACTGAGTAGAAAAAAGGGCTTAAAATGGATAAAAACAGGTGCTTTGGGATGAAGAAAGAGTGTATCTAAAGGAGAGGCACAAGTACCACAAGAACTAGTAAAAGTGGATCATGAAGGACCTAATCATGAGCAGAAATACTGGAAGGAATCCATAACTGTAATAAAGTACCTTTGGTAACAGCTAAGAGTAAACTACCCATGGACATCAACTAGTATCAAGCACAAATAAGAATGAACAAAGATCTGTATTAAAAAAAGAGAAAATGATTGATTTTAAATTTCAGATGGACAAAATCCTATCAGGTTTAGGCCTATGCAAACCTGTTCATGTGCTTCCCTCAGAGACCCACCACAATACACCGAAACACTACATCTTCTCAAAGCACAATTTCTTAAATACTTCATTTGAGCATGACAAAGTAGTTAGAGTTGGCCTCTGCTGGGAGTTCTGCTTAAGGAAATCCACTTTCTGAAAGATTCTGCATAGCTCTTGTCAATTCATATCTGGCTATGTGGTCCCTATCAAAAATCTTAAAGAATATGAGTCAGGCTCTATAAAACCAAGAAGGACATGTTGAGGTTCTTCTAAGCAGCTTCCTTAATTGTTCCTCACCTGCAGAAAAAATCTTGCCAAACTAAAGCAGACTACTTGCACCATTAAATGTATACTCTGAGAACTACTAGGGAGGAGCTGTCTTAACTTTCTTTCTCCCACACAAACTATCTAAGCTTACCTGTCTTTTGCTCCTCTGGAATGTATCTCCTCCCTCCTGAAAATCCAGTCTACATTCCCTCATATGCCAATAATAATAATAATAATAATAATAATAATAATAATAATAATAATAATAATAATAATAATAATAATAATAATAATAATAATAATAATAATTTAATTTGTATACCGCCCTTCTCCCGAAGGACTCAGGGCAGTGAACAGGGCAATACATAGTAAAAAACCGAATACAAAAATTAAAAGCGATTAAACCATTATGCCCATAATAATTAATACATATTAAAATTAGAACTATTTATAAAAACCCAACCCCATCCCATCAGACCAGGCCAGCTTGTTTGAAAAAGAAGGTTTTAAGATCGCGCCGGAAGGAGCGAAGGTTGGGGGCCATCCGGAGCTCAACCGGTAAGCGGTTCCAAAGGTCTGGCGCGCCCACAGAGAACGCTCTCCCCCTGGGGGCCACCAATCGGCATTCTTTGATCGGCGGCACCCTGAGGAGGCCCTCTCTGTGGGAGCGCACTGGACGGAGGGAAGTTGACGCCGGCCGCAGGTGTTGCCATAGGTAATCCGGACCCATGCCATGAAGGGCTTTATAAGTCATCACTAAGACCTTGAACCTCACCCGGAGAGCAACTGGTAGCCAATGCAGCTCGCGGAGCAAAGGTTTAACATGGGAGTATCGGGAAACCCCAAGACAACTCGCGCGGCTGCATTCTGCACCAGTTGAAGTCTCCGGGTGGACCTCAAGGGCAGCCCCATGTAGAGAGCATTACAGTAGTCCAGACGAGAGGTCACGAGTGCATGAGTGACTGTACGCAAGGCATCCCGGTCTAGATAGGGCCGCAACTGGCGCACCAGGTGAACCTGGGCAAAGGCCCCCCTAGTCACAGCTCCAATAAGCTCTTCCAAAGAGAGCTGTGAATCTAGAAGGACCCCCAAGTTGCGAGCCCTATCTATGGGGGGTAATTATTCCATCATTGGCCCCCCATGGCCAATGATGGAATAATCGGAATTTCCCGGGATGCCGGCACGAACAGCCACTCAGTCTTGTCAGGGTTGAGTCGAAGCCTGTTCCTCCCAATCCAGACCCGGACCGCCTCCAGGCAACGGGACATCATGTCGAGGGCATCGCTGGGGTGGTTTGGGATAGAAATAAAAAGTTGGGTATCATCAGCATATTGGTGATACCCAACTCCAAAACCACGAATGATCTCACCCAGCGGCTTCATATAGATGTTGAACAGGAGAGGTGAGAGAACCGATCCCTGAGGGACTCCACAAATGAGAGGTCTCAAGGTCAATCTCTGCCCCCCTGCCAACACCGACTGCGAACGTCCCAGAAGGTAAGTGGAGAACCACTGGAGAACTGTGCCTCCCACTCCTAACCCTCTGAGACGTCGCAGCAGGATACCATGGTCGATGGTATCAAAAGCCGCTGAGAGGTCTAAAAGGACTAGGACAGAGGAGCAACCTCTGTCCCGAGCCCGCCAGAGATCATTCACCAGCGCGACCAATGCCGTCTCCGTGCTGTACCCGGGCCTGAAACCCGATTGGTACGGGTCTAGGTAATAACTTTTGTTTACCAACTTTTCACCTTCAAAAGCTGTACGGCCTCTTGAACAATGGTCAGCCACAAAGATGTCACCACATGATACAAGGCAGCTTAATCTGATGACCTAGAACTGAAATTGCATGTCCATATGACAGGATTTGGCAGAAAGCTCACTCTCTTACTCTGGGTTCATTGCCTGCTAGCCACTCAGCCAGTGGCAAATCCATCTTGATGTTCAAGAGGCTGCATAGAGACACCCAGAGGCACCTTTTAGGAAAGATGGACGGCATAAAAACTTAATAAATAAATATGCACAATGCCCTTGCCACTTCATATCTGTTTGTGGCATGGTTGCTCAAAGGTTTGATACTGCTAATTAAGGCTTATTGATTTCCTTAGATTTAGGATATCTAATTTAAAGTTAAGGTTAAATAAGATCCTAAGTTATGATCTTAAGATCATAGACCTGTAAAGTGTATTAACTTATTAAGAAATATATACAACATAAGCCAAGTATTGACAATGGGAACAAAAACATTGTTCTCTGGTTTGCTTTAATGGAAATTGACATAACGTGAAGGTCTCCCTGGATAATATAATCTCCTATCTAGTTCTTATTTCACATTCTCTTTTTCTTTTATAAGCGTATGGTAATATTAATAAAGATTCTTCAGGCCAATAAGTTTTATAAATAATATACCAGCCATGTCCCAACCTTTTGAAGTCCTTTGTGTATCCCTTTCTTTTCTTAGTCTATTTATAAAATAGAGCCAGATGGGGTAAAGTTCATTTTCTATTCTCTGCCTTGTGATTCTACACATGGTGAAGCTCCTTAAATCCAATATATTAGACTGTGTACATAATTGCGAAGTTTAGAAGAGTGGCAAGAAAATCATGATAGAAGAATTTGGAGAGTATAGCAAAGACCTTTGAAATATGATGCATCAATACATTTAACACAAGTCATCCCCCAAAATACTGTATCTTATACAACAAGAGATAATCCCCTAGTGTGTATGATTTTTGTATCGGGTAGTTCTGAAATCAGTTTGCCCATTTATTGACATGTTAACCTTTACCTCAGACTTTTAGGCCAGATTCACATGAATGTGCTATAAATTTCAACAAAAGCACAAGTTATTTCCAAAACTAAGAGAAGCCAATTTCATAAACTTTCATTTTTCAGACATTTTCCTCCCTCCTCTTTCACATCTGCTTGATAAAGGTAAGCTTTCCCAAATAGCTGGTCTGAAGGAAGAGGATGGGGATATGAACAAAGACAACTTCCTTTCATTAACAAATCTGTTGATGGGTCAAGTATTTCATTGGGTGGAAAAATCCTTCCTTTAACAGAATAATTTTGTTCAGTTCAACTACTCCAGAAAATAACATTTTAGGCATAGTTATATAGTAAAGATGTCAGTGCACCCGATATGTTTTAGAAAATCAAGAGGTTGTGAAAGTAACAGCCATGACCAAGTGGGCATATATATGTACACGATCAAATACTATGCACTTACTATGTGCATATTGAACATGGACTCTCAGTGTCAACATATGTATCTCCCAAATACAGCCCAAATCTTTCCTAGCAGAGCAACAATTTTCTGTCTGTTTCAGATATCAAGTCACCTTCATCTGTTTCTTCCTTTAGGATGCAACCTCCAGCAAATTGCTTCATTTTCTTCTATTACTTGACTCAGTCAGTAAGTCAATTCTTAAGCACATCCCAGCTTTTAACTTTCTTTCCTCTGCCTCTACTTCCTCTATTTAAGTGTATCCCAGTTTTTAATTTCCTTTATTTTGCCAGATTTCATATACCACTAAATTAAAACAGCAAACATAAGCATCACTGTTTCCCTATCTTTTAATGTGTTATTTGAAGAATAGATTCAAAACCTGGTTCCAAATTTCTAACATTAAAAAGGGAAGAAGAAATAAAAAGGAAAAGGGAAGATGGTTTAAAACTATGTAGATCCGAAAGACAGGAACAAAATATGATTCCTTATGTTCTAAAGTCTGATGTAAAATAGCACTATTGTTCCTCCATTTCATCTGGAAACCAGTCTTTCACCAAAGTCTAAAAAACCAGAGCATCCTTAAAGACTTCTTATGACAGGTGACTGATATTTTCATATAGAATAGCCTTTCTTCATTAGTATGCAATACCTCATCTTCAAATAGGCATTCAGGTGACATGGTCAGAAAGCAAATTCACAAAAATAGAGGACACAGTTGTAATAACAAATATGTTGCATATTAGAGAAGATTTGCATAGCATAAGTAGCTGAGATTCACACAGCAAATTTGAATCTAAAATAATATATCTGGGAAAAAGAGTTATATTTCTGTCTTAAACATTTCTTCTAACTCTTCTACCACCTGAGCACCTACCTGGCAAGCAGTTACAGTAAAATTTGCCATTCAAATTATGGCAACTGGCTCCATTTTTGCAGGGCTTGAAGACACATTCATCAATGTCCATTGAACAGTTTTTATCTGACAGAAAAGAAAATGAAATGTTAAAACTATAAATCATGTAAGGTTTGGGATAACAGAAAAGCTACTTCATAATTCAAGTGACAACTACATAATTTAACTTTTCCTGGTTGGGAACACAGTATTTTGTTTGTCTGACAGCTTTGAAGCAAGGGATTTTTTTTTAAAAAAAATAAGTATCATAAAGAGTAGTTAAATTAATTAAATGTTTTACAGACAAAATTATACAAACTGAAAAGAAAGTGTTTACAAATATATTTCTTGGGGTGTTAGAAAACTGTATTTTCAACAGTATAGTTAGAGTTAATATCATGTTTGCAAAGCATAAAAAAGGATATTTATAAACCCAGACACATTGAAAAATGTGATTTGGTTTTAAATTATAAGTAGAGAAAAGAAGATCCCAGTGACAATCAATTAAATACTGATAGAATGGGTAATCTAAAGTACAACTATGCTTAGACAGCTACTAGTGTGCAATTTATTCACCATCTCAAGAGTCTAGATCCTATTCTTTCTCATCTACAACTCTATTTTGTACAAATCATATCAAATACAAGAATAGGATCAATCATAACTACTTTGTATCCTGATACCTAGTGTTTCTAATGAGCCCTGTCCAGCCAAAATATTAAGCATGAATACAACACCATCAAGAAGGCCTGGCTGACCCTACTTAAACCTACCTTTTGCCATATTTTTTTCCTAAAACCTATAATGGTAGACACAAGTTGACTTCTTCTCAATAAGGCAATATTTTTTCTCTTCAAAACAGATTTGACTCCTGGCAATTATCTAGACTAATCATTTCAGGTTTACTGGTAATATTTCATAGTATCTTCTTCACAGGGCTGAGGAAGAGTGACTGGGGCAAAGCTACCTAACTGTCTTCATGCTAAAGTGATATTAGAGTTCACAATCTCCTAAGCTCTAGCCTTCTGCCTTACCCACTGTACAAACTGATTCTCTAAGGTAACATAACTGGGGGAAATTTTCTGTAGCTGGCAATAAAAAAAAATATTAGAAAATACTAATTCTGGGCAATGGTGAGTCTACCCTTTCGTGAAGATGATGCAATGCTTTATAGGTTCAGAAGTGCTATTCTCAATACAGTTCCTAATTGGCTTTGATGGTCTTAACAATGAGAAGGGAAAATGGAAAAGATGACAATCAGGTCTCCAAAATAGTTTGTTGTTTAAAGCAAAGCATAAAGATAGTACATCTTGTTTTTGCTAGTTATCATTCTACACACCATTCTATGACTCTGGCTGCAACCGGTGCTTGATCAATCTCCCTACTGTGCTTAAGTTAGGCATCCGTATTGCCCATCCCCATGAGGTTCGAGCAGGCAGATGGGTCCCTCATTGAGAGGGGGAGCTCTAGCCACTCATTTCACCAGCCTCTTAATAAGACTAGCCATGCAATAATTTCAGTACTGAATGTCTATGGAGATTCTCAGTCATCCAGGTCATGGCTGTCCCAAAGGTGCTTTTTCAAGAGGCAACTGAAAAAGCTTCTTGGACAAGAAGTGAAATATCTTCAAGGAAAAACAAAAAAAGTCTGGTTGCCTCTTGAAAAAACACCTTTGGGACCATTTCAGTGCATTCTCCACTGCATGAGTATTAGACATAGTTAGGGTTCACTCACAAAGCATGTAGCAGATATAATTCTATTCCATAGGATTCCTTAAGCATCCCCACTCAATATGCCTTATTTTTACAGGCAATACTGCACAATTAAACTTTTGTTCATTCAGCAAGTTTTCCTTCTTCTCCCCCCTCCCCCTTTTGGAGTATGTGGTCCTCTCCCAGGTTTTTGTTTCAGACAATCACTCACTCCCCCAAAGCAGATTTTGTTGGGATGCTAGTGAAAAGCAATAATGGTTCCATAGAACTGTTTTCAGAATAAAAACACATCCAATATGATTCTTTTAATGATTCTTGTATGGTTTGTTACTACAACATTAGAATATTTTGCTGCATTGATGTTTCAGTTGATGTTCCATTATAGACCAGTGCAGAACACAATTGATAGTGCCTGCATTTTATTATTGTAATTTTCTGGCATTATCTTTAGTTTCACATTACAACTTTGGTTTTAAAAGACATTAATCTATTGGCAAAAACATTTATCTATAACCCTTATCTATAAACACGTTGCTTTTAATAAAATTGTTCCCAAAGTAAAAGCTACTGAGTGAAATTAATAAATAATACTTGGTAGCATTTCCATGCAGCAATCACATAAAGAAATAACAAATCTCATTTCATCTCACTTTATTCTTAGTTGATGAATGAACACATTTTCTCCAGATGATTTCAGCTCTTAAGCTTTCATTCTAATTAAAGAAATCTTGCTAATTATTTGCAGATGAGAAGCTTTCAGCAAATTATGCCTCTGATTTCATGTAAACAAGGCACTTTGGTTAATTTCTAACAGGAAGAGAAAATTGTGTTGTTGAACCATAATTGATTTTCCCTTTAATTTTATGCAACTTGCTGCTAGCTTTACTCTTCATTCTTTATGCAGAAATTAACTGTTTAGACTAGTATAAGAAGACTCTTGACAGCCCCTGAAACATAGAACCTCTAGTAGTAAAGAGCTTGCAGTTTTGGTGGATTCTAATTCCTTCCAATTCCCACAATGGTATATTGTTTCTGTCTGATCTTAATTGTAGTGCCGTATTTTCTCATATAGAATGCACAAGTTGCACAAGATACAGGAACCACTCAATTTAAAATTTGACCACAGCTTAACTGAACAACCACAATAGTTGGATTATCAACTGGGCTGCATAAGTTTCCATGTGTTTTTGACAGGTCAGTGACATCTCTCTATCTACCTAAGTGCCTGAGGAAGCGATCTGGTTATCTACCTAGCTGGAATTGACTGATACCATGGGTCAAAGCTTTAACTATATTGAAGCTTTTTCCCCTAACCTTAAGGCTAAGTATGGGATTTGCAACTTGCCAGAGTAGCTGTTAATCCTTACCATCCACTTACCCACCTATCTATCTAGATCAGGGGTGTCAAACTCACAATGTCACGTGACATGTTGTGATGTATCACAACTTTTTTGCCATTGCTGGCAATGGGGTGGTTGCGGTTTAGCTATGATGCATTCGGACCGCTGGCTGGCAGTTTGACACCCCTGGTCTAGATGCACACAAAGAGAGAGATATACACACGAAAACAGTGCTTGTTATTGCTTTTGTATCTTTTGAAAGCAGAAATCCTATACTCCTATAAACGAGATTTTAGGAGATACTCTTACTTTTCCACACAGCTTCATGTATTAATGCAAGTATCTTGTAAGTATTAATTTATGTTATGTATGAAGGTCTGAAGACTCTTATTAGATGAAGTAAAGGAAGTAAAGAAATATTAAGCAAAAGTACAGTTCTTTGAGTAGAAAGATTCATTCAGGGATTCAATATCAATTATTTTAATAATAAAAATATTCTATCAAACTTGATTTAATTTTTCATGAAGGATACAATTCAATGCACTTTTTAGAAATTTACTCTGAGTTGTTTTTCATAAAGTCAAGCTACCTCATTTACAAACTTCCACAAAGCTTATATATATATATATATTTTTCAGAAATTTATTTCTTCTTCAAAAAAGCTTTGAAAGTTACAAGGGAAAAAGAGAACTGCAATACAATATTAGCTAATCCTCATTTGTATCTTTGAAGGAATGAGCTTATATGTATTAGGCTTTTAAAAAGTCTGAAATAATGCACAGACACAAACCCCTAAAGCTGCTTCTCAAGGCAACACGGTCCCTTCATTTTAAAGAACTAAGCAATGCAACCATGTTGCTCACTCATTTCCTGCAGAAACTATTTTGGAAGACTGAGATGAGCTTTCTTTCACAGCATTACAGAGCCTTGGCAGCAATAATAAAGATTTGATTTATAATAGCATTGGTATACTTCTATATCTTCATCACATATTCCAAGTAAATGTAATTCAGCAATAGTGGTTGAGAATGGATGGAGCATTATAAACAAGATTTAAATTAATGGTTTCTTTTTCTTTTGAAACTGAACCCCTATTAAAATCTAAGAACAGCCCAACTGATTTGATTAATATATTCTATAAATACACATGGCTGACAGCCCTCAATATTCTAATTGGCAGTTTGTTGCTGTTGCTGTTATTACATTTCTTTCCTCCCAGGGCTGAAAGTGGCATGCATAGTATTCTGTCCCCCAACAGCTAGATATCATCACCACCAAATGAATTCATAACTGGCTGACCAATTGCACTCAAGGTGTAGTCCTCAATGGAACTGATTCTACATAGAGGGAAGTATGCAGTGGGCTACCTCAAAAATCTGTTTTAGGCCCAGTACTCTTCAACATCTTCATCAATGATTTGGATGAGGGGATAGATGGTGAACTCATCAGATTTGCAGATGACACCAACCTGGTAGGAATAGCCAACACTCCAGGAGATAGGCTTAACATACAGAAGGATCTTGACAGACTTGAACATTGGCCACTATCTAACAAAATGAAATTCATTGGTGGAAAAAAGTGAGGTTCAAGTGAGGTGGCAAGAAAAACCAAATGCACAGGTATAGTATTGGTGGCACCTGGCTCAATAGTAGTAACTGTGAGAGGAATCTTGGAGTGCTAGTGGACAATTACTTAAATATGAGTCAGGAGTGTACTGCAGCTGCCAAAAAACCCAACACAGTTCTAGGCTGCATTAACAGAGGGATAGAATCAAGATCACGTGAAATATTAATACCATTTTATACTGCCTTGGCAAGGCCACACTTAGAATACTGCATCCAGTTTTGGCTGCCTGATGTAAAACAGATATTGAGACTGTAGAAAGAGTGCAGAGAAGAGCAACAAAGATGATTAAGGAACTGGAGGCTAAAACATATAAAGAACAGTTGCTGGAATTGGGCATGTCTAGTTTAAGGAAAAGAAGGACTAGGGGTGACATGATAGCAGTCTTCCAATATCTCAGGTATTGTTATAAAGAAGAGGAAGTCAAGTTGTTCTCCAAAGCACCTGAGGGCAGGACAAGAAGCAATGAATGGAAACCAATAAAAAAAAGCAGCCTAGAACTAAGGAGAAATTTCCTGACTGTTAGAACAATTAATCAGTGGAAGAGCTTGCCTTCAGAAGGTGTGAATGCTCTAATCCTGGATGTTTTTAAGAAGAAATTGGACAACCATTTGTCTGAAATGTTATAAAGTTTCCCTGCTGAGCAGGGGGTTGGACTGGTAGACCTCCAAAGTTTCTTCCAATTCTTATTATGTTATTCTGTTAATCTGAGAGAGAGTGACTGACTTAAAATAACTCAGTGAGCTTCTATACCTGAGACTAGATTTAAATCTGGGACTTCACACTCATAGCCTAACATCTGAACCATTACACAATTAACTACTTTTTTTTTCAAAATTACATAAACTCTTCCAAAAGAAAAATCCTCACTTGCACTGGAGAAACATTATCTCAATAATTTAATAATTTATAATTTTATTTATAATCAAAATTAGTAAATGGAATCCTTGAGTCTAACCACTGTATGCAGAATGGCCACCTCATGTTTGTGAATAAGCAGGGCTGGGCAAACTGCAATCTTCAGTCAATTCTCAGATAATTCTTGGACTAGTATACAAAGTTTAATTTATCTTCTTACAGGAGTCATTGGTTTTTCCATTAGCATTACAGGCAAAGAATAGGGGCAGGGATATTTTTTTTAAAAAAAAAAGTATGTCAAAAAGAGATGAAGTGCAATAAAATAAAAACAAAATGGGAAAATAGGGGAAATGGGTGCCCAAAATTCTTCAAATGCACTAGCATATAGCCTCATAGATTACCCACCAAATGAACAAAATATGCAGTACATTCTACAACAAATACATTCTACATGCCTATCAAAAAGTAATAACTAACTTGAACTAGTTATTAAATTTTGCTAGAGGTGCTTTGACCAAAGCAAGAGAACATGCAATACACCTTTTTCCCTTTGTTTAAAGCAGCCAAGTCTTTCTAAGGCTCATGAATCTGTCTCAGAAACTGCATCCACTTAACTATGGGGACAGTTCAGAGCCAGGATTTGCATAATGACTCTACTAGTCATTAATCCTTTTATACAGCATGGATTACAAGTACTTTTTAAATTTATTGTCAATTAACTTGAAAATAACATCAGCATCTCAAATCTTCTTCTTATGATCAGAGAATTAAAGGGCATCATCAATGACCCTGACTGCAAAATAGCACATTACTTATGTCTAAAATGCAATCACAACCAACTATTTAATTTTGCAGGAAATAATAAAGACTTTAATTATTTATGCTTTCATTTAAAATCTTAGCCAACACCTTACCAGTGAAACCTGGAGGACAAATACAAGTGTAATCTTCAACCAGATCTAAGCATGTTGAATTGTTTTTGCAGAAGCTGCAGGAACAGTCATCAAAGCTGATTTCACAGTTCAGACCTTCAAATCCTTGATTGGAAAAAAAAAGAGGAGGGAGGGATTATATTATCTATCAGTACCAGTATTTATTTATCTGAATTCTCTCTTTGTAAATAATAAATCAAGCCTTATCAGTCTACTCCATAAAATAGTGTAATTCTATGGCTCGTAGTGATTTTTTTCCTCCAAAGTTTTTTGTCCATCGTTAGTAGAAATTTATCCTTCCTCCTTAATTAGGTATTATATTTTAAGGAACTTGAACATCCAGCAAAAGTGTGCCTACATGTAAATGCCCGGATAGCAAACACAGTTATACTCTAAAAAGCCTTAAAGTGAAATATTCTCGCTTTAAATATATTTCTTGCTCAAATTATTGATTTTTCACAGTTCAATATGGTACATTAAAAATGTCTATTTTATAGATAAGAAGCCAGCTGGCTATATCCAAAACTTGAATGATTATTTTATTTTAAGAAGCTCACTGACTTCCTCTATATTATTTCCACGGAACATGAAGCAGGAAAAGAAATTTCAGAATTTTACTTGCAATTATTCTCCTGCTATACAGTAATATGAGGAATATGTTGCTCAACTGAGGGATCAGTTTAATATAAAGGTTTGGGTGAGCGTACTAGAACTGGAAAGATGAAGTTGAAATTGTTGCTGAATTAGGAAATTTGCTAGGAGACTTTACTCACTGACTCTCAGTCTAAAATGGAGCTGATTTACTTATTGGAAGAAAAGTAGAATAATGCAAGCATAACAGAGTGAGCGTCTGTTACTCGTCCCAGCTTCTGCCAACCTAGCAGTTCGAAAGCACGTAAAAAAGCAAGTAGAAAAATAGGGACCACTGCGGTGGGAAGGTAACAGTGTTCCGTGCGCCTTTGGCATCTAGTCATGCTGGCCACATGACCAAGGAGACGTCCTCGGAGAAGTGCTGGCTCTTCGGCATTGAAACGGAGATGAGCACCGGCCCCTAGAGTCGGAAACGACTAGCACGTATGTGCGGGGGAACCTTTACTTTACCTTAAGAAATAATTGAGCAAAAGTACCTTTTCACAGAATGCTTGATATATAAAATTAGATAGCAAAATTGCTTCCTGAGAAATATGCCATCTTTGTAGATTTTTTTTTGCAATCAATACTGTTATTCTCTAAATCTGAATATTACAACATAGTCAGAGATAGCTGCTTTGAAATACTAGTCCAGTCAAGCTCATTTTGATGCTGCTTGCATATAAACCCAGACTTCTATGTTGCTCTCTGTTCTGTGTACTGAAAATCCTAGGGGCTTACACAATGGAAAAAGTTTAGCTATATAATGTTTGAAGCATCATGTTTGATGTTCTTGAAGGGCCCAATCACATCAGGAATTTTCAAACAAATTACTTTCAGGATGAAGTTGAGACAGTAAGTAATATCAGTTATCTGAGCTTTTTCAAATGAAATAGGGAAAACCCAGTTGGTCTCCTGCTGACTATGTATCCAAATACTTGTCATCCCAACTTTCTTTACCTAGAACCATACCTTTGAGTTCATCAATTAACCTGAAAACAAAATTCATAAATTCATACACTGTTAGGGCAAAATTTGCTAACTTTTTGAGTTCCCAAATATACTTTTCTGTGACTAATTAAAAATAATAATTGTATGATTTATTGCATTTAGACCCCTTATTTTTCTGTGTATTACCTCATTGTTTTTGGTGGAATGATTACCTTGCATCTGAGTTATAAATGGTCCAAAGTCCTTGCTGTATAGAGGGATTTTTGTGCTAAGAGCTGACAGAGAACTCTCCATTTTGGTATGTGACATTTTATGCTCTTATAAATCTATTCTAATGCATGGTCACGCTACAAAATGACTATCATTAAGTGCTGTCACAGGCCATGGCTGCAGGAAGACCATGACTAATGCTAAGCTATCAGCACCCACAGTGTGAGGCATATTCTTGTAATTTCTCAAAATGACCATGGAACCAATTTCTACTGATCCCTAAGTCATAAAACTTTACAATTACCCTGACTTCATTAATAATGTATACAGTTACAGATCTCATTCACATAAAAACTTTAATCAGACCCATGTCTCCTTTCCTGATAACAACCAATTCACTAAAGTATTGCTGTAAATACCAAGTGCTATTTTCTCTAAATCCAGACAAGGAAATTACTGAAAAACAGAACAAACAGTGGGGCCTGTCTGAAGTGCTTTCTCAGATCACACGTTCTGTGCATTTTGGCCACAGATGTAAGCCAGTAGAAATTACTGAGTTAGCTTTTAAATTAGTACGTGTGGTAATTGAATCTGGCAGAATAGCATCCCAGGAAGTTTAGAACATTATTACAAATTATGTTAACTATTGGACATTTTGGAATGATTTCTACATATTTCCACAACACCCACACAATGAGTGAGTTCCTCTAGGAGCACAGGCATCTGTAGAAGGACCAAGGTGGGGAGGGGGTGGACAGAGAAAATAACAATATGCTTGCCCTATGGTCAGGATGCAAATTATGAGACAAATTTGCTTGCATAGCTAAGTAGTCCCATTTGTATGATAATGTCATGATGCATGTCACAATGATGTCATTTAGACAGCATTGTGGATTGTTATGGGTGCCTATGCAAAAAGAGTTAAAGAATCCTGTGCAAGGATAAAATAGACAGCCAGTGAAGGTAATAGCATGACATTTCTTATTTTTAGATCCATAATTATACATAAAACTTGGCTGAAAGTTCATCCAAAAGAGTACCACATAATGTGCCTGACTCTGGTCTAACCTGGAAGGTACCAGGAAAAACATAACGTTGGCCAGATCACATTTTCTTTGCTAGCAGAATTACAGAGTAGGATGTAACAGCAAGTTGCTCATGGACTCCAACATGCCCATCAAACTCCCTTCCAAATTTTAACTTTATTTCTTTGGGACTATTTGAATTTTAAAAACAGAAGAGGATGACAATGATGATGATGATGATGATGATGACGATTCAAGGCAACATACATACTTCATGCTCCTTTCTTCTCTACTACATAGTCCTGTGAGGTGGTTTGGGCTAAGAAAAATCAATTGGCCCTCAGTCCCCCAGCTGCCTCTCACACCTAGAGGAGTTTTATATATTTATTAGATATATAATATATAATATAATATTGTTATAATAGTATAACAATACTGCCTGTATTATTTTTATAAATAATTCAAAGTGGCGAACCAAAGCTACTATTCCTCCCACCTCCTATTTTTCCCACAACAACCCTGTGAGGTGCATTGGGCTGCCAATTGGACTAGGATTGTCCCCTCTCTTATGGCAGCAGTGATGCTATCCACAGCCGAGAAGGCCACAGCAGTTCTCTCTCCCTCAGAACAACACTAATACTCTCTCCCCTAGTCAGTCCTTTCTTTCACGCCTTTTTCCAGTCTCTCCTCCAGAGGCTGCCTCTTCCTTTTTGTAATGTACTGGGATCTGTTTGAATGCTGCTTAAGGTTGCCCAATTGGTGTGTCTGTGTAATGGTCAGTGACTAAGCCAGACTTGCTGTCTCCAAGAAGATCATTGGATGATTTGGGGCGGGAATGGGTTCCTTTAAACCTATTGGCCACCGCCTAGTGGCCAACCGTATAAGTAGCTGCGCAGAAGCCTCTGTTTCAGTTCTGTTCCTGTTTGCCTCAATAAAGCAATGTTCCTATTTGCAACCTCTCGTCTCACTGCCTCCAAAGAACTCACTACACAACACTTTTCTGCCTCTGAGCTGCTGGGCCCTGTAGTTCTGCTCCCTTGCACTTTTATTTCATTGCCTCGGATGGAGACTACATCTCCCAGAAGGCCACTGCAGCATTATCCTCCTGTTCAGAGTTCAAGGGGCCAGGTCCCAACCGCATGGCTACATTTATTTATTTTAGGAAAAGAAAACTAACTTGAATCATCATTTTTCTAAGTATGCCAGCATCAACTTCCCATCGTCCTGTGCGCTCCCATAGAGAGGGCCTCCTTAGGGTGCCGCCGGTTAGGGAGTGCCGGCAGGTGATCCCCAGAGGGAGGGTATTTTCTGTGGGCACGCCTGCCCTTTGGAATGATTTACATGTGGAATGATTTACCCGCCCCCGATCTGCGTTCATTTCGCCGGGACCTGAAAACCTGGCTTTTCGATCTATCAGGCCTGGACTGAAGGGGTTTTAGCTTTTTAATATTGTTTTAATTGTTGGGCTTTAATTAATTTAATTCATTTTAATTTTATATTATCTTTTTATATTGTCTTTTATATGCTGCCCTGTAAACCGCCCTGAGTCTTTTGGGAATAGGGCGGTATAGAAAACTAATTAAAATAAATAAATAAATAAATAAATAAATAAATAAATAAATAAATAAATAAATAAATAAATAAATAAATGTCTCCAGAAAAAAATGCATAACTGAAATGGATGGCCTCAAAAATAAATGACAAATGCACTTTCTTTTCAGCCTAATTAAAACTGCACCAAGGCTTGCATTAATGAGTAAAGATTCATTGATTATCACCAAATCATTTAACAAGTTCAGTCCTAATTCTGCTGTCAAAAGGGGGAAAAAATAAAGGGATAAAGTGGAAATAGAGTTGGTTAAAGCTTGATGCAAATATGACTAATTATCGAGTTTTTGTTAATGTAATATTCCTTGTGGCCAGATGCTTACAACAGATGAGTATGTATTCTAATGGAGCAGCATAGTTTTGAAGCAAGGCTCTCTGACCTCTGCTTTATTTTTCTGCTTTTTGTTACTGTCGTTCTAACATGGTTAGGAAGCATAAGCAAAGTGTCAGACATATATTCACACTTACTGAGAAAACTATTCACTTGCCTCTGAACAGGTTTCCTTGGCAGACATGGATGCAAATGAAAATTCAGGACTGAACAGGCTATTTGGTAGGAAGGAATCATTTGTTGTTGTTTTTCAAGTTTTGAAGATTGGTAAAAAGACAAACCTTGTACTTTCAGGCAACTTTGGCAAACTGACATTCAGAATAAAGATGTATTATCTTGAATAACATGCCTTCAGGGCAAAAATCAATTATATCCATTAAAATCAAGAAAGTCACATGGATTCTCTTCCACAGAAATGCCCTGAAAAACTTGGAAAAACCAGAGCATTAGCTTCTTTTTCATTTAAATATATATTGTTCTCAACAATAGTTGTTCTAAACTATTATATTTTTCTGTTACTCATGATGATTTTAAAAAAATCAAAAGCTTAGTAGGGGCCCATATCGTAGACAGGAAAGCCTCTAAGAAAATACAGAAATGGATGAAAAGTTTCTCAAGAGCTAGATTTCTAGAAATGACACCACCTTTATCAGAAAAAGGGTTCAGTGGAGGGAAGGAGAGGCCAACACATGAAATTGTATTAATATATAGCATGACTACTTATTTTCATTGTTATCCTGCCTTTATTATTTTTAGAAATAAATCAAAGCTCTGAACATACCTAATATTCCTTCCTCCTATTTTCCCCGCAACAACAACCTTGCAAGGTGGGTTGGGCTGAGAGAGAGAGGTGGGGGGGAGAACTGACTTTCATGCCTAAGGCAGGACTAGAACTCACAGGCTCCAGGTTTCTAGCCTGGTGTCTTAAACATTAAACTAAACTGGCTCTAAAATGATTATGCACCTAAGTTCACCTCACAGAACAATAAACAGCTCTGTTTCTCACAAACATGGACTATATCAAGGATATATCCCATTATCTTTCTCTCTCATTTGTCTAGATCACGTTTCAAGAGTTAGAACCATTCTATTCTAGTGCTGGTAGGAATAACCATCAGAAGTAGAGTAGGCCACCTCAAGGAAAACTTGCCATCTATTATCCTTCTTTTGGGAGGGTGTATCACATATTATCAAGTTCTGGAATGAGGTAGATCCTGCTATTTTTGGGTGACAACTGAATCTGATGATCAACTATTCATTTAAATAGCCAATGCAAACTCCCAACATACTACAGGTAGTCCTTGACTTACAACCATTAATTCAGTGACTGTTTAAAGTTACAGTGACACTGAAAAAGTGATTTATGACTGTTTTTCATATTTATGACCATTACAGCATCTCCACGATTCAAATTTCGACGCTTGGCAGTTGGCATGTATTTAATGATGGTTGTAGTGTCTGGGCACAAGTGATTACCTTTTGTGACCTTCGGACAAGTAAAGTCAATGGGGAAGCCAGATCCACTCAACAACCATGTTACTAACTTAACAACTGCAGTGATTCACTGACTGTAGCAAGGAAGGTCATAAAATGGGACATAACTCACTTAACACCTATCTTATTTAGCAACAGACATTTTGGCTCACTTTTGGTCCTATGTCATAGACTACCTATAACTCATTGCTGCTGAATTACCATGACAATTACCAGTGATATATTTAAATATGTCAACTACATCAAAGTATATTTTTATTGGATATTGGAATACTCTTGCACTGTTTCTTTCAGATGCAAATCCAAATAAATTAAGAAATGTTGATTTGAATCTGCATTCATAAATGTCCTTGTTCCATCTGTTTTTAAAACAGATTCAGAAATATCCCAAACTGAAATGCTGTCTCAATTCCCAACATTATTGTGAAAATCTGAGCAGCAGATTTTTCAGGATTACCAACAAATGAAGAAATGTGATGAATGCCCCATTTGGTATCCCTCACCTGGTTTTTGCCTGATTAACTTCCTAGAAAATCAACACTTGGCCATACCTCCTGTAACCAATTCAAATCCAGCTCTCCTTGACACTAGACTACACATCCCATTGATTTATCATTCATATGTCTTCCTCCTCTCCATCCTCCATAGTTAAGTACTGCTGTTGCAGACTGATGTAAACTTTGAGAGCCCTGTGGGAATCCTCCTGGTTTCATCAAGCTAGCAGGGAAAATTAACACACAGTTAACTCAGCTTAATCAATGTTTACTTAATTAATCCAATTTCCTAAGATGGCATGGCACATGAACCATAAACTAACTACTCAGGGTAAGTTCATACAATACTCAAGGCTAAAATGAGACTCAGTTGCATATGAAAATAGTAGGTAATGTGTCCGTGTAATGTGTCCGTGCAGTGCAATCTAGAGAAGAATCAGGAATTTTTAGCACTTGCCTGGCTTTGCTACTCTTAAAGGTTCTGATCATTGACATATAACTAAATGACCTTATTCAGAATAGACCAGTTCTTCAAAACTATTAGAGTTACCTCATCTTTCTTCTGACTGCTTCCAATTATCAAGTCAATAAAAGAAAATTATTTTATTTTGCATACAAAGAGCAAGTATAGCCCAGCTCTCTTATTTCAGTGCTAACATAAATTGCTTCTATAATGTATTTACTTGAACAGCATACCAAATTAACAGGTTCAGACACTAGTTGTACTTTATAAATGAAAATTGGCTGTTGAGAATTCCAGTCCCCCTGACATTTAATTCTATGCATAGTTTATGTCAAGACCTATATTATAATCATGAAAATATGACTGAAACATACTGCCAATATTATTTATACCAAGAAAACCAATAGGATATGTTTTTTTTAATTTCAAAACAAAAAGGAAATCCTATTCCCTAAATCATCTTTAAAAAGTTACCATAGGATCAAAAATCATGTTTTTGTCATAATGCTTAATTGAATTGCATAATGGCTCTTCAGTATCTGCATGACCAGCTATCAGTGTAAATCCCATCAGATCAAAAGGGCAATAAAAATTCAAAGGATTGTTTCATTAAATAAAGTTATACTTCTTCATTTGGAGAAATGATAGTGTCTTCATTCTTTACCCTGATCCCACTCTAGAGATAAGGCAAAGAAAGAAACATTAATTTACAGCAGATTGTGTTTTTCTAAAATGAAATATTATTAAATATTTTTGATCAGCACAATTCTTATTCTCCTAATTATCCTATTCAAAGTGGAGAAAGGAAATAACATGAGATTTAATTTCAATCCCAGTTTAATATTGCATTAAAACAAGATCCGCAACAATTTTCTACTCACAGACTGGGAGCTGCAGGGGACGTCTTAAAGAGCCGCATGTGGCTCCGGAGCCGCGGGTTGCCGACCCGTGCCCTAGGGGATCATACCAAACTTTGCTAGGCATGGGGAGGGGGAGGGGGAGAGAGTTCATTATAAAATCAATAATGAGGGGGGATGTTTAGAGATGAAGATCTAATTAGAAAATTGGTTGATGAGAGATAGAGAGAGATCAAGGAATAGACAAGCACAAGGATGGGCAGGCTATGGCTTAGAGGTCACGTGCAACCCTAGGCTTATTTTTGCACAATCCTAAAGCCTCTACTCCAAAAAAAAAATTGCAATGCGAAACAACAACAGCAACACGACTTTTGTAGCTTCATGTAGCTTCATGTGTACATATAAAACAACAAATAAAATATCTTCACTAAAAGCTTCTGGTTGTCTTAACACTTTTTATCTTACCCATAAACCCAAGCAATATGTCACTCATCCAGGTAATGGTTGTCCCAAAAAGTGTTTTTTCAAAAGGCAACTGGCCTTGTTTTTTTTCCCTTAAAGACATTTTGCTTCTTATCCAAGAAGCTTCTTTAGACAACCCAAGCAATAACAAGGAGGAAAAATTAAAGCCACCTTGTACCATCTCCCTGAGATCCCCAGACCTGTTGGCATGACCATATTTTAAGGGACTTCCAAAAAGATGGCAGAGATGAGGCCAATCTCATCTTGGGTGGGTGGCGGCAGTGGTAGTGTAGGAATGATGTTCCACAGGGCAAATGACATGGCAGAAAAGCTTGTCTTCTAGGTCCCATCAATGGATCCCATCAATCTCCTCACAGACAGGACCCACAGCATACCTTTTCTGCCAGACCTGATGGTTGTGTTGTTGTTGTTAGCTGCAAAGTCATGTCCGACCCATCGCGCCCCCATGGACAATATTCCTCCAGGCCTTCCTGTCCTCTACCATCTTCTGGAGTCCATTTAGGCTCATGCCTACTGCTTCAGTGACTTCATCCATCCACCTCATTCTCTGTTGTCCTCTTCTTCTATTGCCCTCAACCTTTTCCAGCATTAGGCTCTTCTACAGTGAGTCCTTCCTTCTCATTAGGTGGCCAAAGTATTTGAGTTTCAACTTCAGGATCTGGCCTTCTAAAGAGCAGGGAAGACCATAGCCTTGACTATACACACTTTTGTTGACAGGGTGATGTCTCTGCTTTTTAGTGTGCTGTCTAGATTTGCCATTGCTTTCCTCCCCAGGAGCAGGCGTCTTTTAATTTCTTGGCTACAGTCCCCATCTGCAGTGATCTTGGAGCCCAGGAAAATAAAGTCTGTCACTACCTCCATTTCTTCCCCATCTATTTGCCAGGAATTGAGAGAGCCAGATGCCATAATCTTGGTTTTCATAATGTTAAGTTTCAAGCCAACTTTTGCACTCTCCTTCTTCACACACAACAAAAGGCTCTTTAGTTCTTCACTTTCTGCCATTAGAGTGGTATCATCTGCATATCTTAGATTGTTAATATTTCTCCCGGCAATCTTGATTCCAACTTTTGATTCATCTAGCCCTGCCTTTCTCATGATGTGCTCTGCATATAAGTTAAATAGGCAGGGCGACAGTATACAGTATACAGCCTTGCCGGACTTGTTTCCCAATTTTGGACCAATTGGGAAAGGAGTCCAGCAATTGATGGTACAGGTAGATATAATCAGGAAGAACTGGTCCCTCAAATGACCCATCTCTTTGCTTTGAAGGGCTTTAAAGAAATGAGGACAAAATATTTTTTAAGCTTTGGGAAAACAGATACCGTATTTTCCGGCATATAAGATGACTTTTTAACCCATGAAAATCATCTCAAAAGTTGGGGGGTCGTCTTATACGCCAGGGAGTGCGCGCATGCGCAGGACTGCCCTGCCGGCTCCCGCCAGACGCCAGCCTGCCCTGCTTCCTCCACAGTGAGAGGGGAGGGCGTGCCTTCCCGGGCTTGCTGATTTTCCGGCGTATAAGATGAAAAATCTTGAAAATCATCTCAAAAGTTGGGGGGTCGTCTTATACGCCCAGTCCTCTTATACGCCGGAAAATACGGTACTATTAGAAAGAGACTCAAGATGGTTCGTCTCTGACTCAGTGCTTACAACAGGGAGGGAAAAAAGATTTGCATGTTTTTCTTACTGTAGCTAATTGAATGAAGTATAGTTTCTGTTATATTCCATTCTTGTCCTGTTGTTTATCTGTTAGATTGACAATACTAGACAGTAATCTAGCACTGTTGCTCCCTATCACAATTAAATGTAAATTCACTGGGATGATCCTGTGCTGTTACATCTTTGAAATTATTAAATTTTATTTATTACAGAACTGGGTAAACAAAAACCTGGGTAATTGATGCTCTGATCTTACCTGGTTAATAGAGCATCATTATTAATGTTAATTCTGGCATATAAATCAGCCAGAATTGCAATGAATGTTCTATATGTGGAATTAGAAGCAGACTATATTGTTCCAATTCTTACCCAAATTTAATTAATGTTATACTCTATTTTAGCTGGCAAAAATAAATATTTATGGTAATTAAGTTAAATATTTTAATTTTAATAGGACAGTGATAGCATATTGTTCCTAGTGCTTTACTAAAGATATCACTGCTTTTAAAGCATTTGAAACAAGAATACTAAGTCTTCACTATTTTCATCCTTGATGTCTATTTCTCTTGATGAAGATTTTGAATTAGTAGAAGAGATATATATTCGTTTATTTTTAGATTTTAAAGCTGGATTTGACTGATTAATTCCTTTTTCCAGTAGTTTGACTAGTTGGACTTCAGACTTCCATAACTGATGTATTGGATTTTGTAAAAATGAGCTACTAAGATACATTTTTTTTATTATTTAAAAAGTTTTACAATACATTTTGACTTTAATCCCCCCCTCCCCCACCCCTATCTAGCCCTCCCTATCCCTCTCCCCCATTCCCTCCTCCCCCCCCCGACTTCCCAGAGCTAAATACAGGGTATAAAATCGAAAAACAAACGTAAGCACCCCTATGTTATCAACAATAAACTATTAATTCTATCTCCCTCTAGCTCATATAAAATGAATACAAACAATATTAATATTACAAATAAAGTAAAAAAGAAAAAGAGGAAAACAAAAAAAGAGCTTTACTCAGAATAGATTTTCTTAATCCCAGTCCTTATTCATATTAATTTCAAAAAAAACAAAAAAAACTTTCACCTACATTTCTTATAAAGATTAAATATACTCTCTACTCTCTATATTGTTTTCAATGTAGCAATTGTTCTTATTGTACAAAATCCCAAAACTTAACCTCATTAATCTTATTTATAATAATTGACAAAATTTGATGATGCGATGTTTGAACAAATGCAATTTCCAATAAAACTAAGATAACATTTCTCTGGATTTGGGGTAATTTATAAAAGTTCATTTGTTAGGAAAAGATTTAGGGTTGCCAGTTTTAATGCCAGATTTCTTAAATTTACAGTAAGCGGGATTAACCACAATTATATCTTCAGACATTAGAGGAAATGAGGATTGTTCTACTTCATTTGGCTCGATAAACAACTGCCTTGTGACAGGATTTTGTCATTAGATACATCTATAATGTTAAACAGTGCTAGATCTTAACTTCTTAGATTATTTATTTACTTTGCAGTTTTTTACAATTCTATTTTTACTGCCCATTTGGACTTTTAAAGTAATTTATTTGTATCAAAATCATTACGGTTTGAACTTTATTCACTGGAAGTTGCTGAATTGCTTACTAGCATTGGGCATTGTCGAGTTATTTGTCTTCTCTTTGATCCATGTGCTTGGGCTTGCTTGGGCTAATTTATAAAGATTGGGCTAATTTATAAAGAATAAATAAAAGCTTTTTGCATTCATTTTTTTAAAAAATAAGGAAAGTTCTCTATTCCATTCCATACCTAACTTAATAACAGAATGCTGCTATTGTTCTAAAATAACCAAAACTGAGTGAAGGAATATCTTCTGCACAGTACTAAAAATATTTGATGAAGATACATTGTCATAAGCTAAACTCCTTTTATTTCTTCTATAGTCAGCCTCTGCCCAAAGCATGGACTCCCTTATTTTTGACAGAGTTTGTCGACAATGATTGTCAACAAAAATGAGTTCTTTAGCAAGATTGATACCAATTTCTTCAACTTCTTGCTAAAAATTGGCGGTAGGCCTAAGAAACTGCCATAAGATATAAATATAACCTCAGTATCCTTGGTCTGATCTTGACTATTCATAGTCTCTTAGGAGATAAAAACAATACTTTCTAGTTATTTGTGTTGCGAAGTACATAACCCAACTTCCTTTGCTAAAGGTTGAATCCAAGTTGTGCACAGGTTCTATAAGTAAAAAGCATTTTGTATATTAATTTTTAATTGCTCTTTTAACTTTTTCAACACATATTTACAAAAGAAAAGGAAGCAAATGCTGAGAGATTTACATTCCTGAAGTTGTTCTTAGTTCCCAGAAATTTCTTAATCTTTAGTTGGTGTTTTAAAAGAGTATCTTAATATTTATTGCAATGATAATGTTGTTTTCTGAGGTTGGTTAGAATAGATCAATATCCTTTAAACACTTCTTTTGACAAAATAAATTGTCCAGAACAATAACAACTGAAATGAAATGAGGAAAAAAATTCTATTAGTAGAATCAGGTACATTTTGTACTGGTGAGCTCTCCATTGAATCTGCTCAAACTATCTGTTGGGAATGCTTTAATTGTATTGAGCAGTGGGCTGGACCAAGTAGGTTAAATAATTCCTTCCAACTTTCTAATTCTATGATGATCACCTACGTATTTTTCAAAGGTGTATATTTTAGATCAGGGGTGTCAAACTGCCAGTCCATGGGCTGGACGTGTCATCAGCAAACCGCACCCACTCAATTGTCGCGCAACATCACATGATGTTGCAAGTTTGACATCTGTTTTAGATGTTTCATTACCATACTGATGATGCTACCTAGTTGGGTAATGAAACATCTACAAACAAGCAATTGAGCTTGGATGGCATCAAGAACCCTATAGTTCAACCCTGAGGAACATGTATTCTCTTGTTCAATAAGGCATAAATGTCTTTACAAGAAAGTATAAAGAATCTGTCTGAAATTATATTGTACAAGTAGAATCTCTGATTTCAATGAACAAATTCAACCTGTATTGTGAAACTGTTAAAGTATACAGGTTTTAAAGTTGAGAGTGAAACTCAATGTTTTGTCCACTTCTGGTGTGCTAGCAAATTACCCATCTCCTCCCTAATGTTGTTACTTCCATGATTTTTCTTTCAGATTCTTAAACAAATTGAAGTGTATCACTTCATTAAGAACCTCATTATCAGATATTTGCAAACTAGAACATGATAAACAGACTTCAGAAAGATTTACACAGTCATATAGGCCAAAAAGCAGTAAAATTATTTTTAATAGAACGGATATTGGGAAATGATCCTACAAAACAAGAGCTTCCAGCCTTGTTAATTAGTGGAAATGACACCTTTTCTTCAAAATGAGTTGCATCAATCTCTACTGATTGCCTCTTTTTAACTGCCATCTTCCTTTAATCTTGGCACTCAGCCAGCCTTGAATTTGATTCTCCATTTTCAGAGTCAGTGTCTTTATTTACTGAATCCAATTTTTTAAATAACAAAACCTGCCTCAGACAGCCAACAATCCAATGACTCCTCTAATCAATGCTAGCAAAGCAAGAAGTTCTTCTCTACAAAGTCAGAACCTGAGGAATCTATAATAATCTATAATAAAGATTATTGGAGTTGTCTTCTCAGCAGATTTGCTGGTTCAAGTCATCATGAATTGGATGGTTCTAGAAATTGATAATGTCAGAAACAGAAGAAAACAAAACTTCATTTGCTCTAGAAAATTACCAGAATTATAGTCTGAAAAACTCTTCCTGCTACATTTGCCCTTTAGACTAAAAATTATTTAAATGCAAAATAATTTTGTTCTTTAAAAATTGACAATTCTCAAAAAATTGTTTGCATAAGACTATTTTTATTATGTTATTTCTGGTTGATTTGTATGCCACCAAATGATGCCTTTTGCTTTAAAATCAAATCTTAAATGCTGTGGAAGAACAGAAGCTTAAGGCAAAGCTTACTTTTGGTGTTATAACATACAATGTTGAACAAAAAGGGCAAACTGATTTTATTTATTTAAATAAATGCAGCACCCTTCCTATTTAATGCTTTAAAGCATTTATGATCTCTTTATATTATAATAGAAATTCAATAGTGAAAATGATTAGGGTATTAAACTATAAATACAGATATCTAAAAGCTGTGTGAACATACTAATGTTGTTTGATGCATTACTTGTTTCCTCTAGTCCACTCAACCATTTTCAAAGTACAAACATAAGGAAACATATTTGCTAGAAATATTAAATTGCTAGAAATATTAAATATTAAATTATAAATTGGAATTATTCCTGCATTAGTGAATGAATTGAAAAATGGAATAATATAGATACAATATTTAATTGATCTATACTTCAAGATCACTAATTCAGAATTATAACCATAAATTTACTAATTTAGAAAGAAACTTCCTTTAACTATAATAAGCTACCTTTGAATAAATTTATATAAGATTGTTCTGTCAAGTTATATAACTATGGAGACAGATTTCCAAGTGTCAACAATAAGATTTCTAATCAAAAGATTATTGAGTAGAAAAAGTTCAATTTAACTCCTTAACTTCAGAGACACTGTTTAAATTGAAGATTATACAGAAAGGGAGAAAGAAAGAGACAGACAGACACACAGATATGCTAGGCATGGAGATAAAATCTGTTATAAACTACAAAAGGCAGAATGTGGTATTTCTTTATTTGTTCCCTATGAAGGAAAAAGAAAGAAACAATAAATTAAAACTAATTCTTTTTAATCACATTTATGAACATCTGAAAACTTTTGCCTAATGAAAGTTAGAAGATTCTTTAACATTTCACATTTGCTTTATTCTGCAATTTATTTACAAGCACAGAACAAATTTCAACCAGTATATATACAAATTAAAATGAAAATTAGGATATATTTCATATAGTTAAAAAAATGTTTTCCATTAGGGAGAAAAACAGCCTCAAGAGGGTAATATCCTTATTTCCCCCCAATTATTCTATTACCCATTCCATTTTCAGGAATTCATGTCTCTCTGTGTAATCACTATAATATCAAAATATATTTTTCTTTAGGACTATTGGAATCTTTTACAGAACACAACATTTTCCAGTTATATCTTTTCCTACAAATTATAAGCTGTAAATTTTGTAAATTTCTATTTTACATTTATTTCCTGAATCGGAAGGAAAGAAATAGAAATTTTATTTTTATTTTATTTATTTATTTATTTTAATTCCATTTATATCCCGCCCTTCTCCGAAGACTCAGGGAGGCTTACAAGCTTAGCAGTAGCCTTCATTCTATGTATATGCCTGCTTATTAGGGCTTTCACACACCCCCAAGCGGCATTATTACAAAGTCAGCTTAATTGCCCCCAACAATCTGGGTCCTCCTTTTACCTACCTCGGAAGGATGGAAGGCTGAGTCAACCTTGAAGAAATGAGCAGCACGTTATCCTTCAATAAGAAAAATCCAGATTTTGTGAATGCCAACATTGTAACTCTTCAATCTCAAAAGTGCCAAAGAAAACAGGACAAAGAAATAGAATCTGCTGCCTTGATTTGACCATATATAGAGAGGCTTTTCATTTGAAGGAAAGTATTTGCCTTAATGTTATTATTTTAACCTTCTTCCTAATAAATCTTATCAATCAGATCTCTCAGAGTTTAGTTTGGGGGAATTAACAATTACCAATCCCAGCTGCTACAAAAACAACCCTTAAGAGCTGAATATTCCTTACAAAAATCTAAACTCTCCTTCAAACCTGATTAGGTGGCAAACACAAACTCTATGGAAATGTAGGGCTGACTTGCTGGAAAGTACCCAAAATTCATATTTTAGGAGATTTTCCTCTGTGTATTATATGTATGAAGCTTCCTATTTCCTATATCTTGAGTTACTTGTAAAAATAACAAAGGTGGGATAGAAATAAATAAATAAAATTTTCTTATTATTCCAAGCATAGTTTGGGCTCTCTCCCCCCCCCACTACCAAGATAAACTTCTTTCTTTGCCCATCCTCAAATCAATCAAACTATATTGGCATAAAATGTGCTATATCATGGTTACTGTCCAAAGTGCCCTGTGGCATCCTGCTGTGACTGGCAGCAATGACTCAAAGCACCATACAGCCTCCTGCAAACGGCCCAGAGCACTGCACAACCTCCTGCCTTGACTGGCAGCACTGCCATGAAGCACCATGCAGTGTCCTGCCACGACCAGCGATGCCAGTGCAATGCACCACGTGGCGTCTGGTGGCAAGGGGCTGCTGAAGAAGTCAAGCAGTGGCATGATAGGTGTCAGGGCGTGGGAGGTCTGGCTGTGGTGATCCTAAGGCAGGACGTCCCCTGAAAATAAGACCTAGTGCCTCCTTTTGAGGCAAAAAAATATAAGACTGGGTCTTATTTTCGGGGAAATACGGTATATTTTCATTATTTCAGGAGCACAGTTAATATCATCAATTTTAAGCAACATTTATGTGTTTATAACTGTTGATTAAACTGAAAAGATTACTCTTTAGAGCAAAAGCACATTTTGAAACAAAATAATTGTACTCTGTCAAAAGGTAAATACATTAAAATAACAATTAGATTTAATAGATGCATAATATTTGTGTATGAACATAAATAAGTTAGACCATAGTATATAAAAATAAACATTCTTATCTGATTTTATAAAAGTCTATAAAATAGATGTAAATTGGAAGAAGATGATGCAGAAAGAAGATGCTAATGAAATAATGAAATTTTACAAAACAGTAATTCTATATATATTCTTGCTGATAATCAAACTCTGGATCATAATATCATTTATACATTAGTGAAAAATAAGCTATAACATTTGTATATATTTGAAAAATATAGCCAAAATCATCCAAGTATTTTTCTGTTTTTGGATGCTCAAATTATAAAATAAAAACTGTTCATAAAATATTGGAACATCTAAAGAATATTTTAATCTTGAAATTGAAAAATATTGAACATCTGCTGAGAAAAGAAAAGCACTTATGCAAGTAAACATTTCATACAAAATAGGCATTTATTTTAAACAATGCAGTTAAACAGTTAAAATCTGTTTAAAATAATGCACTGATAAATTAAATAATGAAAGGATGTTTTGTTCTTATGAAAAATATGTGAATAACAGAAACCTGCAACCACTCTCACATTGGATTACCACATAATTGACTACTGTGCCTTTAGAACTAGAAGTAGCACTTTTGTTTTGCTGTCTCTAAGCATGAGATATTGCTGACACTCATCATACCCATATGTATTTGGGTAGGAACCCCTGACTCAGCATTTTATTATTTTGAAAAGCATGCAGTTCAGTATGTGTGATATGAAAAAATCGACATTTAAATAAGTAACTCTTATAATTAATTTTTAAATCTGTCTCATAATCTCAGTCACTTCTTCCTATTCACTATTCTTTCTTTGTTCTAGTTATTGTGGCATTCAGAGATATCAGTGGGTAGCCTTTGTGATAGATCAACCTGTCAATGGGTCTTCAAATCATAGAAATATTGTGAATGATATTATGAGAGCAACAAAGAATAGTCTTTATTTTCTTTTACACATAGACACAGACACACACAGAAACAGACAGACACACACACACACACAAAGACATATATTGAACCAAATATGGCTGGCTGATGAGAGCAAAGCAGCTTGAAATAGCTATACCAGTCTCCCTTTAATTCTTCATTAGCAATCCAAATACACACACACACACACACATTCATCACTATATAGAGCAGCCTTTTTCAAAGTTGGCAACTTTAAGATGTACGGACTTCATCTCCCAGCATGCTGGTTGGAGAATTGTGGGAGTTGAAGTCTACACATCTTAAAGTCACCATGTTTGATAAACACTGATCTGGATGGCTTTCAGAATAAAAGGGTTTAAACGCTTTCACAACAATGGCTCTGTAACTTTCCTTGCTAGCATAGCTGTTTAAAAGACTATTCAGCAGCTATATTCACCTAGCCTGATCAGGGCAATAGACAACTGCAGGAAAAGATTTTACATATTGCCCAGATTTAAAAATACTCACATCACCTTGAAAACATTCACTTTGTATGTAAAGAAGGTGGCACTCTCTTCTGCCTGTTCAAATTCTTTTGAAGTAACAGATATACTCTCTACTGATTTGAACAATTTCTACAGTAGGCCTTACGGCTACATATCTGCAAAAGTAATCCTGCTTACAGTGCCTGAGGCATCCCTCATTAAAGTCATCCTATAGCATAAGAAAACTTTAAACAGTGAAAAAACAAAGCAAAAAGGATTACATAGTTTTAGAAAGAAGCAACACTGAATGAAGGTTCAATTGAGTGAAGACCTGGTGGGCAATTTTCTCTCTGAGTCTTAATAAAGAAATGGTAGCAATTTGATTGTATGAATACTATGATAGGCTGTTTGTAGTATTTGGAGATTATTTTTCCCATTTAACCTGTTACTGTTTAAGGTTTTAGCACAAAAACAAAAGATACTTTACTCAAATAATAATTTGGAGATAAATATGCATGTCTAAGATAATAAGAAGCACATTTTTGAGAAAATATTGATGATGTATTTCAAAAATTATATATGAGTTTTAGCTTATCTAAAAGAGAATAAAAATGATACTTTGATATGGAACAAATATATACATGCATTCATAACCACACACCACTTTCCTACTGAAAGAAACACACAGCAGTTTTTTTTAAAAAAATCACTGGAGCAGATTAAAAGTATACATTAAAGAATAAGATTAACAATGCACTATATATTAGTGCATGATAGTTATACCCAAACACGCCATGAACCCAGGTTGGTTGGTTGGTTGGTTGGTTTGCTTATTTATTTAATTGATTGATTGATAGATTGGTTACCCATCTTACCTTACACTACATTTGTCTCCAAAGTCTGACCTTTGGACAGAATTTTCTATAAAGGGCATCAGAATTTACAAGATGGTGGTGGCACATGCAGTTTGATAGATGCCCATATCCAGTGGTGGGATTCAAATATGTGAACAATGGGTTCTGTGTGTGGAATACCACTTCTGGAAGTCCATTCTGGGCCTGGGCAACAAAAAATTAGCTACCGGTTCTGCCAAAGTCATGCAAACTGGCTGAATCCCACCACTTGCCCACATATAATGACTGTGAGGCTTTAATTGCAAAACTCCCTGCCACTTTGCAGATGTTGACACCCCTGATGGACACCCTGCTTTAGGAATTGCCTTTCAGTTCTGTATTCAGTATACAAACTTTACCCAGAGCAAGGAGAAGAAAATCCATAGAACCTGATCTCATGGGAGCCCAAAACAAAATCACATGTTCTTGCTAGGATTGAGTTGTTGTTTTTTCCCCAGCAAGTTCCCAGAAACTTCCAGATGCTGAAAAAGAAATGAGACAGCATCACTGAGTATCATCAGCATATTAATGATATTTGATCCTATGCCAGGGGTCTTCAAACTTGGCCCTTTTATGACATGTGGACTTCAACTCCCAGAATTCCTCAGCCAGGCATGTCATAAAAAGGCCAAGTTTGAAGACCCCTCTCCTATGCCAATATACCTCAGTCAATGCTGCATTTAGGCATTAAGCAAAAAAGGAGAGAGAATGGAAAACAGAAGCCTAAGGTAACACCAATTGGAACCAATTCTGGAAAAAGAAGAAGAGCCATCATATTCCCTCTCCCAATCCTGAATTGGTTCATGAGGAAACTATGCTTGATGGTATTGATGACCACTAAGAAATAAAGGAGGGATGTGCTTTCTACATCCAGAACCTGCCATCAGTCATCAAAATGCATGATCAATGCCACCTCAGTATTATGTCCTGTCTTGAAACTTGACTGGAAGTAGTCCTGATAATATGTTTCCTCAAGGATGTTTTGAAACTGCAATTTGACCATTTTCTCAACAATTTTCCCTAAAAAGAAAGGTTGGAGATTGGACTGAATCTGCTGAAATATTCAGTTCTTTTGGATCCAGTGGTGGTTTCTGGAGGAGGGGTTGGACCATTACTTCCCTCGCAGCTGGCAGTACCACTTGCTCTCTCAAGAATACATTCACCATCATATGAATCGAACTACATGACACCACTTGGGGGACCTTGACCAACCAGCATGGATCTAAAGCATGGGTAACTACTCTTACAATCCCAATGACTCTCCACTTCTTCAGAATTAAGAAGCTCAATCCCTTCCTAAATAACAGGGTAAGACCATGATGTAGTTGTAGCTATGGGATCTTCACAATGGCAAACCTGAGCAACTTATGCCAAGAATAATCATCCCAGTGGCCTTGCAGATTTTCTCGTACCCCTTCCTTTCCAAAATTTGAAGTGGATCATCTTAGATAAAGCTAGTACTAGACAATCTAGGGGACCCTATGTTTGCTGGCAAGTAATCTGCAAATATTGTAGAGAAATATTCTGATTGCCAGCTAGTGATCTTTAAGAAAAGATCTTACATATGCTTGGTTGGATTCATTCCTTATTTTCCTTCACTACTGTCCCTTTGTTCATTTAATATCTCAGAGAGCATCTGAAGGCTCTCCGGGATCCTCAAACAAGTGGAATCCATAAAAATGTGATCCAGTCCATGGTCCCTATAACTACCCATTTTAACCAATGGGATGTCAAAAAAAATGTTGAAATCAGGAGCAATTAAACAGTTTCTCTGAAACCCAATAGTGAACTGAACAGGTATTTATTTATTCTCTGCTATATTCAAAATGTAACCCCCTATTTTAATTTAATTTACCTTTAATTTAAAAATGCAATGCTTACTCTGTTGAAATCTCAGAAATTAAATTTGAAGCTTTTGGATAATTCTTCTCATTTTATTGGCATCAATCTAATATTATATCAGCTAGTATTTAGTGCATAAGGCAGTGCAGGCCTTTGGTCAGAACCACAGGGACATTGCTATTACAATATCATTGTGTAAATGACATGAATCATGTTACATAGGCTATAATATTGTGATTTTCTCTTGCCCATCTTCCCCACTTACGTATGCCTGTCTAAAACAGAGCTATTGAGAGGTCCTCCAAAAGAAACAAATAAAAGACTACAAAATTCTTGATATGTCTTGATGCATGTATCCAATTACAAACATATAAGTCTCCTGCTGCAAATCTAAAATAAATGTAATTTTCAATACAATGACTGATTCATAGTTTATAAATCTTCAGAGAGAGAGAGAGTAGGAATGAAAGTAATAATTATTTGCTTTCACTAGCAGCACACCTATAATCTGCAGATCTCAAGCACTCTCCAAAATTAATTCATTAAGCTTCACAATACCCCTGTGAAGGAGATAAGTACATTATTATGCAAGTTTCATAGATGAGTAAACTAAAGCCTACAATTAGGAGAAGCTATGGTAGCACAGTAACAATATTAGCTCAGCATGACATAAGAATAAAATACCCTGTTGCCATGATTGGTTCTATTAATAAGGAATACAAACAAAACAACATTCTGCTCAGAGAAATAATTGTACCTTTTAATGTGTGCAATGTAATCAATCAAAGATAGCAAAGCAAAAATGTAGATGTGAATGTGGCATTCAAAATGTCACTTTTCAGAGGCCTCAAGTGGAGAAATATGTATCTTTTCTTGAATTGTATCTTTCCATCATATAACATCTAAACTTCAACTAAAAGCTACTTTATATTGTTTTCCACCTGGCCTTTTTTTTAAAAAAATAATAGACCCAACATTTTTGAGTAACTATAGTTTACCCATGATGTGATCCTACTTAAATGATTAATCAGTGATTTTATCTGTCACAAATCAAATGTGTTGATCTCTGGACACATCCACAATACTGCATATGTTATTATTCACCTGATGCATTTGTAACTGAACTTACCATTTAAATATATTAATAGCAAAACTTTTCCTTTGTTAATTATTATTGAGACAACTGCACGTCCAACACAAAATGGCAGTGTTAGCCTTACGATTTATTTTGTATTGCTATAACCTAACTCAGAGGATATTTGCTATGACCAAATGTTTATGCAAAGCCTATCAAAGCAGATAAAAATATGGCTTTCTGTTTTGTTCTTGGTACTTCTGTCAAACCTGAAAAACTCTCGTAATTTGACGTTTGTAAAAAATGTTGCTTTATCCAGAACTCAAGATCTGTAAAAAGTTCATCCTTTAATTGTACTGGTTTGTTTAAAGAACTAGGAAATAGTGAGCTGGAAGAATAAAAAAAAACCTAATCTTTTTGAAGGGAAAAGTAGCAAGAATTTGTATTAGACGAATTCAAAATTATTAGCATATTAAGAAACGATAGCTAAACTACTGGCAGAATGAAGAAAAGGGCAAGTGTAAAAAAGAAAGGACAATTACAAGATAATTATTAGTCATGATAAAATTCTTTATATTCTTTGCATAAACCTGCTATAAATTTACCATCACATGATAAGTTGTGGTTTTCAAAGGAGGACCTCTAATAGTATGAAGACAAAGATTTCTAGATAAACCCTTTCTGAAAAGGGATAATTGTAATTTTGAAAAAAATAATAATCAATTTCCCTACTTCTATTTTTGTCACAGCAACATTGTAAAATCAGTTTCCTGACAGTTTATTAAAAGCGTCCTAAATAGGTTTCGTAATATAAAATGGTTGCCATTTTATATCTGTAAATTTCAGAACATTTGTGCACTATAATGAGGGCATTCAGATGAAAATATGTTAAAGAGAAAAAGTTCAAATACTGTTCTTAACCTTTAGAGCTGTTCTCTTTTTTGTTCTGCTTTCCACTTTTCTTTCTTTAAGAATGAACAAAAAAGTGCTACCATGCAGTGAACCATTCTTCCTTTGGAAAACATTTAGCTGGGAAGCAGCACAATTTTCATTTAATTTGTTCTTGTGCTTGAAAAGCCTGGCACCCTTTTGAATATTTTGACCAAGTACTTCAGTAAGATTAGTTTGGCTAGTATTAGTTCAGAAGTTAGGAAATGTTCACTCATTTCATAAAGAATATTTCCATCCGAACAGCAAATCAAACACATAATTCATTTTTTTTAATATATAGAATATTTAATTCTGTAAACCACCTCTCATTCAAATAGCATACATATAAGATCAAGATACCCTTTCTACTTGCTGGATCAGATCTTTTTTTTTTTTGCGGGGGGGGGGGGGGGGGGCAGACCACATCTGCCACTTGGCTGTCCTTGTCCATCCCACCTGAATTGCTTTTATTTTGAAGGCGACCATTACTATCAACATTTTTTTTCAATTTACATGTGTGCATTCATGAATCCCTATATACCTTCACAACCCTATTGTTCAGCCCTCCACAACATTTCCAGTTTCTCATGTGGCCCCTTGGAAAAAATGATTTGCCCACCCCTCTGCTAGACTGGTCTTCTGGCAAGGGCTATGATCAACCAGGTATGCCAGACCAAAGGCTGTCTTAATCCATATCCTAGACTTGGGGTCTCCAAAATTGGCAACTTTAGGACTTGTGTACTTCAACTCCCAAAATTCCTCATCCAGCCATGTTGGCTGGGGAATTATGGGAACTGAAGTCCACAAGTCTTAAAGTTGCCCACTTTGGAGACATCTGTCCTAGACTAATTTTCCTATTACCCAGCATTAAGGTAAATAAAAAATTAGCAGCCACCAGGGAGATACTGGATTATTCAAACCACTGAGCCATCACTTCATATTTTTATCTTTACAATTTACTCCTGTCATTTAGAAAAGTCTGTGTTGGGTGAAATCACAACTCCAACATGGACCTTAAGAAGTTAACCTTTATTGCTTCTCTTTCTAAACACTTCTCTGGGGAAAGACTCTCCAGTATAACATTTTAGAAGAGTACTAGAAAGAAATCTTTTAATCCACAAACTTTTTCAGTTAGCTTAGGATTCTTGACATTATCTTTTTGACAGCCCACCATATCACCAAAGTTTAAATCAGTGTTGTCAGTATCCTTTGGTTGTCTTCTTAGCTGTCATTACCTCCTGGGACATCTGAGAGAAGCTCATTCAATCATGCCACCTCTTCCTGTTTATTCATGTGAAAAGGTTGTGACACAATTTGGCACTCCTTCTTTAGGGAAAAAATATACCAAAGGGAAAAAATGGGTTCATTTATTATCTGTGTCCCAAGGATGTTTGAGAGTTAACCATCTTCTAAAAGTATCCCTGTAGAATGTACCACTGAAATTTGTAGTCATCCAGGGGATGTCCAATGGGAAATGCTGCCACAATAATGAAACTTTTCATTCTGAACCACATACTACATGAGCCAATGTGGATGATCTTATTAACACTTATGGAATTAATGGCAAAATGATTGCAGGACCATATCACAGCCAGTTAATTAAATGGATTTGAAGGAATTACTTAGAAGCCAGTATACTGGACTTTGCTAAACAGCAAACATTTAAATACATGGTGCTCCACTAATCAAAGGGCACACATCAAAAATCACTCAAGTTATTTTAGAGTATGATTTTGGTCTGGGTGATAGTGGGTGAACTGCAGGAAGATTACTAAGGAAACCTTTGGAAGATGCAGAGAACAAACTCAGGGACTACAGAAATAAAAGTCTAAAAGCCTAATCTTAACCCTAACCCCATCGCCCATGAGAGTAATTCTTTTATCATTCATTCATTCATTCATTCATTCATTCATTCATTCATTCATTCATTCATTCATTCATTCATAAAATTAAAAAGCTGCCCATCTTCCCTCAAGGGAAGCATTTGAATCAAGGAACTGGGCAAAACAATTGAGCCCAAAATTACAGTTTATTATAAAAAGGTATTCTAAGTCTGTATATAAACAGCTGTTGAACTTTTAAAACATTCCATGCAGGTTTAAAGATTGGAACAACAACAACAACAACAATAAAAAGTGACCAAGCACAGATGTCAGCTTCATCCACTCAATCCCAGTGGAAAGGATATTATTTCAAGCTACACTATTACAGGCTGCAAAGCAAGCCATACTTAAAAAGATAATGAAATGCATAATTTCCTATATTGCCTGCCTGCAAACCTTAATCTGCCTGAACTCATCATTCCGCTGACACAGATTTGCTATCCATAATGTTGGCTTACCACTGTGTGTTTCTGTTCTTTGTGCTGATCTTTAGGGTAAGCATGAAAACAACAGCAATGTTCATTTGAAAAGCAGATCATAACAGTTTTGATGAACAAACAAGGTTTATAAATAAAAGGAAAATGCAATTCTTACTTCTGAAAAAGAAAAAAAAAAGAAAAATTCTTGTCTTTCACATAATATATAGTTTTTTTAAAAAATAGCATAGAAATAAACAGATATCTAATAGAACAATATGGAATGGAAATTATGATCCTTTAGATAATATGGATTTTCAATTTTTATGAGTTGCAGGCAATATAACTATCAGGGAAACAAATAACTTTAACAGTGGTTTCGAAAGTTTAATCATGGTAAATATTTCAACTTCAAGTCAAGAATGCCATTTCTCCTTCTCACAAGTTTAGCCATTACTATTTGATTAACATTAGAGTATTAGCCTTACTTCTAATGACATTATCATTCTTTCTCAGGAATGATTATGCTACATAAAATTTAATCAGAGAGCTATCACATTATTAGACAAAAGTCAGTACAATTTGGTTTTTAAACATATAGGAAATAATCATTGTAAATGATCCAAAGAAAATTAAGAACAGTTAAGACAGTTCAATTATGGGGGGACATTATTAAATATGTGAACAATTTTATTGCAATTAATGGAACTTAAAATGTGCTTAGATTTGACTGGATAATTACAAGAAACATGCATTAGAGCTCCCCTCAGCCCACAGAATTTGTGGCCCATAAGGGCAAGGACAATACACTAACCTTGTAAAATGCTATACTGAGACCTAAAGAAAAACACTCTTAGTTTATTGCCTGATTGGGGTTGCTAAAACAACAACTTTGCCAAACTACTGCACTTTGAATTCCCCAGAATTGAACAATGGAGAAGGAAAGAGAAGGGCATTTCCTAGACCATACTTCCCCAACTATGTACTTCCATATATGCTGAGATTAAAATTTACAGCCAGCATAGCCAATGGTTACAAAAGTTGTCAGCCAGCTATCTAAAGGCAGAGTTCCAGGGGTAGACACCATACTTGAAAGACCAGCCAGTCCTTAACTGGTTATTCACTTGGAGCTGGGCCTGAGTCTCAGTGTGGCTTCCAAAAAGATTGTGGGGATAAGTGACATGATTTTTCCCCCTTTCAACTTCAGAAGAAATGTAAGGAGCAAAATCATGAACCTTACACAACCTTTACTGACCCATCAACGCCTTTGACATTGTTAGCCAACAAGGTCTGTGGAGAATCATGTCAATATTTGGCTGTCCCACCAAATTCACTCAGATCATATGCCAGTTCCTTGATGGCATAATAATTAGGATTTTGGATTGTGGATAATCCCCTAAGGCATTTCCTGTCATTAAGGGAATCAAACAGAGTTATGTTCTCAAACCACAATGTTCAGCATGATGCTTACTGTCACCTTGAGTGATGCCTTTCAGGATACTGATGCTGGAATCAGCCTCAAGTACAGATAGGGTGGGAAACTCCTGGACTTGAGAAAATTTCAAGATACTGTATTACCAAGTGAAGGAAACTGTCCTGAGGGACTAGAGGCAGTGAACCTATTTAATTGTCCTGGTAATACCCTTTCCCAAACAGTGATTGATTTAGAAGGTAACTGCAAAATAGCAAAAATAAGCTCTGTTTTCAATAAACTGCTCTCTACTCTATGGGAACATTGTGAAATCAGCACAGTAATTAAAAAAAATGAAGGTCTATAGACCTATGGTACTTTCTGTCCTTCTGTATGCCTGTGAAACATGGACTGTGTATTGAAGGCAGTTCAATCATTTCCACATGACTTATTTTCACAGGATATTAGACATCAAATGGCAAGACAAAGTCCCTGACACTAAAGTTTTTTCCCCCCTAGATCATGTCTATACACTGTCGATGACAGCACAAACCTGATAGGTAGTTGTACTGGAATGAGAGGATAACCTTGCGGAAGATATGATGCATAGGAAACAATCAGAGAAGAGAAGCAGGAGCTTCCAATGGCTTAGCAGTCAGAAAGAGATACTTAGGAAGGCCCCGTCCTAATTGTTCAGACAGTTTAAAGTGGTGGTGGTAAGTTTATACTTCCAGATTTTCAAGAATGATGTCAGTCCTCCCATGTAAACCAGACAGGAAACATGTTTAGATGAACTAATCCTATTGTATTGTAAGGCTACATTGACAGAATCTTGCAAATCTGCTCTTGTCCAATTGTTTCCTAGGTCACACCTCTTCAACTGGTTCCCCAACATTTCATTACAGAAAGTCCTATACTTATCTGTATGCCAGACAAGCACATCCTAAGTAGCTCCATTTTTTAGGGAACTCTCTGCTGGAAGACGCTTGCATGGAGGGCAGAAGAAACATTTCAAAGACACACAAAGGCCTTTCTCAAGTTATCTGATATTGATGTAAGCTCCTGGGAAATGCTGACACAAACTGCCCTACCTGGTGTGGCCTCATCCACAAGGGCCATCCAGCTTATGAAGCAAGGTACAGTGCTGAAGCACAATGCAAGCATGAGCTGCATAAGCTCAGAGCCACTAGCACAACTGCAGTCTCTACACATATCTGTCCAACATGTGTGAGAACATTCTGTGCTCAAATTGGCTTGATCAGTCATTTTTGGATACACCATATTTAGTGTTAATGTGATTTTAAAAAATGATGTAGAGGTCTTCATTGACAATGATGGATGAATACGAATTTCCACATAGGTTGAGATTAAAATTCACATCCAGAACAGCCAGTGATAATGGTGGCTTGGGAGTTTTACTCCCAACACATCTGGAAATATTTTTAGACACAGATGATCTACAGTAGTTATATACTTCATCTTGCATACATAAGAAAAAAAATATGTAATTGGATTCTCATCTACTTATTTATGAAATAGAAAATGTTTCACCTAATTAATGTATTACTTATATTTATGTATTTTATTTATGTCTTGGATGTGATGAGTTCATGCCTAAGAAGACCCTTCCTTAATCAAAGCTATTGCATTATTTGAGAATTGTATGGTCTTTGAAAAAACTTCTCATTCTTTGTTTTCAATTTCTATTGATTGAAACTATATCATAATCAACATCTATTAAGCAACCCTGACCTGTGATCACTGAAAATATCAAAAGAGGATATTTTTTATTTCCTATTATTTATGGCAGTGATGGTTTAAGAGGATTGCAGTGAATGCAGCTGCACTGGACTTCAGAGAAGTAAGTGGGAGGGGGGGTAAGTGAATCAGCAGGCTGAAGCAGCCTATAAGTGATTAAAGATACAAAGGGAAGGAGCCTATGACTGGCTGATTCCTTGCCCCACCTTCAAGAAAGTGTTTCATGTCTGCGTCAACTCAAACACCCATAGGCTAATATGACTCCATTTTACACAAAGGGTTGGTTAGGTTGAGAAGGCCAGTCAATCAATGGACTGGAGAAGGCCAGTCTATCAATAATAATCATGTTCTGCATTAGACAATAGGTACATAGGCCTAAGGGGAAATTTGCAATCTCCCTCATAGGCTAACAGAGTTCCTTGGTAGTCAATTGGTAGATTGAGCAGACAAGATTTTTGAACAGGCCAATATACAGAATAGCTAAAACAGATTAAATGTGTAGTTTTAACATCCCATTTGGAAGACATTTATCTACAGAAATTTATCTAGAACTTTTCCTGTCCTCCCAAAACCTACCTGATTTATGGATATATTGGGTTTTTTTTGTCTGCCTTAAAAATACTAATTCTTGCAGATAGATAGATGATAGATAGATAGACAGACAGACAGACAGACAGACAGACAGACAGACAGACAAGACATAGTATTATAAGAAGATAAAAAAGACTGTCAGAACACTGGAGAATATCAGGAGAGCTTTCCAAGTCTTTGTTTAATTATCAAGTAGAATAGAAATATCTGCATTTATTCAACCTTTTACTAAAACAGTTATTTGGCCCTTACAAAATATGCAATTGCTATTATTATTATTTGTTTGTGGTCACAGACCAAAGTACAAATACAACAAAAGAAAAACATGGAGAAAGTAAAATCATTAACAATTGGACACCAGAAGCCTTGACTGAGAGGAATTACAACATTCTCCTCTAATAGTTACAGCTCTTAAAAATTTTTTAGAGACTTGAGAAGTAATATATGAGGAGCCACCCCTTAAACATTATAAGACCAAATTACTAGCATTGGGACCAGAAGGCTCTATTTTAAGGAGAGACAGTAATTTAGTTCTGCCTGCGTTATACATAGGGCAGTATAAAAAGACATGCTCCACACTTTCAACCTCAGCCCTATCACAGGGGCATAATCGCTCGCTAATCAGGAGCCTCTTAAATCGCCCGTTGAGTAGTGCTGAGGGCAAGACATTGAAACGGGCTAGAGAGAAGACTCTCCTATACTTAGGGATAGTTAGAGTGTAGAAGTATGAAGCCATCCTCAGTCCATAATACAATTGCTATTAATTACACAGAACAATTTACTGTATTATCCTGTCCTCCTGTTCGACTTGTACCAATATACTATATGTCAGAATTAGTTGGAAATAGTTTAGTAAATTATACTTCCTGAGGCACATGATCGATGTTCCAAAGCTGTGCCCTACTAGCAAATAAATGAATAAGATATATTCAAATGCAACAGCATCAAGATGCCACAATTATTCTTAGGACTCACCAATATTGTCTTGAAATTTAGTCCTTTAGCAAGAAAAGGTGAAGAAGAAAATTGAATATGCCTTCCTCAAGCAAACTGACCATTCCTTCTAGTTGAATTGTTTATGTTAACATGCTAGCTTTTTAATTGCAGATAAGGAAGAAGGGTGAACATTTGCACATTAGTTTCTGCTTGCAATTTAAACCAGAACAATTATAAACAAAAACCATCTCCTCTATTACTAATAAGAAGGGAATCAGCTTACATTAGTAAATAGTAGGTGGTTCAGAATGGCTTATTTAAAGCAAAATTAGATGCTCTTTGTTGATAGAGTTGATATCCATGCAGGTGGCAAACATCCATGGAAGTGTCTTTTCTTGTTGCCCACTTGTGACTGCCCAAGAACATTATATTGGCTATTATTGGAAACAGAATGTTGGATTCTGTTTGGATTCCAGAGGCTGATTCTTATGTTGCAAGGTGTTTTTTTTAGTACTGATTCTGATATACAGCAATAAGTGCAGGTAATGGCATTTCAAGAACAAATTGAAATTTCTCATGCAAAAGAACTATGGCAACCCAAACTATTCACAATGTCTCAAAACTGCATGTCAGGAAAGCAGTGAAGTATTAACCTAACTATGGCTTCAGAGAATCACACTGTGAAGTGCTGAAAGTGAATGTGTATATAGGACACTGGCCAGACTGTCTCTTGTTCAGGAAATCATAAAACCTCTGTTCAGTGCAGAAATTCAAATTAAAGCATCCTCAACAGAGTAGCTATCTAGTTTTACATGGATGCATCCAGTTCTATTCCACTTGGCTAAGTAACGGGTATCATTATCAACTTTTCAATTTATTAGGAACTATTTTTCTTATAATCTGTCTTGGATACTATTATCCATATCCTGCTCTCTTGGAAAATATAGGCACACATTCACCTTCTTATGTGAATTCTCCTTTCATGCTCTTGAAGAGTCTCACTCTGTTCTTCATTTCTAGATTAATAATTCCCAATTCCTTCAGTCTTTTGCTGTAGTATTCTAGTTTCTGTTTTTAAAACACACTTGCATTACCCTGGTCTGAATTGTTCTTTGCAGATGATATCCCTAAATCAAGGCAAAGTCCATCTACTATAGAACAAAATGGAGATAGTACTCTTTATTTATTTGCATCCTGCCTTTATTGCTTTTACAAATAACTCAAGGCAGTAAACACATCCAACACACTTTCCTGCTACTGTTTTCCATACAACAACTCTATGAGGTGAGTTGGGTTGAGAGAGAGTGGCTGGCCCAAAGTCACCCAGCTGGCTTTCATGGCTAAGGTGGAACTAGAACTCACAGTCTCCTGGTCTCTAGCTTGGTACCTTAACCACTGGACCAAACTGGCTAATTACTTCCTGTCCTTTGTAGGCTTTTTTTAAATAACATTGCCTATTGTTTTTGCAATAACATCACAGTGTTGACTCAAGTCATGTAAAATTTGTTTTCACATGTACTGTACTACTACCAAGCCAAATCTTTCTTTTTCTGTTCCAGGGCATTCCATTTTTCTGTATGTAAAGAGTGTAACATTTCTCTTTATTAGTTTCATTCTATTATTTTCATTCCATTTCTCTCATCTATCAAGTTTATTTTGAATTTAATTTCTGTCTTTTAAGATACAGCTCTCCTACCCAATTTTGCATCATCTGCAAATCCAATAAGCATTCCCTCTATAACATTATCTAAGTCATAAATAAAAAAAATTTGAATAGCAACATGCCAAGCTGAATTTAAGGGGCTTAACAGAATAAGCTACCTTGTATTCAATATTATATAGCCTTTTGGGATTTCTAATTGATGTACTTGGTAACAGTTCTCTTGGAGCCCAGCAATTTCCCCAACTTTCTGATTTTGTAATTTTTATTAAAGTTTTCAATAAAATAAAAGCAATACAAATGTTGAATTTAAGAGAAAAAGAATAGAGGAAAGTAGTAAGAAAATGAAAAAGAAAGAAAGATGAAAAAGAAGAAAAACAGTAAAAAAAAAGTGGATTCTGATCTTCTAAACAGCAGTTATAAGTGCAGGTATATTTTACCCACTCTTAAGATTAGATCATAATTTCCTTCTTTCCATAATTTATCTGTTCAAATAACAACAACAACAACAACAACAACAATAATGTGGGGATGGACCTTGGAGGTCTTCTACTCCAACACCCCCTGTTTAGGCAGGAAACTCTATATCATTTCAGACAAATGGTTGTCCAGTTTCTTCTTAAAAATTTCCTGTGTTGGAGCATTCACAACTGCTGGAGGCAGGTTGTTCCACTGATTAATTGTTTTAACTGTCAGTAAATTTCTCCTTAGTTCTAGGTTGCTCCTCTCTTTGGTTAGTTTCCATCCATTGCTTCTTGTCCTTTGGAGAATAGCTTGACTCCCTCTTCTTTGTGACAACCCCATAGATATTGGAACACTGCTATCATGTCACCCCTCATCCTTCTTTTCATTCAACTAGACATGCCCAATTCCTGCAACCGTTCCTTATATGCTTTAGCCTCCAGTCCCCTAATCATCTTTGTTCATTTCTTTTTATCTTTTCCAGCAAAAAAACCACAAGGGGTTTCTTGTTATTGTTGTTGTTGTTCTTAGCTGCGAAGTTGTGTCTGACCCATCACGACCCCATGGACAACGTTCCTCCAGGCCATACTGTCCTCTACCATCTTCTGGAGTCCATTTAAGCTCACGCCTACTGCTTCAGTGACTCCATCCAGCCACCTCATTCTCTGTCGTCCCCTTCTTCTATTGCCCTCAATCTTTCCCAGCATTAGGATCTTCTCCAGTGAGTCCGTCTTTCTCATTAGGTGGCCAAAGTATTTGAGTTTCAACCTCATGATCTGGCCTTCTAAAGAGCAGTCAGGGTTGATTTCCTCTAGGACTGACCAGTTTGATCACCTTGCAGTCCAAGGGACTCTCAGGAGTCTTCTCCAGCACCATAGTTCAAAGGCCTGACTTCTTTGGCGCTCAGCCTTTCTTATGGCCCAACTTTCAAAGCCATACATTGCAATTGGGAAGCCCATAGCCTTGACTATACGCACTTTTGTTGACAGGGTGATGATGTCTCTGCTTTTTAGTGTGCTGTCTAGATTTGCCATGGCTTTCCTCCCAAGGAGCAAGCATCTTTTAATTTCTTGGCTACAGTCCCCATCTGCAGTGATCTTGGAGCCCAGGAAAATAAAATCTGTCACTACCTCCATTTCTTCCCCATCTATTTGCCAGGAAATGAGAGGACCGGATGCCATGATCTTGGTTTTTTTAATGTTAAGTTTCAACCCAACTTTTGCACTCTCTTTCTTCACCTGCTCTTTAGTTCTTCTTCACTTTCTGCCATTAGAATGGTATCATCTACATATCTTAGGTTGTTGATATGTCTCCCAGCAATCTTAATTCTAGTCACTAATAAATACAGTCATTGATATTTCTCTTAGCAAACAAGTTGATTTTGGTATTCTACTAGATCCTTCACCTTCACCAACCATTCCTCCATTTATGGGTATTTCAGGGCATCTAGGCATTTTTGTACACATAATAGTCATGTAGTGGTGATCATATATAAAAAAATATTTTATTTTCTAACTGTCCATTAGTCCGAAGCAAAAAAAAAACTGTTCTGGTTTGGATTGAATATTAGACTTTAAAAAATTGTGCATCTCTGTAGATTCATTTTTTTCTGGATCTTTTACAAGTGCACTAGACATGACAAAATGGCCCTCTATGTCGTCCACATTTTCAACATAAATTTGAAGAATATTTATACATTCTAAATTATTTTTCTGGAGTCATATACCATACACTATATTATCCTGGAAAAAAATGTATTTTGTGAGTATCAATTTTTCAACCATGTTTTCCCATTGCTCCAATTTATTATAATCAAATTTCTTAGCCCATTTTATCACACACCCTTTCACTTGTCCTTCATTTCAAATTTCAGCAAAAGTTTATACATTTTAGCAATTACATGCTCATCAGTTGTACATAATTCAACTTGAAATTCTGACTTCTGCTGCTCAATTCCAAATGTCCCATTGTCTAATTTAGATCTTTCTCTTAACTGTCTGCAAACTAAATCCTTCTGCAAGCAATTGCTCTTTTGCTTTCATCTTATATTCTTCATGTTCTTCTTCTAACATCTCTTGATCTAGACAATCCCATATCTACACGGCCTCCTTCAAGAAAATCTGGAACTGCTCTAAGTCTCAAGCAGAACTGTTTTCCTTTCAGTTCCAATAACGTCTCTCTGTTTACAGTATTACTTCTGTTTTACTTTTTTTACAATTCCACTTTGTCATTAATTTATTGGACTTGTCCTATAGATTCTTCAGCTGTTTTGGAATCTCTCCTTTCATCTCCTCTTTCATTTTTACAAACTGCTCTTCCCTTCTTACTCCTACTTTTAGCAGATAAGACAGCTACAGGTACTCATTTTGCCTTTTCATCAAACTTTTTTAGGGTAATATTTCTGGGGCAGCCTCCTTTTCTATCAGTGGCTGCAACAAACTTCTCCTTCCCTCACTAAGCTTTACTGCTAGTCTGGTGGTTGCCATTTTTGAAAATGTATTTATTTATAATCCAAAACTGAAAGTAAATCAATTGCAAAGGTCCAATTAAAAGGTAGGTGTCTTCTCTTTTTGTTTTCCTCTTTCACCTTTTCTATATCCTTAAGGCTCCAGTCCAATCTGTCTTTCCAAACGTGCACAGTTAATGACAACAGCAGAAGAAATGCTGTCCAACGGACAACATAGGTTGTAAGAACAATAACAGAGATTGCAGGTTTCTCATTTGTACAGTATTTGATACTTTCTAAGGTCATTTGGGGATATAAGCATTTTGGTGAGGCATTACTTCCACAATTGACTACATATGTATATGTACTCACACCGGAAGGCTGCCTGCTAATTTTGTCTGGTTCCACTTAATCATAAGAGAGAGAGAGAGCCTCTCATATAGATAGGTGTTTTCAGCAACATCCATATTAACAGTCTGCTGAAATGTACATTGGCTTAAAGCCTCTGTTTTATGATTATGGCTACAGCTATTTATTTCTATTAATTGTTTTTAACTGTTGTTTTGCATTACAATTATGTTTTATATTTTAAACTCTAAAGCGTTTAAAGTATCCCTTGATGTCATCCCAGCAGCTACCACTTTTGTTACCAAGGTAATATAAGACATTTTGATAGCTGGAGCAGAAAATTAAAGTGGTAAACCCACCGCCAAGCTAGACATAGAATAAATTTAATCAGTGCTGTCCAACCAACTTGACCAGTGTACTTAAATCAAAATTGGTGGAGCAGTGGGCTAATGCCTCCTTAAGTAACACCAGCTGCCTGCAATTAGTGCAGGTTCGAGTCCCACCAGGCTCAAGGCTCAAGGTTGACTCAGCCTTCCATCCTTCCGAGGTAGGTAAAATGAGGACCCAGATTGTTGGGGGCAATAAGCTGACTTTGTAAAAATGCCACTGGGGGGGGGGGTGAAAGCCCTAATAAGCAGGCATATACATAGAATGAAGACTACTGCTAAGCACATTGATTTGTGCTTCTTAGATTGTAAGCCGCCCTGAGCCTTCAGAGAAGGGAGGGATATAAATGGGATTAAAAAATAAATAAATAGAAAATAGCACTCCTGGAAAATGAATACGGCAAGTATCCAGCCCTTTTGTTGTTTGAGGCTTGTAGTCTGTACTGTTAAGCATGGTGAATGATGGATGGGAGAAAGGCCCTACTCTTCACAACCTATGGTGTCAATGTGAAAGATTGACAGATAATTATGTAGATAATTAATTATTAGGGCCTTGCCTTGCCTATTGTAGAAAGATTTGCTCTGAAACATTTATCATTGTAGGAAGGAAAGAGGGTGGGGACAGAGTCTATTATACTGTTCTGGCATCTTTTATTACCTACTTTCTTGTTTCCTCATCATATATTTTTAACTTCTAATATATTGCATCATGTTCTTATCTCCTGTATGTCTGACATGTCCTCTCAAGGGGGAAAAGACCATTGCAATGGCTTGAATAAAACAATGGTTTTCAAATAGGTTATTTTTATTCATGGAGAAATAGAGAATTGCCTTTTGATTTTTCAACTGCTGGGCTAAGCACAGTCTTTGAATTTTCCATTTGAAGGTATGAATGTTTTAAGTTAAAGGCTGGTTTTGAATGGCTGGTTCCTAAAAAAAATACCTTTGCTACCTTTTATCTTTAGTAAACAAAGTGATTGCTGTCAGTGGGAAGAAATACTGAACAGCTGGAATGAGACTTTCATTATCCCCTATTATGAAATGAAATCTCACATTTTAAAAATGGCAGTTCCCACTGGCATCTTGTAATACACAGTAAAGCAATAAATAGATAGACGATAGATGATATAAATGGTAGATAGATAGATAGATAGATAGATAGATAGATAGATAGATAGATAGATAGATAGATAGATAGAGATAAAGATAGGTGATAGAGATAAAGATAGGTGATAGATAAATAGATTGGTTGATATTGACAGATAGAGATAGATGATACATAGATGATAGGTAGATACAGATTAATAGATAAAGAGAGAGATAGCAATAGAAATAGATAGATAGATAGATAGATAGATAGATAGATAGATAGATAGATAGATAGATAGATAGATAGATAGGGAATGGATGGATGGATGGATGGATAGATGGATGGATGGATGGTTGGATGCAGGTTGGATGCAGTTTCTTACTGAAGAAACTATTCTATTTCTTTCAAACAGACATATTCCAAATGCAGACTTTGAGTCTTCTTAAACAGAAGAGTTCCTTCTGTTCACAAAAGTCAATTAACACAGCAGATATATGTTGCTGTAATATACGGAAGAAAATGATTTTTAAAAGTAGAAGAAAGCACTATGTCCCCACCCCCTTGAGCTCCTGAACAAAAAGCAAGATATAAATCTGATAAATACTGTAAATGGCGGAGTATGGATGGAAAAATAGAAATGATTCTCTTGGAGTACTGACCATACACATACCAGTACCATAGGGTAGGCAAGGCAGAAGTATTTACAAACTTTAGTATTTACAACCTGCTTGATAACATATGAAGAATCTACCAAGGGACTTAGCCCTTTCATATCTGTATTAATGGATTCAGACCCAGCCTTCAATGTCTGACTTTTGAAGTCGTCACATAAATAACAGCACATATCTAATTAACTGATGCAATAGAGCTATAATGAATGTATATTATTGGCAACGCTTTTGCTCTGACCATGCTGGGATCATTATCAAAGACAATCACTAGTGTGTAACTCCAATAGAAGAGAATAGAGGTAGCTCCTTGTAGGAAATGATCAAGCTAAGCCCCAGGGCAAGGTCAAACACATCATCAGTCTGGAGTCCCTATCACCTGAAAGAGACCTAAGTCCCCCCTCCTGCCATAAAGTCCATCAATCTAGCACCAATTTGCCTTAACCTTTAGTAGATCAGATTCATATATATATATATATATATATATATATATATATATATATATATATATATATACAGTATATATATATGGTATATATATATATATATATATATATATATATATATATATATATACGGTATATATATATATATATATACGGTATATATATATATAGGTATATATATATATAGGTATATATATATATATAGGTATATATATATATATATATATATATATATATATATATATATATATATATATATATATATATATATATATATATATATAGGTTGCATTGAATAAACTTGCAGTGCTTTTGAACTCTAACCTGGCTCCTGGTTTCTCACACCTGACACTCCCCAGTCATAGACTTGGTTGGAACAGATTGCATTGGGAACACCAATGTTACAGTCCATGGCTATAATTTATAGATTAAAGCTGGACATAAAGTAGAAAAGTATTTATGATATCTGAAGCTCTAGTCCAGTGATCCTACTACCACCACATATAAATGTATTAGTCCCCAGAATATGCTTTGTCTCCAGTTTGCCAACCAACATTGGCCCTGAAGTCATAGGCATCATGCCAAACCCCAGTCATGCTATGTCTTACCTTCTCCTTTTCTTATGAGCCAGCTGAGTCCTCCTTCCAGGTATGTTCTATAGTTTAATCTCAAAGCCCCACCCTTCAATAGCATTTATTGCTGATGAGAAAGTCTGGCAAGTCTAAGTGGGAGGAATTGATGGTCCACTAGCAGCCTAAGAAGATATTTTAATTAATAATTTTGTAGTTATAATATCAGGGTTTTTTTCATTTTTTTATTAGCTTAAATGATGCTTCAGTCACAGAGGGGTTTCTGGTTTTAGCCTAGCTGTTCTGTTATCGTCTTAATTTCTTAGATTTTTGTCGTGAAAAGAATTGGTATTCTACCTCTTAGTTCAGTCAAAACGTAGAATGTATGAAGTCTTTGAATAATTTGTGCCATTCATGAAAGTTTACTAAACCTCATTTGGAAGGTCCTCTTCTACTTTATGATCCATAACAAAATGTCACCCAAGAACAGTGGTGGGATTCAGCCGGTTCGCACCAGTTCAGCAGAATCGGTAGCTATTTTTTTGTTGCCCAGGCCCAGAATGGACTTCTGGAAGTGGAAGCCACACAGAGAACCCGTTGTTCACATATTTGAATCCCACCGCTGCTCAAGAAGCCCCATTATTAAAGGCCTTACTTAGATTCATCTGCAGAAGTGCAGCCTCATATGTTTACCAGACTAAATTTGGCAAAACACCATTTTCCCAGGTGAAATTTTGTTTTGGAAAACATGAAAGAAGCTGCATGCCAGTCTCTTATCCAGGACTGGGCAAGGCACTTAGCTTATCATAGAACATAGAGGATAGAATCATAGGGCTGGAAGGGACCTCATGGGTCTTCTAGTCCAACCCCTTGCTCAAGGCAGGAGCATTATATCGTCCCAGTCAATTGTTGTCCAGTCTGTTCTTGAAAATCTCCAGTGATGAAACAGCCATAACTCTAGGAGACAAGCTGTTCCATTGATTAATTGCTCTCATTGTCAGAAAATTTCACTTTACTTCTAGATGGGATCTCTCTTTAACAAGCTTCCTCCCATGACTTCTTGTCCTGTCCTCTGGTGTCCTAGAGAACAAGTCAATCCCCTGTTCTTTGTGACAGCCCCCCAAGTACTAGAACAGCATTTCCCAAACTTTCTGGGTGAGTGGCCAGGCACGGGGGGGAAGAGGGAAAGAAGAGATGGTTTTGTGTGAGAGGTGGGCACGTGCATGTGCATGCCCAGCTTCATTTGTGTAATCATGAGTGGGGCCAGTGCCCACCCCTCGAGTGAGTGGGGCTGCAAGAACTGGCCCGCCATTCATGCAGCCCTGTTGCAAATAGGTCACAGCCCACTAATGGGCCACAGAACCTACACCTGTACTAGAAGATAGTTATCATGTCCCTCCCCTAATCCTTCTCTTCTTTCATGTGGGATTAAGATAACTTTTAGACTATAAAGCTGTGGATGAATAATAGATGGAATTATTGTTAGAAAAAAAAACACAATTTGAAAGAAAGTACATCTGTTGGTGAATACCCAGTTAAAAATGTTATTAAAAAAACAGGAATGAAAAAAATGAAAATATTCAGGTCATTATAATGAGTTATACAACTCATAACAGGATGTTTTGGTTGTTAAAGTTTCCATGGTGACCTCTTCCACATCTTCAAAATCCTGTCTAGCTAATTTCAGAAATACCTCATTAAGTAATGTCACATTATATTATGTGCACAATAGAAAGATATATGATGGAATTAATACCTGTAAAAGCTGTGAGATGACAGCTGCCAGAAAAGATGGGCATTTTCTCTACTGAAGCCATGTAACATTTAGAATCCTTTTCTGTGGGCTCTGAAGGATTTACAATATACAAATAGGATTGCATGTCATTTGGTTCTTTGTTCCTTCAAATCAAATCAAATCAGACCAGAGCAAATCTTTATTACATTCATAAACCAGCATAGTTTGTTCCTTCAACTTTCTGAAGCTACTGAAAGCAATTTCAAGGTGCACGATCTCAAAAATAACCTTTGCCAACAGCATTGCATTAAAGCATGCAATTATCTATTAATAGAAATGACATAAATTACAATAAAACCACATAACATATTACCAAAAAACCCACAATAAAAATTAAAAGTGCCAATCAGGAAGTGAAGATTACTCTACATCTCTATCTATCTATCTATCTATCTGTAGCTCTAGCTCTGTCTGTCTGTCTATTTATCTAATTGGGAAAAGTAGCTGAGAAGTTATAAATGAAGTTAAATGCAACAACAACAGCAACAACCAGGGAGAGATGCTACCACTGAAATGGGAACCCATTCTCAAGCTCCAAAAGACCTTCTTGTATAGATGTTAATCTGGGTCTCTTAGCAGGACTTGGCCATCAATAATGGCTCCTCACACACTTAACCTCTTATGAAGAACTTAACTAGTTTTGGAAGATGACTATTAGATGTGACTTGGCTAGATTTGAAGTTCTACTGCAGACAATAAAGAAGCTACTAGGGCAATGTTTGATTGCTAATAACAGAGGAAGACATTCAGACTTTTTTATATATGGCATGGGTACATGTGTCTTTCCCCAGTGGGATTGGCTTCTCCACTTTTTCTGACAGAAGTGGTCAAGGAATTTGGGCTGGCAGGGTCCAGGACAAAAGCCTTTTCTATTACGACCCCCATCCTCTGGAACATCTTACCCCTGCAGGCGAGATCTGCCCCTCTCTTCTGGCTTTCAGGAAAAGCCTTAAAACCTGGCTATGCTGTTGGCATGAAAACCTAAGAAGATGTAGTCTGGTGATGGCTGGTGCAATTACACAGGAGGCCTCCCACTGTTCCACTCCAACCCCCTTTTCTGAGTTTCTTCTTAATATTTTCTCATTTTAATCTGTTTTTATTTTTATATGTTTTCATATCTGAATGTTTTATTATATTGTAGGCCGCCCAGAGTTGCGTTGAACCGCAAGATGGATGGCATATTAATGTATGTAAATAAATAAATAGCTGCATTATTGAGTTATTTTTTAACCTTTCCAAGCCAGTGGGTGCTTAACCAGTCTTTGATGGTCTTGGGAGGTTCGAGTCCCACCAGGCTCAAGGTTGACTCAGCCTTCCATCCTTCCGAGGTAGGTAAAATGAGGACCCAGATTGTTGGGGGCAATTAAGCTGACTTTGTAATAATGCCGCTTGGGGTGTGTGTGAAAGCCCTAATAATAAGCAGGCATATACATAGAATGAAGGCTACTGCTAAGCTTGTAAGCCGCCCTGAGTCTTCGGAGAAGGGCGGGATATAAATGGAATTAAAATAAAATTTAAAAAAAATTAAGTGTTCAGTTAGACGCTCTTTAAGCATGGCTAGTTCTAGCTGGTTTCAGTTCTTACAGTCAGTCCAAAAGAGTCCTTACAGGCACAGATTTTAATGTGGTCCGATAAACTCCCCTTATTCGATATTCTCTATATTTGGAAGTGCAGTTGAAACAGGACATATTGCCTATAGCCATCCCAGCAGCAAGAGACAAGTCCTAAAAGGCACGTTTCAAAAAGGTTCCAAGTGGTTTATAGCTGTCTGATCTGATTTGCTGCTTTGAAACAGCTCCCCACGCTTGATTCACAAGTTTCACCAACTCATCGCACTGCCCTTGAATAAATATATACTTCACATTGCCCTAAAATATATTACATTTGAATTTCTCTGCAAACTAGGGAACATTAATGTATCAAAATAAGCACTGTTTCAAACATTGTGGTGCCGGTTGTAACTAAAAATATGTTGCAGCTAAAAATATGTATACAAAATGTTCCCATTAAGCAAAAGTACAGACAAAAAGTGCATATAATTGAAGAAAATGCATATGTACATTTAAATAATTTGCTCTGGAAAATATCTCCGTTAGGAAAGCCACCTAGAGTATAAATGCATTATGTATAGGAAATACTTTACACATGGGCAAAGTTAATAGAAAAACCTTGACAAAGCCTAGAGCAAGGGTGTCAAACTGCTGGTCCATGGGCTGGTTGCATCATGTGGAGGGTGAGCCCACCCCAGCTCCAGCAATTCAAAAAAAGTTGTGATATGTCGCGACACGTTACATGACACCGCAAGTTTGACACCCGTGGCCTAGAGGATAAATACTTCCAAACTTGAGAGATCTGCTCACCCTACATCTGGAAAGAAATGTTAGATTGATGGCAAATGTAATAGAATACTTAAAGCTAAAAAGGTAAAGGTAAAGGTTCCCCCGCACATGTGTGCTAGTCGTTTCCGACTCTAGGGGCCGGTGCTCATCTCCGTTTCAAAGCCGAAGAACCAGTGCTTGTCCGAGGACATCTCCGTGGTCATGTGGCCGGCATGACTAGACGCCAAAGGCGCACGGAACACTGTTACCTTCCCACCGTAGTGGTCCCTATTTTTCTACTTGCATTTTTACGTGCTTTCGAACTGCTAGGTTGGCAGAAGCTGGGACGAGTAACAGGCACTCACTCTGCTACACGGCACTCGGGATTCGACCCGCCAAACTGCCGACCTTCTGATCGACAAGCTCAGCGTCCTAACCCACTGAGCCACCACGTCCCTTACTTAAAGCTAGTGCAGAATAAATTAGGAGCAGATATTCTTGCCAGTTCTCAACCAGGGCATTTCAGTGTGTTGCAGACCTTGCATCAGAGAAAATGAAAAGCAAAAAAGAATTTCTAATTTTGAGTAGTGAAAGAACAAGAAATTGTAAGACAACATATATACCTCTGTAGATTTAGCAGGACACTTGTGCATTCTTAGAGATCAGACAAATAAGAAAGACACTGTAGAAGCAGGAGATACAGAATAAGAAATTATAAGTAATTATTTCCACTAAGTAAAAGAAAGCATAAGTAGTTCTTGACCATCAACCAGTTGTTTAACAATGATTCAAAGTTATAATAGCCTTGGAAATGATGACTTATGACCTGTCCTTGAAGTTCTGACTATTGCACAACCCTGCATGATCATGCTGGGCAACAGGTCTGTCAGATCTGCTGCCACTGAAACCTCCAAACAAAAATGATCCATGGTTCAATTAGTTGAGAAAGGTATAGTTTTATTAGAAGTCAAGTGCATTGCAGTATTGCAAAGCCAGAACTGAGAATCATGCGCCAAAATCCCAAAGTCCTACTTTTTTCTCCCTTAACTGTGTCTCATTGCTCACCCCAGTGTAACCAATCAGGTCCAGGCAAGATGTTTTCATAATGGTCAGTCTAACTGCAGTTTGGTATGTGGCTCCCTCCTTCTTCCAGCTGGGTGATCTTGAGGCAGCGTCTCAAGAAGGTACAGCACTTACTTTCATTTCCCCAACCATTCCCCCCTTCATTCATTGCTAAGCACATTGATTTGTGCTTCTTAGATTGTAAGCCACCCTGAGTCTTCGGAGAAGGGCGGGATATAAATGGGATTAAAAAAAATTCCCCCTCCCCCACAGTTCATGGCAGTCTGTCACCACATAACAATGAAGCACAAGCAAGCATAAGGTGGCAGCTGACATTTACATTTACAACAGCTACAATGTCTTGTGGTCAAATGATTGAGATTTGTTACCTTTCCAGTCAGCTTATGACAAACAAAGGCAACTGGTGAAATTGGATCCACTTAACAACTAAGTGGTTAACTTAACAACTGCATTGATTCACTTAACAACTGTGGTAAAAATGGTCTTAAAATTGGATCCAGACATGTGTTGACTTATTTAACACTACGTTTTAGCGACTCAAATTCTGATCACAATTGAGGTCGTAAATCAAGGATTACCTGTAATATTTCTGAACTTATTAAAGTGACTTGAAAAGCCAGTATATGCTGTGCTTTTCTGTCATGCAAGGCACTTTCTAGCCTGCCTTAAGTGAATGGGAATCATAGTCAATCCTGGTATATTTATTGTACAGTAGATCAGAGGTCCCCAACTATTTGGACACCAGGGACCAGTTCCGTGGAGAGAGAGAGTGCATGGTTTTGTGTGCTGCCTGTATCCCGCAGATGGGGCTTTGCTTGTTTGTGCGGACTGGCTGCTGGCATGCTGCGGCCCAGTACCAGTCCACAGCCCAGAGGTTGGGGACCCCTGCAGTAGATGGTATTTTTTTCCCTTCATGATGCCAATGCTACTAACATTGGATGTTCTTGCTTTGACAACAGATGAAAATGAAGCCATTTTCTCTATCCTTTTAGATTCAATTGGTGCTGGAAGAGGGGATTAGGATGAGAGTGCATTTAGCCATAATAATAATAACTCTGCCATGGGAATCCAAGGATAAACTGGGTCCAGAGCTCATAACGTTTGGCGGGCTGGAGAGCTGGAGAGAAAGCCTGTGCTTCAAGCTAATTGGGGAATGTGATTTATGACTGTTTATTGGGGGTGGGAATTGTATTTTGTTACTTTGTATCCAGGGGAGGGGAATTTAGTTTTTGGGTTCAACTATGTAGTGCTAATACTTTGTTTCCCGAATAAAAGATTCTTTAAGGTAAACAATGCCTCGAAGTTCTTTTGAAGGGTTTCATCTGTCAGAACCATGACACATGAGCTCTCTTAGACATCTTTGCTAAAAGACAGCAAATAGATCACTTTCCATTATTGTTTACACAGAAACATCTCAAAATTCCTGAAGTATTTAGGTCCTCACTATTAAACAAGAACTACAATGTGTTTCACTACATCTGGTTGAAGAAACTACAATCAATTGTGTTTCCATAGCATTCAAAGGCAGAAATAAATGAGTCAGATTTTTAGAGTGAAGTGCAAATCTAAATTGATTCAATCTGTGAGGGCCATCACTTGCTGTAGATAATTTAAATGAGAAAGAAAAGGATAAGCATCTTTCCCTTGTCGTGCCTGCATTCTAGTACCAACAATGATACATCTGGAATTCAGCTCACTGAACACATTTTGAACAATTTGATACGGTTGACCATTCTTACAGTTGTGGTGTAAGTGATCTTTTCCGCACTAAAGTTTTACTATACAAACCAAAATCAAATCTATCTTCTACATATCTATGATATATGCAATATATATCTCTTCCTTTTTTTTAAAAAAAAGTAAAGTCATTCTTAAATTCCTCCCCAGAATACTTATTGTTGAATCATCTCCTCTCTTTAATTAGCAAAATGGTTGTTACATATAAACGGGGAGATTATATTGTCAGGGCAAGTTATTTATGGTTTCTGGGCACATGTTGACCACCTATTAATACATGGTCTGGGCTCACTTAGTAATCTAAGCTAAAATGTTAAGACACTGTGTGGGTGCATACTTTCTGCTCAGCTAGGACCAGGGAAGTTGTAGTTCCCTAACATTGCAGTTATGGGTTTCATTTCATCATCAGATGGCCTCCTGCAGCCCTCCTAGAAGGTTGGGAGACAGAATTACAATGTCCAATCCTTTAAATGTTATCATTCCTTGCAAGAAATCATTATTATTTTTTTCAAGTAACAATAGCTGGATTTACCACTTCAAATGAAGTCCAAACTAAACAAAGCATGTTGTATCTTAATGTGATTTTGAAAGCAGAGGGCTCTCTAAGTTGTTGATTTGGCCAAAGGGAAATTTGGCCTGACGTATAAATTATTCCATTCAAACTACTCCCTAATTCATTTGTGGGATTTTGAATGCAAATTCCTAGTTTCTCCTGTATCAGTCTGGTATGAATAATGTAATATGATTCATGGGTTTCACAATATATACTTCTTTGTATCCAGTTATTCCAGTAACACTGCTTTTATTTTTAAGCAATTTTCCTTATAGAAACTTGATTTAAATAACACTAAGCCCTAACATATGTTTAATTTACATTTTTTTCCCTGAACCAACATAGATTTTGAGAAAGGCCCCTAACAAAGAATAATTGATAGTAGTGGAATCCATTAACTCCTGCTATTAATGCCATATTTAAGTCTGTGAATCACAATATTTTACAGTAAAATAACTGGGAAGAGATTTGTTTTGCACACTATTTCCAATCTGAGTTGTACCTTCTTATTTCTGATGCTTTTTAAGACAATGTAGTGACATTACATTACATACTTCCTTGTTCCAATAACTTTTTATTCATTTCATTCCTCAAGTCATTTTCAGAGACGGGGAGGGAGGGAGGGGGGAGGGAGGGAAGAGAGGGAGGAGGTGGAGCTGGGTGTCTTTGGGCCAGTCATTGTCTCTCACTCCAACGCACCTCACAGGGTTATTGCTGTGAGGAAAATCAGAGAAGGAAGGAGTATTAATCATGTTTGTCTTCTTGAGTTATTTGTAAAAATGATAAAGGTGGAATATAATTAAACAAAATAAACATACTTTACATGGGGTTGTCCCTGAACAACATATGGAAGTTTCAGCTGGTGCAGAATATGGTGGCACAGGCAATTAATAATGTTGACTATTATATCACTATTTCATGAGCTGCATTTGGTTTCCATTATATTTCCATGTGCAGTCAAGTTGCTGGTAGCTATCTTCATGACTTCCTACTGGGCTCTTTGCAAGACTGTCTCTCACTAATTGTTTCTACTGGTCCTGCCGAGTTTGACAGTGTGCAGCAGGAGAGCCTTTTCTGCCACAGCATCCATCCCCTGGAACAACTTTGCACCTGAAATTGAACTGTTCCCTATCCTGTTGGCCTTTTATAAGCACCTGGAATCTTAGTTTTGTTCTTAGACCTGGGTTGGACAATTTGGAACAGACCCATCTCTTGGCTTTGCTGATTACTCCTCCTTATGGTACTCAGCTGCTGTGAGTTTTTATTTTATCTTTTTTGCATTGTACAGGTAGTCCTTGACTTATGACCACAGTTGAGCTCAAAATTTCTGTGGCTGAGTGAGACATTTGTTAATGCCCCATTTTATGACCTTTCCTCCCACAGTTGTTCAGTGAATCACTGTAACTGTAAAGTCAGTAACACGGTTGCTAAGGGAATCTTGGCTTCCTCATGGACTTTGCTTGTCACAATTTGCAAAAGGGGATCACATGAACTCGGGATAGGAATATCATAAATAGGAGTCAGTTGCCAAGCGTTTGAATTTTGATCATGTGACCATGGGGTGCTGCCATGTTGTAAGTGTGAAAAATGGCCATAAATCACTTTCTTCAGTACCGTTGTAACTTCAAACAGTCACTAAATACTGTTGTAAGCTGAGAACTACCTCTATATTTTCTATATTGTGCATGTTACATATTTTATTTTAAGCCGACTAGAGTTGCATATATGGGATGGGGAGCTTTATAAGTAAAAAAAATAAAAGCATAAGAAAGAAACTCAAACCTCAGGTGACTAACTCCAGTTAGATGGAACTCTGTTCCATCTTATGCGCTACTCTTACATTGTTATAATCCTCCTCACTGAGGTGTGCTGGGAGGAATGAGTGAGGGGAGGGAAGGAGGAAATAAGGGGGAAAAGACAAAATGATATCAGCAGCCTCATGTTTGAAATTCCACCCCTCAGATCATTTATACAGAAGTGGGGCTTTGTTCATGCTGCTGTAACTGTCATTCTGACATCTCTCACAGATGCTTTGAGAAGAATAGCATAGTTCTGGCCACTTCTGCTCTGCTGAATTATAGGTTTTGGTGTTTTTACACATAGTCATGCTGCAGACACAAAGATTTCGGTTGAAATCTTATGCACGCTTACGGTAGGGGAAAGTAAGTATTCCACAGATTTTTTTTTTAACTGAGCAAATATGCATAGGATTGTCCCATTAATAAATTTCCTTCTTACCAAAAATAATAGAAACAGAGATTAGCTTTCCTGAGCATGCCATTTATGTCTCCTGAGAACGAGCATCCCTTTCTATAATGCTGAGCATGTCAGCTCTGAAAAAGACCTTTCATTAGTACGTTTAAAAAGTGTTCCCTTGTGCAAGATTGCTTGTGGTTCCAAATACCACTAAAATCTATTTAAATGACATTTCTCATTACTGGATGCAAAACCTTGGCCATAAAATTTTTATCTCCAGCCAAGAGAATGCTTGGCCTCCTGGGACTTTGCATTTCAACATACAGCCATGTCTGATTGACATATTCATTCTCCTCCCCTCACTCTCAAACAAAACCGTTATGCAGAAAGTTTGAGCTAAAATATGAAGTTCTGCAGATCTTTATATTTTTGCTTGAAGTTTCTGCATAAGGAGTTAAAATTATCGTGTAAGTATAGATGACTGCATTTTGGAACATTGTCAGAATACTGTTGTTTTGCTGTGCCTTTTTTTTTAAAGAATTAATTGTAGACAACTCACTGCTTCTGTTTAGGAAACTAAACATACACAATTGTTTCAATTTGTTCACATAATATAGTGACAAGCTATTATAACACAGTTTGTTTCAGTTTGGCTTTGCACATTATGAGAACTCAGCCAGTGCAGTTTGCAAATGTAGATCTGCTAAGTTTGGCCTAATGGATTTCAGTGTCCTTAACTGAATCACGACTAAGCCTTGATCCAGCTTTTTCATTCCTCCCCACCCCCCATAACACATGGAGAACTTCAGTCAAAATAAAAATAACTTACTACAAATGAATGTGATGACAGTTACTTTTTTCAACAGACCATAGTAATCTGATTCACTCATAACACTATTAACTAGACTCTTCCAGCCATTCCTTAATCTATCATAATCCAAATTAAATAAACTTAAATGGAAAACAGAACTAAGCCATGAAAGGATCTGAATCACAAATTATACCTTTGTTTAAGATTTCTTTCTCTTTAATTAGGCAACACAATAGTCTTTTGGTTTCCTCTGTGTTCTGTTCAGAAGACGATAGGAAAGGGAGTTAGTCCCATCATTTTGCACCCTTACATTGAACTAAATGCTTTCACAGCCTTACATTGAAGAGAATTAGAGACAGTCATACAGCTTACATGATCCTGGTGGAACAGTGTACTGTTACCACAATATTTTTGGTAGGCACTGACCCAGAAATGTTACCTGTTGCTCTTTGGGGGGAAAAACAACAACCCAGAATGGCAACAGATATGGCTGACCAAGGTCTGGAAAACCAATAAACACTTTTCTTAGACTACCTATTACTAGTCAACTCAAATGTGATGGGTGACATAATATACCTTGCAGCTATCATTGAATATTTATTTAATAAATTATATATGAATTATTAAATTTAAATAACATCTTGAATAAAAAGACAGCACTTTAGGAGTTCCACTGCTAAGGATTACATAATTCTGTCTAATTTATGGGCTGAAAACAAGAATGCAATGATTTGTTCATTCATTCATTCATTCATTCATTCATTCATTCATTCATTCATTCATATGTTTGGATATATGGTAGTGGTGGTGCAGTGGTTATAATGCAGAATTGCTGGCTAACTCTGCTGTCTGTCAGCAGTTCGATTCTGATGGAGCTCTAGGTTGACTCAGCCTTCCATCCTTCTGAGGTCAATAAAATGAAGACCCAGAATGTTGGGGGCAATATGCTGACTCTGTAAGCTGCTTAAGAAAGGGCTATAAAGCACTGTGAAGTGGCATATAAGTCTAAGTGCTATTGCTATTGCTTTTGCTATATTGCTGTGTTCCACTTGACTCAAGGCAAGCAAGTGGTTGAGAACACAAACATGGGTATGATTAGATGCAAGTAGGCACTCTGCGTACGTGTTTGTGCATAAGAGACAAAAAGACAGAAAGATGTTCTTTGGTCCTGTTGAAGTCTCTTGGTCCTAATATCAGACATGGTGATGAACTTTGGCAGGACAGAGGAGTCTGCTTTGTTGATTTTGGAAGAAGACATGAAAAATCGAATTCCTGCAAGCAAAGGCCCAACCTCTAAAGACAAAAGGTCTTTGTGTTAGTTAATTGAGGTGCAGAGGAGTATTACTTGACTGTCTCACAACACCTGCAGCAAGGGAATTAAATTTTCTAGAAAGAAAAAGTATTTATAGAAAAACTCTGTAAGGAAAGATCGAGTAATACTGTCTCAGTGGAATTTTCCCAATTCCAGTGAAGCAAACTGAAGAAAAGGTTTTTAAAATACTAGTACTGATCAATGCCTAAAAAGAGAGTTAAAAAAAAGCTATGAGTCAATTTGCTGAATTGGCTGTATACAAATTAAGTAATAAACAGTGTTTTTCTAGAAGGAAGCTAATTATTGAAATTCTTAATCCTGTTGGATTATTAAAATAAGAGATTAAGTCACTAAAATATAATGTTAAAATTATTAACTAAATCTGACATTTTATTCCTGTTTAGGTGGAAGTAATCCCAATCAGATTTAATGGAAGTTTCTTTAGAGTAGCTATATATGAACTATATTGAAAACAGTATAATTTGTACTTTTAAATTTAATCAGAAGCATTATTTTGAACAGCAGAGGGCTCTCTTATTCTTCTGGTTAATGAGGTATGTGCTGCTATGTGACTATAATGAAGCTGAGGTTTTTTTCGCTCCAAGAGTAAAAAGTAATTAAGTAGACATATATTGACAACTGCAAAGAGAAACTGAAATGGTATGTTCAAACAAACCACTATGTGTTAAACAAATTTCCCATTTATTTTCTACAATCAAACCCAAATGAAGTACTATCATTTACTAAAGTTATGCAGGATATTATAGTATTCTTAAATTCAGTGAGAAAATCACCTCTCACTTTTAGTGCATAATAAAGGACAATATGCTTCCCCCCCCACTGTTACATGAAAGTGATTTTGAAATTATTAGCTATCCACCCACTGCCAAAATAAACAAATTTAAATCAGCCAGGGATTAGTTTAGACATCTGTCACTTCTCTTTATGCATATCATAAGAACAATTTCTCAAATTTTATATTTAATAAATTGATTGATTGTTTTAAAAGAATACAATGCTATATAAACTGCATATAAATGTAAATATCTATCTACCTACCTACCTACCAACTTACCTATCTATATTACATATATGTAAAGTGTATAGCTATAGTTACCTAATTGCCTGCAGGTGAGATGGGAGGCATATAAAATGAATGAATGAATGACTACAAATCAATGAATAAAAGAAGTTTGTTGGAATCATCAGAATCTCTCAGATGACTATAGATACATCTATGCTTCTCCATTCACAAAAGAGGAATGGCAAAGGGAATGTGAGAAGCTGCTGAAATATTAGATTAATGTTTTAAATCTTGAGAAAGCAATTCATTGTAATATTTAGATTTCATGCAAGCAACTGACAAAACAATGTGCTTATCACCAAAATGTTACTCAGTAGGATGAGATGAGAAAATAATAATTACACAAAGGATTGGAAAAACCCAAGGAAGTTAAGTCTGGAAGCATTTTAGTCTGTGTACACAATAGTATAGCTATGCTGTTGTTGTCAAACAATTTTTTAACAAGGCAATCCCTAGTCGACACCTGAAAAAAAATGTATCCAAGGCTATGAATTTGTCTCTCAAATATGTTTGATGTCAAACTTTTGAGACAAACAGTCGTACCTCTGGATTCCTCTGCAGAAACTATAGGAAATCTTGTGAAAATGTCAAAAATTATATAACCTTCCTTGAGTTATCTTTCATTTGTTGTTGTTGCTTGACATAGCTTTTACTTATGGATTTGAGTTTTATGCAGGATGGCAACTTTTTAAAATAAATAAATCAGACTGCCACCATTTTCCTACTAAGCACTTGGGAAACCTTTATATCAGTATAAAACTAAATATCAGTTCATCAGAAGATTCTTTAAAAACTGGAGTAAAAATATAGGTAGCTTAAACTAATCCCAGCATTTATGCACTGAAGAAGAGTTGACATCTAACAATCCAGAGGACACATGTAAAGTGAACAAAAAAAATCCTAGGACAGCAGGAATGAGGCAGCCAAGACTCCTTTTGATAAATGATCTTGTCATTTATATTGCTTTCTTCTTTTCTTCACTAGCTGTGTCAACTGCTGAGAAGGCAAGTGAGGAAGTAAGAAGCAGGATCATGGGTGAAATTGCTAGAAATTGCTACGAAGGAGGAGGGGCAACATTCAACTTTCCTGACAGTGAGAACAATTAACCAGCAGAACTGCTTGTCTTCAAAAGTTGTGGATGTTCCATCACTGGAGGTTTCTGAAAAAAGACTGGACAGCCACTTGTATGGAATGGGAATGGGTCCAAGCAGGGGATTGGACTAGAACAGGGGTCAGCAACCTGAAACAGTGAAAGAGCCACTCGGAACCGGTTCCCTCACAAATGGGAGCCGCAAAAAATGTGTGTGCATGCGCGTACATGTGCGCATACGCAGAACAGGGTTTGACTGAAGAGTGGAGCCAAGGCGAGATATGCACCTACCCTGCATATTTGAACTGATTGGTTGAAGTTTTTTTAGTCCCACTTTTTTTTTGTGGACTGCACATGGCAGAGGACTGGGAGCCGCATGTGGCTCCGGAGCCACGGGTTGCAGACCTGTGGACTAGAAAAACTTCAAGGCCCCTTCCAACTTTACAGTATTGTTCTTGTCTGTTCTACCGGCAGAGTGGTTAGTTTTGTTAGAATACCTTTTTCAGGAAGAGTCATCCTAGCCCTTGAGATCTCTAGAACAGAACAGGCCTTGCTAGTGTTACTACGGAGTATTTACCTAAACAACTAAGATCTTCTTAGTAATGGCAATTTTACTGTAGAATTCCCTCCCACTATATGTTTCAGTGCATAGGCTTAATGCATTAATTTATTGGGCAGTTTGGGAACAAACAAATGCAAATATTCAAGATTTCATTTTTAACTGAAAGTTAATTAGGACCCAGTATAGATGGAAAAAATAAAAAAGCAATGAATACGCCCAGTAGTATAATGAGATTATTTAAAACATATTCACATTAGGCTTCAAAATGTTGGATTCTGAACTATTCTGAATGCGAAATATCCTGAAATAGTTTGAACCTGCCATTGTGGCTGTGAGATGAGCTGTTTTGAACTTAAGACAGCTGTTTAAAATACAAAATGTCACTTCAAAGCTTGGGGCACTCTGAAATGTTCAAAGTAGAACATTTCCAAGCTTTGCACATGGAAATCTGGATGTTCTGTGGAATTTCACACTAAAAATGATTCAAAATGAAATGTTTTGCACACTCCTAATAGACACATATATAGTGTCCCATGGAAACGTCCCTTTTGTTGTCATAATTTTTGTTGTACATCTGTCTTAAAATATAATCCTTACCAGGTTTTTATATTTTGACAAAGTGAATCTCTTAAAACATTCAATAAACTGTTTTCATTTTATGTCTTCAGATATTAAGAATCTTGCTTGATCTATGTATAGTACAGTGTTTGTCCTTAGGAAAATAACAGCAGCAAATTTAATTTTAAAGAAAAAAGAAAAATGGTGATCTGATGCAGGATTATTATTGTATAATTTCTACATGGTGTATCTGAGTAGCGTTCCAGAGTGAAAAACTAGTTAAAAATAAGATCATGTATTCTTTCATGTGCAAGACACAAAAGAATGGAAAAGATGAATGGAAAAAATGAAGCCAATTTGATATAACTATTATACCAAGATGACTTTAAAAGATAAACCTACCTTTGTAATTAAGTGCTGAAAGCCAATTATATCAAGAATAGACCTAATAGAAGAACAGACAAGAGAGAACTGAAGAATAAAATACATCTGCAGAAGTATGTACATTACCAACAATATGTTTTGCAAATAATATTGCATTTTTCCATGAAAAAGTGGAAGAGAGATTTTTTTCCCTTGTAATAACTTTACTTCCTTTCCTTATCCCCCTTTTTCCTCTGCACTTTATTCTTTTTTATATTTTTCATACTTTGTATTAGTTTTTTATCCATGTCTTTTAAAACTTCAATAAAAATTATTAATTAAAAAACATGGAAGGATCAGAAGAACCCCTTTGATGTATGAGGAAAGACATACAATCATGGGACTTACCTTTAAGTAAAAAAAATACAGCAGATATTTTTTTTGAACCATTTTTTGAACCATTCAGTCATGTCCAATTCTTGGAGATTTCCTGGGCAAGTCCCTGCAATTTTCTTGGTAAGATTTTTCAGAAATGGTCTGCCACTGCCTCCTTCCTAGGGCTGAGAGAAAGTGACCGGCCTTAGGTCACCCTGCAGGCTTTGTGCCTAAGGTGGGATAAGAACTCACACTCTCCCAGTTTCTAGCCTAATGCCTTAATCTCTGCACCAAAGTGGTACTCATAACACATAATAAAAGAAAATAAATGAATTAAAAGTTATCCTAACTGAGGAAATACCCTGTTTCAATATCTAATGCTATCCTTTTTCAAACGTATGAGATGGAAGGGGTAACTAACGTTGAAAACAATCAGAGGAGAATTCAAATTATAAATCAGATTTATAATTTATTAAAGTGCTTCAATATTTGCTATGCTTAACCTCAAAGAAATGGGTCTGAATCAGGTGACCTGACATCTTGATTTTCCTAGGATAGCCCCAATTTTGGAGGACATGTCACTAATATCAGGCATACCCCTCAACACCAGCAACATGTCCTAATTTCTAGGAGTCCATTCTGGTGAGATTGTCACAAGCAGCATAAATCACAACACAGAAAGCATCTTTCCTGTTTCTTACTAAACGTGGATGAGAAAATCTTCGATTTCTGGTCTGCTAAAATCCAGAAGACCCCAAGAGGGGTCTCCCTGAGTGTTTCCATCTGGTGTGGAATTCCTGGACATAGTTAATTAACTTTTTTTAGGCCAGTCTCTGTTTGCTTTCTGGGATACAAAAAGGCCAGAGAGTTTGCTCTATGCTAGTGCTAATGTTTTTTTTTTAAATATATATATATATTTATAATTGATTAGTTTCCAGATATTGGCCCTATTGCCTTGCACCCATTAGATGCACAAGCCGTCTCCAGTCTGGGCCTCCTAATACTCTATGTCTCTGTTAATGACACCAGCTTTGCCCCATCAGATCAGCCTGTCCCACCTGGTTAGGCAGGGAAAGTGTATTACAGACCCCATAAGTTAAAGAATGGGGGAGCTCAGAAAGAGAATCTTCTCTGATGTTGCCCCTGTCCTTTTCCCTAAGAGATGAGCAGATCCCCAGTCTCTTAGTGTTTCAAAAATATCTGAAAAGCTGGCTCTGCCATCTTTCTTAGGGTTCAAAGAGGGAGTACGTAGCCATGGAGCTGGTTAGAACTTGGAAAGTCGTCCTCTTACCTTCTAATTAACTTTTAATGTCAATTTTTAACTATCATTGTCTCCACTTTAAATTCAGAGAAGAGCAACAAAGCTGATTAGGACACTAGAGGCTAAAACATATCAACAATGGGTGCAGGAACTGGATATATCTAGTCTAGTGAAAAGAAGGACCAGGGGTGACAGGATAGCAGTTTCCCAATAACTAAGGGAGTAACACAAAGAAGAGAAGGTCAATCTATTCTCCAAAGTACCTGAACACAGATTAAGAACCAATGGATGGAAATTAATCAAGGAGAGATCCAACCTAGAACTAAGGAAAAAAATTCCTGACAGTGAGAACAATTAATCAGTGGAACAGCTTGCCTCCAGAAATTGGGTGGTTGCTTCATCACTGGAGTTTTTTAAGACAAGATTGGATAGCCATTTGTCTGGAATGTTATGGGGTCTCCTGCTTGAGGAGGTGGTTGGACTAGGAGACCTCCAAGATCCCTTCCAACTCTATTCTATTTTTATGTTTTTGACATTTTATTTGTACATCACCCATTGTCCCACTGTGAGGGAGATGCGAGGTTCCTAACTATGATAAATATAAATATTGTTGCTCTTGCAAATTGCAAGAGAAGCAAAAGACCTTGTAGATAATCAACTTCTCTTTCAGGAAAAGACAGGCCTAGAGACAGACACATATACCTCCTGAAGAAAAGGCATGACAGGCTCAAAATCTTATTTCTAGCGGTTGCTTAATGGCTGGAGTTTTCGGCAATTTGCCAAATGCCGTCAAAGGATATAGTGGTCATATGAAAGGATGATGATAGTGGGGGTGTCTCTGAGAGTAGAAACAGGACTTTCCCATCTTTAGAAAGACACATAGGGAGATGCTAGAAAATTTCAAGGAAGGGCATTTAAAACTAGCAAGCTGTGGTGCCTTATTCCACTGTCAGACTACTCATGAGTAAATATATCAAGTAGTGTGATATGCATTATAAAAGAAGTTTTTGAAAAACAGCTGTTACAAGAATCTTCATGAACAACCCCCTATGATACAAGAAGTTGCAACATCAAAATTTAAACATATTTTCCTAGCTATAGAAAAAAAGGGATTAACTTCACTATCGCTAGTCTAATTAACATTGCCAGTTAAGGGAAAATTTTAGCAAACTAGTTCAGTGCAGCGGCTAGTGTGCCAGAATGACTAAAATGAAAAATCAAAATTGCTATTCAGGAACGAATTTCACTAGTCACCACCTCACCACCATTTCTAGACAAACTCCTTTATGTTAGAAGAAATACTATTGGAAAAATGGGACACCAGCCACATGGAACTGCTCCCTGCTCCTTTCAGAAGGATACAATAAAACTGGAAGTAATAACCCCAAATTTAGCAGAAGACTGAGGATATTTTCAAGGGCTATGGTATAAGAAAGAAGAATATTCAAACGTTGCAATGCTCAGAGGTTTAGCAGCAGAAAATCAAGAATACCTTTTCAGACAAGCCAATTAGATGAATCTTTCCTGAAGGCAGGAAGGTTGAAAAGCACCATGCTACCACATTGCTCTGTAAATCTTGCAATGTGACTCACAGCAATTTTAGAAGTGCTTTTCCAGTCGACTGATCTTTAGAAGTATGCATATTAGGAAAGCTATTTGCCTTAATCTGATTTCCATCTGCTTCCTTACCTCTTTCCCTATCTAAGGAAGATGAGAAAGCTAAAGGGTCCTTACCTAAGCTTCTGTTCTTCTAAGTGTATGGCATATTAGATGATAGAGGGATAATCAAGAGAAAGAATTTGAGATTTAATAGCATGGGCAGAAAATCAAAGGGATGTGAAAATGGAAGCTTTTCAACAGATCAGTTGATGTGGGTATCTGGTTTGTATAAAAATGCAGATATGTATATGTATATGTATATGTATATGTATATGTATATGTATATGTATATGTATATGTAAAGGTTCCCCCGCACACGAGTGCTAGTCATTTCCGACTCTAGGGGCCGGTGCTCATCTTCGTTTCAAAGCCGAAGAGCCAGCGCTTGTCCGAGGACATCTCCGAGGTCATGTGGCCGGCATGACTAGACACCAAAGGCACACGGTACGCTGTTACATTCCCACCAGAGTGGTCCCTATTTTTCTACTTGCATTTTTACGTGTTTTCAAACTGCTATGTTGGCAGAAGCTGGGACGAGTAACAGGCGATCACTCTGTTACGCGGCACTCAGGATTTGACCCGCCAAACTGCCGACCTTCTGATCGACAAGCTCAGTGTCCTAACCCACTGAGCCACCGCGTCCCTTATGTATATATGTATATGTATATGTATATGTATATGTATATGTATATGTACGCATATACACACAAACATACATATATGTATGTGTGTTTGTGTGTGTGTGTGTGTGTGTGTGTGTGTAAATTTTTTGGCTTGCTAACAAAGAATAAAACAACTGTTTTAAGACGCAGTCGGCCCAGGTTCGAATCTCAGAAGTGTATGGCTGACTGATGAGAACAAATAAGTTTGAAATGATCATATTGGTCTCCCTTTATTCTTTGTTAGCAAGCCAAAAAATTTACACAAATATGATCTGCCACTGCTGTGGCTACTGCCTGTAGATGGCCTTGGGCTAGGCTGAAACAGGAAATAAGATTTGTCCCGTGTCTGGGACTAAGCAAGTGTATTCTGAATGCTTAACAAACATTTAACACACACACATATATGACTCTGGAATAATAATAATCCCAAAAGGGATCATAGTGCAGAACAAATGATACTTTACATTATCATACATTATAAAATAGAAGTTCCATGCAGGTAATTTAATTATTTTAGGAATGGAGACCATGTTATTCAGAGGTTAATATATGTTCTTAAATGCAAATTTTATGGTTATTTGCTTCTATATCCAGTTATCTTGGCTACTGTTAAAAATCTAGAAAGGAATAATGTATACAAATATATCACAGTATCTAATGTTTCAAACATTTCTACCTCCTTTCACACCTTGCAAATATATCCTCACCAAAAGTACATCTCAACATTGGAATCATAATATAGATGAAAATCAATGAATGTTAAGTTCTTCCCCAAACATCTTATCTCACAGAAATAAACTCAACATTGGTCTACTCATACAAGGGAATGGAAGTTGGTTTTTTTTTTTTAAAGTAGAACCTGAAATTCAGTGTTTGCAATTAAAAAGTGAAGAAAACTTCTCAACGAATTTTTTTTAAAAAAATTGAAAGCATCTTAACTATTTTTCTGTCTCTATTTTTCTGTCACCAACTATCATCCATCTATCATCTCTATCATCTATCTATCTATCTATCTATCTATCTATCTATCTATCTATCTATCTATCTATCTATCTATCATCATCTATCTATCAGGATAGTGATATAATTAGGTCTGAGCAAAATAAATTGAACTTACTTTGGAACTAATATTGATATGATTTTATGATCATACATTTTTTTACTGTGGAGTCGTTCAAATCACAGTTGTTCCTCTATAAATATTTTAAGCATTTTGCTTCAATGTTTTCTCTGACATTTCTCTACATTCCCTTAAGAAGGGAATATTATTTTGGGAAAATTGACATTTCTTTTAAGGTGGGTTTGACTTTTGCTTTGTCTGGGTAAATTTCTTAACTACATTACAGAAGGAATGCAGTTTTTTTTCCAATTGGACAATCTAGCTACAGCCATATGATTTCTTGATAGTCTTTCATCCACATAGTCATCCCATCCCATTATAAATGGCTATATGAAATCAGAAATGTTAGTGAAGTCTTCCACCTAGATAAATTTATTTGTTTGCACTTATATCCTTCTTTTTCTCTAGGAAATCAACGCATTTTACTTGGAATTTTCCTTCTTTAATTTATCCACACAGTATTGTGAAATAGAGTTTACTGAAAGAACACGATTCATCCAAATTTAATCTCTAATAGCTAAGCTACATTCCATAGCTAAGGATAAATTTGAACTTGGATCACCCTTGTTTTAGTCCATGTTATCCACAATGCAATGTTGAACTATTATCTTCCTAATTTTATCACCTTATTTATTTGCATTCAAATAAATTGCCAATAGTAACTTTTTGGCATTAGTAACCCTAACGGCAAAAGGTGAAAACTCACAAGCCTTCTTGTGCTTCTTCTGGCCAGCAAATAAATTAATATGCTATAACTTTATTTGTTAATCCATTGACCATATCAAAGCCATGGGCATCAGCCATGATAAGATAAAATAAAATAATAAAAAATACAGTAATGCAATATAAAGCAGAGATTAAAAGTGAGATAAAACAATGTAAAGTGAAATGGAATGCAGAGACATAAAATAAGATGAATATTAAAATACAAAATAAATATGTGTTTATGTGACTTCATCACCTTTAAATGCAACTCCAATGTGTTCTATGAAATATCTTCTCAGATGAGTAGCCCTAACTATAAACCCAACAGTTCTAATAACTACAGATGTCTTTGTGCCTTGCAGAAATAAGATGATCTTTTGTCACAGTCCCAGGATATGGTTCTGCCAAATAGGTTTTTTTTTTTTACATACTGAGCTGTTGCTGGGGCAAATAATTGCTAATTCAATACAATAGGCACAATGTCTTCTATTTCTGATGCTCCACTATAAACATACGTTCTTTCAAAAGATGACATTTAGTGGAATCATTTGAACAGCTTTGAAACCATTGAATCTAGTTGCTCAAATCTTGTTCTGCTAAGGGCTATCCTAGGGCATTGAATCAAGCCCATTGTCAGATATTTTACCATTTGAAAAGGTATCTTATTTTTGGCCTGCCATTTCAACCACCTGGGGTTTGCAAGTGACTCAATATCAGTTTGAGCATTGACATCCAAGATTCTTTGTTTGAATGTTGTCTTAGCCTGATATCTGACTGAGAGTAGATATTACACTGACAAGCCACACTGTTCAATGATCTGGACAACTGAATTCATCTATGTGATGGGTGTCTCCTTCTGTTCTTAAAGGGACATTTTTGGCAATGTCTCATCTAGAACAGGCATGCAAACTGCTGGCCCATAGGCCAAATGTGTCACGCCAAAACTGCGCCCACCCCATTGCCGGCAATGGAAAAAAAGTCACAATGCATCGTGTGACATTGCGAGCTTGACATGCCTGATCTAGAATGTATAAAGATCTTTCAAAGGAATGTTGAAAATGTAAATGTAAAAAAGAGACTTTTTATCATTTATGATGGACATGTGACAAGGCAAAGAAATATTGGAGTAGGATTCATATATTAATGGAGAAAATTCTTATAGTGAACATAAAGATTAAATCAGAAACTTTCCTAATGGAAAGAGAACTGGAAAAAAATTGGAACTCTGATTTTATATATTTTTATTTTATTTATTTTTATTACATTTATATCCCGCCCTTCTCCGAAGACTCAGGGCGGCTTACAAGCTTAGCAGTAGCCTTCATTCTATGTATATGCCTGCTTGTTAGGGCTTTCACACACACCCCAAGCGGCATTATTACAAAGTCAGCTTAATTGCCCCCAACAATCTGGGTCCTCATTTTACCTACCTCGGAAGGATGGAAGGCTGAGTCAACCTTGAGCCTGGTGGGATGCGAACCTGCACTAATTGCAGGCAGCTGGTGTTACTTAAGGAGGCATCAGCCCACTGCTCCACCAAGGCTCTATGGTGACAGCAGCAATATTGCTCTATGCACAAAAGTGGAAGGATGCCTCAATTCCTACCATGGACGAATGGTTACAAAAGCTGATGGAATTAGCAGAGATGGCCAAATTGAGTATGCTGATAAAAGAAAAGAACATAAATACTTTTGTTTCTACTTGGAAACCACTTCTGGACTTTGTGCTTGAGGTGGAAAAAAATGATATCATAATTTGGGTTTTACCGATTAGACTGATTTGCTGATACAGAAATAGCTAGTTCATACTACTATAGAAATGTAAAAAGTTGAGATTTGAATTTAATGTCTGCTGATTTTACTGCAACAGAGTCAGAAGTCAATGCCTTTTGTTTCTTTCTTCACACCTTTTTTGTTTTCCCTTTTTCTACTGTTGTCCCCTACTATTTGCTTTTGTATTTTCACATTTTATGTTATAAATGAATAAAACTAAATTTAAAAGAGGGCAATGTATCAAGTTCTACGGAGAGAATTCTCCACTCATAGTTAAAAGACTTTGATTACAGTTAGACTATAAAAGGAGGGGGTGCCTGTTTCAATTCTGATTGCATTTTTATTGTTCCATAAAATAGATCTTTAAAAGATGACAATTGGATGGGAAATCTATAGAACAAATAAACATTTGTGTCATATTTTTGGGTGGTTTTTGGAGATACAGGGACATTTTGGTCCAGTATGGGGACCTTTGACAGGCCTCACAAGTCTGTACCATATTTTGTCACTGGTGCAATTTTTGCCTTGTAGATCTTTAAAATGTAGACCAGAGTGTTGGGATAGTTATAACTGAATAATTTAGTTAACATTTTAGAACTTGCTGGGGTCTTAATTAGACTTCATTTGAAGTGTTTAATCCAAGGCCCTGTATCTGTAAAAAACACCTAAATTATAAGAAAGTGTATATTTGTTCTATAGGCTCCCCATCCAAATGCTTGTTATATTTGGTAATATTTTTTTCAGAAACCACAACTTTGGATTCAGTCTCATTAATATTCAGAGATACAGAGGCAATAGGTGCCAAATTCTCAAATCTACTTGTTGAGAAGACCATCAGAACCATGACATCTGCACACAAAAGGATGTTAATGTGTCTGTTAACGATATTTGGCAAACAGAATCCATACAGTGAAGGAATAAACATTGACATAAACAATATCAGGGTCAAGATCCATCCTTGTTTAAAGCTTTGTAACTGGGTATGCTCTATGTGGAAAAAACCATCAATTTCAGTATGGACTTTCCAACATGTATTAGAATAGATGACCGTTATTGTATCAGGTGTTAAATCTAATGTATCAGGTGTTAGCCTGATCAGCTTCTTTCATAAGGTTCTCAGATTATGGAATCATATGCCACATTAAGATCTCTGAAAGATGTAAGCAGGTGTTTAACATATGTTGAATATTTAATAATAAGATGATGTGAATAAGAGTAATGGGGCAATTATCTAGAGTGTTAATTTTGAAACCAGCCTATTCTTCCACTAATATGTTCCTCTCAATTACCCAATCCTTTATTTTGCTCAAAATATATTTTGCATACATCTTGGCTGTTATATCAAGAATGCTTGTGTTCTGTAATTTTAAGGGTCTTTGTTATCTTTTTTGTATATTAAAATTAGATGGAGAGTTCCTATACTTTTAGAATATAGCTTGAGTAGTCTATGTTAGTAAACAGCATTCCCAGCAGTGAAGCCCAGTGTTCAATTTATGTCCTGAAAAGTCCTGGGGGTAGGAAGTCTTTACCATGTGCTGGGTTTCTTGTGACTACTTTTTGGTTTTCAGTGATTGAATAATATGTTTAATTTCCATTACTGACACTGGTGCCAAGGGGGAAAGTTAAAGAATTTCAGCCTCCAGGGTTGCCTCATTTCAAGCTAGTGATAGCATATTACTGTATGGTGTGGAAAGTTTTAAATCAGAATTGCCATAAAAGTTGATATGTATGTATGTATGTATGTATGTATGTATGTATGTATGTATGTACTGGATATTCCTCACCTGACAAAATAATGCACATTATTTGAATGTCAAAATATATTGCCACAGGCAGAAAACAGTATGGGCATCTTGCAATAGTAAGTTCTAGTACAGACAATAAAGTGAAGATATTCAGAGTCTTTTTCGCATTACAGTTTTTCTATATACTTGGGCTGTTTTCAGTCAGGTAGCAAAGCTCCACATGAATTGCACTTATAAGTTAATACTGGAATTATAAATTAAAATAAGGATATAATTCTCTTCATTGTTACTTTGCTTCAAAGCAGTGCTGCTTTTGTGCTTCTACATACATGACATGACAAAATGTAGGAGATAGCCAGGCTGAACCCAAGGGACGGATAAAGCATGTCATCATCCTCAAGTCCTTCATGCCCACAAGAGATATGCAGTAAGTCCAGCCCACCTTGAATCTTGTTGATTCTTATCTACAATTTGCCTTGATCGTTACTAGTTCAGATTCTTGTAGAGAGCATGCAATAAACCTGAACTGCCTTGCTTCCTGATTTATTGTGCCTGACCACAAAAGCTGTCTGAAAAGTTTGAAAAAAAGTTAGTGGACTCTGGAGGATGATTGCCTTCCAGCATGCATGTTTTCCATGCTTCAGTCCAAAATCCATGCTTCAATCCAAAATCCAGAGGTTGTACTTTCACTTGTGCAAGAAGAGTGTACTCACAGGTGTGCAAATTTTTTTACAAAAGTAATGATTTCCACATTCATCTCATATTTTCACAATTGCTTTGTGTTTGTTCATGTATTCAGTTTCTATATATATATGTACACACACACACACACATATACTGCTCAAAAAAAATAAAGGGAACACAAGATAAGACATCCTACTATTATATACAGTACATTGTGTTGTTTAAGTGTTCCCTTTATTTTTTTGAGCAGTATACACACACACACACAAACACACACACACACACCTTGAAAATTCTGCAGAGGAATAAAGGTTGTTTTAAAAGGTGCATTTGAGTTATTTATGATGCAACATTGAATGTGCAACCTGACCCCATAGTGCATTAGAGGTAACACCACACAGGGAAATATGGAGAAAGCATTTTAAATCTGCAATGGCTCATTTATGCATAGAATGAGTGCTATTCAACCAATAGAGTAGCAAATGTAGATGTGTATATAAATTAATGATATACTGAAGCAAGTACAGTGAGTGCACTTATAAACAAGTCTGCAACTTCCATGAAATAGGGAAATAATTCACTAGTTCCTTCCTAGGAAATGTCTAGGATGAGGCAAGAGTAGCCTAAAAAGCTACAAGGAGATATCAACATCCAGATCCCTGTAGGAGACAGAGAGTGAGAGAGAACCGAAATTATACAGTTGCTTAGTTTCTCTCTAGGGGTACTTATGATCTGTTTCTGAAGTTCCAATGGCTGGCCCCCTCGAGGATCACATGACTGCATTTCAGGCACTTTACAACCAGCCATATTGGCAGCCATGTGCACTATCCTGAAGTCATGTGGCCATGATTTATGATGTTTTTATGGACAACTGGCATCTACTTTCAGTTTTCAGCAAACCTAGTGGACAACTGGTTTACTTAACAATCGCTTTGGTCGCTTAATAACTGCTGCATAATGGGTCATAAAATTGGATGAGTCATGTTTGTGACTTGCTTCACAACTCTCATGATTTATAGTTGTAAGGGTAGACTCCATTATGGCTGTAAATTGAGGACTACCTGTACAATTCATGTCAAAACCAGAAATTAAATAAATTATACTTCCATCAATTAGCATTTGGTGAACTAAGAAACCACATAAGAAATATATGTATATATTTAATGAAATTCTCACAAAGTTTTTACCTGATGGGCAGTAGCACTTGAAGCCATTTACAGTATCTTCACAAGTAGCACCATTCCTGCACAGCCCATCACCACATTGCTTTGCAGTCCTGTTACATGTTTCACCTGAATGTATACATGCAGAAAGAATAATTAATCATAGTAACATCAAAAGAAAATGTCTGTAATAACACATTGTTATTTGAACAGTCTCAAAGATTGGCCTATCCAGATTATATAAGGGTGTCTGTTTCTAAAGAGAATAATATTGTACATTTTTTAAAAAAAGGAAATTATATTAAAAATCCATTTTTTGAAAAAAAAATGCTATAAAGTTTGATGTAATTGCTGTTCTTGTTTCCAACCAGCTTGATTAACAAGTTGAGGGTGTTAGTACAGTATATGTTATCTATACATAACAATATGACTCTTAATATATTGTCAGTAACCTATACTGCTATAAACACCCTCACATATGTAGCTTTATCTCATGTATTTGTGGGAAGGTGTAAATAGAGATGTGTGAAAGATAGTAAGTGTGAAGCCCACTCAAAGCAAGTTACCAAGGGGCACAAAAGTTAGTTCCAACAGAACTGATAATATAGAAATTCACAATTTCTAAGAAAACATTACAAGGTCTGGTTCTCACATACATATAAAAATACACAAGTTGGTTCCTGAAACAGCAGCTGGTCCTTTATCAACTGGATGAAGCAATGGCATTCAGGTGGAAAAGCACAGGAGGTAAGGCTGGTCAAAATTTTATGGACTGATCAATCCTTTTGGAAAATTATACTGATTAATCTGAATTTTTCTGGAACTCAAACCTAGTTTGGGAAGCAAGGTGGATAGATATTCATGGTTCTGTGAATATATGAGTGAATGGAGCACTGGAAGGTATCATAAAAAAATTGCTTAGTGTGAAGTGGTCAAACATTTAGGTATTGACACATCTGTTGCCAGAGCAGAAATAGTCCCCAAATCCCAAGAATTGCAGACATTCTTAGTCTTTTTTATTCATGTATCACCTGGAACATTCTTTTTAAATGGTGAAAAAATCCTTGGAAATAATAAAAATTTACGGTAAAACAAAATACCTATTCAGTTTTGAGAGTCCATGCCATATTGCATAATACTTATTTTACTATACATCTCCTTCTCCTTTTTTTCCTATAGAATTTGTATAACATAGAGTTCAACCTTGAAACACAGAAGCGGGTCTTGATATGCACCACATAAACAAGCCTATGAACTACACTGGGAACTACATTTATCTTGAAGGGTCAACCTTATGACTGCATTAGATGGTTTGGAAAGATTGCATGAATGATGGGGGAGGAGATGAGATGAGATGCAATTTTTAAATGTTAAGTATGTTAAATTTCTTGGGTTGTTAGCACACCTACTTATACATATATTTAATTTCCAAACAAAAAGTAGTTGAGAAGATTGAAATAATAAAGAAGCAAGATCATTGCCAGAGACTTCCATTCCCTGCAGAGAAAGGGTGGATTTAAGGTGCCCTTTGTGCTAGTCATCTGGATATGATTTTGAGTAACAAAGGCATGACCATAATAAAAGAAAAATCTTTTTTTTCCTCTGATTTGGAATGTTACATAACTGAGAAGCTGTAATCAGAAAGCTGAGAATTGTGGGATATCTATCATAGTTTCTTCTTTTTTTGTAGATAGAAGGTACTCTGATCTTCTGTTTATATTTTTATATTTTGAATATAATTTATATTAGATTTTTACACAAGTAAAAGATAAAAATGAAAAAAATACAATTTTTTTTAAAAAAAAGATACAGAAAAAGTGCAGAAAATAAGGAAAGAAAAATATATTTAAAAAAGTAATTTTAGATCTTTACAGCAATATAAACAAACTTACTATCATTCCACTCACTTTAAGATTATATTACATAGTTGCTTCTTCCCATCTTCAACCCTTTTTCAATTGACAAATCCAGAAGCCATCAATTAATTTCTGTCCATTTTCAGCAGAAAGTCCATAAAGGGTTTCCAATGTTTTATAAAAGCATTAATTATCTTATCATTGATCAAACAAGTCAATTTTTTAGCCATTTCTCTCATGCCTTTTTCTACTATTCCTAATCTTTAGTTCAGTGTAAAAATGTTTCTTAATACATTTCTTAACTTTGCATAACTTGTGTTAATTCTATACAACTGGTCCATTTCCACATCCTTGTCTTCTCTCTCCCATTGTAAAAAAATAAAATTAAAATAAACAGGGTTTCAACAACCCTCTCTTTCCTGTTTTCACCATTATGTAGGTGCTCTTAGGCTCAGGTAAAACAGTTTTTCTTTTAAATCCAATAGTGTCCTGGGAAGCCTGAGGGCACAGTGATTAGAATTAAGTATTGTAGGCAAACTCTGCCCGCAGCCTGGAGTTCTATCCTAACAGGCACAGGGTTGACTCATCGTTTTGAGATTGGTTAAATGAGGATCCAGATTGTTGGGTCAATATGCTGACATTTGTAAACCACCCAACAATGCTATAAAGCACAAAGGGGCAGGAAATAAGTGCCATCGCTATTGCTAGTATCATAGTGTCTAAATCTTTTTCTATCTCTTGGCTTACTGTTTCTATTTCACTCATTTGTATTGTAAATTCTTCAATTTTTTTTACTCATCTTCTCACCCATATTTGCAGGTTTTCTCCTTTAAATCTCTTAAGAGATCAAATCACTTATACTGCCACTGAAAATGCAGTATTCTTTTCAATTTTTTCCAACTTTTGAAATAATCCCTAATTGACAGTCCTTTTGGCTTCTCTGTCACTACTTTCCTAATATAAGTCATTTCTCTCATGCAAGCAATACCATTTTAAATCTAAATTAGAATACATAGTTCCATTGTATACAACCAATAATCTTTATTATTTACTCTTCTAACTCATGCATTAATCTTGGAATCATGGGATCAAACTTAATTTTATGAACTTTGGACCCAATTTTCAACAAACCATAACATTTCAACTGGCAAAGTAAATTATAATCTGCTTGCACATTCACATACTACATTTAAACACAGAGACAGAATTTATATAGAATTTATTTATAAAGAAGTTGCCTTAAGTCCCTAGGTAACTTAAGTCCCTATTGGTTTTACAACTCAATAACTTAGCTTCCCCTCTGTAGCACACATATACATTAATATTATTGTTGTCTGCATCGGTGCCTTTTTAGTTAATCACCTAGCTATCAATCATCCTTCATTAGCTGAATCAGTATCAGGTAATATTACTTGCTTATCTAGCTGTCCATCCATCATTAGAAAGAAAATATAAATTGTATTGCTAATTCTAATTTGAAAAATGGGCATGGGAGGGCGTGGAAAGAAAACCTTTCATATTTTCCCCCCAGGAAGATTGTTTATGAGGTTAAATTATTCATATGAGAAAGTCTCTGTTAATTATATGCTACAGACTCATTTGGATCATCAAACATAACTGTAGTAAATGTTTCCTAAAATTTATAGTGTTTCAAATATTTATGCTATAAACCCAGATTTCCTAAGTCAGTTGTGTATGCATCTGAATATCCACTTCTCATTTTCTTATGTTTGTGCATTTGACCATATGGTGTTTATTTCAACTCAGTTCTAAACATACGAGTCCAATCCCTAATCACGATAATGATAAAATGACAAAACTTATGTGATGTCATCCTGTCACAAACTCTGCCATTTTATACTAGTGTTGCACTGTTGCACAAATATTTCAAACATGATGATATTGTGATACATATTTCACTAGTTACATCATCCCCACTCTTCCTATGGACACCTTTGATACTAAACATTTCAATATGTCCTATTGATTTCAGTGGGATTATTAAGACTGGGAGCCATAAGGAACACAGTCTACAGATACTTGAGGAAGGACATTGTACATAGCTGGTAGAATAGCATTAGAACAGAAGCCAAGGTTGGTGTAGTTGGTTTTAATGAAGACATACAGTAGATACAATCAGCTTAATGGAAAGCTGACAAAACAGACAGAACTGTATAATTCAAACCTATTGTGATCTGTTTAAAGGAAGAAGAGTTATACTGGAGAATGGTTTTGCTTTGTGTGTGTGTGTGTGTAAAATACTTATAAATCAAAAGTCCACTAATATGATATTGGATTCCAGTTAGTAATAATCATCATCCTCCAGTTCATTCTGACATCCATTCAGCAGACATTTGAAAAAAATCTCTGTTCATTCAATGCAACTGCACATCCAACTAGCTTCTAGTGAGTCATTAAAAAAAAGTTGCTGTACACATTACAAAAAAGATGTTGAGACTTTGGAAAAAGTGCAAAGAAAAGCAACTAAGATGATTAAAGGCCTGGAGACAAAAACATATGAAGAACAGTTGCAGGAGTTGGGTATGGCTAATCTAAAGAAAAGAAGGACTAGGGTGACATGATAACAGTATTCCAGTATTTGAGGGCTGCCACAAAGAAGAATAGGGGGTCAATTTATTTTCCAAAGCACTAGAAGACAAGAAACAATGGATGGAAACTAATCAAGGAGAGAAGCAACCTGGAATCAAGAAGAAACTTCCTAACAATGAGAATAATTAACCAGTGGAACAGCTTGCCTTCAGACATTGTTGGTGCTTTATCACTGGAGGTTTTTAAGAAAACACTGGACTGAAATGATATAGGTCTCCTGCTAGATACCTCCAAGTTCCCTTCCAGGTCTATTCTGATTGATGAATTATACCTATGGTCCAATTCCACCTATTTGTAGAGTCTGAAAACATAGTCCTATCTGATCTTGTACCTGAAATCCAAGAAATAATTTTCCTCTATTATTTTACAGTGTGGATTATAAGCCTGTTTTATTATTTTATCAACTATTTTATCAAGCAGAAGTTGATCTTTTATACCTTTGCCTTTCCTTTTATTTCCTTTCTCTTCTACTGGAAGAATGTTACTATCTTCTATACAATCTTGGTTGTTGTCCACAATTATTCCTGTGAGTAATTTAAACATTTTAAAGAAACATGTAATCAGCCTATATTTTCTTGGTGTTGTTTCTTTTACTGAGTCTTTTGACAGTCATTAACCAGTCACTGATGTCTCCTTAATGCAATATTTCATTAAGCTGTTTAGCTATAATTGGATGTAATCTAGTCGGATATTTGAGCCAAAAACTATGCAATGGGTTATTTCCAGTAGATGTCAAGTTTTTAATAATTTTCACTTAATTTTTAACTATTTCTGCTGTTACAGTATTATTAGTTTTTCCATTTGAGTTTTATTAAACTCATCTTTACATTCTTTGATCCATCCAGCATTTTTATTGTATTTTTTTTTATTTTCCTACACTTTTCCAAACTGGATTCCCCCTCCCCAATTTTTGTTTGATTTTCCATTTTCAGATTTAGACTTCAATAGAATTGCCTCTGATCTGATTGAAGTAGTTAATATAGCTTAAATTGGATGATTCATAGCATTCAATTTCCCCCAGCTATTGCTGTTATTTGTTGCTTTATGATTTTCAAAAGCTTCTTCAATTTTTTCCAGTGCCAAGCCAGTATTTTTAATTAAGCTTACATTCTTCCTGCTTGCATCTGGTCTTAATTTATTTGGCCTCTAGTTTGATCTTTCCACTTTGGGACGGAATATGTTTTTCCTTTTGGTTTTCTAATTTTGATACCTAGTTTTTCTATCACTGTCCCTGATGTACCACAGGCAAACTGGTCTGTTCAATAGATGTTATTTCAATCTCAGCAAGCACATTATTCACATCCTTTATTATATGTCTTTCCTGGGCACTACCTTCAGTGCTGGCAGTTTATGTCTTTCTGAATATGAATATGCCATAATTAATTCTTTTTGATTCTTCTTGTTGGGAGGTCAATTTATAGGTCATTTCACTGCATAGCCTGTACCATTTCTTTTCTTTTTACTTCTAAGTTATCACTTCTGCAGTTCACATCAGCTGTTTCCTTTATGTTTCCAATTGTTGTTATCTGAATTGCTTCCACTGTTCAACTCTTGTTTTTGGATCTTCCATTTTCTCAGTTTTTTTCTGAATCTCTTCCAGTCCTGCATCCCTGAATAGCTTATTTCTGGTAATGAATCTCCTTTGAGATTCTGCTAATCATTGTTCAGGGATATTTGATTTTAGATAAATTCACTTCCACTGTTCAATCAGTTGCTTTAAGTATCCCCACTTTGTTGGTTCTGATTTAAAGCAGCAGGCCATAACAGCACAATTTTCAAACACGGTATACTTTTGTCTTGTCTGTAGTTGTTTTTCTCCCAGTAATCCTACAGGACTAGATCCTTGTTGCCCAGCCATAGTTCCTCAGTCTCATTGCCCACTTGTCGACAGAGGCCTAGGCATTCTAACAACTGGTGCTATCATTGTTGACCTGGGCAACAAAGGATTATTTTTTTCTTTCTTCTCATCATATTAAATGGGTTGATGGACACACTAAGTGGCTCTTCCACCAAGACCAGTTGGTCAGGGGTGACCTTTCTGGTACCTTCAGCAAAGCTCTCAACCTCATCAGAGCATCCAAGCCCTTCTCCCATAACCAAGTAGTATCCATGGAGTGGATTGTTGCTATCATTATTAATTGGTAAAATATACAATTCAATAGAATTCAACCTACGCTATTCATTCAAAGGAACAGATTCATAATTTTGCATATTGTTGAATTAATATTAGGGACCCATGACCTCAAAGCTCAGTTGGAATGCCTAAGCATCTGTTGACAAGTGGGCTCGTCAATATAAATTTGTGATGATTCTGATTGATTCCCTAATAACATGTATAATAAAAAGATTTTAAAAATCCAGCTCTACATGGATAGTCTAAGTGATCTCACTCATGGTCTGGTAACTTCTCATTTGCAACACTGATCTTCTCCTGAAAATAGTCTAAAAACTTCATCTGTTGCAAAAACAGGGAAGCAAGTTTAGTAGTTGGACTATTATGTTATGATCATAATTTTATGCCACATAGATTTGCCTGGAATTTGAATTTATGTGATGCTATTACTTGGGGCTTTGAAAAATAAGTATTTTGGATAGTTATAAAAGACAGGGCTTTTTCAGTGATGTTCCCTGGCTGTCTGCTTTAGTTGTTTTCCTAGTTTTAATGTTTTGACTCTTTTGATGGGCAAAGAAAGACTACTTTGTTTTCTCAGGCTTAAAAGCTACCAGTGAATCAAGAGTTTTAAAACTATGGCATGTCAGCATTTGAGTGTATTTGATTTTACTGACTTCATTTACTGCTGCTTGTTTTATGTAGTGTTACATTTTACACTGCATTTGTTTTTATGCATTTACGGTCTTGTTTGGTATTTATTTATTTTACCTTTTTATTATACATATTATTGGGGAGCAGATCAGAATCACCACAACTTAAATGAAATTGGGAAAGTTGCCAGAATTCTGGGTTGTTATGAGAAAGAGAATTATATTTATTCATTCAACACTACCTTCACTGCTGTTGCAGTAACCACTAAGCTCTGAAGTGGAATTTATTGTCCAAAAACAGGGAAGATTTTTTAAAAAGAATAAAAACCCAAGGTCATTTCAATAGAATGGAAGATAAAATATTCTCCCATGACATTCCATTATGGCTTCTCCATTTTTCTCTACCTTACAATGAATTTTGAATTCTAGTTCATCCAAAAGAGAGTTCCTAAATTGGTCAATATCAACTCCCAAAGATTGATAGACTATCCAAGAGATCAATAAATGGCTTTGGGTCAAAAGAGGGTTAATAAATATCTGGCAGTCAATAATTGGTTGATAATGATGGAAGATAGATTAGGGTCAATTAATCTTTGGGGGCCTCTATAGAGTTCCATAGGGACGCGGTGGCTCAGTGGGTTAGGATGCTGAACTTGTCAGTCGGAAGGTCGGCAGTTTGGCGGGTCGAATCCCGAGTGCCATGTAGCAGAGTGAGCGCCTGTTACTCGTCCCAGCTTCTGCCCACCTAGCAGTTCGAAAGCACGTAAAAATGCAAGTAGAAAAATAGGGACCACTACGGTGGGAAGGTAACAGCGTTCCGTGCGCCTTTGGCGTCTAGTCATGCCGGCCACATGACCACGGAGACGTCCTCGAACAAGCGCTGGCTCTTCGGCTATGAAACGGAGATGAGCACCGGCCCCTAGAGTCGGAAACGACTAGCACGCATGTGCGGGGGAACCTTTACCTTTACCTTTTATAGAGTTCCAAGTCAGTTTATAGTCCTGAAGGTTAGGTGGATATCAGCTGTTTCAGAAAAAGGAATGTTGAATCATATGTTTTTTTATATTTCCACTATTACCTATTTTTATGAAGTCATTATTATTGTTATTTGTAGTACTATTCATTAAACTAGTGTTGTTAAATTATTTTTATTCAATAAATATTTGAGAGTTGATGCATAATCTGAAACTACAGAAACAGGCTGATGAACTGAAGGTTTTGAGAACTCCTGGTCCTAAATAATCTATAAAACTAATTCTTGTAAATTGGGCACTTATGCTTTCAATTTCAATAATTCAATTATGTATCCCCTTCCCTCTCACTCATGCATATATTTTCACTGAGGGGAAAAAAACTCCCAAGAAAGCAATGTTGTTACAGTGATCTGTACGAAGACTCATTTTGAATTTTGTTTTAGAGATAAATATATCTGAATTTTGGTACACAATCACATTCTTAATGGATACTGATGTAAGTACATGCACTTTGCTCTTTCTAATATTCAATATGCATGTTGCAAAATCATAAATTGTTGAATTTTGGAAATGTGAAAACATTTCCAATACAGCCCTTGAGGACAATCCTTACTACATTGACTTGGCTTTATTTTGAATCAGGCAGATTCGGGAAATCCCAAGTGTGAAATGAGATTCTTCTAAATTTAAATCTGAAGCCTTCCAGAAAAACACAGAGCCAACAATCCATTTTTTTAAAGCAGGTTAGAGAGCTGCATTCATATTCATGCCAATGAAATCACAGATCTCCTTCAGATCACCAACCGAATGCAAGAAGATCAAAGTCAGATGGAGGTGACCCTGCAAACATACTTCCATTTTCTAGCCACCTTCATACTTTCCACCTGTTCAGATGAAAAGCCCAAAGGGATAGGTATCTCTCCAACCTGCCCATTGAAGGACAACTCCAAGGTGAACAGAATAGAACAGAATCAGTGGTGTGTAATTCTGTGACCTGGGTACTCTACTCAAAGTTCTCTGTTCATTCATTCTTCTAGGAGCTGATGTCCTGGAATGTCAAATCAGTGTCCCAGTTGGACCTGGGATTCTGTAGCAGTGGCTGCTTGAAAAACACCGGATATTCAAGTCTTTATTCTTCTCTGCCCTGGGAATAAAAATCTATCTCTGTCCCGTGGCTTTCTGCACATTCTATGACATTACTGCCAGTTGAAAAGGACATTAAAAAAGGTTTTTGAACTGTTTTCTATTCATCATGAATTCTGAGCTCCTGTTCGCTTTGAGCATTTCAAAGTTCTTGTTCTAAGAACTCATCCCTGATGAAACAAAAGAAACAAAAAAGAGGGAAGGGAAAGCAAACTCCTTTTTTTCTGTCCCCCTCCATCCCAACCCATTATTTTCAGGAAAAAAAATACAGCTTTCTTTAGCATGGCCACCTCTTGCACTATATGCCATTTCCCTTGCCATTAAAAAGGAAGATAAGCATATTATCATTTTTGAAAGCCTTCAGATAGAAATGTTACTTTAGCAGAAAATCCTGAACTCATTCAACTGAAACTTGGCAAACGTAATCCTTATGAAATGGCAAACTTAAACTGGTGTTTTTTTAAAAAAAAATCCATTAAGGCAAGACAAAATCTCTCTCCAATTATTCTTTTTTTTCAATAATAATGATGAGACTTGGAACAACTGCAGCAAAATCATAGTGACTGTTTGCTTAAAACTGGAAGATTTGATCCTGTAATAAGTACTGGTAGCTAATTTCTGCAAGTATATAAGAAAGACTAAGTCAGAGATAGAGCCAACTTTTTGTATTTCAATTCCTAAACTGTATTGAATCGGTTTCAATACAGAATCAGTTGAACAAGTCTGTGACTCACCAATCTTCTTCCATGGTTGGGTCTAAGGGATATAACTACTGAGTGCACGTTCCTTCTTGTAAGTATGCCAGTAAGGGGTTTCCCATTACTTTGGAAGAAGAGTTTTTTGACTTTCCAGTTGAGCGTGAAGTCCTGGGCAGATCCATATGTAACATTCAATGCAAATCAATCAAATCAATCAGAATAGAGCAGGAAGGGACCTTAGAGGTCTTCTAGTCCAACCTCTTACTCAAGCAGGAGACCCTATACCATTTCAGATAGGTGGTTGTCCAGTCTTTTCTTAAAAACCTTGAGTGATGAAGCACCTACAGCTTCTGAAGGCAAGCTGTTCCACGGGTTAATTGTCCTCACTGTTAGGATGTTTCTCCTTAATTCCAGGTTGCTTCTCTTCTTGATTACTTTCCATCTATTGTTCCTTGCCTTGCCTCTTTGTGGCAGCCCTTCAAATACTGCTATCATGTCACACCTAGTCCTTCTTTTCTCTAGGCTGGCCATACCTAATTACTGTAAGCATTCTTCATATGTTTTTGTCTCCAGGCTTTTAATCATCTTAGTTGCTCTTCTTTGCACTTTTTTCCAAAGTTTCAGCATCTTTTTTGTAATGTGGTGACCAAAACTGGATGCAGTATTCTGGGTGTGGTCTTACTAAAGATTTATAAAGTGGTACTAATACTTCACGTGATTTTGATTCTATGCCTCTGTTTTTATACAACCAAGGGTTGTATTAGCTTTTTTGGCTGCGGCTCATCTTTAAATGATCATCCACTAGGACTCCAAGGTCCTTCTCACAGTTACTGTTTTTGAGCCAGGTTTCACCTAATCTGTACTTGTACCTCTGTTTTTTCCTGCCTAGGTGTAAAACTTTGCTTTTCTCCACATTAAAATTCATTTTGTTGGATAGGGCCCATTGTTCAAGTTTGTCAAGATCTTTTTGAAATCTAAGCTTGTCTTCTAGGGTGTTGGCTATTCCTGCCAGTTTAGTGTAATCTGCAAATTTGATGAGTTCCCCTTCAATTCCTTCATCTAAGTCATTTGTGAAGAGTACTGAGCCTAAGACAGAACCTTGTTTTACCTCATTGCTCACTTCCCTTCATGTAGATTTAGTACCATTAAGGACTACTCATTGAGTAGAGTTTGTCAGCCAGTTACAAATACAACTGGTGGTGATGCTGTCTATCCCATATTTTTCTAGTTTACCGAGAAGTAGGTTGTGGTCTACTTTGTCAAATGCCTTGCTGAAGTCTAAGTATACTATGTCCACAGCATTTCACTGATCTACTAATTTAGTCGAAGAATAAAAATAAGATTGGTTTGGCATGATATGCTTTCAACAAATCTGTGCTGGCTACTAGTTATGACTTTATTTGTTTCTAGATGTTCACACATCTGCTTTTTGATTATTTTTTCCCAGTATCTTCCTAGTTTTTCATGTTAGACTGATTGGTCTGTAGTTTCCTAGGTCTGTTTTTCCCCCTCCTTTTTTGAAGATGGGAACCACATCAGCCCTTTTCCAATCCTCAGGTACTTCCCTGGTACTCCAGGATTTTTGAAAGATATGGTACAATGGTTCTAAGATAACATCTGCCAACTCCTTCAGAACTCTGGGATGTAATCCATTAGGTCCCGGTGATTTATATTCATCAAGGTCAGAAAAAAGTTCCCTTATCATTTTCTTGCTTATTTTTTTTTATTTCTAGTCTGTCTTTTACAGTTATATTTTTGGTAGATTGGGCTACTTTCTTTTTGCGTGAAGACTGATGAAAAGAATGAGTTAAGCAGCTCTACTTTCTCTCTACTGCCTGTTACTTCCTTGCCATCTTCTCTCTCTAACGGACCGACTGTTTCCTTAACCTTTTTCTTGTTATTTATATGCTGAAAGAAACTTTTTTTTATTATCCTTGACTTTTGTTGAAAGTCTTTTTTTTCATTGTGAACCTTTGCTTTCCTAACTTTATCTTTGCAGATTCAGGCTATCTGTTCATATTCTGCCTTATGTGTCTCTCTTTCCATTTTTTGTAGTTATCTTTTTTGTCTTTCAGTTTATCAGAGAGATCTTTGTGTAACCATGCTAGTTCTTCTTGGAGTTCTTATTTTTCTTTTTTAGTGGTATTGTGTTGGACTAGGCTTTTATGATCATATTTTTCAGAGTTTCCCACACTTCTTCAGCTGCTTTTCCCTTCAGGATTTTTATCCATGGATTTTTTCTTAGGCTCTCTCTGAGTTTGTTAAAATCAGCTCTTTTAAAGTTTAAGATACTGGTTGGATTATATTCTATTGCTTGGTTTTGCATTATACTGAATTCCAGTACTGCTTGCAGTACTGCAAGTACTGCAATGTGTGTGAAACCATAAAGCATATACAAAAGAGACAGAACCTGTATTGTACCAGTTCAATGTGGTTATTGTGGTTGGTGTTTTCATTTATCCACTAGATCCCTCCAATGCATGTTCCTGGCTCTGAGATTTTTTGATGGACTCTCATCCAAGTAGAAACTGGGTCTTACCCTGCTTAGGTTCCAAGTCAAATCAAAGTTGAGCAGATGCTATCATCTGGGCAACAATTTATCACAAAGCAAACTGTTTAATATTTGACAATAACAGCCAGGATGTTGGATCTCTGGAATGCTGATAAGTTCTTTAATGCAATTCAAAATATTTTCTTCTTTCTGTGATTTATTAAGAGATAGGACAACTGAACTTTGGAAGTAGTTTTTCTTTTTCTTTTAGTAAATATTTCAGAATGATAACCCACACTAACCTAACAACATTAAAACTAATATCACTGAAATACTGATTGAAATATTAATATAAATGTTTTAGTGTGAAGTACTATTCCTTATAATAGGCTGTTTGTAATCAGCAGTAATAATAATAAGGAACTTGGGAAGGACTCAACAGATAAAAATGCCATATTCAGTCTAAACATCTTATTGACTGTGCAACAAACAAAATAATGATGCTGGTAACTCATAATATATTTGTATTTTTCAAAATGTTGCAAAGAAATATTTATTAAGTAATAAAAAAGATACCACCTATACCTCTCTTAATATGCTATTTACATAAGAGTTCATCACAATGCAGTCAGGTCTATCAAATAATGCAGTCTTTAACTATGTACTAATATGTATTATTAAGTTCAGGTTGTTCATTTTTAGTGGCTTTTGAGGAATACTTTCCCTCAGTATATAAGAAAGACTGAGATATAGATATAGTCAACTCTTTATTTGTCAATTCCTAAACTGAATTGAATCAAGGAATCTATGAAAAAGTCTGTGACTCACCAACCTGCATCTATATTTGCTTCTTAAGTGAAGCAAACCAATCAGTACACATTCCTACTTGTAGTTAACACAATGTAAATAATATAATTATAATGCTTACAATTACAAGGCTAATGCAATAATTTTTCCCTTGCCATAATTTTTGCAACTTAGCATTACAACTCAAAGCTGATTAACTTTATAGTAGAATAGTTTACCTGTGTTGTTATGTCTATTTTGCTTCCCCACATGCTGAAATACACAACAGTACTCTATTGTATAGTTGTTTTATAACTATGCATTATCTAGTGGGTGCAGAATGTTTTCCAGTGCCTAAACATCCTTTTATCAATGTATTATTTCAAGTAGCTCTAAGATTACATCATTGAGATAGTTTGTAGTTTTCTCCTCTTTTGTGTTCAGGACATTACATTTTTCACAAATATTGGGGACACAGCAATAGATTAAGAAAAATGCCTAATTAAAAATAATGACCATTTGAGCTGCAGTGAAGAAGAATGGACTAGGAAATATGTTAAGGAAAGGGTGGACACTGAAACTTGCCTTTGAAGCTGGTGGCACAATGACACAAGAAGTGGCCAATTAAATCCAAACAAGTGGCCCCATTTTTGCAGGGTGACTTTGAACATTCGTTAGCTTCCTCTTCACACAATAGTCCTTCATAGTCAAGCACACAGCGGCAGGTATAATTATTCTGATTAGCTACACAAAAGCCATGCTCTGAGCAATAGTGATGGAGGCAAAAGTCTAAGCCAAGTTCGCAGAATGCCCCAGAATAACCTGCAGGACACAAACACCTACAAGAGATAGAATGAGAAATTAGCCGTCTAAGTCCATGAGATAAATTGTAATGGTTATCAGAATTTAATCCTAGCTTCTTCTCAGAATAATGTCATCTTATTCACAACTAGATGATAGTTCCAGGAAGATCAAAATAGAGTATGATTAAGCAGATAAGAGGGCTTCACCATCTTTGTACTTGGTTAATTAAACTCTTTTAGGGCCTAAAATGTTTACCAGATTATATGAAGAAAACTGAACTAAAGTTTAATCTGGTTAGGATGAACTGTCTACCACACTCTGATTACTCCTATAGGAAATTAAAATTTATAACTTATAGTGTTGAACATAGCAAAGAGAAAAAATATCCCATCAATATTAATTACAATTTAGAATATCATTATCACACAGATTAAAATTATTTGAGTTTTTCATTCAAACCTAAGTGTAACTTTGAGGGGGAAAATCTGCTGCAACTTAAATCAAAGTATTTAAGATAATCAAAGTATTTAAGATAATCAAAGTATTTAACTTAAATCAAAGTATTTAAGATAATAAAGCTAATTACTTATGCTAATTACTTGATATTAAAATCACCATTGTACTGCTACTATATCTATACAGTACATGGGGAAAATAGACAAAAAGAGAAAATTTAGGATGAATTAAAATTAGAAAAAGAGAAAAAAAGGAAAAGGAAAAGAATAGAATAAAATTAATAAAACAAAAATATTACATTTCTAACTTTCCCCTTTTTATACATTTGCAAATTTGCAACATTTGTAGACATTTAGGCCCTCTTAGAAGCTAAACTGTATGTAATTATATCTGCCATGCTGAATGATGTGCTGTATGTATGGAAACAATTCCTGCCTAAATTTAGTTGAATTTCTGTTGGGTGTATAGTCTGTTAGTTTTGCCATTGCTGTATATTCTTTAAGTTTACATTCTGAAGGCTAAACTTTCGTGAGCTATTCCAGTGGGAAAAGGAACCATATGAAAGCCAGCTGCAGCACTCAAAGTTAAGCAAAAGGCAAATCTCTTCCTGGGGTAAATCACCACTTTAAAGCTTCTGTGTCAGAAACATATAAAACACACATTGCAACAATCACCAAGTTTTAAAAAGATATCATTTTATTTTATTTTATTTTATTATTTTATTTTATTTTTGGTATTATATTTATTATTCAGTGTAGATGGTGCCCCTCTCCAACTTATTGTAAATGGGGAATCTTCTAGCATAGAAATATTTAAAATAATATAGATTTATTTTATTTATTTTGACAGATGTGGAGCGGCACCTAGAAGTGGAGCTTTTGCTTCACAGTCAGAAGACTGTGAGTTTGATCCTAGGTAGCAGAAGATATTTCTCTCTCTGGGCGCGATGAGTAATTATCTGCTGCAAATTCACATAGGCGTCTGGAAGGGCATCTAGCCAATAAACTCTAAGCTCCATTCAGTTGCTCCAGCACCACCCAGATGCAAGGGATTACAGGGTCGTTAAAAGAAATCTTGTCTTTTTTTACAACAGACACATGGTGGCTTATAATAGCTCCTATTCAACCAGCCCAATATAATACATACCCTCCCTTATATACATGATCACTTAATAACTTTTCAAATTATTAATAGGGACCCTTTCTTGTTATGATTAGTATTCCAGCAGTAATTAAGATTTCAGTTTATCTTGGGAGAATATGATTCTATTTTCTTATAGTCACAACTTTCTTTAAAATACAAACCACATCTTGCAGGCATACAGTATATGATGATGGAAAGGTTATTGGAGAATAAAAGGAGTTTTTCTCGTGATGAATATTCAATCAGGGTGTCCTATAAAATGTGACAGGGTTGGCATCTTCCAGGTCCTCCAATTAAATGGTGACAACTGCTGGGATGCAAAATGTGTACCTTCTCTGTCGTAGCATCTGCCCTTTGCAACAGCAGCTCCCTGTTAGATTCAGCTGGATCTAACCTTGTTGGTCCTTCAGAGGGCCTTGGAGACCTAATTCCTGTCCCAGATACTGAGCCAGGATGACACAGGAGTCTTCTATAAATGTACGAGGATCGAGTTTTGTTCCCAACACAGTGTTTTTCAGAATCATTTTTGTTTTTATACTGTGAATGTTTTTTTTTAACCCTGCTAGTCATCCAGAGCTGTTCTGGGAGTCTGCAGCTCCTAAACTGAATGAATGAATAAACAAACAAATAAACTTGCTGAATTTCTGCCTACTCTGCACCTATTAAAACACAAGAGGTTTAGCCAGAAAAAGGAAGAAGGGAAAATAAAATAAATAGGGATTTCTTACTCCATAGCACTCCTCTGTCTACCTGTTCTTCTCAGAGTCCAGGTGCTGCTCTTGTTGGTCTGTCTGTTCTCCAAGAGCCCACTTGCTCCTTCCTTACCTGTGACTGCCACCTCTTCTCTTTTAGCTCTGCCCTGGAGTTACAAAGGCAACCAGGACTGCCTGGATTGCTGTCACTAAGCGATGTGGTCATGTGACACTATCACATAGCAGTGGCAATCCCACTCCCAATTGCAATTCTAACCTAAGGGTTATCTGCATCCTCAGCCCCTTAACCATACAGAGAAGGTGGTTTCCTATACCTCTCCGTGAATAAAATTGGCCCTCAACCGAGAAAAGGGTTTTCAATCCTGAGCTAATGAATTAAATTATAGCAGGGATATATTCTTGTTTAAAGGGGAGAGGGAATGTCATTTCCTGGAATCATGCTTTGGAGAAGCCATACACCATGAGGGATGTCTCTAGCTTTGAAAACAAGCATAGAATAAACCTTTTTCCTAGTTGAATATTTCTATCTCTCAGCTGAGCACAAAGAGTGGAGAACCATTCCTTTTGGAATTCTGTGTTGTCCTATTGCCAATATTACAAAATATCTGAAGTCTTCAATTTATTTGAGCAATGCTGAGAGTTACTAAGACTGGTATGGTGTAGTGCTTAAGGTATCAGACTAGAAACCAGGAGACTGTGAGTTCTAGTCTCGCCTAGGTCAATCAGTTCCTTTCAATCCTAGGAAGAAGGCCAGGGCAAATCACTCCTGAAAATCCTCACCAAGAAAACTGCAGGAACTTTTCTGAGCAGTCTCAATGTAACTGAACTGAAGGTTGTTTTTTTTAAAAAAAAACAAACAAAACACTTATTAACTCTGCCCTTAAAATCCTAATTGAATTTATATGAGGTTAGCAGTGCTTTGCTTCCTGTGAGTGGCAATTTCCACCTAGGGAAAATGTATCAACATTTTTTGTGCTGCTATATCTTATTTCTCAACTCATCAATGTTTACAGAAATCTGGAGAAAAGTCAAACTAATATCAGAAAAGGATGCCTCTGCTTTCCCCAGAGTTATTATAATAATTGGAAATCTTTCAGCTTAATACAAAAAGTCCATTGCCCTCTTTTCATTAGCTTGGTTAGGCCCTTCGGTTTACAATATTAGTTTCAAAGAAAGAGCTCCGTTTATCCCCTTGATTATGGAACATTTGCTCAGCCAATCTGTTAAATATAGATGACTGCTTTACAAAATATGCACTAACTACTAATTATTTTTTGTATGTAAAACATAATTAGGAGAAGGCATTATAAACAATAGGTTCGACATACCACATGTAAGCTTGTAAGCCGCCCTGAGTCTTCGGAGAAGGGCGGGATATAAATGGAATTTAAAAAAAAAGCTGATATATGTGTTCCTACTTATAATTAACATTTGCAGTTTATCATCTGCAATGTAATAGTACTAAAAAAAACCCCTTTCAATTAATATTTGATCTAAATACACAATAATACAAACAGATAATATTTTTAATCTCAGTAATAGGATTTGATTTTATTCCTGGTAATGAATTCATATGAGATGATATGAAAATGAAATATTTTTTAAAGCCAAGTATTATATTAAAAAGGTTTCAAGAATAGCCCTCAGTGCAGCATTACCATTCCACAATATTCCTAACCTGGCTTTTCATGATACCTCTTTTAACAATGTTCCATTCAGATTTCAAATTATACTCCCCCACCAGTTACTTTTATCTGGGAAATTACTCCAAGGAGTCATGGTTGCAACTCTCTCTGTTTGTCTTCAAGAAAGCTCCCAAGCCAATAAGCAGAATTTCTAGAGTAAATAAGGTTTACCTCATTTCTCAAACTTCTCTCTTATTCAATGGTTTGGGTTAACACAGTATGATTCATCCTGATGTGGTTCAGTTGGTTTGGGCTTACTGTAATATGTAACAACTTGGTATTTGTAAGCCATGGTTTATGCTGGTTAATGATAATAATTTGAAATCTGAATGGAACATTGTTAAAAGATACACACACACACACACACACACGCACACACACACACACACACACAGATATATATATATATATATATATATATATATATATATATATATATATATATATATATATATATATATATATATATATATCTGTGTGTGTGTGTGTGTGTGTGTATCTTTTAACAATGTTCCATTCAGATTTCAAATTATTATCATAAACCAGCATAAAGATTTTTTTTTACAATAGCATGCTTTAGTACTTAATAAACAGTGTGTTGTCTGGGTTCATTTATTTAAAAACAATAATAATTAATTTCTATAGTTCCATAATCAGTATGTTAGTTAATGATATATTTCTTTGATCTTCTCTTCTTTCAGGAGTATTCTCCTTTGTCAACATTAAGCAAATATAATTCTTAATTCTTTCAATACATACAAGGTTGAATATAAACATTTTTCTTGTGTTTGTGCAAATAGTAATAACATTCACATATAACATATTTTCTAATCAGCTTATGTTTCAATTATATTTGTAAAAGTCATCTTATTAAGTCACTATCTGTCCTATTTTCAAAATTCTTATTTAAGCTTAATGTCCCCTCCGTCTCCAGACCAGTCATAATTTTCTCAAAATTAATTACCTTTAAATAGCCAAACTTTTCATTCACGTACACCATCCCAATATTTTTACATCTCATATATTATAAAAAATACTATATTACTTATATATCTTATTCCTCTTACTGTAGGGTCCCTTTATATTAAAAATTTATCTGTTCTTTTAACCATATTCAAACAAGTGTTTAATCATATAGTACTCTATCTGGTAAGTCAAATCGAATCTCTTGAATCTAACTCTAGCCTTCTTCTTTTGCCACATAGCTTTCCGTGTTGGTATGTTCCACTGGCCAGGGGATTCTTCCTGTATCTTTGTGAATACTGTTGGGAATAAGAAAGAAAAGTTAAATAGAATATGCATTTTTTTGTCTTCCAAATTCTAATGGTTCTCCTGGCAGCTCTATAATCCATTTTGTTAGATCTTCTTTCTTATCCTTAAGTTTCTTTTGAAGTCTTGAAAAATGAAATATCTTTTCCATTTTTATTTTTGCCGCAAAATCTTGCAAATTTTCTTTTGTTTGTATTAAAAGCTGTGGTTCTCTTCATTTGTAGCTTTCCCATTTGGGTCACTTTCCTCTGGTTTATGTTCTGTTATCTGATTTGTTCGCTCAATGTTTATCATTGTTTTCTGAGAGTTTAGGTTGGAGATGTGCTCATTTATTTCATCAAAGTTGTTTTTAATCTCACCATGGCTTGAAACAATTGTCATTTATTTATTTATTTATTTATTTATTTATTTATTTATTTATTTATTAGTTTTTATAAACCGCCCTTCTCCCGAGGGACTCGGGGCGGTGTACAGGAAGGAAGGTATACAGATGAACAATAAAAAGTAATAAAAACAATAGTGAAAACAAACTGGGACCCCAATTAACGCTATCATGCCAGGCCGGACTGCTGGAACAGGAAAGTTTTTAAGTCGCGACGGAAGGTACGGAGGTCAGGGGCCATCCGGATTTCGGTTGGTAAGCTGTTCCAGAGGGCCGGCGCACCCACTGAGAATGCCCTCCCCCTGGGGGCCACCAGCCGACATTCCTTGAGCGGTGGCACCCTGAGGAGGCCCTCTCTGTGGGAGCGCACAGGACGGTGGGGTGCTGACATCGGCAGAAGGTGCTCCCGTAGGTAGTCCGGACCCATGCCATGTAGGGCTTTGTATGTCATTGTTAGCACCTTGAACTTCACTCGGAAGGCAACCGGAAGCCAGTACAGCGCACGGAGGAGAGGTGTGATATGGGAGTATCGGGAGGCTCCCAAGAGTGTCCGTGCCGCTGCACTTTGCACCAGCTGAAGCTTCCGAGTGGATCTCAAGGGCAGCCCCATGTAGAGAGCGTTACAATAGTCTAGGCGAGAGGTCACAAGGGCATGGGTGACTGCACGTAAGGAATCCAGGTCTAGATAAGGCCGTAGTTGGCGAACTAGTCGAACCCGGGAGAAGGCCCCCTTGGTCACAGCTCCTATGTGGTCTTCTAGGGAGAGCTGCGAGTCTAGGAGGACACCCAGGTTGCGGGCCCTATCAACAGGGGGTAGTAACATGTCCCCGATGTTAAGCAATGGGACATTCTGAATATCCTGGTTTGCCGGAACGTACAGCCATTCAGTCTTGTCCGGGTTCAGTTGAAGCCTGTTCCTCCCCATCCATTCCCGGACCGCTTTCAGGCAGCGGGACATCACGTCTAGGGCATCACTGATATTGTTTGGAGTTGAGATAAAAAGCTGGGTGTCATCAGCATACTGATGGAACCCTACTCCAAAACTGTGAATGATCTCACCCAGCGGTTTCATGTAGATGTTGAACAGGAGAGGCGAGAGGACCGACCCCTGAGGGACTCCGCAAGCAAGAGGCCTCGGGGTCGACCTCTGTCCCCCTGTCAGCACCGACTGCGAGCGACCCTGGAGAAAGGAGGAGAACCAACGCAGAACCGTGCCTCCCACTCCCAGTCCCCTGAGGCGTCGCAGCAAGATACCATGGTCGATGGTATCGAAAGCCGCCGAGAGGTCTAATAAGACTAGGACAGAGGAATAGCCCCTGTCCCGGGCTCTCCAGAGATCATTCATCAGAGCGACCAATGCCGTCTCCGTGCTGTAGCCCGGCCTGAAACCCGATTGGTATGGGTCTAGATAAACCGCTTCATCCAGGATCTGAGGAAGTTGGTGCGCCACCACGCTCTCAACAACCTTCGCAAGGAAGCGAAGATTGGAGACTGGACGAAAGTTATTTAAAGAGGATGGGTCCAAGGTGGGCTTCTTGAGGAGAGGTCTCACCACCGCCTCCTTCAAGGCGGTGGGGAAGTGACCCTCACTCGGAGAAGCAGAGATGACCGCTAGGAACCATCCACGTGTCCCCTCTCGAGCTGCATAGGCCAGCCAGGAAGGGCACGGGTCCAGTAAGCATGTGGAGGAGCTCAACCTTCTCATAATCCTGTCCACTTCCTTAGGAGTTACAGGATCAAATTCATCCCAGATGACGTCGACAAGACTGTCCATGTCTTGTTCTTCCATCTCAGCCCAGTTGGAGTCCAGGCCAGTTCGAATCCGAGCAATTTTATCCAGCAGATATTGACCGAATTCCTCGGCTCGACCCTGCAAGGGTTCCTCCCTCACCTCTTGGTTTAATAGGGAGCGAGTCACCCTGAACAAGGCAGCCGGGCGATTATCTGTGGACGCGATGAGGGTGGAAAAATAGTTGGATTTTGCCACCCTTATCGCAGCGAGATAAGACCTGGTGAGGATTCTTAGTCGCAATCGGTCGGATTCGGATCGGCTGGATCTCCAACGGCTCTCTAGGCCCCGTCTCCGACGCTTCATCTCCCGGAGCTCCTCGGTGAACCATGGGGCTCGCTGGGATCTGCGCCGGGTCAGAGGCCGCAAGGGTACAACTCGGTCCAGAGCCTCCGTGGCTGCCTTTTCCCAGGCTTCCACTAAGGCATCCGCCGAGCTGTGAGCAGGGAGTGCATGCGTGTCCCTAAGCGCTGCCTGGAACTTATCAGGGTCCATTAGGCGCCTAGGGCGGTACCATCTGACTGGCACCGTGCACCCACGGTGGGGGGTGGCAAGGGGGAAGTCTAGCCGCAGGGGGTGGTGATCGGTCCATGACAGGGGCGTAACAGTTGTGGTGCCCCCACCGATATCATCACGCCACCGTCCAGACAAGAACACCAAGTCTGGGGTGTGGCCTCTCTCATGAGTCGGTCCAGAAATTATTTGCGACAGGTCCATGGCCGCCATGGAAGCCATGAACTCCCGAGCCAGTTCGGACGATCCTCCCAGGGACGGTAGATTAAAGTCGCCCAAGACCATGAGTCTTGGGAATTCAACCACCAACCCTGAGAGGGCATCGAGTAGCTCGGGCAGGGCCGCCGCTGCACGATTAGGTGGTAGGTACGCCAGCAGCAGGCCCAACTGCGCCCCTGGGCCGTATCTCAGTAGGAGAGACTCACACCCGACCATCTGAGGGACGGTGGTCTCTCGCGGGCTAAGGGATTCCCTGATGATAACTGCCACTCCCCCACCCCTCCCATGAGCCCGAGGCTGGTGCAGCACCTGGAAACCTGGCGGGCAGAGGTCAACCAGAGGAACACCACCCTCTGGGCCCAGCCAGGTTTCCGTGATGCAAGCCAGGTCCACATGCTCGCTCTCCACTAGGTCACGAATGAGGTGGGCTTTGTTAGCTACGGACCTTTGTTAGCTACGGACCATTTGAATCTGTCACACCATTACGTACATTTCCTCCTGGAAAATATTTGCCTTGTCTTGGAGTATTGCTCCTGCAGATCCCTGATGTTCCAGGCTGAGGCCTTCAGAAGGGAATGTTAGGTGTGGCTTTCTGTCACTTTTAGTTAAGTATCCAACATCCATTTTGTCTCCCCCCTACAAATAGTCTTTCACTGGTATCATAGTCTCTGTAATTAGCTTTGTCAAACCAGCCAATCTTAAAATGCAAACAATCAAATCTTATATAGTTTATTTATTTTATTTATTTAATTGGATTTGTATACCGCCCTTTCCCGAAGGACTCTGGGCGGTTTACAGGGAATTAAAACAAGAAATACAAAAATTAAAAACAATTAAAAATTAAAAACAATTAAACCAGCTGCCAGTGGAGCTGAGAACTGCCCCCGACCTTCGATCATTCCGCCGGGGCCTGAAGACCTGGCTCTTCGAGCTCTCGGGCCCAGACTGAGGAGGAATTTTTAATTTGGGGTTCTTTTTAACTGACTACAGGGTTAATTTAATATTTTTTAATTTGGTTCTTAATTTTTGTATTTTGGATTTTTAATTCCCTGTAAACCGCCCTGAGTCCTCAGGGAATAGGGCGGTATATAAATATAACTAAATAAATAAAATAAATAAATAAATAAAAACATTTCTTATCTTATATATGATTTTTGTGAACCAATGCATTTCCAATTGTCAAAGTACCACTGAAAGCAGTATTTTATAACAGTTCTTCTGTTCAGAGGTCTTACATTATCAACCAGTCAAAATTGCAATCCAGAATGTTTAGCCACCTAATAGCTATCCAGTAAATTCCCCCCTAGAAGATTAGCCAAAATTCAAAGTTTTTCTTTCTTTGTAAAGAATTCTTGAGCTGAGAAATCACAGCTCAGTAAGTATTTATAATCCCAGAAGTCATCAGTTTTTAAAACAAATGCACTTCTCACTCTGTAGTAGATAGCTCAATGTATTTTCTTTGCAACTGTTTTTCATTTGGCTAAAAGTCACTGAGGTTCAAAGGAACAAGTTTTTCTCTATTTCTGGGCATCTTGCCAATTTCTGAGTAAATGCTGCTATAGTTTTATACTCTAATCATCCACTAGATGTCAGTAGTTATTCCTTTCCCAACTTTTAAGACAAAGAATTATTTTCTTATAATTTTATCGATACTCTTTCAGATGTGAAATTTTAATAGTTTTCATAATTTTCAGATTTATCCAGACTGTAGTATTATTAACTTCATTTCAAAATATTTCTGTCCTCCATAGAGCTGCTTTCCTCTATGGAAGGGTGGGGTGTGATCCGCTCCCTTCTCACTTTTGGAGGATTTTTTGCTTCTTGGTGATCTTTTCAGGAAATCAGTTAAATAATAGGAGAGAGAAGATTGATATTCTTACCCAGTTCCAAGCATGCTGTTTACAATTGTTCTGGTTAGTGCTTTTGGGCTTTGGCTGACAGTAGCTTGGGCTAGTCACCGGGGTGTGGTGAGATCAGCGGGGGGGGCAGGCTCCTTCTTCGTCGCCTCTCCAGGCCACTTTAGACCCATTTTAGGGTCCTCTAGCAGGTCGAAACCAGCCATGGGCTGAAGATTCCTGTAATCCCTCAGCCGTGTCTCTATGATGCAAGACTGGAAGTCCCTGATTTATGGTGGAGCTTAAAGACCATCATTAGGTGATGTGAAGTATTCACTAAATGCAACAGTTTGCTTTTTCTGAATTTTAGGTAGACTGCAGCAATCTTTGGAGATAGAAATAGATAGATAGATAGATAGATAGATAGATAGATAGATAGATAGATAGATAGATAGATAGATAGATAGATAGATAGATAGACAGACAGACAGACAGACATGCTATGCTAATTGGATGTCAACAGATTCAGAAATTATTGGTTCCCAGTTCAGAGAATGATGGCAGTAGAATTGCCCTCTATTGTACTTAGATTGCACCTGTTTATGAGACTAGAAAATAAAATATGACACTTGGAGCTCTGCAATCAAAGTCTCTAAAAACAACATACTTGGAGCATTACTGGATATGTACCAAGCATTTTTCAAATGAGCCAGAGGCAATTGTGGCCAGCAAGGTTTTTTCACCGTTTCATCTGGTATGCCAAGTGTGCTGTTTGCTTGATTGAGATAGGACTTCAGACAGCACTCATGCTCTAGTCCAGGAGTGGTCAATTAATTTTTCTAAGGGGCCGCATGAGAAACTGGGATTGTTGTGGAGGGCCACTACTGCCCCATCTCCTTACTGCCACCACCTTGCTCCCTACTGATGTGCCCCACACCTGCTGATCCTTCTCTTCCACCAATGCCACTCTGCCTCTTGCTATCCCCACCCCTCCAGCACCACTGACAGCATGGGCATCAGGGACAGCCAAAGGGCTGGATTTAGCAGCAAAAAGAGAGAGAGAAAGGTATGCGTAGTTCGTATTGGCAAAGTTGTCTCCATACCAGTTTGTTTATTAGAAAATATGAAGGCCATAGTTAATCTTGATTAATATTTATTTAAACCCAGGTTTGTCAATCCAAACAAGGATATATACAACAGAATGGGAGTACTAGTCACTTCAAGGCTTAACCTAATGCAATTTGCTCTACATGAGGCTGCCCTTGAAGAGCATTCAGAAGCTTCAACTGATCCAGAATGGCAATGATAGGCACGCCTCAGTAAGCCTTCATGAGATAGACCATGGTGACTTGATGGGCCATCTAGCTCCTGTGGGGTCTACCCAGCTGATTCAGTCTGACAGAATTGATATGCTCCAGGTTCCTTCAATCAAGCAGTGCCATGCCATCAGGACCCCTAAATTGTGTCTTCTTTATTGTGGCACCTGCCTTTTAGAATTAGGTTCCTACTGATATCTGCCTAACTCGTCACCCGGATGACATTCTGAAGAGCCTTGAAGACCTGGTTGCTTTCTCAGACTCTGAGCTAGTTGGAACCCTGGTAAAGATCATGCTGTTGCTGTTATCTGGATTTGCCACCTTGCCTTATGTTTAATAGGTTTCTTCCTATCCTGTTTGATGCAATTCCTTTTTTATATTGTAAGACCTCCTGAGTTAATTTGGATTGGACAATGCCTAAACTGAATAAAATAAATAAAGAAGAAACGGATAGTTTTCTAGGCAGGCATAATTTAGTGCAGCTTTAGTTAGAAGCATCCCCCATTCTGTTGCATATAACCCTGTTTGAATTGGCAAATCTGAGTTTAAACAAATATTAATCAAGATTTGCTAACTATGGCCTTCATATTTTCCAACAAACAAACTTTGCCAATATGAACTACACATACCTTTTTCTCTCTTGTTTTGGTGCTAAATGCATTGCTTCCACAGCCTTGAGTGGGAGGGTTTCTTCTATTAAATGCTACTTTGAATGATGCCAAGCAATCTTAACTGTGTAAAAGATGCATAAGGAGTGCTTACATGCCTGCTCTTCTAGGGGAAATAATCATGTTGTTCTCTAATGAACATGACCTTGCATTAATGTCCTAAATCTTTCTAGCTGCAGTACACTAAATGTGCCATTAAAAGCTTTGAGATGGGGTTAATTTGCTATTTAACTTTTACAGCAAGTTGAAACCTAAATTCTAAGCAATTTCCAAAAGATGACTCTGAGAGCTGGGGTTTTAAAAGACAACCTTAGGGAATTAGGTTGTTTACATATTTTGCTAAACCTTTTCAAAAGCAAACATTACAGCATAATTCTGCTATTTTTCATAATAAACAGAGAGGGAACATAATGTATTGAAAATTGGGGAGGTGGCTTGGATTCTAATGTCTACATGAATATAGAATTAACTGGTTAGCTTTGGGGGCAGTACAGTATTACTGGGGTCAGTTTAACTCACAGAATTTTATTACAACGTCAGGCAGGTCCACTTAATATCTCTTGAAGAAAGATAAAATCCCTCCATTAAATAAATAACATCTACTGCATACTCAGTTAATATTGAGAGAGAGCTGACATAGAGTCTATGACATGTAAGAGACTTTAGGAAACCTTTAGGGGAGAGACAAACATACCCTATTTCTCCACTGCAAATAGAAATGAATAAATATTCTCCAGAGATAACATTTTAGCCATATTTTGTATTCAGAATTGGAATTTGATATCTGAAGATTCTGCAGAAAGAATGTTGGACACTCTCTGACAGTTGATATGCAACAGTGGTCATATCTGGCACAAAGGTAGCAACATTTGACAGCTGATCTGTATTAATTATCATTATCTAGCATGTATCAGTGAACATTTGTTGACAGGTATCTGACCAAGCATCATATTGACACAGTCCATTTTTGACAGCAGTTGAGCTATAGCATTAGACAGCTGACAAACTGTGGAATTTGCAAATTGACAGTGCTGAATATAAACAATCTGCATTTGATTATGTTACAGTTTGATATACAATACCAATCAAATGTCAATATCTCTGACTGGTGAGTTGCAATAGAAGTTAGATTTCTTCACTGAACTCCACATTTTAACAGAGGTGTAGCATGGTTTACACATTTTATAAATTAATTATTTTGTTTGGTTTTCCAATATGATTAAATTTTTAGTGCATAAATGATTGGTTCAATTCCCATATAATTCCCACCCTTTTCAAGCAAACTTTTGAATCGTCTTAAAAGCAGTAGCTATTAGGAGAAGGAAAAGATTGTCATATGGCAAATCTTTTATATCACAACCATTGTATGCAACAGTATTTAGATTTTAAGTTATATTTTTTCCCAAAATTCCAAATCGGATATATCTTAAAGTTGGGGAACCCATTCCCCACCAAATAAAAGTAGAGGAAATGTGAAGAAGGACAAAAATATTAATTAGATATTTTATGCATTTCTTCTTACATATAAATATGGGAATAGTTATTATTACCAAAATTAGCATTAAAGAATGCAATCAAATACATTGCTTTTTATTCTTTTTTTTTCTTCAATTCACATAGTGGAGCATTATGTAAACATTTTAAGATATATATATAGATATATATATTCTTTAGATTTATATTAATAAAATTAAAGATCAAGTAGATTTGTGCAGAACCCTAATTCAGTAGCCCTGACACTGCTGTTCACCTCATTCACACATCTATCTTGCAGACAGATTGAATGCCTACATTAGAGATACGTAGAATTATTGGCAGTCTCAAAAACCTTAGGTATAACAGTTGAATACATGTATAATTTTCACCAAATTGTGATTTTTTTTATCTAATATAGTGAAGAAGAAAAAAGAATCCTTCAATCCTTGTGGCATTTAAAAGTAAAGGTTTCAAATTTAGTTCTGATCCTTTGTCCTAGCACCATCCATTCTCTTATTCTGCTGGAATCTCAGCTCTACTGCTAGCCTGTCTGTCTCTCAAAGTCATCTGGAGCTATAGAAAACTTTTTTTTGGGGGGGGGTAGTATCAACACACAACTAAAGATGGAAAACAAGTTAATTATTTCAGCATGGCCAGCAAAGGAACCTAGAGCCAGAATTGGCATGGTGTTCTAGTATAGACCAAAAGAGAACATCATACCACTGCTGGTGACCCAACATAAATACTATTCTAAATACTGAATCATATCTGGGAACCAGGAGTTCCCAAGCCGCAAGTAAAAAGCCGGGCCGGCCGACATTTGACAGTTGACAGCTGTCAAATGGCCGCCCGAAGCAACGACGCACGCGCACCGCCCAGCCGGCCGCCATTCCCGTTGACAGCTGTCAAAAGGGCTGCCGGGGGCCAACGCGCACGCGCCAGATTTGACAGTTCCCGGAACTGTCAAATCCGTAAGTCTACAACTCGGTCCTCCGAACTGAGCTAAGCGCTCAGCTGAGAGGAATTCCCTGACAGCCGCCGAGCTGTCAAAGTACTGTTTGTTGATTGGCCGTTCTCCGAACGGCGGGGAAATACCGCTACCTGATTGGCTATGCAGTTTGACAGTTCCCTATATAAGCCCGGATTGTTTTGACAGTCAGCTGCCGGGAGCTGAACCGAATAAACGAGTTAAACCTTGCCTACGGTCTCGCGCCTGTCTTTGTAAAGACAATTCACCTGGCGACGAGGATGGGATCCCGGTACTACAGAGCTGCCTGCTGAGCTAGCCTCCGCGAAGGAGTTCCGATCCCTCTCGCTGACAAGTCACTGCTGAAGCCACATCGAGGGCAAAGGAACCCTTCGGCAGCTTGAACAGTACCATGGATCCAGACCATGGCAAATTTAGGCCACGTCAGAGAGTTTGACGTCCGCCATCCCGAGGGATGGGAATCACACTGGGGACAAGTTGAAGGCTACCTCGTAGTCAACAAGATAACGGAGGATCGCCACAAGGCTGCAGCCCTCCTGTGTCTCAGCGGGCCTGCCATCTACGACATCGCCGTAGGGCTCTGCAGCCCAGACCCCATCGCGACCGTCCCATACGCCGTGCTGACTGACCGCCTCAGCAAGCACTTCATGCCCTGGCGGTCCGAGCTGTACTGGCGCCTCCATTTCGCCCGCCGCCGCCAGCAACCGGGCGAAACGACCACAGCCTTCATCGCTGGGGTACGTCACGCTGCCCGCAGGTGCCAATTTCCCAACCTGAAAGACCGTATCAGAGACCAGGTTATCGTTGGTCTCTCTAACGAGCGGCTCCAGCGGAAATTGGTAGCCAGACCCACGTTGGACCTCGCTCAACTCACATTAGAGATCATGGCCTATGAAGACAGCCACCGTGAAGGCTCCCCGGTGTTCAGAAGCAGCCCAGCCGGGTCAGTCCACTACGCCGGGGAACCGGATGGCGAGCAACCAGAGACCTTCACCGGCGTCGACGACATCATGTCCCGCTTCAGCAAAATGGGCACCGACCCCGGGAAGAACCGCAGGCCATCCAGGCCAGCCGCCTCCGGCCCAAGACCCACCTCCACAGGCCCAAAATCAAAGTGTGCCAGCTGCGGCGGGGCTCACGCCAGAGCCACATGTCGTTTCAGAAATGCCAAGTGTCACGGATGCGGGAAGACCGGGCACATTCGCTCCGCGTGTCGCAGTTTGAACCGGGAAACCCTCCACGAGCTTGAGGAGATTCCGGCAGGTAGGACCAGGGTCCCCCTTTTTGCCAGGGAAATCCCCCAGCCCTCAGTATTGTCCATTCGGGCCCAACAAAAATTTTTGCCCATCCACCATTTACAGCCCAAAATTAAGATCTGGGTTAAAATTCAAGGAGTGCCCTGTGAAATGGAGGTCGACTCCGGCTCCTCTGTTTCAATAATGTCCTGGGACACTCTCAAAAAGATTGGGTTTAAAAACAGACGTCGTATTCCCCTGCAGCCCTCCAAAATACTCCTTGCAGATTTCCAAGGGGCCGCCATCCACTTAAAGGGGCAGGCACAAGTAAAGGTTGAATACAAAAAATTCCATGGGCAATTAACAATCCAAATCACTGAGGCACCCAGGACCACCCTCATCGGGTTAGACTGGTTCGAGGCTCTGGGCATCCACCTGGAGGGCACCAACCGCATACAATCCCGGACATTAGAACAGGTCTGCCAGGCGTTCGCGGACGTTTTCGACGGAACGCTTGGCAAATATACAGGCCCCCCTATAGACCTCAAATTAAAACCCGAGGTAGGTCCCATCCGCATCAAGGCAAGAAGGGTCCCCTTTGCGCTGAAACAAAAAATCGAAGCCGAATTAGACCGTTTAGTCAGCCTGGGAGTCCTAGAACCAACAGACGGGGGAACCTGGGAAACCCCCATAGTGACACCAGTTAAACCAAACGGGGACGTGAGAATATGCACGGACTATAAAGCAACTCTAAACCGCGCATTAAATCCCCACGCATACCCAGTGCCTGCTGTCAGGGACGTGCTGTCAGAAATAGGGTCTGGCTCAATATTCGCCAAACTCGACCTAGCGCATGCCTTCCTTCAGCTACCTGTCACCCGGGAAACAGCTGAAGCACAAACCATTGTCACTCACCGCGGTGCTTTCAAAGTAAACCGCCTCCAATTCGGCATCTCAGTGGCCCCTGGTATTTTCCAGGAGGTCATGGAGAAAACCTTAAAAGGAATCCCAGGTGTCTCCCCTATTTCGATGACATACTCATCGCAGGGGAATCGGAAAACAACTTAGCAGATAGACTACAGGAAGTATTATTAAGATTTAGAAGAGCAGGGCTAAAACTAAAACGTGAAAAATGTTCCATAGGCGTCCCGTCAGCAGATTTCTTAGGCTACAAGATTGACTCACAAGGGATCCACAAACTCAAAAATCCTTGCTATCAAGGCCGCCCCTACCACAAAAAATAAAACCGAGCTCCAAGCCTTCCTTGGACTTTTAAATTTTTATCACGCCTTCCTACCAGGGAAGGCAACTATCGCAGAATCCCTCCACAGACTGCTCGATAAAGGGGCAGCCTGGCAGTGGACTACAGCCCACGAAAACAGTTTCAAGTCACTTAAACAAATGCTTTCCAGCAACGCAACTATTTCCCACTACCAGGAAGACAAACCTCTCTGCATAGCCTGCGATGCATCCCCATACGGGATCGGAGCAGTTTTAAGCCATTTAGACAGCAATGGCACCCAAGCCCCAGTGGCATATTATTCCAGAACTCTTTCCAAAACGGAAAGAAACTATGCCCAAATAGATAAAGAAGCCCTGGCAATTGTGGCGGGAATAAAAAAATTTCACGATTACCTTTACGGCCGCCCCTTTGTGATTTACACAGATCACAAACCATTGTTAGGACTATTCACTTGGGACCGTCAGACCCCCCAAATCTTATCTCCCAGGATGTTGCGCTGGACAACATTCCTCACAGCATATTCCTACCAATTAATATATAAGCCAGGACACCAAATGTGCCACGCTGATGGCCTCAGCAGATTGCCCCTACCCCACACAGAACCAGACCCAGCCCCAGCGGGCAACATCTTAGCTATTCAAGAGCTCCCAGAATGCCCACTGACAGCAAAAGATATCGCTACCGCAACTTCATCAGACAAAACACTTAGCAGAGTGTTAGCATGGGTACACACTGGCTGGCAAACCTGTTGCCCAGGCACAGAGTTTCAGCCATATTTCTCCAGGCAAAATGAACTAACGTCACACTTAGGATGTTTACTCTGGGGGTGCAGGGTAATCGTGCCCTCCAAACACAGGCCAAAAGTACTGGACACATTACATGAGGGCCACCCTGGCATCGTAAAAACAAAAGCCCTGGCCCGCAGCTACGTCTGGTGGCCAGGAATAGACCAAGACATAGAAAAGTACATTGCTGGCTGCTACCTATGCCAAGAATCCCGCCCACTCCAACCCAGAGCTCCAATTCACAAATGGGAACTCACAAAAAACCCCTGGTCCCGCATCCACATTGATTATGCCGGGCCCTTCCAAGGACAGGTCTTCCTCATAGTTGTAGATAGTTATTCCAAATGGCTGGAGGTTCTCCCGGTTCACAGCACAACGTCTGCCGCAACCATTCAAGCCCTCAGGGGAATCTTCGCAACACACGGTCTCCCCGACGTTATTATTTCAGACAATGGCCCTCAATTTACTTCTCATGACTTTCAGATCTTCACGAGGAGAAATTGTATTAGGCATTCAACATCGGCTCCCTTCCACCCATCGTCCAACGGCCTTGCGGAGGTTATGGTGAGGACCACCAAAGACGCCCTCAAAAGAATCATCACAGGGAACTGGCACCGTCGCTTGTCACAATTTCTCTTAGCCCACCATTCTACGCCCTGCACCTCCACCGGCAAAAGCCCAGCCGAACTACGATGGGGCCGCCGCCTGGTGACACGGCTCGACAGACTCCACCTCGACAGACTGGCAGCCGAAATGACACCAAACACCCAGCCAAAAACATTCTCCAAAGGACAAAATGTTTGGTCCCGAGATTATGGGGGAAGGGATAAGTGGGTTCAGGGGGTTATCCTGGACCAAACAGGACCATTATCATACACAGTGGACACTGGGACAGGACTTATGCAACGCAGACACACGGATCAGCTCCGACCCAGGTCACTACCCAACCCCCCTCTGCAACCAACCCTGGGTGAGCCTACGCCAGCCGACACCCCCGGACCTGATGAATTCCTCCCCCAGGACCCACAACCACCTGCCGAGCCCCACCTAGAAACAACTCCTCCAGCCACGCAACCCGAAGGGAGCACCCTCTGTCCCCAACGGTCCAGCCGAGCCAGAAGACCCCCGCATACCTCGCGGACTTTGAATGGAAGGGAAACCCACCATCTGTTAAAAAACCTGTTAACCATACTGTTTTAAAACGTTCAATTGTTGTTATGCATAACATACCTGTTCAGGGGGGGGGAAAGGGGGTGAATCATATCTGGGAACCAGGAGTTCCCAAGCCGCAAGTAAAAAGCCGGGCCGGCCGACATTTGACAGTTGACAGCTGTCAAATGGCCACCCGAAGCAACGACGCACGCGCACCGCCCAGCCGGCCGCCATTCCCGTTGACAGCTGTCAAAAGGGCTGCCGGGGGCCAACGCGCACGCGCCAGATTTGACAGTTCCCGGAACTGTCAAATCCGTAAGTCTACAACTCGGTCCTCCGAACTGAGCTAAGCGCTCAGCTGAGAGGAATTCCCTGACAGCCGCCGAGCTGTCAAAGTACTGTTTGTTGATTGGCCGTTCTCCGAACGGCGGGGAAATACCGCTACCTGATTGGCTATGCTGTTTGACAGTTCCCTATATAAGCCCGGATTGTTTTGACAGTCAGCTGCCGGGAGCTGAACCGAATAAACGAGTTAAACCTTGCCTACGGTCTCGCGCCTGTCTTTGTAAAGACAATTCAAATACCACACACATTTCATTGTGTTTGGAGTGATGAATTGTGGAAAGCACACAAGGGTGAAAGAAATATGTGAGAGAACTGTAACATATCTATCGCTGAGTTTTCCTTTTCCTTGCATGCACAGTTTTTTAGGTCAAAAATCACAGCTTGGATGACATGACTAAGAAATTTGGCAGACATTTACCTGAACATTTGTGTCAGAATGCCAGAGGGTTGATTTTAAGGATAGAGCACCAGAATGATGAATACAAGTACCTTGTGGCTATGAATGCAATTTAATTTGTGTGCAGTCTGAGCCAGAGTAGAAGTTTGTCAAAGAGCATATCCTAAGGTCCAAAAGTTATTGATCCGACACAAATGATTGACCTTGTTTTCATTCAGCTGAAGATGATCTTTTTGTGCTGTGGCACAAACAGTGTATCTCCTGCCTGTATATGCACTTTGGTTTTAGAGTTGCTTTTCATTACTGAGTTACTCTGTTTCCCCCTGGGATTAGCACAAAAGGAAATATATGCTTCCCCGCCAAATGATGGAAAGTTTGGAATTTTGCTCAGATATGCTTGTGTTTTGTTTGATTTGTTTGATAAAACAAAATATATCAGAAACCTGAGCAAAATTCTCTGTTCTCCACAGTGGCATGTAAAAAAGCATGCTCTGTGTTGTATGTTGACCTTTGCATGCGCGTGGTCTTCATTCTTTCTCTGTCTCTCTTCTGATTTTTCAGTGAGGGAAAAAATATGAGATTTAAACTGTCTGTCTGATCGATAACTGTTAGACGTAGGACGAGTTCTTTGACATACCTCTGCTTCTACCCACTAATCAGGCGGTATTCACAGCCGTCTGCTCTTCCCTCATCCTTGTGCTAATCCATACTTAAAATAAAGCAGCTAGCCTTCTGACACAAAAGCATCATTTAGCACAAACACTCACACTAATGTCTTCCAAACAGCCAAGCTATGATTTTGAACAAATTAAAGCGCGCCACTGATGCTAAGCTTTTTCTGCCCTTATTGGGTTGTTTGTGTTTTGCCTTCCAGGGAGACGCAAATGAGGCAAGTTAGGCCTACATTTCTTTCCACCGCAACCATTGCAATGATCCCCAAAGCACTGTCTGCAGGATGCATCGTATAGGCTGGCACATATGTCACCACTGCTGCCAGTTTTCTACTAGGCCTCCAGGCAGCAGGCCTGAAGTTTGTTTGTTTTTCCCCCCGGACTGGTGGGATTAAATTCACTGGTAGGTAGCTATGTTATGTCATCATTTTTAGCATTACAATTCTATTTTTCCCCTAAGAATTACTTTTTCTTCATCTATGTATTTGCGTATATATATTGCATAAATGTGGGAAGTGGTTATAAGATACTTTTTTAGTGCAGTTGTAACTTTGAATGGTCTTTAAACGAATGGTTGTAAGTCCAGGACTACCTGTATCCACATCTACAATGTTAGGCAAGGGCTGTCTTCACCATTTTTCACTCATAATCTCTGGACTGAGTTGCCTCTTACTCCCATAGGATCCACCCTCCTCCCTCCTGAGAATCCACCTTCTCACTACTTTCCAACGCCTCATGAGACTAAAATACAATGAACTTTGTCTGCATTCAACCCTAGAAAATGGCTGTTCTGAGATAGGTGGATAAATAATCCTAAGGGCTGCCTTTAGTTTCAGTTAGGATGGGATGAATTTTCTTGACTGCTCTATAACTAATTTCCCCCCAATCTTTCATTACCAAAGTGCTCATGCTGATTTCACCTGGCCTACAGCAGGAAAGTGTCTCAGTGTTGTGGATCATGACATTCTCTTCATCACATCCCCAGAACCAACACAGAAGAGACTTACATTTGTCATTACCTGATCCACCAATAATTAGTGGTTTTTTTCTCCCTTTTCTCCAGACATAGATCTTATCATCTGAAGGGCAAACACATCTACCACACTTCATTGACAATGACATAATCAGGATCTTTTCAACTCTTACTGATTCCTGAAGTTGCTGTGGAAACACCCTCTGTCTTCTGATATCTGGATACTAACATCCAGGACTCTTTTGTGTTCAGCCTGGGATCTCCCACAACAGAAAATATCTTTCTTTCTAGTTCTGTAATCCCTGACAAATCTCAAGGCTGTCAAGGTTTAGAATGATGGCAAGTGAAGAAGATTTGAAATCTCAAAAAAAAAAAATAATTGCTCCATGGAATTGGAGAGTCAACAGAGTTGCTGCTTGCCATCTCTTCTTGTCTCTTTCAGCCCTGGCAGCCAATGAGGGTTCCGGATATTGCCAATGGTAACTGAAGGAATGATCTTCTGGCACCAGTTTTCTGAAGTGCCTGATTAACATCTATCTGCCTGATAAATCAAGTTATGTTCTCTATTGTATCCTGGCAGAAAGCAACTGATTAATGTTGGGTGCGTGGCAGTGGTGGGATTCAGCCAGTTCGCACCACTTCAGCAGAACCGGTAGCTAATTTTTTTGTTGCCCAGGCCCAGAATGGACTTCCAGAAGCGGCATCCACACAGAGAACTGGTTGTTCACATATTTGAATCCCACCAATGGTGAGTAGGTTATACTTGGTAAAATATTGCTTTACCAGCAGACTGGCCTCTCTCTTGGTTCACCTATCAAATTCTGACAGATCGTCTATGTATCTGTCAACTCTTGTATTCAGTTATTATTATTGTTTTTTCCTGATGGTAGGTGATGTTGAGGAAATCCTTCAATTACCTTTCTTAAGTTGTCTCACATAAAACCTGGCTTTCCTGCTAAGGAAAAATATACCTCAGCAGCCAGAGCAAGTCAATATATGCTGCCATACATATGTACCACCTTACAAACTATGAAAAGCACTTAACTGTGACTATGAGAAAGCATCCTAACATTTTGTGTTCTTATTTGACCTGAACATTACTGTAACTACATGGCAGTGATATCTCTGTATATTTCCTTTTTGCCAATTTACAAAAACAAAAAACAAAAAAAATATTTTTAGTATTTTTAAGTTCTATTATATCTTTGCTATAGAATGGATAATAGATAGCAGCAAAGAAATACAGAAAAATCTCTTTGCTCTCATATAGAGCTTATTCCTACTTTTGCTTCCCAGATCTGGTACTCCTATTAATGATCATTTTCATGTAAAAGGTTGCTGAAAACATTTGCATTCCATGCCCCTGATAGTTCAGAAAGGCTATGAAACCAAACAAAATATTGGTGAGGTCGACATCTTTATCTGTAACCCATATTAATGGTGCGGTCTCATAAAATTTAGCCAGCTTTGATTTCTTCTCTGCGTTGTTACCACAGAAGGTTAATGGGGATCAGAACAAGAACATAGCCAGCTAGACCTTGTTCTGGCATTTATGGGATTTTGTGCACTATTGCCTCACTGCACATATTTATCTCATTTTAATGTGAGGGCCATGAAAATCTCACCTATGGAACCTACTCGGGGACAGAGCTCAGAATCTCAGCAAAAACAACTGCACTAGACTGAAGATGGATAAAATGACACCGTTAATGTGTGCCACAGTGCAATAAATGAAATGCCCTTCACCTGAGCTTGGTATCCAATAACTACAACAGTTTGGGTGTATAGATTGAAGGGAACTGAATAGTTACTATTTTGCCCAAGAAACTGGATCATAGGAATGCAAGTTGCCAAAGGTTGCAGAAAAAAAAGTGTTAGAACGCTATTATTATTTTAGTATTGCACAAAAGCTGAGTAACAAAACACTATGATGCATAATCCTGCGAAATATACCTATTCCCAAAGCAAACAAAAGTCCAAGGAGGGAAAAAAAAACATCCTGGGACATCTCCTATTATTACACAGTGAGCAATCAACACATAGATAAGTGAGAATCAATATAATAGGCAGGAGCACCCTGAAATGAAACAATGCAGCCAGCCAAGCCAGGTAGGCCAATCAGAAACAAATAACATAAATTACAACTCTGATCGAGCTGGCACACATTAAAAACAGTGAGGTCTACTCCCTTCTGTAAAACCACTGGTAATCCTATCTAGTTTGCTACTGAAATATTTGCACAATGAAAACCATCCTTAATCAACGTCAACTCCCCAACCTGGCTGTCACCATGTAATTTCATGCTTTAGCCCAGCTTTGAAAGCATTGTGGTTTTGGCATTCTTTAATGTATTGAACAAAAGTGTACAAAACTCTATTTTGGATGTGAACACTTGGTTCCAAATAAACTAAGTGAACAGCAATAATCTTCTTATAGTTATTCTGGCCACATGACTATGGAAATGTCTTTGGACAATGTTAATTCACAGAGATGAGCATCTTCCCTAGAGTTGGACATTGAACCAATCTAAATTACTTTCTAATTCACATTAGTGTTAAAAGTTCCGAGGCAGAATCCAGCAAAAATAGGTGTTATGCAAGCCACAGTGGAATCGGTAAAATTAAAGATAATATGGCACAACCAGCTAATTATTTCAAAAATCACCAATTTCTGGAAACAGAGATGCTACTTTGTATTTTTATTTTGTGCTACCAAGCAATAGAATACAACATTACAAACAATTCACATGGGAACAGATAATTTGCTTTTACCACGTAGATGACTTAATTGGGGACAGGGTCAATGACCTGTTATCATAAATTGAGTATTTTTATCTAGCCCTTGCTTTCTCATTTATTTATTTATTCATTCATTTATTCATTTATTATTCATTCTTGGTGGGGGATTTGTGATTTCACTTTCAGGAAAAGATTCTTAAGGTGAAGAACAACAATTAAAACCCAAATTATCTTTTTAATTTTGGTATTGTTTAAAATGAAGCATGCTAATGAAGTCAAATGAGCAGAAGTAATGATCTATAATGCAATTAATAAAATCAAATTACATTGAAGTACATAATAATGAGACATATGTGTTTGTGTGTGAGAAAGAGAGAGAAATTTTTAGAGCCTATTTTAAAATTTAAAATAGTGAACCTCGTAAGTTGAAGCCTAGTGAAGTGAAGGATGTCAGCTTTATAAGTAGGGGGATAAGAAATGATCAAAGAGATTATCATATTAATTCTTAATTAACATGGTACTTTGCTCTATGTGTCCCAGATTACCCATCCCAATTGATTTTTTTTCCAGTTTTTTTTTAATTAATTGGACAAAAATCAGAAAGCAGCTACAGGAATGAGTATTTTGTGATTTTCTGAAACCATGAACACCATGTTGCAAGTAGACAACAACCATGGAAACCATTTCATAAGAATCTCAATGACATGATCCCAAACATCCCAAGAGTGCCCACCAACATTTCATCTACTACTCATGCAATTCTGTGGTTTCTGCAAAGTTATTTGGAAACATTTGGGGATGAACAAGACAGGTATACAAAAGGAAAGGGCTTCAGTTGCATTAAAAAGGAAGACAAATATTTTTGCTAATCTTTAAACTGAATGCTGAGAAAGAGAATGGGAGGTAATGAGTTTGTGCATAATATTGAATCATCCTTAGGTAATGAAATGAAAACGTTTGGATTGACACTGGCTAGAAACTGTCAATAAAAGTAGAGTAATACACCACATGGTACCCAATCCTATAGGCTAGGCCACTAGAGGGAAAATAAAGTTACTGGACATATTTGGAATTGTCTTACATTAAAATAAAATAAAGCTTACAAAAAACATAAATCATTTTCCCCATCCCTTCCTGAAAATAATTTAATACTGGAACTATACTACTTTTCTTTTAACAATCTGTAGTAATCTTCAGATGGAGAATAAAACCATGGTGAAGAAGATGATCTGATCACAGAGAACTTCAGTTACTCTGACAAAGATTGAATAAATGGGTGAACATGTAACAACAATGAAGTACATATTCTGAATGACTAATTCCAAGAATAATGTTTTATGGAAATGACTCAAATTTATTAAATCAAGTGAGCTTCTTAAGATTCTGATAAAGTAAGAAACTATTGCATCAATTAGAAGAACTACAATATTCAGAAAATTACCCAGAAAAAGATTATTATTTGCAGATCTAAGAAGTGTGGACTTTTGTAATTGACAAATGGAAGTTTTGTCAATGTACAGGTTTTCATCCAATTTTGGGGGGTATGGCACCCCATGTGTGCTCATAATTACCACCCTAACTGGTTTATGCCATAAACTTTCAATTTTCAGATTTTACAATTTTATTATTTTTATTTTTTAATTATTATAATTGTTGATTTTATTTTTACATTATTATTACCATATAATGTTTTTAAGCTGCTGTAACTCCAAGAAAAACCTCTGTTTCTAAAGCTAGTTTATTTATTTAGAAGGAAAAGATATATTCATTAGTGATGTACCTTAGTTGCTTTACCTTCTGCTTCAGTCAATGCTTCCTTTTAAAAAAAGTATGTCTGTGAAATACGACTTAGGTAATCAATCTGTTTACTTAAATAGCCATGTTTATTGCAAGTTACTGCCCATAACATTTTAGAAAGTGAAGAGGATAAATGCAACAGCAATGACATTTTAATTGCAGTTGAAAGCAGCAGGAGGAAAACAGTAGTTCAATCATGCCTTCTAATGTCCCAGAGGATTATGGAAAAATCTGCCATAAGGAGGGCATGTTAGTACCTGTGTTCATTGATTCCATCCTCACAAATAGCTCCATTCTGGCACCAGCTCATTTCACAGACATTACTTTCCAGAAATGTAGGTCCTGTCCATCCAGGCGCACAAACACAGAGATAATTCTGGTTGTCTTCATCATGGAAACCTCTTCTATTCACACAGAGCTGCAAGTGAGAATTACACAGAGTCCAGGAAATGCTTCTGTCATTACAATACTGAGATTAAGGATGTTCATAACATACATTACAGCAGGGGAAGAAAATTCCTGTGAATTTAATTTCATCAATAATAACATACATCACAGAAGAGTGGATCTCTGTCTCTCTGCCTCCCTCTTCTCTCTCTCATTTCTCTCTCTTTGTGTGAATGTTTGTGTGTGTGTGTGTGTGTGTGAGAGAGAGAGAGAGAGAGAGAGAGAGAGAGACGAAGTCATTGAAGAGTAGAATTCAATTGTTAAAAATGGTACTTGGCTATATATTTTCTAGTGTGCCCCCCTGGTGTAATCCTTCCACATAACATTGTTTTCACTCCCTGGTTTCTTAGAGAAAAAAAAGTAGAATTAGCTGTTGCATCATTTTTATTCCTGCTATCTTCACAACACTGACAGCAGGCAAGATCATATTAGCAGCCCGTCACACACAGTACTTCCTTTGGCCAACCAATGGGGAAACAATCATTCCATCAGTACTCTGTCCCTCAATTTGCTGTGTTCCTAAAGCTAAAAATAACAACACACCACTTGTCCACATTTCTGAAAGAAAGAAGAAAAATAAGGCTGTAGAACACGGCATACATTTTTTGTATCATTGTCCAAAACGCCTGAGCCACTGATATGAACTTAGCCATGATGTGTTGATGCCATAACATTAGTTTTTCAGCCAGGCATTTTTCTTAAGAGCTGAAATTATGGTTACCAAGACTGAACATCTGAAAGGGAGCAGCAGCAGTTACTGCTTTGTTTTGCTTGAGCCTGGCTGGAACCAGGGGCTTGCTGCTTAGATAAGTAGGGATCCAGAAGAGATTGGACAACCATTGTCTGAAATGTTGTAGGGTTTCCTGCCTGACCCAGATGTTGGACTAGAAGACCTCCAAAGTCCCTTCCAACTCTGTTATTCTGGATTACACCCAGCATTAAAAACCAAAATAAATACCCCAGAGAAATCGTAAAAATGATTAGAAACTGTAACAGCAGTCTAGGGTGGAGGAACATTAGAATCTGGTAACACCTTTTCCAACCAACAATTTTTTATTAAATGTCCTCAGCTTTTGTGAGTTGTCAGTTCTACACATCTGATAAAGTGGCAGCCCATGAAAGCTTCTGCCTTTTTACAAATGCGTTAGTCAGAAAAGATGCTATCAGATTCCTGAACAGAGACTAAATGGCTTAATATCAGGTCTGAAGAGCTGATATATTTTTGTGAAATGTATAGAATTGCTCCAGTTTCAGAAGGATTTACTGTAAGAGTTCCTAAAAGAGAAATGAGGTGTCTCCAGTTTCTCAGGACTTCTAGCACTTCAGATATCTTTTGCAGCTTGAGCTGTTCTACAGTCCAACCAGAAGAAAACTGACTTAATTACCCAAGGAACACAGTGGGACATTGCTGGTGTCAGATCAGTGAAAGTGCCATATAAACACTGGCCACCCTTTAAAGCAGGGTGGGGAATGATGGCCCTTTTATGACTTGTGGATTTCAACTCCCAGAATTTTGGTAGTTGAAGGTCACAAGTCATAAAGCAGCCATTGTTTCCCATCTTTGCTTTAAAGCAAGATGTGGATGGTCTGAGCAAATAAAATGACTTCAAAGACATCATTTTGGACATACAATCTGCTTTATGAAGACACTGTCCTCCTTGTTCTTTTAAAGTGTGGGCAACCATGGATCTGCTGTCTATAGATATAGCCACTGCTTATCTTACATGGTCTTGCCTCATCACATCAATGCTAGTGGCAGACATCGCATCTATGAGAATAAATTCCATAAACTACTTGTTTTGAATTTCAGCACTAGAACTGGTAAGATAACCAGTGTCCCTCATTTCTCTTTTATTTTTCTGAAACTGTTCTATCAATTGACAAATCTGGAAGAGAAGGAAAAAAATTATTTCAATCAGTGCGCCATTTGTTTGAAATTGTAAGCCTCCACAGTTCTATCATCCTTGTTCTTAAAGATTTATACAAACAGAGATGCTGGTGTCCACATATTTGTTATATTCTAGTAGTTGCAAGTTTGAAACAGGCTCTGTCAACTCTCCTGCAGCTGCTTCATGATCACCTCACATCTGTCAGTCTATATTCCATGGAACTCTAGGGATCTTACTTTTGAGAAGGGAAATCTATCATGATTAAGTAAGTTGGAAATGAGCAATTATTTTTGCATCCAGAGCTGATATTTTTCCTTCAACTTCTTAGGAGGCCGAAGGTTGCAAGGACTGTGGTGTACTGAATTTGCCAGTGGTGCACTGAATTTATTAATAGTTTTAGTTACCAGTTTTCTTTCTGTTCCATTCAAAACTAATCAGAAATTGCATGTTCTTCTTAGTTTTCTGCTAAAATTCTACAACACATTCCTGGTTACAACTTTTCGACATGGTCATCTCTACCTTGCTCAACTTAAATGTACCCAATTTGAGTTTTTTTCCTATGTGTAAAAGTTAAGGAAAATTTTCACATGCCAGAAAGACTTTAGAGTGATTATGTGCCAACTCTTAGTGACCACATTTTCTCCATTATCTCTAACCTGGTCCTTTGGGTCTTCCAATGGAGCACCGATTGCCACTGGGACTGAGTCCGTCCATCCATCCATCCATCCATCCTCGTTGTCTTCTTCTTTTCCTTCCTTCCACCTTTCCCAGCATTACAGCCTTCTCCAGAGAACTAGGTCTTTGCATAATGTGTCTGAAGTAGGATCATTTGAGCGTCATAATTGGTGCCTCAAGAGAAAACTCAAGGCTGATTTGTTCAATTAACCATTTGTTTGTTTTCCTGACTTTCAGTTATATTCTCAAGAGGCTTCTCTAACACCAAAGCTCAGAACCATCAATACATTTTATATCCTGCTTCTTCATAGTCCAAATTTCACTTCCATAGAGTGTCACAGTGAATATCACTGCTTTTACAATTCTGATCTTTGTAGATATAGACACATTGTTGCATCTGAGTATCTTTTCCAAAGCCTTCAGTAATCAGTCAATAACAAGGCTGGCAGTTGTCCCTGATGTCATTTGTTTGGCCTTCTTTATATTTAATTTTAGTCACATTTTTGCTGTGCTCTTTGATTTTTATTACTAGAGCTTGCAGATCCTTTTCATTTTCAGCTACTGTTCTCAGCATCATGCAAGCTGTGAATGTTTCTCTCTTCCATGTTAAATTTACATTTATCTTCTTCCAATGAAGCTTCTCTTTACATATATTCAGCACATAGGTTGAATAAAAAAAGAGAGACTACACAGCCTTGTATCCCTTTTTTGCCAGCCTGGAACCAGTCTATTTTATCATGTTGTGTATGTGGAAATGACCTTGGGAGTCAGGGGGAAAAGTCACAGCTAGTAGAATGGTTGGAGAACAGATATAGCTCAGCCTGCAAAAGGAATGTGGGCATGGCAAATGTCTCGGAAGGGACCTTTCCTATTTTGGGGGGTTGTAAAGGGAAGGAGGAAGAAATGTGCTTTTGGACTGGCAAGATTCTATTAATGTAACCTTATAATAAAGTAGAATCTGGTCATGCTTCCTGACTGGATCACCATGCTAGGCTGACATGTTCCATCCATGCTATGGTTTCCTGGCCTAACTACTGATTTTTGCCTGAGAGTGATCCCTATTTTTCTAACTCCAATATGACTTAAGAAAGCCAGAAACCAAAAGATTTGGGGGACAGTAAGTTACTCATGTAATGTAATAGTATGAAAACCACTTGCTTGCTAGTTATATCTGTATATGTGTTGCGTATCTGTCTTCAAGTCAGGTTTTGATTCGTGCTGACTGCCTTGACAAATTCCTGTAGTTTTCTTGAAAAGATTTCAGAAACGGTTAGCCTTTGTCTGCTTCCTAGGGCTGAGAAATAGTGGTTGGCTCAAGGTAACCCACCTGACTTTGTGGCTAAGACAGGATTAGATTTATGGCCTCACAGTTTCTAGTCTGGAGCTTTAACCATTAAACCGAACTGTCTCTAGCTAGTGATATACATATAGTGAGGAAGAAAAGAGAAAGATACAGCAAAAAAAACCAACATATAAGGCAACATAATTGATGATCCACAATTTTGGATGGATATGAAATGTATACATTGGCCATAAAGTTTGTGTGTGAATATAGTGGTAGACAAAGATTTATTTTGAAACTTCCTAATAATGCCTGCTAGTGTTTGCAGTTTATAGATTTTAAAAGCTGAGCAATGACTCATCTAAACCATTAAGAAAACCTGCATAAATATTATTCTCTACAATAAAAATCAGGATTGTTTAGTAGTCACATGTAAGAGGAATATCTGCCTCCTCTAATCAATGAGTTGAGGATTAAAGAAAGCGGTGATTCATTACTTCCTCAGTTTGATTGAGACTCAAACCTATTTAAAATGCTACTGAGATGTGTAATAACAAAAAACTCTTGGCAAAAATTTGCAGTCTTAATTTATCTTTGATTAAGTTTTAAATTGACCTTAAAATTGAATCTTTTTTGCTATTCCATTAGTGCTAAGTTCTGAAATTATGCCTGGACTGTTTCTCATAGAAAACACTCTTCAGCTTGATCAAAGCTTGCAAAATGAACCCCTTACTTGCAAATATGGAAATATTCATCTCCTGACAATTATTAAAACTACTGTTTCCAATCCAAGTGCATGTAAAGAAGATTGTAAACAGGGTCCCTAAAGAAGGCATAGCAAAGGGGATATTTGAAAATGAGTATTTCTTCATAGCTTCCTTTCATTCCTAGTCAAGATCTCATCAGGACAATTTTAATTGTCAATAGCTTAACATGAAAAGTTGGGCTCAGATCCCAAAACAAATTCACAAGGTGGTGTTTCATCTGTATATAAAAAATTTTCTTTTTCTCCTTTTCGGTATTATCCTTCGCCATTCTTTGTTCCTACGTCTGGGCCATGATTCCTCATAGCCAAAGAAGTTAACATTGGAATGTGAAACACTGATCAGTTAGAATTTATTCCCACATTGATTAGAAACCATCTTCAGAGCAATCAATAAATGTAATCCTGCCCCTCCTTCAAACAAGTCTCCTTTCTTACTCTTTTACACAGAAAAAATGCAAGAAAAAGACTCAAAGCTTACTGACTTAATTTGTATGGAAGTAGAGTACTTGCTGAAATTCTTGTGTTAACTTTCACCTTCTTCTTCTTAAGGAATACAACTAATCAGGGCTCTTAGAGTTATTTTTTGGAATTAACTACTTCCAGTCCAGGATGACACATGTTTGACTTTGATGTTTGTCACTGAAAACACAGTAATTTGGGGAATTTCAGTGTTGATTTCTTTCAAATAACTCTAGTTAATGAAAGTTCTGAGAAAACTGCTCTTTGGCTTAACTGTTTGCAATCTGGTTGCTACAAGGGATATCAGACACATTGCAGGAACTCTCTGCCTCTAAGTAGTCCAGTGCCTTTTAATTTTGTTAAAATATTTCTTCAGTGTGCTTTTTAATATCAGCAAAGGAATATTTAATTAAATTGGATTATAGAAATGAGTGTGACTGAACCAATTGAATTCTTGCATGCAAAATAGGAGATTAGTCCATGGTGTGATCTATATCATTCAAATGCTTCTGTTTGCATACATGCATCAGATGTTTTGATGCAAATACACAATTGAAGCAGTTCCATGATGATATCTATATATGTGTGTCATTTTTTGACATTGTTACAGTTTATGATGGGTGGTACTTTTCAGCTGTCCCCGAACATTTATTCAACAGGGATGGGCAGGAAAAGCAAAAAGTACCATTAACTGGGAAGACAGACTAAGTCATCCTGGTAGCTGAAAGAAAAAAAAAATGGAAAAAGAAAAAAAATATCTTTTTTTTTGCAGACAGAAATTTCAGACTGTGGAGAAGCCAAAAGGACCAGAATTTTCCCTTTGGTCTTCTAAAATAAAAATGCTTCTTCACTTCCGAGAAGGACATATACCTGAAGACGTGCCTGCCCCTTGCTAGCATAATCCTGGAGCATTTCTGAAAGCCAGTGGGTAAATTTGCTCCATGAGCAAACAGAATTTCTTCGGATAAAGAAGAAACCCTAAGATTGTCCGCTTGAATTCTGTAGGGTACCTGCTCAGGGTATATTGAGAACAAGAGGGACCTTGCTAGTGCTTTTGGAATTGAGCTACCTAGGAAGTATGGGAAATATCAGGCCCCTTGCCTCAAAGAGAGACCATTTGTCACAGGATGTCATTCCTGGCTTCATAAAGATGTAAAGTTTTCTTTTTCCTCTGGAATGTTGTGGACTGAGACCTGCCATGTTGTGAGCAAAAATAAGACCAACTGGGTGAGTGAAAATCCCTAATAGCTGAGAAAGATTGAAATGTGATTAAAAGGGAAAGGTGGTGAAAAAGAAGAAATGAGAGCAAAAGGCTTAGGAGTGATTTCTTAAGGGCCTCTTGGCCAACTTTGGAATATGCCCATATAGCACCACTAGTTGGATGGTCACAGTGATGGGATTAAAATATGGGGACAACTGGTTCTCTGTGTGGATGCACTTCCGGAAGTCCATTCTGGGTCTCAGAAACAAAAAAATAGCTACCGGTTCTGCCGAACTGCTGCAAACTAGCTGAATCCCACTACTGGATGGTCATTATTAGGTCTAAATATACTAAAACTCTAGTCATCTATCAAATGCAACTCAGTGGCAATATTTACTTATAGTTACAAGATTTGTTAACAACCCTAATTAGATTAGCAGCATTTTCAGCCAATGAGACACTTGAAACAACTGATTTTTTTAAAAAAAATGTACTATTAGTTTTTATAGATATCTGTTAATGAGAAATAAATTTGATATGCAAAAGTTAAGAGATGAGTGGAACAAAGAATTAAAGGTACCTCTACTACCTAGATAATGGAAGACTGCCTTAATTAAAGAGTGTTTCAGCTAAAATGAAATCTAAGTGAAAGTAGACTTTAAAATGCCTGACTACATGAGTGATATGGAAAAGGATGCTACAGTGGATTTGCATTTGAAATCCAAAGTCTTAATAATTAAACAGGACCTACAAATAATAAATCAGAAGAAAGAGTCAGAAAACTTTCTTAGCTTGGATTTATAAAAGAGACATGTTAAATTACTGAAGCTGTTCCTGAAAGGACACAAACAGAAAATAGTAAGAAATCAAATTGTGGCATATTTTCTGAAGGGATTAATTTAAAAAAAAATCTTTTAAAAAGTAAACAGAACAGGTACAAAAGAAATATAAAGTGGATTTATTTGATCAGGGTTAAATTATACATGCCATAGTTTCTGGTAATTATTTTTTTTAACCAGGATTGAATGACAATGCTTTAAAGATTTTTTTATAAATGAGGAGAGATATTTTTGCTTTATTTTTTTTACAGAAAGTGATAAGTTAAAATACAGAATGAATATATTGGATTAAAGCTATCTCTATCTATCTATCTATCTATCTATCTATCTATCTATCTATCTATCTATCTATCTATCTATCTATCATCTATCTACCTATGTTTCTGATAGCTTTTAAAATACTTTTGCTGGTTAGGATTGAATGATGAGTTTTTACAATTTGATTATTGATTGGGGATGCCAAATAGAAAGTACAGATTTTTTATTTTTTATTTCTAAATTTTTGGCCAAGGTGTTATTGTTACTGAAGTTGTTCATGCTTATCTTAAAGCAGGGAGGGAGTCATTTTTATTATTATTTTTCTATCTCATTGCACTTGACTTTTTCTTTACCTTTTATATTCTTTTTAGTTTGTGCTAATCTTTTATTTTATACTTGTAAGCTTTATTTTAAAAAAAAGAAAAAAGAGTCAGCCTGAGATTAAAATAAAAAGATGGTAAAGCAACTTGAAAGTTAAGAATATATTCAGAAATATTGATAAAAGTAAGAGATAAGAAAGCAATTACAAATTGTCTTTCCTGCTCTTAGTAAAATGTACAGCACCAAAAGTTTGTGAAGCAAAGGTATTGCTACCTGGACTCCAAATGGAAAATTACATATACCATCTATGACAGACATGTCAAACTTACAATGTCACATGATGTTGCACAATGTATTGGGATGGTTTTGCCATTGCAGGCAATGGGATGGATGATGCATCCGGCCCACGGGGCGGCAGTTTGACACCCCTGATCTATGACAATAAACTAATTGGAATGGATTGTATAGAAAAGGTGTCTTCAAACTTGGCCCTTTTATGACTTGTGGACTTCAACTTCCAGAATGCCTCAGCCAGGCATGCTGGCTGAGGAATTCTGGGAGTTGATGTCCACAAGTCATAAAAGGGCCAAGTTTGAAGACCCCTGGTGTAGAAAATAAGGATAGAGTAGTAGAAGAGTCCAACCATAGGAAACATTTAAGGTTTTGTCACAAAGGGATGAACACAGATTTTCCAAATTAAAGCACTGAGCAAAAAGACCTAGAATGTAATTGTGTGCAGCCCAGCCAACATGTCTTTCTGAATTAAAATAAAAAGACCAAACTTTGATTTCTATAAGGGAGGAAAAAAAGATATAATAAAATGACAAAGAATCCCCTGAAACAGGTCCACAGCAACATCTGTGATCAATGCATGCTGTTACATAAGATGAAAACTTAGTGACTTTTATAAATTATTACTCTAAGTTTACTCTTTTTGAGTTGCTCAGCTGGAAGTCAAGTATTATAGAAGTTCAAAAAATGTGTGGCTTTGAGGAGCAACAGATTTGATCAGTAGGCAACCTAATCCTTTTCTCCACCCATGTGAAGATAATGGGGCTGAATTGAAGACAGATAATATTTACATAAATAATAATAATAATAATAATAATAATAATAATAATAATAATAATAATAATAATAAATTGGAAGGGACCTTGGGGATCATCTAGTCCAACCCCCTGCTAAGGCAGGAAACCCTATACCATTTCAGACAAATGGCTTACTTACTTACTTACTTACTTACTTACTTATTTGTACTTTATTACTTTATAGGTAACTAATGGCAGTGATAGTACATAGTACTCCTTCCTCCTCCTATTTTTTCCACATCAATGTTGTGAAGTGGGTTGGGCTAAGAGAGAATGACTGACACAAACTCCCCCAGCCAGGTTTCATGCCTAAAGAAGGGCTAGAATTCACAGCCTCCCAGTTTTCTAACTTGGTGCCTTCATCAGTTTTCTAACTTGGTGCCTTCAAGACTACAGTGCACTCTATCACAGAATAGAATGGCAGAGCAGAAAGGAAAACTCTTGTAATTGAGATGAAGAGGGAAATAAATACTAGAAAGAAGCAGTCTACACTGCTACCTATTTGTAAAATAAACATTTTATGGAATTGTATTCCTTCTGACATATAGAATATAGAATATGGTTGACTTTCCCCTAGGTCCTTGGGTCATGATGTATTGGAACCATGATTGGATAATAGTGTTGTTCATCTCTGGATCACATTTTTATTTAATTTATTTATTGTTTCATGACTGTAGGGTTATATAGTGTGGCTTTGTATTCTTTTCATTAGTTCTGTTGATTCTTTTGTTGTTCAGAGTCACCTTCATTGAGTTTGGCAGGCATATAAATGTTTTAAATATCAAATTAAGTAAAATAATTAAATTTAAATTCCCTGTGAGTTGTGGCTTGGGAAGAAGCCCAGAGTAGGACAAACGCTTGGCAATAAAGTTATGCTGACATGCTCAAATAGAAGAGGACAAAATGGAATTGCAGGAAATTCTGAAAAGGAGCATTGCTAAGAATACTTAGGGATAAAGAACCCTATATTTCCCTACATGCAGTATTAAAACACTGCGCTACATTATTTCTTTTTCCTGATATCAAAAGGATGTCAACCACTGTATTGGAGAAAAGCAGGAAAGGAAATCAAAGCACTCCAGAAGGACTGGAATTAGAAAAAGCCCTATACAATAGCCACAGTGATGTGGCCAGACATTGCATCAGTTGCCAGAATCCAAGAAGAAAGTGAATTCATCAATCAAAAGAAACTGATTCTAATCAAAAGTGGTACCTTAAGATCTCAAACTATGAAAGTCTCAAACTGCCATCTAACAGCAACCCAGACTGGTGGGCTTCATAAATGCAAAATGTGCAGAAGATAAGACAAATGAGAAAGTCTTTGGAAGGACAGCCAAGGAGGTTGGTTTGATTATGTGGGCAACCAAAAACGTTTTGTTGCTATCTGAGGGACCACCTCTCCCTGGTTACATCAGCCTGTCATTATATCTGGCAGAAAAGGCATACTGTAGGTAGTATCAGTTAGGGATCTACAGTACATATGTTGGGTTCTAGGAGAACAGCCTTTGCAGCCTGGGCCCCCCATCTTATGGAACATCCTTCCCCCTGAAATTGGATTAGCTCTATCCCTTTTGACATTCCAGATCTGGTTATATTATCAGACTTGGGGCTCCCAAAGAACTACAGACATGTTTATATGCATCCATTGTGAACTATTGTAGCCTCTCTTTCTCTATATTTTGTGTCTTTGGGAGTTTTATATATATAATTTGTTGTTTTGATATGTTGTTTATTTTGCACCACCTAGAGTCATTTTTGGTGAAATGGGTGATTATATCAATATATTAATAAGTATAATTAATTATAATTAATTAATGGAAATTGTGGAGCAGCACATGAACCAGTGAGGAGACCTGGAAATGAGATTTCAGTTGCAATAACTCTTCACCCTTTCACAACCTACTGGACATGAGTAAATAAAGAGTTAGGAAATTATTTTCTGGTCTTTCTTCCATTTTCCCTGTGTGCTTTTCACCTGTGAGATTGACAATCTTTAGGGTCTTCTTTCTGGCTTCTCTTATTCTAAGTCTTTTTAGCTTATAGGATGTATTGTAGTTAGCTAGGTGCTAGGCTTTTCTGCCTACCTGTTGGGAGAACTGCTGATGTATTGATGTAAAGATGTGGTATTTTCTCAAAATGCTAATTATAAACATGAGTCTTTGCAGGACATATTATGTCTGAACCTGAAGTGATAATATATTTACCAGAAAAGTTACATTCAACATATGTGGATTTTTTTTTCAGTGCAAAATATATGTTTCAGTAGAAAATAACATCCATCAGTGAGATACAGAATATAGAAAAAGAGAGTTGGAAAAGACCTTGGTGGTCTTCAAGTCCAACTCTTTGCCCAGGCAGGAGACCCTATACCATTCCAGACAAATAGCTATCCAATGTCTTCATAAAATCTCCAGTGATGGAGCACACACAACTTCTGGAGGGAAGCCATTCCACTTGTTCCCATTGTCAGGAAATTTCTCCTTAGTTCTAGGTTAGATTTTTCTTTGATTAGTTTCCATTCGCAACTTCTTCTCCTGCCTTCAGGTGCTTTGGAGAATAGGTTGTCCCCCTCTTCTTTATGATAGCTTCTCAAATATTAGAAGATTGATATCATGTCAACCCTAGTCCTTCTCTTTGTTAGACTTGTTCCATAAATTGTTCCTTAGGTCATCTTCACCAGTTTTCTGCTAACATAGAATCCTCCAGTTCAGTATGTTGTTTATTACTGATACAACATATTTCTATATGTAATCTTTTCATAATTGTGCCAAATACAATCCTGAATTATTTTACCCAGTTTTTCATTTAATTACACAAATGCCATTAATGTTTAGCACCTTGGCATTATTGAATACTTAAAGACATAAATTCTTGTAACCGCTCTTCTCATTTATTTCAGAAAAAAATGATTCATCTGATTAAATGCCCAGAATCCTAGCATAAATGCACATTATAATCTGTATAAATAAATTAAAGCAAGGATGAGAACTTCTTAAAAATATTACACTAAACATCTTCAGTCATTTCCACTGTCACTCCCTAGCTGAAAAGTCCATTCTGTTTACTATCATCATTTCAGAGCATTGCCAGGAAAAAGATATTTACCCTGTGAGAGAGAAATAAAATGCATAACATTTTTTCCCTCACATGGCAGACAATTTACATTAAATATTTCGAAGCAATCTGTATAAGATTTATAGGGCTAAATAATATTCAGGGCTAAATAATAGACTTCAAAATCAAATAACTCATTGGTAAAGCCAGATGGAGAAATAGTCCTAGAGATGTCTTGGTGCATTTTATTAGAAAAAAAATCAAGGGGTCAAGTCCTGCGATTGCATTTTAATACAAGATTGAAGATGGATAATACTAAATGAACGTTCATAAGTCCAGGAATACTTATGTTTATGATAGCATATTTTGTTATGAAATTTTTTATTATTATTAAATGTATTGGCTATTCATCTTATCATAGAGTAACTCTGGGTGGCTTTCCTTCATATTTTTCTTCTCTCTGAAGAATAATTGTCACCATTTATATTTTCCTTACCTCTGAATTTTCTTGGCATGCTGTCCTGCATCTATATGCCAGTTTGTAAGGTTTGTCCATGCGCTGAGCTCCAGAGTTGCAAGTTATATTGTGAAACAGACAGGGATCAAGATTTACTTCACACTGCTGACCTTGGAATCCTATGGAACAATTTTTTTTTGTTTCAGAAACAAAGCCACATGTGTTCAAGATCTCTTAAAACTTTAACTGAATTCAGTATTTCAGTAGTTGCATTATTTTTGGCTTCTTGTGGATATAAATATGGGATCCTGAAAGGAATATTATTTTAACATTATGGAAACAAGAAGACAGAAATTATTCCGTGTATACCAGAGGTGGGCAAGTATGACACCTCAGCCAGCATGTATGTATGTGTGTGCATGCATGCAATCCATCCCTCCATCCTCTAGCTAGTTGTCCCTTTTCCCTTATATTAATCTTGTCTGGGATATATTTCAGTGAAATGTTTGCTTTGTGTCTTAATATACTTTTCCATTTTCAAGATTTTGTTAATACACCATTTATTTGAATCAAAATTAAAAAGTAAAAACCGACAAATGCTATCCACAAAAGACTTACCTAATGGACAGATGCACTGATAGTGGCCTGCATCATCTCTGCAAGAGCCCCCATTTTTGCAGGGATTACTGTCACATTCATTGATTTCTGTCTCACAGAAAGTTCCTGAATAATTTTTTTAAAGAAACAATTTTAAGCAATGCTAAATTTAAGGCTTTACACCCTAACAGTGGATTTCAACTGCTCAATATTTAAACATTAAAATCATTCATGGAAATGTTGAAATGCATAAAAGGATTTTTTTTCAGGTGGATAAATAAACATTAGAACAAGAAGAAAATGTAGAGATATTCAGAATCCCTACAGATAAGCAGTTGATTAAGACTGAAATGCTGGCACCATGCAAATATTATAATGATTAGTTGCTGTTAATCTCTCTACTATATAAATAATCTGACTTAAGTGGAAAGGGTTCCCCACCATATCTTCCATATGCATTTCAAACTTATTAGTTTTCATCAGTCAGCCATACCCTTCTGAGATTCGAACCTGGGCTGATTGCACATTAGGCAGTTGTTTTCGCCTCTAAGCCACAGGATCTCTCTCGCTTTGTTAGCTGAGAAGCAAGGGGAGATATATGTCAAATGCTTGTTAACTATTTTTAGATTACCTTGCTAGGCCCCAAACATGGGACAAATCTTTATTTCCTGTGTCAGCCTAACCTGAAGGCCATCAACAGGCAGTAGTCACACCGGTGACAGCTCATATTTGTGTAAATTTTAAATTGCTAACAAAGAATTAAGGGAGACTGATATGCATTTCAAACTTATTAGTTTTCATCAGTCAGCCATACCCTTCTGAGATTCGAACCTGGGCTGATTGCACATTAGGCAGTTGTTTTCGCCTCTAAGCCACAGGATCTCTCTCGCTTTGTTAGCTGAGAAGCAAGGGGAGATATATGTCAAATGCTTGTTAACTATTTTTAGATTGCCTTGCTAGGCCCCAAACATGGGACAAATCTTTATTTCCTGTGTCAGCCTAACCTGAAGGCCATCAACAGGCAGTAGTCACACCGGTGACAGCTCATATTTGTGTAAATTTTAAATTGCTAACAAAGAATTAAGGGAGACTGATATGCATTTCAAACTTATTAGTTTTCATCAGTCAGCCATACCCTTCTGAGATTCGAACCTGGGCTGATTGCACATTAGGCAGTTGTTTTCGCCTCTAAGCCACAGGATCTCTCTCGCTTTGTTAGCTGAGAAGCAAGGGGAGATATATGTCAAATGCTTGTTAACTATTTTTAGATTACCTTGCTAGGCCCCAAACATGGGACAAATCTTTATTTCCTGTGTCAGCCTAACCTGAAGGCCATCAACAGGCAGTAGTCACACCGGTGACAGCTCATATTTGTGTAAATTTTAAATTGCTAACAAAGAATTAAGGGAGACTGATATGCATTTCAAACTTATTAGTTTTCATCAGTCAGCCATACCCTTCTGAGATTCGAACCTGGGCTGATTGCACATTAGGCAGTTGTTTTCGCCTCTAAGCCACAGGATCTCTCTCGCTTTGTTAGCTGAGAAGCAAGGGGAGATATATGTCAAATGCTTGTTAACTATTTTTAGATTACCTTGCTAGGCCCCAAACATGGGACAAATCTTTATTTCCTGTGTCAGCCTAACCTGAAGGCCATCAACAGGCAGTAGTCACACCGGTGACAGCTCATATTTGTGTAAATTTCTCAGCTAACAAAGCGAGAGAGATCCTGTGGCTTAGAGGCGAAAACAACTGCCTAATGTGCAATCAGCCCAGGTTCGAATCTCAGAAGGGTATGGCTGACTGATGAAAACTAATAAGTTTGAAATGCATATCAGTCTCCCTTAATTCTTTGTTAGCAATTTAAAATTTACACAAATATGAGCTGTCACCGGTGTGACTACTGCCTGTTGATGGCCTTCAGGTTAGGCTGACACAGGAAATAAAGATTTGTCCCATGTTTGGGGCCTAGCAAGGTAATCTAAAAATAGTTAACAAGCATTTGACATATATCTCCCCTTGCTTCTCAGCTAACAAAGCGAGAGAGATCCTGTGGCTTAGAGGCGAAAACAACTGCCTAATGTGCAATCAGCCCAGGTTCGAATCTCAGAAGGGTATGGCTGACTGATGAAAACTAATAAGTTTGAAATGCATATCAGTCTCCCTTAATTCTTTGTTAGCAATTTAAAATTTACACAAATATGAGCTGTCACCGGTGTGACTACTGCCTGTTGATGGCCTTCAGGTTAGGCTGACACAGGAAATAAAGATTTGTCCCATGTTTGGGGCCTAGCAAGGTAATCTAAAAATAGTTAACAAGCATTTGACATATATCTCCCCTTGCTTCTCAGCTAACAAAGCGAGAGAGATCCTGTGGCTTAGAGGCGAAAACAACTGCCTAATGTGCAATCAGCCCAGGTTCGAATCTCAGAAGGGTATGGCTGACTGATGAAAACTAATAAGTTTGAAATGCATATCAGTCTCCCTTAATTCTTTGTTAGCAATTTAAAATTTACACAAATATGAGCTGTCACCGGTGTGACTACTGCCTGTTGATGGCCTTCAGGTTAGGCTGACACAGGAAATAAAGATTTGTCCCATGTTTGGGGCCTAGCAAGGCAATCTAAAAATAGTTAACAAGCATTTGACATATATCTCCCCTTGCTTCTCAGCTAACAAAGCGAGAGAGATCCTGTGGCTTAGAGGCGAAAACAACTGCCTAATGTGCAATCAGCCCAGGTTCGAATCTCAGAAGGGTATGGCTGACTGATGAAAACTAATAAGTTTGAAATGCATATCAGTCTCCCTTAATTCTTTGTTAGCAATTTAAAATTTACACAAATATGAGCTGTCACCGGTGTGACTACTGCCTGTTGATGGCCTTCAGGTTAGGCTGACACAGGAAATAAAGATTTGTCCCATGTTTGGGGCCTAGCAAGGTAATCTAAAAATAGTTAACAAGCATTTGACATATATCTCCCCTTGCTTCTCAGCTAACAAAGCGAGAGAGATCCTGTGGCTTAGAGGCGAAAACAACTGCCTAATGTGCAATCAGCCCAGGTTCGAATCTCAGAAGGGTATGGCTGACTGATGAAAACTAATAAGTTTGAAATGCATATCAGTCTCCCTTAATTCTTTGTTAGCAATTTAAAATTTACACAAATATGAGCTGTCACCGGTGTGACTACTGCCTGTTGATGGCCTTCAGGTTAGGCTGACACAGGAAATAAAGATTTGTCCCATGTTTGGGGCCTAGCAAGGTAATCTAAAAATAGTTAACAAGCATTTGACATATATCTCCCCTTGCTTCTCAGCTAACAAAGCGAGAGAGATCCTGTGGCTTAGAGGCGAAAACAACTGCCTAATGTGCAATCAGCCCAGGTTCGAATCTCAGAAGGGTATGGCTGACTGATGAAAACTAATAAGTTTGAAATGCATATCAGTCTCCCTTAATTCTTTGTTAGCAATTTAAAATTTACACAAATATGAGCTGTCACCGGTGTGACTACTGCCTGTTGATGGCCTTCAGGTTAGGCTGACACAGGAAATAAAGATTTGTCCCATGTTTGGGGCCTAGCAAGGTAATCTAAAAATAGTTAACAAGCATTTGACATATATCTCCCCTTGCTTCTCAGCTAACAAAGCGAGAGAGATCCTGTGGCTTAGAGGCGAAAACAACTGCCTAATGTGCAATCAGCCCAGGTTCGAATCTCAGAAGGGTATGGCTGACTGATGAAAACTAATAAGTTTGAAATGCATATCAGTCTCCCTTAATTCTTTGTTAGCAATTTAAAATTTACACAAATATGAGCTGTCACCGGTGTGACTACTGCCTGTTGATGGCCTTCAGGTTAGGCTGACACAGGAAATAAAGATTTGTCCCATGTTTGGGGCCTAGCAAGGTAATCTAAAAATAGTTAACAAGCATTTGACATATATCTCCCCTTGCTTCTCAGCTAACAAAGCGAGAGAGATCCTGTGGCTTAGAGGCGAAAACAACTGCCTAATGTGCAATCAGCCCAGGTTCGAATCTCAGAAGGGTATGGCTGACTGATGAAAACTAATAAGTTTGAAATGCATATCAGTCTCCCTTAATTCTTTGTTAGCAATTTAAAATTTACACAAATATGAGCTGTCACCGGTGTGACTACTGCCTGTTGATGGCCTTCAGGTTAGGCTGACACAGGAAATAAAGATTTGTCCCATGTTTGGGGCCTAGCAAGGTAATCTAAAAATAGTTAACAAGCATTTGACATATATATATATATATATATATATATATATATATATATATATATATATATATATATATATATAGATATAGATATAGATATAGATATAGATATAGATATAGATATAGATATATAGATATATAGATATATAGATATATAGATATATAGATATATATATACTTCCTGTCCCATACCATCTTCTGGAGTCCATTTAAGCTCATGCCTACTGCTTCAGTGACTCCATCCAGCCACCTCATTCTTTGTCGTCCCCTTCTTATATTGCCCTCAACCTTTCCCAGCATTAGGCTCTTCTCCAGTGAGTCCTTCCTTCTCATTACGTGGCCAAAGTATTTGAGTTTCAACTTCATGATCTGGCCTTCTAAAGAGCAGTCAGGATTGATCTCCTCTAGGAATGACTAGTTTGATTGCCTTGCAGTCCAAAGGACTCACAGAAGTCTTCTCTAGCACCATAGTTCAAAGGCCTCAATTCTTTGGCACTCAGCCTTTCAATGGCATTCCAGCACCTTTTTTTGGGGGGGGGGAAGCTCCCTCTGAAAGCCTATTGCATGGCTAGGCAATCTTGGCCCTTTGTTTATGATTTGTGGACTTCAACTCCCAGAAATCCTGAGCCAGCCATGCAGAGGGGAAAGAGAGAGGTTTCCAAGCTGAGCCATGGTGGCTCAGGAATTCTGGGAGTTGAAGTCCTTGAATCATAAAAGAGCCTGCACTAGAGGAGGACATTAAAATTATTTACAGGGTTACTTCTTTAGGAACTAAACTTTTAGAATCTAAAACAGCTAATTAAAAAAAAGCCAACAGGAAAAAACCTCACATTTTTCATCTGCTTCTGTCTTTTGGAAGGTAAAATTAGATAACAAAATAATCTATTTCCTATGTTAACATCTCTGCAATGAAATCAATAAAGGTAACAGGAAAGAAATGAGAAACATTTTTCTCAATGTAATATGTCTAATTTAGCTGATGCTAGAAAAAAATAGTATCTTTTGTACATAATCTTGAAAACTATTTTGAATCTAACCATCTATTACAACTAAACCACTTTAAATTAAACAATTCTTAAGAATGAAATATTCTTAATTTGGACTTTACTTTTACTGTTTGGACTGTTGTGTGTTTTGAAAAATAGATTATTTAGAATCTAGTTATGTTGCACTTCAGTCTTTAAATAATTAACCTAGTATATACATAACAATAAATGATGTTTTCCATGGTGAGCTTAACATCAATAACAACATTTATTAAAAAGGCTAAAATAATTTCTGGTGAAATAATTTCTGTACATTAAAATTTTGTTTAGTCACAATCTTTCACTTTTCACATTCTGGAAAAGCAGTGGTCATGTATCTTAGCAAAACAACTTACATATATGCATAAGCGTAGTCAGTATCACATGCCTTTATAAAAATATCAAACATGCAAAGAAACAAAAATAAGTCCAAAATATCTGTATTACATCCAGAAATGCCAACTTTGCAACAAATATTTCTCATCCATAACTATGGCACCCTAAGGATACCTGGATACATGCAAATGGTTCTCTGGGATCAGTAACACAGCAGGGATTGCTTTTTCCTTCCAGGAACAGATTGCTGGGAAATACCAAACATGGCCTTAAGAATTCCAATGTTTGTTACAAATTTTTCTGGATGTGGTTGGAAAGAGGCCTAGAAATGCCAGCACAAATACATCATGCTTGCTGAACATGCACACACAACTAATTACAATCTTCAATTATATGTGATATATCCAGTGCTTTTTTTCCCCATAGAAGGCTCAGAAAGGTGTTCCGGCACCTTTTTTTGCAAAAAAAAAAAAAAAAAAAGCTGAAGGAAACTGTTCGGGAGAGCCAAATTCTCCTCAGGCAGCCAGGTTGCAGAGCAGCAGAATGTAACACAGCAACAGGCCTTCGGATGGCTCAGATCAAAGGAAATGGGATCCATACAGGCTAATTTAAAAGTGGGAGGGTAAGAAGGGCTGAGTGTGAACAGATTGCTTAGCAACCTGCTTAAACAGTCTCTGTAACTTTCAGCTCCCGGTGCCTTGTCTTTTTTAAGCTGGGAAGTTGGAAAAAAGGCTAAAAAGAAGGCAATAGAGTGCTATCAAGGAAAATGTATAGATATAGCCAGCAGACGTTTAGGGAACCTTTATTTTTCATACACGGTTTGAATTTTGTTTTAATGTCATGGTGATACACAATCAAATGTAGTCAGTCTTTTTTTTTAATCCCAAAGCATCTGTTAATTAAATACAAACAAAGTTTTGGATGATGGAATTATTTTTTATGTAAGGATAACTAATGATAACAGCTCTTAACTCTGTTATTTTGTTTTATTTTTGCACAAAAAATTGTATAATTTGCATTTGCATTCATTTACAAATAGAATATGTTGTTAAAATGTATTGGTGTTGAAATAATTAGTGCACACATATACTTAAAACCAGTTTATTTCATTTGGCAATTATACTTTAAAAAAATCTCATTGTCAACCAATATAATTCATTTAATTTGAAAGCAAGAGAAAAATTGATTTAAATTATTTTATTAAAACAAATTAATGGCAATTCTTTTATAAGAAGTTGCCTCAAACAAAATGAGTTTGACATGCCTGCTCTAGATAGCTGAATGCTCCAAAATAAATTCTAGACCAGGCCTGTACATGCAGCCTACCAAGCACCCTTAGACAGAGCACAGACTTTTTTTTTAAAAAAGTAATAAAATTACCACCACTGCCCTGAAAGTCATGTTGCCTAGTGCCTCCATGGTTTACCATGACCACGAACTCCAACATTGTAGATGCTCCTCTAGTCACCAAATCATTGATTATCCCACCAGCATTCCTTTGCAGACCACAAAGATTTTTAATTTATCAGTGTGGGTCTTTCCCTTCTACAAGTTGCACAGACCTCTTCTAGATTTTCCTGTTGCCTTTCTGGGTTAACTCCTTGGTCTGTCATTGAGCAAGAATTGACTTCGTAGGGAAGCATATTATCATTTGATGTATATTTAACATATGTTCTACTTTTATTTACCGATTATATAATATTTGTATGCAATCCACGTGGCGAGGTTTGGGGCAACTTACAATATTTTTAAAATCATAAGATTAAAACATAAAATCAGGGCTTTTTTTCTCATAGAATGATCAGAATGGCGTTCCGGCACCCTTTTATGCACACACACACACAAAAAGCTTTGGCACAAGCTATGCTACTCCCTCTATTGGCTTTCAAAAGCCTATTGGTTTTTGAAAGCCAATAGGGATTGCTGCTGAGCGTGCCAAAAGACCTGGCCAGCAAATGTTGCACCGGCAAGTTGTCTGCAGCGAAGGTGAGTTGGCAGGAACGTTGCATCCCTCCCTGTTGTCCAACTACACCATCTCAACTAGGTAAGTAAGAGAGGACAAGGAGTGGGAGGTGGGTTCTGTGGAGTCCATGTGCACTCCTTCCTTATGCTCACCCATGTTAGCCAGGCTGGTGGCCTACCTGGTGCTGGACCTGCACCACCATCACCTTGCCCTGCATGCCTAAGTGGCTGCCCTGCATCGCCTGGCCTGTACCACCTCTGCTGCCCACCCCGCGCAGCCCCGTCATATAGAGTGGGCCCCACTGCTCCCACAGCACCAGCTGCACTGGCTCCAGACCTGGGGGCCAGCTCACCAACACCCCTCGCAACTATGACTGCAGCAGCACCGCCCCCCCCCACCCCTCCGCCTCCTGCGCCCACCAAGATGAGAGTTCCGGCAGTTGCCAGGGCTTAAATCAGGAGTCCCCAAACTTTTGAGCTCATTGACCTCTCTTCAGGAAATTTCAGATTGTTCACTGACCCCCAAAACATTTATTATATGAAAACAAATGTAATTGATACTAATTGAAATAATAATACTAAGAATAATAATAGCAACAATAGATAGTCTCAGTCATTTTTAAGGGTCAGTATTGACCACTTTGGGGAACCCTGGCATAAATGGAGAATATATATTTACCCCTTTTAATTTTCATTAATCAAATATACGACATTGTAGTATATATCATTAATATCATAATTTGAAACAAATATCCACGTGACAGTATAGTTGATTCTTCTAATAAAAGTTTATAACCTTTCCTCTATTATATTGAAGTCAAGATAATGCTAAGATAAGTCATACTTTTCTCTTAATCCTTATAACTACTTGGAAATTCATAATTTACATCATTACAATCTGATTAAGTATTAAATGGATGTCAGGGGAGATCTTGACAGTAATCCACATGGCTTTTGATACCTAATTATCACTTTATTCTTGACTGAGGGTTGTATAATAGAAAATTGCAACAAAAGAAACAGATAAGACTTTTTTGCTTATGCAATACAACAGTTTGATGCAATACATCATTTCATTTTAGCAGGTAGAACATAAACAGAGAGACTGTGGAGAAAATAGATACTTTGACAGCTAGACATTGTTTTATTTATTTCCCCTTTTACCTTAATTTTCCTTCGCTAAATATAACCTTGAAAATTGTATATGTTCATTGTCAGGAAATTTTATTCCTGAACACTGGATACCTGATAAAGCAAATTGAGTTAGCACAGTTTGCTTAGTGAATCATGGTGATAGTGATGATGAAAAGCTAATCCCAGGAAAATTGTGATAGTTGAAAAAACAAGAAGGGAAGGAAATGTTTTGGGTGTTGGATTCTTTTTCTCACAGGTAAAACCAACTGTTTAGATCAGGGCTTTTTAACCTTTTCACCAATTGTCCCACTTTTAGGAAATGGCAACATCCGTGTACCACCAGTCACCTAGCTAGCAAGGTGTCAAAAACTTGATGACCAAAAAAAAAAGGAAAAAAGTGAAGTACAGGTAGTCCTCGACTTACAACAGTTTGCTTAGTGACTGTTTGAAGTTACAGTGGCACTGAAAAAGTGCCCCCCAAGCCACAGATGAGCAAGACACCTGCCTGCCTGCCCGGTAGCGCTCTTCCTCCTGTCCGAGGTTTTCATTGTTGTGAGCATTTCTGTTGAGGATTGGCAGTGGGGGGTGGGGGTGTTTGGTTTTTATTCCCCCCGTCTGCTGGGTGGTTTCAGCAGGTTTTGGTCACTTCACATGACCCTGAGACTCTGTGACCATCATAAATATGAATCAGTTGCCAAACATCTGAATGTAAATCACAAGACCCTGGAGATGCTGCAACATTCCAGCTGTTCAGTGGTTCTTCTGGGCTCAGAAGCACCAAGATCAGTGACAAGCTCCAGCTGGAGCCTGGCACTGATCCTGACACTTCCGCTGAGCTCTGACAGCCCCGAACAAGCGCTGATCCTGGTGCTTCTCCTGAGCCCTAACAGCCCTGCTGCTCCAGCCATCTCTCGCTCAGGCTTGTGCAGTGCTGCCACTGGTTCAGCTCATTCCTCTCCCCTGCTACCACTTGTCTAGGATGGTTGCGTACCACCTGCCAGGTGCCAATGTACCACAGATGGTACCTGTACCACTGGTTGGAAAGCCCTGGTTTAGATCAGAGGTATCCAATTTTGGCAGCTTTAAGACCTGTGGATTTCAACTCCCAGAATTGCCCAGGCAGCCTCACTGGCTGGGGTATTCTGGGAGTTGAAGTCTACAAGTCTTAAAGTTGCCAAGGTTGGACAGCCCTGATTTAGTTAAGATAAAGTTGCTAAATGGATATATAGCCATTGACCCACTCATTAGAGCCTTGGTGGAGCAGTGGTCTAATGCCTCCTTAAGTAACACCAGCTGCCTGCAATTAGTGCAGGTTCGCATCCCACCAGGCTCAAGGTTGACTCAGCCTTCCATCCTTCCGAGGTAGGTAAAATGAGGACCCAGATTGTTGGGGGCAATTAAGCTGACTTTGTAATAATGCCGCTTGGGGTGTGTGTGTGTGAAAGCCCTAATAAGCAGGCATATACATAGAATGAAGGCTACTGCTAAGCTTGTAAGCCGCCCTGAGTCTTCGGAGAAGGGCGGGATATAAATGGAATTAAAATAAAAATAAAAATAAAAATTATCAGAATGAAAAACTGTAATCTATCACCCTGGAGCCAGACTAAACATTTTTTTGGAAATTCCATTAGTGAACAGTGAAATTCATCCCACCATCAAAAATCTCATGGTACACTACTGACATTTTGCTAAAATGTGAGGGAAAACAAGCACAACCTTCTTTTTCTGGCTTGCCATCAAAAAAAATTGGATAGCAGGGCATAACTGATTGCCACAATCTTGTCCCCTCCATTCTAATCAAGAGGAAGTGGAAAGGGAAAGGCACAGCTGGGAAAGATTGAGTTAGCGTAAGTTAATGTGTTATAGGTAGTTGTCAACTTATGAGCACAATTGAGCCCCAAAGCAGCTTTTAAGTGAGTTTTACCCCATTTTATGACCTTGTTTGCTGCAGTTGTTAAGCAAATCACTGCAGTTTTTAAGTGAATCATGCAGTCTTCAGACAAATCTGGCTTCCCCCATTGACTTTGCTTCAGAGAAGCTAGCTGGGAAGGTTAAGAATAGCAGTCATACTACCTTGGGACAATCCAACTGTCATAAATACATGCCAGTTGCCAAGCACCTGAATTTTGATTACCTGACAATGGGATAGCTTCAATGGTCATAAGGGTGAAAGCCAATCTTAAATCACTTTTTTTTCAGTGCCATTGTAACTCTGAACGGCCACTAAATGAATGGTTGATAGTTGAGGACTACCTGTATTAACGTTAAAATGATAATGCTATTTTTTCAGTAAGATATTATGCTACGAATGAGTTAATCAGATGTTGAAATTGTGTGTTCTATTTTAAGACTATGATTCTTCTTTGGTGAGTTGGATACGAAAGCATGAACTTCAGTTCTGTTTCATTTCCTTCTTGTCTTTTCTTTGCATTTCCTTAAAGCTCTTTCCTTTTATACAATGAACAAATGGGAAAGAAGATTTCTGGATCATCTATTGTTCTTAACTGGGAGGTGAGGGCTAGACACAGCTATCTGCTTTGCTTTGGCAATTTATTTCACTCTGCAATAAAGTTCAGAAATGAAAGCATAATAAACTGTAGCTCAAATACTCACATTCTGATTTGTAGAACATTGAGAAAAATGCAGCTTCTTAAAGTTTAATATCTGATAGCTCATAATAGTGGGGTATTTATAAATTATAAGCAATATAGCTGCACCAAAATTTGGGCACTGTTTAAATTGAATCTGACACAGAACTATGGTAAAAGATACATTGATTTCCCATTTTTTCATGGTTAAACAAATATTATTAAAGCAAGCTACACCCTTTAAAAAAAGAAAATGCAAATACAGTTCAATGATTTACTTGCTTTTTACTACACAGTCTATGATTTGTTTTTTAAAACCATTTTGTTTGTGCTTTGGTTTTAACAATGCTTATCATAATAAAATCTGGCTTGTTATTTGGCTTAGCTAGATGTTGCAAACAAGATGTTGTATAAATAATCCAATAGGAAATTGTAGTTGTTAAGCATATTGACTGTGACATATGTGCTACTGAGCTGAATTGGCTTCTTTCTCTAAACAATCCTTCCCAGCCTGGAAATAATTTCCAGAGAACATCTTGAAATTTTGGATCATAGCTGTTGAGATTTTAGTAGGTTCATTCAGATGAAATACTAAGCCATGTTTTGTTACATCTGAATCCATAAATCATAGTTTTCAAACATTTATCAAAATGGGAACTGTAGCTATGTAATGCTTATTCTTCCTTCTTAACCCAACTCTACTCTCAACCATGCCTGCTGCATAGGTCTTTACCCCATTTTATCCTACTTATCCTTTTCATGACTAACTCTTTCCCTCTGATAATGTTGTCCTTGTTATTCTTTTCCTGCATTGTCCAGATCATATCCTAATTCCAGGCAGAAAAGAACGAGACATTTTTACCAGAGAAATCCTAGGTGATGTTGGATTTAAACATTATTCCCAGGTACCTCTCTTCTTGGCGACTAAGAGAGAGCTGCTATGCTTGGTGAAAACTCACTTCCAGCCCCTCTGATAGTGGCTTGTTAGAAGTAAGCAAATCATCTGGCTGATCACCATCAAACAACAGCACCTCTACTTCACAAACAGCATATTTTCAGATGCATAACTCATGCCTTCAATGCTTTCTTAATTAGAAAGACTCATCAATATGCTCCTCAATTCCCAGCCCACACATTGCAGCAAGCAGCAGGGAAGACTGGCAGAAAGGAAATAGTCTAAATTTTCTCTTTACTGCGGGCATACTGTGAAAGCAATAGTTATGCTGTAGCAGGGCTAATTACGTGAACTGGTCTTAAAACTGTCTCCAGATTTTTCATCCCCCCTACCTTTTTAGGGGTGGGGGAGTTTCGAAAATTCTAGTTGTCTCAGTATTACAAATCACTTCAGCTTTAAATAATATGTAACATTGGGCCTGGGCCAAAGTTTTGAAAGACATTTTCTTTCAGCCATGTCTTTGATGAAATGCCCTTTCCACATGGCTCTACTAGGTACTAAAGGGAGTTACTGTACAATATTAAATTGGCTGCTTTATTACTTTTTTGTAGAAATACACATAGAATACCTTCCCATTGATGCAAAGCGTCTGCTTGAACCCAAGCAGACCAAGTTAGCACCCGTGACTGGAAACACTGGAATCTAGTGCTCACACTTTTGAGTCAAGATGCTACCTCAAAGAGGATCATTCCGCTTGGAGTTTAGGAAACTATATGAAGGAAAATGAGAGTACAGACCTATGATCTGCTGAGCATCCTATGTTCAAAATACTGATTTCTTCATTAAGTTCAATCACAACTACTGCAAGTGCTGATTTAAGTACAAGATCTCCAACTTTTGCTGATTTTGTTCAAACTATTGGACTGCATTAGATGAATTTATATTTTAGAGTAGCCTAAAAAGTGTTTTCTTTCTCTACTTCTGGATGAACCTAATATATAATTGCAATCATAAATGGTTTGAAGGTTTAGTCTGAAGTACCTTGTTGAATGAGCTATGGTTAAATATGTATCTTGATATAAGAATTACCTGATAATTGCAGTTTGTGCAACAAATTCTTGAGAGAATTTCCTTCACTAATATGTTAAAAGAACCTGTTCTTTTCCCTGCCCAATGCACTTATCTAATCTTCTTTCTTTTGTTAACCATAGCAGACATATCATAAGTAAACCAGAAACCCAGAAGCTCAGAAAAGAATGTACTTTTCAGTCAAGAAAGTTTTATTGGTTTTTAATTACCTCACCAGATGTACGAATCACTTGATTCTGCTATTACTAGAGTATTATAGTAGAGTTGCTTGATTTTGCCACTACTATAGTAATGATGGACTATATTTAATGCATGCCATTTTATGACATTGAGAGAAGGAGAAGAAGGGGTGGGGGGGAACTAGCCCACCAGCTTTTTTTAAAGTAGCACATAGCCAACCAATTGTCCTTGAAGGGGCGTCCTTAATTAATTACTATCTCTCCTTGCATGTAGAATGACCATATTGGCAGGAATTGATTATGAGGGCACTTGATTTAAAGGTAGAAAAACCCTTTAATTAAAATAATCTTATTACTGACATCATAAGTGTCCTATTTAAATTCATCAATCCTGAATATATACTTGAGGCCCAATGATAATTTTGTGCAAAAGAAAGAACCAGAACATTTTGATATCAATGATCATAATATCAAAACTTTGCCTCATTTTTATTTTATTTCAGGTAATAAAAACAAAAGCATGGGTCTTTGGCTATTTCTAGATTAATGCTTCAGCAAATCATTCTGGAGTAAAATAGTAAATTTTGGAATAAGTGCCTAGCAGAATACTATGATAAGCTTATTTTTTAATGTAAATGTAATGCTTTGTGACTAGCACAAGAAAGAAAGGTAGATGATTTTGTCTGGTTTTATATCTTGAGGATAAGTAAATTGTCTAGAGAAAAGGACTTGGTTGATCACAAACAGCTAAAGCAGGGTCAGATCTATTAAGTGCTTAAATATTCCAGCTGAAATTATCGACCTCCTATAGGCCACTTTTAATAAAATACAGTTATCTTGCTAATCGAAAAATATTTAAATAATGCATTTTGCCTGCATGGACTAGCCTTTAGCTGTTTAACCTTCACAGAGTTGATGAACAACATGGTCACTATTTCCTCTTAGTTTCTCTGCTCTCAATATGGTGGTTTATGTTTCCATACATAGACTCAACCTGTTTTATTTTTAATTTTTTACTAGGAAAATAATGAAGCCATTCCTCTCACAAACCCTTCTGTATTTTTGATAGATCTGATCTTAAGGTTTCAGTTCATATAGCTCTTTTTAAAGTCACCAACATTTTGAGAATAATTGTACTCTGTTTGTGTGTGTGGGTTTGTGTGTACTTAGTTCATACTTGGTCTGCATGCTATCTGTATAAATACTGGGAGGGGGAGTTTGTGGTATCACCCACTCCCTGAATAAAAATAACAAAACTCTGATTTTTGTTTTATACCTTCAAGAAGGGATATATTGAACAATTAAAAAAAGATCAAATGACACATGTGCAAGCTGAAAAAAAATGCAAACCTTAATTAAAATAGGCTGATTTTGATTTCAAAATCAAAATCTATTTCAGAGAAATAGTACAATAGTATCACTTAATCCAAGTGTTGAAAAGCATTGTTCCCCCAATTTTAGCAATAAAGTGGACGATACAAAGAAGGAAAAAATGATCTAAATTTTAAATATAGGACTACCATATTTTTGTATAATATTTTGTATAATATTTTAAGATGTTTAATAGGTTTCATATAAATGGTCAGTTCAACCAAAGAACAAGTGTTAAATATATATAATAATTGCCTGCCAAAGAGCTTAGTTCTCACTGGTTCACTGATGATAAGCACTGATGATGTTACCTAGTTTGGTAATGAAATGTCTGCAAAAAACTCCCACCAAGCTGAGAGAACACCAACAATCCCACACTTCAACCCTGAGCTACAAATATTCTCTTTGATCAATAGTTTGAACCTAGCTTGGCAATTTAATTGGCAATAATATGCAAATGAGCTGCCACTGCTCTTTTCAACGTTGCTTCTTTTGCCGTTCTCCTTATTCACCATGATCATTTCTGATTTGAGACCTAAGCACATGTAATCCCACTTTGTATTTCAAGATCGTCAAGATCAGTTGGCTACTGCTGCTTAGCCAAACAAGGTTTCAGAGGAAAACGTATCCATTCTTTACATCACATATCTGAGGTATTTTATGAGAAACTGACTTTACAAGCCTACTGAACATTAGAGCAATGGCATGCTACATTAGTAGTATATTTTTACATTAGGTGTGAGTTAGCCATACTTCATCCTTATTAAGTGCCCCAATTAATTTATTTACATATTTGTAGCAATCAGGTGATATTGTTACTCTCTTTTGTAGTTTCTTAGAGTTTTGGTCAAAGGAAGGGCTAATGTGAACACTGTTAATGTGATGCCTAGAAACAAACAGTGAAATGAATGGCCTCCTTAATAAGGCAACTAACATGAGTCTCAGAAGAGCCATCCTATTCACTTTTGATGGGTGTTAAATCCAGGACATTATGGATAAATAAAATGACAAAAAAAAACTAATTAGAACTGATGCCGATGATTATAGCAAAGGCAAAGGTTCCATTTCACAATTATGTAGTGCTTCCAAAACAAACAGATTAATCAGGTAACATCTTTACATTATAAGGAAACAGTTCATGTTATTTCTTCAATGCGTAATGCATTTTTAAATATCCCTCTTCTTTTCCTTTTTTCCTCTTTCATATGTTCATGCACACAAAGACAGACACACAGAGACACATACAACACACATACCGAGTGCCAAACTCCAAATCCCTACAGCCTGTTAATGAACCGCCTGTTTAATGAATATAATTGTCATTCTAGATTGCACAGTCACAATCATTGTATTCTAGGGAGTAAAAAAACCTCACTTCTCAGATTAATGCCAGCTCATAATCACTGTTTAAATTAAGTTTTCATACTTCAGATACCAGTGAGAGGTTTTTCAAACTCTTTTGCTTATGTCTTATAATTTTAAAAGTACTTGGTATAATGGTTGATATCACTAGATTATATATTAGACACGTTCAAGATGCAACTCTCTATCACACCTCTATTTTGGTGCAAAAAGTTTAATATGAATAATGTACTGCTTAGGCAAGCTTCTAAGTCACTAATAAAGATTAATACCTTTCATTATAGTACTCTCTTGGACACATGAGCAAAATTTCAAATAAAGTCAATTCACAGTTTGATTTATGATTTATCATAATCAAATAAACCTGAATGACTTATAAACACATAGCCAAAATAGAGAGGGGAGAGGGGAATTGAAATAAGTATTTTGAGTTTCTCTATCTAGTCCACCTCATTTCACTTCCAATTCAGGGATGATCTAAGCCTCAGATACAATGAGATTGGATGGAAAATCATTATAAACCAGATGTCAGTTATATTTCTCCTCTTAGCACTGAATTTATTTTTATTTCAAAGTTAATCTCCTCCAACCTGTTAACTGCACATTCATATCTATAGGTTAAATTAGAGGCCTGCTGAGGGATTAATTGTTCTCCAGCAACTGGAATGCAATGCTATCAGTTTACAATGTTACAATTCATGTTATTTTGATCCCTTGAAAATAAAGCTGATCTTTTCATCATCCCTTGAAATGAAAGTTTATATTTAAATAACATGTAACTATAAACTAAAATTAAATATGTGTACGCATATGTTTATGTAAATGCACATGCACATACAGTGTTATCCTATTCAGATTTGTCCACATCTCATCATGTTACATGCACAATATTCTCACGTCCTTTGCCAAGCACATTGGGCTACAAGCATACTCCACAGTTCTTGGTCCGCAACTACACTCTCTGCATTCCTCCATTTAAGGTTGATGTTTTCCAGATCTTCCTGAAATGTTTGGCATCAGGTTTTCTTTGCCCTTCCTCATTTTCTCCAGCCGCGTGGTGGTATCCAATTGATTGTGGTCGTTGCTCACTCATGGGGAGCACATGTCCAACAAAGCACATTCTTTGTTCACAATAATGCACAGATCTTCTTACAAGTAAATCTTATTTACCTAAATTAGACTTGCTGCTAAGTAACTTTGTTTAAGGTTTCAGCTTGAATCAAGTTCACCCATTTTACTGTTTTATTCGTGATGCAGTGGTTTATAATCTTTCCAACCTTGAGACCCATTTCAAACCTTTACTACACTGTACACAATCTCTTTTTTCTCAATCTCTTCTTCCTTTTCCCTTCTCTCTTGCTCTTTGTTCTTTTACCTCACCGATAGCTTTCACGTTATAAAACTTTAAGAAGAGGGGGGAAATTGGAGCAGTCCCATTGGGACAGTCTGTCTTAAGGTTAGAAATCCAGTTATGGTCTTGCCTGACCATAGAACATATTTTATTCTGTTTTATTCAATTCTGTTCTGTTCATTGTACTGTTGTGGCTGTAGAAAGCTCATCAGAGCAGTTTTAATATTAATGTTCATTAAAAATACAGAGACATGCCCAGTATCAGCTCACAGTAATTAAAACTGATCCAACATCCTAGATTTCCAGCACAGAAAGCAGGTTGGTGTGATGACAGAACCATGAATAAATCAGGTAAGACATTGCCTGCTATCAATTATTCTGTAATTTATTCTTGGCTTTCCATGTGCTACAGGACATTGGAGGACTGATAGTGAAAAAACAGACCAGAATAGGAATGACTCTTCATGTAATGAAAGGGAAGTTAACTGAAGAAATGTGAGATGGGGCAGTAGCACAGATGGAACTTGACATAAAAATCTTATTTATGGCTTTGGAGTTTAATGGGGCATACAGCCACACAATGGTGCAAAGGATTTTAGTCTTTAGACCAGCAGCATGCTTACTTGGATTGAATGTATCTATGTATAACTGACAGGACTTAGTGTATAAATTATATTTACAAGTCATAGCCCATCAATTCCTTTAAATCAAAATTCAGAATACAAGTTACAGTAATTCTCCAGCTTTATTTTAAGAAGTAGCTTTTGCAAGACATGGTAAAAGAGATATATTTTCATAAATGTAATCTGTCGAATTAACACTATCAAAATACACATGTTCTTCTTATCAGAGCTGTGCAAAGTGTGTAAGGAAGTTAAGTGTGGTAAATAAGCAAAGAGAAAATAGCATTTCATTTGTCCTGTGGCAAGAATGTCCCTTTTTCACATAGGCATTACAGATTCCATCTAAGAGATAAATGTAGATACAATTATCTTTGTCCAAAAGGAAGCAGATGGAATAGATCACCTTTTAAAGTTACATATAATTGCAGGATATATTTTTTTTGATCCTGCACTTAACTGCCCAAATTGAATTACTGTCATTAATGTATAACACATATATGGACTGAGTAACCTTGAAGGGATGGCATAATATAAAATGGTATTATCAATCATGAATGAGGTCTGGCATGTACTTTATCACTCAGCAATTTATTATTATTAGCTTTTTGTGCAAAAAGCAAGATGGCATGCTTTCTGCTACTTCAGCTTGAGCTCACTAAAATAATATTTAAGAATGTCTTCTAGTTTTTTACACAAAAAATAGCATTTTATACACATTCAGATGGTTTTTCCCCAAAATGTATATTTATTTATTTCTGATTAGAAGTAATTGTAACACATAACATCTATAAGCACTAAATTACTTTTTCCTCTAAGGGTAAAAACAAAGGAGGAATCTTAAATCTTTCTTACCTGTGAAACCAGGTAGACACAAGCACTTAGTTTGTGGTTGCAACTTTGATTGGCTTATATCAACACAAGTAGCTCCAGGGTGGCAGTTGGCTGGATAAATTAAGCAGGGATTTTCTACAAATTGGCAAAACTGTCCAGTCCATCCAGGAGCACAAAGGCACTAAAGAGAAGGAAATAATTTGGTCAAATAAACTATCTGACATTATAGTTTAAAGAATGAACAAAGGTTAATTGCGCTAGGAAGTTCATGTAGACATTTAATAAACACCATGTGTGCTTAAATTTATTACATAGGAAAATTACTGACAGATGACAAACTATGATAGCAGCTCACTGCAATATGATTTAGATCAAAAATTTTAAATATATTTCCAAGCCATTAAATTCCAGAAGATAGCTTAGGATTTCATTCTGAGCAGAGATGCTTAAAGATAAAACTTATGCCTTGATCTTGGCTTTACTCCTGGAAATTTCATGGATGCACCCATATTATCTTGGCAACATTATCAAAATTGTTTGATATGACTACATTATAGGATACTTAAAAAAACAGATTATTTGTATAACCTATAGTCCTAATGCTGCGTTTCCCAATCAACAATTAACTAATTCAACTGCTTAACTTTTTAATATTAGCTAAGGTTGGCTGGCTAGGCCAAAATATTCCTCTAATGAAATTCAGCTTATGATGACTACATAATAGGTATTTTCTTGGTAACAATGATTTAGCATTGCTTCCTCAAGGTTTTTTTCTTTAAACTTTCCGAGTTATTGCCTAATATGTCCTGGAAGACTCCAGTCTGTGAACTGACCAGGTCCAACTTTGCTTTCTGTTTTGAAATCACTTAGGATTACAGAATGTTCAACATAAATTTCATTGTGTGCTGTAATTTAAACTTGTATGTTGTGAACTTTACATTATCTCATTCCAAATCTATTCAAATTCACTGAGAAACTTTTAAAACAAGCATATAGTCTGAAAATGGCACCTCACAGTGTGAATGCACTGTGATGTCAATTCCAATTTAATTTCATCATCTTTACATAACTCCTTGTTGATGAATCACGTGTCAAATGTTCACATTTTTCCCTCTCAACATTTGGAGAGTAAAATGACAGATCACAGAAAAAATGTTTTTGATTTCTTATAAAAACTCTTATTAATTCCTAGTGGGCATATTTTGGGACCTTCCAATAGGTCTACATTATTTTTTTGTCATTCCCAAAATTTGACTAGTACCACTTTTATTTTCCATATGATTTCTGATACTTTGTTTATATTTTAATTACGCTGGAAACTGAATTAAATTATTTCCTATATTTTACCATGGTTAGATTTTAGGGTTTATTATATTTTGATACATCAATTTATAATTATCTCTGGGAACCAGGGCTAATAAGTAGTTCAGGAAAAATGGAAGGGGGAAGTTTGACTTGGTCAAAAATAGCAATGATTGAGTAATAATTTGATTCTGCAAAGCTGTACATGAGCAGAACTCATTGCTCTTCCTATCACTTGTTTTTAATCAGACATAAATCTCAATATCTTTTTGTAAGAAGGATGGACTGGCATCACACCGAAAAAGTTATATATATTTATTTGATATGTGTTTGGCAAAGCCTCAGGAGGCAATTGCCAAAATCTAACTTCAGCATGAAATGGGGATTAATAGCACTTCTGATGTTCTTCATCTTTGTCTTAGGATGTCTGTCTTTTTTAAAATAGTAAGAAGATAGACCTCAGAGAAGCCTATTTTGTGTTGTTTATTCCCCTGAGAATTTAGCCTGAAGGAATGGAACTTTGAATCAAGGTTGAATAGAAATGTTAAAAAGAACCAAATTAAAAGTACAGTAAAGCACTTCTCATCTTTACTGAGGTGCAACAAAATTCAGCATCTTGTTGGAACACTGAAAGTAATAGAATATTTGAAATTAACTATAACTCATTTAGCGTAACTCATTTAGTTTAATATAAATAAAAGGAAAGATGGCTACCATTATTTACTGTATCAAATACTTTATAAAGTATTGATATGCATTTTACAATTGGAACAGTTTTTTAAAAACACACTCTGGAAGAGATTTGTTATCCAAGCTGTTCTTCAAATCTTATGAGATATGTTGTGCATATCTGTATGTGTGTAATGCACATCTCTATGTGTGCACATTTGCACTGGATAATATGAACAATACATTTTGATTACGGGTTTTGTAATTTTGGACCAGGGCTATATTTGGGGAATCATAAGGTAATTATCAACGGTTAAAATATCTAAGAAAAATACCTTTTTCATAGATCAAAGGACCAAATAACAGAATAATAAAAAGGGAGAAAAATGGTAATACACTAGTAATAGTATTCAGATCTGTGAAAGCTTGTTATTGACTTTTCTTAGTTTCCTCAAGAAATTATTATCATACTATTATACCTTAGAGAAACAGTTTGGTCGAGCGGTTAAGGCATTGAGGTGGTATCGACTAGAAAGTGGAAGAGCAGCAGTTCTAATCTCGACAAGGGCACAAAGCCAGCTGAGTGACCTTGGGCCAGTCCTTCTCTCTCAGCCCTCGGAAGAAGGCAAGGGCAAACTGTTTCTGAAAAACCTTGCCAATAAAAATTTAGGGACTAATCAGAAAGTTGTCAGGAGTCAACACTGTTTGAAGGTGGATGCATGCGTGCACATACATATACAAAAACAGGACCCCTTTTTTATTGAAAAGTTTTACAATACATTTTAAGCAAAAACTCCTTCCCACCCCTCCCCCCAGCCTCCCCTCCCTCCCCCTCTCCCCCAAACTTCCCCTCCCTCCCCCTCCCCCCCGACTTCCCAGAGCTGAATACAGGGTATTGCCTCTAACAAACTTAAGCTAAAATATGCTAACCAACTATAAATACACTTTAAATCCTATCACACTTTAACTCCACTTAAACATAACTAAATAATAATACATCTTATAATTCTAATGCTCATTCATATGCTAAATGAATTTTTTTAGTCCCATATTTATTCTGAGTATAATCAATCCATCTTCCCCATTCCGAAATATATCTCTGTTGCGATTGTTCTTTCAAATATGCTGAAATTTTTGCCATTTCTGCCAAGTTTGAAACTTTTAAAGTCCATTCTTCTATAGTAGGCAGTTCTTCCTTCTTCCAATATTGCGAAACCAAAAGTCTTGCTGCCGTTATTAAATTCAACATCAATTTAGTTTCTATAATAGTACAATCTGTAATAATACCCAACAGAAATAACTGTGGAGAAAAACTTATCTTTTTCTTAAATATCTTCTGCATGTTCCACCAAATTTTAATCCAAAAAGCTTTAACTTTTTTACAAGTCCACCATACTGTATATGGTAGTACGTTGCATCCTCACAACCACACCTCCAACATTTAGGCTGATAATTTGGATACATACATGCTAATATTTTTGGATCTAAATACCATCTATAAAACATTTTATAAAAATTCTCTCTTAAATTTTGTGCCTGAGCAAATTTTACATTTCTTACCCAAATTTTTCCCCAGGTATCCGTTGTTACTGGCTCCTGTATATTCTGAGCCCATTTTATCATACAATCTTTAACAAATTCCGTTTCTGAATCTATTTCTATCAATGCATTATACAGTATATCCTTCTTATATGCGCTTGACTTTGATCTCTAATTTGTTTTACCAAGTTTTCATCAGTTGTTGAAATACCAATTCTCTGATCTTCTTTCCATCTAGCTTATATCTGCCCATACTGAAACCAAGTTTGTACTATCTTTTCTTCTTTTAAAATATTGAATGGCTTTAGTTCCCATACATTCCTTTCCAAACTAAGAATTTATTTATATGTGATCACATCATGTTTGAATCCCAAACTTATATTTTCTATTGCATGTTTAGGTATTGCCCAAATTGGTATTTTATAATTTAACTTATATCGATATTTTTTTCCAAACTCGCAACAGGGCATACCTTAATATATGTGTCTTAAAAATATTATCCATCTTTTTATCATACAATAAATATGCATGCCAGCCATATAATAAATCACATCCCTCAATATTCAATAATCTTCCTTCTGTTAAATTAAACCAATTACTGATTGACAATAAAGCCGCAGCTTCATAATATAATTTAAAATTGGGCATTTTAAGACCACCTCTTTCACGTATATCTTGCATTATCTTAAGTTTTACTCTCGGTCTTTTCCCTGCCCAAATAAATTTATTAATACGTTTCTGCCATTCCTCCAAATTTGAATCTATTTTAAGTATAGGTATCATTTTAAACAAAAATAAAAATTATGGTAAAACATTCATTTTCACTGCTGCAATTCTTCCCAATAAAGACAATTGTAATTTTCTCCAACTATCTAACTCTTTTTGTATTTTTAACCATAACAATTCATAATTATTTTTATATAATTTCTCATTTGAAGCTGAAAGATATGCCCCCAAATATTTAATCTTTTTAACTATTTCAAATCCTGTTAATTTTTCTAGAACTACCTTTTGTTCTGTATTCATATTTCTAGACAATATTTTAGTTTTTTGCCTATTTACCTTAAATCCAGAAACTTGTCCATATTGCAAAATTATTTCCATTAAATCTATAACCGATTGAATCGGTTGACTTAATGTAATAACCAAGTCTTCTGCAAATGCTCTCAATCTATAATCTTGATCTTTAATTTTAACTCCCTTTATTTTATTTAAGTCTCGTATCTTAATCAACAATATTTCCAATGTTAAAACAAACAGCAATGGTGACAGCGGACATCCCTGTCTTGTACCCTTTTCAATTTTACAAGCTTCTGTTAAACTACCATTAATTATTATTTGAGCTGTTTGTTTCTGATATATTGCCCTAATGGGTTGTAAAAACGTATCACCAAACTCCATCTTCTCTAAGACTTTAAATAAAAATTGCCAATTCAATTGATCGAATGCTTTTCAGCGTCCAAAAAAATCAGCGCTGCAGAGACTTGATTATTTCTTTCCAAATATTCTAATAAATTTACAATATGTCTCACACTATTTTTCATTTGTCTACCACTTATAAATCCTGTTTGATCACTATGAATCATTTGCTGCATAACCTTCATTAATCTATTTGCTAAAATCTTTGCAAATATTTTATAATCAGTATTTAAAAGCGATATAGGTCTGTAGTTTTTAGATTGGGCAAGATCTTGATCTTTGGAATCAATGTTATAAATGCTGTTTTCCACGAAACACAGGACCCCTTAAAGAATAAAAGATCACAAAAGAAATTGTCTAGTTTCTTAAACTTAAGGGATTCATTTAATCCTATTCAAAGCCATCTGTTGGCTTGGAGTGAATATATGCTAACCTCTCCCTCCATGCCCACTTTGCTATCACGTTAAGCAAGGTTTATTTAATTGGAAGTACTAGAGAGAAACATCATCCTTCCTGTGAGACCCGGGGGGGGAGGTATATGGATTTGTACAGTATTGGAAAGATGCTTAATTCAATTTTCTGCAAAGCAGAACCTGCAATCCAAATTTTGGATTAGTTGATAGAAATGAAGGGTTATTGTGTCTTGTGTTTTTTTCCCCCATATTGGGCAGCTGGGCAATTCATCTGCTGAAGTCTGCTTCCCAACTGACCTGTCCAGTATTAGATCTGGAGGAAAGTTGTCACGAATTATTTTCCTTAACAAATTCATCTAACAGCCATCTGGCAGCTCAATTCTTGCTGCACCTGCTGATCTCCTGCTGCATTTCCCCATAATCTGAGTAACTGAAGTGGTAATGATATAATTGTTGCATGGTGTGTTTTTTTTTTTTTTGCTTTTTTACAAAGGCCACAGTAACCATACAGTTGTCAAAAATGGAATTGGCTTTCTCTTCTTGCTAAGAGAAGAGACAGCACAAAGATTTCTAGGGAGGTTTAGGACATTTTACTCCATTTAGATTTGCTCAATTATGTTGGCCTTTGTAATGAATGGATGCATGCATTTAGCATCCTTTGGGGCAAGAAGAGTGAAGATAGGTTGGATATCCAAAATTTTGTGACATACCACATGGCATACCAGCTATCAACTTCTCTGCCCCACCTCTGCCAAATTCAGGTAGAGTAATAATAGCCATTGGCTGATTTCTGGCATCTGCACCTTTTTTGTCTAAAACTTCGTGCATTTAATAATAATAATAATAATAATAATAATAATAATAATAATAATAATAATAAACCTTTATTGTCAAAGTACAACATGTGTACATTGAGATTAGCTGAGCCTCCCCCTGTGCTCTCTCCCCCCAACACACAGTGACAACAAACCCTCCATCCCACCACACTATGTGAACCAACTACACCACACACCGGCCTCCCAAGTCCCAAGTTTTGATTTCAAAAGTGGATGGACAAAAGATTGCTTACTACAATGGAATGCCCTGCTAGTTAAATACTAGCAACTTAGTATAGTCAAGTAGTATAGGAAGCAATTTGTTATGTTTCTGGTCTTTACTCATTATTGTGGTTGAAACAAAGTCTTCTTTTTTACCCATTAACATTTTTAAAAGAATCTTGAAAGTACAGATAGAAGGCAATATCTGTAGCTCAGGATTGAACTATGGGGTCCTTAGAGCTCTTTGAGAAAGATGGTTTTCTTGCAGACATTTCATTACCAAACTAGATAACAGCATCAATGTTTGAAGGGAGTGGCGTTTGCTCTTATTTTTATATACTCATGACTTGCCCTGTCAGTGTTGGTGAGAATGTTCTTTGCAGTTCTTTGATTAGGCAGTTGTTTGGAGCACACAAAACACTCCCATCAATACTGACAGAGCAAGCCACAAGTATATAAAAATAAGACCAAACACCACTCTCTTCAATGACCCCATGATTCTGAAAGTTGCACGAACAGTAAAATCAGACATAATCGTCAGGTTGGGCTGGCTTGAATCTTGCCTACTCTAGAAAGGGTACAGAGAAGAGAAACCAAGATGATTAGGGGGCTGGAGGCTAAAAAATATAGGGAACGGTTGCTGGAATTGGGTATGTGTAGTTTAATGAAGAGAAGGGTGAGGGGTGACATGATAGCAGTGTTCCAATATCTCAGGGGCTACCACAAAGAAGAGGGAGTCAAGCTATTCCCCAAAGCACTTGAAAGCAGGACAAGAAGCAAGGGATGGAAACTAGTCAAGGAGAGAAGCAACCTAGAACTAAGGAGAAACTTCCTGATAGTTAGAACAATTAACCAGTGGAACAACCTGCCTCCAGAAGTGGTGAATGCTCCAACACTGGAGGCTTTTAAGAGGAGACTGGACAGCCATTTGCCTGAAATGGCATAGGGTTTCCTGCCTGAGCAGGGGGTTGGACTAGATGACCTCCAAGGTCCCTTCCAACTTTATATTATTATTATTATTATTATTATTATTATTATTATTATTATTATTATTATTATTTGGACATAACCTTGCAATATTCTTGAAATAATAATAATAATAAAAACCTCTCTCAGTGCTTTTTTTTAATCTCCCAATCAAGCCTATTGTCTTCCTATTCTCTGGGAGACACCTAGCCATGTGGTAAAGAGGACTGATCTGCTCAGGTTTTATTCCCAGGCATGTCCATCTAGATGTTCCCACCATAAATAAGAACATTCCATATCCTGGAATGGAAAAAGGAATAAGCTTTCCATATCACGGAGTGGTGGGTCAGCCCTGGAGTAGGCTACCCATTTTCTGAAAACAAATCCAAGTAGAAATGTAGAAAATAACTTGAAAATGACATGTTATTTATTTTACATTTTGATATACTTAGCAATGAATCTCTCCCTCCCTCCCTCCCTCCCTTCCCCCTCCCTCCCTCTCTCTCCCTCCCTCCCTCTCTATTTAATATACCCACCCACTCCAGATGTCTGTTTATTCCACTGGACATATTGGAAAGATTAAGCAAGGGTGTTAGGTCAAAATTTTACCAGCTGTTTACCTGTATCATATTTAAAACTTGCAAAAACATAGAAGGTCTCAGATCTTTGGAGCTCAGCAGCATTTTGTGATGACTTTGAAATCCCAAATCATATAGCGTACAATAGATTCTGTAAACTGCACAGTCAACTCTAAAATGTTACCTTTTTATGCAATTCCTGCAGGGAGTGTTAGTTGCCTTTTGTCACAGAAAACAGAGTAATTATCCTAGCTAAAGAATATGGAAGTGACTTTGAGCAGCAAGTTCAAAGAAATACAGCAGGAAAATTTATCAGCAGCAATACGTATTGCTTGTACTATAGAAGGGGACATAACAACCATAGGGGGTATAGAGACATCCATTGTCTGTTTTGTATACTTGAAAGCACTAATTTGAAACTTACAGAGAACTAAGAGATGCAGGGAGTTTTTCCTCCTCCATCTCACCATCTATAATTGTCTTCATAGTGATGGTATCATTCTAGCAAACTGAGCATGCTAAGTAATATGCTGAATACATTAATCATTTTCTTGGGATTTAAGAATTTGGAAAACAAAATTTTCATGAACCTGGCACAAAAGGCTTTCAGAGATCATTGTACGCAACGTTTCATTAAGTGTGTATTGATGACGTAACAACTAAAAGAAGGTTTACACACTTAGCTTGTTTTTTTCCACTGAAACAACAACGGGGGATATGTCACCACCTATAAAGAAAATCTATATAAGATGTTTTACAGATGGCATTCCCCCCCACAAGACTAGCAAAAATGGATAAAAAAACCTTCTTCGATATGTTGGAAATGTGAAAAACTGCTAGGGACCTACTATCACATGTGGTGGGAGTGCCCAAAAGCTCAAGAATTTTGGCATCAGATAAAAAATTGGCTGGAAGAGACATTATCACAAAAAAATGAATTAAAACCAGAAACTTTTTTATTAGGGATTACTAAGGATAAATTCAGTAAAGGATCTTTATATTTAGTACTGCACATTCTAGCTGCAGCAAGACTAGCCTATGCTCAGAAATGGAAGGGAAAAGAAACCCCCACCAAAGAAGAAGTAATAAATAAAATCCTATCCTGTGCCGAAATGGATAGGTTAACATTAGAGCTTAAGAACAAAACTGGAACAGACTATTACGAAATTTGGAATGAAATGTATAAATGGCTAGAGTTAAGGAGGAAGGGTGGGACAAATGTTGATTGATGAGACAATAGCTTAGAAATCTATACAACGGTATTCTGTATAAGAAAGAATTGAAAGTTACTTAACTCTAATGTACACGATCAAAAGAATATTTACTAGAGAGATCACAGATTCTATACGTATATTTTGTTATATTGTAAAGAGACCTTTTTCTTTTCACAAGGTAATACTAATAGTATTGTTTAAGCCAGGGAAGTTGTAGCTTGTCCACTGTGTTTTCTGTGTTTTTAACTGTATATTCAATAAAATTTTGTAAAAAACAACAACAATGGGGAATATGTCAATGAAGACTCAATTGTCCCTGTTACAGATGTCTAAAGTTTGAATCGTGACAACTGGACCAAACTTTGTAAATTTGGTCCAGTTGCTATGATCCAACCTTTAGGTGCCTTTGGCTTGGATGACTGAGTCTTCATTGATATAATGTAAGCCATTTAGGGGAGAAACCCCTGAAGTTGGTGTGGTAAGAGTTGGTACATTTCAACAACTCTTTGAGTCTGCCTAACTAATTTTGCTCTGACTGATAAAATTGCTTAGATGAGCAACAAAACATCTCAGATTTACAAAGTTTGGTCCAGTTGCTCTGATCCAAACATTACACAACAACGGGTAATGTTATCTTCTTTCCTTGGCAATTTGCTGGCATTTTATGGCCTGCTTCTAGGTCTTTAACCAGCACAGGTACCACAACTAAATCATTATTATTATTATTATTATTATTATTATTATTATTATTATTATTATTATTATTATTATTATTATGGTTTTGTAACATGATACTTCTACCAAATAGACCCCTGCTAGACAAGAAGCATATTTGGTACTGTACAATTTACTTTAGTGATAAAAGAAAATAAAATACGATTAAGCTTTAAGCAAAGACGTTATGTCAAGATTAACTTCAAAGGACAATGGCATTTACAGTTTTACATCTGTTGAGAAACATGCTGAAGTTCATCAGTACCAGGCATTGTAATAATAATTGGTAAATCAATATTAACTCGTAAAAGTTAATGCAGCAGGATTTTGTGAAATTGGAAGATCTTTCAGGGTTAAGGACTGTTTACTAAGTAGTGTAAGGATTTGTTTCCCCCTGGTTTCTCAACTGAGATTTAATTCTTTTTCTAAGCAGTAGCCAGCAATATCTTTTAAAATCCTCTCAAATCCTTCTCAAAAACATTCTTGCTAATAGCCAAAAAGGATGGCAATTTGTTCATTATTAAAGAGGCAGGGTGCCTTATGTGCTCCAGTATTAGCTCTGCATCAAACTTCTGAAGATGACTTGACAAATGGATTTCCATTTTAGCAGTCCAATTTAATAGGCTATTTACCATTTACCATATCACATTTTAATTTCTCACTTTTAAAGATTTTTTTTTCCTCTTAAGACACTTTATATTTGCCCCTTGGCTGTGCAATTTGAAGATTACTTACAGAATGATGAAGATATGCTCTCTTTTAAGATGAGAGCAGTCAAGGAACATTAGCCTACCCTTTTGCCCTGTGACATTAGGAAGAATATATATCACGAGCTACAACTTTTACAGATTTCTCTCAAATTGTTTCCCATTCCTTTCAACAGAGGCAATTTAAGGGACATCCATGCAGATTTAAAGGAATGATAAGATGTTTGCCCTTCCACTATTTGACACAACCATACGCCAATTCATGTAAGGTTCTGGTCTAATAAAGTTTTGTTTCTTGCAAATTAGAAAAAAAAAATAGACTTTTCCTTGACTCTGAAGAAAATTATGCCAGTTTAAGCTATACGTCTTCCAATAATAGTTCTTTTTTTTTTTCTGTCACAGCAATAAAGCTGGCAAATGATGCTATCCTCAGTGATTTAATGTGAGACATTTCGGCGAGTTCCCTGGCTTGGTTTCCCATCTTACCAAGCATCTCATTCCAGTTTGAAAAACAGCCACTGATCACCTTTTTTAATTTGTGGTGAGGCAGGACTGGACTAGAAGGATGGTAGGTGGTTAGCAGAGAATCTCCCCTTCCTGTAATCCCTTCTTGGCACATGTCAGTCATGCTATTTCTTCCGAAAAACATTAAACTCTTAAACAGCCTAGGTAAGAGGCCACAAGCATGATAAAGGAGTGAATTTTGTCCTCAACTACTGCTGAAGTAATGTCTGATCTGGTAGAGAAAGATGAAGGAATCCATTTCCGACTCCTCGTGGTACCCAGAGTTATTTTTTACTCATGATTGCTGAACAGGTTTTTTAAGCAACAAGAGGGCTATCTGTTGCAGTCATGTTTGTAAGACCTAACAAAACCTACTGAAAACCCCAAGCACAATAGATGTACTTAAGGAAGCTAAGTGTCCAGTTGTTTCCGCCACATCATTTGAATAGGACTTAGTCTTTACAGGCACAGGCCAAATTCACAAGGAATCAATTTTACTCTTTCAAGAGCTCTCCCCACTATTATTCCTTTCTCTCACTTATTTTTAATCCCCATGCTTTCCAGAGAGAAACAGAAAGCAACATGTCCTTTATTGATGTGTGGTTATGAAATAAGATTAATTCCCTACCATTTGTTGGATTAAGTTGCCAACTAAATTTTGGTTAAAAAAATGTAAAGATCTGTCCACAAAGGGTTCTTTTCCCCTTTATGTAGAATTAATATTATAATATCAAAGTTTTATCTTAGTGGGTACATGGCTCCAAAGATTAGCCACATATTCTTTCAAGGATAAAACTGTTATCTAATTATCCTAACAGATAACCAAGAAAAAATCCATATTACCTGAGTGAATACTCCTTGTGTTACTGAGTGACACGTATATATAACAAGGACATAAATGTGTTGTTGTTTTTTGCTTCTCCAACAGATAATACATTTCTTAGATTGTGGTTGAAGTTTTCCTATTTTTCAAACCCCGGAATTTATTTACCATATTAAATTACTTACACTGAATCCTCCAATTACATTGAGACACAATCCTTCATTCAGACAGCTGATGCCGAGTAACCTGCAGTTGTCAATCACTTCCTCACAGTTTCTTCCAGTGTAGCCTGGCATGCAGCTGTAAATACAGCAACAGAGTTCAGAAGACTTGAATTCTGAAGTGCAAATTCATAGAACATAGAACACAGAATAATAGATCTGGAGGGAACCTTGGAGCTCTTCTAGTCCACCCCTCCCTGCTTGAGCCGGAGTCCCCAAATGATTCCCAAGTCTCCTTTCCAAAGCCTTCAAGGGATGGAGCTCCCACAGATTCTGGAGTCAAGTTGTTCCACTGGTTAATTGCTCTCATGGTTAGGACATTTCTCAGTTCTAAGTTTCTTCTCTCCTTGGTTGGTTTCCAACCAGTGTTTCCTGTCTTGCCTTTCAGTGCTCTTTTATGTAATTCTATTTCATATAATTCTGAAATTTAATTCTGAAATTTTATTTTAATTTCATTTAATTCTATTTCATTCATTCCAGGTTCCACCATAAACCACATTTCCACAGCGTGTTTCTTGTTATTTGTGCAAGACTTGATCAGAACAATAACAAATTCAAGCTACCTGCTGCTCATAATTTAGCCAGGTGAGGTACACTTTGGTAAACAGGAGTTCCCACCACCACCACCACCACTTTTATTGATTAAATGCCTTTATGACAGTGTTAAATACAACCTTCTGGAACTTTATATATATATTTAACACATTTAACACATATCTCCCTTGATTCTCAGCTAACAAAGAGAGAGAGAGAGAGCCTGTGGCCTAGAGGTTAAAACAACTGCTTAAGAAGCAGTCGGCCCAGGTTCGACCTTCTGGAACTTTATATATATATAAAGTATATAAAGTTTTAAACTTATTAGTTTTCATCAGTCAGCCATACCCTTCTGAGATTCGAACCTGGGCTGATTGCACATTAGGCAGTTGTTTTCACCTCTAGGCCACAGGCTCTCTCTCGCTTTGTTAGCTGAGAAGCAGTTTGAAATGCATATCAGTCTCCCTTAATTCTTTGTTAGCAATTTAAAATTTACACAAATATGAGCTGTCACCGGTGTGACTACTGCCTGTCGATGGCCTTCAGGTTAGGCTGACACAGGAAATAAAGATTTGTCCCATGTTTGGGGCCTAGCAAGGTAATCTAAAAATAGTTTATATATATATAAAATCAACCTTGAGCTAAATAGATAATTACAAACTGTACAGCACCTTGGGGAAGCTATTAGAATAGATGGCTCTATTACTGGGAAATGGAGGAAAGTAATGACAAATGAGATTTAGGACACTTAGCTAATGATCACTATATAATTGGTATGCTAACAGTTGTCAATAGCTGACAGAAACTGGCTTGAGGAAGCAATGATGAGTGGATAATGATATGAGTATTATTCTATTTCCTTAGTTATAATTATAGATTTTCTTTTAAGAAGAAAAAAAATATTTCTTATCTGCAGTAGCTCAGGAGGAGCATCCACAGGAGCTGGCAATTTCCACTGCAGCATCACACTTATGCAAAAATGAACCCTGAAATTGGGGAGACACTCAAAATGCCTGAAGATGTGTGCACATTCCTTTTAAATATACACAAATAATTTCTTGTTAGCTCCCCCAGTTTTAGTATGAGCTTCCCAAATCCCCAGGCTTCAAGATTTCCCAAATCCTCAACAGAAAAAAAATTATACTATTTTCAATCACAAATTCTTCTTGGAAGATCCTCTGGGAATTCCTCCCATGCAAAGCATGATTGGACTGGTACACAAATCTCAGTATTCTGAAATAAAAGGGTTTCTCTCTTATCTAATTCCTTTTGGTACTTAAGATTCCTGAAAGCAAAAGAGCTGCAATGAATGGGTGTTCCTTTGGAATCATGCTATTTTATGTAACACTGTCTTTTTAAAATTTGTATGTAATAAGAGCAAACCCCATTCCCCTCTAGGACTGATGATGTTACCTAGTTTGGTAATGAAATGTCTGCAAGAAAAACTACTAAGCTCAGAAAGCATGAATAACTCCACAATTTATCCACAAATGTAGACAACATGAAGATGGGGCTACGCTAATTAACTTATCTTTGCCTTTCGTAACTTCATATTATACAGCATTAATATCTGCAACCGGAAAGCTTCTTTACATCCACTATCTTCCATTCAATCAGGCTCCTAAGTGCATGAAGTATATCTAAGTGTATCAGCCTTCCAATCAAAGGGAAATAAAGCAGAGACAAAGTGGGTGTTTCTTCTTGCTATCTACAGTATTCTTAATATGTCTGCTGATCAATAGGATAAAAGGTGCAAAGATCAATGCTTCTGGAACCCATACAAATGTCTCAAAAATTTTCTATTAAAAGAAAGTTACAGGTAAATTCTCTCAGGTGGAATGAGAACAACAAGGAGAAAAAATGGTTGAGCCATAAGTGTTTAAAGCATTTATCACATTTTCTTAAAGACTTTTTATGATACTTTAGTGGTCTAGAAAACATGGGAATCAAAAAGGAGTGAAGAATTGCTGTAATCTATTGTGATATATATTGCTAACCCCTAGCTACCTGTATCTACCCATAGTACTTGACATTTGCTGGAAGAAAGTGCTATATTAGATTCTTAAATCAAGTCTGTGCAGAATAAAAAGACTGAAAAGGTGAAATTAGGATACAGGATACTCATATATCAGAGCTGAAGTCAAGAAAATTAAATTGAATCTTTTTGGTTATATGTTTAGAATGGAAAACAATTCTTCCCAAGTAAAAGGAACCAGTATTTTATGAGGCAGATGGTTAGAGGCAAGAAAACAGGACAAATAATCAACTACAGATAAAACTAGATAACTGAAATCAAATGGAGGAAATTGGAGGAACTTCAAAATGAAATGGAAGAAATGATGCCATATTGGCAGTGGTGCCGTCAAAAAAAAACCTGACTACAAACACACATAAAAACAAGCCTAGGTTTGGACATATCCTGGGGAAGTATCACTTATGCTTTTGTGAGGTACACAGTCTGATGTTCCTTCCATATTATTTAACTTAGAAATATTTGTGTTACTTTTAGGATTTTATTTTAACTTAAAATAAAAAAAAAATATTTAAAAAAAATGGTCACCAATAGGCTGATGATATTCAGTCTATCATTCCACCTAGGACAGGCAGAAGATGTAGTAGATTTTCCAACTTAGGGTCTGGAAGATGTTAGAATTTACATAGGAATGAAACTGACTAAAATTGGGAATCTCAGAAAAAGAGACTGCCTGTTTATACAAAAAAACCTTGGAGTTGTAGTAGTATCTACCATAACTCTGTAGAGCAGTCATAATCCCATGAAATGATCAAGGGTGCAACTTCAGAGTCTTCTTCCACCCACAGCTCCTGCTAGAGACACAGGTGGAATCAAGGCCAACATATTCTTTGCTCAGCTTCAACTGGTGTACTACTTACATGCTTTTAAAGTAGGAAAACTTAGCAACAATTACCCATGCTCTTATTATTTCATATTTGGATTACTGCAACGAACTTTAATATCCCTTGCAGACTCAACGTTTAACAGAGTAGAAATCCACACACTGGTGAATGCAAGTTACCCTAGCAGTGCCGCAACAATATTGTCAGTGTTACTAGTTTGGTTCTGGGTACAAATCATAGTGTTGGTTTATTATTTAAAAAGTCAGCTATCATAGAACATAGAACATCAGAGTTGGAAGGGACATTGGAGATCTTCTAGTCTAATCTCTGCTCAAGCAGGAGACCCTATACCATTTCAGACAGGTGGCTATCCAATCTCTTCTTAAAAACCTCCAATGATGGAACACCCACAACCTCTGAAGGCAAAGCTGTTCCACTGGTCGATTGCTCTCACTATTAGGAAATTTCTCCTCAGTTCTAGCTTGGCTCTCTTCTTGATTAGTTTCCATCCATTTTTTTTATTTTGCCTTTGGTGCTTTGGAAAATAGTTTGACCCAGTCTTGTTTGTGGCAACCCTTCAAATATCGGAAAACTGCTATCTCACATCTCATCAGGAGATCATCTACCCATTCTGTTTGCTTGACCCAGAGAAGGATGCTCTTGTTTCTTCTCCTCATTATTTTCCTTCCCTTCCCTTTTCTCCCCTTCCCTCCTCCTACCCAGTCAATGGATGGAGATGCTATCACACATTTCCTTGAAATTGTAACTGGAAGAGTGATATGTTGATAATGCACTGGTACTTCTGGAAATTAGATATGGTAAAATAAAATCCCTAAGTCTGTGCAGAAAAAAACCTGAAAATTACAGTGGAAGCACCTTTTTACACTTGTAAATATCTATTACACACATTGATACACTTTGAAAATGACTTGAGTAAAGGGAGACCAGAAACCGACCTTAATCTGAACAAACTTCTGAATGACCTCTCAAAAGGTTTATTTTAAATCCTAGTCTATTTCAGATGGAGTCAGAAATGCAATGCAAAATGATACAATTCTGGAAAGGTCTATTTGAGCAAAAAATAAATGACACCGGAGGAAATTCCTGGCTTTAAGAATGCTTGAAGTAGCAACAAGAGCCCTTCAGCCGTCCTTTTCAGAAATAGGTAGGCTTTTTCAATCTGAGAAAGATTTCTTTCTTATTATGTTCTAAATTAGTCTTTAAAATCCAAAGAAGAGAAATCATTCAAAGACATGAAAACAATTATCTCAACCCTAAACAGGAAGCTGAATCTTTCAGCTTTCAGAGGTGCCATTGGACTAGGTCTGGAAGCACACTCTTACTTACATGAAGGAAACAGAATTTGTCTACTTCCTTCAGGAGTGCTTGAAACTGAATAATAACATCTCTCTCTCTCTTTCTCTCTCAATCACTTCATTCAACCATGGAAGGTTTGAGATTGGCCTTTCTTTGGAAATCTAATAATTGCCCCATTAAACAAGGAGTCATCCTTGTCTCTTCGCACGTCCTTTAAGGCCTATTATAGTAATTCCCAGTAATCACTGATGCCAACTACAAATCACCACTTCTTTGTTTTCAAATTTCAAAAATTTCTGCTTGCTTACAAGTTTCCCAAAACCATATACAGAGTTTGTATTCAGATGAGGTCAGACTTTCTGTGGGCATTTTCTTTCTCACTGGACAGACTGAGAATAGCTCCCTGACCCTACACAGACACACTACACTTGATATTAACCCAAAGGCTGAGAAGTGATATCAGCAGCTCCTCTTTACTCAATATGTTAAAGCAAAAGCTCTAGAAGGCAGCTTCGCTAGCCTGCTAAGGTATATCCATAGGACTTGTTAAAATTGTGCCATGTTGACCTGAAATCTTTTCAGTGGTGGTGTTTTTTTTTAAACAGAGTTCTAGAAGTTCTTTTGAGGAAATAAAAATCTATAACTGACAATCTGAAGGCGTCTACGGAGATTCTCAGTCATCCAGGTCATGGTTGTCCCAAAGGTGCTTTTTCACAAGGTGACTAGACTTTCTTTGTTTTCCTTGCAGATGTTTCACTTCTCATCCACTGCTTGGATGAGAAGTGGAATGTCTTCAAGGGAAAACAAAGAAAGTCCAGTCACCTTGTGAAAAAGTACTATTGGCAATCCAGAGGAAAGACAGGACACACCGATTGCCAGGCATCCTCAGAGTTTATTTGTAGGCCCCTTTGGACAGAACAAATGATTTACTAACAATGGTATCAAAGCTAGTGGTGGCTGGCAAACCAGCTTTTTCTGGCTCCATTACTGCTACCACAGAGAAACTGATTGGCATGTAGACATCACGGTTCAGCTCTGTTCCTTGCTTATAAATTTAACAATTTAACAGTTGGCTCTCATGAGATGATATAAACCAGCTCAAGCACTTCAGTGCCCCAGGTCCATGCTGAACTCAATGTGCTTGACTTGCAGGGATAATTAATATTCAGTAAGGATACAAGGATTGCTTTTAAAGCACTTAGAGTGGGTTTGCATCTGAAACAAATGATGTCATGGCATAACTCATCAACTAAGGTATGTCTGATAATATCTTAGCTAGAGGTTACAAGCAAAAAGTGGGTTAGATTGCAAAGCACAGGTAGTGGAGCCAAACACCTAAAATATTGTTCGCATCCTCAATGTACACCAATTGGAACTAATTTAATCATTCCTATACAGTATGATTGAATAGATTCCAATAATTCATGGCCCACAAACAGCTAGAATGGAAGAGATTTTTATTTTTAAAAAATTGGTTAGCCCATCAATGTAATACAGATCAGGAATGATAGGATCCTCAGATTGTTTAAAACACAATCAGGTGTCACATGTTACCAAATCACTTTGGGGTGCAAATTCTTTTTCATCAAAAGACTGGTTTTTAAAACAAAAGCAAGGAGGAGGAGGAGGAGGAGGAGGAGGAGGAGGAGGAGGAGGAGGAGGAGGAGGAGACCTCTAATGATATCTCTCTATGTGTAAATTTCCTTTTCAACTTGACATTCCTTGCAGAATAAGGGGCTGCATCTGACACCATATTGAAGTTTCTTAGGCACCCCAATGAACAACCGTCCTTTTACCTACGTAGCAGAAATTTTAATATTCTATTTTTACAGATACTCTAAAAAGTTGTGTTTGTTCACTGCATTTTAAAAATGCATGATAGAACCTTCTCTAAGGCATCCAAATAAAAGCTAAGCAAGTGTGAAGACGACAAATTTTACATCAGAGGAAAAGTTCTATAAAACTATGTAAAAATGGACTAGAATTAGCTATGCGTGTACCTGGTCTTCTGTAGTTAGTAGAGAAGCACTGATCTATTTCCAACATGCAGACTGATGAGCTGCATTGTGAATTATTATCAGAAATCTATGAATTAAGAATGAGTATCTACATTTTTCTTTTCCCAAACATGATGTTATACCTGCACTGAGCAAGAGATCTGCCTTTCCAACTTATTTAAATTTCATCTTGAGTTAGAGAAATATATATTTTATCTTAGAGAATTCACGCAGAAATAGTGTAAAATCCCTCCTATGCTTTACTTTTTAGTCTCCCACTTTCAGTCTCCTGGCCACTGAAAACAAAAGTTGCCTTTCTTTATAGAACCTCCCCAACCAAATACAGGCTGGACTAATAAAGTCATTATTTTTAATTGCAATTTTCCCCCCCTAAAATCCTGATGAAAATGTAAACTAGAAAACATTGAAGGAGATGTTACCTGCAATGATAGCTCTCCACCTCATCAATGCAACTGCCATTATTTAGGCAGGGGGAAGGTTCACAAAGCGTCGCCATCTTTTCACAGAATTTACCTGTGAACATTGGCAAGCAGGTACATGACACATCCTGCAAAAAAGAGAGATTTCTTAAATTGAATTTGCAAAACAGTCCAGAATGAAGGATGGTTCTTAAATGTCCATCATATCTTCTACAATATACTAAAGAAGGATTCCATTTCTAGTAAAAACCCTATCCAAAACCTACTTTTGTGCAGTCCGTGGTACTCTCCGATCTTGGTTGTTTTCTTGCAGACGTTTCCTTACCCCTGTAGGTAACATCATCAGTGCTAAAGGAGCGAGATTAGTTTTCTGTTTATATATAGTGGTTTGTCCTGTCAAAGTACATGAGTGTTCTTGGCAATTCCTTGATTAGGCCATTGTTTACTGAGTTGCTAGTTCCATGACTCAGGTATTGTTTATTGCTTGGAATTAATCTCTGCTTAGCTGGAGGTTGATTGCTGGTCAGGAGGTGTTGTGGTCTTTTAGCTTTTTGACTGTAGTTTTTGAATGGCATGTATGTGTTCTTTATCTCTGTGTGCCCATTGATGGCTGATTTGTCTGAATGCTAGGCTTCCAGGAAATCTCTATTTTTTTTTATTTATCTTAGTCAAGGATGCTCACCATCTCCCATTTGAAACTATGGTAAAGTCTGTCCCAGTGTTGTGCAGTTAAGGAGCTTTCGTAATATCTTCTGGTTATTAGCTTGTGTTAGTTGAAGCCTACTTCCTTAGATAAGCTATCCAAGAAAAGGGGGAAAAATAGGTGTGATGATGATTTTAAAAAGGGGCAAAGCTATTTCAAAATTATTTAGTATTTATTTTTTTGTTTGTTTGTTTATTACATTTATATGTCGCCCATCTCACTGTCAAATGATTCTGGGCAACTTAAGACTGGATAGCTTATTGTGCATCATAAATGCACAATAGTAAAGAATCAACATGAACTGGCAATGGGTATTCTTGTGTAACCAGTTCTTTGCAGGCAAGAAGTGAGATGGGAGGTTGCAAACAGGAACATGCTTTATTTAGGCAACAGAGGCTGCTGCGCAGCTATTTATATGGTTGGCCACTAGACAGTGGCCACTAGGTTTAAAGGAACCCCAAATCATCCAAAGATCTTCTTGGAGATAACAAGTCTGGCTTAGTCAGTGACTGTTACACAGACACACCATTGAGCAACCTTAAGCAGCATTCAAACAGACATGTGAATCAGTTCAAGTAAAAATCCCAATACATTACATGTATAACACCGTTATTAGAAATCAGCAGTTCAAGATTGACCAAATATACTTGGTTTGTTTTTTTAATGCAAAATCGTATTTCTGCTCGCCTCTAACCCAATGTACGCTTTAGCGCTAATTCTAGAGATGCTTGAACAATTCGACCTTTGAAAATTCCAATAATAAACTGACTTCTCAAGCTAGCAATTAATTACAGGTGACTAATATATTAATCTATTTTGCATTTCTTAACAGAGATTCTTTGCTTAAAGGAAAAATAGTTTCAAAGTGCATTTCAACGTTCACATTTTGACAGCAAAATATTTTAAATATGTTTTCAAGTACATACTGTACACAAACATGGAGCTTTATGTGGATTTCTGTGTAAGAGATTAACCATTAAACAACTGTCAAAAAAAGCAGTCCCAACACTTTCTAAGGCATGAGGAATGAGGAAAATGAACCCCAGTACACATTTCTATCATCGGATATACTGCCCTTCCTTGTATAATTTTTTTATTCTGTAACAATAATAAAACCAACCATGGAAAACATGCAAAAATAGCTCTAAAATAGACTTTGTGGAGGGCCGAAATCTCCCTCCTTCACTCAGTAAAAAGAGAATACCCAGGTCCATAAATACATTTTTCTTCTTTTCATTTAAGAACTTACAAGGAAAGGGGCCACAAAGGATTTGCTCTACTTTCATACCGTTTTAAAGAGGTAATTTTAATTTCCTTTGTAAATCCAATTAACTGGCCTAAGGAGAACATGATTTGTATCTTTTTAAGCAGTTGCTTTCAGCAGTTAAATTGCATTTTCTCCAAGGGTCATAAAATACTTCAGGGACTGCACTCAAAATAAACTTGTTGTTTTACTGTTTGCCTGGTTATTTGGGAATTGTGATACCAAAAAGAAAAGAAAAAAATATTTGCAATGGAAACATTTTGAAATTCACCATTTCCCTGGTCTATACAGGGGTTTCATCTTAGGAACGATATGTCCCATTTCAGGTTTTGCTATTCTAATGGGTTTTTTTTCTGATGCTCTCCTGTTATCTATCTCTCTCTCTCTCTCTCTCTCTCTCTCTCTCTCTCTCTCTCTCTCTGTCTCTCTCTTTTAAAAAGCTTATTTTGATGCTGCTTTTTGAGGGTTTATATATGTGAAATAAATAATTAGTGGAACAAATTGCCTCCAGAATTTGTGGGGGCTTCACTGGAGGCTTTTAAGATGATATTGGACAACCATTTATCCTTGGTGGAGCAGTGGGCTAATGCCTCCTTAAGTAACACCAGCTGCCTGCAATTAGTGCAGATTCGAGTCCCACCAGGCTCAAGGTTGACTCAGCCTTCCATCCTTCCGAGGTAGGTAAAATGAGGACCCAGATTGTTGGGGGCAATAAGCTGACATTGTAATAATGCCGTTTGCCCCCCCCCCGGAAGCCCTAATAAGCAGGCATATACATAGAATGAAGGCTATTGCTAAGCACATTGATTTGTGCTTAGATTGTAAGCCGCCCTGAGTCTTCGGAGAAGGGCGGGATATAAATGGGATTAAAAAAAAATAGTATAAGGTCTCCTGCCTGAGTAGGATGTTGGACTAGAAGACCTCCAAGCTCCCTTTCAACTCTGTTACTCTGTTAAATGTTGCTTTTGCATTTTATTGTTACATCACCTAGGGGGCATGCTCTGTCTTGAATACTCATCTGAAAAATAAACAGTTAATAACATAAATATAGAGTTTATACACTCAATTTGGGGTGGCTAGGCCAAGAACTCTTGCCTCTAAGTTCTAAATATAGCAGGACTTATTTCTGGGTAAACAACATACAGTTCTGCTGTTCCAACTGTCACATATAAATGTGCTGTGAAGAAGCTTTGTGGAATTGAATCTAATTTTGACTCGGAAGTTTATAGGTCTTTTCCTTAAATGGATTGTTAGCAAAATGGATTGTTAGCAAAAGAGCCTTGGTGGAGCAGTGGTCTATTGCCTCCTTAAGTAACACCAGCTGCCTGCAATTAGTGCAGGTTCGCATCCCACCAGGCTCAAGGTTGACTCAGCCTTTAATCCTTCCGAGGTAGGTAAAATGAGGACCCAGATTGTTGGGGGCAATTAAGCTGACTTTGTAATAATGCCGCTTGGGGGATGTGTGAAAGCCCTAATAAGCAGGCATATACATAGAATGAAGGCTACTGCTAAGCTTGTAAGCCGCCCTGAGTCTTCGGAGAAGGGCGGGATATAAATGGAATTAAAATAATAAAATAATAAAAATAGCAAAACTGTGTAGGAGCTAAGAATGGGTGAGAACTTTATTCCATTTTGCTTCCTATTTCCTGGATTAATATATGGGCCAGATGGTGCGCCTCTTCTTCTGCTAACACAGTTCTCAGTTCAAGATGGTACTTGAAAGAGAAATATTTATACAAAACCATTGAATTCCACTCTGCAAATCTTCAAAATTTCATTTAGCCCGCTTTAGTCTCTAGCTCCTTCTTTTGAGTGCTTGGGACTTTACCATTTGATTTTTAATCTGTTTGCTTGTATGATACTTTAATATTTTGAAATCTAGAAATCAAAGTCACGATGAAAGAAAGGAACCCTTTTGAAAATATACTTTTAGGAGAAGAGCAGGATGAGCTGGAAGATGAAGTTAAATGTGTCATTGTTTGGAATCCTTGCATTGTCCCAAAAGAACCAAGTCGAGCCTGCTGTAAATTCTGTTGTTGTTATTATTGTTGTTGTTGCTGCTGCTGCTGCTGTTGTTATTTTAATAAATTTATTTATCACTCATCTTGTATCAAAACAACTTTGAGTGGTTTATCTTTATCAAGTGTCAATTTAACTTTGACTGCTAGTTGATTCTTGTTTATAGGTAGCAGTTATAAAATCTTCTATGCTTTGAAGTCAGTGAAACTCCTGGTTATTTGCACCTGACAATGCTTTTATTATCCAATTTTTTCCCCTCTTCAATTTACATTTGTTACTTTTAAAAACAAACCATTTGCGGGAGCAATCAATAACTTATAAAGAGTAAAATAAAGTATCACAGACTGGTAAATTTGTTATTGTTGTGATTTTCAAGATGAAAGTGAAATAATAATAATAATTTAGATAATTTAATAAAATAGGGAAAAGAATGGGAACACAAAGGTAGATTGCAGAAGCATGTTTTACTGTCTTATGGGAGAAATGTTAGTGCTGCCTCGATGCTAATACAGGTAGCTCTCAAGTTACCATCATTCATTTAGTGACTACTCAAAGTTATAGCAGCATTAAAAAAGTAACTTATAGGTCCTTATGCTTATAACTATCACAGTATCCCCACAATTAGTTGATCCGAAATGTCACAATATAAGAGTTTCCTGCTTTAGCAGGGGGTGGGATTGGAAGACCTCCCAGGTCCCCTTTCATCTCTGTATTCTGTGGTGCTTGGCAACCGGCATGTCTTTACAATGGCTGCAGTGTCCCAGGGTCATGTGATCATCACTTGCGACCTTCCCAGCCAGCTTTTAAAAAGCAAAGTCAATGGAGGATGCCAGGATTCACTTAGGACCTGCAGCAGGTTACTTAACACGCGTGGCAAAAAGTTCATAAATTTGGATGTGACTCATTTAACAACCAGTTTGTTTTAGCAATGGAAAGTCTGCCCCCTTCAACTGTGGGGATGACCTGAAAAGAAATTTTGCCCTTCCCCCACCACCAAAAGGCACACATTTATCCATTATATAGAAATTATACTCACATTTGGCCGATTGTGACATATGCCTCCATTCTGGCATGGTCCTGAAAGACATTCATTGATATCAGTTCCACAATCAGGCCCAAGGAATCCAGGAGGACAGGCACAACTGTACCCAGAAGGATTATTGTGGCATACAGCTTCATTCTGGCATGGCTGAGAACTACATGGTTTCACAGGCTCTTCGCAAAATGGACCTTAAAAGCAATCAGCGGGAGAGAGAAAAACTATTTGTTAGAAAATGGGCAAAAGCTCTTATTGTGTCCTGTCAATGTATTAAAGATTAAAGTTGTGCATTAGGCTTTCAAAATAATGGGCAGAGATCATCACAGATTTCTAAGGCATTTCTATCTGTACAGAAAACTCCTTTTGGCTTTTCCTCCCAATATTTGCTTGGAGGTGTCATGTAAGAAAAAAAATATCCCTCAGTACAATCATTCTTGGATTTGTACAGACTTGATACTGATTAATTTCTCAATACAAATAAATATTTCTCCTGGAGATACAGGAAATCTCTGAAACATTTTTTTTTTTGGCAGATGGAAAACTGCTTGCAGTTTTCTTGCAGTTCCAATTCAAACGGCTATAAGAATTTCCTTTTGTTGAAGACTTTTTGGGGAAACCGATTATCCTAAGTTCATATTTCCCATCATTGGGAAATCCCATTGCCATGTTTCTGCTTGCATCATAAAATAAAATATTTTGACATAGAGTGTTATGTCATGGTCTCTGGTGAGAATGAAGACACATGGTTGTTCAGAGAGCAACTCATTCTTTATTAGTTATGACAGAGCTTAACCCATGCTGTGCCCAGCCACTATATATAACATCCTTTCTGGTTGGCTTATGTTTCAAATGTATTTCTAAAATTTATCTTATTAAGTCACTATGTGTCCTGTTTTCAAAGTTCTTATTTAAGCTTAATTGCCCCTCAATATTCAAACCATTCTTATCAGTCATAATTTTCTCAAAGTTTATTACCTTTAAATATCCAAACTTTTCATTCATATACACCATCCCAATATTTTCACATTTCATATATTATAAAAAGTACTATACTAGTATATCTTATAACATCCACATGTAACATCTTTTCTGGTCGACTTATGTTTCAATTGTATTTGTAAAAGTCATCTTATTAAGTCACTATATGTCCTGTTTTCAAGATTCTTATTTAAGCTTAATTGCCCCTCAGTATTCAAATCATTTTTATCAGTCATAATTGTCTCAAAATTAATTACCTTTAAATGTCCAAACTTTTCATTCACATAGATAACATTTTTACATTTCATATATTATAAAAAGTACTATACTACTTATATATCTTGCCCCTCTTACTATAGGGTCCCTTTATATTCAAAATTTATCTGTTCTTTTAACCATATTCAAACAAATGTTTAATCATATAGTATTCCATCTGGTAAGTCAAATCAAATCTCTTGAATCTAACTCTAGCCTTCTTCTTTTGCCAAGTAGTTTTCCAAGTCAGTGTGTTCCACTTGCCAGGGGATTCCTGTATTTTTGTTAGTGTTGTTGGGAGTAAGAAAGACACATTGAGTAGGATGCATGCTTTTTGTCTCCTGAACTCTAATGATTCTCCTGGCAGCTCTAAAGTCCATTTTGTTAGATCTTCTTTCTTATCCTCAAATTTGTTTTGAAGTCCTGAAAGGTAAAATACCTTTTCCATTTTCATGGCTGTGGCAAAATCTTGTAGATTTTCTTCTGTTTGTGTTAAATTGTGATTCTCTTCATTTGTAGCTTCCCTATTTAAGTCACTTTCTTCTGGTTTGTTTTCTGTTATCTGATTTGTTAGTTCATTCTTTATTGTCATTTTCTGAGAGGTTTTTAATTTTAAGTTTAGGTTGAAGATCTGCTCATTTATGTCATCAAAGTTGTTTTTAATTTCATCATGGTTTGAATCCATTGTCATTTGAATCTGTTGCAGCACTGCATACATTTCCTACTGAGTATTTGCCTTGTCTTGGAGTATTGCTCCTGCAGATCTCTGATGTTCCAGGCTAGGGCCTTCAGAAGGGAATATTAGGTGTGGTTTCCTATTATTTTTTGATAGGTATGCAATTTCCATTTTGTCTCCCCCCTCCAGACAGTCTTTCACCAGTACCATAGTCTCTGTGATTAGGCTTATCAAACCAGCCAATCTTAAAATCCAAACACCCAAAACTTATGTAGTTCTTATCTTTATATATGGTTATTGTAATCCTATACATTTCCAATTGTCAAAGCAGCATTGAAAGCAGTGTTTTATAACAGTTCTTCTGTTCAGGGGTCTGAGAATAATCAACCAGCCACAAGTGCAGTCCAGTATGTTTAGCCACCTAAAAGCTTTCCAGTAAATTCCCCCCAGAAGATTAGCCAAAAATCAAGGGTTTTTTTTTCTCTGCAAACAATTCTTGGGCTTAGAAATCACAGTCCAGAAGGTCAGCAGTTTTTAAAACAAATGTAGTTCTCACTCTGAAGTAAATAGCCCTGTTGTATTTTCTTTGTTCTGTTCCCAGCTGTTTTTTTTTTTGAGTAAAAACCACTGAGGTTCAAAGAAAAAGTTTTTTTTTTCTATTTCTGGGCTTCTTGCCAATTTCTGAGTGAATGCACCTATAGTTACGCTCTAATCCTCCACTAGATGTGAGTATCTATTCATTTTCCAACTTTTGAGAAAAAGAATTATTTTCTTATAGTTTCATCAATATTCTTTCAGATGTGAAATCTTAACAGTTTTCATAGTTTTCAAATTTATCCAGACTGTAGTATTATTAACTTCATTTCAATATATTTCTACCCCCCATAAACATTAATTAGCCACTTCCATCTTCACTTTCGGAGGATTTTTTTTTCTTCTTGGGGGTCTTTTCCAGGAAATCAGTTACAAGCTAGGAGAGAGAAGATCAAGATTGTCACCCAGTTCCAAGTTCACTGTTATTTTCGTTAGTGCTTTTGGACTTCGGCTGCTGGTTACTTGCAGTGAGGTGTGGTTAGCTTTTCTCCCATCAGGTTAGAGGGCTTCCCAGGATTGTGCAGACTGACCACCATCATTCTGCAATCAGCAGGGGGGGTCCTTCTTCATCACCTCTCCTGGCCAACATTCGACCCATTTAGGGTCCCCTGGCAGGGCAAAATCAGCCATTGGGTGCGGAGCCCCACAATTCCTCAGCCGTTTCACTATGATGCAAGACTGGAAGTCCTCCTTAGCAGACTTTTCTCATCTGCACAGACCACCTACACATCCACAGTTCACCAAATCATGCAAAGATATTTGCCTGATACTAGCTGTATGTCAGGAAAAAAACTATCCCCTAAAAGTCTGAAGTTGCTGCCCAGCTGAATTATCTCTAGGACAAATGATTTTTGGTGGCATTTCTAGCTCATTTTCCTTGTGCAGGACTGATGTTTTCCATCTGACTAAGACAAAGGTTCTTAACTATGGATGCTTATACAACTTGAGGGCACACATATAGAATTCAGGGGGTTCATAGCTAGCACTTTATTTCCCTTAATCTCTACTGAAATTTAGCTTATTTTGTTATTGATTTAATGGATTGATAAAGAAGCACATTGATGGCCATAATGTTGTTTCAAAAATATTTTGATAACTGTATTTTAAGCCCAATTGGGTTCCTGTGCTGGACCAGATTGTAGCCTGTTTAGAACTTACAAACTGTGTTAGTGTATTTAGCATTTACAGGTTTAATGTTGTTTCATTGAGAGAACTGTATGTTAGAACGCTTAGCATTTAAAGGGTTAAAGCTGAGATGGAGAATTCACTCCTTTTTTGCCTACAGAAATGAACAGATACCAACATTTCATATGTTGTGATGACCGGATGTTTTCCTGAAAAATGTGAGTCTTTTGCTTAAAGCTTCTGGGCAATAAAGATGTCTGTTATGCAATTATTTTTTGTTGAGTAAAACTTTATGGATCTTAGAGTTATAAAGCATTTTGATTCTGAGAACCGGAACAGTAAAAGAAAAAGAGTAATTTCTCCATCTCAAATATGCTTGATTACATCTCCAGTCATGTAATAAAACTTTGAAACTCCATCCACTTAACTAGATAAGCATAAGATCTACTAAAAACTAGACTACATCTCCCATAAGCCATCTCTTTAGGGAAATAGCTTTAACCCTTTAAATGCTAAGTGTTCTAACATAGATTTCTCTCAGTGAAACAACATTAAACCTGTAAATACTAAATGCACTAACACACTTCTTAATTTCTAAACAGGCTACAATCTGGTCCAGCACAGTTCCTCTGCAATGTAACCTATATCAATGCATTTTATTTTATGCATTTATTGATTTATTTTCTGAGAACAGGTCTGGAGATTTCACTACACTCTCAAAGGAGTCAATGGCGCAAAAAAGTGAAGAATTATGGGTCCCTGGTGCTTTCTGAGCTTGATGCTTTCATTTCAGACGTTTCCTTAGCAAACTAGGTAACATCATCAGTACTGCAACACTGATACTGTTACTAAGGGAACACCTTCAAGAAAATCTCCAAACTCAGAGAACACCAAGGACCATGTTCAACCGTGAGCTACATATATTCTCTTCTAAGATAAAGAACTTCTAGCCTAGTGTGACCCTGTCTTGGGAAAAGAAAAAAGTAAACAGAGACACCAAAAAAGCAGTTAAAAACAATTTTTTAATCTGGATTTTATTTTGTTCCCCCCCCCCAAGAAGTGCATTTAGTAAAGAAACTTAGTAGAATAACATAGATGTGACCATATCTATATGAGAGAAAAAGTTGATCTTGCTTAATTTCTTCATCCAAAGCAAGTTTTAATGCAGTCAGCACCATACAATCCAAAAGATGTTGTGCACAAATCTGTGATATATTTTATAGGTAATTTTGTTTATGTATGTTTTATGAAAATGACCCTTATTTTGATTTATTGCTGATTGCTTAATGTTGTAGTGCCACACTTTCTAATTTTATCTATTTTGTTTAGTCTTTTTCTAGATGGCAGATTCTAAAAGTTAGAGCTGCAGCATATCATAAATTAAAATATACCCCATGCTTCCATCTGCTTATTTTTTGTCATGGCATAAATACACTATTATTTGCTGCTTATACACTTTGATGATTGCCTATTTAAATAGATGGTCCTTATCATGTACTTGTACTTTTGTATAAATAATAATCTAGCAATATAGTACAGAAGAAAATTACTGGTGGCTGAACTGAACTATTATGTTGTCATTGATAGATCTTTTCACTTAAAATATGGAGATTACCTTGAAACTGTTGTGCCTTAATATTTTATGGAATAAATGTATTTTATCAGCCTCAAATTAAATATAAAGATTTCTGAGGCTGTTATATAAAGGAATAAGCTGCAAATATTGCATTATTTTGAATATATTTAATGAGCATGATCAGAAGAAGAAAGGAGCCATACTGAAGAGTAAATAGCACAAGACATAATGATGCAGAAAATTAATGTTTGTGGAGTCCTTGGTGCTCTCTGAGCTTGGTTTTTTGCTTGCATAGGTTTTGTTACCAGACTAGTTAACATCTTCAGTGCTAAAAGGGAATGGGCTTTGCTCTCTCTTTTTTCTCCTTAGTAGTTCCTTAATTAGGCTGTTGTTTACTGCTTGATTAGGGACACAGTGGCTCAGTGGGTTAGGACGCTGAGCTTGTCAATCAGAAGGTTGGAAGTTTGCTGGTCGAATCCCGAGTGCCGCATAACAGAGTGAGCGCCTGTTACTTGTCCCAGCTTCTGCCAACCTAGCAGTTCGAAAGCACGTAAAAATGCAAGTAGAAAAATAGGGACCACTATGGTGGGAAGGTAACAGCGTTCCGTGTGCCTTTGGTGTCTAGTCATGCTGGCCACATGACCACGAGACGTCCTCAGACAAGCGCTGGCTCTTTGGCTTTGAAACGGAGATGAGCATGGGCCCCTCAAGCTGGAAACAACTAGCACGCATGTGCGGGGGAAATTTTACCTTACCTTTACTGCTTGATTAGTTGTTAATCTTAGTATTATCTGGTGTTGGTTGCTAGTGATGAAGTGTTTTTTTTTCTTTTCTTTTCAGATTTTTATTGCCTCTTTTGGATGGTGTGTAAAAATTGCTTATCTCTATATGCCTGTTGATGACAGATTTGTCTGAGTGCCAGGCTTCCAAGAATTCTCTGATGTTTTTGGATTTAGCTTAGTCTAGGATGGTCAGTTTCCCAGTTGAAACTAAGGTTGAGTCTGTCCATCTGTTGGGATATTAAGGAGGGGGCTTTTTTGGTCAAAACTGCTACCTCGCACCTGCATTCTACAATTGCTTAGTTCCAGTCTGCCATGAACTCTGAATGGGGGTGGGGGGGTGGGAGGAAGCTAGATGGGAGGTGGGAAGGCTTCACTGTTCACTGTATCTCTTGAGACATGGTTTCAAGGTTGGATGGATGAGAATGCAACTGCATACCAGCTGAAACTCAAACTTGGAATGACCATTTTGAAAACATTTTATTTGAAACCGATTGGGCAATCGGGGCCAGTAATGAGAAGTACCTACGGGGGGAGGGGGGAGTTAGACTTGGGATTTTGGCATGCAGATTCCAGTTCTGGCTTTGCTTTACTGCAGTTCACTTGACTCCTAATAAAACTGTACCTTTTGCAACAACATAAAAATGAAGCCAAGGATCATTTTTACTTAGGAGTCCAAGTTGAGGTAGATCTGACAGGTCCCTGCCTTCTTCTATCTGCTTACTGCTAGTTGGCGTTCATGAATGCACCCTGCTAGTCTTCTGTTTGTTTGTTCTGTATAGTGGCTGTTACCCTTCACTTTCATCTTTTGTTTGCAGCAGTATATTATTATTTTTGACATCTCAAAATCATTCTTACACATGAAAAATAAACTGTTTTCAGTGAACGATGTGGACATTCTGAAAAATTAAAACAATCCATTTCAGCTGTGCTCGATTAAGAAACAAATATTTCCATAACATTTTTCACTCTTGTCTTGGCTCTGTTTTCATTGCCTAACTGCTACACTCTCCCAAAGGTTGAAAATTATCTTTCTGGGAATGTCAGAATGTCATAAAATCTATTTAGTAACATCATGTCTTGCTACCTACATCAAATAAAAAAAAATCACATCAACATCCAATTTTCTTGTCATTTTCCTTTTCATTCTTATAGGACTTTCACTAAAATGGGTGACATTTTAAAAGTGATTTTGTTTTACAGTAGCAAAGGAAGAATACTTGATTCTCAAAATACACAAAGTTTTACTTGGAGTTAGTCTTCTGAGGGTACCCAAACAATACTCAAGGGACTTACCTGTTTAGTTTCAGCAGAAGAACTGCACCATGGAACAAGCTCTATTTGAAAACTATTCAGTAGGATAATGTATGACTAAGACTCCAATTTATTGTTTGTTAGATTACTGTATGCATTTTCTAGTGGGTTTTACTTAACACTGTTCTCTTAAATGTCATTTTCTTCAATACTTCATGACTACCTAAGTTTGTGTGATGAAAAATACTGCTGAAAAATCTTGTAGGAAGAGAGCACTTTGCCACTGCAAGTGGGAGTAGGAGGGGTGTGTTTTTTGAAAAGAAATATTATCAGTGAAGTAGAGAAATAAACGTCTATCAGCTACTTCATAAACTTAATAATCTAAGGACATCTACTTTGGACAAAAACACAAACTTTCCTCTTTCTCAAAGAGGGAAGAAAACTGCATAATACTAGCTTGATTCATCTATATTTATGAACAATGGTGTAAACTGTAAACAGTAAAGGATACTTTGAAAAAGTCATTTGAAAAATAAATACTGAGAAAGATAGAGGTACAAGCACAGACATATTATACTTTTATAAGCAGATTTAGAACACAAAAATTCAAAAATTATGAAGTTTCCTGCCTTCCAGAGAGCCAATGCACCAGGAATATTTCTATGAAAAGTTATTATTAAATAAATATTTTCTATGAAACTTATTGACATTTGTTCCTATATTTTGAGTAATGATTCTCTGGCCATTTCAGATTTCTCCATGACTTTCCTAAAAAAGCAAAAACAAAGCATAAAGTAGAAACTAATGTTTCGATGATCAGATATGCACAGTGGTGGGATTCAGATATGTGAACAACCGGTTCTCTGTGTGGATGCCACTTCCAGAATTCCATTCTGGGCCTGGGCAACAAAAAATTAGCTACCGTTTCTGCTGAAGTGGTGCGGATTGGCTGAATCCCACCACTGAGAATGCATCAGTGCTTATCTGCAGATTGCTCTATGTAGGCAGTGACCTTCTGTCTGAAGGAGGCTCACTACATGCAGCATGCCCCATGCAAAATCACATTTTCAAAGTGCCAAGGCTAAGCATTGCAATCTATTTGTTATAGATCTTGCAAGGAGGAAACTGGGATTTTTCACTCTTAGCTGATCTATCTGGGAACAAAAGATCATGGGAATAAAGTCCAGTTAGTATTTATCTTCCCAGGAGTGGGGAGACAGGAATGCATGCTGAGGACAGATGATAGACATTTTCCAAAATATTGTCAAAGCTCGTCCTGCAGCAAGCAGGGCAGAGTGCCGAACACAGGAACGAGAGACTTCCGCTGCGATCTGCAAGCACTTTATTCTCCAAGGCAACAGCCGCAACAAGAAACAAAGCCAGCGTTGGCCGCTACCTGCAGCCAACGCTGGTATATACACACCCAAAACACCCACCCATACTCCACCCAAACAAGTCCACGCCCTCCCATTCCCTATAACTTCCCCACCCCTCCCCTACAAGTCCCTTCGCCCGTCGCCCAACCAGGTAAGCCTCCTCCCGCGCGCTGCCGCCACCGTGCTCCACCCCCTCACCACCTCCCTGCCGCGCCCAACTCTGAAACCCCCCGTGGTTGTTCACACCCGAGGCTCCCCACCAACCAGGCACCGCGGCAGGAAGGGGCCTGTCCCCCAACGGACCCGCCGGCTCCCAGGCCATACAGCCCTGCGCCCAACTGTCCAGTGTCTCGGCCTGCCTTGCCAAACGTAGTCCCGGTAGCCAAAGCCGGGGAAGGGCCGGCGTCGTGCTGCGGGCTCCCGAAACGGTGGTCCTGCTATCAGCCGTAGCTCTTGTACCCTCCCAGGCCGCCGTGAGTGGGCCTGAGCCTCCGCCGGTCAGCTGTGGCGCAGAAGAAGATGACCGGGGCGGCGGCGCGGCCTCCCGAGCCTTCCGGGCCGCCGACGCACCACCAGGCGAAGACAGGTGCTGCACCGCGGAGGAAGACGGCCGAAGCGGCGGCGCGGCCTCCTGAACCTTCCGGGCTGCCGACGCGCTGCCAGGCGAAGTCAGCTGTTGTGCGGCAGTGGAGGAGGACGGTCGAAGTGGCGGCGCGGCCCCTGGAGCCTTCCGGGCCGCTACGGAGCTGATCCCATCCGGCGCGATCTCAGGAGCCTCGCGGTCCGCCGGGGAGGCAGGCAGGTCCAGCGGGCGGCAGGCGGGGGGTGCTGGGGAGGTGGAGGGGGCCCCCCTCGAGTGTCAGGCTCCCGAGGCTCGACATGCTGCCCCCTCTACCAGGGGCCCACCTGGAATGCAAGGAGAGAGAGGTGAGTGCTCCGTTAGCTGACCTGCAGTCTCCCCCTGGGTCCCTCCCGGCTTCCCTGGATGGTTTCGGTGGAATGCGCGGAGAAGGCGTGGTGCGCACACATCCCCATCCCGCACCCAGGTGGCCTCCTCCATGGGGTATCCCTTCCAGAGCACCAAGTATTGCACTCACCCCCTCCGTTTTCGGGAGTCCAGGATCTCCTGTACCTCATAGTGGTCGCCGTGTACAGGCCCTGGGCCGCCCTCTCCCACTGCCACAGAGGCAGTTGTAGCAGGCTTCAGCAGGCTACTGTGGAAGACGGGGTGTATCTTCCCAAGGAGGGGGGGTAGCCGAAGCCTGACGGTGACAGGGTTTACCACCTGTATAACCCGGAACGGCCCGAGATACTTGGGCCCTAACTTCTTACAGGGCACCTGTAGCCGCAGGTACTTCGTGGAGAGGTATACAAGATCACCTACTTTAGGGAGTGCAAATGGTCGTCTCTTTCTGTCTGCCTGCTCTTTGTATGTCTCTGTAGCCCGCTCTAACGCCTTCTTTGCCATCCCCCATACTTCCTCCAACTGGTGCATCCACTCCCCAGGTGTGCAGGATGCTGGGGCACCCTGTTCACATCCTGCGATGGGGACGAATTCATAACCTGAGACTACTTTAAAGGGGGAGAACCCAGTGCTGCTATGCACCGCGTTGTTGTAGGCTACTTCCGCAAAGGCTAGCAGATCCACCCATTCAGACTGCTGGTATGAGACGTAGCAACGCAGGTACCGCTCCACTGCCACATTTGCACGTTCCGCAGCCCCATTTGTGCTTGGGTGGTACGCCGAGCTCAGGCCCTGTGTCGCTCCGATGTAACGTACGAAGTCCTTCCAGAACCGGGCCGTGAACTGCACCCCTCGGTCCGAGATGATACGTCGTGGCACCCCGTGGAGACAGTAAATGTGTTGGACAAACAGCCAGGCCAACCGACGGGCCGAAGGCAACCCCTTGCAGGGAATAAAATGGGCCTGTTTCGAGAATAAGTCTACTACTGTCCACAAAACGTTGTACCCCTTGCTTTCCGGTAGTTCGACCACAAAGTCCATGGCAATGTCCTGCCAAGGCCGTATGGGGTCCGCCACCTGTTGCAGAAGGCCTGCCGGTTTGTTGGTGGAGGGCTTGGTGGTTGCGCAAACGCGGCATCTCTGCACATAGCTCTCGATGTCTCGCCTCATGGTTGGCCACCAGAACTGGCAGCGAGCCAAATGTAGGTTTTTACGAATCCGTAATGGCCTGCCTGCCTGGCGTCATGGCACTGATAGAGCGCTCGATCCCGTACCGCCGCAGGCACATACAGTCTGGCCCCGTGCCAAGCTACGCCATCCCGCATCGTGAGAATATCGGGGTGCGCCTGCATCCACTCATCAGTTGCCAGTGCCCCCTTGCAGGCCTGCAGGAAGTTGTCTGCAGGAAGTTGTCTTCCCCGGCTTTGGCTACCGGGACTACGTTTGGCAAGGCAGGCCAAGACACTGGACAGTTGGGCGCAGGGCTGTATGGCCTGGGAGCCGGCGGGTCCGTTGGGGGACAGGCCCCTTCCCGCCGCGGTGCCTGGGTGGTGGGGAGCCTCGGGTGTGAACAAACACGGGGGGTTTTGGAGTTGGGCGCGGCAGGGAGGTGGTGAGGGGATGGAGCACGGTGGCGGCAGTGCGCGGGAGGAGGCTGTTGTTGTCTGTTAAGGGAGGGGAGTTGGGCGTGGCAGAGCATCACACTCTTTCTCATCGAAGACGTCTGCTAGATCGCCGTACTCCCGTGGCACCTGTATCTCATGCCCAGCTCCCACCCCCGCGGCCCTCTAAGGCCCACCGGCCCCCTCCGGACCCATGAAGGTATGCTTTGCAGGGGGCTGGGGCCCCATCCCTAAACGAAGGTGTCGGCACCCCCCCTCCCACTAGACCGTGGGACCCCATCTGTCCAACCATGTGAGTCCCAGGATGACCGCCTCCGTCATGGACGGCACCACGACAAATCGTAGGGTCTCCCAGTGTGTACCTAACTCCATCCTCACCGGTGCCATCACATGCGTGATGGGTGCCCCGCCCAGAAGGGACCCATCCACCTGCTGGAACCGGAGGGATTTGGGGAGCCGCTGAAGGGGGATGCCGGCCTCCCTTGCCGTTTCCAGGCTGATAAGGCAGCGCGTGCTACCTGTATCGATCAACGCTTTACATTCCCTCCTTTCGCCTGTTTGTGGGCTTATCAACGTCACAGGCAACACAAAGGGGGACACTGGAGCACTTACCATTGGGTCCTCCTCGTACTCATGGTCTTCAGACCCGTCGGATGTATCGGTCCTCCCATCCCCCGGCCCCTCTGGGCGCAGCGGGCTTGACGTTCGGGGTGTCTTGTCGGTCACCTGGTATGCCGTTCTGGAGCGCTCTGCGGTTCTCCTGGGAGTTGGGACCCGTGCCACCGGAGGGTTGGGCCCTGGCCGGGGGGGTGGTAACGGGCAGTCCACTGCCCAGTGGCCCGGTTGGTCACAACGGAAGCAGCAAAACGTTGGACGGGGCGCCGGTAGGGGGGCGGGTTGTGACACCACCGGCCCGGGCTTCCGGCCCTTGGTTTTCGGCTCTCCCGCGGCCCTCCATGCTCCAGGGCCCGCTTCAGGCCTGCCCCGGGTATCCTGCAAACCAATATCTAGCTCCACCGCCACCCTGAACCAGTCCTGAAGCCGTGCCGGGACCCCCCGCACCACACATGCCCGCCGGAGAGCTCCATCAAGGCCGGCCCGAAAGTGATGTACCAGCAAGCGCTCGGGCCACGAGCGCAATCTGCCCGCAACCCTGCGGAATTTGTGCACGTACTCCTCCGCTGGCCGTCCTCGCTGCCTGATGGTTAAGACCTCGGCTTCTGCACGGTGCATACGGGAAACATCTTCGAACCGGACGCGCAAGGCATCCAGGAATAGCCCAACGTCACCGAGTTCATGGGCGTGGTCACTGTAAAGATCCGCTGCCCAGGTCGCAGCTTCTCCCTGAAGGCATGCGGTGACCGCCACCACCATCGCCCACTGTGATGTGTAGGCCTGGGCATACCAGTCCAGATGGTTAATCACCTGACCCAGGAACATAGCCAGGCGGTCGGGGTGGCCATCGTAGGTTGCGGTGAGCGGTGGGGGCCCCCATACCACTCCCGGACCCCAATGCCCAACAGACGAAGGGGCTTGGGCCTGGGACACCCCCGCCGATCTGGGTGCCGGACGACCAGGGGCCCGGTCAGGTGTCGGCCACGCTTCTCACCCCCCTTGTGCTCATGTGGGTGAAGGCCGAACACCACCCTCCCCGGGCACCTTGAATTTCGGGCTGGCCAGTCGGAAATGAGACATTGCTGGCTGACTGGGTGCCCCCCCAAGAGACCACTGGCCTGTGTCTCCTTCAGGGCCCATGGCCACCCAGGAACTGCTGTCACGTGCCCCGACCTCTCCGAACCTATCCCGTAGCACGTCCATAGTCTGGCTACCCGGGGCGGTTGAATAGCTCCATTCCTCGCCGTCGTCATCGGTCAGCTGGCGCTCCCTCCAACCCAGTGGAGCCCCACTGGGCCGGCCCGTTCGCCCTTGCTCGTGTCCTATGCGGCCCAGGACCGAGCTCAGCCACCACTCCCCTCCCAGGGTCTGGCTGCTAGCACCCTGGGACTCCACCGCGGGGTCTGCTGGTGGTGCTTCCTGCACCTTAGGCCACACAGCTGGCTGGGCGTCCTCCACTTCCCTCTAATCGGGTGGTGTTGCCTCCGCCCCGGCCACGCCGGCCTCCTCCAAACCAGTCTCCAAGGCGGCTCCTTGCAAGCCCTCTGCCATGGCACTCAAAGCGAAACACAGCAGAAAGGCAGAAAGGCCGCAATGCTATGGAAACGCTGGCTTTCTGTCATAGCTCGTCCTGCAGCAAGCAGGGCAGAGTGCCGAACACAGGAACGAGAGACTTCCACTGCGATCTGCAAGCACTTTATTCTCCAAGGCAACAGCCGCAACAAGAAACAAAGCCAGCGTTGGCCGCTACCTGCAGCCAACGCTGTTATATACACACCCAAAACACCCACCCATACTCCACCCAAACACGTCCACGCCCTCCCATTCCCTATAACTTCCCCACCACTCCCCTACAAGTCCCTTCGCCCGTCGCCCAACCAGGTAAGCCTCCTCCCGCGCGCTGCCGCCACCGTGCTCCACCCCCTCACCACCTCCCTGCCGCGCCCAACTCCGAAACCCCCCGTGGTTGTTCACACCCGAGGCTCCCCACCACCCAGGCACCGCGGCGGGAAGGGGCCTGTCCCCCAACGGACCCGCCGGCTCCCAGGCCATACAGCCCTGCGCCCAACTGTCCAGTGTCTTGGCCTGCCTTGCCAAACGTAGTCCCGGTAGCCAAAGCCGGGGAAGGGCCGGCGTCGTGCTGCGGGCTCCCGAAACGGCGGTCCTGCTATCAGCCGTAGCTCTTGTACCCTCCCAGGCCGCCGTGAGTGGGCCCGAGCCTCCGCCGGTCAGCTGTGGCGCGGAAGAAGACGACCGGGGTGGCGGCGCGGCCTCCCGAGCCTTCCGGGCCGCCGACGCACCGCCAGGCGAAGACAGGTGCTGCACCGCGGAGGAAGACGGCCGAAGCGGCGGCGCGGCCTCCTGAACCTTCCGGGCCGCCGACGTGCCGCCAGTGAAGTCAGCTGTTGTGCGGCAGTGGAGGAGGACGGTCGAAGCGGCGGCGCGGCCCCTGGAGCCTTCCGGGCCGCTACGGAGCTGATCCCGTCCGGCGCGATCTCAGGAGCCTCGCGGTCCACCGGGGAGGCAGGCAGGTCCAGCGGGCGGCAGGCGGGGGGTGCTGGGGAGCTGGAGGGGCCCCCCCTCGAGTGTCGGGCTCCCGAGGCCCGACAAATATATGAAGTAGCAAAAGGGACTTATTTTTTTTTTGAAAAAAAAAACATTGTGCAGTCATATGGCCATTCCAGGAAATGCCGGATATAAAGCTTCCGGTTTGCAAAGATGCAGAAATTGATTCTTGCTAAACTTTTTAAAAATGAGAGAAAAAATGAAAGAGACTTCCAATTGCCTTGTGCATTTTCAACATTAAGACCCATTCTGGTCTGTGGCTGAAGTCATAAAACAATCTCCACATAAAATTTGCTAGCTCTCATGGCCAGGCAGATGTGAAATGAGAGCTCCTTGGGCCTATTCATCCCTAAATAAGTACAGTATCTGCAGAACTGCTTTGACAAAGTAGGCAAAGTGGGTACATGTGTCCCCAATGGCCCTTCAGTCACAGTGCTAAAAAAATAACAAAAGTCTTACTCAGCATATAAAAGCATCCTTCTGCAATTATCAACATTCTTTATGAATATTGTTATGTGAGGCAAATTCTAGCACGTGTGTTCTCCGTAAACAAAAACTGCTTGTCTCCGTTGATAACTTCATGCTACTTTTGTGCTGTTAACATAAAGTGGCCTCATCATTTCAACAGTTATTCAGAAACCTTTCTTAGAAGTGATTGTGATGCATTTCCAGTTCCTTCATTTGCCCTGTGGGTAACGGCAGAAATTTTTACAGATATAAAAATTTAAAAAGGTAGCTCTAAACGTATCTAGGTGGCTATGAGGTGAGGACAGATACTGTAAGTTAAATTATAAACATATTAGAACTGATTTTGAGCCTGAAAAGAAGGAGTAGGTTTTTTCCACCCCTTTCTAATCTGATCTGTCTCTCTCTAGAACAGGGGTGTCAAACTGCTGACCTGCGGAGACCACACCCACCCCAGCTCCACCCATGCAAAAAAGTCACAATAGGTTGTGACACATCACATGACGTGGTGAGTTTGACACCCATGCTCTAGAACATAGGTCAAATGTCTCTTCTTCTTTTTTTTCTGTGATAACCTCTTATTTATAGTTTCTAATAAGTAATTTAGGATGGTAAAGGCACACAGAGTAGATTCTAAAGAAGCCATCAAGAAAATAATGCTGGTTTTTTTCAGGGAGAACATGAACCTGCAATCTAAATAAAACCTTATAAATCCAAGAAACTTTCCTGAAACAACTGAGAACATAGAGAAGGATACTTGGACATTTTTGAGCCAAATGTATATGTATCTTTAGGGGTAAAAGATGTCAGCAGTATCAGAAAGTTCAGAATGAACTGCTGTGAGTAAAGCCTGCCAAGAACAACAAAGAAACCTTCTTCAGGTATGTTCAGAATAAAAAGAAAAGAAAGAGCAAGCAGCTGTTCTGGCCTCCATTTATATTTTTGGCCTTCGATGACTGATGTGGTTTCCAGGAAAAAAAAATCCTAACAATGAGAATGGTTCCAATGTTCCAGCATTGGAGCAGCCTGCTTTGTAGATGATGGGCTTCCCTTCTTGAAGGTTTTTTTTCAAAAAAAAAATCAATTAAGGTGTATTTATTTATTTATTTGTTTGTTTGTTTGTTTGTTTGTTTATTTATAGAGGTTTCCTAAGCTTTCAGTACAGTGCAGTCACATTGGCATCCTCTTGCAATGGGACGAGCTCATTCCAGTGAAAAGAGCGTACTACGGATCTCATCAATTAAGGATTTCCAGCTGGTGGGGTCAAGGAGAACAGACTTTTCTGCTGTGGCCCCCACCCTGTGGACCATTCTGCCACTGGATGTGAAAAGTGCTCCCACCCTTCCTGGCCTTCTGGAGGGGCATTAAACCTTTTTTTTTTGTCAGTTGGGTTCGGGCCCAGAGCGGGACATTCTTCACTGGAGGTGAAGAATATCTCACCCCCCCACGCCATCAATCTCTTTGGTTTTAATTTTTTAAATGATCTTCTTAAGTTTAATTGGTTTTTTTTATTTTTAACTTTTTACTGTTTGTAAGTCACCCAAAGTTACCTTATTGGTGAGATGGTTGCATATACATGTAATAAATAAATAGATAATAAAATAAATTTGACTGTTAGCATCTCTTACCCATGTTGGTTTCCTGTTCCCATTCTGTTGTAACTTTGAACGGTCACTAAATGAATAGTTGTAAGTTGAGGACTATCTTTATTGGCAGTGGTGGAATAAAAATATATATAAAAAGAACAAAATAGTGTCTCCATGGCAAACAGGAATTTCTTTTCTTGTTGAGATAAGTGCATAGTGTTTCACACAGAGTTGAACATATGGTTATTTTTTTCCTCAAAATTTTTTCCCCATTTTTTCTGGTCTAATTGCCAAGTCTTCCATATGGTTTATGGTCAAGGCTGAAGAGGAAATTAACAGTTACCCAAGCTAGAGAGAGCTATTATGTAAGTATCAGCTTTTTGCAGCAGTTTCCACCTTAAGTGTGTATGTGTGTGTGTCAAAATCTTCAAACTGATGAGTAAAGCAGATCAAAGTTCAATCCATTTTGTTTGTGTGATAACTGTGTGTGACGATGTGGACATACCCATCATGTTGCATATTTTAATTCTCTCCTCATCATTCTGACACTCATTGGCTTTAGATCACAAAAAGCACACCACATATCCCTTCACTTGAAAGGTGAGAGCAAACAGCCCCAAGGTTGCAAAAGTCACATCTTCTCACTGGCCACAGGCAATCAGTTGTTTTATATGGTGTCATTCTAATGTAAGGAGCCATGTTTGTAAGTCTTCTGTTACATGAGGCCACGTGAGTGGTGGTGGGGGTTTCCCGATACTCCCATGTAAACACCTCTACTCTGCGAGCTGCATTGGCTTCCGGTTGCCCTCCGGGTAAGATTCAAGGTGCTGGTTATGACCTATAAAGCCCTAAATGGCATGGGTCCGGGTTACTTACGGGAGCACCTGCGGCCGGCATCAACTTCCCTTCGTCCAGTGCGCTCCCACAGAGAGAGCCTCCTTAGGGTGCCGTCGGTCAAAGAGTGTCGACTGGCGGCCCCCAGGGGGACGGCGTTCTCTGTGGGCACACCAGACCTTTGGAACCATTTACCGGTTGAGCTCCGCATGGCTCCCGACCTTCGCTCCTTCCGACGTGACCTAAAAACATATTTATTTGAACAAGCCGGCCTGGTCTGATGGCTTTAGGGGTATTTTAATATTATTGTATTAACGTATTGAATTGGGCTGTAGTATTTAATATTTTTTAACTTTTGTATATTATATTTTATTGTATTGCCCTGTACACTGCCCTGAGTCCTTCGGGAGAAGGGCGGTATAGAAATTAAATTATTATTATTATTATTATTATTATTATTATTATTATTATTATTATTATTATTATTATTATTATTTCTTCTACCGTTAAGACTTCTGTTAAGTCTTTTGTGAGAAGGAGTCACTTTTGTGTGAAGTGTCAGCAAATCTGTGATTTATTGCCAAGTCTGGTTGAGTACACTGTCAAGTCAAGAGTAGCTGATCTCTTTTTGTTTCAACTTCATTTTATGAATTTGAATGTCATCTAATGATCACACATGGGAGATTTTATCTCTCAACAAATGTTGGGAAATTAAAATTCCCCTTCATACCTCTTAGAAATATCTATGATAGTAGACAGCAAAACAGCTGTAAACTGTGTTCATCACTATCCTACAGTTAATTTTCTTTCCATACAGAAAATTTCTGACTAGAAGCAGCTTTTTTTAACGTTCACTTTTTTCTTTCTTTTGCTTTTTAGCATTTTGTAGTCTTGAGTGACTCTATTCCAATTAAGTCAATTAAGTAACCCACTAGCCATATACTGTATTATGTCCAGTTCTTAGCCTCCTTCCACCTCATTGTTAGTAGTGTGGCTAACTGGTATTATTCAGGCTACTACTGGTAGAAAGAGGGAAGTTGGTTTTGTCACATTATAAGAAGTTTAATTTTTGTTAATGTATATATACTGTATAAAAAATACTCTGTCAGGTCAACCCGTACTCCTGATGATTTCATTAATATATTAGTGCATCATTCTTAGTATTAATAGCTTTCTTCTTGGACTGTTTTGATTCTTCCCAGACTAACTTAGAGCCTTGGGATGGATACATGGATGGATGGATGGATTTCTATTTCTAGGGTTACTTACCAAATAAAAACAAAATGCAATTCAAAACAAGACGGGATGCTGACTGCTTACCTTCTAACACTAGATTAAGTCATGCAGGACTTATAAACTAGCCTTAAATTCTTATTCCTTAACTCCCTGATACTTCTTTGTTCCAGAAGTTTCCTTATCCATAAAAAAGGGGAATGGAAAAATGTGAACTCCTCTGTTTCCAATACACAGTGTGCATTTTGGCAGCACTGGGGAAAAAAAAAAACTTACCTGTGATACACACTCCAATAAACACTCTTTTATATTTATTCTCACTGCACACATTGCCTTGGAGAATAATAACTGATAGCCTAATATTAACATATATTCGGGCCACTGAAGTTGAATTTTCAATCCCCATAAAGTGCTATACATATTTCTGAAGAGTAACTGAATGTTTGTTAACAAGGAAAAATAGAAGAAAACTAATTTGAAAATAAAATATTGCCCAGGATTTATCTGCAAAGAAGCTCATTTTGTTGCAGGCTTGGAAAACTAATTGATAAAAATAACCTTTTTCAGCTGGTTGGTTTTATAGCTAGAGAGTCAGGCTATATTTCTTTAATGACTTATTACTGCTGAGCAAAAAAACTAATCAAATGATGCCCTGATCCTTAGAAGAAAACATTATTCAAATATGATGATACATTTCCATACCTTCAGAAACTCATACTAATACATGCCAGCAAATAAATTTTACACATTATAGAGGTTTCAAATATTTTTTTTTATATTTTTATTAATTTATTTTATTTACTGTACTTATTTCTTATCCACCATGCCATCTTTCAATCATATGCTGCTTAACCCTCCTACATTATTCAAAATAAAATCTTAAAATCTTGGTAATATCTTAGTCACGGCTGGAAAAATCCAGATACACTCACAGACTTGGGTGAAGGCACTAACTTAAATCATTTATCCAATGATCTGTTGAATACAGTGATGAAACAATAGCATGTATTCATGAAATTTTCCACATTATTTTCATAAATTGTGAGTTTTACATATTAACCTAACATTTCTTATATTGCCTTTGCACCTGAGTTCACACACTGCACTAATTCACTCGGTACTTGGTTCGCTTGTTGAGAGAATGAAGCCCTTATGTTTTTGTAAATTTAGCACTAAAATGGGAACTCAATCAAGTATGATTTTTCCCCAATAAAACATGGTTTCACAAACTGTATACATCCTACCTCTGATACTGTAAAGCTTTCAAGAAAAATTATTGCCAGAAAACTACACTTTTAGTTGATTAGTCAGAGTATAGGTAGATTATATTTGTATCTTTCTCCAGTTCAGTTAGTTTATCTGTAATATTCATCCCACCGCACCACACAAAATTTCTTACTGTAACTAATTAAACAAGAGAAAGCTCAAGATAGTTTTAAGTAAAACTTCCTGATTTGAGGAAAGTACTGAGCTGCTTTCTAGCAATTTAATGCAAAGCAAATTGTCTACTATCACTGGGAAAACAGCCTTAAGATGGTAGTAGATAAAATTGTAGATTTGATACATTTCCTGTACTGGATCAATGACTGAATTCAGAGCATGTTAACCTCTTTGAGGTTAACTTATATGAACTGAACTGAAGTACTGACCTTTCATTCCCTTAATACTCACATTTTGGCAAGTACACACATAAACAGGAATAATGACCAATAGAACCAAATTCTAATTGTACTCTCTCCACAGTCAAATCAGACTTGCAACCTTCAAAAACATATATTTACTATGTTATGGTGTGCATATTTTGTTTTGTTTTGTTTTAAGCCTATTTCTGAATGACGAGGTAAAAGTGAATCTGAAATAAAATGCTTCTGGATGGAGACAGAGATTCAGAAGACAGAAGTCTTATTCATACACAAACAAGTTACATGTATTGTAAAGAATTTCTACTAGAAACATTGAACAACTTCTAATTTACTTAGATTTACTTAGATTTGTTTTGGCACAGAGATATATCCTAATTATATGGAAAAGCCATCCATCCATCCATCAATTCATTCAATGTATACTCTACCTTTCAACTCAATTGCAACAGTTAAGTTAGACTTACTATATATGAGGTGAGAAAATTAAAACAACTATCATATGATAACACAAAGTGAACAACAAGGTTACCCAAAGAGCAGAGTTCACTCCAAAAATGCTCCCTGGGACCTCTATTTATTTGTCATTCATTCATTCATTCATTCATTCATTCATTCAATTTCTATAGCCACCCAATTCAACCAAACGATTCTGGTTGACTTACAATTATGTTCTTTCCATGAGCTTGTTAGTGTCATAGTACTTTCAGGACCCTAACTCTAGGTGAATGGCATGCTTTACAGAAAACTAAGTTTACTGTTAAAGCCCAATTCTTTGTCATGAAATGAATCTACAAGTTACCATTCTTTTCATCCGGGTCCCTTTCTTTTCACTTGAGGATTTTCCTTTGTGGAAAGTCATACCAGATTATAATAATTAGTCCAGAACAAGTGAGTCCTCACTAGACTGCTGTGAGACATTTTCAAAAAAGGGTCAAATGTGAGGGCAAGGTCAAAGTGCCTCAGTGTCCTAATCTTTTAGGCCAGACGTGTCAAACTCGCGATGTCACATGACATCACACAATGTATCGGGATGGTTTTGCCATTGCCGGCAATGGGGTGGGTGTAGCTTCCGGATGACGCATCCGGCCCATGGGTCGGCAGTTTGACACCCCTGTTTTAGGACATCTTTGGCTATGGCCTCAACTGCAATGTTTTCTGAGCAAAGATAGTGATAGCAGTGACCTGTGTTTCAGTAACCTCACATTTTCTGACATTCACACACATTTCATTCCCCTGAAAAGTTGAAAGGCTGTCAAAAAAAGGCATTGGGGATATGGTTGTGCTGATCTTGAAGAACTTCATCAATTACCTATTCATTTCCAGAATTAATTCAAGGTTAGGATGTTGGCTATCCAAAACAAATTGCCTGCAAAACTATCTGTAAAAACAGAATGGCCTCTATCTGTCTGCCAGAGCTCCTATACGGATGGGATTGGGTGGAGTGAGGGATGGGGTGAGGGGACAGGAGAAGAACTGGTCTTATTACTTCATCCTATGCCAGGGGTGTCAAACTGGCAGCCCATGGGCCGGATGCGTCACATACAGACTATGCCCACCCCAGCTCTGCAAAGGCAAAAAATATCATGATACATCACAATATGTCACATGATGTGATCAAGTTTGACACCCATGTCTTATGCTGAATAAAATCAGATTATTATGGAACCAGAAAACAAACATCCTTATTCAAAGAGTACCCTGATCACCAGCTCTAACATTTTGGTGCATGGCTGAGGCCACTCTGTTCTACTACGCATTTTGGAATTATTAGTGAACATTTACTAATACTATTACAATACTGTGGGATTGGTGCTCATCCTCTTTTGTTCTGGTCATTTTATTGATTGATTTACATTTTACTACGGTTTATCTGGTATTATTATTCATCCTAGGAAATTTTTATGAAAAATAAATGGAACTTTGGATGAATGAATTTTGCTTTTATATGTGTTTATTCCCAGTCAGATACTAATTTATACAACTAAATTGTAAACTTATAAACAGACGCATAAACATATTTTCAAGATTGACTTAAAGCTATCAAGTATCATTAAGTCAATTAGGAAAGTGAATACAATGATACTGTAAAACTGACAAGTTCTCATAAGTAATTGATATTGTAGCTCTCTGTTTGATTAAAAACTTCTAGTTTCATAATGAAGAAATGCAATGTTAATTTATTAAGGAAAACAAATTCCTTTAACCAAGTGAATATCTGAAAGTTAAATGTCATTAATCAAAGATGTTTTACAGTAAAGGTTTACATTTTGCACCTCTGACGCATTGTTGGAAAATTGCAAAAACATATATTTTTACAAAGTCTAGGAATTACTACAAAGTATATTGATCCAATACTTTGCAAGTCTATCTAATAAAGACTATATCTGAGTTACATCAAGAAAGAGCAAAAACAGTCTTATCTAAAGTTGAGCGAGGATCTTCCCTTCTTAGGGCAAGTGTTTTATCAATAGAACTAAAGGGACTATAATTTTTTATGGGTTTTTCACCCCCACTCCTGTCACATTTTTTTTTAGTTCTGAAAACCTGAAGGAAACTTTATTGATTTTAAAAAATGTCCAATGCTCAGAACAGTACTGCCTGACATAAAAAACAGGGGGCATTATCAAATATTGATTACAATTGCACACTGGCAACCACTGACTGGATTTGGCATTTTGATCCCCCTAACAACTCCTTCTCAAGATAGGCAGATGAGATAGGCACATACTGTATTGTTTGACGGTGTTGAAGGTATGTAATGTGTTCCAAGAGTCCAGACCAGCCTGAATCCGAGCGATTTTATCCGCCAGATATTGACTAAACTCCTTGGCACGACCCTGCAGGGGCTCCTCCCTCACCTCCTGATTCAGGGCGGCCGGGCGATTATCTGTGGACGCGATGAGGGCAGTGAAGTAATTGGACTTCGCTGCCTCCATCACTGCGAGATAAGACCTCGTAAAGGTTCTTAACCGCAATCAATCAGACTCAGACCGGCTGGACCTCCAACAGCTCTCTAGGCTCCGTCTCCAACACTTCATCTCCCGGAGCTCCACAGAAAACCATGGTGCCCGCCGGGATCTGTGCTGGGTCAGGGGCCACATGGGAACAATGTGGTCAAGTGCCTCTGTGGCCGCCCTTTCCCAGGCTTCCACTAAGGCATCGACCGGGCTGTGAGCGAAGATGGCAAGCACAGATCCAAGCGCCTCCTGGAACCATTCAGGGTCCATTAGGTGCCTGGGACAGAACCACCTGGTTGGTTCCATAACCCCACGATGGAGGGGGGCAAAACAGAAGGCCAGCCACAGGAGGTGATGATCGGTCCATGACAGGGGTGTAATAACTGGAGATCCCCCTCCCAGATCATCAATCCACCGTCCAGATAGAAAAATAAGATCGGGTGTATGACCCCCCCCATGAGTCAGGCCCTGAATTACTTGGGTCAGGTCCATGGCCATCATGGAGGCCATAAACTCCTGAGCCAACCCCGACGAACCTCCCAGGGATGGCAGGTTAAAGTCCCCCAGAACCATAAGTTTGGGGAACTCAACTGCCAACCCAGAGAGGGTGTTGAGGAGCTTGGGCAGGGCTGCTGCTACACAGGTAGGTGAAAGATATGCCAGCAACAAACCCAACTGAGCCCCAGGGCCACATCTCATGAGGAGCGACTCACACCCGAATATCTGAGTAATGGTAGCCTCCTGCAGACACAAGGTCTCCCTTACAACCACCGCAACACCCCCACCCCTTCCCTGAGCCCGAGGCTGGTGAACCACATGGAAACCTGGTGGGCAAAGTTCATTCAGAGGGACACCTCCCTCTGGGCCCAACCAGGTCTCCGTGTTGCAAGCCAGATCAGCACGTTCCTCCTCAACCAACTCTTGGATAAGGGGAGCCTTATTAACTACTGATCTGGCATTAAAATACACCAGCCTGAGCTCAGGGGCCTGCTCATCCCCACTCCCAGAAACATGGGGCAAATCTGGGGGGTCAGAGCGTGCCACCTATTGAAGATAGCGGGGGTGTGCTCCCAAATATTGATGCGGCCCCCTGTGCAACCACCTCTTGCCATTCCCAATCATCGTGGGCATTCGCAACCCCACTCCCCATTCCAGAGACCTGGAGGCGCCCAACCCAAGCCCGATCCCACCGCGACCTGTCACAAGCCTGGACTAAACCTCAGTTGGTGGAAGCTGATGATGTTACCTAGTTTGGAAATGAAAGTTTGGCAAGAAAACCACCAATCTCAGAAAGCACCAAATGGACTGCACAGTTCATTTATTGGAATATGTTTCCCCCAATTGATGTCAGTGGCTTTTCCTTATCTAGACGTCATGTTGATGGTTCTATTTTTATTTTATTTTTTGGGATGCTATTGATTCCTGGTAAGATTGTAGTATTAAGGTAAAGGTAAAGATTCCCCCGCACATGCGTGCTAGTCGTTTCCAACTCTAGGGGCCGGTGCTCATCTCTGTTTCAAAGCCAAAGAGCCAGCGCTTGTCTGAGGACATCTCCGTGGTCATGTGGCTGGCATGACTAGACGCCAAAGGTGCACGGAACACTGTTACATTCCCACCGTAGTGGGAATTTTTCTACTTGCATTTTTATGTGCTTTCGAACTGCTAGGTTGGCAGAAGCTGGGACGAGTAACAGGCGCTCACTCTGTTACGCGGCACTCGGGATTCGACCCGCCAAACTGCCGACTTTCTGATCGACAAGCTCAGCGTCCTAACCCACTGAGCCACTGCGTCCCTTATTGATTCCTATTGATTCCTGGTAAGATTGTAGTATTACATTAAGATAAATTTTGCTAACATGCCTCTGAAATCTTCACTACTCACTTTTGTGTGCAGAAGAAATGATTTCATTTAATTTCATCCATACAGCAAACATCCAACCTCTTTGAAGACGATTATTTAGTCCGTATAGTGTGACAAATACATAGTTTGTTTTGAATTATAACTTCATCTCAATTTCATCTTATGATTTTCAGTCTGAATGCATGTACATGAGTAATGTTAATTTTATTTGACTTGGGTTTTCCAGATCAAAGGATTATAACTCTATTGATCTCATGATATTCTAGCTTACGTATATTACTCCACATTACATTATAACAGAATATAAACACATTTAGATTTTTCAAATTATATATGTGATTTCACATCTTTTTTGCAGTACAGCAGTAAAGCTCCTTAGCTCATTAAGCAACTTTATCTGAGGCATGTATGATATTTATTATCTCCCGTATCCAGCTGGATTAGGTCAGCATCAAAATAGATTACTTTAATGCACTTTTGTTTATTTTTCTTATAATTGGACATACACATTTATTAAATTCCAGCAATAGGCAATATTTTATAGTCACAACAAATGTAATCATCAAATTGCAGAATCAAAGTGTCATATTTATCTTTATCAAGAAAAAGTCCAAAAGTGTTCTCCATTTAGAAAGAAAAGTAGTTAGTTTTTTATCTTTGACCAAAGCTGTTAGTTCTGCCATCTCAACCATTTCTGTTAACTTCATCACCAATTCTTCATTATGACAATCTGTACATGCTTCCAACCCTGTGCATACAGGAGCCTGGCAGCAGTGATCATAAAAAGGTAAAGGTAAAGGTTCCCCCGCACATGCATGCTAGTCATTTCCAACTCTAGGGGCCGGTGCTCATCTCCGTTTCAAAGCCGAAGAGCCAGCGCTTGTCCGAGGACATCTCCGTGGTCATGTGGCTGGCATGACTAGATGCCAAAGGCGCACGGAACGCTGTTACCTTCCCACCGGAGTGGTCCAAATTTTTCTACTTGCATTTTTACGTGCTTTCGAACTGCAAGGTTGGCAGAAGCTGGGACGAGTAACAGGCGCTCACTCTGTTACTTGGCACTCGGGATTCGACCCACCAAACTGCCAACGTTCTGATCGACAAGCTCAGCATCCTAACCCACTGAGCCACCGCGTCCCTAGCAGTGATCATGTATGAAAGCAAAGTCCATATTTCCTTTCAGTCTGTTTATCCACCAAACCTAAAAGAAAAGCTTCTCATTTCAACTATACATCGAGTTTAATAATCTTCTGGAAAAACAGACGTATCTGATCCTAATATTTCTTAGCACTTTTACAAGCCCACCATGATCAATAGAAAGTACCCTCAAATGAATGGAATGGAATGGAATGGAATGGAATGGAATGGAATGGAATAGAATAGAATAGAATAGAATAGAATAGAATAGAATAGAATAGAATAGAATAGAATAGAATAGAATAGAATAGAATAGAATAGAATAGAATAGAATAGAATAGAATAGAATAGAATAGAATAGAATAGAATAGAATAGTTCTTGGCACTTTTATAAGTCTACCATGAATGATAGAAAGTACCCTCAAATTAGAATACAATAAAATAGAATATTTTGGCCAAGTGTGACTGGTCACACAAAGAATTTGTCTCCGGTGCATAAATTCTCAGTGTACAGAAAACAACAAAGCAATATAATTATAAAATGCCAATAGGAGTAGATAATAGGAAAGATGAGAAGGATAATATTAACATAGTCCTACTACATGGTTAGAAAACCTTAGGCATAAGACAGTGCTGTAGAAAAAAACTATCTTTGTGTCTAGTTGTTTTGGCATGCAATGCTCTATAGCGGCATCCTGTCACTTTTCTCCTCCTACTGGTATGTAGGGACAGGGTGCCTGTTGAATTCCAGGAATCAAAGTAGCATACAGAAAGAAGAAATGCTTAAAAGAGGAACCAGAAAGTAAATAAAATGGAAGATTGGGAAAGGGCTATCTCTCAAAGCATTAGACAATAAAGTACTTTAACTTACAACTTATTCAGAAACCTTTGTTAGGATCCATGTAGGATCCGTCTAAGAAACAATTCTATCTTGCCCCCAACCCAGAATTAATATAACATCTTCAAGATAAGAAACTTTTGATAAGTCTATGGTTTATAAATGTATCCAGTCTCCTTTTAAAGGCATTCAAGTTAGTAACAATTGCCGTGTCTTGTGGTAATAAATTTCAGAGGTTAATAATGGAAGGAAGTGTGCATTCTATTTCTAAAACACCTTCCAGCTGGCTTCATTGGATGATTCCTCCTTCTAGAGTTTTCAGAGAAGCAAAATAAGCTTTCCCTGTCTAGTTTTCTCCCATAAAATGATCCTAAGAAAACAGAGAGATCTGATTATTTTATACAATTGTGAAGCCATTTCTGTTTTGTGTACAGGCAAAATTTCCCTTCTGACAAGAACAACTAAAGAAAAGTTAATCAATCAGTGACAAAAAGAACAGTAGCTTGTTGGTGGGATCCCTGAGAAAATAACAGAATAATAAAAAAATTGGAAGGGACCTTGAAGGTCTTCTAGTTCAACCCCCTGTTCAAGCAGTAGACCCTATACCAGGGGTAGGCAACCTTAGCTCTTTTATGACTCACGGACTTCAACTCCCAGACTCAGGAATTCTGGGAATTGAAGTCCATGAGTCATAGAAGAGCCGAGGTTGCCTACCCCTGCCCTATACCATCTTAGACAAATGCTTGTCCAGTCCCTTCTTAAAAGCCTCTAGTGTTGGATCAACCACAGCTTCTTAAGGCAAGTTTTTCCAATGGTTAATTGTTCTTATTGTCAGGAAATTTCTCCTTAGTTCTAGATTTCTTTCCTCCTTGATTAGTTTCGACCCATTACTTCTTGTCTTGCCTTCTGGTGCTTTGGAAAATAGGCTGACCCCCTCTTCTTTGTGGAAGCCCCTCAAATATCAGAAAACTGCTATCATGTCCCCCCCAGTTCTTCTTTTCAACAGACATTTTATTCTGTGCTGATAAGATAGAGAAGCTGATTGCCCTGTTCTGACTCACACAATACTTATGATGCCTAGGGCCTTCAACAGCTCATAATACTAAGACCTACCATTTGAATTGGCCTAGGTCTCTGGTAGCAGGAGAACCGTGAAACTAAGAAGCCAAGGAGTGCTCTCAACAAATCAAACCAAAGAAGCTACTGTTGGGGAAAATGTCCTACCTTCTTTCTTTTCTAGCTGTTGAAAGCTTCATCTGGACCTTGGAGGACCAGAACTGTGGGCAAGAGCAGCCCAGAGCTACAAAAGAAAAGTAATTCTTGTTCTTTCGTTTTGTCTCATCAATCCTAGAAACATTATCTTAATCTCCATGCCATGTAGTATGGGCAAAATGTACTCCCAACTTAAAGTGTGTGCATACATGTGTGCAAATGTCTTGTACATTCTCTTCCTTGTTGTCATGATAGGAAGCTTCCAGGTTTCTGTTATTCCCACCATAACAAGAGATTCTTTTTTAACTTCTCCTTCTATATAGCAGGAACCTCTTCCTTAACCTGTCTGAACTCCAGATTTTTCTACGTTTTGAACTACTGTTGTCAGCAACAGCATCCCCATCTCATTTTTATGAACAAGAGAGTACAAGCTGTTGCACAATATCATATAAACATAAAGAAATGAACAAAACTGGTAAATACTCTTTTACAATAGCACTTAGACTTGTATACCACTTCACGGTGCTTTCAGCCCTCTCTAAGCAGTTTACAGAGTCAGCCTATTTGCCCCCAACAATCTGGGCCCTCATTTTACTGACCTCGGAAGGATGGAAAGCTGAATCAATCTTGAGCTGGTCAAGATCAAACTCCTGGCATGGAAGGCAGAGTTAGCCTGTAATACTGCATTCTAACCACTGCGCCACCATGGCTCTTTAATCTATATGTTGATGGTGTAAATTATATCATGACTAACAAGCTATTAAAATGTGTCAAACATAACTTCTCTCCATAACTTATGCTGTCTCTTGATTCAGTAACTACTCATCCTGCTTATTCATGTATAGTGAATGACAGTAACTTTTTTTCCTTTCCTTTGTTATATTAGTATGAAATAATAATTCAGACTGTTATAGCAATAAAACTGCATCCCTGTAAGGATCCATACAACATATTGTAGCAGTGTGGTGGTGTTACTACTTATGCCTTATTCAGTCAATAACTTTTTTCTAAAGTAACTGATTTCAAGCACTGTTATCATAATTTGTTTCTATAATAATTTAATGTGCTGCCCAAATGTCACCATTAAGACTGCATTCCTTTGAGGCCTATTTCTAAATTTATAGGACCTATTAAAAATATGCTCTGTAAACAGTGGTAATTTTAAGTAATCATGTAGAGGATTGCATAAACTATGTGAAGCTTTTTAATATTGATTCCACATCATAGAAATTATTTTGGTTGTGATTTTTTTACTTCCCTATTTGACATTCTATCCTCTTCAAAAAGTTTCATAAACTATTTTTTTTAGTAAAATGAGCAACTGCCCTGTATTTCAATTTCCTGTTCAGAATATATTTCTCTGCATGAACTTTGCTGCTTATTTAAGCTAAACTCTGCAAACTCAAGTAAATTAGTTTTTGTTACAAAAACAACCTCATTCTCCTGTAATAAGCTGGTTCACTCAGATGGTTACAGAAGCACTGAAGGAATAATGAACTGCTAGATTTCAACATGGTATTCTATAAAAGCCCAGGATCCTTTCTGAGAACGTGTCTCAAATTCTTTATCACCCCAATTCTTTGAGCTAATATTTTAATTTAAAAATACTTTCTTGTCATATTCCCCTGGCTTCATTTGCTAGCTACAGCCTTTGCAGTGAGCATTGGACTTTCCTCTGTAATGTTTCTTATCCTTCACACAGCTGATCCCTTCCATTTTTCAGAACACAACACCTCTATCTCTATCTTGAGCTAGAGGAGATTGGATGATTGAACAGAATAATAGAGTCAGTCATTGGAAGGACTGTCCTTTTAAGCTGTTAGAAATCCGAAGATGGAATGCCAGTCCATCGTTCCTTCCAAAGCACAAATACAAACAAGTGTTCATAAAGACAGGTATATTTTGGCATAAGCTATCTCAGTTCAAGAAAAGAGGGGTACAGTGAACACATTGCAATAATAATTTGCAGGGTTGCTTGGTTTTTGCCTTGCTTTTATGGTACTGAAGATGTGGTTTTGTGTGCCTATTGGCCAGGAATATTTGGGGAAATTAAAGAACTGTTTATTTCAGTGAATATTTTTTTTAAAAAAGGCAATAATGATCTGCCCCTTAGATCATGGATTGGACCTTTTAGCTTCACATTGAGTGAAGAGGAACTTGGCTTAGGCTGCCTATAGAATGTTTAATATTGTTAATGAAAAACAAATCACATAATAATGTTAAAAGTTTACGAACTTGTGGGGCTAGGTTACCAGTGGTGGAATTCAGCCAGTTCGCACCACTTCGGCAGAACCAGTAGCTATTTTTTTTGTTGCCCAGGCCCAGAATGGACTTCCGGAAGCAGCATCCACACAGAGAACCAGTTATTCACATATTTGAATCCCACCACTGTACAATACTAGTTGTCCAAGTATGGATGTGGATTGCAGGTCTAAGGTTGGCTTTGGGTTGTGGACTGCAGGGAAGTGCTGAGGAGAGTGACCAGAAGAAATAATTTTGCAGTGGTGATGGCAGTTTCTTGCCACTGCCTATGCAATGAAAGAGAAGAAGGGTGAAACTGCTGTGTTGCAATGCTCAAGACACCTTCTTTCTGTTTCAGCCACCAATGAATAATATTTGATTCCTAAATATGACTACCATATAAGCCTCTGGGAGTTCAGGCTCACAGCTCATAGTGCTCATGACTACTGGTTGGTAATTGAGAGATGGGAAAAAAATATCCCTTGTTTCATTTGCAGCTTGTCAAACATGCAGGTTTATTTTTATTTTTTTAAAAAAAGATAAAATATTATTCTCATTCCCAGGGACAATGCTGTGGCGAAAACAAAGATGGATGGGAAAAATAGTAGGACAAAATGAAGAACAGAAAACTGAGTGACAGCGGAGGAAGATAAGGGGCAAAGCTGTGGTCCTGAAAGGTTCATGATTTATCCATTTATGTGCCCATCTTAAAAAAAAACATACAAATAATCAACATTACGTTTGAAGGCAGAGCATTTCACAGGTTGGGGAAAGCGCTATTACATGCATGTGATAAATAGGCCTCTCTGAGTTAAAGCAAACAAACCTCTTCTGCAGGTTTTAAAAATGAAACAGAGTCATAACAAGACAGATGGTCTATCAAAGTTTTGCTTGGAGCCATTTAAGCTTTATCGCTAAGATCAACAGCCTAAAGTTAAGCCTGGAAAAAAATATGTGACTAGTGAAAATCATCCAGTATTGGAGTGATATAATAGGAAATCCTGTTTATTACCATAGTTGCCACATTTTGCATCCATTAAATAACTGGGACACTTTGCAGAAGCATATCTACAATAAAGCACATTGCATTAATGTAGACAAGATGGAACCAATACATATGAAACACAGTAGTGAAAATATACCCAACATGCTCTTGATTTCCCACAAACTGCACCCCATGTTTCCAACTTGATCTTCCAAGGGAAATATTATTAGTGGCACAATACGTTGAACTCCAATTCTCTAGCTAGGTTTCTAATAGCACCTTCATTTTTGCCCGGATTTCATCTCGGCGTTTGTTTGTTTTCTTATTCATCCAAATAATCAAATCTAGGAAAGGAGATTGCAAGTTTCCTTGGGGTTATTTGACAAAGTACAAGGCAGCTGAATGTCTTCAGTTTACTGGAAGCCTAAAAATAATAAACCTGGTGAATTTATTGTTTATCCATATTATGGCTATGGAAATTCTGCTTTTCAAGTGACATTAAGGAATGGGCATCCAAAATTTTTAAATTGTCATCTCAAGAATGAGTGACATATATTTAATGGTATATAGGATGCCTTTCTGAAGTGCTTTGACAGAAGAAAAATCTTATCCTAAAATAAGATATGTGACATGATAAATCACTGCCATTTTCAGCTGAAAGGTTCTGCTTCTATATAAGTTCTGCTTCTCATTTGAATTCGTTTTTCTTTAATCAACATTTTTCTCTATATTTCTGCTTTATAGCGGGAAAACTCAGATCTTTCAGAAAATGTCAACATGAAAAAAAATAAGATCAGAATTTTATTACTGATCCTCTTTAGTATCTAATAAGCATAACCTAGCCAAAACGACATTTGTTTTACAAACATTGCATGGCCCTAGAATAACCATTTATTTTGTTTTGTTTATTAAATCTAAAATCTATGGCACGGTGAAAAGTTTTAAGAAAGAGTTTTTTTTTTATTTTACATGGCACTACCTTTTATTTCCCAGGCTTTGATTCATTGCTTTTTGGATGAAATTTAAGTCAAGATTTCACTGAGAGGTACTAGCTGTTAACTTCAGAATGATTAATGGCAAGACAAGATATCAGGTATCAGAGTTAAGGACCCATTAAGTCAAGACAAGACTTAAAAGGCAGATGGAAGGAGCAAGTCACAGTAACAAAAGAAGCCCTGGCTATAATATACTTCCTGATTTCATCTTCTTGATATGATCTTGTTCTCTTGCTTAGTTGTCAAATGAATGTCACATTACCTTTTACATAGTTTATTACCTAATACAGTAAGTCAGCTCATTTCAACAGATTGAAATGCAGTTTGGCCTTAAATGAGGGAAAGAATGGATTCCCACAACCAGCTAATTTGAACATTTAACTTCAATTTTACAAGACTGAATTAATTAAAACGGCAATATGCTAGCCATTGAAACAACACAGACTAAAGCAATTGATTAAAAAAGGAATAACACACTGGATTTATACATGCAAATAGCTCTGTGTAATGCTTTCTTGTTTGTGGGCTTGTTTGCAAATAATTTAATAATAGGAATCACAGTGAGGTTATTGTTAACAAAATAGCAATATGCCTAGTGTTATATCTTCCCTGTCCTCTCTCATATCTTTGTCTTGTCATAGAAATGAAATGTCCTCAACATTTTCAACTCCTGATAATTACACTGACCCATTCACATAATCTTCATGGCAGGAATAAATAAATATATGTCAGTTGCCTTCTTCCCAACTCACATATACTTTTAAGACTTCCTGATGATATAGAATAGGACAGTGTTCCTGTGTTATCTAGTTGACATAAGGAGGAAAACCAATAAATACCTACTTATCGCAGGAATGTGTGTGTCTGTGTCTGTGTCTGTGTCTGTGCATGTGATAGATAGATAGATAGATAGATAGATAGATAGATAGATAGATAGATAGATGATAGATAGATAGATAGATAGATAGATAGATAGATAGATAGATAGATAGATAGATAGATAGATAGATAGCAGTGGTGGCGAACCTTTTTGAGTGCCCAAACTGCAACCCGAAACCCACTTATGCATTGCTGGGTGCAGGGGGCATGGCCACTGAGTGGGCGATGCTCCAGTGACCCGATCTGGGCATCGGAGGCCTGCAAAATCGGCTGTGGGGGGGGAGCGAAATCGCTCTGCAGTCCTAGATCTGGGCAGCAGAAGCATTTTGCAGGGCTCCGATGCCCAGATTGGGCCTCTGGAGCATCGTAAAATCACCCCACGGCCATGGATGCGAACTCCAAAAGCTTTGTAAACACTTCTGTTTCCCAGATCGGCTATGGGGGGGAGCAAAATCACTCTGCAGCCCTAGATCTGGGCAGCAGAAGCATTTTGCAGGCCACTGATGCCTGGATCGGGCTGCTGCAGCATCATAAAATGATCGGCCAGGGGTGGCGCGAAATCGCTCAGGAGGCTTACCTGGACTCATGCTGCAGCTGCCTCCACCATCCAGCCCAGATCTGCCCAGCTCTTGCAGCTGCTCCCTGACTCTCAGTGCAGAGAGAAAAAGAGCAAGAGCACAGGACCACGTGGAGAGGGGGTGGTGCAGCCTGGCCCCGCCTCCCTCTTGGGTGATGGCGCGTGTGCCCACAGGGATGGCTCTGCATGCCGCCTGTGGCATGCGTACCATAGGTTTGCCACCCATATAGAGAACTTGAGAGCATATGAACAGACAACAAAGCCTACATTCACTTGACTAGTGAATAGAATAGAGCTGGAAGGGACCTTAGAGGTCTTCTAGTCCAGCCCCTTGCTCAAGCAGGAGAACCTATACCATCTCAGACAAGTGACTGTTTAGGAATCTGTTTGATCTGCCGCTTGCTGCAGAGTTTGTCTCCCAGTTGATATCTGGATAGTTGAAGTCTCCCATTACTACTGTGGTATGCTTCCTATATACATTTGTTAACTGGTTGGCAAAGAGTTCATCTATTTCTTCTGATTGGTTGGGTGGCCTGTAATATACACTTATGGCAATGTCACTTTTTTCCTCTTTTATATTGACCCATATACATTCTGGAGAGATTTTATCTTTGATCATGTGCATTTTGGTAGATATGTAGTGTTTTCTTACATATGGTGCAAGTCCTCCTCCTCTTTTTGTAGACCTGTTTCTTTTGAACAATTTGTATCCATCCATCAGACCATTCCATTCATGGGTTTTGTCCCACCAGGTTTCTGGAATGCCAACTATGTCATACACTCCCTCATGTACTATTGCTTCTAGTTTGCCGTTTGTTCCCCAAGCTTTGACCATTTGTATATAAGCATTTAAGACTTTTATGCCTGTCTGTGGGTATGTTTCCTGCATCTACTGATTGTTGTTTGAGTTTTTATTTTTTCCCATCACTGCCTACCTCATTGTTTGATTTGTTTTCTTGGGATTTGTGATTGGTTTTGGGTTCTAGACTATGAAGATTGGTCACCCTTTCCCCTCAATTTTAGTTTAAAGCTCTCCTGATGATTTGGGCCAGTCTTTTTCTGAGCACATTTTCCCCTGTTTTTGTGAGGTGCAGCCCATCCCTTGCCAAGAGACCTTCGCATAGGAAATGCAGTCCATGATCCAGGAAACCAAAGTTTTCTTGGTGACACCAACCCTTTAGCAAATAGTTTATTTCTAGAATTCTTTATTCCCTCAATGGGTATTGGCCTTTTGCTGGGAGGACTGATACAATAATTTTGGTTAGGTTCTCAGCCACATCTTTGATTTTTGCTCCAGGGAGACAACATACCTCCCTGGATTATATGTCTGGTCTGCAGATGGATGATTTGGTTCCTTTGAGGACAGAATCTCCTATTACCAACACTTGCCTTCCTTTTGGGGGGGCTGCAGCCTGGGGTGCTTTTCTGCTTATCTCAGGTGTGTTTTTGATGTGACTTTTTAGGGATATTTGAGGTTGTTTCTTTGCTAGGTGTTTGCATGTTTTCTTTGAGTGGGAGATTGTGGGTCTGCATGTTTCCATCTAAGGGGAGAAATCGATTGCTCAGTTTTAATGGGGCTGCTTCTGGTTGGGTTGGATTGGGCAGAAGTTTTTTAGTTGTATGCTACTTCTTTCTTTGAGTATTTTGTTTCCTTTTATGTGTAACATACAGTACCTCCATTTGTCTTCCTCCAAGGGTTTATCAATAGGGTCAAATCCACTGGGAGTTATTAGTTCATTATTTGGTTCAGTTTGGGTAGAGCCTTGTTTTGTACATTGGAATTTGGCTAGAATTGCCTCTAATAGTTCACATAGTTTACATCTAATGCATGTATAGTTTGGGTGTGCTTTAGGCATAAGCACATACCTGGAACATGTATTGCATACCACAATAGTGTCAGTCACTGTTCCATGAGTTTGTTGTTTGAAAACCCCTCTTTTTGGTTGGTGGATGTGCTTTGCTGTTAGCCTTGTTTCTAGCTTCTCTGTTCAGCCAGGTTCTCCGCTGCTCTACCGCCTTTGTTGTGCTGCCTCGCCACTGCCTGCAGACTTCCTGGTCTGCTGCTGCCATTGCCCGCTGCCTCTGCACTGCCCCCAGCCACCTCTCTGTCCATTGCTCCACACTGTCACCACCTCTGTGCTGCCTCCACACACCTCACTGGTCCACTGCTCCACGCTGCTGCCGGCCACGTCCTCTCCACCATTCGAGCTGCCAGCATGCCACATCATCTGGTTTGCCACACCGGTCTCTGCTTTGTTGGGCTGGGCTGGGTCACTAGGCCACCAGGCCTTTCAGGTAGGCCTCTGTTAGCCTAGAAGTCCTCCAACATCCTCTTTATGATCCTGCATGGCCGTTTTGTCAGATAGGGCGGCCCGCTCTGGTTCCCCCTCAATGGGCCTCTGGTCTCCTGGGTAGGCCTCTCCAGTGCAGCTGGGCCCCTCTCAGCACTCAAGTTTGACATAGGCCACCACCATTGTTGGTGTCTTCCTCCTAACCTTTTTAATCTTTTTCCCTTTTCCAGTCTTTTTCCCCCTTCAATGACCTATCTTGTACTGATGATGTTTCCTAGCTGGGGAAATGAAACATTTCCAAGCAAACCATCAAGCTCAGACAAATGGGAGAAGGAAGTGTGTTGGATATGTTTGCTGCCTTGAGTTATTTGTAAAAATAATAAAGGTGGGATACAAATAAAATAAATAAAGTTACCATATAGGACTTTCAAACTGCCAAGCCTCTGGTAGAGGATCCAAGATTGATTGAGATGCAGACCATCCATTGGGTGGGAAGGGATTAGATATGATATTAATGAGGATTGTGTATATAAATATATTATTATAATAGCGATTATATTATCCATACATAATAAAGCACAGTGTAGATATCTATATTGTGACCCAAAGAGACTTATGTTAAAAAAAGGCTGAATATATTTTAAAAGAAAGCAACAAGTAAAATTTTAGATGCTGAGAAAGAATTCCATTAAGATGAAATAACAGCAAACCTGAACATCAGAATTTTCCTTAAATCAGGGCACTGGTCTGCTGTTGATCGTTGTTTGTATGTTTTTCACTCTTCTAGATCAGGAAGTTTTTTTTTTTTACTGAAGTGAGTCACTCTTAATAATGGAGAAGAAATAGAACAAGACTGTTAGAGTCCTCAGCCTGGTCTTTTTTCTCATTGACAGAGAGACGAAAAGGTGAGCGTCATCAGAAAAGAAAAACTGGATCTAAAGCAACTGAGATCAAGCTAAGGTAATTCATCTCATTCCAAATATAACTTATATTATTGCTTTTCAAAATCTGTACACTTTCCACATTTGAAGTACATACAATTCTATGGGATTTCCTTGTCGAAATTATTTTTTTCCCGAGCCTAGTCTTATATCCCCTCATAGGTTTGATAACTATACATTTCCCCCCATTCCCCTTTTATTTTATTTTTTTTACTGCTTGATGCTTATTAACACTTCTTCACTGTATATTATTAAACTTAACATCATACGCCTTTCTTTTTCTCTTTTAGCACATCTTGGGTGCCTTTTGTATAGAGGCAAATTTCACAACTGTTTCTATCGCCACGGATGAATGTTAGCACGAAATAAAACTCACCAGATTTCTTTTCACAGTTGAAAAAGTGTCAGGTTTCCAAAGAGTAGAACTTTTCCCTACCACCCTGTAATTGGTTATTAAACTTTGCTTGGCAACTTTTAGAAGAGAAAAAGAAAAATCCTAAGGACTCCAGAGACTCATATCTCACAACTACATCCTCATTTTCTTTGCGTTTAGGGAAATATACCATATATTTTTGCTTTCCTATGATGTTTTGTTAGTCTCTTCTGATTCCTATTTTTTATCATTCATAATGACTGATTGTCTTTCTCCGAATGATATTCTAGGCAAACCTCCCTCTGTTGTGGATAATTCCAGGTTTTCAATATTTTCTGCATCAGTTGTCCCAACCATCACATTATTTTCTCTGAAGCGTTTGCACTGTCTTCCTTGACAAGTCTCCGTGAGAGTTCTCCTCCTTTTCAGCTTTCTTCGTGGTTTTAAATTCAATGAACTGTTTTTCTCACTTGTCTCACATTTCATTATTTCAAAATAAAGGTGTATAGCCTGAAAATTTGTCCTTACCAAATTTTAATTGTCATTTGACAAGAAAATATAATTGTGAAGTACATGATTGGAGAGGGGTGGGTCATATGAATTCTCTTTCATCTGCATTAAACACCTGTAGAAATAAAATTGACATTTTGTTTTATTCAGATTGACTCCCTGCTTTATGAAATATAGGCCTTCAACATGGTAAGTAAATAACAATTAGGGTTCCTTACCCTGAAACAATTCTGCACTGTGACTCTAAGTAACTCATAATTCTTCCCCTGTTTAGTTTCTTGCACACCAGTTAAAACAGCTAGGATTGGTCTAGTGCAGGGGTGTCAAACTTGCAACATCATGTGATGTGTCTCGACATATTGCGACTTTTTTTCCATTGCCAGCAATGGGGTGGGTGCGGTTTCGCCACAAAGCATTCGGCCCACAAGCCGGCAGTTTGACACCCCTGGTCTAGTGGTTAAGGGATGAGGCTAGAAGCCAGGAATCTGTGAGTTCTAGTCCTGCCTTAGACATGAAGGCGAGCTGACTGACATTGGACTAGTAACTCTCTCTCAGCTCAACTCATCTCATAGGGTTTTTATTGTAGGGTAAATTGGGGAAGAAAGGAATGTTAGGTATATTCTCTGCCTTGAATTATTTATACAAAAAGGGTAATCTGTAAATAAACAAAGTAAAGTAAATAAAATTCAGCATCAGAGCCCTTTTCCTTAACTTTACATCCCTGTGGCATTTTTCTCCCTAGAATTGTGGTACGCCTCTTATGAATATTTATCATAGTTATCTCTGTCTTTCCCTTCTCTTCTTTGCTTTCTCTGTCCTTGAAAGAATTTCAAATCATTGTACAGCAATATATGCAGGGATATCAAATCATAATCTCAGAAGATAGGCTAAAAAAAAATCAAGCTTTCTCCTAGGCTTGACTTTTTGTGTCCTTATGTTGGGAACACTATGTTAGAAGTTAAGGCATTACCACAGGGGACGCGCCTTAACAGTATGTAGGATTAAACACAGCTTCATGTAAATATAAATAATGTGAAAGCCAATATCATACTAACAAACTGTCATTTTCATTATAAATCTGTTTCTATTATTTTACTCCACATTGCCCTTGTGACCTTCCAAATTGCTTGGGTGTATCTCCCAATCCTCAGAGTAGTTTTGAAGTTTATATGTGGAACAAGGGAGTTATTTTTGGTTCTGCTGATTAAATTAGTCCTGTTTGAGACAATGGTTTTGAATTAGATTCACAACTGTTCTCTTTTATAATATTTGTTCAGTGTATTTATAATGCATTGATCTGTCTAAGATCTTTCTATGTTTTTTTCAACTTTGATTTAAATTGTTTTCTTAAGTTTTTTCGGCTGTTTATTTATTTTTTCCTTTATGCTTTCTCTTTGTCTTTTTACTCAATTATTTCCTATGGAACATCTTGTTATAACACCTATAAATCTTTGTAATCTTGTCTGTCTTTTATCTTCATTGCTTTATCTCTGTTTTCCTCCTTGTACTTTTCCCCATTTATTAAGTCCTAATCCTTTTAGGAAATCTTCACTATATTATACCCTTCCTTCCTTCCTTCCTTCCTTCCTTCCTTCCTTCCTTCCTTCCTTCCTTCCTTCCTTCCTTCCTTCCTTCTTTTCTTTCTTTACCTTTAGTAATGTCACCTATTATGCTGGAACTCTCTGACAGGGATAGATGTGTTAGTGAGATCTTATATTCCAGAGTAAAGTTCTCAAGAATGGTGTTGGCAAGGACCTCGGAGAAACGTGTTGGATTTTATTGAGGGACAACACAATGAAAGCAGTGGATAAACTATCCATCAGGCAGGAAAGGAAAAATTACCTATCACTGGAGGGGGAAAAAGAAGACATTTAAGCAATAGTGAGGGAACTACAGGTTATATGGGAGCAGAAGTAGGAAAACTGGTATATATTTCTGTTCCATAGATCTGATTGGTGAAGATTGATAACAGACAGAGCATCTGGAATTATGTGGAAGGAAAGAAGGATAGGGTTCCTACCAATCACCAATGCTTTGATCTGAGTCAAATCCACGTTCATTGATTTCCTGAAGCTATGATCATCTGGTGTTGGAGACTCTAGAATTCCAAAAATGGCATTGCTATAGCCTTCCTCCAATCACCTGAATGGGAGCCAGATGATCAAGTGAAGCTGGCTAATTTATCTAGGCTGTTAAACATAACTTAGAAAGGTTGTGTCAACCATCCCGTTGGTAAATACAGCAAAATAAATTCCTGGGACATTATTTTACCAAGAGTAAAACTTCACTGATAATTCCACATAGGCACAGAAGTAGCAAAGCCAGTTCTAAAGTTTTTGCATGAAAACGAGCATAGGTAAAATACCCCTTTTCCCCTGGACTTCCCCACAGTACATTGCCCACCAATGAGTTGTATTCATTTTATTTTGAGAACATTCTGAGCAGCTCGTAGTTTTCCCAGTGTTTGACCTTGTGGTGTCGGAACTGTCCTGGGCAGCTTCAGCTCACTTGAATCATTCAATTCCCTCCCAGGCCTTCCTTGCATTCCAATACTTCCCCCCCCCCCGCTTCTGTTGTCTGGTTGTGAGCAGGAATGCATGGAGAGTCAGTCATGTCAGGTTGTTCCAGAGACTCAGAAAAGCTGTATTTATGAGGTATAAAGAAGCAATGTCAGTCACATTTCTGTGTGTGTTGCAGGCAATATGGGGTCACCAAATTGCAACTGAAACCCTTTGTATGTCTATGCAGCACTGTTACTTTGTTCAAAGGGGAATAGGGTTCTAACTGTGAGTTTATGGCCATCATCTAGCCTGTTTTGAGTTTATCCCTGAAGATGCTCCTGAAAACATTTTGAAGGACCTAAATTCACTTCCTGGATGGTCCAGCAACCTCCTAGGGACTATGCCTGTGTATCCACCTTAGTCCTGTGGTTATTCTCGCCATACTCAAGTCCAATTCATTAAGGAGACTTGGCCTCCGATGGTTGAAGGTCAAAGGCTAACTATACACCTTTTCTCAATTCCCACTCTGGAGTGATTACTAAAAACCAGGATATTACAAGGATACAAATGACAGAATAGACAATATGCATATGAAAAGTTATAACCTTTGGTTTCATTTTGCTTTAATGCATGGGGTAGTATCTTTATTTTTTTATTTTTTTATCAAATTTAAATGCCACTCATCTCACTGCTAGTGTTAATGTCTGTAGAAAGCAAAAGTCATAAGATGGAGTATATTAGATAGCAGAAAGAATTTGCCTTCTTTTTTAGTGGGAACATAACACAAAGAAAAACCATAAGTACTCCAAGAATTTGAAATAAAGAAATAATATACACTATAGCAATCAGAAGGTTGGCAGTTTGGCGGATCGAATCCCGAGTGCCGCATAACAGAGTGAGTGCCTGTTACTCATCCCAGCTTCTGCCAACCTAGCAGTTCGAAAGCATGTAAAAAGGCAAGTAGAAAAATAGGGACCACTACGGTGGGAAGGTAACAGCATTCCGTGCACCTTTGGCATCTACCTGACCACGGAGACGTCCTCGGACAAGCTCTGGCTCTTCGGCTTTGAAACAGAGATGAGCACTGGCCCCTAGAGTTGGAAACGACTAGCACACATGTGCGGGGGAAACTTTATCTTTACCTATAGCAATTAGCAAGCATAAATACCACATACCAACTTATAAATTCTAAGTCTTAAATTTCAATATAATCTCACACCAAAATGTGTGCTGTCCTACCTACTTGAGAGCAAAGCTGGGATTGGGAAGAGGTTGAGGAAGTTATCACATTTTCTCTGTTGAAAAATTCCTTATTATGTCTATATAGAGGGATCACTGTGAAAAACATCTTTAGGTTGCAAAGTATTTTTCATCTTTTAAACTCTTGGTTTGAATCAGAATACTTCCTCCAGGGCTTCAGCCTGAGTTTCCTATTTGTGGGCTATGACAGAGTGAACACTTTGCCCATTAACAATCTGTTATCAACAACCTGCACAATGATTGTGAGTAGTGATGATAACTTGCTTCCAGTCTTCCCTTTCCTGTAAGACAGGCTGGTTGATGCAGAATGATCTTGCTTTTTAATTCTACTCTGACTAGCTAGTCAAAAAGGCAGAGTTCTTAGACTGCGTCTGCCCAATGGGGGGTTATTCAAAATTTATTCCCCACAGCAGGGGCAAGCACACAAAAGCTTCTCAATTCTGATAGACCTTTTGAGACTTTGAGACTTTGGGCAGGATTATCCCCTTCTCCTTACATTCAGCATGATCAGATTAATTTTAATCCACTCAGCCTTTCAATAGGATGCTTTCATGCTTCCTTATTTTTCTCCAAAAAGTTTTATTCCTATAGGTAGGATTGGTACTAAACCTCAGCAAAAGGTCACACTTGTTAATGGTTCAGGGGAGGGGGAGGAAGGAAGGATAAGAGGATTCCTCATAACAACTGCTCTGGGATGGTTTTGTATCTCCCCAAGTTCCTGATGTGTTGTGAAGGTTTCATTTCTGCAAAACAGCACTAGGAATTGCACTTAGACTTATGTACCGCTCCATAGTGCTTTTATGCAGCCCTCTTTAAGTGGTTTAAAGAGACAGTGTATTGCCCCCAACAATCTGGGTCCTCATTTTACTGACCTTGGAAGGATGGAAGGCTGAGGCAGTCAGAATCAAACTCCTGGCAGTTGGCAGAGTTAGCCTGCAATACTGCATTCTAACCACTGGGCCACCATGGCTCTTGCGCCAAAGCCAAAAATAGTGCAGTATTTGAAGGATCTCTGAGAAACTCAAGCCATGTATGGAAATGTAGTGGGTTATATTGGTAATCGGGTTTGGGGTTTTTTAACTGCACCTGATACAATCAGGTAATTTGGAGACACATTCAGAGACAGAAGCCAGTCATAAATAGTTTTGCCACTACTGGTTCAAGAGCATGGATATAATTGGTACATACAGATGGAATTAACAGACAGCTGCCACATACTTTGGGTCAACATTAGCAGTACAAAATAACTACCCAATGGTATGGCTAGCTTTATAGGAAACCCTTTCATCCATGGATGATCCACAGCTATGGGCTGTGTGCAGCCTGTAAACTATAGAGATACCTCTCTGGAAAGTAATACTTATTTTTCCAATTTATTCTCCCTAACACCATCCTTCTTTAAAAAAAATACAATAAATATTATAAATATTAAACATTTATAAATAATATAAATTATGAATATATTTATATTTATAAGGTAAAGGTAAAGGTTCCCCCGCACATGCGTGCTAGTCGTTTCCAACTCTAGGGGCCGGTGCTCATCTCCGTTTCAAAGCCGAAGAGCCAGCGCTCATCCGAGGATGGCTCCGTGGTCATGTGGCCGGCATGACTAGACGCCAAAGGCGCACGGAATGCTGTTACCTTCCCACCGTAGTGGTCCCTATTTTTCTACTTGCATTTTTACGTGCTTTTGAACTGCTAGGTTGGCAGAAGCTAGGACGAGTAGCAGGCGCTCACTCTGCTACGCGTCACTCAGGATTCGACCCGCCAAACTGCCGACCTTCTGATCGACAAGCTCAGTGTCCTAACCCACTGAGCCACCGCGTCCCTAAGATTTATATTTATAGATATACATATCATAATAGTTCTCAACTTATAACCATTAGTTTGTAATGGTCATAAGTTCAGTACTGATTCAAATTATAATGGCACTGAAAAATGTGACTGATGACCATTTTTCACACTGACAACCATTGGAGTGTCCCTGTATCACATGATCAAAATTAAGACTCTTGGCAACTGAATCATATTTATGATGGTTACAGAGTCCCAGGGTCATGTGATCATCTTTTGTGATCTTTTGAGAGGGAAAGTCAGTGGGGAAACCAGATTCACTTTAGAACTGTGTTACAAAGTTAACAACTGCAGTGATTCACTTAACAAATGTGGTGAGAATGGTTGTAAAATGGGGCAAAATTCACTTAACAACTGTGTTGTTTAGCTACAGAAATTTTGGGCTCAAATGTGGTCGTAAATCAAGAACTACCTGTATTCTGTGGTGGGATTCAACTAGTAGCTAATTTTTTGTTGACTTTGACGAACCAGCTGATGCCCTAGCCCTTTTTCACAAGTCCCAGAACGGACTGCTGGAAGCACATGGATGCTACTTCTGGAAGCCCATTTTTAGCTGGGGAGGCCTCCCAGGCCCAGAACGGCCAGCCTAAGTGTGTGGATGCCATTTCCGGAAATCCTCCCCCAGGCCTCCGATGCTCAGAACGGACTTCTGGAAGTGGCGTCCATGTACTTCTGGTAGGCCATTCTGGGCCTGGATGCCTCCCTGACTCAGAATTGACTTCCGAAAGTGGTGTCCATGCAGAGAACTGGTTGTTCAGGTATTTGAATCTCACCACTGCCTGTATTGTATTTGATATTATATTACATTGAAAATATAAATATTACAATAATAAAAAACAAATGCAAACTTGAAAGATGGGAGGGGGAAAGAGAATAAAAGTGCAAGGAAAGAGAAAGAGAACAAGAAAGTAAGATTAAAAAAAAATAAATGCATGATTTCATCACCAGGATAAGCAAATGTAATAACTCTTTACCCCACATACGGCTTCTCACATAATATTGTGGAGTGTCCATAAGTACCACTGCATTGTGGAATAATAAATTCTGCTACCATCAGCTGATTTTATGCCCCTGTTTTACTGACGGGATTCCAAATCATGCATCTATCAAAGTGCTCAAGTGTTTATTGCCACAGCTTTTATGGAAGAGACAAAATCAATCAAGTATGTTTTGAGGACTGTCTCCACATAAGTGTCTTCCTGTCAAATGTGTAGTTTATCCGTTTGACTTTTGTTAACCATATATCCACAAGTCTTTGACATATGGGCTGCCACATTTACTCAGAAGCAAGCCCTATTTTATTGAAAGGGTGACTTATCCTTGTATAACCATGGATAGGACTGCATCTTACTTCTTCTACTTTTAGCATATTTAGTAATTTGTTAGGCCCTATGGGGTCATCTTCTTAAAGTTAGTTAATTAAACATGGCTTATCTGTCTTGTTCGTATTTAGGGAAATGTTCCTAAGTGGTAAGAAGCAACTCAGAGACTCTTTCTGGAGAAGGTTTGACAAGCCAAAAGACTATTGCTTGTTGTAGTTCAGGTCTGGGTATTTATTTATTGATGTATTAAACTTAGAGACAATTATCTCACTCACAGAGCAAAATTTATTTATTTATATTGAGAATTTTACATGCCATGAAAGTCAAATCTAAAGGAAAAGAGAAAGAAAGAAGAAAGAAAACAACATGGGAAAATACAAAAACTGAAATTATGAAATATAATGACTTCTGACCTTCTCTTGAATGGATAATTACCATCTTTGTAAGCTTCCCTCCCTTTTAGATATTATATGGATCCCTTCAACCCCTCATTTACAGTAGTTCACATCTTTTGAAATCCTCAAACACAGAAAATCATTACATCGTCCCCCCACTTTTAGCTAAAAGCCCATATAAGGTGAAAGTCTTTCACAAAAGTTTGTGTTGTTTTTATCTCTGACCAAACAGGTCAGCTCTGCCATGTCAGTGAGTTCTGCCATCTCAATGAGTTCTGACAGTTTCACAATCCATTCCTCTGCTGTGGGAATTTCATTATTCCTCCATTATTGAGCCTACAATAGTCTTGCTGCATTTACTATATACAAAATCCACCGGCCACGAATCTTTTAGAGTTCATTGTACATATGCACCCAGAAAAGTTTTGGTTTCTTCACAATATTTATTTTTAAAATCCTTCTCCCCCCCACACACACAAAATTCTTTCAGGACTGGATTTGTAAATATATAGGATGTATATCATCCTTGGCTTCCACCTTGCAATATAAATATATCAAAGCAAGAATCCTGGAAACAGGGGAACAGAACAGGGCAGATGTTCTCTTACAAAATGGAGGGGGAACACATATGCAAATGAGCCTGAGTCACAGTTATTAATCTTCACATAAAAATCCCTTGGGCATTAGGGAAAAACTAAAAGAGCAAGCCTTTTCATATGCAAGTGTTTAACTGCATCCTCGGTACACTTTGCATTTCTAATAGTAGGCTATGTGTTTCTGATATCTGCACCTTAGTCTCTCTCTCTCCCTCCCCCCTTCCCATGTTGCTATGGCTGTTGCCCATCTGTTTGCAATATTACAAAGACAGGAGAACATGCATTCCTTCTTCAGTAAGATCTGTGACAAAATTAGCTTGAACTGAAAGGAACAGCTGTAAATTTGTTTCATTTCCGGATTCTCTTTTGTTGGAGCAGGTGGCTCTAAGGCATGCTACAATTATTTGGAAGTTTTGAGTTATTTATTTATTTATTTATTTATTTATTTATTTATTTATTTATTTATTTAAAATAAATTGTCTGTGCTGTCATATTATCAGCATGTCATATCACCACCTGCTAACAGACCAAGTTTGGTAGGTGGTTTTTTCCCCCCTATTGCTAAATTGTCTTCAGCTATGACCATTGCGATGACTTCTCTTGAAGAGAGGGTCGAAATGTGTGGATGTGAGAGAGAGATAAACACACTCACAAATACACTATGCACATACTGTCTGACATGAAAACAGTATATTTCACTGTTCACAGTCTATTGATTTTTAAAATAATTTTATTCAAGATTATAATGGAATTACAAAAAAAATGTAAACGAAAAGAGAGATTGAAGAGTAGAAAGAAAGGATAAAAACTGCAAAAGGAAAGAAAAAATATCATTTGAACTATAAACAATCTTAACTCTAATAACAGTAGCACTTACACTTATGTATCGCTTCATAGTGCTTTACGGCCCTTTCTAAGTGGTTTACAGAGTCACTATGAAACCAGAGGTTAGGAATAACTTTTCATCTCCTTTTAATTTACAAACAATAATCTCTTCATTCCATGTCCTACCCCTTATCTATAAAAAAAACCCATAAAGCATTGTCATTTCAGTCCTGGTGTCAGCAAGTGTCCATTTGAGTTGTGAGAAATAAAACCTATCTATTTTATCATTGACAAAATGAATCAACTTTATATTCCTTCCTTTCACTTCTAACAATTTTAATCCATTCAGGTTGCTTTTTACAACACAGAAAAGGCAGTGTCCAGGTTGGTTCAGGATTGACAAAGTACTTCAATTATTTATTTATTCAGCACTACCTTTGGCAGTTGGGTTGGGAAAGTGTCATAATTTGCCCCATGGAATTCTGCACTTCACAAGTCTGATGATTGATAATATGGTTCAGGAATGTCCTGAAATACCCAGAGACAATATAGGGTAGCATATCTCATTGGCTTGACAGGGTAAGGAGGTACCCTTGGTTGTCTGTCATTTCTAATTTATACAGTCATGAATAATTAAAGGATCATCTTGCCCTATATTGAGATAGATGGATAAAAATAATAAATAGGATGATTCTTACTGATTCTTTAGTTCTAGAATGGTGTTATGAAAGGGAAGTGTAGCTGACGGTAAACCAGAGGTTTCTGCAGAAGAGGGTTGTCAAGGGAGAAAAATGATGAAAGCACTGCTTTCACCATTTTGTTAAAAGCATTGGCTCTTAAATACCCTCTGTGGTAGTAAACACTGGTTAATGATGCCTCAGTATTGCTGATCTTTCTATAGTTAATGAAGTGATTGTCCTTTATCCCAAAACTGGATTCCTATTATCTGGGTAGGGAATAATTTCTCCTATCCATTGAGAAATTTTATGTAGTTTAGAATTTTGGAAGATCAGGATGTAAACTCATGCTGAACCTCTCTATTACAGAGGCTTGTTGCCTGAGTGACAAGAATGATATTAGAAAAGGGAAAGGCTTTATCCTCTATTCTCCAAACATTGTAAGCACATTTTACTGTTCTTCAGAAGTGCAAAACAACCACTCAAGTGCTCTTTAAAACATGCCTCCACTTTTACCTTGATAATTTAATGCCACCTGATATTCATTACAAGTATGTCTTCATTTCCAGTGACAGTTTTACTCTGCCATGCTTTCAGCATTTGTATTCATTTCAGAATTCCTATTATTCTTCACATTTGTTTTGTCAACTTTCAGTAAGTCACCTTTGCATTCCATTTCCTTGTCAAGTTGCATTTCTCCTACCCCCTCCTCCTTAGTTTTTATTATAGTGTGTTTTTCTCTCTTTCTGCAAACAGCACGAGTATATGTCAACCTGGGAATGGGTCAATAGTGTAAACATTTTTAAAGGACACTTTATATAAGTATGTTATATAAGCACACTTCTGTCTGCCTTTATTATTATTAGCCTGTCCTTGTCCCTGCCAGTATTCCATCTATCATTTATTGTAAGGAAACCCTTACTCGCACAGGAACAGAATGACTGGTGGTGCTAAATAGTAATAAATCTTCTCCTTATTTGCTTTATTTTCAACCACTCCAAGCCCTTGTCTTATACTTTGGGAGGAAATCATATTGGTGAAAAAGTCAGTAAGCACATGATTCAGATGGCTTTTTAGTTGTGGCCTCTTAATTATGGAAGATTCACACCAATTCTGTTTAGTGGCTTGATGTGCAGAGATGGTTTAGTCTGGTACAGAAGAAGATGAATCAGTAAGAAGGCAAGTATGACAGAAGAGTTCTACTAGATCAAACCAAAACCATTTAGTGCAGGGGTGTCAAACCTGCAACATTATGTGATGTATCACACCTTTTTTTCCCATTGCTGGCAATGGGGTGGGCACGGTTTTGGCATGATGCATCCAGCCCGTGGGCCAGCAGTTTGACACTCCTGATCTAGTGCGATATTCTGTTCCCAGCTGTTCTTAGGTTCACCTGAGAACAACAACTGGGCAACAACTGTTTCCTGCAGTGCTTGCTGCCTCTGAAACTGAAATTTATATGCATTATTGATTGTTGCACTGTTTCCTATTATACTGTTTTTTTAATATTGCCCAGTGTATTGTGTGCATCATTTGGACTCAGGTGGCATCAAATGAAAGAAGCAAATGAACGAATAAATTCACTATCAAATTCACTATCATTACCCCAAGGAAATTATTGTTACATATATAATAGATAAAGTGAATGTTATGAAGCATGATACCATTTGCATCTAAAAAACCAAAATCATGTCTTTATGGAGGCTTTTTTTTCATTAAAGTCTTCTGAATGCACATAATACCTGGTAATACCTACAAAGTTAATGAAAACAGATACACATAAAAAGTATGTCTGACTAGATTGTTGTTATAGAGAGACTGGCCCAGCCAGGAGAGGAGTCAAACAGTGAATTAGACTGGAATCCTTACATGGGCATAAGAACCATTGAACCTTATCTAGTCTGACCCAGCTGCAAATCACCAGTTTGAGAAGATTCTTATGCTATAGACATGAGTAATAAAACAGCTAATTGAATTCGTTGATGGATCTGATTGTTTGCACCCACAATTGTTAAACATAAAAATATTGTTCCAATAACATGTATTTAGGAGAGCCCATTTGCTGTACTAGTTAAGGCACCAGTTAAAATCATGGAGGAACTACAAGCACAATGTTTTCCTGGAGCATTTAGAGGGAGGGAGGGAAGAGAGAGAGAGAGAGAGAGAGAGAGAGAGAGAGAGAGAGAGAGAGAGAGAGAGAGAGAGAGAGAGAGAGAGAGTTTTCAGCAGAAAATATTGGGTTCTGCTATAGTTGAACATTATTTTGAGGGATCTTTTTGCAGGATCCCAGCTCTCCAAGCCACTCAAACCCATTTACCAGCATTGGAAGGATGATCAAGGAATTTTTAAATACTTTGTTTAAGATATAAATGAACAAAATGTGGCACTTCAGATATGGAATTTCAGTTCTTGTAAAGTTTATTTATTTATTTACTTACTCACTCACTCACTTATTTACTTAATCAAATGTATATGTCTACCCATCTCATACTAAGTGACTCTGAGCAGTGTACAATAAAACTAGAGAATGAAACATTTAATAAAAATCAATTAAACAATAAACATGGATAAAAACAAAATAAATAAAGCAAGATTGGAAGAGGACAGATATGTATACTATGGCCAGCATGCTAGCTCCCTATCACTTAGGGATCCATAGCTAGCCTGAAATATGATAGTAGTTGCAGTCTAAAAGTACCTGGAAGGTCTGCTCTTGCTTATCTTAGATCTGAATTCTGCTCCAAAACGCATTGTTACTTGTCTGTGACAATACAATACTCCCTAGTTTAAATTATTAGTGATTGGTTTAGTGATTAAGGCACATGGATAGAAACTAGAAGGTTGTCAGGTCTAGTTCCACCTTAGGCCCAAGCCCAGTTGGCTGACCTTGGGCAATTCACTCTGACTTAACCCTAGGAAGCAGGCTGTGGCAAGCAACTTGTGAAGAACCCTATCAAGAAAACTGCAAGGATTTGATTAGCCACTTGCCATGAATCAATGCTGTCAATAAATAAACAAATTACTATTTTATTTATATAGCGATCTATGGTTCTCGAGGGAAGAATAGTATACACTATGCCTGTCTTACCATATTGCTACCAAATTGAGCAGAATCATTTTAATAAGAGTCGATCTTTGGGTGATTTGTAATAAATCTTCAGAAGTTTCTAACGCCCAATTGTTTAACAAAATAGTACTCAAACTTTTGGTAAACCTTCATTTACCATTCCTCTCTTGTGAGTAATGCTGAATTTTCCCATGTTTTTGCATAAAATAATCTCAGAATGATATTGGCCTATAGCTTCTGGTTAAAGTCAAATCATGTTCCACTTTATGTATTAGTACTATATTGACCTCTTTCTAACTCTCTGGCATCTTCCATCCCTGTAAGATAGTGTTTATTGTATTTTGTAAAGATTGTAAAAAATCATCCTCAAAACATGTATAATAAGAATCTAATAATTCATGTCCAAGCACCGTTCCTGGCTTAAAATTTTGAATAACAATAGCAATAGCACTGAGACTTATCTAGCGCTTCATAGTGCTTTACAGCAATCTCTAAGTAGTAGTTTTATCTCTCCTAGGTTTTCTTTAAATAATAACATACTGAGCAATAATGAAATAACAGGTCTGGGAACCAGAAATAGAATTTAACATGGGGGAAAAAAACCAACCTCATTCCCAGTTTAGATACTAAAGAAATAGCAGGGGAAAGCTACCATTGTTAGAAAGACATGGCTATTTATCCAACCTCCTCAACTGCATTTCATGTTTCAATTATGTTACAAAAAAAGTAAAGGAAACTTTTCTTGAAAAGAAATAGCGGTGCATTCAGCAAACAGTTCCATTTTTATTTAATCTCTAGAGCATGAAAAATAGCCAGTTTAGGGTTTAAGGCAGCAGAAACTGGGAGAGTGTGAATTTTAGTTCTGTCTTAGGCCAGCTAGGTGATCTTGAACCAGTCCCTCTCTCTCAGCCCCAGAAATAAAGTAATAGAAAGCTGCTTTTGAAAAACCTTGTCAATAAAACTGCAGGGACTGGCCCAGGCTGTCAAAAACTGACTTGAAGGTACATGCCTACAAACACTGTATGTAGCATGCCAACTCACTGTGTAACTGGATTGATCGATGGGTACCTGTTGTATCTATGACATATAACTTGATATTGTAAGCATCAAATGAATGTAACATTATAAATCTCAAAATTCAATCCCGGTGAAAAAGTATCCTTAAAGAATCCAGGCTTGAGTGATCATCATGTAGTGAATACCTTGAAGCCACCTCTCTTCACTTGATTGAGATGAATTATACTTACACTGAAGTTAATCTAAGGACTTGGGTGAGGGTACCGTTATATGGAGATGTTCTACATGTCCCAGGAAATTTGGATTGGCTTCAGATTTAAAGAGGGCTGGGCACAATGTTTGCCCTCTTTCTCCATGAACTAGTTCTGTTCAGGTGCAGAGCTTGACTGTAATGTCAGATTCTCAAGCAATTCTGGTCCAATAGTTCCCCACAGAGACCTAGTTGCCTTCCACATAAAGCAATGTCAGAGTGAAAATCTCAAGAATGGACAAGAAGTTGGCAGTGTAAACTGGTTGGGTTCCTAAATATAAGGCTCATTCAAATGCACATTTAGGGCAATATTTAAATGCAAATGTAATTAATGGTTGCTACTGCTCATGAATGCTTGGATCCACATCGTTTATTATACATAAGATAAAAAAAAATCAGAAGGGCTTCAACCGTTTGTACTGGTATTTTTGGTCCTTCACCATTGTCCAGAATGAAATGTGCCGATCACACTCTTCTATTAGCTCAGCTTCAAGGAAAACAGATGAACTGGTTGCTAAAGATAAATTCTATACCGGGATCACCTCATCACATCTATTGCACTTGTTTTTCTGGAAACCGATTTATAAATATGCAGCCCAGAGTGCAGGCCACATCCTTAGCTTCAAACAAAAGAACCATTTCCACATTTTTAATGTGAAGACAGAAAGGGAGAGGATGACAATAATAGAAAGTTGTAAAGCAAAGACCAACCTCCACCCACCCAAGAAGCATTTGTGTTTTGTGATTATTTAAAGCACAACATGATGAATGTCTCTGACCTTCTTAAGTGTATTAAGCTCTTACCTATCCTTTTACAAAAGAAAATACTTTTTCCAATTTCAAAATGCCTTATATCCACATTCATTCCCTGGTTAAAGCAGCCGGGGGGGGAGGATATTATAAGGTGCCCAGAGGACAATGAGGTATTCTGGGATTCTCATTTTCCTATGCACATTCCACAATGGTTCAATGGATCAGTGGATGGAGAAATACTGTAAAGTACCAAAAAAAAGGAAGGAAGGAAGGAAGGAAGGAAGGAAGGAAGGAAGGAAGGAAGGAAGGAAGGAAGGAGCTACAACTATAAGAAAGGAACAAAAGAAAATAGAAAAGAAAGAAAAAAAAGATACAAAGAAGTGGCTTCCAATCTTCTTTGAAGTAGTTATAAGTACAATTATAATTTTACCTCTTATTTTATGGTTACAAAATGACTGTCATTTTTCTATAATCTGTCCTACTTAAACTGGATTTCCAGTTAACAATAAATGCAGATATTGTCTTTTCTCTGATTAATGAAGTCACTTTAGCCAGAAGTTCCATCATCTTCATTTACCATTCCTCTCTTGTGAGTAATGCTGAATTTTCCCATGTTTTTGCATAAAATAATCTCAGAATGATATTGGCCTATAGCTTCTGCTTAAAGTCAAATCATGTTCCACTTTATGTATTATTGACCTCTTTCTAACTCTCTGGCATCTTCCATCCCTGTAAGATAGTGTTTATTGTATTTTGTAAAGATTGTAAAAAATCATCCTCAAAACATGTATAATAAGAATCTAATAATTCATGTCCAAGCACCGTTCCTGGCTTAAAATTTTGAATAACAATCGCAATAGCACTGAGACTTATCTAGCACTTCATAGTGCTTTACAGCAATCTCTAAGTAGTTTACAGAGTCAGCATATTGCCCCCAATAGTCTGGGTCCCCATTTTACTGACCTCGGAAGGGTGGAAGGCTGAGTCAACCCTGAGCTGGTCAGGATCGAACTTTTGGCAGTGAGCAGAGTCAGCCTGCAATACTGCATTCTGTCCACTGTACCACCACGGCTCTGAACAGCTTCAGAAACTTCTCTTATTGTTATAAGAGAATAAAGCAATAAAGATAGATTATGAATGGACCTATTGTTCTAGGTCCATTCATAATCTGTATTTATTACTCTGTAATATGAGCGGTGGCTCAGTGGGTTAGGACGCTGAGCTTGTCGATCAGAAGGTCGGCAGTTTGGTGGATCAAATCCCGAGTGCCGTGTAACAGAGTGAGCGCCTGTTACTCGTCCCAGCTTCTGCCAACCTAGCAGTTCGAAAGCACCTAAAAATGCAAGTAGAAAAATAGGGACCACTCCGGTGGGAAGGTAACAGCATTCCGTGTGCCTTTGGCATCTAGTCATGCCGGCCACATGACCACGGAGACGTTCTCGGACAAGCGCTGGCTCTTCGGCTTTGAAACGGAGATGAGCACCGGCCCTTAGAGTCGGAAACGACTAGCATGCATGTGCGGGGGAACCTTTACCTTTACCTTTTAATATGAGCAAATTACATTTCTTTTGATATTCTGTAACTTAGTTACATCCACAAGTGTTTAAAAAATGAGGCTCATAAAAACTTTGTGTCTATATTGGCTGCAATACAGCTGTGAACTTCATTGAAATCTCTCGACTCCCAGCTACTCAGAGCCAATCGTGAAAATCTCTGTTCCTGCAGTCTACTCATGAAGAGCCACTGTCTGGAGTGAAAGTTGGGAATCTCGTTATCTTTTCTTATCCTGAAAGACTTGTTAGCCAGAATTCACTGTCTGGCCACTGATCTCTGCCCAGAATGCTGTTGTTGCTGCTTCAGGGAATCCTAACAGGAATCCAGATGTTCCACAATACTTTGATCAACTCAGTTAAGACCTTTCTATAGTCAGTGAAGTTTAATGACTTCTCTCTTGGTATTCTTTGGCTTATTTAATTAACCAGCATGAATCAGTAATAACATTTCCTGTCCCGTACCCTTTCTAAAACCAAAAAAGAACATGCATTTCTTTTTCTATATAGGGTTGTAATGTGCATTGGGTGATCTTGAGCTTTATTGTGCTGTCTTGTGAAATTAAGGATACTGTGTAATAGTTTGCATACTTTTAAGTCTCCATTCTTTGATATTGGTATATAGACTGATCTCTTCCAATCTGTTGACCACTGTGTCATTCTTCAGATATATTGACATAGTTTGGTTAGAATCATGATTTTTTTTCCCTCTGTTGCTTGCCATATTCCCATAGATATTTCATCAGTTCCTCCAATCTTTCACCTTGATAATAACCATAAATAGTATTATACTAAACTGTAATTTGCTTCCTTTTTCATTTCCTTTTTTTTCCTTTGCAGATAAATGAATAAATGAGAATTCAAACACAATATTATGTTTTTGTTCTTGTTCTTTTCTTTGAGTTGTTACCTTTGAGTTGATACATATCTTAAAAGACGATTACTATGCACTTTAACATTTAGAACTATGGTCATTATTTAAATTTAGAAACCTCTCTGTACTTGAAGGATCAAAATAGTTAAGACCATTTCTAATAATTAAAAGTAAAAGTAAGTATGTAACTGAAATAGCTCTAATTCACAACTATTAATATACCAACTCCATAATAGTTTGGTACTCAGTTCACTTATTTTACAATAAATTGGTCTAAACTTAACATAATTAGTGGGATAACCTTATATGCAGTTCTGGGAAATGTTCTGTGTTCTACAAATTCAGTATTTCTAATATCCCCTATTTTTCTTTTTGCAGCAAGACTTCATTTCTAGCATATCACTATCAAGGAAAATAGGAGGCAATTTTTATGATGAGTCTCATTCATTATATGCAATAGTTACCACATGATTTGAAATTGGGAAAGGGTCACAAAGAAACAATTCCAATGTGGAAACCCTCAATTGAAGCGGATTATGAACCTATATCCACTAGTGGTGTTGATAATTGGTATAGTTCACCATAATATTTGCACATTACAGCCCTATTCCTTTATTGACAAAAATATAAGCTTGGATTCAACAGTAGCCTTTTGTGAATGGAAGGATTATTCTGCTCACGGAAAGACTATTCTATACTGTGCACTAGATCTCTGTATAAGAAAGATGAAGTTAAGTTTGAAAAACGACTCCAGATGGAACATCTATCATGAAATAAGTAGATGAACTTGAGTTTTACGCAACCATGCTATTAAAACATTATCTGAATTCTTGAGCAAGCATTGGAAATAGTGTGTGCTAATAATTATTGTGCTTCTACTCGGTTCTCTGAATCCAGTCTGTTAATCATGTTGAGATGGCAATGCCATAAACATATACAAAGTTAAATCCCAGCAACTGTTTGCCCAATTCATCAGAAAATTATAATGTGCTTGTTTGAAAATTCAACATGAAAAAATTTGTAGGCAAATAGCATTCAGAAAGAAAACATTTAGACAGATTTACAGGAGCATGAGCAAAGATAGATTCTAGTAGTGGAATAAGGAGAAGATCTCAGATTAAGCACCAATATCTTTGGGCAATGATAGTAAATCCTTAGACTACAATCTTTGAGAACCATGGTTAATTAGTACTAAACAGGATAAGACCCTTGGTACTTTCTATGTTCCCTATTTTAACAGTTTTTACATTTCATGTAGGAAGAAGATCTTCCATAATGGTATTCGTTTTCAAAATGCCAAACAATATTTATGTATTGGATTGTGAGAAATGTGTTCCCAATTGCAACAACTCCAAAAATGATGTCACTTTTTCCTTTAATGGAAGGGAAGTGGATATTCATGGAAACATTTCAGGGACAACATCCAGTAATCATAGGACAATGAAAAGACATATGAGAGATATGTATAGTGACTAACCCACTTGGAATCTGCCTTGTAAGAAATATCTGAGAAGAGACTGAACAGCTGTTGAGAATGTATCTTGAAGTACAACAAGCTAGGTTCTCTCATATGTATGAATTAGCTATAAATCCTCCTTTCTACTTACAATCAAATTGTTCAATAATATTGTAAATTCCATTGACAAATTACTTATTGGTCCAGCAAGCTGCTCCTTCTCCTTCTCCTTCTCCTTCTCCTTCTCCTTCTCCTTCTCCTTCTCCTTCTCCTTCTCCTTCTCCTTCTCCTTCTCCTTCTCCTTCCTCTTCTTCCTCTTCTCCTCCTCCTCGTCCTTTTCCTCTTCCTCTTCCTCCTTTCTTTATTTTGAGTTTTACCTGACATTTCTTATTCCTAGAAGAGGATTTTCCTCACAATAAATATTAAGTCACCAATGGAAACAAAATCAAATTCACAAACCTTTAAACTACTATAGAGAAAGTTTAATTAATTGAGTAAAGTACTAGATTGAAAAGTCTGTAAATTGCTTATTAAAAGCCTTTCTCTGTTGCGATGAGCGACCGGTCAGGGTTCTGGCTTCAACTCTTAGAGCCCCTTAACAGGGGTGGGAATTTAGAGAGACCCTCGCAAGGGTGGGCACCTTGAATAAGGAAGGATCTTTGCCCTTTACCACCGACCCAGTATGCCGGAAGTTCCAACGGTCATACTTGGGAACTGCGATGATTAGAGCAGAATCCTAGGACAAACTGAGACACCAACACAAGTTTGCTCAAGGTGAGAGCACAGAGTGCTCGGGGAAGATGTTATGCCCCCGAATACCTCTGGACACTCTCTCTTTATTAGGCTGTTTCATTTGGGAGGGGGGAAAAATACTCATGGAAGGTCAAAGGGGAACATAGCTCATGGTATACAATTGCTAATGAAGAAAGCAAAGGTCATTACAGGAAACAATAATGCATAGCTTATCATATACAAATGTTGACAGGGATTATTGCAGGAAGACATAACTTGAGGCAGAGATATACAAATGCTAACAGGGAAGACAAAAGGTTATCACAGGAAGACATGACTTGAAAGACATAATCTTGAAACAGAGACAATTTCAGGAGACAGAAAACTATATATCTTGAGGCATGGGCAATTTAAATGAAACAAGTCTTTGTTGTATACACATGTGAATCAGAGACAGGAATGTGGTTGTAAATAAGAAAAGAGTTTTATCATCAGAGGCAGAAATGGAATGTAGGAATGTGACTTAATCGATTACTAATTGTTGAACTTTTTCAAAGAAGGTCTTTAGCAGGCAGAGGAAAGCAGATTTTACACTTGCAGAAATATCATCACTGGAGACAGGAAGGGAGAACCTTGTAATTTTTAATATAGGAATAAAAAAGGTCTTTTGTAGGTCTGGGTTCTACACATTTCTCAACTGTGGTTCCGCAAAAAATCACTAGGGGGTCTGCAGAGGTCATTTTTTTTAAAAAAAAGCAAACATTGTTTTTGCAACTTTGCTTACTATGCAATGTTGGCATTTACGATAGTGAGATATTTTATATGCCACAACTCAGTTGCCAATCTGCTTTGTTTTGTTTTGCTTTTTGCAGTTGCCAATGTTGTGAAACATGAATTGTATAGTGATGTTTTTCAGTTTTTAAATAATTTTTATGCAGGGATTCCCTGAGAAGTGAAAATTATTTTGAGGGATCTTCCAGAGGAAAAAGGTTGAGAGGATTGTTGTAAACAAACAGTGGATCAATTTTCCTTAGAGTGAAAGAACCAAATTTCAATTCAATTCAACGTCTTTGCTCACTTGCATCAGAAATGAACACAAAAAACATTCCATAAATGCTTTTTATGAGGGCAAAGTATATGGTTTCCTCCACAAAATAATCCAATTTGCATTTAGGCCAGCTTCATTTTAGCATCATTTCTTTTAAAAAAATATCCATCTTAAGATTTTTTTAAATACTCTTTAGATGTTTGTTTAGATCCATCTTTCTCACAAAGTACACTTTTCAATCTAAATATCTTCTCCAAATACAACATGGATATTTTGCAATGCATATCAACATTCTTGAAGGGCTAAGCTCCCTCAAGATATCCTTCATTCAACAAAAATACTTATCTTATTCTTCTTTGTGGCTCATTGATAATGGTGTCTTTTCCAGTTAGAAAAGAAAGCAATTGCCTGGCCACTTCAGTACCTTCAATCCTCTTACTGAAAGCAGTGTCATTAAATTAAGCATTACCTGCAGTCATTGAGAACCACTGATTCTCGGTTCATACATTTTACAACAGGAATACTGAGAACAGTAGCAGGAGGCAATGGACATACCCATTCTCAAAAAGGTCTTTTCTCTTTGGATATAAACCTGGAATGACACTAAAGGTGGGGTCCTTAGTGCTCTTAGAACTTAGTTGTTGTTGTTTTTTTTGTTGTTGTTGTTACAGACATTTCATTACCCAACTAGGTAACCTCATCAGTTATAGAAGGAGGTGGGCTTTGCTCTCTTTTTATACTGTATATACTTCCGCCAACACAGTGACAGGGCAAACCACTAGTGTATAAAAAGAGAGTGAAGTCCACTCCCTTCCTAGCACCAATGATGCTAATGAAATGTCTGCAATGAAATCACCCAGCTCAGAGAGCACCAAGGACACCACAGTTCAATCCTGAGCTACAAATATTCTCTTCTATTGACACTAAAGGAGGTATGCATGTGTAAGCACTGAGTTGAGAGCCCCTGATTTATATTATGGCATATAGAGTAAAACATTTTATATGTAAATATAAAACAACGGACGGGATGCAAAATTAGTCACCTTAGAATGACAACTCATTGGAATTAAATTAATTTATTGACTGATAAATAACTGAAGTCACATGTGTTTGAACTGATTTAATCTACATTGTGGAAGACCACATGGAAGAGTAAACTATAAAGAAGCCTCTATGGAACTTGTAAAATATATGTTATTGGCTCATAACTTACTGGCTAATGTCAGCCCAGGGAAAAGACATAGTTGTGTTTCAAAAGGAGCATAATATATGCATTCCACAGGTGGTATATCATTGTGTACAATATATGCAGTTCTTACCTGCAGCAGCTTTATCACACCGGCATCTAAAAGTATTTGGAGAAACATTGCTACAGCTACCATTGCCACAACTACATCGTTGACACTGCCCAATTATTTCTGAGCAGCTCCTTCCTTATAAAATAAGACAGAAAAAACTTTCCAAATGAACGGAGCTTTACCAAAGTGTGAAGATGAAAATACAAGAGTTAATGTTAGCATGCATAAAATGTACAATAAATGTTTCACTTGCGTATTAATCCAAAGCAATATTATTGCTGTTGTTTCTATGGTTGGGTTTAAATTACTCTTTTAATATTACTAGAATAAAGCAATGGATTGTATATGATGCTAACACTACAGTTCCAAAAGGGGCAGGTAGGATGACTAAACATATATGTAGGAGATATAGATAGTACAACATTGTGGGAAGAGGAACCATACTATTGTCCCAGGAATGGAGACACACAAAACAAAAAAAACCCTAAACAGGGAGGGAGGGAGGGAGGGAGGGTCGGAAGGAAGGAAGGAAGGAAGGAAGGAAGGAAGGAAGGAAGGAAGGAAGGAAGGAAGGAAGGGAGGGAGGGAGGGAGGGAGGGAGGGAGGAAGGAAGGTAGATTTCACTGTTAACCACACAAGTGAAAGGAACTTCCAATTGCCAAGTGCTGGGCAAAAGAAGAAATGGATTTTGATACAATATTTAGTTTGTGAAGCTCCAAAGATCTGTAACTGGCTCATTTAAATGTGTTGCAGATGGCACCAGAGACGATTCTCTGATATTTATACCTAAATGTTTAGCTCAAATAAAGATATAATCCTAGTCGCAATTCCCCCCCCAAGGCAGTCTCACTGAACTCATATACATAAGATGAGCTGCATATGGTCAAATTTCAGGGGAAAATCAACGTTCCAGTATTTGAACAAAAAGACATATTCTAATATTTGCTTTTCAACATGATTTAACAGCTGCCTGGAAAAACAGTTTCAGGATGAATTCTGCTTAAACATGCTGCTTACTGGAAATTACCAATCACAAATTGCCTGAGCTTTTCCAGCATATGGGACTAAATACCATATAATTACACTTTCAGCTGAATTGTTGCTGTATGGTTACTCACACTTGAGCATTTTTTTCCCCATTTTTTTTAAATAACACTATGAGAGCCATTATTTTCTCACTCACACCTGTGAGCTAGAACTACATCTTCTATCCTAACATTTTAATCAAAACAGATTCTTTCACCTTGTTTGTTTGGGCTTTATGTATACAAGGTAATGCTATTGTTCAAAAGCTCATGCTGTGCTTGATTCTTTACATGTTCAAAGCTTTTTTGACCTTTGTAATAAAACTGGATCAAGGCAGTTTTTATGCCCTGGGCATTTAAAGTGGATGCTGAAGAGGCCCTTGCTGTCTACTAGATATTGTCAGTTCATTCTTAAAGACAATCTAGTGTGGCATTTTTCAAGAGGTTGCTTCCAATCTTAAGCCTAACTGATTCCCATTTAACAAGCACCTGGAATGAGAAAAGGCAGAGCTGGGAACTAGAATGAGGGGAGGGCTTTAAATTCTTTCTGTACCATGATCAAAATCAAAATGGCCTTTCTGTTTTTTCATTCATGATGGGAGGACAGTGTTGATGGTAGTAATGGCAGGAGGTGTCCATTCTCCACAAGCATGTGTAGCGTTACCCCCTCAGAGGCCGCCAAAGCCCAGGCCCTCACAGCCCCACTCCCCTCCATCGCACTCTGCAGCTGCACTCTCAAGGAGTTAGTAAAGTGTCTTTTCTAGCAGAAGCTCATGTGAAGTGAGGAGGTGGCAGACTCTCATCATAAAAGGGGGGGAGGGCTTTCAGGAACAAAGATGGCCAACCCCTAGCCCCGATAGTCAAGGCATGACAGTGTTTAACAGCCCCAGGCAGTCATAGCAGCAATTGTCAATTATTTCACAGCGGCCGTTTGGAAACAAGTGGGGTGGGAAAAACCATGGCTCCAGGCAGTGATGGGAACACAAACGAAGTTAGTCAGCATTCTGCAGTAACAGCTCACCCCATAAGGGCAACTCCCCACAATGTCTATAACTTGCACAAGTAACAATAATCAAAGTTCAGATGCTAGTCTCCAAAGCAGTAATGACCAGCCTCTCCTTCACTTCTGTCGTCGCTCGCAGTCTCAGGTCTCGTTGATGTCAAAACCCCTTCCCCCTTTTTTTTATTGTTAAAATCTGAATTTAGCAACCCCAGCAACTTTCTCTCTCCTCACTCTCTCTCTTGCTTCCGCTTGGGATTTCCCCCCCTGTGAAAGAAAGCAGTAAAATTCCACCTTCTCACTCTCTCTCCTTCCCTCTCCTTCACAGAAAGGGATCAGCTAAAACCTCAAATACCTCTTCGACTTTACCTGGTCTCTGACAACAGCAACAGCAACCACCCTCACCCCCTTTCTTTCCTCCTTTTTCTTTCCTTCCACCCGATCCACGCCCGCCATGCCCAAATCCAGCAGCAGCTGTCCAAACTTTCCTCTCCCCAGGCAGGCTCCTGCATAGCCTTTCAACCAGCCCCGCTACACATGTTTTAGATCAAGGGGCTGAATTCCTGTTCTCACATGCCATGATTCTGATCCAGTCTTTTGTTTGCTTGCTTGCTTGCTTCTTTAAGATCTACACAAAGTCAAACGATGTAACCGACATATGCTAGACACTGCAAGGGCATTCACAGATTTGTACAAAAAACAGAACAATAACAACACATTTTGCTTCTGTACAACAGTAAGATAAGCTCAGAACACATGGCCAGAAGAAGCACTAAAGTTTCAGGAATCCACGTGATCTTACCTGTAAATGAAGGGGGACAGATGCATTCATGAGAAGTTTCAACATCTTTTCTTTGGCTCTTTCTTCTAATGCAGATGCCATGGTTGTAGCAAGGTTTACTGGAACATTTATCAATTTCTTGGCAAAACTGCCCAGAATAGGGATGGTTGCAGTGGCAATGATAGGTTTCATCCCAGATATGACTTAAACATTTTCCATGGCCAGAACAAAACGTCGAGTTTGAAAACTTCTGACAAGCATGTGGCTTCACTGTCACATTCAATCGAAGCCCAAAATGACATAAAAATGGTCCTCGTATTGGGACCTCTGCAAAATAATGTGTTCCAATGCTGAGCCACTTGGGAATAATTTGATACATCCTACTTAATCCATGGTCAAATAGAAGCTGATGCTGAGGGCCACTTCTTGGTTGAGGGCATCGAATAAATTCTTCCCAGGAAACATTTGCCAAGTTCATGCCATGAGACTGAAAAGATGGCTCTGATGAAACAAAGAGCAGGTCCCCCAATTGAAGTTGCAGAGGACAAATTTGGGGTAACCTCAGAGGCACATTGTCTGAAGTACTGTTATCAGCATACGAATCAATATTCCAACATTCTGTGAAGAAGCTGGAGCAGATGTTTTGGCTAAGTGACCATTTCACTGTATGTACTGTTGGCTGGGCTTTCCATTCAGACACCAAGGATCTGTTACAAAAGGTCTGCCCATCTACCATGGAACTTTGAAGGAGACAACAAGCTATTGCGACAAGAAATGACTTTAGTTTCATTGTTTTTAAATCACACAGCCCGCTCCGATGGTCTGGTTCTTGAGGACAGAATGGATTCCTTCCAATGAGAAGTTGTTGTAGTTGTTGCCCTTTTTTTTCCATTGGTGGCACCATGTCTATCTGTGAAAAATACATAAATGAGAGACCTGAATATTTGTTTATTTATTGTTTATTTATTAAATTTGTAGGGCATCCATCTCACTGTTGAAGTGACTCTGCATGCAGTTTGCATGTTGGGGCTGAAAAGATTTAAAAAAAACACCAAAAGCATAATGAGTTTGATGGCTTTTATCCCCAGTTTTGACATAACCCAACATGGAATAGAGATTATAACTCATATGCTAACTTGAGAATACTGTATTCAGAAAGCAGCAGTGGAAGCATGTACTGGTTAAGGTTATAAAGGAATCTCTTGCAAAATTTGTTGCATTAATATAATAAATAGTTTGCAGACTTGCAATTTAAAATATTTGCAAGATATCAGGATTCCAGCTTCTTATTTAAGGAATTCATAAACTTAGATCAAAGCACCACAGGGGAAAGACTAATAATATTAGAGACTATAGTAGCATTTTCAAGGGGTTGCTGGATCAGTCTGCTTCAATTGTATTGATTTCTAAATGCATTCCATTCCATTCCATTTCTGCACTGAATCAAGAAAAACACAGTTTATATTGTAATATGTTAAGTACAGTAAATATGTAGCTTGAAGTTCCTTAAAATATTGATTTCTGGAGACTTTCTCTCCAAGTATGAATTTTTAAAGCTAACATCGCCTTTTGAAGTACACAACATTATATGTATTAGATTTTGGTTTTAGTTGGTTTACTGCTAGAATATTTATGGAGTTGAACTATTGCACAAGGAAACTTAATAGAAAATCTACACATCGATTTGGGGAGTAGGAATCAATTCAAATTATTCCAGAATTCATAAACAATGAATTTTGCAATATCCCTGGTATTTTTGTTCACTTCTGCTTTACTTTTCACCCTATACAGTCATAAAGAATCAAAGTGAACCTCTTGATCACAGTGGGATTGAAGGCATACTGCTGGTTGAGACTGATGGCCTCTTATAACTTACAACTGTTCTTCCTAAACTCATCATGGAGTGGATCCCTTGATGGAGGGAATTTGTCAGAAGATATCATATTTATAATTAGAGGGATGAGCAAATCATTAATTGCTGTTTCTTAGCTCATGAGACTCACACACTCACGCCTGCCAATTTGGTGCAGGATATTTAAGTCACTATTTATTTTGAACACTCAGAATAAAAACCTATATGTATGGAATTAGAATAATATGGATATTAACAATACACTAAAATTCTCAATGCAACTGGAAAACCCAGGCAAAAAGAACCAATTTACATTAATTGCTTATCACACACTATCCTGGGATGCCTGTATGGGATCCAAGAAGCTTCTCTGAAGGATTCTTCTAAAGAGCTGTTGGGTCTGCTGCTGTGCAGACTCTATGGTGACTGCTTCTGAGTAATTTCTATGATAATGTATTTCCCTCTGTGGTCTAAATATTATCACATGTTTTGCTGATTTCATTACTCCATTTAGAAACACATATTATTAAATAAAACTTAATAACGCACATTATATTTGTATTCTGCTGTTTTGGTTTCTGGTGTTTATAAACTGAACTCCTAAGAATTCCAAGTCCATGTTGGTGGTTCCCAATGCAAATTTGTATCTATTTATTTATTTTTCACATTTATGAACCACCCATCTCCTTCTGAGAGAAATACAAAGGCTATGGTTTTAGAATCAAATATTTCACCTTGCTAATACCCAAGAAAAAGAATCCACATGCATATAGTATTTTCTCGCCTATCAGATATATTGAAGAGTACAAAGGACAGATTTTTCAATGTAAATTTGCATTTAGGGCCTTAAATGTCAGGTGGCCTCATTTTGGGTTTTTTTGCTTTTTAATCTATCAAGATGGGAAGTGTAAATAATGGAACAATAGCAAATAGCTTTCTTTCAGTGAACATTTCACCAATTTTATCCAGGGAAAAGGCCAGTTAATCACAAGCCAAAGGCTTGCTAGAAACACTGTTCAAGGTCTGCCTAGGCTGAACAGGATGTAAATTGAAGTGTTGTGGCTTATCTAGGGCAGATGAAAGGTCAGGTAGGTTTGATATTTGGATCTAGCAACTGAGTCTCTGCAGGAACATCAGAAGCAGTTTATCCTAAGTCAGATTACGGGTCCTTCTCATCCTATTTCCAACTCTGACTGACAATAGCTCTCTTTGGTTTTAAGAGTTTTGTGTTTTTTTTTTCAGCTCTCCTTGAAGATGCTGAAGACTGATTCTGGGAGTTGTTGGATACAGAAAAGAGATTTTGTACACAATTGTGTCTGATGTCCGTATCTGGGTTTTTTAACCTTTCAGCTGAAGCATTTAACTTGATCCCTTCCAAAGAGCTGCTTGCATTAGTGACTGAACTGGAGCCTGGTGTAAAGTCACACCAAATATTTTTTTTAAATATAAACAAACATTAAACATAGATTTAAATTCAAATATTAAATGTAAAGACCAAGGGAGGAGGCATGTATCTTTGCATGGAAGGCAAGGGATCCATTTGAGTCTCAGCAGCAAATTCATTGTTATAAAGAAAAACATGGAGATTAATTTGTAGACTGTGCTTCAAGATGCAGAAGCAAACACATTTCTCTATGTCTATAGACAGAAAATCTTCCAGATTTTGCATCATCTTATAAGGTTTTCTAGAACTAATCAGAAGCAGCATCAGAAGATTCTTAAATAGAGATCATTCGTGGTTTTGGAGTTGGGTATCATCAGTATGCTGATGATACCCAGCTTTTTATTTCGACCCCAAACCACCCCAGTGATGCCCTCGACGTGATGTCCCATTGCCTGGAGGCGGTCCGGGTCTGGATGGAGAGTAACAGGCTTCGGCTCAACCCTGACAAGACTGAGTGGCTGTTCGTGCCGGCATCCGGGGAAATTCACATTACTCCATCTCTTGCCATGGGGGGTGAGTTATTACCCCCAGGGTCCTCCTAGACTCACAGCTCTCTTTAGAAGAGCATATCGGAGCTGTGACTAGGGGGGCCTTTGCCCAGGTTCACCTGGTGCGCCAGTTGCGGCCCTATCTGGACCGGGATGCCTTGCGTACAGTCACTCATGCGCTCGTGACCTCTCGTCTAGACTACTGTAATGCTCTCTACATGGGGCTGCCCTTGAAGACCACTCGGAGGCTCCAACTGGTGCAGAATGCAGCCACACGAGTTGTGTTGGGAGTCTCCCGATACTCCCATGTTACACCTTTGCTCCGCGAGCTGCATTGGCTGTCGGTTGCCCTCCGGGTGAGATTCAAGGTGTTGGTAATGACTTACAAAGCCCTACATGGCATGGGTCCGGATTACCTATGGCAACACCTGCGGCAGGGGTCAACTTCCCTCCGTCCAGTGCGCTCCCACAGAGAGGGCCTCCTCAGGGTGCCTCCGATCAAAGAATGTCGATTGGTGGCCCCTAGGGGGAGGGCGTTCTCTGTGGGCACGCCAGACCTGTGGAACCGCTTGCCGGTCGAGCTCCGGATGGCCCCTGACATTCGCTCCTTCCGGCAGGATCTAAAAACTTATTTATTTGAGCAATCCGGCCTGGTTTGATGGGTTAAGGGTTGGGGTTTTAACATGGTTTTTAATGATTTTTTATATCGGGCATAATATTTAATTGTTTTTTAACTTTTGTACTTTGTTTTTAATATTTATTGCCCTGTACACTGCCCTGAGTCCTTTGGGAGAAGGGCGATATAAAAATTTAATAAATAAATAAATAAATAAATAAATAAATAAATAAATAAATAAATAAATAAATAAAAGATCTAAGTCCACCTGCAGAACAGAATGGGAGGAATTAAACAACACTCCAGATTAAATCAATTGTGTTCCCTTTTCTATTTTTTAGTGAGGTTATACTAAAATGTGATCTTGATCAGAGGTATTGCAGATGGAAAAGCTTATATCTTTCTTCCTAGTTACTTGATCTGTAAAATCTACTCTATTAGTGGTTTAAAAGGAAAAAGTCTACACTGATAACAACTGGATTTCAGTTTTCTTCTATAAATATTCTTATGGTAGGTTTTTGCAAAAACCTAAAATGCTATATACATAATCCTTAAATACTCCTTTAAAGTGCTTTTATATATGGATACTAACTTTCTGCTATATTGTGCTTGAACTATTTTTTTTCATGAAGTGGTTTTGCTTGATGACTTTTATTGCTTGCTTGCATTTTACAAAGCAATATCCTGAATCCGTATGGAGTTTAAACATGATCTTAAGATAGTCACAATTATTTCTTTTTGAATCAGTAATATTTTATATTCCTCCACCTCAAGACACCAGTATAAATACTTTTCCATTTGTGAAATCTAGTTTTAAGCACAATATTTGATTTTCAGGTAAAACACAAGAACTTAAATAATTTTCTCTCCATTGGTCAAATTGAGCTGGGTAGCATTTATTTATTTATTTTTCCTCAAGAAATTGTATACTGTTTTGTATACATCAAGCAAAATTAAGTCACACAAAATTGCAAGGCATTGCCACATGTCATACTTGTTTCTTTGTTCGATTTGTTTGTTTGTTTCCTCACTAGTTATAAACTACCCTTCCTTCTAGAACTCAGTATGAAGATCAATGAGAAGATCTGACTATGGAAAACCAATAAAATCTAATGGTTAAAGCACCAAGATAGAAACCAGGAGATCATGAGTTCTAATAACCTATTCTCAACCAAATATTCAAAAGCTGTGAAAAAATTAAGAAGAAAGAAGGTGATTCAAATAACAATAAATATTTCCAAAATTCAGAAGGACCCTTTCTTTAGCCAGATTCAATACCTTTCCAATATCCATTACTGAAGGAATATACAAAAAAATTGCTTTTGAACAAAGATTGTGCCTATGTGACAGTGGGATAATTGAACTGAGGGAACACGTTGTGCTTTATTGTCCCCTCTATAGCAGGAACATGCCAGGAGTGACTGAGGACTGACCCTCTCTACCCAGGCATAACTGGTGCACAATATGAAGTTGAGCAAATTCAAAGTGGAGCATTTTGTCATAGAAAGGGAAACATAATGATTGAAAAGAACAGTCCAAAAGTCAGACTAGTAGTTAAGAGAGCCACAATCATCAGTGTCAACATCCTCAACATCAGAAGCATTTTCACTGTTACAATAAAGATTATTATTAAGTTATCTACTTCTATCAAAAGTAGAGAGTCAATTATTAACTCTAAAAAAATAATTTCCATCCATTCTATCACCAAAAAGCTGGGTTGGTAGATGGCAGCTTGAGTCCAATGCTTACTCTTACTTGAAGGACAATGATCAAGAATTGAATATAATAGTTCCCCTTACTCTCATTCCAGAAACTTTTAAGAGAGTAAATTTCAAACTTTTATTCATTTTTTTTAAATCAAGCAGCCACATTTCCTGAACAATTTTGAGCAATGTACAACAGAAATTAAAGTTTCTTCTGCCTCAATGAAGCTAAAAATTACTCTGCTCCAAGTCTTACCATGTTGGAGTACAGCTACCTAGATTCAGCAACTCCTTTCATTTGGCAAAGTAATTTCCTTTGAAAGAAAACCACTCTTGTTTTGACCAAAGCAAACTTGGCTATGCTTAGGGACCAAGAGTTTTGGAATATGCTATATGTGTTGGAAAGTAATAATTAGCATAAGAACTGAGTTGTGCAAGGAGGCATACATTTGTAAGAATGTAGTGCAGCTAGAATACATGATCAAAGCAAATACTTTTTAAAAAATATTTCAAATTTATTCCCTGCTGCATATTGATATTCTAGCTTGGCCTGCATTTGAGTAGATCCTTCAAATTTGACTGTTTTTTTTTTTCAAATGCCTTTCTCTAGTGACAAAATATCTCTAAAAATCCCAGATTGCTATGAAGTAGACTGTAGACGACTAAGATTTCACTGACAGTATAGAATGCAAGGTGTAAAATAATCATGGTAAACATACCCTGTTACTGTCAATATGAGGTGGCTGGCTTTGACACAGATCACCTGATTATTATTATTTTTTTTTAAAAAAAAAACCCTGTCTCTGGAGATATGTATTTGAGAACATCCCCTAAATTTCTCTTCTTTTTTTTCTTTACTTACTATTTAAAAACAAAAATCATGAGTTTGTACACTCAGTAAATCTTCCCCCACAATATCACAATACATCTCATATATTGCGAGACAGCTTTAATGCTGAACTTTGCCCAGCATGTATATTAAGCACCAGCAACTCAACCATTATATGACAGCAGGTTTCTGACAGAGCCCAAGGCTCAGGTTTTAAAATGCTAAATAATAAAAAGTGCAATAAAATTTTAAAGTGAAAAAGAGAACAAAATGGTGCACAGAGGCACTGTACGGGGCCTAATAAATATATAGGAAGGGGTTTGTGTGTGTGTGTGTGCGCGTGCACGCGCATGTGTATACACACAAACACACACATAGGAATAAATGCACACGTAGGAAGGCAGATAGGAAGGTAGAAAGATAGGAAGATTAGATATAAGATAGATAGATAGATAGATAGATAGATAGATAGATAGATAGATAGATAGATAGATAGATAGATAGAGAAAGAAAGAAAGAGAGAGAGAGAGAGAAAGAAAGAAAGAAAGAAAGAAAGAAAGAAAGAAAGAAAGAAAGAAAGAAAGAAAGAAAGAAAGAAAGAAAGAAAAAAGTGGGCAATGGACTTTCCCAAGGGTCCATGCTGCTGCTGTTTCCACTGTCACAGTCCAGACAACTACCCCCAAAGGACTGGATGTGGCCCCGGGCTGTAGAATGCCCTGCTTTGCTCTATAAGGTTGGTGCTTCTATGTGTATGTGTATGTTTATGTATATATACATATCATCATCATTTTAGTCATTGTCTATCTACTGCAGGATGAAGGCCTCTTCCGCATGTTTGTAACCAATATGGTCCTGAGCTTTCTTTTGCCATGCCAACTGGCCAACAGGTCTCTTTTGTGGATGCTTTTTATCAAGTGGGATCCATTCTATGATAGCCAGGTCTTCTGGCTATGTGACCAGCACATTTCCATTTCAATTCTTTCATTTGTCCACTAATAATCCATGTGCAGGTCTTTCTATCTTGCCTTGTGATGCTGAGCACGTATATTTCCATGTCTGTTTCTACCACTCATAGCTTTTGTATGATTGTGAGGTTAGTGTCCATGTTTCACTGACATACATACTGTGTACGTGTGTGTGTGTTTGTGTGTGTGTGTCTGTGTCTGTGTCTGTGTCTCTGTGTCTGTGTCTCTGTATACAACATACAAAACACAATGTGTAAAATATGTAAAACCATATACAGCAGAGCAATATATACACATACAAACAAACAAATAACACCCATATACATACATATGTAAAAGAAAGAGATGTCTCCTCTGTCACAATATATTACGGAGCAGACTCTGCCAGAAAATAAATAAATACACGACTGTTTACTTAACTGGCCTACTTTTAATTTTGCTTATCTGCTTTGCTTTTCTGACATTCTGCTTTTTAAAAAAAGGAACCATTTTTAATGCTTGCAATTATTACTTTTTAAGTATTGCAGCCCCTTCATGGATTACTGCTTGCGTAATTCAATGAAGCTATGAGCTATGCCGTGCAGGGCCACCCAAGACGGACAGGTCATAGCAGAGAGTTCTGACAAAACGTGATCAACTGGAGAAGGAAATGGCAACCCACTCCAGTATCTTTGCCATGAAAACCCCATGGACAGTATAAGCAGATGATACCACTCTAATGGCAGAAAGAGGAACTAAAGAGTCTCTTGTTGCGAGTGAAGAAGGAGAGTGCAAAAGTTGGGTTGAAATTAAACATTAAGAAAACCAAGATCATGGCATCCGGCCCTCTCAATTCCTGGCAAATAGATGGGGAAGAAATGGAGGTAGTGACAGATTTTATTTTCCTGGGCTCCAAGATCACTGCCGACAGGGACTGCAGCCAAGAAATTAAAAGACGCTTGCTCCTGAGGAGGAAAGCCATGGCAAATCTAGACAACACAATAAAAAGCAGAGACATCACCCTGCCAACAAAAGTGCGTATAGTCAAGGCTATGGTCTTCCCAGTTGCAATGTATGGCAGTGAAAGTTGGACCATAAGAAAGGCTGAGTGCCAAAGAAGTCAGGCCTTTGAACTATGGTGCTGGAGAAGACTCCTGCGAGTCCCTTGGACTGCAAAGGTGATCAAACTGGTCAGTTCTAGAGGAGATCAAACTTGACTGCTCTTTAGAAGGCCAGATCCTGAAGTTGAAACTCAAATACTTTGGCATAATAATAATAATAATAATAATAATAATAATAATAATAATAATAAGAAGAAGAAGAAGAAGAAGAAGAAGAAGAAGAAGAAGAAGAAGAAGAAGAAGAAGAAGAAGAAGAAGAAGAAGAAGAAGAAGAAAGGAAGGACTCACTGGAGAAGAGCCTAATGCTGGGAAAGGTTGAGGGCAAGAGTAGAAGGGGACAACAGAGAATTAGGTGGCTGGATGGAGTCACTGAAGCAGTAGGCGTGAGCCTAAATGGACTCCAGAAGATAGTAGAGGACAGGAAGGCCTGGAGGAACGTTGTCCATGGGGTCGCGATGGGTCAGACACGACTTCGCAAATAACAACAACAACAAGGTATTGCAGCTTTTATTGTTATTGTATGAAATATAGCTTGTAATCTGCTCTAGTCTCTTCTATGTGGAAAAAACAGATATTAAATAAAATAAATAGCTTTATATCAAGACTAAGAAAAATCTAGGTAAGGAAGTTTAAAGAGTAATGGCCTTTCAATTCAGTAAGAAAGATGTCGTGAACGACTTCCAATCGTGATTAAATAATTTCAATTTTATGATACTTTTTGACTGATTTTAACAAAGTAATGAAAATGCAAACTCTATATATCATGTAGCTATTCCTATATCCACAGTTCTTCATACCAGTTTGTCTGTTCCTGTCCTCCATATTAACCCTTGTATATTGCAAAGGTTGTGATACACATTGTTGCAATAGGCAACAACGCAAAACTCGCTTATTCACACCTCCAACTTTTCATGTTTCTTATGTTTACCTTTTATTTTTGATAGTCTCTACACAATTATGCATAAAGAAGTCTTTATCTATGCAAAGATTTCCCATGCAAGCAGATCACGAATGCTTTCATATTTTCAATACAATGGTATCTTCTGGTTCTGACTGCTTGAAGGATCAGAAGAATCCATGTCCTCCAACCTCCAAATTCATATCGTCCTTGCTGTTAAAGTGTTAGTTATAGCATCTTGTTATATGTGTAAACAACACTTTACTACTATTTAACCATTGGGTCTTATGTGTTTTTCAATAATCCTGGATTCTGATCCTGTACATGTTATCAATGTACTTTCTTTCCTGCTTACTTTTATGATACACAGAAGACCAGTAACACTTTCCAATTTTAGTTATTTTAATATTAAGGTCTATTAATAACATTCTAATGGAGAGTCAAGCCAATAGCACTGTGAAGGTGCATACACTCTCTCTCTCTCTCTCTCTCTCTCTCTCTCTCTCTCTCTCTCTCACACACACACACACACACACACACACACACACACAGAGAGAGAGAGAGAGAGAGAGAGAGAGAGAGAGAGAGAGAGAGAGAGATGTGAATTTGAAAAAAAAAATAGCAGTTGCCTTCAAATAAAAGCAATGAAGTTGTATTGCACGGTGTGTATTTACATTTGATTACTGCTTTCTGATTGACCTCATGTGAGCCAGACAGGGACAGCCAAAAGCCCAGATGTGGCCTAAGGGCCACAAAATGCCCAGGTTTGCACTAAACAATGGCTTCTGAAGAAATTACAATTTAATTTGTAAATCCAATCTCAAAACTAATAAAGGCTATAATTCAGTAGTAGAATTGCATCTAAAATATCTCAGCACAGTCTTGGGTATTTGCTTGGGTGTTATCTTGCTATCAGGGAACTTTATACTGGAATAAATGTACTTTAGTGATGAAGTAGTATCTTTTACTAAAGTGAAATAATAATTCTTTTTTTCTACAAATGTTCAAGCCTTGTTCTCTTCTGTTATACTATTGAAAAAATATTTAAGGGATATTAGTCATCCTTCACTTCAGTTATAAAGTTTGTTATCCAAAAGTAATGCATATCTTTTGGGGAAGGGAGGAGAGTAGAAGTCTGATGGAAGTCTTAGATAAAGCATAGGTTTTCAAGATGTTTATATTCCAATATGGCAAGAATATATGGGGATTTTAGTCCAATAGCTTCTTGAAAGTCAAATATCCCTTGCTACAACTGTAGGGTTCAACATAGTGAGATCAGAAACAATTGTTAAGATAGATATATCTTATTGTTTGGTGTGAGATGAATATTATTTTACAATTGAGACTGTGATGCAATCCAATGGTACAGAAAGGTGTTTTTTCCCCCCAGCCTGCACAGTAATTTGTCTCCTTAAGAAAGCTACTATATCTGTGAAACAGAAAATTGAATTGGCAAGTCTGTGCGGAGCTTATTTTAAAGCCAGCAAAAACAAAACTATCAGGTTTTGCCTCTATTACATTATCTGGTTCTTTTAAAATAGCTTTTTCTGTTTTATGAAATGGAAGATTTGGTTAAACCAATGTCTTATGAACATTTTACACCTGCAAAATTAAGAATTAGTTTAACCATGGCACTTAAATCAGTAGGAATTCTATGAGTTGTATGCAGAATTAAATCATACTTAGACATACTAAAATCAATGGGACTTAACATTAATCATTTTTATAATGTGTCAACCCTAAATCTGCAGACTAAGTCATTGACTAGATTAATCCTTTTATTTATGTATTTTATTATATATATATTTTTAATCCTGCCTTTATTATTTTATAAATAACTCAGGCTGGCAAACATTCCTAATACTCTTTTCTCCTCCTATTTTCCCAACAGCAACCATGTGAGGTGGATTGGGCTGAGAGATAGTGATTTGCACAAAGTTACCTAGCCAGCTTTCATGCCTAAAGTGGGATTAGAACTCACCATCTCCTGGCTTCTAGGCCAGCACCTTAACCACTACAGTAAACTGGCTATATGAATCTTTACTGTTATTTTAATCTTGTTCATTCTTAATTTATTTACAGCTTTTGAATGTTGGCTGAGAATAGCTTATTATTTTCTATAATTGTACATATTTATGAAATAAATATGATTATTAGGTTTTAAATCTCTTCTAATTAAATCATATTCTCATTTATCTATGTCTTATTTTTAAAGAGAAAAACTATTTCCTTTTTTAATTTATAAACTAATAAGCTTGTTATAAACTAATAAATTGTATCTTCAGAATGCAACTAACCTGATTATCTGTTCTCGCAATAAGATAAATGATGGCAAAACCAAAGCTGAGCAATGCTCTAGGAAAGCAAGTAGGGTAATATCTTTACTTTTAGCTTTGTCACATTGTTTTCTGTGTCTGAGTAAGGATGATGTAGCATTGGTTCCTCTGTTTTTGTTTCATGGCTTAGAGTTCTGTTGAAGCACTTGCCCTCCTGCATTCAAGATGCTGTTCTTGCCACCATACTATTCAAGATCAAGCCCAACCATATTTGATATTTAATGCACATAAAAATGAATGTGTGAGCAGACTGGAGCACTAGATTTTCTGTATTCTGTGGGAAAGCAATGAATGTTTTAAAGAGTTATTTGATTTGGGGAGAGACCTAGACTGGCTTATAGATTTATAGTACAATATAAGATGTATCAAGGGAAATTAAACTGTACTTTTATTTGCACCCTTGTTTGTTATCATTATTGATTAAATTATTGTAATGACAGCTAAATATCTACTCATCCAGATATGATGTTTTTATTAACTTGAATCTTTTCAGTTTAAAATATAGTAATGTTAATGCCCAACGAACAGTTTCTGATAATAAGCAATTGACATTTATACTGATCTATTATGCTTTGGCATATGTTTTAAATATCAAATCCCCATAGTAAGGTCTTACTACAGTAGATGGTATTTCCAGTATACTGCTGTAGTATAGAAATGAAGGCTAGATGGAGGCAAAGTTTTCTACAACAAATAGATTTTAAAGGGGTGAAACACATGCTCACTCTTGAGATCAACAGAGTAAACTATTTAGTAATATAACTGGAATGGATGAACACTGGCCTTCCAGGTGTTGCCAAACTACAATTCTCAGCTTCTCTACCACTGCAGACTGCAATGTTAATGCAGTTATGCCTAACCCTGGGATAAACTGATCCTGGTTGGCCTCCATGTCGGATCTTGACAGGTTTCCAACCTATTATTTTGTACTGCTTTAAGTTCCATTTGAAAGGAGAGAATTCTGCAGAAAAATATTGTGGGGGCTTGATGCTCATCATGAACCATCTACTCATACTAAGTGGTTTTCAGTCAGGAGGCTGAGGAAATGATGCTGATTGTGAGGCTGATTGGAAGACTCCGTGGATTTCTTTTAGGGGAGAATTTGTTCAACCAGAGAATGAAAAACGGAAAGCCCAGTTTTTGGGTTGGGATAGGGATAGTGCTTGTGAATGTGAAGAGCGGGGTCAAGTACATTGAGCAGTAGTGGGTTGGACAGAAGCTTTTCACTGCATACTAAAATTACTAGGCATTTCCAGAGAGAACTTCCCTTTAAAAAAAAGAAATGATCTCTCTACTCTGATAGCCCTATTGAAATACTTCTTCCTTACACCATAAATTATTTTGCCTTTTTTACAGCAAGAGAGAACATAATTGTTAGCTGCTAATCAGATCACTAAAAGCTGACCTTATTTTAATAACATATTAATGTAACAAGCATTAGTGAGTCATAAGGTAACTTACAGATAGGGAAATTAGGCTTTCACGAAACAGCCTTTTCATGCCTCCTAGATTCGATGGAGCAGGGCATTCTCCAGAGACCCGGAACAAAGCCAAGTAAAGAAAAAAAGCAAAGCGAAGCCCCCATGTTTGCTGAAGGAGGCACTGTCACTATTCTACAGTAATGGACAGCATGTGTAATTAATAGAAATAATCCTTCTTTCAAATAGGTAACAGGAATGAAACAACTCCAACACTGCTTATTCTCAAACTGCTTTCAGCTGTCTATCAGCAAGAACACTGCTTGTGTTTTGAAGAACAGTGATGAACAACCCAATACTCTTGTGCCTTCTCTTTTGCTTGCTGAAACTGTAACTTGGGGAGAATGCTGGGAGGGGGAAAACCCAGTTTGGGTCATTTATGTAGGTTTACGGGGAATGCCACGGGCGGCACATGGAGCAAGGGTCAGCCAGCAAGGGCCCTGGGAGAGTGCTATGGAGCAAGGAATTGCAGGCAAGGTGCCAGATAGGTTGTGGGAGTACTGCAGGTAAGTGCACTCTGCAGAGTGGGGACCCAGAGGGGCGTGCTACAAAATATGAATTCCCAGGGATCTCATACTCTGCAGTGGAGTCCTTAGGAGATAAAAGTGGCAGGAATGACTTAAGACCTTTCCTGCTGGCTTCCTCACCGACTTAGGGAAAGTTGGCATGGAAAATCACAAATAGTTACATGACCATGGGATGTTGCAACCATCATTGGTGCAAGCTGGTTGCCAAGTGCCCAAATCTTCAACAGCCAGAATTTTGAGTGCTAGTCATAAGCCTCAGTTAACACCATTGCAATTTTGAAAGGTCACTGAAAGAGTGGTTATAACTCAAGGTCTTCCTATATGTTGTTTCCCCCACCTTAATATTTCTGTTTCCTAGATAGAGGTATATGCTTAAAAGCACTAGCCTAGAAACCGAGACTGTGATTGGTAATCCTGCCTTACACATAAAGCTAGGTGGGTGACTTTGCACCATTTGATCTTCCTTGTAAGCCCTACGAAGAAAGCAATAATAAGCCATTTCAAAAAAAAAAACGTTGCCAAGAAAATTGCAGGGGTCAGTCAATGTAATTTTCAAAAGTCATAACTCATTTGAAGGCACACTCACAGGCACACATGCATATGTACACAAAAGCAGCATTGACTTATACCAGAGTTCCCCAACCTTTCTGGCTTGATGGCTGGAAGGAAAGTGAGCAGCAGGGAAAATGTGTGTGCGTGCGGAGCGCGTGCACATGTGCAAATGGGTGCATGCATGATGACACTAGCGTGCACATGCACAAGTAAGCTGCGTGCACCCATAGCGTGCATGCTGGCACCCGTATGCATGCACAAATGGGCCGTGTGCACCCACCACAGCATGCGCGCTGACACCTGTGAGCATGAGCAAATGGGCCGCTGGCTCCCATGTGATGCTGGCGGCAATGCTAATTTCCCTGCACATGCGCAAATGGAGCTGCTAGTGCCCACATGGTGGGTGGGCCTCACCCAAGTGGGCAGACCTTGCCAGCTATTCCCAGGTTCCAGTGGCCAACAGACCACAGCCCAGTACCGGGCTGCAGACCATAGGTTAGGGATCCCTGACTTATACCAAGTGCTTGACTTAGTCTATCACTTTCATAAACAAAGAAATAATGAAATTACCTCAAGCAAAATTTGCTGGTTTTGCATTCATGTCAGAAGCACCAGCACTTCTGGGTTGAAAGAATTAGCTGGTGACATCACTCTTGCCCTCAGGTTGCCCAGTTGTGGGCTCCTTTCATGTCCTCAGCAGGAGCTGGGGCACTGGTGGGATTCAGCCAGTTTGCACCACTTTGGCAGAACCAGTAGCTAATTTTTTTGTTGCCCAGGCCCAGAATGGACTTCTGGAAGCAGCATCCCCACAGAGAACCGGTTGTTCATGTACAGTATTTGAATCCCACCACTGAGCTGGAGTAAAAGACGAGAGCTCAATCCCACCCTACTGCAACTCTTGGGTCTCAAACGTGGGATTGCTAACCTCCTGCCCAGCATTCCAACTACTCGAGCCACCCTGTTCCTTTATAACTATAGAAAGAAACCATTCATAACTATAGAGAGAGGCCATTCTTTTCTAATTCTGTTCCATTTCATCTGGTACAATTTTCTTCTAAGATATCTATTTTTACAAGATATTTTTTCTCTCCTTGACCTACACACCATTCTTCCTATTCTTGCATTTTGCCCACCCAAAACTTCAAATTACACAATCTGAAGCTTTGGGCATTCAGGGGAATGAGCGAGCCCTGATACTCATAAGGAATACTGGAAGAGAAAATAAAGTCAGTCTATTTTACCTTGAACCAAGTAAAATATTCTGACATTCTTAACTACTATATTGTAGCATGGCTGGAAATTCTGATTGCTTTATTTAAGAACATTCAAGGTGCTTTGAATGTCCAAAACCTCTTTAGTAGTAGAGTGCAGTTAAAGAATAATTAACAAAGCATCATGAGTAATTAGTTTCCAGATTAAAATATCACCATGGAAATGTGTTTCATAATCAAACCTACTTATAGGGTTTCCTTCTGATAACAATTAAATTTAAATCAAGATATGGATTCAACAGCACACTATGTGAAGGACTGTCAGAAGAATTGAGTTTTAGAGGGACTAGAAATTAATTGGCTTTTGTAGCTTGTCAAAGCAATTAAAGCAATAGTGTCTGGTTTTAGGGTGATTCATATTACTGATGTCCTAGCTGCATTATTGTCTTGTGGGATTTCCATTCTCTATGACTGTGCCTGACTTATGAAATAGCAGCCTCTCCCCTTTAAGGTTAGTATGGGCCAATTCTGTTGGGCTTTCATACAGCTCTGGAAACCTAGCTTTTCTAGCAGGCCACTAGGGTAGAAAGTGATAATTTACTTTTTACTTATTTATTTCTGATTGCTACAATTGAAAAGGGAGTCCTGTCTTCCCAATTTATCATTGTGCATTAATATTGTTTTCTAGTTTGTTGCTCTATGGTTGTTTTTATTTTAATAAGTAAGCCACTTAGAGTAATTTTAATAACTGAGTGGATGGATGTGTTGACCCAGAATTAGGGGACAGTATAGGAAATATCAATTGTGAATGTACAGATGGTCCTGCTGTCTTTGGGCTCTTGCAAAGTCCTAGATGCAGGGTCAAGAAAGGCCAGCAAGGAAAACACCCAATGTCCTAACTTACCTGAGAACATACAATATCTTTAGGGAAACACCCAAAAGGGAACATGTTTAACTACTTCTGCTCTCTTATCTACAGTATGCCAGACTTACTGGGTGAGATCTTTATCATATGCATGTCAGCTTTGGCTGGATGGCTTGCTTATGTAACCAGAAAGAACAAATACAAGGATTTCTTGTCTTTCACTGCTGCTCTCTTTTAGAGGAGCCCGTCTTTGTTCAGCTGAATAAAAACGTAAAGCTTGAAGGCAACTTCTGGTTTCCTGTATTTTTTACTAAGCAAAACCTTGGAACCTGCATATCGGATGGATGGAGAGAGAGAGAGAGAGAGAGAGAGAGAGAGAGAGAGAGAGAGAGAGAGAGAGAGAGAGAGAGAGAGAGAGAGAGAGAGAGAGAGAGAGAGACCTTTGCCTGAGCTGAGTTAAGGTTTGAATGAACTCAGCTACATGGGCTCTGTTAATGGTTTTGTAATCAAATGTGCAAAGCATGATCGGGATTTAAGTTCCATGTGTAAAACCATTCTTGCCACCACCACCAAAGCCACCACTGCCACCAGTCCACAGAACCAAAATTTTGGGGACCCTTGCCTTGCATGACATGACTCTGGACAGCGGACAAACACAGTAACAATTAAAACAATTTTAAAATATTGAACATAAACCAAAATCAAAATATAAAACGCCAAGATCGCAGAAGATTTGCAAATCACCTGATACTATGCCACCACTCTGCAGGCTCGCTATGGCATCCCCAAGATTTTTGTGTAATTGAGAGAAATAGTTTGTACAGTGCTGAGGTACAGCTTGTTATTATTTTCCCCTGAATCTAGGAAGAAGGGGAATTATCATGAAAAAGTTCTGAATAAAAGAGCCACCTTTTCTATATTTTCAACCATGAATGAAACAGAACCATTCCAAATATTGCATCCAGTTTGTAAAAATCATGTTGAGACTCTAGAAAGAGGGCAGAGAAGAGCAACAAAGATGATTAGGGGATAAAACATACAAAGGTCAATTGCAGGAACTGAGTATGTCTAGTCTAGTGAAAGGAAGAATTAGGGGTGACATGATAGCAGTGTTCCAATATCTCAGGGGCTGCAACAAAGAAGAGAGAGTCAAGCTATTCTCCAAAACGCTTGAAGGCTGGACAAGAAGCAATGGATGGAAACTAATCAAGGAGAGAAGCAACCTAGAACTAAGGAGAAATATCCTGACAGTTAGAACAATTAACCAGTGGAACAACCTGCCTCCAGAAGTTGTGAATGCTCCAGCACTGGAAGTTTTTAAGAAGAGACTGGACAGCCATTTGCCTGAAATGGTATAAGGTTTCCTGCCTGAGCAGGGGGTTGGACTAGATGACCTCCAAGTCCCTTCCAACTTATTATTATTATTATTATTATTATTATTATTATTATTATTATTATTATTATTATTATTCATTAAACATGAACCTCAGCCAACTGAACATTCAAATTGACTGGCACTAATGGTTGACACGGGTATCAACCAGGGATCTTCTTAAAATGTAAGATGTTCTGAGTAGCACAGTTTTTTGTAGCTTTTCTGGAATTATTGCAGGAAGCTGCAATTTCTTGATGTATTTTGCAAAGTTTTTGGACATAGTTCCCAGTGCCCCGATGACAATGGGTATCACTGTTACATGTTTCATCCATAATTGCGCAGTTTCAATGGCCAGGTCGCGGTATTTCATAATTTTTTCCAGTTCTTTTTCTTCAACTCTGGCATCTCCTGGTACAGTGATATCAATGAACTGTATGCTTCAGTTCTCTATGACTGCAATATCTGGTGTGTTGTGTTCCAAATGGCGATCTGTCTGTATCTGTCCCACAAGATCTTTACCCTCTCATTCTCAACAACTTTTTCCACGCTATGTTCTCATGACTTTTCAGACACAGGCAAGTCGTATTTTTTTTATACAATGCCCAGGGGATTAGTTTAGCAACTCGATCATGTCTAGCTTTGTAATCAGTTTGCGCGATTTTGCTGCACTCACATATTAAATGTGAAACAGTTTCAACTTTGTCATTGCAAAGTCAGCAATTTGGATTGTCAGTAGATTTTTGTATCTTTGCTTTCATGGCATTAGTTTGTAGTGCTTGTTCTTGAGCAGCCAGTATTAAGCCTTTTGTTTCTTTCTTGATGGTTCCCATCTTAAGCCATGCCCATGTCAAGTTGTTATCACATTTTCCTTCAATGTTTTTCAAATGCTGTCCATGCAAAGCTTTGGTTTTCCATCTATTTAATCTGTCATCCAGCTTTTTTTATATATATTCTGCCTTTGTTTCTGTTGTTTTTATAATGCTCTCTGTTTTCACAGCCTGCAGCAATTTTTCTGTACTTTGATTCACATAGTCATTCAAACTTCATTTTTCTTCTTCTCCAGTTTGGTGGATTTGCAGTAGCCCTCTGCCCCCTATTCTTCTTGGCAGGTACAACCTGTTGATGTCACACTTTGTAGAGCATTGTGCATATTCAAAAGTTTACATGTTTTCCGGTCTAGGTGGTCCAATTCAGCCAAAGTCCAGTTGATAATTCCAGCTGGGTAGCTGCCCATGTATTAATGGCTTTAATTATATTTCCAGCATTCAGCTTTGATTTTAGTATTTTGCAGACTCTCCTGATGTATTCCTTTTGCATTGACTCTTTGACTTTTTCATTCAAGATGCTATCTGCTTCCAATATGCCTAGGTATTTGTAACCATCATCCTTTGCTAGTGCTTTCACAATACTTCCATTTCCCAGTTCTATTCCTTCTATTTTCCCCATTTTTCCTCATTGTATGGATAATATAGCACATTTTCCAAGTCCAAAGTTCATTCTGATGTCGCTGCTAAATAGTTGAACTGCTTTGATTATTGATAAGTTCAGTGTGGCTTTTTGCATACAGTTTTAAGTCATCCATGTATAGTAGATGATTTATCTTGCCATGCTGGCTTGAGATGTGGTATCCCAGTTTTGTGTTTCATAATATTATTGTCAATGGAATTAAGTATTTAATGTGTGGACATAATAAGGACTCTTTGCCACATAATAAATGCAGTTAAAGTGATGATCTTGTCTAGCAGTGAGACAATAGGGGAAGGAATACCCAAAAGGTTTTTTAATCATTTTGGCACCAATTATTCTGAGAGATAAACATGCTATCCCATCTAATTAAATTAAAAGAGTAGGAATAGTAGCTTCCCAATGAATTGATTTCAATTGGCAGATCTAGGCTTGGATGTGTTTTAGAGGCAATTAACTGTTTTAAATCTGTTTTAATATTTTTTTAATATACAGACTTAAATACAATGCTGATTAATATCCACATTATTGTTTTATCAGTTGCAATATTCACTTAATGAAACGGGAATGTTTTCTTTGAGGGGAAAAAAGAAATAACACATAAATAAAATATGTAAAATGAGCTAGGACTATCTCATCTCATTTCAATGAAAGAGAACAGACATCGCTGCACAGTTACCTTAATGTGGTTGCAATTCTATCCTCATCATTCATCCATACATCAAAAAGAAATTCAGTTGTACTAATCTGATTGCAACCCTCTCTTTTCCTGTTCATGCCATTATTAAACTTATTCTGACTCATGACTGGTTTTAGATAGGTCAGCCCTGAACTCTTTCTTCTTACCTACCGAATTTATTCTTTTTTCCCTATCTCAATGTTAGGCTTTTAAAAGCAAATGCATACATTTCATGATGAGAATCCATATCTGCTAATCAGATTACTCTTTCATCTTGTTGAGAGGCTGTAATGTAACAGGAGCACTGTCAATACCTCTTGGAAGTTGCAGGACCAATTCCAGGGGGCAAAATTAACTCAGTTTCAGCCTTCTTGTCAGTATTCCTACACATACGTTCAATCAACATCTTGTGCTTCTCAAGCTTCTTAAAGTTTGAAAAGTGTAATGTCTAAATGTTTTTTTTTAAAATTTAAAAGTTCAGGAGTAGCATCAAAGCAATAGCTCAGTGCATAATTACAGTAGAATGCTAAAACTATATTTTAATTCTTTTTGAATACTATCCTACACTACATCCAAACCTCTTAGACCAGAGTTTCCCAGCCTTTCCGGCTTTGTGGACTGGCCAGGGGGGAAGAAAGGAGATGGGCTGCCCACTTCTGCAGCCCCGTTTGGTACGGCCCAAAGGTGGGCCACAGCCTGGGGGTTGGGGTCCCCTGTCTTAGTCAACTAGTATTATTACATTCAAACTACCTAGGCAGTTTAGCTCAGGTAGAAATCACTCAGAATTTGGTGGAGCAATGGAATATCCTTTTCTCAGGATTCCTTTCCTACTCTTGTTTTAATTTAGGGAGGAAAAAAACCTTGAAGAATTTTTTTTTCCAACTCTTTTTCCCCCTTGGAAAAGGATAGTGATCTAGAGATCCAGATCTTCTGCCTTGATAACCCCATATTTACCTATATCGCCTACCCTTTCACTTTATTCCATAAATCACTGCTAATTACCACTAGCTAAATACACTTCACCTTAGTGTGTTGTTTAGTTAGTTTATGATTCAGTCGTTCCATGCATGTTGAAAATCTGATTGAGTAAATCACTATTAAGTTAACCAGAGGCAAACATATTATGAAAACCATGTCTCCTTTTTCATGGGAAAAAGCTTTAAGAGAAATTGTAGATGAGAGAGTTCTTTAATCTTTTGAAGTCCCACCTGAGGCCAATAAGAGTCAACCCCACCCTAGGTGGGCCTTTTTCTAAATATTTACTTGATAAATTGGCTTTTCTTATTCGGTCTGATTATAAGAACCGGGGGGGAGGTTCATTTTGGAGAAGAATGTTTGTGATGTGTCTGTAACAAAGGAAGAAGGAAACTGAATTGGTAATGTTATGTTCTTAGTTCGGTTAGACATTGACGAGGCAGAGTTGAAACAGCAAGCATGTTTATTAACTAACAACAGAAGCAGCCCTAGAGGCTGCTGAACAGCTATATATACAGTTCGCCTCTAGGCAGCAACCAATAGGTTTAAACGGGAGCACCTGCTGCCGGCATCAACTTCCCTTCGTCCAGTGCGCTCCCACAGAGAGGGCCTCCTTAGGGTGCCGTCGGTCAAAGTGTGTCGACTGGCGGCCCCCAGGGGGAGGGCATTCTCTGTGGACGCGCCAGACCTTTGGAACCGTCCGGATGGCTCCCGACATTCGCTCCTTCCGACGTTACCTAAAAACATATTTATTTGAACAAGCTGGCCTGGTCTGATGGGTTTAGGGGTATTTTAACGCTTTGTATTAATCTATTGAATTGGGCTGTTGTATTTAATATTTCTTTTAATTTTTATATATTGTATTTTATTGTATTGCCCTGTACACCGCCCTGAGTCCTTTGGGAGAAGGGCGGTATAAAAATTAAATTAAATAAATTAAATAAATAAAGTAACAGTTTCCCGCCCCAAACATAATTATCAGCTTGGATACAGACAGTCTGGGTTGCAGTAACAGAAACTGTTAAGCAATCCTACACTTAAATACAACAATTAAGGTCACACATTAAGGAAGTGATTTCAACAGTTGAGGCCAATACATTACAGGTAAACCTACTGATCTCCTCTACAGAAGTCTTCACCTTATCTGAATTCAGAAAAAGACCTATCTTGCCAGACAGCATTATATATAGATTGTGGTATAAGATGTGTCTAGAAGAATTAAACTGCACTTTTACTTACATCCTAATTTGTTGTCATTCTTGATGAAATTATTAAGATGACAGTTAAACATCCACTCATCCAGACATGATGCTTTTATTAACTTGAATGTTTTCATTTTAAAATATAGTAAATTTTAAAGCCCTGTGAACAATTTCAGGTAATAAGCAATTGGCATTTTCACAGGCCAATTATATTCTGGCATATGTTTTAAATATCAAATACCTGTAGTAAATCCTTACTACAGAATGATAATATGGAAATGATGGCTAGATGGAGGCAAGATTTTTTTAAAAAAAATATATTAATTTTGAATGGGTTAGATACATGTAGTGGTGGGATTCAAATATGTGAACAACCAGTTCTCTGTGTGGATGCCACTTCCAGAAGTCCATTCTGGGCCTGGGCCACAAAAAATTAGCTACCGGTTCTGCTGAAGTGGTGCAAACCGGCTGAATCCCACCACTGCTATATGCATACTCTTGAGATCAGTAGAGTTAGTCTGAGGGTTTTGGGGTTTGTTTTAGGGGCGGGGGTTAAGAATTTCATTGAATGAAATTCTTGTATGATAACCTGCAACTCCTACTCATTAAGGATTGATTGAATCACATTTGAAAAGGTAGCAGAAGGGGTCCTCTCTGTAACCACATCCAACTTAAACCTTCCCCTACCTTCTTCCTCCCCGGGTCTCTCCTCTCCTTCTGGGTTGTCAAGTCATCTACATTTTAAAAAGTATGTCCAAATCAAAAAACCCTATCCCACCCCCCAAAAATAGAGAACAGAGAAAAGGAGGGAGGGAGAAAGAAACAAAAATCTTCCCATAAGCTATTTCTCAAAACAGAACCAACAAACAAAAAAACGTTTCCACACCGTAGCAAGCACTCAAAAGGAAACGTTTTAGCAGCAAAGTCATTATAAAATGTCACTGTGGAGCAGCGGTTCCTGAGCTTGGCCCCTGGAAGAAGGGTGGACTTCAATTCCCAGAACCCCTTGCTGGCTGGATGGAATTCTTGGTTATAATACCCTGATTCTTGGTTATAATACCCTGATCCTCTTCACTGCACAGTCAGTTGCTGTGTTTGGCTTAAAGAAATAGTCCAAAAAAAGCAAAATCAAAGCTGCAGGCATTATATATCATAGGGTGATACTAATTAGATGTGACATGACAGCCTGAGAACTGAAAAGCATAACATTGGAACAAGAATTTGATAATACTTCTCACTGTAACTGAACCTTCCAAGTCTCAAGGGGATCTCTATTTACAACTCCGCTGGTAAAAGAAACAGTCACCTATTTGGGGAAATGGTCTTCATTCCTATAAAGCTCAAAAAATATTTTTTTCTCCAAAGAATATTTAGGGAAACCTTAAGTAAACCTTTCTTCCTTCAAAGGAAGGTTGGGGAAAATGGTTTACTTCAAATAGGGTGAGTGACAAAAGGTAGAATGAATATTAATGTTCTGGTTGAGCTCCTTTGGGCTGCTTACAAGTGGAATCATTGCTGGAGATGAAGTCCTTGCTTTCTTTACATTATATTCCTCATTCAAATTGGGTATTCCGCAAAGATGACTTCTGGGAAAAATGACCCAGAAGTCATTTTTCTAAGTGAAACTTCAACAAGTGGAGAACTCACTTTGATTCTGGAGAAGCAATCCATGGAATTATTCTTTCCCCCTCAAAATAGTAAAGACTATTTATTATTATTATTATTATTATTATTATTATTATTATTATTATTATTATTATTATTATTATTATTATTATTATTATTAGGGGGGAGAGGAGAAGCCTGTGAGTACTTTATGACTTCCTTCCTTATTCAACACTGATAGAAATACAGGTGAAACTCAAAAAATTAGAATATCATGCAAAAGTTCATTTATTTCAGTAATGCAACTTAAAAGGGGAAACTAATATATGAGATAGACTCATTACATGCAAAGCAAGATAGTTCAAGCCGTGATTTGTCATAATTGTGATGATTGTGGCGTACAGCTCATGAAAATCCCAAATCTACAATCTCAGAAAATTAGAATATCACATGCAATCAATAAAACAAGGAGTGTACATCGAACAATATTGGACCTCTGAAAAGTATAAGCCTGCATATGTACTCAGTACTTGGTTTGGGCCCCTTTTGCAGCAATTACTGCCTCAATGCGGCGTGGCATGGCAGCTATCAGCCTGCGGCACTGCTGAGGTATTATGGAAGACCAGGATGCTTCAATACCAGCCTTCAGCTCTTCTGCATTGTTCGGTCTCATGTCTCTCATCTTTCTCTTGGCAATGCCCCATAGATTCTCTATGGAGTTCAGGTCAGGCGAGTTTGCTGGCCAGTCAAGCACAGTAATCCCATGGTCATTAAACCAGGTTTTGGTGCTTTTGGCAGTGGGGGGAGGTGCCACGTCCTGCTGGAAAATGAAGTCAGCATCCCCATAAAACTTGTCTGTTGAAGGAAGCATGAAGTGCTCCAAAATCTCCTGGTAGACAGCTGCGTTGACCCTGGACTTCATGAAGCACAGTGGACCAACACCAACAGATGACATGGCTCCCCAAATCAACACAGACTGTGGAAACTTCACACTGGACTTCAAGCATCTTGCAGGGTGTGCCTCTCCATACTTCCTCCAGACTCTGGGTCCTTGGTTTCCAAATGAGATGCAAAAGCTGCTCTCATCAGAAAAGAGGACTTTGGACCACTGAGCAACAGACCAGGTCTGTTCTTCTTTAGCCCAGGTAAGACGCTTCTGACATTGTTTGTTGTTCAGGAGCGGCTTGACAAGAGGAATACAACATTTGAAGCCCATGTCCAGGATCCGTCTGTGTGTGGTGGCTCTTGATGCACTGACTCCAGCCTCAGTCCACTCCTTGTGAAAGTCCCCAACACTTTTAAATGGCCTTTTCCTGACAATCCTCTCCAGGCTGTGGTCATCTCTGCTGCTTGTGCACCTTTTTCTTCCACACTTTTCCCTTCCACATAACTTTCTATCAATGTGCTTTGATACAGCACTTTGGGAACATCCAACTTCTTTTGCAATTACCTTTTGAGGCTTTCCGTTCTTATGGAGGGTGCCAATGATGGTTTTCTGCACAACTGTCAGGTCAGCAGTCTTCCCCATGATTGTGATTCCTACTGAACCAGACTGAGAAATCAGTTAAAGGCTCAGGAACTCTTTGCAGGTGTTATGGCTTAATTAGCTAATTAGAGTGGGACACTTTGAGCCTAGAGTATTGCACCTTTTCACAATATTCTAATTTTCTGAGATCGTGGATTTGGGGTTTTCATGAGCCGTACGCCATAATCATCACAATGATGACAAATCAGGGCTTGAACTATCTTGCTTTGCATGTAATGAGTCTATCTCATATATTACTTTCCCCTTTTAAGTTGCATTACTGAAATAAATGAATTTTTTGCACGATATTCTAATTTTTCGAGTTTCACCTGTATTCAGAAAACTACAGTGTCAGTTTTGCAAAAGGTGCTGGAAGGTTTGTAAAAAAAAGTTTTCTTCTAAGGTTTACAAAGGCCTATTGCTTCTCCAGAACTTTGTGTCATGGAGCAGAAAGTCTGCAGAGATCCTGTTGAGCAGGTTTACAACTTTCCTCATGATTATGAGGCTACAGAAGCTAGACCTCTCTGCCTCAGACAACTTTGCAGAAATGTATATTTCTTCTGCAGTCACGACATAAGCCTAAGATTGAAAATCAGGCTTGTCAGATGTGATATTTTTTCTATCCTGCTCTGTGGAGTAGAGAGCTGGTCTCTGACCGAAGGCCACCTGAAGAGACTAGAAGCATTTGAAATGGGGATTTACAGGCAGCTTTTATGTATAACCTGGTTGACAAGATCAGAAATGCAGAGGTGATAAGCCGCCTGGGAAAGCCAAGGGAAATCATCAAAACAATTAAAAAATGAAACTTAGAATATTTTGGACACGTGATGTGACATCCAGAAAAACACGGCATACTCCATTTAATCCTCCAGGGAAAGATTGAAGGCAAACGAGGTCCAGGCAGAAGAAGAACATCATGGTTTCAAAATCTAAGGGACTTATCTGGACAAAATTCAGCAGCACTTTTTCGTGCAGCTGCTGATAAAAACAGGATCACCTACATGATCGCCAACATCCGATAACAGATATGGCACAACAACAACAACAAGAAGAATCCTTCTTTGAGTCCCTGGTTCTCCCTGAGCTTGTTTGTTTGCCTGAAGTGCAACCCCTGGGAGTGGGGTTCGAGTACCGAAGATGTTACCTAGTAAGGTAATGAAACATCTGCAAGCAAACAGCTGAGCTCAGAGAGCTTCAAGTATTGCACCATTCAACCCTAAGCTATAGATACAGTATTCTCTTCTATTGGGATGTATAGTTCTGTGGAATTTTAATATTCAATGTGAAAATGTCTGTAAAGATGTCAGTTTCATGGATAAAGGACTTCAGTGTACCTTTTCACCCCAAACATATAGTTAACATTTCAGTATATGCAAAGTGAATGTCTGCAGAAGAGTAATATATTAGCTCATTTACATTTTAGTCCTTGTGTGAACATAAAGTGATCATCAGTATTTATTATAAAGCCATCATGCATACAGAAACCAATCATTTAAGTGCTTTTCCATTACTGGCTAGCAATGGAAGGCAGATAATACAATTTGAGTATATGATAACTGTATTTGATTGCCAGCAGAGGTGCACTTCCCACTTCAAAAAGCACAATTACTCATTAGTTAGCCACTAGTCAAATATGCATGTGCTTATGTTAATCCTGGAAGATGAAATATGCGGTTTTTAACTTTGCAAAATACTTTCAGAACTGAAATCAGGAGAGGAAAAAGGAATGAACCAGAGCAAGTAACTGTGAGAGTAAAACACAACACGACATAAACTTTCGGTATTCTAATTGGAATTGCCAGTTCTAATCCATATATGTATATGATATATATTCATTCATTCATAATGTCATTTAGGCTGGGTAAAGTTAATTTAAATTCTATTGTGAAGCAGTTCAAAAAGACATCCAATAGCCAAATACAAAACACTGGCAGTGGTGTACAATACATTTTCATACCCTGCACATGAAATCCCATGGCATTATCTAATCCTAGGCAGTCTGAATGGAAAGGCGATTAACCTGAAGCTTCACAGACTATTTCCCTGCCACTTCACCAATCAATATAGTCAAGGCTAATCCAAGATTAAGAAACAATCTCTAGCTGACAGGCTCCAGTTTAAAGTTGAAATAAAAAGGAAGCAAATCAGATTGAAAATCCTAGGAAAAAGATGAGGGAAATGGTAGATAGGATAATGTACTGAGTTACATTGTTTCCAGGAACTTGAAACAGAATACAGAACATCCTTAAGAGGCAGAAATACGTTCACTGGAGCTTGCCTGTGGAGAGCATATGAACTCCAATATAAATTGTATTTAACTCTAACATAAGCAGAAATACATTAGAGTTCAAATGCAGGAGCATTTAGTGGATCTTACCTTTAAGTAGAGCCAGATTTGATTAGATGAGAAATCCCCAGGAAATATTGATGTCAATCTCCCTCACCATTCTAAAATAACAACAACAACAAAGAGCAAACAAAGGGCAAACTATCAAGAAGACAACAGAAAACTACATCTATAGTATCCAGGTAAGCTCTATCTTAAGAACCCATAACTGGGATTGGCAACTCCGCGATGACTTACAATCTCACTTCCATCATGGTAAGCATATATATCTCAGAATCATATTTATTCTTATGCTTTCAAACATGGCTTTATCTAGTCTTCCCTTAGTTCATAATGGTAACCACATGTTTTATCTCTTGGCCAAATTTACTTTATAACCTTCTTGGAATGTTAACCATTTCCCACAGTCTGGCATTCTGTTTAGTCCGTTTAGACAGTGAGGACAATCAACCAGTGGAACAGCTTACCCCTAGAAATCGTGGGCACTCCATCACTGGAGATTTTTAAGAAGAGACTAGACATTCACCTGTCCGAGACGGTATAGTTCTCCTGCTTGAGCAGGGGGCTGGACTAGAAGACCTCCAAGGTTCCTTCTAGCTTTATTCTATTCTATGGTCATTAAGTAAATCCTTGTGGGCATTAAGTAGATATCTCATGTTGTTGACTTGCAATTTCACTACTAGCTTCTCTATTGATTCAGCTTGTTGGAAGCTGCTGTGAAGTGTGCAAATGGCCATCATCTGACCATGGGAAACACCCACAAGTTCAGGGGTGTCAAACTTGCAACATCACACGACATGTTGTGACGTATCACAACTTTTTTTCCATTGCCAGCAATGGGGTGGGCGCGGTTTTGGCATGACACATCCGGCCCGCAGACCGGCAGTTTGACACTAGTTGCAAAGAGTTTGAATCTCAATCACATGTCCATGTGGATGCTGTAACAATTGTAAATGCAAGGACTGATTGTAACTTTTTTTAAAAGTGCCATCATAACTTTAAATGGTTGCTAAACAGGGCAGTTGTTAAGTGAGTACAGTACCTGTAATTTGTTCATAATTACATACGTTATGAGTCACACCTCTCAAATCTTTTGCACAACTCTAATTTACGTCATCTTTCTCCACCTTAATGTGAACCAGCTCCAAAATTTGTACTCTTTAGTGAATAGTAATTATTTTCGAGAAACTGTACTTTACAGTTTTCAGGAATGAAATCCTATAACTATTTGTGTTCATCTGTGCCACACACACATAGAAGTCAAAGATAATAAACAGATAACTAATTCTTTATCAAGTATATAATAACCTAGTGGGGAAAATATAATTACTGTGAATATGAAAGAAAAGCATGGTAAGTAAAGTGTGTCAGCTTAAAAATAAAAGGCACTGATATCCCCCTGTGCAATTAGAATTTGAAAATTAGACCCATTCGTCACACTACTTGTTGGGAACTATTGCTTGTACATTAAAATATTCATAATTCAGGCCAGGATTATAAAATAATGCAATAATGGAGAATCAAGTCAGTTTCTTTCTGAATTGTGGCTCCCATTTGTTAACACACACTGAAAAGTTGAGTACTAATTCATTTTTAACATGAAGAGCTTAGGAAATTTTGGAACAGTTTTGTTCAAAATACTATCCAATATATCATTTAAGAATCACTTATTAATGGCTGCAATTGGCAATAGAAAGAGATCTCCCTTGTTTATGTATGGTATGTATGATATGTATGTATGGTATCTATCTATCTATCTATCTATCTATCTATCTATCTATCTATCTATCTATCTATCTATTTCTATATCATAGTTCTTAACCGCCCATCTCTTCAAAGAAGGGCTCGTCATCCATCCATCCATCCATCCATCCATCCATCCATCCATCCATTCATAAACTCAAATGTAATTTCTTACTATTACAAATTTATATGTTATATAGTATTTGGAAGACATACCCAACTGATGAAACAGATGAAGAAAAGTTATGATGTAATTGAAGGAAAGGGGGGAAAATACAGTATTGTATGGAATTTATTAACTCTGAAGGTTTTCTAACTTTTGATATTCTATTGACTTTGGACTTGGGAAAAGAAACAGTCCCCTTCCCCATCTCCTCCCCAAGGCATGTTATACTGGAAAACATTTTCCAGCTGAAAAACCCTGTAGTTCAAACCATAGGGCAGATGTTAAAGTAATAATATCAGAAAAGCCTACAGTGAGAATAGCGTTTCAAGGCCAGATCAAAGCAGTTCAATATCCTGCAGCCAATCACTTGGAGGATTATCTGTGTCCTCAGGGTCACCTGAGTAGTGCAAGTGTGTGTGGAACCTTCTGGCTGCAGGATGTTTTGCCCTGTTTCTGTAGTTGGCAATGTTTTCTGGAACTCCTGCACCATTCAAGGCTCTTCAGCCCAAAGTGCATAGCAAAATGTCTATGGAGATTCTCCATTGTAGACTACAGGAACAGAGCAAAACATCCTGCAGCCAGAAGGTTGGTTCCACACACATTTGTACTACTCAGGTGACTCTAAGGACACAGATAATCTTCCAGATGACCCCAATGACCCTCTAAAACAGGGGTGTCAAACTCGCCACATTATGTGACGTGTCACAATGTATCGCAACTTTTTTCCCATTGCCGGAGCTGGGGTGGGTGCAGTTTTGGCATGATGCATCTGGCCCGCGGGCCAACAGTTTGACATCCCTGCTCTAAAAGAATGAAAATGGCCAGCTGTCTGCAAGGAATATAAATCCTTCCATTACCCACCATCTAGTCAGAGCTGAAGAAGCTTTTTGGATGAGAAGTGAAATGTCTTTAAAAAAAAAACCAAGGAAGTCCAGTTGCCTCCTAAAAAAAGCAACTTTGGGACAACCATGACCTGGATGACTGAGAATCTCCATAGACTCTTATCTGGCAGTTGCCTATTTTGGGGTTCGCCCTCCAGCTGTGGCTGTCTTTCAAGAAATTTCTCACAGACCATTACAGATCCTAAGAAAGAAGGTCTCCTGCTTAGAAAACTAGGGTTTAAGGCATTCCATCTATGAATCTGGTGGTAATATAGAGGTCTACTGCATAACATCCTACTTGCCAAATCCATCTCTCTAGGCAATTCAATCACTTGCATACTGCAGATAAAATCTGTTTTATAAATGTCCTTCTGCCACCTACCAACTGAGTCCAAAATGACAACTGTCAGTTCATAGAGTCATTTTCCTCTCTTTCAGTATGTTAAATTGTGTGGATTAATGCAGTGGTTCCCAGCCTTTTACGCACCAGGGCCCGGTTTCATGGAAGACATTTTTCCCATGGACCAGGGGTGGCGATGGAGGGGAAGGTTTCAGGATGATTCATTAGATTTATTCTAAATTTTCTAAACAACAAACAAATAAATAATGCACTTTATTTCTATTATTATTACACTGTATTAGATTAGACCAGTGACTTTCTGCTTCTAAGAAAGTGGGAAGGAAAAGAGACAATCTTAAACTCAGCCTTCCAGCAAAACAAACCAAAGACCCAGCACTTTGAGGAAGTGCTGAGAAAACCATTCAAAAAGAGAGAGAGGGAGGGAAGGAGGGGGGCACTGTGCAAACCCAGCAGCCTTGGAAAAGGTGCAAATGAGAGAGGGATTGGCTTGGAGACACAGTGGCTTAAGGGGAAATGCACCTTCTCCCCTCCCCCTCTTCCCCATTGCAAGCCAGGTAGGAGCACACTTGGCTTGCAAACTTGAAAGCTGCATGAAGAAAGGAGCGTGAACACACACCCATACCAAATTAAACCATGGAAAGCAGGCAGGAAATTATCAAAACATGAGGCACCTGGAGCAGCATCAGAACAAAAATAAAAAACTCAGCGGTCTTAGAAAAGGTGCAAACGAGAGACAGAGAGATTCTCTTGAAGATGCTGTGCTTAAAGTGAAAGGTAGTTTCTCCTTGCCCCTGTTTGCACCCTGAGAAAGCACCCTCACAAACACATGCTTTGTGGGGTCCCCCTCCAATGAGGTTTTTGGGAAGACCCCAGTTGCAAGCTGGGCTGGCGCGTGCTTGCCTTGCAAACTGCAGAGACTTGCACAAAGGGAGCACCAAGGCCCCACTGGGGTACCAGGAGGGGAAGAAAAGGAAACTGAGGAAGAAGAGGAGGAAGAAAAAGTAGCAGGAGGGAGAGGAAGCAGGAAGAAGATGAGGAGGCAGAAGAAGAGAGAGCATAAGAAGCAGGCGGAGGAAGTACATTGAGTTCAGATGTTGCAAGCCAGTTGCAAGCACAGCCGCTGGAGAACCTTTGCACTGAGCAAGCCGGCTTCTGCCTGCCACTCTCTTCCCCCTGCCCTGACCCCTGCAGACTTTCTGCATGCCTCCAGCTGCATAGCCCGGTTCTTAACTGGCTGCGGCCCAATACTGGTCCATGGACCCGGGGTTGGGGACCCCTGGATTAATGCATATGGCTAGGACAGTGGTGGCAAACCTATGGCACGTGTGCTAGAGGCGGCACTCAGAGCCTTCTCTGTGAGCACATGTGCCGTTGCCCCAGCCCCACCTCCCCCCACAGCCCCCTCCTCACCAGCAGCCTCCCTGGAGAAGAGTCTCTCCCGAGTGCAGCCCACGTGGAGCAGCACAGCCAAGGACAGGGCAGTCGGGCAGTGGGGACAAGACTCCATCCTGCGGCCTGTCACGCACAGTTGATGCTATGGGGTGCAGGCGATAAGTGTGGCTGCCATGGCACTGCTGGGCCACCTGGGCAATCTGCAGCAGGCCATGGAGGAGGTGGTAGCCCTACAGGTGGATGGGGCAGGCATGGAGCGTGAGTGGAGTGTGTGGGGTGGGATGGAGGGGGAAGGGAGGGGAGTGGAGTGGGGGCCAGGGCCAGTTTTTGGCCACTTGGTCTCTAAAAGGTTCGCCATCACTGGGCTAGGACCCTTGCAACTACTGTGTGAAACTTCCATACTGAGATTGTAATATAAACCAGGGTTAATAAAACCATGGGAAAAATCTGCCATGATTATATATACACTATAGAACTTTAATGCTGAGAACCTAGTCATTATGTTCATTGTAAGGATCAAAGGGCAGAATGAAGCAGTTAATTGGGCAAAAATAATTATTCATTAACTAGGATTAATTTTGGCTTTCAGGAATTACTCATACTTTATTAAGCAATTTAATTCCTATGAATCTCAAACTGTGTAACCAATAGCAAAGGACTGTGGAAATTGTTTTTTTATATCTATCTAATCATGCAAACTATCTAGAAGTTTCCTGGTTGTCTATCCCTTTATTTATTTATTTTTAAAAAAAGATTTTTATTTTGAAGGAAGATTTACAACCTCCATTGCCAAAATAATCTGCTCTGTCAAACAGAAAATCTTGGCTTGTCTTTCTAATTTTCCACTTACAGTTATGAGTTGATTCTATCAACTAATTGTTTTAGGGGGGGAAGCTTTTTTGTTAGATACATGGTAATTAAAAGCCTCTACTAAGCTCAGAAGTAAATATTATTACAGCAGGGATTCTTGAAGTTTGCTATATCACAACCTGCCTAAAATTGTATCATATGTTTCCTGAACTATTCCTGTATAACTTCTTCAAAGATTATCTCTGCATTTCTCTACACTATCTAACTATCTATATAAAAGAATGGCAGAAAGGCTGTGGATCACCAAAATTTGAAAATAGGCGATAATGGTCATTTTTGTTAAGTACCATAGTATCAACAATAATATGTGCTTTGGATGGAATCCCAAAACAACTGGACCACCATTTGAATACCGTTGGCATTGACAAATTCACCATCAGTCAATTAAAGGCAATTTTGCTTGGAACAGCATACCTCCTGCAATGATACCTCTAACACACCAAACAAAATCTGCCTATCCCAGCCAAAAATGCCAAATCAAGTCTAAACATCTGGCTGGCTATGTGATGAACCATAATAATACAAAAATGATCTATTTTCCATAATGTACATTTTTCTTCTCGCTGAACTTCCATGTAACTATTTGATAAAAGGTGGTCATGTATGAAAGTACCCATTTACCAAATCTTATTTTTGTCCATAACATAAAAACATTTTTATGTGGACATATTGAGGATATTCTTGGTTGCCCAAAGTGAAGAAGAAATATCAAGAAGAAGCAAATAGCAGAATCAGAGTTAGAGCAGAAAGAAATGTCAAGTTATTATTTGAGGCCAAGCTATTGAAAGATATACAAAATTCATTTTAATATAGTATAACTGCTTGCATGGAGTGGGGAAGAAAACAATGAAACTGTCTGGTTGCAAAATATATACGCATTTCTGGATCATCTCTGCTTTCTATTGGCTTGGGAAAGATATTTTTAATCTCTTTTACAGGAATTACTTCTGAAATAAGCTCAGTAACTATTGATCAGTAGATGGCAATCTCACAGAAAGCCTAAGAGAAACCACAAAGAATAATAGGCGTGATTGAAACAGTAAATGTGTCTAATATCATCTGCTATAAAACAGAACAATACTATAGTCCTTATGTGGGGACATTTCATGGTCAACGTGCTCCTATGATTAAAGCAAAATTCCCAATAATATTGTGACTGCAATCTAGATGTAATATAGATTTAGTTGACAAAGTTTAGGGTCAAAAGAATTGTGTGAATAAGAGGACAGATCGCACAATTCTGAAGTTTAGCAGAAGACTAGGGTTATTACTCCCCTTCATGGATTACTGCCTTGTCGTAGTGAAGGGGCTTGCATAATACAATGAAGCTATGAGCTATCCTGTGCAGGGCCACCCAAGATGGAAAGGTCATAGCAGAGAGTTCTGACAAAACGTGATCTACTGGAGAAGGAAATGGCAACCCACTCCAGTATCTTTGCCATGAAAACCCTATGTTGTTGTTGTTAGCTGTGAAGTCGTGTCTGACTCATCGCGACCCTAAGGACAACGTTCCTCCAGGCCTTCCTGTCCTCATTCTCTGTCGTCCCCTTCTTCTCTTGCCCTCAACCTTTCCCAGCATTAGGCTCTTCTCCAGTGAGTCCTTCCTTCTCATTAGGTGGCCAAAGTATTTGAGTTTCAATTTCAGGATCTGGCCCTCTAAAGAGCAGTCAGGGTTGATCTCCTCTAGGACTGACCAGTTTGATTGCCTTGCAGTCCGAGGGACTCGCAGGAGTCTTCTCCAGCACCATAGTTCAAAGGCCTCAATTCTTTGGCGCTCAGCCTTTTCTATGGTCCAGCTTTCACTGCCATACATTGCAACTGGGAAGACCATAGCCTTGACTGTATGCACTTTTGTTGACAGGGTGATATCTCTGCTTTTTAGTGTGCTGTCTAGATTTGCCATGGCTTTCCTCCCCAGGAGCAAGCGTCTTTTAATTTCTTGGCTACAGTCCCCATCTGCAGTGATCTTGGAGCCCAGGAAAATAAAATCTGTTACTACCTCCATTTCCTCCCCATCTATTTGCCAGGAATTGAGAGGGCCGGATGCCATGATCTTGGTTTTCTTAATGTTAAGTTTCAAGCCAACTTTTGCACTCTCATTCTTCACCCGCAAAAAGAGGCTCTTTAGTTCTTCTTCACTTTCTGCCATTAGAGTGGTATCATCTGCATATCTTAGGTTGTTGATATTTCTTCCGGCAATCTTAATTCCAACTTTTGATTCATCTAGCCCTGCCTTTGTCATGATGTGCTCTGCATATAAGTTCAATAGACAGGGCGACAGTATACAGCCTTGCCGGACTCCTTTCCCAATTTTGAACCAATCAGTGGTTCCGTGTCCAGTTCTCACTGTTGCTTCTTGGCCCTCATATAGATTTCTCAAGAGACAAATAAGATGGTCTGGTACACCCATCTCTTTAAGAACTTGCCAAATTTTGTTATGATCCACACAATCAAAGGCTTTAGCATAGTCAATGAAGCAGAAGTAGATGTTTTTCTGGAACTCTCTAGCTTTCTCCATGATCCAGCGAATGTTGGCAATTTGATTTCTCGTTCCTCTTCCTCTTCGAAATCCTACCTGTACTTCTGGTAGTTCTCGATCCACATACTGCTGGAGTCTAGCTTGTAGGATTTTAAGCATTGAATATTGAAGGGTGTGATTTGTTATATGGGTGGCATGCTTATTTATTGTATGATAAAAAAGTGGATAAAGTTTTTAAAACACATATTATGGTCTGCCTTGTTGAGAGTTTGGAAAAAAATATCGATACAAGTTGAATTATAAAATTCCTATTTGGGCAATACCTAAACATGCAATAGAAAATATAAATGTGGGATTTAAACATGATGTGATAACATATAAAGAAATTCTTAGATTGAAAAAGAATGAATGGCATCTGAAGTCTTTTAATATTTTAAAAGAAGAAAAAATAGTACAAACTTGGTTTCAGTATGGGCAGTTACAGGCTAGATGGAAAGAAGATCAGAAAATTGGTATTTCAATATCAGATGGGAATTTGGTAAAGCAAATTAGAGATCAAAGTCGAGCGCATATAAGAAGGATATATAATGCATTGATAGAAATTGATTCAGAAGCGGAATTGGTTAAGGATTGTATGATAAAATGGGCCCATAACTTTCAAGAACCAATAATAATGGACACTTGGGAGAAAATATGGGTTAGGAATGTCAAATTCACACAGGCATAAAATTTAAGAGAGAATTTTTACAAAATGTTTTATAGATGGCATTTAAATCCCAAAAAAAATTAGCATGTATGTATCCAAATTGTCAGCCAAAATGTTGGAGATGTGGTTGTGATGATGCAATGTATTATCATGTATGGTGGACTTGTAAAAAAGTTAAAGCTTTTTGGATTAAAATTTGGTGGAATATCCAGAAGATTTTTAAGAAAAAGATAAGATTTTTACCACAATTGTTTTTGTTGGGTATTATCACTGATTGTACTGCTATAGAAACCAAATTGATGTTGAATTTAATAACAGCTGCAAGACTTTTGGTAGCGCAATACTGGAAGAAGGAGGACCTACCTACTATTGAAGAATGGACTTTGAAAGTTTCGAACTTGGCAGAAATGGCTAAAATCTCGGCATATGTGAAAGATCATTCGCAACAGAGATATATAGTGGAATGGAAAAGATGGATTGATTTTATTCAGAACAAATATGGGACTACAAAGTATCATTTAGAATTTAATAGTTATTAGTTATTGTAATTAGAGGCTATATTATTTTTCTTTTCTGTGGTTAAGGAGAGTTAAAGTGTGATAGGGTTCAAAGTGTAATTATAGTAATTAGATTATTCTAGAGTAAGATTGTATGATATAATACCCTGTATTCAGCTCTGGGAAGTCGGGGGGGTTTTGGGATGGGAGGGATGGGGAGAGGGGTGGGGTGGATGGGGTATATGTTTTAAAAATGTATTTTAAAACTTTTCAATAAAAAAAGAAAAGAAAACCAAGATCATGGCATCCGGCCCTCTCAATTCCTGGCAAATACATGGGGAAGAAATGGAGGTAGTGACAGATTTTATTTTCCTGGGCTCCAAGATCACTGCAGATGGGGACTGTAGCCAAGAAATTAAAAGATGCTTGCTCCTGGGGAGGAAAGCCATGGCAAATCTAGACAGCACACTAAAAAGCAGAGACATCACCCTGTCAACAAAAGTGCATATAGTCAAGGCTATGGTCTTCCCAGTTGCAATGTATGGCAGCGAAAGCTGGACCATAAAAAAGGCTGAGCGCCAAAGAATTGAGGCCTTTGAACTATGGTGCTGGAGAAGACTCCTGCGAGTCCCTTGGACTGCAAGGCAATCAAACCGGTCAGTCCTAGAGGAGATCAACCCTGACTGCTCTTTAGAAGGCCAGATCCTGAAACTAAAACTCAGATACTTTGGCCACCTAATGAGAAGGAAGGACTCACTGGAGAAGAGCCTAATGCTGGGAAAGATTGAGTGCAAGAGAAAAAGGGGACGACAGAGAATGAGGTGGCTGGATGGAGTCACTGAAGCAGTAGCCGTGAGCTTAAATGGACTCTAGAAGATGGTAGAGGACAGGAAGCCCTGGAGGAATGTTGTCCATAGGGTCGCGATGGGTCGGACATGACTTCGCAGCTAACAACAAAAAGGGTTACTGCTTGGTGTGTGCAAACTTTTCTGATATTAATGGGAGGGCAGTGTGTGCTTGCTATTATTCACCGTTCATGTGTGTGAATTATAACCCCATATCATTTCATTTTTTTTCTTTATAACACACATTTTGTGCCTTGATTATGACAACAGTTTGGATGATAACTGGTAGGTGTTTGGAAGGAAAGACCCCCACAACCTTCCTTGTTTTTTGCTTTTTAAATGTCCACAACAGCAAACAAAAACATTTTACATGAATTGATTGTCAGGCTGATCCAATAGGAAGCCCTCTTGATTACACACTTCAACTCCCCGAATTTTTCATCAGCGGTTACACCAGGGCTTTTCAACCATTGGTACGGGTACCACCTGTGGTACATTGTCACCTGGCAGGTGGTAGGTGACTAGACTACAAAAGTGGTAGTGGGGGAGGGGAATGAGCTGAACCAGTGGCAGCACCGCACAATCCTGAGTGAGAGATGGCTGGAGCTGCAGGTCTGTCAAGGCTCAGCGGAAGCGCCAGGATCAGCAGGCTACAGCTGGAGCTCAGCACTGATCATGGCACTTCTGCTGAACCCAGAAGAAGCACCGATTAGCTGGAATGTTGCAGCATCGCCAGGGTCTTGTGATTTACATTTAGATGCTTAGCAACTGATTCATATTTATGATGGTAACAGTGTCCCAGGGTCATGTGAAGTGACCAAAACCTGCTGCAACCACCCAGCAGAGGGGGGGCAGGAATAAAAACCAAACACCCCCCCACCCCACCCACGCTGCCAATCCTCAACAGAAATGCTCACAACAGTGAAAACCTCGGACAGGAGGAAGAGCGCCGCCAGGCAGGCAGGCAGGTGTCCTGCTCGGCGGTGGCTTGAGGGGCACTTTTTTCAGTGTCATTTTAACTTTGAACAGTTACTAAGTGAACTTTTGTAAGTCGAGGACCACCTGTACTTCATCACTTTTTTTCCTTTTTTTGTGGTCATCAAGTTTTTGACACCTTGCTAGGCTACTGGTGGTACTTGGATGTTGCCATATCATAAAAGTGGTACAATGGGTGAGAAAGTTGAAAAGCCCTAGGTTACGCTATTTGAGAACTCTGGCTGCTGAAGTCTACAGATCTGGAAATTGCCTATATTGAAGAAAGCTACCCTAGGAAATCTCCAGGATTTCTGATTTGCTTTACGTCTATTCTTCTTTTGCCTCACCTATGAAAAGGTGGTGAGATAATATAGTGGATTTTAATCACTAATTTTGGCTTAATGGCTCATTCTGAAAATAAATCAAAATACACTTCTTACATTGCTGTTAAGGAACACTTTGGAAAGCCTGTAAAGTGTAAAATTTTACAGTTGCACTTGAAAATATGATGGGAATAGATGGAATAATGGTGCTCATCATCCACATCAATGAATGACTCAGAAATCTGTCCACAATAGAGAGAGTTTCACTTCCTGGAAGGGATATAAGAGATTGCTTCACACTCAAGAGAGAGTTGCTGCATTCACAACAGTACTTTATCAACAAGCAGCTTTTCCAGTCCTAGAGAAAGCACTTATTGAACTTGGGCATTCTGCATGCACCTCTATAGAACCTAGTACTGAGCTCTGCTTTTCCTTCTCACTAAGTTGTCCCGTGTCCACTAAGGTCCTATGCTAGACTCAGTCTTACTTAAAATGTAGGACTGATTCTGCTATAATGAGTATTAATTTTTGATAGGATGGTCCTGGATCAAAATTAAAGTTCTACTCCCATTTTTTTTTTCAAATCGCCAGTCTCAAGTTGCCATCTGAATCATTGGTGGGTAAACATACCAACAACTTATTCACTAATAAAACTGTGCAGAGGATTGATTGATTCACCAAACGTAGGAGAACAAGACTTCATCCATCTATTTCTCTGAACTACTGCTTTGTACTTCACTGAAAGTTATTTTTATTTCCACGAAACTCACTTTAAGTCTCAAGCTACTTTGAACATTATTCTTGCTTATAGATTTTTTAACATAAACAAACAAAAATTCTACATAGATTTGATGAGCAGACATAATAAGATCTGCTATAATATAACTGTTCACATAGCGCTTTTAGGATATTCTATTGTTCACACCAAATTAGCTAAGAGGCACAAATAATTAGGCTCAGAATTCTGAATTCTTATTAGTTGACAAATGAAATTATATTTGTGGAGGCCATCTTAAATCACAAGGTGTCTCTATCATTGAAAGGCAATATCCCTTACATAACTGATTTATGAAATTAGATTGGAAAAAATTAAAAGAAAGAAGAGGGAGCCAGGCTGTTCTCCAGAGCACCTGAGAGCAGGACAAGAAGCAATGGATGGAAACTAGTCAAGGAGAGAAGCAACCTAGAACTAAGGAGAAACTTCCTGACAGTTAGAACAATTAATCAGTGGAACAACCTGCCTCCAGAAGTGGTGAATGCTCCAACACTGGAAGTTTTTAAGAAGAGACTGGAAAGCCATTTGTCTGAAATGGTATAGGGTTTCCTGCCTTAGCAGGGGGTTGGACTAGATGACTTCCAAGGTCCCTTCCAACTTCTTCTTCTTCTTCTTCTTCTTCTTCTTCTTATTATTATTATTATTATTATTATTATTATTATTATTATTATTATTATTATTATTATTATTATTATTATTATTAGCAGCTTGACCAGCTGCTATCTAAAGTGCAGTTCAGTTGTACTGTATTTTTTTTAACCATCTTAAAGCTTTTGGCATATATCACAGATATAACCAATACAAATGAATGCATTTGTAACAAGTACAAGCACACACCCAGTAGCTTTTGTCTCTGTCCTTCAAATGAATGTATTGCTTTTGTGCCAGTTATTTTTGTTATTTTGTGATGCATCTATTAAAATACTTCAAGCAATTATTTTGCCTTTCTTTTGGATTTTCTATTTGTACTTCAGCTTCAGGTAATGGTTGTAATGTGTGAATTGTGTGAAACCTCACATTATCGTTTCCTATCATTTCCAATATTACAATGCTTTGCAATATAATTCACACATCAGACAACCAGATGTCAAGTGCTGAGTAATGAAGTTAACTAGTGCATGAATAAATAGTTCAGAAAGTATCTAGCTGAATCCTCAGAAGAGGGAATGAAATAAATGAGACATTTGCATTATATCAATAAGCTTTTGCTGTAAATGTCTCTTTTTAAGACCTTACAAATGAATCATATTTCTAAATAAGAGATGCAGAGGGGTGGCATGTTTATCAATTAATATATTTTGATCTGTAACCATTCTTTCATCCTTTACCAATCTCAGGAATCTGTAAATGTTCAATGCTCAGAGCTAAATCCTCTTAAAAACCAAGAAGCCAGAAATATTGAAGAAGCGACTCCATTAACTGAAATTAGACCACCTAGATTTGCTCAGAAGAATTGGGTTATGACCAGAAAGACATAGTAGAAAAGTTATTAAGTAATCTCTCTCTACTAAAAAATGTCAGTATTTCTTACACTGGATGCTACATGAAGTGTGCAGAATGTTGAAAACAATAGATAGGCACATATATCCACACATTCACATACTTGTAGAATTTAAGATACAATATAGTATCCTTTTTTATTTCAGAAGATGGTACAACAAAATACATTTGTAAATATGGGAACAGAAATAATTTATATTCCATTCTTTATTCAGACTAACCGCTCTTTTAGATCAATCATTTATAATGCATTACTTACTAACAAAATATAATTTCTATAAGTGCACCTGGAATGAAACAAATTGCCTCAGATACTGCATGCATGAACAGATAAAAGACCTTAGGAGTTAAGGAATTGCTCCAGTGATTTTCCTGAATAAACTATTTTAGAATGGAGAAATAAAATAAGATAGGAGATAGAAAAACATAAAAGAAATGTGTAAATATATGTGTGTAAACTGAATAATTGTCTGCCAGACTGAGAATGAAAAGAGATAGTAAAACATTAATGGAAACAGGAATAAACACCCAAGCAAAATAAGAACTGAAGGTTGCTATTAATAATGTACAACTTGAGCAAAGATGCAATTGAAATTATTGATTTTTAAAAATATTTAATGCTAAATTATTTTATTATTTATTGATTAAATTTATATGCTACCCATCTCGCTAGCCACGTAATAGTTTTAGATAGGTGTAGCTTAGTTTTAATTTCTTGGCCAAGAAATTAAAAGACGCTTGCTCCTGGGGAGGAAAGCCATGGCAAATCTAGACAGCACACTAAAAAGCAGAGACATCACCCTGCCAACAAAAGTGTGTATAGTCAAGGCTATGGTCTTCCCAGTTGCAATGTATAGCAGTGAAAGTTGGACCATAAAAAAGGCTGAGTGCCAAAGAATTGAGGCCTTTGAACTATGGTGCTGGAGAAGACTCCTGCGAGTCCCTTGGACTGCAAGGCAATCAAACCGGTCAGTCCTAGAGGAGATCAACCCTGACTGCTCTTTAGAAGGCCAGATCCTGAAGCTAAAACTCAAATACTTTGGCCACATAATGAGAAGGAAGGACTCACTGGAGAAGAGCCTAATGCTGGGAAAGATTGAGCGCAAGAGAAGAAGGGGACGACAGAGAATGAGGTGGCTGGATGGAGTCACTGAAGCAGTAGGCGTGAGCTTAAATGGACTCCAGAAGATAGTAGAGGACAGGAAGGCCTGGAGGAACATTGTCCATAGGGTCGCGATTGGTCGGACAAGACTTCGCAGCTAAAAGAAACAGCTTAGTTTTGTTATATGCTGCTTGTGAGATGGATAGCTCTATAAATTAGATAAAGAAATAAATATATTACTAAGATCCCTCAGAGCGTTTCAGGAACCATAGGACTATTTTTCCTTCTCTGAGAGTGCAGCAAAAGATCTGACCTAAGGAGGATCAACCTGTTCCCTTTACAGACCCTCCAATAAGAGCGAACCTTTTAGAGACCGAGTGCCCAAACTGCAACTCAGAACCCACTTATGTATCATCGGATGCTGGGTGGGAGAGTCCAATTAGGTGGGTGTGGCCCATTGGGTGGGCATGGCTGCAGTGGTAATGGCAGACTGGGTGGGACTAAAAAGTTCAATCAATTAATTCCAACTTTGCAAGATCTTTTTTTTTCCCACGAGAAGTTGAAATTGATTGATTGATTAAACTTTTTTTTTTGCACACGGCAGCAGAGACCTAAAGTAAAAAGGTTTTATAAAACCCAGCTGAAGGCCTAGGGCTGGGTCGATGGCACACATGCCCACAGAGAGGGCTCTGTGTGCCACCTGTGGCACATGCACCATAGCTTCGCCACCACGGCTCTAGGCATACTGCAGATTAAATCTGTTTTATAAATATCCTTCTGCCACCTACCAACTCAGTCTGGAATGAAAACTGTCAGTTCATAGAGTCATTTTCCTCTCTTTTAGTTTGTTGCATTGTGTGGATTAATGCAGTGGTTCCCAACCTTTTTGGCACCAGGGCCCGGTTTCATGGAAGACATTTTTTCCATGGACTGGTGATGGTGATGGAGGGGGAGGTTTCAGGATGATTCATTATATTTATTCTAAATTTTCTAAATAAACAAACAAATAAATAATACACTTTATTTCTATTATTATTACATTGTATTAGATTAGACCAGTGACTTTCTGCTTCTAAGAAAGTGGGAAGGGTTAGGACTCAAATGAATTCCCAGGGTATCTAACCAATGGTTTTGGATCCACAGAAATCTCCTCTTCTTGGAGAACCCTCCAGACACCAGCCCCAAATAAATGATCTCTCTTTTACATAAAAACAAAATTATTCTCCTCAAAGCATTCCCCCCCCCAAATGTTCCAAATTCAGAGCAGTGACCAAGATAACTCTTTCTGGGGCTGTTTACAATTACAGCTAGGAATGTCATATTCAGTTGCAATGCTATATTAATTTTTTTCAGGAAATGTTCCATTGAATATAATTGGGTTTATCTACTGTGTAGACCTGAATGGTAACAATATGGGCAACACTATTCCTGCTACGTTCACTCAGAAGAAAATGTCTGTGTGAAATATTTGAAATGACAGTTGTAGTATTTCTACCTGTGAACAACACTACAAAGGCACGAAACCCAATTGACATAAAATATTTAACAACATGAAACAACTTAATTTCAAGCACTAGTACTTACAACAAAAAGAAGACAATTTTTTGCACTGGTGTGCATGTCTGCAATGTGGGGAGGATCTCATGAGTACTTCCCATGATGGCTACATGGGCCTGGGACTTCTGTATTCAGGAAAAGGCTAATATGAGGGTTGTGGTAAACCACCAGTATACCTTGAAGGAAACTCATGAAGTTTTATCCTCCCACTCCTTTTACCTCCTCACCAAATTTTCTCTTATCAGCCCAACTTACTATAACTGGTTTTCTATACAAATGAGCACATTTCTAAACAAAGCCCTGGACAATAGTCACTGAAAGATTAGCTCTTTGAAGGAAACCAGTTCAGTGTAAGATTCCAGTGCTTCTTTATTACTGTAGGACATCATAAAAATATCTTGAAATATTTTTTCTCCATCTGCCATCCCTTTGAAGTAGGCTAAACCAAGAAACAGGCTACAAGAAATATCAGACCCTATTTAATGATAAGGGCTAAACTAATCAAATCTTGAAAGCACCAACACAAGGTAGAGCCAGTGAAGTTTGTTTCTAATATTCTCTTCTTTTCCAGGCTTAAATAATCTGTTGCTAATTGTCACATTTCCTTTCTAAGGTCACCTCTGAAATTTTCTACCTTGTCACATCTTTATACAAACAGAATCTAGGTAGGGTTATTTTTGGTTTCTTTCTCATGCTTTCCATTTCTTGAGGACTGAGTTACCATTTCTCCTCCATTAATGGTTCATCTATGTCTACCCAATAGTCATTTTTACATTCCTGTAAAATCTCATTCTCATTTTTTTTTAAAAAAGTAAAGATGGAATCTACATCAGGCTACAAGGCTTCTTATAATCAAAGATAACGCTAGATGTCACTTGCTAGTATGACTTTATTTTGACTTTAAAATAATAAGAATAATAATTTAATGTGAAATGGAGAACTTCCCAGATGGTGCGCTTTTGTTTATTTATTTATTCCAGGTTTTCTTATCTCATCCATTTCAAGAGATGGAATTACCACCAACAACCTTCTCTATATGGATTGCATCAAGCTGCATGCTAATGATCCATGAACTCACTGCTTAACAACAACTACTACTACTACTACTACTACTACTACTACTAATAATAATAATAATAATAATAATAATAATAATAATAATAATCAGATGATGATGATGATGATGATGATGATGATGATGATGATCTGGAAGGGACCTTGGAGGTCTTCTAGTCCAATCCCCAGCTCAGGCAGGAGACTCTATACTATTTCAGACAAATCTATACAATTTCAGACAAATTTATACCATTTCAGACATTTTTTTATCATTTCAGACAAATTCACTTGACAAGAATCTATAGTAAGGACATTGGAATATTATTTGGACTACAGTAGAATGGCTGGATAGTAGTAAATAGAGAGAAGATAGTTAAGACTGATGGGGTAGAATTACCAGCGGGCCATACAGCAGACACACATATCAACTATAAGTACCTTAGTATCCCTTACATTGACGAGGTAAGGAAGATAGTAATAACCAGGTAAGTCCATAGGATAAGACAGGTCCTAAAGAGCCAACTCAATGGGAAGAACAAGGTCCATGCTGTCAATACATATGCCCTGCCAGTCATCAGATACATTGCTGACATAGTGAATTGGCCAAAGGAGGACATACTGTAAAGGCTGCTAATGTGAAGACCTGGAAGTTCCTTATAATGTATGGAGGTTTCCACCCCAGGTCTTACACCCAGAGACTGTACACCAGACAGAAAGAAGGCATGCACCATCTTGTGAGTGTCAAAGTCATTTTGCTGGAGGATAGCCAGAACATCCAGGAGTACATTAGTAAGATGGCAGCCAAAGATGAGCTCCTGAGAGAATACCTGCAGCAGGAGCATATATAAAAGGAAGATCAAGCTAAGGAGTGTCATGCCAAGACAACCTACATGGGATGTACCATTGACAGATAACTAGGGTGGCAGACATTGGGAAATTCTACCAGTGGCTGGAAAGGACTGAACTAAAAGCTAGCATTAAGGCACTGACCATAGCAGCACAAGAACAGACATTAAGCACCAGATCCATGGTAGCAGGGGTCTACCACATTAGACAGGACCTGAAGTGCAGACAGTGCTACCAATCACCAAGAGAAGCTCTGTGTCCAGGAGGTATATTAGAACTTTCTTGCTATGTTATCTTGACATTTATGAGCATATCATAAATACTAAACACTATTTAAGTTGAATAATACAGTATTACTTTACCCCTTTGGAACAAGATGAATTAGCAAAAGTTACTTAAAACAGAGGCAATATACAGTGAATAATTTCAGGGAAGATTATTCACATCGGACTATATTATTTGCATTATTGTGCTTATTGGTGTTTCATTTTGACTGGATTTGCCCTGTATGCTTTAGTTTGATTGATTTTTAAATCTTTATTATTATGATTTTACATCAACTTTGTTAATACTATGAAGAGGAATGACAAATGCACAAGCATCATGCACCATGAAAAAGTTTATAAAGTAAATTGGCAGTATTTGTCCGAGGTTTGGATATTAGTTCAAGCCTTGCATGAGTTTATAATTTAAGTAGGCACTTGTCTCAGCCAGAGAAAATGTCATGCCAGAAGTAATAGTAATAGTTAATTAAACAACTCTGTCTCACAGCTGAATCTCAAGTAAGGCTCCAGCTCTTATTGTACTCTTGCTAATTCAAATACAATTCACTTGGTTGGTGATTATTGATAATTAATCAGACTTCACCTCTGCAACATCACAGCTTTTCCAACAGGGTTGCTTGGTGAATGGAAATGTAGAGCTATAAATACACGAACATGTTTGTGTTGCTTTCCAGAGTCATTACTGAGGACATAATCAACATCAAGCCAATCAACTTCAAAGCAGTAAACATTATTAGGATGACATCACTTCTGCTTTTCTTCCTAAAAATGGTAGCTTGGCATGAGCGCCCAGACAAGTGTCCAATAATGACCCAATAGCTATTGCCAGACTTCTAAAGGCTTTCTAGAGCAGAACTCAGTTGTAACTGGATGTAGAATGCATTGGACACAGTTAAACGTTAAGGTAAGAACATGATCCTTTCTTAGGTTGGGGTTGGCTCAGCCTGCAGCAATTTTTGGAGGCAAAGGATCCAAGAATCACCCCTAGGAAACACATCACTCTGAAATTCTGTAGAGCAACCATCATTCAGCATTAATACTATTTTTTTTATTTAAAAAGTTTTACAGTACATTTTAACTTTAATCCCCTCCTCCCCCACCCCTATCTAACCCTCCTTATCCCTCCCCCCCATTCCCTCCTCCCCCCCGACTTCCCAGAGCTAAATACAGGGTATAAAAAAAAAAAAAAGCATCCATATGCTATCACAATAAACTATTAATTCTATCACCCTCTAGCTCACGTAAAATGATTACAAACAATATTACTATTACAGATAAGAAAAAAAAAAGAAAGAAAACAGAAAAGGAACTTTACTCAAATACTAAATAAAATTTCTTAATCCCAATCCTTATTCATATTAATTTCAAAAAAGAAAAAAAAATTTCATCTACTATTTACATTCTCCCACATTTCTCTAAATTCTAAACAAATTCTCAATTACGCGCCAAAAGCGCCTATCTCTATTAACCTTGTTAATCTCCAACCAAACTGAACTATGATCAAAAATAGTTCTTGCATATATCACACCAAATGTCTCACAGTTCCAGATCATCCATCTATACGTCTAGGACACCATTCCAATCTCCAATGACAATAAAATAAAAAATTTTAAAAAATTATAATCCAATTAAGTAACCTTTATATGTAGTAAGTTAAGAAAAATCAACTTGTTATTGATTAGGAGCTTGCGTACCCAATCTTAAATTCAATAAATACTTTTAGTCCATAACCCTAATATACGTTTCTTGCAAACAAATAGCATCAGTCTTAAATTATTTTAAATATTGAAAAACTTTCTTTCTCCTCTATGATGAATTTAATCCATTGACATTCTAAATTAGAGATTTAGTCACCAATCTTGACACTCCAAAGCTTTTGGAGCACGTCTGAAATGACCCCTGTATCTTCTTTGGACCGCGCCCTTCCCACAGCTTCACTATAAGTACGCTTTGGAGGTTCCATAACTTTCTGCTTGTCTTGCTCTTGCTCTCGTCTCGCTCGTCTTAGGGCGGCACGCGTCATCCTCTGCTCTCCAGCAGCAACCGATGAGGCTGTAAATTGATCCCCTCCAGCACCGTTCTCCTCTGTCTGTCTATCTGCAACATCTTGAGGCTTTCCCTCGCCATGTCCCTTTGCAGCTTCCAGAAGTGATAGGGGGGGTTGCTTTTAACACAGTGCTATAAAAATCACATGCCTGGGCCACAGTAACCAAACGATGTCTTTTACCTTCGCGCATCACCACCAGTCCAACTGGAATCTCCCATCTAAACTTGAGATCACATTTCTTAAGTTCCTGTACAAGAAATGCAAAATCTTTCTGTTAAGGAATTTGTTGTGCAGAGGTCTCCTTGTGCTACCAAAGAGTTGCACAGACAAGGAAGGGTACTGAGAGCAGTAAAAGTCACACAAGAATACACTGAGTTATAAAAACAAAAAGTATTTTACTTTGAGGGTGGTGTAAAAACAAAAATGCACAGTCAAAAATAAACAGTCCAGGTCATAAACAATAGCAACAGTCCAAGGAGTAATCCAAACTACAAAGTCTTCTTACCGGTCCAGAGGTCAATACACAGTTCAGGTTTACAACAGTAGTAAACCAACAGCAGAGCAAAAACAGTAACAGTAGAGATCAGTGAATTCAGAGAGAGAGAGAGAAGCTACGTTCCTAGCTTCCTCTTATGGCCATGAGAACACTTACACACCCATTGGCCAATTAACATCTTAAAGCCATAGCATTATGGTTAATATATTTTCAACCCAACATTGTAGGCTAACACCATATGCCTAACATTCTCCCCTTTGGGTAGAATAATATATAACTCTTACAATATTATGCACAATCTTTCACAATTAGCATTGTGTTTCACAGCACTTTGTACCTTCGTAAAATGGTCTGCAATATTTACATCAGATGAACAATACTCTATCTGTATTAATTTATCTTTGACACATTGTCTGACATTTAAATAACGAAGATCAGTATATTTAGATCTTGTTCTTACTGCAGCATTGTTAGCCATCTTTATCGCAGCTTGATTGTCCTCATACACAATAAATGGATCATTTACATTTAAACCCATATCTAACAATAATTGTTTGTACACTAGCAGTTCTGTACATAACACTGATAGGCATGAAAATTCAGCCTCCATTGTAGACAAGCTTATGTGTTTTTGTCTAATAGACTTCCATCCAATCAAAGAATCTCCCAACATTATAACCAACCCTGAAGTAGATTTACGAGTGCTTGTATCAGAGGCAAAACTCGCATCTGCATATGCAGTAAGGATTAACTCACGATTTGGCTCTAAATATAACGAGTAGTGAATAGTTTGCTTCAAATACCTTAATACTCGTTTAGCTGATTGCCAGTGTCTAACAGTTGGATTATTGTTGTACCTAGCCAATTGGTTTACACAGTAAGAAATATCAGGTCTGGTCCAATTACTAAGATACATAAGACTTCCTATCAAAGATTGGTACATAGTCTTATCAAATACAGGACTCTCAACATTAGTGTCCTTAAAATCCACAGCCATTGGAGTTTTTGCTGGTTTATACATTTCCATATGGTATCTCTTTAATAACTGAGATATTTTACTGGCTTGCGAAATCTTAAAACCCCTATTTCACAATATCTAACCCCAAATAGTGGCTTATTTTTCCAAGATTTCTAATTGTGAATTTAGTTTGCAATCTTGAAATGATGTCTTTAGCTTCTAGCTCAGTTTTTGTTATTATTGCAATATCATCTGTGAATAATAAAAGAAAAGATAATGCTCCGTTGTGTTCTCTTCTAAACAAACAAGGATCAGCATTACTGGCTACAAAACCTATTGCACTCAACTCTCTAACTAAACATGTATTCCACTCATAGCCTGATTGTTTCAATCCATAGAGGCTTTTCTTTAATTCCCAACAATCATGGTCTCTATCACTAGTCAATCCTGGTGGTATTCTTAAATAAATAGTATGTTGCAATGGAGCATATAGGTATGCAGTTTCAACATCTACATGGTTAACCATATATTGGTTTTTAGCTGCCCATACTAAAGCTGCTCTTAAAGTAGTTGCCCTCAGACTGGGTGCAAACACCTCGTCATAATCCTCAGTAGATTGGGCAAAACCTTGTGCAACCAAATGTGCCTTATGGGTAACAGTCCCATCTTCACCCTTCTTTATTTTATAAATCCATTTACATCCTATAGCTTGCTCACCAGGTGGCAGTTTTGCTTTCTCATAGACCTTAAGATCCTGCAAAGACTTCAACTCCCTGTTCATTGCAGCTTTCCATGATGCCTGTTCCTTTTCAGGATACATCCTGATCTCATCATAGTTAGAAGGTACTGAACTAACTTGACATATTATACTAGCTTCATAGTGATCAGGTGGATGTCTGATACGCGTTGAATGCCAAGGAATTACAGGGCTTTGCATTTCTATCTCCTTTCCTTCCTCTGACTCTGATTCATCTTTTATCTCCCCTATCTCCTCTTCATCTTTTATATTTACAGGAGATGTATTATCATTACTAGTTACGTTATCATGGGAGTCCTCAAACACTAGAGCATCAGTATTAACAGTTACTTGCTCTAACCTATCCCAACCAACGTGCTCAAGGAATTTTGCACTAGAACTATTATATACATTAGTTGTGCCTCGTTCCCAGAAACAATATGATCTGTGGTTAGCTTCGTAACCTACAAAGTATAATTGCCTAGCCCTATGTTGGCCTTTACTCCTGAGTTGTGCAGGAATGTGGACCCAAGCTGGGGTGCCAAATGTGTGCAGATAATCAAGGTTTGGTCTTCTACCATGCCATATTGTATATGGTATTTTACCAGTAGAAGTATTAACAACTATATTCAGAACATGGTTTGCACATTTTGCTGCCTCCCCCCACAGTCTATCTGTTAAGCCAGAATCTTGTAACATGGTTCTCATCATGGCTTGTAACGTTTGTCCATGTCTCTCAACAAATGCATTATGTTGAGGCCTATAAGGGGCTGAACGTTTATGCTCAATGCCAGCTGATTGTAGCATATCAACAAAGTGCTTGTTTGTAAATTCAGTACCATTATCAGTAATTATGCACTGAACCTTTCTCTTTGTTTTCCTTTCCACAAACTTCAGCCAGTTTGCAAATTGTTGGAAAGTGTCTGCCTTTGACTTAAGCAGATAACAAAATCCATATCGAGAGTAGTGGTCCAATATACTTAAAACATAACATGACCCTCCTAAACTTGGTTTCATGGGTCCAATTAAATCAGCAAACACAACTTCCAAAGGTACAGTTGTTTTGAAGCCATTTAACCTGTTTGCAGGAGTTGCCTTACTCTTTTCCTGACTACAGGCATTGCAATTCAAATACTTACTACATGGCTTCAGTTTAATTCCCTCTACTAACTCAACTGTTTTACGTAGTGAGTTAAAGTTTACATGCCCTAACCGCCTATGCAATAAATGTATACATTCATCATGTGGCTTCTTGTTCTCACATATCGAGTTAGCTTTAACTGTACTAACCTGGTTACTTGTGAGAACAAATAAACCATCTTTCAAATTAGCAGTTACACAGGTTCCATTCCTCTCAATAGTGCATTGCTCCCCTCTGAATGTTACCACAAACCCAACCTTAACCAATTCCCTTACAGATAACAGGTTGAATCTTAGCTTAGGTATAAATAACATAGGTAACTGTTCATCAATGCATGGACAATAGGAATTACTTTCACCAGAGGCCTTCATCCTCCAACCGTTTGCCAGTGAAACATATTGGTTGCTGTTTTTCATATTTATAAACCTCTTTTTCACTTTAGTAATGCACTGTGAAGCCCCACTATCAACAACCCACAATTCATTATTTCTGGATGTTGGTTCACCAGTAATAGCCAAACCAATGCCCTTTTTAGCCTTCCCACTGCTATTCACATTCTGTTTTCTACCCTTCCTACAGAATTTGGCTATATGCCCTCTAGCCCCACAAGAATAACATTTCTTGACACTGTAAGCAGTGGTGAATGGCTGCTCCTCTCGTGGCTGTGTCTCTCTCAGCTGGTCTCTGTCACGCCTCCTTCTGGACTCTTCCAGCAGTCTCCCAGTAATGTTAGTCAATGTCAGTTCCTCTCTGGTCAGGACTTCCAAAGAAGAAACATACTCATCATAACTCTCATCCAAAGATGACAGAATAATGTAGACCTGATGCAACTCTGAAAAAATCAGCTCCTTTTCATGAAGCTCCTGAAAAGTTGCCTTCATGTAATTTAAATGGGTCAGCATATCTCCATTCTTCTGCAGACGAGCCCTAAACAGCTTACGTGTAAGGTGTATATGTGCACCCACACTGTCTCGAACATAAAGCCTTCACAAAACGCCCCAACACCTAGCAGCAGACTCCTCACCACGAATATGGACAAGCTGCTGGTCGTTCAGTGTTAGCCCAATAATGCAAAGAGCTTTCTCATTGTTACGTTTAAAATCGTCTATCTTCTTTACATCCTCTTCGTCATCTGGATCCCAAGCAGTAGTATCTGGTGGGTTATTTAAAACAGTCCATAGTCCTTCCTTGCGCAAAAGCAAGCAGCATTTCGTGGACCAGGAAACATAGTTTGTCCCATCCAACCGGGTTATCCAGGAGATGCCTGACAACAGTTCTTGTGCCATTTTACACCAAAATAGCTAACACAAACTCAGCTAGAATACTGTGTGTACTAACTCTCAGTACAGGCCTGGGCCCATAACCAGTGTTAAGGAATTTGTTGTGCAGAGGTCTCCTTGTGCTACCAAAGAGTTGCACAGACAAGGAAGGGTACTGAGAGCAGTAAAAGTCACACAAGAATACACTGAGTTATAAAAACAAAAAGTATTTTACTTTGAGGGTGGTGTAAAAACAAAAATGCACAGTCAAAAATAAACAGTTCAGGTCATAAACAATAGCAACAGTCCAAGGAGTAATCCAAACTACAAAGTCTTCTTACCGGTCCAGAGGTCAATACACAGTTCAGGTTTACAACAGTAGTAAACCAACAGCAGAGCAAAAACAGTAACAGTAGAGATCAGTGAATTCAGAGAGAGAGAGAGAAGCTACGTTCCTAGCTTCCTCTTATGGCCATGAGAACACTTACACACCCATTGGCCAATTAACATCTTAAAGCCATAGCATTATGGTTAATATATTTTCAACCCAACATTGTAGGCTAACACCATATGCCTAACACTTTCCTTCTCCTTAAAATCTTTGGAGGAATCTCTTTTAAAACCAAAACTTCTTGCTCAGCAACTACCAATTTAGTATCATAAGCAGCTTGAATGACTTCATCTCTAATTACTCTCTTTGTAAAATAGACCACCACATCTCTGGGTAACTTCCTCTGTCTTGCAATCCATGAATTTACACGAAAAATTTTATCCATACTTCCCTCAATTTCAGATGCTAGCTGGCCCAATACCGCTTCCAAAGCCTCAGAGATCAGCTGCTTTAAATCTTCTTTAGAATTCTCCTTTAAACCCCTAATTCTAATAGCATACTGCATCTGTTGGTACTGAACAAGGCTCAATTCTCCGTCCAATTTGTCCCTTATATTTTCATTCTCTAATACCTTTGCTTCTAATATAGAGTTCTTTTGACTGAGATCCTCCACTTTTTCACCCAGCTGTTGCACACATTCAGCTACACTTTCAATCATAGACAACATGTCTACCCTCATTGCTCTAAACTTCTCTTCCATCTTCTTCTCCAATTTCTCCTCCAGCTTTTTCAGCTTTTCATCCATCATATCAGACATTAACCGTGAATGCTTTTCAAGGGCATCTTAGCATTAATACTATTGAGTTGCATGGACCAACAGTTTGATGGCATATAAAACAGTTTCCTGTTTTTCCAAATCTGATCACTGCAGATTATGTTTTGGATTTTATTTCAGGAATAGCAGGTAGTGTTCTAACAGATCCTGCCAACTCAGATCAGAAATTACCTCCACACATGAAAAAACAGCCATGCAAGGACTGGAGCTTCAGATTTCTTCCCAGCCTGACAGTGCAAGAAGATCTGATGACAAGAGCCAATAAGAAAACAAAACAGTCCTCAAAAAGGGATTAACCCCTGCCAAGACTCAGTCATGTATGTGCCTTCTCCCAGGCATCCTTGACCAATCAGCAGTGGCAGAGATTGAACACAGAAGTGGCCAAACTACCATGTAAAAGAACCCTGTTCACTTCCTCAGACAACCTCTCCTGCAACCTCCACTCATCCTGCATCAAGGCTACAGTAGCATTCAATACAGAGCGAATCTGAGCAACTTTATCCACCAGACGCTTAGCATATTCCTCACAGTGACCCTGAAGATATAACCCAGCATTACTCCCTCCTAGGAAGGTCGGAAATAGGCCCCAGGGTGGCTACCTGAGAATGTAATAAAGGCAGAAAAATAATTACATTTGCCCATCCTTGCGGTCATAAATTATGCCATAAATTGCCCTATAAACAGTTGCTTTCTTTCAAATGTAAGATATATACTGCCTGACTCCAGCAGCCCTGTACAGTTGATCTGCCATATCATATTTGATCGTACATTAAGAGCGTGTATATATAAGATTTCTGTGTCTCTCTCTGTGTATTCATCTTCTGTGTTCTAGCTATACCTCGATTCAACAATGCTAATGAGCCAAAGCATTGGATCTTAAATGTTTTGATAAAGAGTAGCCTTATTTTAGTTTGCAAGGTGAAGTGCCTCTGAACATTCTTATCCATGATGATGCTGGCTTGCATAATCATAAGAGCAAGTTAAACCTCCAGAAAATAAGTGGCATTCTCAGGTACCACAGGTATACCTTGCTTAATGGCTGCGGCATTTAACCCCTTTCACAGTCATTCACATTGTTCACATATGAACTGCATGACTAATCCCCACTTTTACAATTTTTACAGGTCTGTAAAGCAAAGAAAAGCTGAATTAAGATGATAAACACATTTCTGGTTTCACTTAGTGACTACATCACTTAACAACCCAATTGCAAGTTTCAATTGGGGTTGCTAAATGAGGAATACCTGTAGTGGCTTATCTTAGTGAGTAAAATATTATATTTTACCAAATAGGAGATAATATAGAAAGGTATTATAGCTTAAAGCATATTATAGCGTATCAACATGCTACTTCTTGAACAACTTCAGACCATCACATTATTCTGTCATGAATGCATCATTTATTAATACAGGATAAATAATAGTAAAGTTTCTGCCTTATCATTTTCTTTTTAAAAAAATAAATAAATTTGCATTGAACTTATAACATTTTTTTCATTATTATTTTTTTTGTAAATATCTTATTAGAATTTTTTAACATAACATAAATCATTATAAAACAGAATGTTGTCTGAGTAACATTTATAAGATAGTCCTTAACAATTAATTTCTATAATCTATATTCCATATGTTGATTATTTGATTTCCCCTTTCCCCAACGTATCTTTCTTTGCAAAACATTACATTAAGACAGTTTTATTTGCTTAGCAACAGTTCAATATATAATTTCAATAATCCTGTATATCATTTTAGTTGCCTTATCATAAATCCTGTTACCATGTTTATTTCAGCTTATTTCTCCCCTTTTTAACACTTAACTATATTTACCTTGGTGGATTTCATTCTGTTTTTTCCATATCCTCTCATATTTTTACATTTCCCAATCAATAAGTAAAAAAAAAGAAACAAAAAAAGAAAGAAAGAAAGAAAGAAAGAAAGAAAGAAAGAAAGAGCAGCTTATTTCTCCCTCCAAATTCTAAATGTTCTTACAAATAACAATCAGTTCAACATTCAACTATATTTACATTAGTGGATTTAAGTACTAAACTACAAAAAATAACATATGAGAATATGTATTCATCCTAATTTAATATATATTTATTCCCTCAATTTCTCATTCTTTTTAACCATAGCTATGAATGTATTTAGTCTATTTAAACTTTGAACATTCCATTCAATAGTTCTAATCATCTAATCATTTAAATCTCATTCAAAACACATTTTTTATATTTTTCTTATCATCACATTTAAGTAGCTAAAGCATTTGCTTTTGTTTAAATCAATTCAACTCAAAAGAATAGAACCCCCCCCCCAAAAAAAACACAATTATATTGATTTGGAGGAAGAAAAAGAAGAAAAAATTTCCCTCTAAATATTCCATCTTTTTCCTGCTGTTTCATCATCATTTGTTTCCCTAAGGGGATTTTTTTTCTCATTCTTTTCCTTATCTTCAAAGTTGTTTCCCATTTGGATTAAATCATAACTCTTTATTTTATATGATTCCATCTTTAAATTTCCATCCCCAAAATTATATTTAATCATCTCTGTTATATTTTCCTGAGAACGTTCTTGAAGTGAAATTAAGTTGAAAATAAGTTGATTCATGCATTCAAAGTTCTTCTGCATTTCCTTGTAGTTTAAAGTCATTGTCCTTTGAAATTTTTGCTGCTTATCATATGTTTCCTTTTGTAAAATGAGTGGTTTATAAGGTTCCTTTAAGTCTCTATATTCAGAGATTCTTTGAGTCATCTCTACTGTATTTTGAGAGATTTCTTGGAGTGAAATTAGGTTAGAAATAAGTTGGTTCATGTTTTCAAAGTTATTGTGAATTTCTATGTAGTTCAAAGTCATTGTCCTTTGGAATTGTTTGTTTGTTTTGTTTGTTTTATTTAATTTATATACCGCCCTTCTCCCTGGGGACTCAGGGCGGTTCACAGGGCATATAAATAAAAATACAATACTATACAAAAGTTAAAACAAAGATTAAATCAGTGCCCAATTAAAAAACAATAATACAATCTAAAATGACAATTTAAAACCCAACTCCCCCATCAGGCCAGACCGGCCAATTCAAACAAATGGGTCTTCAGACCACGACGGAAAGTTCGGAGGTCCGATGCCGTCCGGAGCTCCACCGGCAGTTGGTTCCACAAAGCCGGGGCACCCACAGAGAAGGCTCTCTCCCTGGGGGCCGCCAGTCGGCATTCCCTGACCGGAGGCACCCTGAGGAGGCCCTCTCTGTGGGAACGCACAGGGCGGAGGGGAGTTGAAGCCGGCAGCAGGTGGTCCCCGAGGTACCCCGGACCCATGCCATGTAGGGACTTAAAGATCATAACTAAGACCTTGAACCTCACCCGGAAGACAACTGGTAACCAATGCAGCTCGCGGAGCAAAGGTGTAACATGGGAGTACCGGGAAACTCCCAAGACAACTCTCGCGGCCGCATTCTGTACCAGTTGGAGCCTCCGAGTGGTCTTCAAGGGAAGCCCCATGTAGAGAGCATTACAGTAGTCAAGGCGAGAGGTCACGAGCGCATGAGTGACCGTGCACAGGGCATCCCGGTCCAGATAGGGCCGCAACTGGCGCACCAGGCGAACCTGGGCAAAAGCCCCCCTAGTCACGGCCACTACATGATCTTCTAGGGTAAGCCGTGAATCTAGGAGGACTCCCAAGTTGCGAGCCCTATCCACGGGGGGTAAGAGCTCACCCCCCATAGAAAGAGATGGAACATTTTGAATGTCCCGGGATGCCGGAATGCACAGCCACTCAGTCTTGTCAGGGTTGAGCTGAAGTCTGTTCCTCCCCATCCAGACCCGAACCGCCTCCAGGCAACGGGACATCAATTGCTGTGGCTCATCACATGTTTCCTTTTGTAGAGTATTCATTGCTTCAACTGTGTTATCCAATTTGTTTAAACAGGTGCATTCAAAGCTTAAGAGTTCAAAGGGGGGGAAAGAAAAGAAAAAAATCTCCTCCACCAGTAGGGGTCAGCATTTGCTCATTTTTCATGTCTTTCTGGTTATTTTCCTTCTCTAAAGAGCCCCCCTCCCTTTCCTTCTTCTGAGATCTCTTATTTTGGGGATTTTCTTCTTCAGGAAATTAGGTAGGATAGAGAAAATCACTATTCTTACCCACATTCAAGCATGCTGCTTTGCTATTCACTTAGTTTAATCACTTATGACTTCCATTTGGTTCAGCTGTGGCTGAACATGGCATTAGTCAGCCTTTTCTTCCGTTGGTTTCTGTGAGGCTTCTCCTGGACTGTTCGGAGAGACCGCTGTCTCTCCTAAGTCCCTGGGATTTCCTTCCTTCAGTCCACCCCTTCAGGGTGGATTCTGGCCCCTTAGGGTCCCCAACAAAAAGAAATTTCAGCTGGAGGATCTGATGTTTCAGATTCTCCAACTGCTTCGCTGAAAACCGGAACAGGAAGTCTCTTTTCATTATTATTAATTACACAAAGTGCTTTAAAAATATTGTCCATCTTGCCTACTATGCATTCCTCTATGATGCCTTAAGCTTGATTTAACAATTTTCTAAATGTCTCACTTCTTTAATTATCTAAAATAGCCTGGGATCACACTTTACAAAATTTGTGTAGGCAGGATGTATTTTTTTTAAAAAAAAATCAACATTTTAAACAGAATAGAGTTTCTAAATGGACCTAACTGTGAAGAAGGCTTTATTCTGAGAAAAATTGAGTTGTCACTGTAAGATACTTAGATGAGAACTTCTTTAAAAAAAACTGATGAAAGATTAAGAAGAGAAAATAGATAAAAGCGAATTGACTACCCTGGCTTGTAAGAAAGTGTTGACATTTTGTGCTGTTAACTTCCTGAACACTTTTATTGTTTTGCCTCTTATTGGATTTCCTTACTTGTTAGACTTCTCATTCCCACAGGAAAATATTTATCAAATTTAACAAAGCAATAAAGGGCTCAGAGAGGAAAACAACAAATGTTATAGTTGTTTCTCAGTTCTGTTGGTCCTAACCTCCCTTTCTTTTTCTTTTTTTTTCCTCTTGGCAACCTGGGAAATTATCATTTGTAGAGTTCATTTTAAAAGGTGACAGTTACTACGTTTAAACAAAAACAGATTTGGATCTCCCACATATATTCTTTCTTGAGAACAAATTTAGTGAGCCTCTGATTTCTTTTGAGTGCAAAATGGATCTGCAAACTTAAACTGGATTCCAGGAGGGGAAAAAAGCAAAAAAAAAAAAAGGTCCCATCAGTGACAAAGTATTGTGTTCAACAAAGGCAGTGATAGAGGATCCAATCTAGAGCTAAGTGAAAGAGTTTTTCACTTATGTCACAAAAACTTTGCTTTTGGAACCAACAGACATAGCACTCCATTTTCAAATAAAATCCTGTATATTCCCCTTACTACTTCAAAAGATATTAATCTGTTGCAACCAAGGACCAAATAATATCAGAAATTGGGAGATTTGTCTTGCTTCATTGAGGCTTGGCAATTATTGACCAAGAATAACATGACAAGTATTTGATGACATGTGAAACTGAAACAGCTTCATTGATAACCTGCCTTCTGTTCCCAAGTCTCAAAATGTGATGGTCATGGAAAGCTGATGTTTCTCTTTGGTAACCAAAGTAGCCAACCAGTTCAGCAGAGACTAAAATCAGGGAAAGCTTCCTTAGGTGGACAGAACACTTTGAAGAATTTGAAGCCAGAGTGGATCTATGGAAAGCTACAAAGAACCAACACTGGATGGAACTAGCAGAGGAGCTGGTACCTGGGTATGACAAAAGCTGGGACATATGGAAATCACTGAATCAACTGTACACTGATAAACAAGATCCAGGGACACTGAATAAATGGGACTATCCAGTTGCTTCTGCTCTTTGCAAATGTGGTGATATGCAGACAACAACACATATGTATATCTGCCCTTTGTGCCCCAATCAGTGTACTCTTGAGTTGCTCATGACAGTGTGATAGAACACAATTGATGTTGCTAGTTTCTGGGCAAAATTTTTTAATTTGTACATATTTTAATCTTGTGTTTTATATTTTATGTTATATAGTATGCCTTATTTTAACTGTCATGCTTCTGACACAAACAAACAAACAAACTTTGGTAACTTGCCCATTGAATACAATTGTCTTATCTGAAGGAATACTAATCATATAAGGCATATACACAGTAAATCTACTGCACAAGGGCACACACTGCATGCTTGGCTCCTGGACTTGGGAAATGCATGCATTCTATCAAACACTGCTTGTGAAAAAAGACATCAAAGAATCACAGAATCAAGGGAGATAAAATCCTATTTCTCTCTGTGCTTGGGAGGTAGATAAGAACTGACTTACAATTATACTTAACATTGAAGACAAAGGAAACAGGTACACAAATTGAGTGTATACTGTATCAGACTTTTACCTACTGTAATCCAAATAGTCTACTCTAGTCATGCTAGCAGGATTTCTTGCTTCTTAAAATAAAAGAGATTGAATGCAAAATATTTATTCTCCCAGCGAGATATGCTTAGGTGAAAGAAAGCATTAAAAACTAAAGAGAAAATGAAGGGTTTTCCCCCCTCCACCATTACAGCAAAAACAAAAAACAAACTGGACCTCTTGGTCTGTTTTTCTTGTACAGAAGGAAAATATATCCTCATTTGATATTTGGGACAGTTCAGTTTGGTGATTTGAGTAAAGCACTGAACTGGATCAGCCTTTGAAATCAGACAAGCCAATTCATACAGGTGAATCAGATAGAATTGACATTTCCAACTGACTGGACACACCACAGAGTAACTGATCTGTTACACCCTGCTTTGTGCCACTTCTTCATCTGCCTGCTCTTTTTTCCAATCTCCTTTCTGTTATGTATGCAGGCATCTGCATAGCAACAGCCTTCAGGGAGCGTTGGCCTGGACAGTTTCGGCAGGAAACCTAGGGCCAACCCCATTGGCTGTTAGCTTACCTGGCCAGGTATATAAGGAGGCCAGGTAGCCCTCATTCCCCAGTTCACTTCCCCTTCCAATAAAGAGCTGAACTCACACACCGGCTGGCGTCTCTCTTGCGTCGGACCCACTACACAATAGTGGCGACGAAGGTGGGATTGCTGCTGACCAAGAGCTGAAGTCACTGGGGAAACGCTCCGCGAGCTGAAGGGAAAGGCATTTTTCCTTCTTCCCCCTACAACCGCCAGCCGAACCGGCAACGCCAAGCGCCACATCCACGACCAACTGCCACCATGGCTAGAGCTGGACAACCCCGCAAATTCGAGACCCGCCGCCCTGAAACCTGGACCCGTTACCTGGCTCACGTTGAACTGTACATGCGGTTCAATCAGATATCGGAGGACGGTGCAAAGGCGGCTGCCCTGCTCTGCCTTGGGGGACCAGCGCTGCTGGAAGTCGCCGTGAACCTGTTTCCCCAGGAGGCCATCAACACTGTCGCGTACCGAGACCTCGTGGCCAGGCTCAACGCACATTTCAGGCCCCGGCGCTCCAAGGTGGCCGCACGGTCACAATTCGAGAAAAGGGACCAGCGCCCCGACGAGACAGGTGCCGACTTCCTCGCCGCCCTACGGGAAGCTGCCGTCGCTTGCAGGTTCACAAATTTGGAGGAGCGACTAAGGGACCGGCTGATTTGCAGCCTACGCGACAGGCGGTTGCAGGAGCGCCTGTTCGAAAGAGAGGAGGTCTCTCTCCAGGAAGCTGAGGACGCCATCCTAGCACACGAAGCGGCCTGCGGGGCCGTCCAAGCCTGCCAGGGAACCCAGCCCAGCAACCAGGCAACCAGCGTCCACCGGCAAGGGGCCATAGAGGAGAACGACCTGAGCATTGACCTCCTCCAGCAGAAGTCGACCCCCAAAGAGCGAGCCAGACGCCCAGACAGGCCCAGGCCTCCCAGCAAGACCGCCGTTCCCCAGAGGTGCACAGGGTGTGGTGGGAACCACATGCGCAGCCTCTGCAAGTTCCGGTCCGCCACGTGCCGGGCCTGCAAGAAAACAGGCCATATAGCCGCCATCTGCCATAGCCGCCGCCCCCGGGAGGAGATCCACAAGCTGCAGCTGGAGGAACCGCCGTTCGTAGGTACTGGGGCCCCCAGCAAAACAAAAATTGGCTATGTCGAGAGCCGGCTGGCCATTAACCACACAGGTAGCCGCCGGCTGCTCAAACCCAAAATTAGATTAGCAATCCGTTTGCAAGGCGTCCCTTGCAGCATGGAGCTTGACTCCAGATCAGCGGTCTCGATTATTTCGGACGAGACCCTTAACCACATAATTAGCCGGAGCAAGCAACGGATTAAATTATGGCCTACTAAATTAACCCTGACCGATTTTCAGAATTCGCCGGTCAAGGTGAAGGGGGAGGCCACCATTTCAGTGGGGTTTAAGGGTTGTGAAGGGCACCTGGACGTTGTAGTGGTAGAGGGCCACAGAGCCAGCCTGGTCGGGCTGGACTGGTTTGAGGCCCTGGGAATCTCAGTATCCGGGATCCATCGGATCCAGGGGGACTCCGTTGAGGCCGTTTGCTGGGAGTTCGCTGAAGTCTTCGACGGGTCATTAGGCAAGTACACCGGGGGCCCCATATCTTTCAAGCTTAACTCGAACGTCTCCCCCATTAGGGTCCGGCCGCGGCGAGTCCCATTTGCGCTCAAACACAAAATCGAGCGTGAACTAGACAAGCTGGTGGCCCAGGGAATCTTAGAGCCCGTAGATGGAGGGGAGTGGGAAACCCCCATCATGACCCCCCTCAAATCCAATGGGGAAATAAGGATCTGCGCCGACTATAATTGCTTGGTGAACCGCGCCCTAAACCCGCACGCTTACCCGGTTCCCGCGGTCAGCCATGTTCTCGCTTCCCTCCAAGGCGGCACCATCTTTGCAAGGCTCGATCTTGCACAGGCGTACCAGCAACTCACGGTCACTAGGGAAACAGCTGACATCCAAACCATAGTAACCCATAGGGGGGCGTTCCGGGTGAACAGGCTGCAGTTTGGAGTCAGCGTTGCTCCCGGCATTTTCCAGGAGGTTATGGAAAAGACACTCAAGGGCATTCCAGGAGTCTGCCCCTATTTTGATGACATCCTGATCTCAGGAGCATCAGCAGAGGAACTGGCAGGGAGGCTTAGGGAAGTGCTGGCAAGACTGCGCACAGCTGGCCTCGAACTCAAAAAGGAAAAGTGCAACATAGGCGTTCCTTCCACAGAATTTTTGGGGTTCAGCGTGAACTAGACAAGGGGAATCCACCCCACAGGGGAATCCACCCCACAGGGGAATCCACCCCACAGAATCCAAGGTGAGGGCCATCAAACTAGCACCCACACCCAAGAACAAAGCAGAGCTTCAGGCATTCCTGGGTCTGCTGAATTTCTACCATACATTCCTCCCACACAAGGCAGCCATCGCTGAACCGCTCCACAGGCTGCTAGACAAACAGGCAACATGGGCCTGGACGGCCACCCATGATCAGAGTTTCAAGGCCCTGAAGGCATTGCTGTCGGACAAGTCCACAGTAACCCATTTCATCGAGTCCAAGCCCATTTGTATTGCCTGCGATGCATCCCCTTATGGTGTGGGCACTGTCCTAAGCCACCTTGAGCCCAATGGGGCACAAGTCCCCATAGCATACTATTCTAGGACACTGTCTGGAGCAGAAAGAAACTACGCCCAAATAGACAAAGAAGCCCTGGCAATCGTGGCAGGAATCAAGAAATTCCACGATTATTTATATGGCAGGGAGTTCACTGTCTTCACGGACCACAAACCACTCCTGGGCCTATTTACCACAGACAGGCAAACCCCCCAGATTCTGTCCCCCAGGATGCTCCGGTGGTCCATCTTACTTGCAGCATACAATTGCAAGCTGGTGCACAAGCCAGGGAAGGAGATGGGCCACGCAAACGGTCTAAGTAGGCTCCCCTTAGACACACACGACCCAGACCCAGCACCAGCCACACAGATCCTAGCCCTGCAGGAACTACCCGAGTGTCCAGTTCTTGCCAAGGACATTGCCAGCCACACAGCCACAGACAACATCATGGGCAGGGTGCACTCATGGGTTTGCACAGGGTGGCAGGACAAATCCCCGGGACCAGAGTTTCAGGCCTATTTCATTAGACGCAATGAAATCTCCACACACAAGGGGTGCCTCCTTTGGGGTAGCAGGGTCATCATTCCACCCGCACTACGTGCCAGGGTATTGGACTCCTTACACGAAGGGCACCCGGGGGTGGTCAGGATGAAGGCACTGGCTAGGAGCTACCTCTGGTGGCCCGGGTTGGACAAGGAGGTTGAGGATCAGGTCAAGGCCTGTTATACGTGCCAGAGATCCACGTCACACACGTCCCTGAACTCAACACACACGATCAACAGGAGGACCACACTCCAGGAGGGGTCAACCCAGCTGAGGACATCACAGGGCAGGGACCAGAGGAGGAGGACTTCCTGATGCCGGCTCCTTGCAGCCCTGCACAAAGGCCTCAGGAACCCACGGTCCAAGCCCAGGGGCCAAGCACACCCAGACGATCCACCCATCCACACAGGACACCAGCCTACCTGTCGGACTATGTGTGCAAGTGACCCTCACACAAGGACACCACTGTATATATATATATATATATATATATATATATATATATATATATATATATATATATATATATATATACTCATAGTTATAGTAGTTGCATGTTTTTGTTGTTATGTGGGTCTTCTCTAAGGGGGGAGGGGTGTTATGTATGCAGGCATCTGCATAGCAACAGCCTTCAGGGGGCGTTGGCCTGGACAGTTTCGGCGGGAAACCTAGGGCCAACCTCATTGGCTGTTAGCTTACCTGGCCAGGTATATAAGGAGGCCAGGTAGCCCTCATTCCCCAGTTCACTTCCCCTTCCAATAAAGAGCTGAACTCACACACCGGCTGGCGTCTCTCTTGCGTCGGTCCCACTACACAATACTTTCTTTTGCAAACTAAGGGCCTGGGGGGGGGGTGAGAGTGCCTCTGGACATTGGCACATTCCTGAAAACTCCAGGGTCTGGTTCAATTAGCCAGGTAACTTGAATGCAGGCACAGAGGCTTTTAAGTAAATTGTAAGTGAATGAAGGAAGGAATCCCTTTAAGTTTCCTTGAGCCTTTGGGGAAAGAGCAGATGTTGTGCTTTGTTGGGAAGGCTTTCTTCCTGGTTGCAGCCGCTTTTCCTTAGTTTAGACAGTGATTACAGCCTCATTTCTTCACACAAAGAAAACCCCATGGATAGAGAATATAAAATGATTGATGATACAGTGCCAGATGATGGACCCCTCCGGTCAGATGGCACGGAATATGCTCCCAAGGATGAGCTAAAGATCTCTCAAGTATTAATGGTGTTTATTGCATGGTCAGATTAAGGCCTTTGGCATTCTGATCTTTGCAGAAATAGACACATTAGAGCATTTGGATATCTTTTCCAAGGCCTTCATGCCTGTTCTTCTAAGTACAAGCCATGGTGTTCTCTGCTAAATTCAGTAAAAGCAAAAGATGGACTTTGAAGAAGCAGGATAGGTAGAGTACCAATGCTTTTGAGGTTTGGTGCTGGAAAAAGACTGAGAAGACTGTGGACAGCCAAGAAAACAAATGAATCATCAAACAAATTAGCCCAGAATTCTCAGTCAAGTTACAAATGACCAGGCTCAAATTATCCTACTTCAGACACAGTATGCAATGACTCAGCTCTCTGGAAAAGGCTCTAAAGCTGGAAAAGGTAGAAGGAAAGAGAAGAAGAGGATGACCATCAGAAGAAGAGGACTCAGTCACAATGGCAATGACTGCAGTGTTGAAAGGTCTGAACAACCAGGTCAGGGACAGATTGTCATGGAGAAAATCTACTTATGTGGTTGCTAAGCATCAACAATGACTTGATGGCATATAAGAAATCAACAGAGAGAGCCTTCTAACAGGTTCCTTTTTCATCATCTAAATACTGGATGCAATGGCCTTGATTTCAAGGTAATCCCTGAGGAGAGTGAGGAATCTATTTCTAAAAACATGGCCCAACACTTTTCTGCTTGGTGCATTTTAAATTTCAGTATTAAAATTAGACAAGCTGCTATTCTAATGAACCTTCAGACAGTAGCTTTTTTCACCAGTGCATCATTCCTTCCCTTCTCTTTTATTGCTAATTTCCAAGAAGCAAACAATAAAAAATAAATCAATGAAAATAACTGCTGCCAAAGAAAAAATAAAATTCTAACCTTGTGTTCATAAATTCAGCACAGTGTTCAAACATGTCAATGAATAAGATTTATACGGCAATATTGAGGTACCTATATAAAATAACATAGCATAAAGTGTAAAGAATATGACATTTCCATCTACTGAATAAGGTTTGTATATGATTACATACAATTAGAAATAGTTGCAGGGGTACTAATGAACAATGAAACTATATAAAAATTAACTAACTATTTATAATTTATAATTTGCTAATAAAAATTAATGAAAAATGTTTGTATGGAGGATTATTAGATGCATTTGCATATGCATTATACAGTGAAAAGGATGAATTTAAAGCAAAATGAATGAATTTAAAGCAAAAAAGACATGATAAGAAATTAGGAAACTTCCTGTACCAAATCAAATTATTTATTCATCTATTCCTAACCTTATTTCCTCTGACAGGTGTAGTTTTTCAGAATTTCACCAAAAGTGCATTCTGCACTAGGCTGGAGGTTGAATTAAATCTCTTCCAACCTTTACATTTTATGATTCTATGATTCTATCCCATCACACGCTGTCTGATCTTTCAAAATGGCTGCCACAAGGACTGTGTGCGCCATGCTACTCTGGTTCAAATGGCTTGTTACAGTTTAAATGCATTTTCTGGCATGGCATCTAAGGAAAACAAAAACATAGCTCATACTGATTACTCACAAGGTGTTCTGTATGCTTAATAGAATTAAGATATGTCAGACTGTTCTGATCCAAGCTAGGACCCATTTTTCAGAGACCAGAATCACTGAACTTTTGTTTTTGGAAAAAGAGAAGAAAAACTGTAGGTGTCAAAGAACCAAATCCACTACAGTCATGTCCATGAGGAAGTCAAGTTTCAGAGTTTTATTCTTTACTTTAAAACTGTAATGTTGAGATCATATCTATATCTATATCATCTATATCTATATCATCTATATCTAATCTACATCTATACCATCTATATATCAATATTATCTATATCATCTATATCTATACGTGTGTGAGAGAGAGAGAGAGAGAGAGAGAGAGAGAGGGAGGGAGAGAGAGAGAGACCCAGTGGTGGGATTCAGCCAATTTGCGCACTTTGGCATAATCGGTAGCTAATTTTTTGTTGACCAGGCCCAGAATGGACTTCCAGAAGCAGCATCCACACAAAGAACTGGTTGTTCACATATTTGAATCCCACCACAAAAATACCTTTGCTTGAGTTAAGATTTGTGGTTTTGTAATCAAATGTACTGTATAATAAATATGTCTCAAAATACACATATATATTTGTGTCATTTATGTTACTGAAGAGTAGGAGGGTCATAGGAGGAGAGCTGAAATACCCATGCACACACACAAATGCGCACACAAGATTCCTCTTTAAAGAAAGAAAACCTCTGAATTCAAGTGCTTGTTTTTGTAAAACACTACACTGCAGAAGCCCTACATTCATTGTCCTAATGGGTACAAAAAGTTACAGCAAAAGGGGCTTTTTTCAACTTCATCTGAATAACCAAAGGCAGTTTGCTATCTGCCAGAATGTTTTGAGGACTTTCGACCCAGGCAGTGGATGATCCCTGCTCCAGGCCTTGTGTGCAGTTCTCAAGCTTAATTAGGTCTGAGCTTCATGAGAAAGGCCAGCCATGCTGGAGACAATTAAATAGCTGAGAGCAAGGTAAGGGGAAAGAAAAGGAAAAAAAGAAAGTCACACACACTTTAAATGTGGTCTTTAGCTACAGCAGAGCAGCAGATCATATTTAATTTTCTGCCAAAGTAAGTTATTCCTTTCTTTTTACAGCAATAACAGCCTTGTGGACCATCTTCAGATACATCCAGCCATTAGAAGTGCATTTCCATTGTAGGTTTGTCAGCTTGCATAGGCTGCTGTAAATAAGTACCATTGTGGATGTTTTATATTCTTGTATCATTTCTCCATTAATTTTGTTAGATTTTAAGCTACTGTAGTTTTAACAAGAAAAGCCTCTTCTCATTTGCCCTCATTTTATTCAAGGCCCTTTTGAATTTTAGAAAGTAAAAGTCTGACTCCATATTTTCTCCCATCTTGTTCCTCTATTGTTAAAATTCCCTCTCTCTTTTTCCACTGTTACTTCAATGCATCCCTCAACTCTGATGAATTTTTTTCCCCTGCCGCCTGAAGAGATTAAGTATCAGGTGGAATTCCACTAACACCAATCTTTACCTACCTCAAAGCATACATTCATTAAAATACTTCTTGTTTACACCTTCAAGGTTTTTGTTAAGTGCCAGTATCTTGGTCAGTGTTGTGCAACATTACATTTAGCCCTATCCCTGATCACTATTAATAGCACAGCCTCTTGACTGCTAAAATCTCATCAGGATGTTCCCTTTGCCATTATTTCTATGATTTCTCTCTGTTATGTGCATTGTCCTGTTGATTTGCAGTTCATGCATTTACGAGAAATGTATAAAAGCTCGCATCAGTACACAGGAGGGAACTAGGTTTATCAAGGTTTAAAGGGTGCTATGCTTCTTCCAATTCTGGAATTTAAAATAAAACATTATTCACCTTGGCTGCAAGTGCTACAAATTTCCTTAACAGTATCCCTAGGCATGATGAAGAACCCGTCAATCATGTATCCCAATTTTTTTTTCCCCAGCAGCAATGAACAAAGCAAAGCTTCTAACTTGTATTCAGAGCCACCCTGAAGATAACCATAAATGTTTTGTTATTTCTGACATCATTCCTGCAATTTGGAATCTACCAATTAGTTGTTTCCCATACAGATAAGTGCACTATTGGCCCGTCTTTCATCAGTCTGTGACTGATCAAATGATGAAGTGACTGAAGATGATTCATTGTAGTGTAATTTTGTTTTAGATTTTTATTTATTAAATGTACTGTATATGTTGCCTATCTCACTTCCAGGCAACTTATGATTGTGTATCATCTGACCCATCCACTGCGATAATCAAGTTCGCAGATGATACAACTGTGGTGGGTCTTATTACAGGTGGGGATGAGACAGCATATAGGGCGGAGGTACAAAAACTATCCATATGGTGTAGTAACAACAACTTGCACCTAAACATCAGCAAGACGAAAGAGATGGTGTTAGACTTCCGGAGAAAAAAAGAGGAACCTGCCCCACTTTACATCGGGGAGGACTGTGTAGAGAGAGTTCCCTCCTTTAAATTTCTGGGAGTCTACCTCTGTGAAGATCTGACCTGGAAAGTTAACACAACCCAGGTGGCTAGAAAGGCCCAACAGAGGCTTCACTTTCTTAGGATCTTGCGGAAGAACAGGGTAGAACAACAGCTAATGACCCTCTTTTACCGGTCTACCATAGAGAGCGTCCTCTCATATGGTATTGTGGTTTGGTATGCCGGTCTGACAGCCGCGGATAGGAAAGTATTACAGAGGGTAGTGAGCACAGCACAAGACATTGTGGGCTGTTCCCTGACACCACTGGATGACATCGCCAGGGCTCGTTGCCTTGGAAGAGTGAGGAAGATTCTCAGGGATGACTCACACCCTGGACAGTATCTCTTTACTCTCCTACCATCCGGTAGGAGATATAGGAATATAGCCAGCCGTACCAACAGGCTGAAGAACAGCTTTTATCTGTGGGCTGTTAGGCTTTTGAATGGGATGTAATCTTATGCAGAGTTGACTTGGGAGGCCGGTGTGTGGTGTAGTTGGTTCACATAGTGTGGTGGGATGGAGGGTTTGTTGTCACTGTGTGTTGGGGGGAGAGAGCACAGGGGGAGGCTCAGCTAATCTCAATGTACACATGTTGTACTTTGACAATAAAGGTTTATTATTATTATTATTATTATTATTATTAACTCTGGGCAGCTTATGATATGATAAATGAAAATATAAAACATGAAAGCATTAGGGCATTAAATATTAAAATTAACAAACATTAGATAAGTTAAGAACCAGAATACAGCAGGATAGAGGTGGGATCTTTTTTGTAGTCTACTATCCCCCTCCAATGTGCCATGCCCCATGGAGGCTCCAGGCCAACTGGCAAAGGCAGGTTTTTGAGATGCTTTCAGAAGGCAAAGAGGGTACTAAAATGCTGTCTAAAAACATGACAGTATTACAAAAGGCTGTTTTAGAAGGGTTAACTGGATTTGAAATTGTTAAAAGGGTTAAATATTTGGGGATATATTTATCACCCTCAAATGCAAAGTTATATAAAAATAATTATGAAAAGCTATGGGGTAAAGTTCAAAAAGAATTGGACAGCTGGAAAAAACTACAATTGTCCTTATTGGGAAGAATTGCAGCAGTGAAAATGAATGTTTTGCCGAAATTTCTATTTTTATTTCAAATGATACCTATTCTTAAAAAGGACTCAAACTTGGAGGAATGGCAAAAGGGTATTAATAAATTTGTTTGGGCAGGGAAAAGGCCACGAGTTAAATTTCAGATTATGCAGGATACGCGTGAAAGAGGTGGTCTTATAATGCCCAACCTTAAATTATACTATGAAGCTGCTGCATTGTCAGCGATAAGTGATTGGATTAATTTAACACAAGGGAGATTATTAAATCTTGAAGGTCATGACTTGTTATTCGGTTGGCATGCATATTTATTGTATGATAAGAAGGTAGATAATGTGTTTAAGGTGCATATTTTAAGACATGCTTTGTTGCGAGTTTGGAAAAAGTATAGATATAAGTTAAATTATAAGATACCTTTATGGGCAATACTGAAACACGCAATAGAAAACATAAATGTTGCGTTTAAACATGATGGGACTACATATAAGGAAATTTTAAGTTTGGAGAGGAATGTATGGCATTTGAAGCCGTATAACTTTTTGCGAGGAGAAAATATTGTTCAAACTTGGTTTCAGTATGGGCAACTACAGGCCAGGTGGAAAGAAGACCAGAAAATTGTTTTTTCAATGACTGATGAAAATTTGGTAAAGCAAATTAGAAATCAGGGTCAAGCACATATTAAACGGATATATCTTGCATTGATAGAAATTGATTCAGAAACAGAACTTGTTAAAGATTGCATGATAAAGTGGGCTCAGAATATTCAAGAAGTTATTACAATGGACACTTGGGAAAAGATCTGGGTGAGAAATGTAAAATTTACGCAAGCCCAAAATTTAAGAGAGAATTTTTATAAAATGTTTTATAGGTGGCATTTAGATCCCCAAAAGATAGCAAGTATGTATCCGAACTACCAGCCTAAATGTTGGAGGTGTGGTGGTGAAGATGCAACGTATTTTCACATATGGTGGACCTGTAAAAAGGTTAAAGCATTTTGGATTAAAATCTGGTGGAATATGCAGAAGATATTTAAGAAAAGGATAAAGTTTTGTCCGCAATTGTTTTTACTGGGTATTATTACTGACACTACTGTTGTGGACATTAAGTTGATGTTGAACTTAATTACGGCAGCAAGACTTTTAGTAGGGCAATATTGGAAGAAGGAAGAACTGCCGACTATAGAGGAATGGACTTTAAAAGTTTCTAACCTGGCGGAAATGGCAAAGATTTCGGCATATTTGAAAGACCATTCGCAACAACGATATATCGTGGAGTGGAAAAAATGGATTGATTACATCCAGAATAAATATGGGACTAAAAAGTTTCATTTAGCATTTGAATAAGTACCGATGTGATATTTATATTGCTTGTAGTTATTTTATAAGAGCTAAAGTGCGATAGACCTAATAGTTTATTGTTGTTAGCATACAGTAGTTTATGTTTGTTTTTTACTTTTATAGCTTGTATTTAGCTCTGGGAAGTTGGGGAGGGGGGAAGGGGAGGGGGGAGGGTTGGGTTGGGTTGGGTTGGGAAGGGGGAGTGGGGGTGGGGAGGGGTTGTTTTGTTAAAGATAAAATGTATTGAAAAATTTTTCAATAAAAAAAAAGAAGGCAAAGAGGGTAGAGGCTGATCTCAGCTTGATGGGTATGATGTTACAGAAGGTGGGAGCCATAGCAGAAAAGGCTCTTCTCCAGGGCACTGCCATCTGGAATTCCTTGACCAATTGGGTGTGTAGGAGCGAGTCCCCTTGGGTGAGATGGTTTGTCAGGTAAACTGGACCTGTGCCATGAAGAGCTTTAAGAGTGATAATTAATACCTTTGATTGAACCTGGAAGGAGACTGGCAACCAGAGTAGTTCACATAACAGCAGTGTTATATGGGCCACCCTAGGGGCCCCTAGAACTGTCCACGCAGCTGCATTTTGCACCAGGTACAGCTTCCAAATATTCTACAGAATTTACATTCCTCGGTTATCTGTAATCTTAGGCTAAGTCTGACAAGACTGATTTTTCCAATGAGCCAATATAAATTTAATTTGGCCCATTTCTGCATTGGTTTGCAAAAAGTATTTTAAGAAAGGTTTAAAATCTTTATACATTTTTCTGTGCATTTTTCCTTCACTTCAAACATTTGTCCTCCATATGTTTCTCTAGAGAATTTTCTTAGCACAGAAATTTTAAAATGAATTCCCCAAATGCAATGCACTATTGTAACCAGCATGTCCATGTGTACATTTCTCATTGACAAAGTCATTTAGACAATGTTATGTATACTTCTCAGCAGTCAACCATGTTTTGCCTGTGGGTGTGCTATTATTTTTAGTGTTCAGAACAATGGAGGGACCTTCTTTAAAAAGGAGACATGATTCAAACCAATTTTGCTTCACCAAATAGCCTCTTGAGTTGTGATTATCAACTCTCTGGAAAGAAAATGTGTAGATAGCTTCTTTTTCCTTAATTTGGGCCTTGGAAATTGTCAGAAAACAGAAAGAACTATAAAGATCACCTGCTTTAAGTAGTATGAAATAACTTGTCTTTCTTTGTGAATAGCATATGTCTAATTTTCTAAATCTTTTCTATCTTGTTGCTGCTTCAATAGTAGTGTCATCTTTAAAAATGATTTTGGTTCCAATGTCTATATTACAGTGGGAGTTCTGGATCCATTCGGTATGCCTTAAAATTTATAAAGATGGAAGTCTTCCAACAGCTCTTTTTTCACCGTTTCTTATAGACAGAACTAAGAATTATTGCTATAGTTTCTTCCCTTTATTAACCAGTTTCTCTGTACCTTTACTGTTAATAATTGTGTTCCCAAATGGAAGGGGGTGACTATGCATAGCTATGGAGTTCAAACTTTTATTTATTTATTTATTTATTAGTTTATTTATTATTTCAATTTCAAACCTACTTACTCCATAACAAATCTGGATGTCTTACAGATAAAAATAAAAAAAAACAACATCAAGAACAAAAAGAAGAGAGACAAATGGAAGCAAAATGAATGCCAAATAGCTATGACCCTTGGTGGCGAACCTATGGCACCGGTGCCACAGGTGGCACACAGAGCCCTCTCTGTGGGCACACGGGCCATCACGCCAGTCCTAAAAATATAAGACCTAACATAAAAGATCAAGGTGCCAGCTTAGGTACCCAAATCCAAACTTTGGCTACAACCAAAGAATCAACAATGTAGAAGATAACAGAAGAAGTGGGACAATCAAATATTAAGACAGAGGACTCAGTTGACCAACAAATACAACTGAAAGAAAAGGAAATGACAACACTGAAAATGGAAATGACTTTCCATATAAATCAGAAGAAATTTGAGAAAGAAGAAGAACAGATTGAATGGAAGACAAATATATCAGAGCAAGCATGGGGAACTGGAATAATAAGGAGACAATTTAACAAATACAAATGGGCTAGTCCTTCCAGAAAACTGGCAATTAAATGGTCTCCTTTATTTCAAATAACATATATAATAATAGAGAGAGATCTATTTGACAATATAAAAGAACTGATATGGAAGTCTAGTTGGCAAAGGAAGATTGCCAGAATAAGGTTGAAGAAAATTGGGGTTTTGACTTATTAGAGGGGATTTCATATTATTAATTATAGGGTTAAAGGGAGATGTTGAGATAAGGGGAATTTTGGTCATTAGATTTAAAATACTCAGAAATTAGTTGAAAATAAGGATTTTATCTGTTTAATATTTAAAAATTAGACCTAAAAGAGAAAGAAAAATTAATTATTATGAATATGTTTGATTTATTGATTAACCCAGGTAATATACATATTTTAATACATGTTTTATTGATTTTTTAATATTTACATATAGATGTATTTGTGAAACAATATGGTGGTTGAGTAGTTGAAAAAAAATAACCAGTTGTAAATAGTTCAGGTTACATCAACAGAGATGCCCTTTCTAATTCCCTTAGTGATTACATAGTCAAAATTAACAAGTTAGTATATTTGTAGTTATAGCCCAGTCAATCAATAAAATTCAAGATATATTTTCAGTAATACATATCAATATCCTGTTTTTAAATTTTATCTAATTGCAATAGGATATTCTAGAATAGCCTATATAGTATATAGAAGAAAGCTTAATTTTGGGTAACCCACAATTCCCTATTTCAATAAAGAATAGTTCTTTTGTCTACAAAACTTATATTGGTCATTACAAAACATTCTTATGTTTTACCATTAAAGTCTAGTTTTCATCTTAAAATTCTAGATTCTATACTATAGTTCAAAAATAGCCACTGAATATTCTATAAATCATCTTCACCATACATCAATTATTAACATGCTATCTTTTGATATATCATTCCAAATTCTATAATATGATTCGGAGTTATATTTCCTTGACAGATCTAAAAGCTAAATGTAAAATCAGTGATTTTTTTTTTGAGATTCCCCTTGATCCATAGAAAGATATTTTTATAGTCTATCTTTAGGAATCCCAAAAGAGAAACAATTTCAGTTTTTTAAATCTAACTCTTGGCTTCCTTTTGTGCCAATCATACTTCACTCTTGGTATCTTTAAATTCTCAAATGTATCTTCCTTTCTTCCTATACCCCTTATTTGAATCCAGGGAGCATATCCAAATGTCAGTTTTGCAAGGAAGATGTCCCCTTTGTAACCATTGTATTTTTGCTTTGATAGTTCAGATTTTGGCGGTTGATATAATATAGTTGTCATTAAATCAGTCAAGTCTTTTTGAACTTCCAATACTATCTGGGTTAGGTAGAAAGTAGTAGCTGGTATTATGGTTGTCATTGGATTAATTGAAAACTCAATATAGTATATTTGGAGGCCTTTAGTGTCTTCACTCTTGATGTTGCTTTGTTCAGGTGCTATTGTTTTTTGGCTTGTAAGTTTTGTAGTTACCATTAAAGTTTGGACTTTAAGGTTTTCTGTAGATTGCTTTTGTTGTTCTTTAAAATCTCTTATTTTGATGTTAGTTTCCACTTCTTCTATTTGGTTTTGTGTTATCTTTTCCTCATTTAAATTCAGAGTTTGATTTGGTGGCTTTAAGTTGTCAGATTTTTCTTGCAATTTGTCTTTAATTTGCTCTGTCATTGCCAAGATCGTGTCCAGTATCAGTTTATAATCAAGTGGCGGGATGTATTCATCCATTTCATTGTTGTTTGCAGTTAAATCTTCCATGGAGGCTGTTTTAATTATAGTCAAAGATTTTCCACCTCCTGAAGAGTTGTAATCAGTGATAGATGTTCCCACACTTATCTTCGATAGCTTTGTTATTCAGTCAGCTCTCACAACAGAAAAAGAAAATTTACTTGCTGTACCAGGTTTCACCCCAAGATGTCATAAATAACATATAACATGCAATGTAAGAGGGTTTTTTTTCTTATTCTTTTTCCAAATTAATATAGAACTTTTGTAAAATTAGTCCAAATTTTTTCTTTACCTCAGAGTTTAGAGAGAAAATGAGATAGTGAATCCCCAGTAACAAAAAGAAGCTTTTTAGTAGATACAGATGAAATTGCTTAAATTCTTTGCTGAATTAATTGAATTTCTTTTGTAACTTTGAGGCTTTAAGATTTGTTCCCAGAGTAGTTATTCACCGTTTTCTCAAAACAAGGGTCAGGAAAGTCCCACAGGAAGATGATTAAGGAAAAAGGAAAGGTAAAAGCTCGCCCAGGTCCTCCAGATTGCTTCTTAGTGCTAGGTAGTACTTTTGGCTTTCAGCAGGGAGAGGCTTAGTGATCAGCCATCTTTATGGCCGGTCTCTTCTTCTTCGGGCCAAAGGAGATGATCCCAGATTCCAGCGGAGGGCTGCTGCCCTTCCGTGAATGCAGGGAAGTCCTCCTGTCAGTAATCGCCCCTCCAGGGTGATTTTTGACCCTTTTCAGGGTCCTCCAAAGGAGAAAGAAATGGACGGCAGGAAGCAGAGTGTCCCTGTGTGTCCAGAAGCGCCACACGTGTGAATCGGAAGCCGTAATATACATAATGGTTTTGATTTATTAAAGGGGATATTGTATTATTAAGTAGATGATTTAATATGGTAAGAAATAGATAACTTTTAGGAAATAGAACAAGATTACATTCAGATAGATAAAATGTGTATTTTGGATATTATATTTTGTTATGAATTGAGACAAGGTAAATCTTGGTTACCCAATGCCTGAAAATTATAAATATCAAAGATTAAATTGGAATATTGATGAAAAACTAAAAATTGGGTAAAAGGTAATAACAGGATTTGGTTGCTTATGAAGATTGAATGTAATTAAGATATGTATAAGCTAAAATGTATTGATAAATGTAAAAATGATGTTTTTTTATTGAGTTGATATAACTAGAACTGTACTAGCTTGAATACGAGACAGTAAATGTTAAGGGAAAAAGAGAAGAAATATCTGCTGTTGTAACCTGTGATTTGCACTAAAGATTTTGTTATCGAACTACTGATTAACCCAGTCACCATGTTGCTTTTTAAGTACTTAAATGTAAAATTGGAAAATTAATAAAATATTATTTTAAAAAGTAATTTAGAATCCAATAACTGAATGGTGATAAGAGCACTAAATAAATAGCATCTTGAAATTTTGATGCTCTTATATGAGATGATAACAACTTTGCAAGTTCTCACTCAAGAATGCCAAATTCATGGGTGAGACTGCAGGCTTAGGGCATTTTTGAAGAACCTTTTAGGCAAACTGCTAAGGGCATCCTCTGGGGATCCAATGAATTTGATATGCCCACAGGGTTCATGAAGTCAGTTTCTAGCTTATTCTGATCATCAGAGCTTGTCATATCTACTGAACCTGGAGAAGGCCTCCAAAGAGACTAATTTTACCTCTGGAGAACTGTGTACGATAATGTTACACAGTATTTAATGACCCAACTTAACATTATATTGGGAAGGAAAAAAAGAGTGGCTGTATGTAGCTTTATAGAAAATAAAATGGAATGCTCAGGTCTTATCCAACTCAGTTTTCAGACACAGAGAAGTTTTAAAACAAATATTATAGAGAATACAGTATCCCTATTAACATACAGTACTGAAGTATAGGCTTGCCTTTCAGCTCTTGAACAGTTAAATAAGCAATATTAATTACCTATCCACACCTTTTAAAAGTGTAGTTCTATTCTATTACTGACTTAGCAAGTTCACAGCAAAGCAATGGTGGCAATTAGCAATTTTTCATTTTAGAGGAGAAATTACATCTATGCAAGCTCCAATTCTTTACGGTGCAGGAGTGTAAAATGTGTACAAGATTAGAAATTAACCTTATTTCAAGCCTCTTTGGTCATCAAAACCATTAAGTATTTAGTTGTCTCAGTAATCAATATGTCTTTCCCTGTTAAAATCTGTACTAATTTCCTAAAGCGCACACCTTTCCTATCCTCCTTGATAATGGTGAAAGGATTTTGTAGCATAAGAGTAGCCTATTTTAATTACAAAAGCAAAGCAAGTTAAACTCTTGCCACAAATAATGTATTCCAAATTACAATTCCCTTTGGGATTATTATTTATCAAGTCAATCATTACATATGGAGACAGGAGCATCTGCAGCTGTTCTACTTCACCATTGTTATGGACAAAATATAATTGGAGGAATCATCCCTAAAGATAAATAAGCATCTAACTGAATAACAGTTTAAATGTCTGAAAGTAAATAAACTGTAATGGGTTTTATACATTAGAGATAGTATACATTTAATAGTTATTGAAATGAAATGTGTCTGCAAACTATATCCAGCACCACGCTGTTCAGACTGCAAGCAACAAGATGGCCTTAGCAATGCAGCAGTCAGATTTAGACAAATGGAAGACCACAGCCCATTTATTTGTTGCTGTTTTGTAACTTTTAGCCATGTAATTGCTGATAGTGATTTTTGTATGATAATAATGTATTTGTGTGACATATTTACCGTGTTGTTTTCCATTTCTTCTTGCAATTCACATTTGTTGATTTCAAGAAAAGAAACTAATAAAAGACAACAAGATATCACTCTCAATTTGTCTACTAGTGGTTCAACCAAAAGTTAGGTGATAAATTTGTCCTCTTTTCCTCAAATGAGCTCTGATTTTTACTCTTTGCTTTCTAAAGAGAGTTTTTATCTTCCTTTTCCTCCTCCTATCTCTTAGATCAGGTGGGCCACCGGGCCCGGGCCACGGCATGCCAGCAACTGGTCCGCAGAAACAAGCAAAGCCCCATCCGTGAGATGCAGGCAGCATACAAAACACGTACCCTCTGGTCTGCAGAAAAACCTTTCTCCATGGAACGGGTCCCTGGTGCCCAAAAGTTAGGGACCTGTGCCTTAGAATTGCAGCTGCTCTGGTCCTGCTGGAAGTAATATCCTACTTAATTACCATGTCTAGAAATCCAGAGAAAATGGAAAAAGTAGCAGAGGCACCACAAGGAATCTTAGAAAGTCAACACATGAAAGTCACAACTATCAAAGCTCTCCCCTGCCCCCATACATATGTGCAATATTAACGCATGTACAAATGGGTTGTATATTATCGTTAGAATTTATCACAATAGATGCATCAGGAGTTCTAATAGCAATAATTGTCTTTTCCTAAAAGAATAACTCAGACAAATACACCAGATAAAATATATAACTCTAACGTTAAAAAAATGAAATAAAAATGGTTTTCAGGAAAATAGCTTGTTGTTTGTAGTTCAGAGCAGTTCAGAGTAATTGAACTACAGAATTTGAAAAACTCATTAAAACTCATCTAAGGCAGTAAAATTGCTTTTAGCAAACTAGGATTAGTTTGATTTATGGCATCTATGGAGCAATATGTGTTCAAACATGCTTGTTCAATTAATTGTACTACAGTATAATGTACCATTTAGCAGTAGGCTTTTGAATTGGCAAAATGAACAATCCTTAGGGCAAGTTAGATTCATAAATTATATTTATTTCAACCAAATAGCAGTTAACTGAGTCTTATTCATTATGGTAGACCAACAATCTTTTGATCAATTGTAACGTACAGTCTTTGTAAATTGAGAAAGGCAAGGAAATTATTATTTTCATTTTAAAAAATGAGAAATGAGGAAAAACAATTCTTTGACTTAGTTTTGTAAATTATGTCAGATGTTTATTCTTTGATTTATTGAACAAATATCAACCTTTTTTATAAAAATAATACTAATTAGGTAACAGTACTTAAAACCAACAAGTGATGCAGTATCAGCAAAAGGAATGCTATTAAATACAAAAGGCAGGGGATGGATCCCAAACAAATTTGTTACGTTGGATGTAATTTCAAAATATTTGTAAGAAGCACTTGCATATGGAATCTTTTACTTTCTACTTCCAAGCAGAAGAGAAAAATAATATTCCACTCCTAAGATTTCCTAACAATCAAGAACTGCTAATAATAATCTCCTTGACTTGATTTGAGAAGAAATGTTGCATTAGAGTTTTTATATCAGGTAGGCCTTATGGATTAAAATTGAATAAAGATCATTTTTCAGAACTGAATAGTCTTGAACACTCATATGATCACATCCTAGAAACATAATGTTTATCTAATGCTTAAGGATTAAAAAACAGGGAAAGCCATTATCAATAATTTCCCCAAAGTGATCCTCTGAACTTTCTCCAGCTGTGCACTTGCCAGAAAAATTGATATTGAAAGTATAGATTTTATTTTCTTTCCCCAGCTATCTATGTGCTCCTTAACTTTTCTGTGGACTATGGAAATCCTTCTCAGCAAATTTAGAGAAAGTATTGGAAGGAATCAAAATTTGCATACTTTGAGCAGACATCTGCTTGCACAAATTGAGATTTTAAAATTACCACATTTTATATAGTCAAGATGTGTGGCTCATATTTACTTAATATTGTTTACATTAATTTTCTTTTATTTTGCTTTGCAGATACAGTTTTGTAATGAATCATAAATAGCTGAACAGACTGAAAAATTCCACCGCCTCTTTTACTTTTGATAATTTTTACTTGATCTTATTTTAATTTTTTTTAAAAAAATACAGTCTTAGTCTATATGTTGTGTAGAGTCACTGTGACCCTAGCAGTACAAATAAAACCTATTCAGTTGAATTTGCAACAGAAGATAGTATCTCAGTAGGAAAAGGATTCTCATTTTAAATTTAGGAGCTTAACATTTAGTATGTCTAAACTAAATTAATGTGTATAATACATTCAATAACTTCCGGAATTATGAAGGTTGGACATATAAAGAAAACTTTGGGGGAGAAAAAAATCCATGCCTGAACTTTCTTTAAATGCAATTAGAGCTGAATACATCTTAGTATTAGTTTTACATTACCATCTATTAAAAATGGAATATTTTACAATAAATGGAGTATGAAACATTTTCTGGGACATTAATATATTTAGCCGTCATGCAAGTCGAAAGTAGCACCCTTCAGGTCAAATTGGATACTTAAGCATTTAGCAAAAATTACTGAGTACATTGTCTGCAAGATAATTGTAAAGCTATAAAATGATTCAGTTCAGTGATTCTAATATGATTTAATTATAATGGAACTGATGTCAATCACCTTGTGAATATTTAACATTGAGCTACTAGTTTTAAGGATATTTTGTGGAAGAGCAAATGGTACAAAAAGTAGAGCTGTTTGCAAAAGTGTGGATATGTTATATGTGTGTACATGTGCCCAGCCATTGGTTGTTTCCCCATTTATAGCATCATTCAGTTATGGTTCAGGCAATATTAGACCTGTTTCCACTGCCATTATTTTAGCAAAATGATGGTACAGCTTCCAGAATCCCTACCCAGCATGGTTCTTATGAACAACACAAATGTTGAGATTTTAGAAAAAGAGACTGATGATTGTAATGCTTTTTTCTTTCTTTCCTGTTGGTTGCCCATACTTTACCAATGTAAATGGAAGATGTTGAGAGACCTGGCCCATAAAACCACCAAGAGTTGAAAAAGAGTGAATGGATTACATCTTCATCACTATACCAATGAATTATGCATCCTACCTACAATAAAGGAATGCAAAATTGGACAAAAATTCATTTTAGAGTTTTGGAATCTACTATTGGTTGAATAGGCTGTATGAATTGTGGCTTGAGTATTCAAGACCTACTCTTTTAATTTATTTCCATATGCTACTCATTCAACTGCTTGATCACTGAGATTGTTGGCGAAATCTTGCTGCGTATTCTCAGAAGTACAGAGTGCCATTTTGGGATTGCCTGGAGATATGCTTTCTCTGTGGTGACTTGCATCCAATTTTGTGAGGGCACCCTGTTGTCAAATAGCTTTTAAATGCTTTAAAAAAAGTTTTATTGATTTTTAATATTTACATGTACATGTATTTGTGAAACAATATGGTGGTTGGGTAATTAAAATAAGAAATAGCCATTTGTAAATAGGTCAGGTTACATCAACAGAAATGCCCTCTCTAATTCCCTTAGTGATTACATAGTCAAAATAAGCAGGTTAGTATATTTCTTATTATAACCTAGTCCAGGGGTAGGCAACCTGAGTCATAAAAGAGCCGAGGTTGCCTACCCCTGACCTAGTCAATCAACAAAATTCAAAATAGATTTTCACTAATACATATCAATATCCTGTTTTAAAATTTTATCTAATTGCAATAGGATATTCTAGAATAGCCTATAGTATATTAAAAAAAAAAGCTTAATTTTGGGTAACCCACAATTCCCTATTTCAAGAAAGAATAATTCTTTTGTCTACAAAACGTATATTGTTCATTACAAAACATTTTTATGTTTTACCATTAAAGTCTAATTTTCATCTTAGCAAATCACGTTATTAGAAATATATTTTTTGCCTTAACCGTTCAACAATTATTAAAATGCTAACTTTTATATATAAAATTCTAGATTCTATACTATAGTTCAAAAATAGTCACTGAATATTCTATAAGGCATCTTAACTGTACATCAATTATTAAAATACCATCTTTTGATATGTCATTCCAAATTCTATAATATGGTTCGGAGTTATATTTCCTTTACAAATCTAAAAATTAAATGTAAAATCAGTGATATTTTTAGAGATTCCCCTTAATCCATAAAAAGATATTTTTATAGTCTATCTTTAGGAATCCCAAAAAAGAAACAAGTTCAGTCTTTTAAATCTAACTCTTGCCTTCCTTTTGTGCCAATCATACTTCACTCTAGGTATCTTTAAATTCTCAAATGTATCTTCCTTTCTTCCTAGACCCCTTATTTGAATCCAGGGAGCATATCCAAATGTCAGTTTTGCAAGGAAAATGTCCCCTTTGTAACCATTGTATTTTTGCTTTGGTAGTTTGTTTTTTGGTGGTTGATATAATATAATTGTCATTAAATCAGTCAAATCTTTTTGTTCTTCCAATTCTGTCTGGGTTAGGTAGAAAGTAGTAGCTGGTATTATGTTTGACATTTGATTAATTGAATTCTCAATATAGTGTATTTGAAGGCCTTTAGTGTCTTCACTCTTTGTGTTGCTTTCTTCAGGTGTTGTTACTTTTTGGCTTGTTTTGTAGTTGCTATTAAAGTTTGGACTTAAAAAGTTTTCTGTAGGTTGCTTTTGTTGTTCTTTGAAATCTCCCATTTTAGTGTTAGTTTCCACTTCTTCTATTTGGTTTTGGGTTATCTTTTCCTCATTTACAGTCAGAGTTTGATTTGGTGGCTTTAAATTGTCAGATTTTTCTTGCAGCTTGGCTTTAATTTGCTCTGTCATTGCCAAGATTGTATCCAGTATTAGTTTATAATCAAGTGATGGGATGTATTCATCCATTTTGTTGTTGTTTACAGTTACATATTCCATGGAGGCTGTTTTAATAATAGTCAAAGATTTTCCACCTCCTGAAGAGTTGTATTCAGTGCCAGGTGTTCCCACACTTATCTTCAAGGACAGCTCTATTATTCAGTCTGCTCTCACAACAGAAAAGGAATTTTACTTGCTGTACCAGGTTTCGCCACAAGATGTCATCAATAACATATAACATGCAATGTAAGAGGGTTTTTTCTTTTTCTTTTTTGAAATTAATATAGAACTTTTGTAGGATTAGTCCATTTTTTTTCTTTAATTCACAATTTAAAGAGAGAATAGGATAGTGAGTCCCCAGCAACAAATAGATGCTTTTTAGTAGATATTGCTTAAATTCTTTGCTGAATTAATTGGATTTCTTTTGTGACTTTGAAGCTTTAAGATTTGTTCCCAAAGTAGATATTCGCCGTTTTCTCAAAAAATTGGGAAGAAGAATTTCAGGAAAGTTCCACAGGATGATGATTAAGGGAATAGGAAAGGTAAAAGCTCACCCAGGTCCTCCAGATTGCTTCTTAGTGCAAGGTAGTACTTTTGGCTTTCAGCAGAGAGCGGCTTAGTGATCGGCCATCTTTATGGCCGGTCTCTTCTTCTTCGGGCCAAATGAGATGATCCCAGATTCCAGTTGAGGGCTGCCGCCCTTCTGCGATCACAGGGAAGTCTTCCTCTCGGTAATCGCCCCTCCACGGCGACTTTTGACCCTTTTCAGGGTCCTCCAAACAAGAAAGAAACGCACAGCAGGAGACAGACTGTCCCTGAACATCCGGAAGCGCCGCGCGCATGAACCGGAAGCCGCTTTTAAATGCTTTTTGAAGACTTCTCTCTTCACCAAAAGTCTAATCTTCTTGAATGTGTGAACATTTTCCCTCGTTCATTTTTGAGATAAAATTTCAGGTATTTTTAATCTTTGATATTTATTGTGGGTGCTTTTTATATCCCTGTATACAAAGTTGTATAAATATATTTATTAAGTTATAAGAGAAACAGTCTGTTAAACAAAATAGTTCTCAGTTCCCAAAAATACATAAGCCTGAAATAGTCTAATCTAATTGTACCATTACCAAGGACACCAAAATGCAACATACTTAAGGACCTTATAAAAAGTGTAGACATTACACAGAATAACGTGAATATTCTATCAATTCCCCACTAGAAAAACAAAAATTCACAAGGAAAGAAGAAAATAACAACACACTGCCCTTCCTGGATATCCTCATCAGCAGAAGAAATGGCTGTAAATTAGAAATACAAGTCTATTGAAAAACCATCCATATTAATCAAATAATCCACAACCAAACTAACACCCAATCTCCTACAAGAGGAGTTGTTTAAGAACATTATTCAGAAAAGCACATGTGCACTGCAGCAAGCCAGAACACCACAAAAGGAAATAGAACACCTACACAACATTTTCCAAGAAAATGGATATCCACATAACTTTATCCAAAAGTGCCTGTCCACTCAACCCACTAAGCACAACCAACACAAGCTATGAAAAGAATATCATCGCCTTATATCAAAACCATCTCAAAAACCATCAATATACTATTAAAACCTCACAGCATCACCATATCACCCAAACCAACTAAAGCCCTCCAAAATATCTTAAATAAATCAAATAGTACTTGCAATAATATTTAGAACTTATATGCCACTTCACAGTGTTTTTCAGGCCTCTCTAAGTGGTTTGCAGAGTCAGCCTATTGCCCCCAACAATCTGGATCCTCCTTTTACTGACCTTGGAAGTCTGAGTCAACCTTGAGCCGGTAAGAATTAAACTACTGGCAGTCAGCAGAATTAGCCCACAATACTGCATTTTAACCACTGCACCACCATGGCTCTCTAATAGGGCAGAGGTGTGACACTGCTGGCCCATGGACTGGTTGCATCATGCAGAGGCCGTGTTCACCCCAGCTCCAGTAATGTGAAAAAAAGTCACGATACATCGCAACACATCAAGTGACACGACTGTTAAAGCCACTATATAGGATAATCAGGCAGAAGACTAGCAGAATGTACTATGAGCACCCACAAGCAGTCAGAAGACACAGTGAAAACCTCTTAATTTTACAACATACGGATAGACTAAGACTTATAGGATTCCTCTACTCTAGTCTAAGAACCTACTGGAATCCCTTTGAGTCAGAACAATTTTTTATAAGTACTCTACTGTACTGTTTCCTTAAATCTCTTATTGGTAGAAGGGTGGAAGATAAAGTGAATATTTAATTAATTGGACACACCTACATTTCTGTCCCTAATATTACACTTGGTATTTGCATTCTTTGTATAGCCATGTTTGTTTTAGCTTCAACATAATTTTGTAATTTTCAAGCCTTCACTATCAAAGTACAAGATTCTTTTTTTTAATCTGATGGCTTATTGTTACAATGGATCTATTCCTAATAACCCACAGCCCAGAAACTTAGTAAAAGTGTTTTTTTCCCCAGCAAGGAAAAAACAAATCATTTTTTGAAAACAAAATGAAGACAAAACAAAAGTTACGGCAAAGTGTGCAGAAATCATTAGCAGCTGATCGCAAGTTACTTAACAAAGGCTTTTGGGAGTCCATTTCCCAGCCTGAACTCACCTTTTAAGTTTATCTATTCTTGTCCTCTCTGATCACAGAGCCACTTTAATAATGTGATAATTTCAGCACAGATGTTTAAGGTCAGCATACAGTATATTTAAAATATGTGCTGTTAAATATAGTTGATTTCTCCCCCAACTCTCAGAACCACAGTGAGATTTTGCTCTTAGTTTTTATTTCTTAACTGTTGCTGTTATTCACCTAGTTGTGTGAAGAGTAAACTGCAATGGAACATGTGCAAGCAAGTAAGCTTCATTCTTACACTGTTAAAATCCTTCTCTTTTGGTATTATTTTCCCAATTGCATGTATGTATGTATGTATGTATGTATGTATGTATGTATGTACAGTATGTATGTATGTTTTGTGTTTTTAGACTGCCCATTACCCTCAAGAATTATATTATAGAAATCTAACAAGAGTAAGAATGTTCAGCTAAAGTCCCAAAATTCCCCAGCCAATATGCTAGCTGGGGGATTATGGGAGTTGAAGTCCACATAGCTTAAACCTGCCAAGGTTGAAAAACACAACTGCATAAAGCTGATCAGACTAAGAAACCAGTGTTATTCAGGTCTAAAACTGAACAGCTATAGTAACCAAAACTTGCAAGTCTGAATATGTCCCTTCTTTCTCACTTAATCTTCCAATTAATTAAGGAGAGATTTCTCTAGAGGCCTTTTTTCAAGTTAGTTTCTTGAACTAGACTTAAGCTTCATGTGTCTGATCACAGCCGCGGTAACATATTTTCCTACTGTCCTTCAAGTGCCCTTTACAATCATGCTCTGAATTTTTAGCACTGAATGTTTCTGGTGGATATCTGGGCAATTTCTATTAATTGTATAACTTACTTTTAAATTTTGCATTTTCATTGTTGTTTACCAGCCAGATTATTTTGGGGGTGAGGGGTGAGGGAGGAGAGATTATTACAAAATAGATGAACAATAACTCTGGGTTCCCTGGTGAAAATAACTAACTGATTTGTATCCACATGCGTGTGGTTGTACAATAGAACTTTTTTTCCCCCTGCAGATATTTGGACTAGTGGGCATAGTAGATGTTACACCACATCTCAAAAAGTAGGAATTATATTGTATACGATAGTTTACTAAGTAAATTTACTGTACAAGTCAATTTCATATTTATTTAGATAGCAAGTCAGAAGAAACCAAGTGCTTACTTTTGGAAGGTAACACTATTTATCCATATAGGAACAGTTGCTTTATTAATTGTTCTTGATTTTTATATCCAGCAGGCATTATTATTTATATTGAGAAAAAAGATAATTAATTAATTTATTTATTTATTTATTTATTTATTAGTTTTTATAAACCGCCCTTCTCCCGAGGGACTCGGGGCGGTGTACAGAGGAAGGAATGTATACAGATTGAACAATAAAAATAATAAGAAACACTAATGAAAACAAACTGGGACCCCAATTAACGCTATCATGCCAGGCCGGACTGCTGGAACAGGAAAGTTTTTAAGTCGCGACGGAAGGTACGGAGGTCAGGGGCCATCCGGATTTCGGTTGGTAAGCTGTTCCAGAGGGCTGGCGCACCTACTGAGAATGCCCTCCCCCTGGGGGCCACCAGCCGACATTCCTTGAGCGGTGGCACCCTGAGGAGGCCCTCTCTGTGGGAGCGCACAGGACGGTGGGGTGCTGACATTGGCAGAAGGTGCTCCCGTAGGTAGTCCGGACCCATGCCATGTAGGGCTTTGTATGTCATTGTTCGCACCTTGAACTTCACACGGAAGGCAACCGGAAGCCAGTGCAGCGCACGGAGGAGAGGTGTGATATGGGAGTATCGGGAGGCTCCCAAGAGTGTCCGTGCCGCCGCACTTTGCACCAGTTGAAGCTTCCGAGTGGATCTCAAGGGCAGCCCCATGTAGAGAGCGTTACAATAGTCTAGGCGAGAGGTCACAAGGGCATGGGTGACTGTACGTAAGGAATCCAGGTCCAGATAAGGCCGTAGTTGGCGAACTAGTCGAACCCGGGAGAAGGCCCCCTTGGTCACAGCTCCTATGTGGTCTTCCAGGGAGAGCTGCGAGTCTAGGAGGACACCCAGGTTGCGGGCCCTATCAACAGGGGGAAGTAACTTGTCCCCAATGTTAAGCAGTGGGACGTTCTGAATATCCTGGCTTGCCGGTACGTACAGCCATTCAGTCTTGTCCGGGTTCAGTTGAAGCCTGTTTCTCCCCATCCATTCCCGGACCGCTTTCAGGCAGCGGGACATCACGTCTAGGGCATCACTGATATTGTTTGGAGTTGAGATAAAAAGCTGGGTGTCATCAGCATACTGATGGTACCCTACTCCAAAACTGCGAATGATCTCACCCAGCGGTTTCATGTAGATGTTGAACAGGAGAGGCGAGAGGACCGACCCCTGAGGGACTCCGCAAGCAAGAGGCCTCGGGGTCGACCTCTGTCCCCCTGTCAGCACCGACTGCGAGCGACCCTGGAGAAAGGAGGAGAACCAACGCAGAACCGTGCCTCCCACTCCCAGTCCCCTGAGGCGTCGCAGCAAGATACCATGGTCGATGGTATCAAAAGCCGCCGAGAGGTCTAATAAGACTAGGACAGAGGAATGGCCCCTGTCCCGGGCTCTCCAGAGATCATTCATCAGAGCGACCAATGCCGTCTCCGTGCTGTAGCCTGGCCTGAAACCCGATTGGTACGGGTCTAGATAAACCGCTTCATCCAGGATCTGAGGAAGTTGGTGCGCCACCACGCTCTCAACAACCTTCGCAAGGAAGCGAAGATTGGAGACTGGACGAAAGTTATTCAAAGAGGATGGGTCCAAGGTGGGCTTCTTGAGGAGAGGTCTCACCACCGCCTCCTTCAAGGCGGTGGGGAAGTGACCCTCACTCAGAGAAGCAGAGATGACCGCTAGGAACCAGCCTCGTGTCCCCTCTCGAGCTGCATAGGCCAGCCAGGAAGGGCACGGGTCCAGTAAGCATGTGGAGGAGCTCAACCTTCTCATAATCCTGTCCACTTCCTTAGGAGTTACAGGATCAAATTCTTCCCAGATGACGTCGACAAGACTGTCCATGTCTTGTTCTTCCATCTCAGCCCAGTTGGAGTCCAGGCCAGTTCGAATCCGAGCAATTTTATCCAGCAGATATTGACCAAATTCCTCGGCTCGACCCTGCAAGGGTTCCTCCCTCACCTCTTGGTTTAATAGGGAGCGAGTCACCCTGAACAAGGCAGCCGGGCGATTATCTGCGGACGCGATGAGGGTGGAAAAGTAGTTGGATTTTGCCACCCTTATCGCAGCGAGATAAGACCTGGTGAGGATTCTTAGTCGCAATCGGTCGGATTCGGATCGACTGGATCTCCAACGGCTCTCTAGGCCCCGTCTCCGACGCTTCATCTCCCGGAGCTCCTCGGTGAACCATGGGGCTCGCTGGGATCTGCACCGGGTCAGAGGCCGCAAGGGTACAACTCGGTCCAGAGCCTCCGTGGCTGCCTTTTCCCAGGCTTCCACTAAGGCATCCGCCGAGCTGTGAGCAGGGGGTGCATGCGTGTCCCTAAGCGCTGCCTGGAACTTATCAGGGTCCATTAGGCGCCTAGGGCGGTACCATCTGACTGGCACCGTGCACCCACGGTGGGGGGTGGCAAGGGGGAAGTCTAGCCGCAGGAGGTGGTGATCGGTCCATGACAGGGGCGTAACAGTTGTGGCACCCCCACCAATATCATCACGCCACCGTCCAGACAAGAACACCAAGTCTGGGTTGTGGCCTCTCTCATGAGTCGGCCCAGAAATTATTTGCAACAGGTCCATGGCCGCCATGGAAGCCATGAACTCCCGAGCCAGTTCGGACGATCCTCCCAGGGACGGTAGATTAAAGTCGCCCAAGACCATGAGTCTTGGGAATTCAACCACCAACCCTGAGAGGACATCGAGTAGCTCGGGTAGGGCCGCCGCTGCACGATTAGGTGGTAGGTACGCCAGCAGCAGGCCCAACTGCGCCCCTGGGCCGTATCTCAGTAGGAGAGACTCACACCCGACCATCTGAGGGACGGTGGTCTCTCGCGGGCTAAGGGATTCCCTGATGATAACTGCCACTCCCCCGCCCCTCCCATGAGCCCGGGGCTGGTGCAGTACCTGGAAACCTGGCGGGCAGAGGTCAACCAGAGGAACACCCCCCTCTGGGCCCAGCCAGGTTTCCGTGATGCAATTTACATAATTAGAATTGCCAATGAAATTATATCAATGCCTTACATAAATCTGTCAATAGGGATTTTATATTTGTTCATTTTGTGACTGAATCTGTGTTACAGGGTGGTTTTTTGTTGTTGTTTTTGTTTGTTTGTTTTGAGAGAAGTGTGGGGGTTACATTCTCAATGAAAGCTGATTGTGGATAATATTCAGTGGAAATATCTGAAGCACTTTCTTTCCTTTGGAAATTATTCAGAAAGATATCCTTTTTCCCCTCTTAGTCTTGTAAGAAAATTATTGTAGAGACATGTGTAAATTATAAGTACGGTATCATTTCTGAGACGATGAATAAATAACAGACCCCTAGGCATAATTTGGAGTTTTGAAGGGATATTTGCCGTAATAAAAGTTTGATGAAAGTGACCCATTGAAAGTGCTTTTTCCCCCTCTTATTTCTAAAGATGGGAGGAGAAAGGGCCACACCACTTTGCTTGAGGACAAACGGGGCTGTCCAGAAGCCTTGTTATTGAGGCAAGATGGCAGGTGAAGTGAATGGAGCCATGTCTGATGAGGTAGTGTGACATCAGACACAGATAGGGAGTGCTTGCCTCACCTGCACAAAAGGGCACTGTTCCACATGGGGCAAAACACCACATCTCAAAGAAGGCTATGAGTGCCTCACTGAAGAAAAGTGATATTTCCCATATATTAATACTGAATGTTGTGGGACAGAGTTCTATTTTGGATGTTAAGCTGAAAAAAAAAAGAATTGGACATGCATTGTTTATGGTGGAATAGTAGGAAAGCAGTACCATTGTATACTGAAAGATTGTACGTCTGTCTGTCTGTCTGTCTGGATGACAACAATAGATAGATTAGATTAGATAGACAGACAGACAGATGATTTTTTTTTCTGAGCTTCTATTTCTAGTAGCTGACGGGCCTGTGTCCTAAATGTTTGTGCAGCAAAGCTATTAACATTAAGTATATAAAAATTAAAACAAAGCATTTGACTAACACCAATAGAATTTCAACAGGAACCTGAAAAACAACATAACCCTCAAAGCACTCTAATTTCTCTAAAGGAGGAAATATTAGAGCTGTTAGCAATAATTTCTAATATTTAAATGTGCTCCAATTAGCAGACTATAGAGAATACATTACATCTAATACTCATTTTGTCTTGAAAAAGAAATACGTGATCATTTTCAAAATGACTCTAGCCTGTAAGGTAACTATTAGGCTTTCATAAATCATTCTAATTTCTCACCACACAGGTACCCACGAACAGTATTGTAGTTAATTCATATAGGGTAGCACCCCCAAATTTGTATATACTTCTAAATATTCAGGAACCAGAATTTGTGTGGTGAGTAAGGAAGATGACCTTGACAGAGATATGCACACTCCATTGCTAAGGCAATAAAGGGTGAGACATGTTTTAAGTACCAAGCACCCAGATGACATATGGAAGTGCCTTAGACAGACACCTTCCAAATTCAGCGAACTACAAGAAGGAAGAGGAGCTGTAGCACAGACTTGTAAGTTTCTGTTATTATAACCAGTCTCAATAAAAGTAGTTTTAACCTTCCTGTGGAGTGGATTTCATGGGCTAATTTACCTAGTGAGGCTGATAGTTTGTGAGTTAATTTATGCTTCTCTGCACAAATATTTACAAATATTTTTGAATTAGTTCCAAAGAATGAATGCACCTATATGTGCACACACATATATCCATATCTTTATTTATATGTATACCTATGGAGGTGCTAATGGGTGTGGGGTTTACCCACTCCTTATATATAGCAGCTTGCCCTGCCAGTGTTGGTAGGGATATGGCTTTCTCCTTGACAGTTTTCTGCTTCGAGCACACCCCATCAACAATGACAACCCATCTCTCTCTCTCTCCCCCCTCCCAACTATAAAAACTTTCTCAGTTTGTTCTCTAATTGAAAAAAGACACCTGTGAAATTTACTTGACTCTTAGAAAGAACTGATTAACTTCTGAATGTTGTATTTTCAAACATGGAGGACCAACCTTTATGTGTTTGTATCTTGGGAATCTTAAACCTGAACTGAAATTCCATAGCTAAGATATTAAACTACAATCTGATGGTTTCTGAATGGGAATCTAAGAGACCATAAAAATGGCTTTTTCTCAGAAAGTATTATTACTGTTCTTTTTATGACATTTTGACTTTTTCTTATAGCAGGTGTTGCTAAATCAGTGGTTTAGATTTTTGGCTCCCTTTACAATTACAAAATGAAATTATTTATGTCCTTGGAGATGAGTGATTTTAAAAGCTCAGTTGGCATGTGCCTGCTGTACTGTGTACCAGATGCTTTCATACTTTTTAAAAAAAAGGAATGATGTCATTTAATTCTATTATTCATTATGGACTAAGAACTCTTTTGGTTTAATGATTCAAGGTTTTATGCAGCATTGCTATTAATTGACAAAATTGTCTATTATACTTTTTCTAAGGTAATCTCATCTGCATCAATTACTATGTGTTTATTTTTTAAAAATGCACATTAATTTTGACACTATCCCAAATCACACCAATTAAAGTGTTGTTAGGTGATAGGGATTTCTCCCCCCCCCCTTTAAAGCTGATTGATTCCAAGGAAATATTAGAAGATGGCAAACTCTTTAGAAACTTAACTGAGCTGCAAAATTAACTTCCCCCCTCTCCCCCTTAACAATGAAAACTTTATCTTTGATTCTTCCTTCATTGTGCATGCTGGTATCTAAGTCTGCTTCACAACACTGGAGAGATTCGATAGATCATATTTTAGGAGTTCCATGCAGGAAATATATAGTCACCGAGAGAGAAACAAATCATTTATGTCATCAAAAGCAATTTGTTTAGCAATAGCAATAGCACTTAGACTTATATACCACTTCACAGTACTTTGCAATCCTCTCTAAGAGGTTTACAGAGTCAGCCTATTTCCCCCAACAATATGGGTCCTCATTTTACTGACCCTGGATGGATGGAAGGCTGAGTCAACCTTGAGCTGGTGAGATTCGAACTCCTGGCAATGAGCAGAATTAGCCTGCAATACTGCATTCTAACCATTGCACCATCACTGTTTAGATAGATAAAGATTGGGAAAGTATGATAAAGTCCAGTTGTGTATTTGAATGTACCATATGACTGCTACTCCAAACCTATGTCTCCTTTGACATAAATAGTAATGTGTTTATGTATTTGAAATACGTTTGGGATATGTTATTAGCCTACAGTCCTTTATATCATCATTTGTTGTTTTTTTCAACTTTATGAGATGCATTATAAAATTTAAATTTCAGTCCCTTCAGAAGTTTTCACAATTTACAATTATTTCAGAATATGTTCTATGAAAATGGATGGAATTCCTTTGAAGCAAGCATGCTTAAAATAACACTGTGTTGGATCATGAATGTAATTAGCCTGATGGGCTCTGACAGCTTGTTTGAACATTTTGAATAGATGATAGCTCAGCTACTCCATTTTGGGATGAGATGGATGTTACACACACATATCACTTGTACAACGTCTTCACACTGCAGTTCAAATAATCAAATGTATTCAACTGCAATCAGTTCACAAAATTTTATTTAGAGAAAAATGAAAAGGTGCAGTTGGCAAGATATGAATTAATCTTATTTTCTCCTGCTAGTTACCACAGTGTCTGAGTCCTTCTATCACTTTTACCACAAATTTTATCTAATTTAAAAAATACTTTTCCCCAGAGATCCTGATAGAAGCTACTACGGATGAATGTTGTCCTTATTAAGCTGGTGCAAAAAACATAGTTTCACTTCACAAAGACATTTGCATTGTAGAGAATGAACCAATGATTTGATTTGCTTGAACCCGGAATTCTGTACCACCTTAAGCTACTTCAGGCCACAGTTACAGAAGGACATTTCAACATATCATCAAGCCTGGCCAAAGCCTTTCAGCAGAGAAGTGTTAGTAGATACTGAGGGATTGCCTGTATGGTACACTGAAGCTGCCCAATTTAGAAGACCTTGGACTTTATGCTCTAAACTGGAGCTATGAGATCACATACAGTATTCACAAAAGCTTTTTTTAATCTGTAAAATCTTTGCTATGTTGCTTCAAGTTGAGTCACTTGTGCTAGCATTTAAACCCAAAACTCACAGTCTGGAAGACCTTTAGCATGCACTAAGTATGCTCTAGCTGGCCAGAAATGTAGACAAGGTTGCCTGTGGTGTTATTGAAGCACTTCAGTATGGAATAAGGTTGCCAGATATCTGGGATAATTGGAAAGGAATTCACTTTGGGGGGGAAAGAGGATGTACTGTTTAACTTCCTTGGTATCCACAATAACAACAACAAAAATTCTTAATCCTACATGTATATGAAAATACTTTTCCCTGCATCAGATTTTTTTTCCAGTTGCAGAAAATTGCTAGAGATAGTTGAGAAGCAAAAAAGGTTTTAGTGTCTGATTAAGTTCTTGTCAATTTTAGGCAGCAGCAGGTACTAATCAACTAATTAGCTTGTTAACTTGCAATGAGCCCTTATTGGGGAAGTGGAGAACAGCTTCCCAGGAAAAGCTAGTGTGCAAAGCTGTTCATATCATGAATCTGATCATCTAAAACAATTGATACATTTTCCCATAGGTTGTAACAACCATTGCATTGTGTCATTTACTGCTGCATAAATCTGCTACTTTCAGATTTCTAGATTATTAAGATTTCCCTCAAAAAAAGTATCATAGAACATTTTTTTATGGTAAGCAGATGATCTGTCTCACTAATCCAGTATTATCTAGTTTGATTGACAGCAGGAATCTTTGGCAGTATTTTTTCTAGCTAAAGATTCCAAGGATTTTATCAGTTACTTTTTGGTATATCTTTCCTCTTTCCTTAGAAAATAATCTCAGATTCTATATGGGGAAAAATTACTTTCAAAAGTCTGTGACCTTCATTCTCTGTATACGGTCACCCGATCTACTGACATTAGACGTTCACAGTCGGTGTTAGCAGGGGGGCAGAGATCGACCCTGAGACCTCTCATTTGTGGAGTTCCTCAGGGATCGGTTCTCTCGCCTCTCCTGTTCAACATCTATATGAAGCCGCTGGGTGAGATCATTCGTGGTTTTGGAGTTGGGTATCACCAATATGCTGATGATACCCAACTTTTTATTTCTACCCCAAACCACCCCAGCGATGCCCTTGACGTGATGTCCCGTTGCCTGGAGGCGGTCCGGGTCTGGATGGGGAGGAACAGGCTTCGACTCAACCCTGACAAGACTGAGTGGCTGTTCGTGCCGGCATCCCGGGAAATTCCGATTATCCCATCATTGGCCATGGGGGGTGAGCTATTACCCCCCGTAGATAGGGCCTGCAACTTGGGGGTCCTTCTAGATTCACAGCTCTCTTTGGAAGAGCATATTGGAGCTGTGACTAGGGGGGGCCTTTGCCCAGGTTCGCCTGGTGCGCCAGTTGCGGCCCTATCTAGACCGGGATGCCTTGCGCACAGTCACTCATGCGCTCGTGACCTCTCGTCTAGACTACTGTAATGCTCTCTACATGGGGCTGCCCTTGAGGTCCACCCGGAGACTCCAGCTGGTGCAGAATGCAGCCGCGCGAGTCGTCTTGGGAGTTTCCCGATACTCCCATGTTACACCTCTGCTCCACGAGCTGCATTGGCTACCGGTTGCTCTCCGGGTGAGGTTCAAGGTGTTAGTTATGATGTACAAAGCCCTTCATGGCATGGGTCCGGATTACCTACGGCAACATCTGCGACCGGCGTCAATTTCCCTCCGTCCAGTGCGCTCCCACAGAGAGGGCCTCCTCAGGGTGCCGCCGATCAAAGAATGCCGATTGGTGACCCCCAGGGGGAGAGCGTTCTCTGTGGGCACGCCAGACCTTTGGAACAGCTTACCGGTTGAGCTCCGGACAGCCCCCGACCTTCGCTCCTTCCGGCGCGATCTTAAAACATTCTTTTTCGAACAAGCTGGCCTGGTCTGACGGGATGGGGTTGGGTTTTTAAAATTAGTTTTTAACTTAATATGTATTGATTTTATGGGCATGATGTTTAATGGTTTTTTAATGGTTTTTTCATTTTTGTATTTGATTTTTATTGTGTATTGCCCTGTTCACCGCCCTGAGTCCTTCGGGAGAAGGGCGGTATAGAAATCAAATTATTAAATTAAATTAAATTAACTTTGGAACATGACGTTACCATTGAACATGCACAACTACACAAGTTCAGAACATCTATATCAAAAAGATATAGACAAACAGTAAAAAAGATATTGCCAAACAACCATCAGGATCTGTAGTAAATTAGAAAAAAAATCAAGAGAAAAACATACCTTGTCTACTTTAAGTTCTCATTAATCTTTGGCTGCAGCACTCTTTCAAAAGATAGAAAGACTGAAAAGTGAACATGCTTACATTCTGATAGCAAATTTGGATTGATGGTTTATGATACATTCCTTCTGTGATGAACTTCATTTCTGGGAGACTCATTTTAAGTAGCCAGTTCTACAAATTATGTTAAGCAATTAGAATGGATCGTTCATTGCCAAATGAATACAGAGCAAGGAATGATTAACTGTCTGTCAGGGCATCCACTTAAATTGATGCATTATTTGCTGGGGAGAAAGTGTATTATTACATAGGCACACTGAGTAAGAAACAGCTCTTGGGATACCACTCTTCTTTTGAAGGCGATTCATTAAACTGTTCTGGAATGCAAGGACAGGGGTCAGCAGTAGACACTGCTAACCTCCTGGGGTTGATATGATATATGCTGATGCCAGACCTCATCATAAAAGACATTTTTCCATTGGCTCTTCCTAAGCCCAGTAGTAACACTGAAAGGTTTTGCTGTCACACTGGTGTGACTAATTGTGTGATTTCCTCCTTACTCTGCCTTACTCACTGAAGCTAAGAACTGTGACATGAAGTAAAAGTCTCTTGTGGTGGAGTAATTCTAACTACTTCCCATTTGGGGTTTTTTGTGTGTTTTTTTGATTTTTTTTAAAAAGTCATACAATTTGTGTTACTTCAACCTATGAACTTCTTTTAAATGCAGATACTGTTGCTGAACTCCTGGTACTTTGTGGCAAATCGAGGTATATGATAAAAGATTGCCATGCTGCTTTACTATAACAAGAAACCAATGCACTGTAAAATAGTGGATCGTACTTATTTCAGCATTTAAGAAAATAATTGTGAATTTTTTTAAAAAAATTGGGTATGTGCTGCTGAAGAGAGACTATTTTGATTCACTATAGATACAATGGAACTTAAAAGATTCTGAACCTTTCAGAATTTTTAATATTTCTGTATACTTGACTTATTTGTTGAATTAGGTTCTCTTTATCTAGTATTAAGACTTGTGCAAAAATAGAACACATTTTATATCGTATTTATGGAGAAATATTGAAAATTCAAAAGGGTTCACAAGTTTTTAAGCACCATTGTATATGAAGAACAGTAACACAAAAAATATATTTACATGCACGCTGGTTTTAAAATGTTCACTAGACAAAAATGCCCTTTTGAAACATTCTTAAAATATGGCTAAGTTAGACAGTAAACTTGCTTGCTTGCTTATTTATTTATTTACTTATTTACTTGGGGCAGCACGGTGGCTCATTGATTAAAGATCCTGGGCTTGTTGGCTGGAAAACCTGCAGCCCAGGTTTGAGACCCGAGCACCACATGAATGGTTGAGAGTTTGAAAGCATGCAAATGTGAGTAGATAAATAGGTACTACTTCAGTGAGAAGGTAACAGTGCTCTGTGATGTCATGCTGACCATATAATGTGAAATGTCTTCAGACAGCACTGGCTCAATGGCCTTGAATTGGAGATAAGCACACACTCACACACACACCCTGCATAGTCTACAACAATTAGCGGAATAAAGTCCACAGGGACTCTACATATTTTTTTTACTTACTTACTTACTTATATTCCATCTTTATTATTTTATAAATAATGCAATGTGGCAAACATATCCAACGTACCTTCCTCCTCCTATTTTCCCCACAAGAACCCTATGAGGTGAGGTGAGGTGAGAGAAAATGACTGGCCAAAGGTCACCCAGCTGGTGTTCATTGCCTGTTGCCCTAACTATTAGACTAAACTACCTTAGTTGCAACATCTATAGTGAAATCATATTTTTGTCTCTTTCATATTCTAGTTATTTATCTGTGTCTGGTGTTTTGAAAGCAAACAGCTTGTATGAGAAGTTGTCATGAGTGGAATGAGCTTTCAAGGATGCTCCCATTGGATGAAAAATAGGAAGTGATGTTTGTTGATTTTCCCTTTCTTCCAAAAATCCCCGTTTCCCCCATTTGACAAGGAGGTTGGAAAACCCTCTAAAAGGAAATGAGAGGGAACGTACACAGAACAGACATTAGTAACAGCCAACCAGCAACAGAGCCTAGTGGGTAGAAATCCTTCTATGACTTTTCATTTCTGACTCAACACATAATCCAACGATTGCTGGAGTCACAATGACATTTTTTCAGTGTGAAATTTATTTTCTCATTACAAGAAAAAATGAACAATATTATATTATCTTTCTTGCTTTTATCTTATGATATCTGCATGTAAGATGTTTTTCAGAAACAGTTGCGGATTGAAATATTAAAATATTTACAGAATGACTGCAAAGACTGATAATAGTTGCTTATTATAGAATTCTTCTTCATAAACTATACCAGCCAATTAAATTCGGAATCTTATTCTTTTGACAATGACTGTAATAAGGAAAGGCAATCACAGTACATGCATCCTTTTTGTGATGGAAATTAGAGCAAGGGTTTTGACATGACACAAAATTAAACTTCCTCTCCTAATAATCTTGATAACGTCATCTGCTGTCCTTTTTAAATGCCATAAGGAAAGTGACTATTTGGAAATATCATATCAATCACAAGGAAAAGACTTGGCTTCAGCTCAGTGAATTATAGTACATTGAAAGAAATTGCAGTGAAAGTGATAAAGACTGCTACTTATGCAAATTGGACAAGAAGGGGTGGCTGTGGATGAAGCTGTTTAATTTAGTTTAGCATAACGTGAGATAAGAGATGAAAAGCCTAACTTGATAAAGCTGACACATGTGGTGCAAATCCTCACTTCCTTTATTTAAATGAACAGAGGCAAATAGTTGTTATATTTGCTGCTGTTGCCTTCAAGCATATATACTTCATAATGTTTTATTCTGTTTTAAAGTGCCTTCATCACCTGTTCTCTTTTGATTTGCAGCAGTGATTTTACAACTTATTGTTACCTATCTCACCTGTCAAGCTAAATATTTTTCTATAAAAATCTGTGCCAAAAAAGCAAATGTGAGAAGGAGGAAGCAAAAAGAAGATATATTTGGGGATACTGTAACAAATATACAGGTAGGAGAGATAATAGTAACTATAATAAGATTTTAGAAAGAATGTGGTTATAGAAGAAACTTTCTCACTGTGTCTGTACTGTGTTTGTGTGTATGTGTCTAGTCATGCCGGCCACATGACCACGGAGATGTCCTCGGACAAGCGCTGGCTCTTCAGCTTTGAAACGGAGATGAGCACCAGCCCCTAGAGTTGGAAATGACTAGCACGCATGTGCGGGGGAACCTTTACCTTTACCTTTATTCATACTCCTATCTCTATTGCTCTAATATCAGGTAATCAGTCAGAAATTACTGTTACTTTCCTCTGATTCCTCTGATTCCTTTCATTTGAATCATTCAGTAAATAACTTGAGTTAAAACTCTGTAAATTGGACTACTGAAATGCACTCTATATGAGCTGCCCTTGAAGAGTATCCCAAGCTTCAGTGGGTAGATAATGTGTCAGCATGGGCAGTTTTGTGCACCCTAAGGGCAGTTCATGTTACACCTCTGCTCCACAAGCTGCACTGATTGCCAGATTGCTTCTGAGTCCCAATTCAAGGTGCTAGCTCTTCATGGCATGGGCCTGGGCTACTTGAGGGGCTGCTTCTTCCCAGTTACAGCAATCCATCCCATTAGATCTCACAGAGGAGTCATGCTGCAGGTACCATTTTCTAGGAACCTACATCTGTCTTTTCTGCTGTGGTGCCCACTTTATGTCAGCACGAAGAGTTAGTAGACACTGAGCTTTTGAAGTCCCCTCAAAAGGGTTATTTTCTAAGGCACATGCAATAGTGGTGTACATCATAGCACTTTGTTTTTTCTCCACAGTTTCCTTCTATTCTCTTAATTGACTTTTCTTCAACAGCTTCAGTTGTACTATTTTTAAATGATATCATAGTCTGGGAAGGTCTCTGCAGTGATAATGCCTGACTGTTCAAAATACTTATAATATGGAACAAGGGATGATGACAGAAGAGAGAAACTGCTGAAATTTAGACTCAGTTGTAAAAAGGTGGTATGTATCATTAATTCTTAAATAGGCAATGCAAAAACAAGGAAATTAAGCTAGTAGTACCATTAAAATAAGAAGCATCTGATCTATTTTTCTTTCAAATATCGTAATAGCGATGAAAGCAACTTAGGTTCTAACACTGATAGCCAAGTTAAGTGAAAACCTTAATAATAATACTAATAAAAATGAGTAAATTATAAAATGCCTGATGGCAATAACCCGAGATACCTTATCAGTGCCAAAAATAGATTTAGGCAAAATAAATGGATATTTTAATGAAATATGTCACATTTACCCAGTTTGTTATATATTGAAGACTAATTAGGCAAGCAAAATTAAAAGATATTTCACCTGGATCTTGGCTCCGAATGGCTAAGGTAATGTAAAGGAAAAAGGAAACCAAGCCTATGGATATTTTACACCTAAAATCTGGCAAAATATTGAAATGTGTGCTTTTATGAAAACATGTGTCATTAAAAAAACCCAAAACTGAACATTTAGACATAAGCAAATTTAAAGATAGAAGCCCTCAATTTGTAAAAGTTATAATTGCTTAAAAGTCCTCAGCTTATTGATCCTTGGTGCACAAATACTTGAACTATTAAATACTATATCTTACTCAGCCAAGAGCAGATAATAAATATACTATTCATTTGTTGCACAACAAAGAAGAAATGGTAGTATATGAATTGATATACCGGCATGATAGAAACAATGATGGTTCACAAAGAAAGATATGGAGTGATACATAGAATAAGGAATTAGATTTAGTTAGATTCCCTGTTCCTCTTTCTTAGATCATTTGTTTGTTTATTTTAATTGGTCAGTTAAATATTTTTATTCCTTTTAAGATTGCTGCATAATGTTCCTCACCTTGAAAGCGAACAGAGCAATGAGCATGGATAACTACTGTATATCTTCCACTGGGAGAATGACAACTTCCAATCTTATTCCATTTTTTTATTACATTTCTATAGTCCATAGCCTTATTACAGTTTAAACGGGAACTGAATCCTTTGATACTGTGTAGTAGTTGGGCTAAAGCTAATTTTTTAGAAGAATTAAGAAGTATGTTCAAGATAAAAATCAAGCAGAACTTCAGCTTGGTATTATATCAAAAACCATTTTATAAATATAGCAACTGTACTTAAAAAAAGAAAAAAATAACATAAAAAATAGAGACTACAAAAATTAGAAAAAGGAAACTCTACACATCTGCCTTATTTATTTTAATATTAATAGTTTTAGAGTATGAGGATATTTAAGGGACTACCTCTCCCCAATTACATCTGCCTCTCCCATCAAATCCAACAGAGAGAGCATGCCGCAGGTCCAGTCAACTCAGGAGATTCATCTGACAAGTAGACTTTCTGCTGTGTCTCCCTATTTGTGGAACATCCTTGCCCCTCATAGTGAGACTGGCTTCATCCCTTTTAACTTTCTGGAGTCCCACAAAACCTGGGCTTCTGTGTCATCAGGCCTGGGCTCCCCAAAGGACTGTCAAACCATTGAGATGGCTCCAGTGTAATTAACATCCACTGTTGACCCAATGTCTTTTTATTTTGCTTCACTTTTCTGCTTTAATAATTTTAAAGTTTGTAATATTAATATGAATTTGTATAGATTATTTTTAACTTTGTATATGCTATCCAGTGGCATGGTCAGTAATATAAATATGACAAGAACTGTAGAACTAAATAAGCTATACAATAGAAACACACCATGTTGAAGAATTTAGGCATGCCATTTTTAAAAAAAATTGCTTCAAATCCTTTCAACTAAAGCAATTTGTATTATGAGGACATTTTTAAAAAGATAAGTACAAATTGAGTTAGCATTAGACTTTTTAATGAATAGGCAATAGCATTGCTTCCTGAGAAAAAGAATGCAACTGCCATTTCAAATTCAATTAAAACTTTTGGAAAAGATTGAAACATTTATTGGCACCTAATTTGTCTGCTCTTCTTGACTTTTTAGATTACTTACTGTCTAAGCATTAGAATCCATTTGTTCAGTTCAAAGCATTAGGCTGGTTCCAACCTTGTTGGACTTTTATAGGCCCTAAAGACCTCGTTATTTACTCTATTTTTCTTTTTTTCACTAAATTTACCTTTAAACAATTATCATTTTGTTTTAGAATTGCTCCAATAAATTGGGCTAATATTGAAAATGTTCAAGATATATTAATAGTTATGAACCTTGAATATCTTTCAGAGATTAATGTGAAACTCATGTTTTAATGCATTTTAAAATCAAGGTCACTTTTGCAAGACATATCCAAGCAGTGAATTAATATACACATGGAAATCAATGCCTTGAGTGATAGACTTGAAGCTAATCTTGTATTCTGTTTGCACAGGCAGTTTCTCAATAGGTCTGACATTGATCATCTGTCCATTTGATTTGTTAACCTTATAAAAGTGATTTTATACAAAATGACTGAAGGCTTGCAGTGTAAAACACAATGCCATTACAAATTTTACTCCGGGGTGGAGAGGGAATCATAAATAGTTGTTTCTTTTTCTTTCTTTCCTTCTCTACAGAATGTTTAGGATTGACAAATCAAGAAAGATTTGGTTGATATGGTTGTTTATTTGTGTATCTAACTCTGTGTGTGTGTACTGAGCATTCTCTGAAGCCAAAGTCAAGTTAGCTTCCAGTTTTTGAGGCCTGATGCTGATCATTTGAATGGCAAAATACAACTGGTTTATAATAATAAATCTCTGAGACGGCAACATGGCATATATATAATGGCAGACATAAAATCATTATGCCCTTGCCTCTCCCATGAGTACATGATGACATATACACCACATAATAAATCTTTTCCTACTAGCAGTGATTATGTAGGAAAACAATGATTCCAAAATCTACAAATCAAAGTTGTTGTACTTCTCTTAAAAGAATTTAGGAGACAGACATAATTGGCACTGCTTAAAAAAAACAAATCTGGAAGCATAAACTAGTTTCTGGCCTATAGCTCCATTAATACCAATCTGAGTTTATGTCAAAACTCAGAAGCCTTATTTTAGGCATTTTGGTATCCCCACATATATGGGATGCCACATGAAAAGGAAAAGGAAGGAAATGTAGAGGGTATTGTTTAAAAAAATGAAGGAATCCCAAGACCAAATCTCAACAAGAATATTGCTTAAGATCTGCATTTCTCATTTAGCAAATTTTGAAACAATTAGATCAAATTATGTTACTTGGGATTTTGGAGTATCAGATGAGGGCTGAAGTGTATTTGTTAAGAAGCTCATTTTAAGCTTTTCTGCAAAGCACCCAGAGAGTCCATATGTAAAGATAAATAGACCAGGCAGGAGCAAATCACTTTGCATTTTAACATTTCATTGTAATGGAGGTGTGTCAAATTATACATTACGTCCCAGCCATATTGACAACAAGGTGTAACTAACAACACTCAAACACTCAAGGGAGGCATTTCTTAATTGAAACAGTAACTTTTAACAATGAAGAATTTTGACCTGGACAGGCTACGTCAAGTCTTCCGTCTACAACATAGGAATCAATGCCAGCCCCATTAGGTAGACCAAACCAAAACATCGCCTCTATAGGAAGACTAGTACTGTGCTTTATTGAGATAACAATGCCATAATTTTGCATATTTGACTGTCGCAATAATGTACAAACATTCTTATCTGTTTAAGCCTTGGGAAGCAAGGTAATGTTGGGCATTGACTTAAGCAAACACCTCTCTGATTCACTGAATTTAAGAGGGAGAGGAAGTATAGCATAAGCAGAGTTAGAAAATTCTGTTATTCCAGCCTATTTGTAGAGATAAAGAAGAGAGCCTTAGTGATATACAGAAGCTGTTGTTTAGGCAAAGCTTTTTTACAGTCTAGAACCATGGTGGCGAACCTATGGCACGGGTGTAGATACAAAATTCTACACTTATGGATCTACAGGTCACATTCCTCACTCTTGTAAGATGGAAGCCATGCAGATCTGTGGGTGGGATGCTATTCTGAAGGCTAGAGTTTAGTTGAGGGGACCCAGAGCACTTCCATTTTGCCTGACCTGGCAAAAAAAATGGAGATAAATCCAGTGGCTTTCAAGGACTAGTGCTAAAGAACTAGGGACCATGTGCAAGCTTTCACATTAATAAGTTCCCAAGATAACTGTCTGTTTCCGAGTGACACAGCAGTATTTATTTGTCATGATACTCTGAAATGTTAGATAAATGTTCAAATCATTTAAATCCCAGGTTTCCAGGAAACACTCAGGATGAAGAAAGTGCAGATTGTATTTCAGTGTCAATATGCATAAAATGGAGGACAGGAGGAAAAGGAAGATGCTCTTCTGAATTTTTGAAGGAAGGAAAGAGCAAAAATAAACTAATTTATAGGTATGGTATAATCTTTTCTAAGTAATGTCCGAACTATACATTATAAACTTTAAACCAATATAAAATTAAACCAACCATGATACAACTTCACCATTTTTTCCTCAGTACAAGCTGATCATAGACAATTATTCTTAGCAGCCCTTCTGCTTCCCCACAATAGTTATAATACTCCACCCTGGTTACTTTGGAATAAGGTTTTAACCTATAATTAAATGGACATTCTGTGTATTGAGATCCTTGAAATCTTCATCCTCATTAACAATAGCAACAAACAAATCACTCAAAAGTATAATTAGATATTATGAGTAATTACTGTATGCAGTGTTTATAGTTAATTAAAAGTGAGGAAGATACACAATGCATATAATTTCTTCAGTAGAATGCCCATAGCATTCTGTTCTCTAACGGTAAGGCCATGAAGGAAAGTACAAAGGAAAATTATGGAGATTGTTACCTTATAAATTATATATATGTTAGTAAAGTTTGAAGTATCTAATGTGTTTTTACTAAAAAAAATATTACTTCCTTATTAAAATAAAATATAAAAGATATACAGTGTCAGTGGATCTACTCTTCACCTTTTTCCCAAATAGGTAGCACAATAAAATAAAAAGAAAATAATTGGAAGATGTATAATAAGATCCTGCCCAAAAATGGAAAATTAATTCTAGTTTTTCATTAAAATTAATAGAGACATAAACATTGTTTTGTTTCAAAGAAAACAAATAATCATGAATGCATTGGAAATAAAGGATTTGTGTTATCTTTTTCTAACTGTAAATTCTCTTTTAACTAATTTTTTTATTGTTTCAAGATAAACATATTGCCAGTTTTCAGAATAAACTACTTTCATATAAAATGCAGAATATAACTTTGCCATTGCGTACAGTAAAAAACAAACAAGCCAAACTGCTATTTCAAATTTCCTTGCATTTTATTGCTTGTCCTGTGTAAACCACCTGCTGTTGTTTATTAGCAGTTATTGGTAATATTTATAATGGGGGCAGAGATGATTAATTCTCTTTTTAGCCAATGAACCTTATATTCCTTTATAATATTTAGCTGCTGTTAGTTGAAAATAGTTTGTAGAAACCTTTACCGATTGCATTAATTATAGAGTTTTTTAAGATATATTTTAATTTTCCAAAAGAAAATTAAAAAACAAACAAAACAAAACTCTGTAACCTGTTATTCTTTACCGATAAATAAATCCGAGAACAGGTGGAGGCTAACATAAGGCCTAGACTTTATCTATCTAATCTCAGGATGAATACGACAGGCCACCATCTGTTCTTCATGTACACTATAGATAAAATACTGCCATGTAATTTAATCATTTAAAACTCAAATGCAACTTACCGTTTTATTTCATCGGCAAGGGATGTTTCCTTGTCCTTCTGGACTCATGACAAATCAACTGTTTTCAGTCTGAATTTCAGCCTCAGTGAATTACGTAGAAAGAAGGTCCTGATCACTAAGGAAATCTGACACTGAGGGTTTAGCGATGGGATCAGAAGGTGATATACTGAATAAAGAAGCAACTAGGATATAAGAGACCTTGCAGATAAGAACAGTAAAGCCATTAATACTTTCAGTGCCATTTGGAAATAGAGAAAGCATAACTGTTATACATCCCCTTCCTTATTTACACCAATAATACGAATATTTATGAAGTGCTTAAAAGAACTGGATGGTGCATTATAGGAACGTAGAAGTTGATGCTCCAAGACTTACATCTTTAATGTCAATGTTATTAACATGCTGATCTGTAATTTTATTTGTAACATGTTATTTCTTTTATTATTTGTCAGTTCTAACAACACTGTTAATATTAAATTAACATGAAATCATTAACCAGGGGTTATATATGCTAAATTTTCTTCTGATTCATGTATCATAATTTGTTTTCCTAACTTGTGCTGAAAACTTTAAATCCCAGAATGCAATGGGATAAAGCCCCTGTCCATCAGACCACCTTTACTTTGTATTGGAAAGAACTCTCAGGAACAAAGAAAGTAGTTCTGAACAATCATTGAGATTGGTTTTCATTGCTAACCCAAACCTGGATTAAGTTCAGACAAGTCTGTTCTTTATTAACCTTTGCTTCCCAGTATTAGACAGGGATCTGTTTAGCTAAACATTTTCCTTTCCAAAATTGAACTGAAGAGAAAGTTTGTCTGCAATTTTTTCTGTGGAGAGTATTTATTATATATAAATATAGAAGGCCTTATTTTATGCATTTTTCCCCTCTGTGCCATGAATACTTGGACTTTCTTTAGTCTTTCTGACACCTCTGTGGTTAGCAATGCTGTTTTTTTTTAAAAAAAACTGTTGTTATGACAGCTTACTATGTCGCATTTGGCAGGATAATATTCTGCTTGACATAGGCTACCAATGAAATTTATTTATTTATTTTATTTATTTATTTAATCCCATTTATATCCCACCCTTCTCCGAAGACTCAGGGCGGCTTACAATCTAAAAAGCACAAATCAATGTGCTTAGCAATAGCCTTCATTCTATGTATATGCCTGCTTATTAGGGCTTTCGCCCCCCCCCCCAAGCGGCATTTTTACAAAGTCAGCTTATTGCCCCCAACAATCTGGGTCCTCATTTTACCTACCTCGGAAGGATGGAAGGCTGAGTCAACCTTGAGCCTGGTGGGATGCGAACCTGCACTAATTGCAGTCAGCTGGTGTTACTTAAGGAGGCATTAGCCCACTGCTCCACCAAATGAATTAGGGGAACAAAGGTGAGACACTAGAAGGCCCAGTAACCTTCTAGGGACTGAAAATGCAAGTCTTCCTTAGTGGAAGACGCCAATGTTCTTCTGTCTGCTTTGCGGTTGTACTGACTAGGCTCAAATTTAGTACAAGGGCATTAAGGAAACCTGGACTGAGATCACTCAGAGAAGTTGCCTCAGAGAAGCAAAGCTTTGCAAGGAAAAAAAACCGTTCAGAGCTGCTGCCTTAGTGGTCCATTTCGTTTTGAGACAGAAGAATTCAAAATGATGGAGATTGTTTCTCTGGCTGGGCAACTCTCCCTCCCAATTTTATATTGTGAGAGCCCCATGTAATTTATTCAGAAATTCTACTGAATCATTGCCTCACCTGGAGCACATTCACAAAAGTCTTCTGTGTACTGTCCTTTTCTTTTTTATTCAAAGTGAAGCATTGATGGATTTGGAATCCAATCAACTTTATCAATGGATGCCTCTCTGTTTGTTCCATGTTCCCACAATGGAAGCTTTATCCCCATAGGCAGCACTGGAAATAAAAAGTCATATATGCAAAAAACAAAAGATCATATATGTCTAAGTGATGGAGAAAAAGGAAAAAGAAAAAGTAAGGAGGATTCCTTCTAAAACTTACCCTGTAATAACTCTGCTACTCCTCTAATACCTGTCATATGGTAAAGCACAGGTGTCAAACTCGCCACATCACGTGACGTGTCACAACCTATCGCAACTCTTTTTGCATTGCCGGCAATGGGGTGGGTGCAGCTTTGGTATGATGAAACCAGCCCACAGGCCAGCAATTTGGCACCCCTGTTGTAAAGGCTCTTTGTATATGTTTAGAGCAGGGGTCTTCAAACTTGGCCCTTTTATGACTTGTGGATTCAACTCCCAGAATTCCTCAGCCAGCATGCCTGGCTGAAGAATTCTGGGAGTTGAAGTCCACAAATCATAAAAGGGCCAAGTTTGAAGAACCCTGATTTAGAGTGATGAAATTTTGGAATTTCAGAGATCAATTTCTCTCATGACAAGGTGAAGGAGAGACCTTTTCTTGTAATCAAACTGGAAGGTCATTACATTTTGATTTCTGTACTTCGTAAGAACCTGATTTCTCATATTGGTTCTGGACTTGGCCTTATGCAATGTGTTATTTCTGCATGAAGCTTAATCTTACCTCTAACTTGCTGTGAGGTACATTTATCAGCTTGCTAGTTCAATAACCTGCCATGTTCTAGATTGAACATCTTGCCAACAAGGGTAATAAATTATGTGAATTGCAGTCCAACAATATCTGGGGGAGTGGACTTCCCTATCATAATTCACTTTTACAGCAACAATTTTCCATATTTTTTGTGGAACATGCATGAAAGCCATCTGGATAGTGTTCACACTTAGGTATTTGAATGATAAAACAGATGGCTAAATCAAATCATTTTAGGAACCCATGTGGCAACTGGTTACTTTAAAAAAAATAGGCAGTTTTATCCATCACTGTAGTTCGAAGCAATTTGTTTAATTTCACTTTGAAAATTTGCCAAAATGCCCCCATACTTACTATAGGGCTATATAGGATGGCATCAGGAACAAGGCATTTTGATCCATAGACAATTGTTACTGAACATTTTGAGAGTTGTCTTTATTATGGTAAAAAAAGGCATATCTTAATGCACTTCACTTTCTTATGGGTAAAATACAGTGGTAAAATACAGTGTCTTCTTCGTAAACATGTCATTATGATAAATTGCCATAGTTATTAGCAATAGCAATAGAACTTATATACTAGAGGGATTCTCTAGAGTCTAGGTTATATTTTGGGAGGTACATGAAAGAAATATATAATCACTGAGAGAGAAACAAACCATTTATATCACCAAAAGCAATTTGTTTAGCAATAGCAATAGATTTATATACTGCCTCATTGTGCTTTACAGCCCTCTCTAAGCAGTTTACAGAGTCAGTGTATTGCCCTGAACACTCTGGGTCCTCATGTTACCGACCTTGGAAGGATGGAATGCTGAGTCAACCTTGAGCCGGTCAGGAACTTCTATTCTTTTGATAAAATGTTTAAATGCATTTAAAAAGTCAGAAGTATTCTGATTTTGTGTTTGGCACAGAGGTTTGGGGGGGGAAGGATCTTTTGGGTGGAGTTAGGGTACATAAACAAATCAGTAAATAATATCAAATGAAAGAATCTATGATGTCTTAGATTTTTATTTATTTAACTCATTTGAAGAAGGACCTTGCTCCTTCTCAAAAAGGGTGAGTTATTGCATAGCTACCTTATGGTGTTCGGGTGGATCTCATATCTTTTGATCTTGTGAATTTTGTGAGCTTGATCATAGATCTCTGGACCTCTGGATCATGATTTGCTTAACCATACTTTATTGATAAACCATAGTTAATTGTGTTTGCATTATACTAGGCCAAAGGCCCTGTTTCAAACCATAAAAGTCGGATATATATGTAATAGGATGTGAGAATAATCTTGGGAGACAGAAGTAAGAGCCACAGCCTGGACAATGGTTTGATAAGAGAAATTTGAGTTCCAAACAGGGGTCAGGGTGGAGGATGTGTCTCAGAATTGACCCTCCCTAGTTCTCAGGAACATAAAGGCAGGGGAATGGGGAAGTGCTTTCAGCCTTACAGGATTCTATTATTGTAACCACACAATAAATGTAGTATTGTATTCATGGTATTGGTATCCTGTCTAGATTACCTTGAAGGGTTGGCAGTATCAGAAAATAAGTCAAAACTAAGCAAATGGGAAAATACAGTTCATCAATCATTAGGGGTAACAAAACAATAAAGACTATTTCTCTCTCTCTCTCTCTCTCTCTCTCTCTCTCTCTCTCTCTCTCTCTCTCTCTCTCTCTCTCTCTCTCTCTCTCTCTCTCTCTCTCCCCAATATCATGTCTAGCCAATAGGATTTCTCTTAAATTCTATGGACAGAGAAGTAGAATAATAAATTGTCAGAAATTCTATACCCATAATCATAAAACCAAAAGAGAGCTTTGGGTACTTCTAAACAAATGATAGAAATTTTAACTAAGACATTTGGGGGCAGAAAAAGAGGTTATATGTTATATAAAGAACATATTTATGAATGGATATTAAAAAGAAATTAATAAAACCCATTTTCAGATTTATTTTAGCAACATTTTCTCAATTGAGAAAGATGGTTTGCCTACTATAGAAGATTGGTCACTTAAGGTGTCAAATTTGGCAGAAATGGCTAAGATTTCTGCTTATTTGAAGGATCATTCACAAGAAAGATACATCTCGGTCTGGAGAAGATGGATAGATTATATTCAGAAAAAATATGGGACTAAAAAGTTCCATTTAGCTTATGAATAAATTATAGAATGATATTATTAATATTAGTATGTTTTTATGGTATTTTTTATTAGTTTTCATTATATTTTATTAGTATTGGTTAATGATATTATTTATTTATTTATTTATTTATTTATTTATTTATTTATTTATTTATTTATTTATTATTTAAATTTATATACTGCCCTATTCCCATAGGACTCAGGGCGGTTTACAGGGAAAATTAAAATACATAGCATACAAAATTAAAATCAGTTAAAACTATGATTAAATTACAGTCCCTGAAGTTAAACTAAAACCCAATTAAATTAAATATATTAAAACCCCTCAGTCTGGGCCAAACAGCTCGAAGAACCAGGTGTTCAAGTCCCGGCGAAATGAGCGAAGGTCGGGGGCACTCCTGAGTTCCGTGGGAAGTTGGTTCCATAGGGCCGGCGTGCCCACAGAGAACGCCCTTCCTCTGGGAATAACCCACCGGCATTCCTTAACCGGCAGTACCCTAAGAAGGCCCTCCCTGTGGGAGCACACAAGACGATGGGAAGTTGATGCCGGCAGCAGGTGTTCCCTTAGATAATCTGGACCCAAGCCATTTAGGGCTTTATATGTCATTACCAGAACCTTGAATCTCACCCGGAGGGCAACCAGAAGCCAATGCAGCTCACGGAGAAGAGGTGTTACACAGGAGTATCGGGAAACTCCCATAACAACCCGTGTGGCTGCATTCTGCACTAGTTGAAGCCTCCGAGTGGTCCTCAAGGGCAGCACCATGTAGAGAGTGTTGCAGTAGTCTAGCCAGGAGGTCACGAGCGCTTGGGTGACTGTGCGTAGGGCATCTCGGTCCAGATAGGGCCGCAACTGGCGCACCAGGCGAACCTGGGCAAAAGCCCCCCTGGTCATGGCTCCTATATGATCTTCAAAATTGAGCCATGAATCCAAGAGAACGCCCTCGTTGCGAGCCCTATCGACGGGGGGGTAACATGTCACCCCCCATCATTAATGATGGAACAGCCTGGCTAACCCGAGATGCTGGTATGCATAGCCACTCAGTCTTGGCAGGATTGAGACGAAGCCTGTTTCGCCCCATCCAAACCTGGACCACCTCCAGGCAACGGGACATCACGTCGAGTGCATCACTGGGTTGGTTCAGGGTGGAAAGAAAAAGTTGGGTATCATCAGCGTACTGATGATACCCCACCTCCAAACCACGAATGAGCTCACCCAGCAGTTTCATGTAGATGTTGAACAGGAGGGGAGAGAGGACCGACCCCTGAGGGACTCCACAAATGAGAAACCTCGGGGCGGACCTCTGCCCTCCCATCAACACCGACTGCGAGTGGCCCAGGAGGTAGGAGGAGAACCACCATAAAACAGTGCCTCCCACTCCCAATCTCCTGAGACGCCGCAGTAGGATACCATGGTTGATGGTATCAAAAGCCTCTGAGAGGTCTAAAAGGACTAGGACAGAGGAACATCCCCTGTCCCAAGCCCGCCAGAGATCATTCACCAGTGTGAACAATGCTGTCTCCGTGCTGTACCCAGGCCTGAAACCCGATTGGAACGGGTCAAGATAATCAGTTTCCTCCAGGAACAGAGGAAGCTGATGTGCCACCATGCTCTCAACAACCTTCGCCAAAAAGCGAAGGTTGGAGACCGGACGGTAGTTATTTAAAACAGCCGGGTCCAGGGCAGGCTTTTTGAGGAGGGGTCTCACCACCGCCTCCTTCAAGGCGGCGGGAAAGACACCCTCCTTCAAGGAAGCAGATATTACTGCCTGGAACCAGCCTCGTGTCTCCTCCCGAGCTGCATAAACCAGCCAGGAGGGGCACGGGTCCAGTAAACAAGTGGTGGAGCTCAGTCTCCTCATGATCCTGTCCACGTCATCAGGGGAAACGGGGTCGAACTCAGTCCAGATAACATGCTCAAGACCGCTTGATTCCTCCATGTCAGACTCTGCCCAGTCAGAGTCCAAACCGGTCCGGATCTGAGTGATTTTGTCCACCAGATGATGACTAAACTCCTCAGCCTGCCCCTGTAAGGGTTCCTCCCTCGTCTCCCGATCAAGGAGAGAGCGAGTCACCCTAAACATGGCGGCTGGGCGATTATCTGCGGACGCGATGAGGGCAGCGAAGTAATTAGACTTCGCCGTCCTCATCGCAGCAAGGTAAGACCTTGTGAAGGCTCTTAGTTGCAATCGGTCAGATTCAGACCGGGTGGCCCTCCAACCGCTCTCTAGACCCCATCTCCGACGCTTCATCTCCTGGAGCTCCACAGAAAACCATGGGGCCCAATGGGAGCTGTGCCGGGTCTGGGGTCTCAAGGGTACAACACAGTCGAGTGCCTCGGTAGCCGCCCTTTCCCAGGCATCCACCAAGGCATCCACCAAGGCTGTGAGTGAGGGAGATAGGTAAGGACCCAAGCACCATCTGGAACCGTTCTGGGTCCATTAGGCACCTGGGACGGAACCACATGGTCGGTTCCACAGCCCGGTGGCAGGGGATGACACAGCGGAAGACCCACCACAGGAGATAATGATCGGACCATGACAGGGGGACCATAGTTGGCAAGCCCCCTCCCAAATCATCCAACCATTGCCCAGATAGAAAAATCAGGTCGAGAGTGTGACCCGCCCCATGAGTCGGGCCTTGAATTACTTGGGTCAGGTCCATGGCCATCATGGAATCCATGAACTCCCGAGCTAACTCTGACGACTCTCCCAGGGAAGGCAGGTTGAAGTCGCCCAGAACTACGAGTCTGGGAAACTCCACCATCAACCCTGAGAGGGTGTCGAGCAGCTCGGGCAGGGCCGTTGCCACACAGCTGGATGCCAGGTATGTTAGCAACAGGGCTAACTGAGCCTGAGAGCTATATCTCATGAGGAGGGACTCACTTCCACCTATCTGGACAACGGTGGTCTCCCACGGACATAAGGTCTCCCGTATAACCACCGCCACCACCACCCCACCTCCCCTGCCCTGAGCCCGTGGCTGGTGTAGCACACAGAAACCCAGAGGGCACAGTTCAACCAGAGGGACACCGCCCTCTGGGCCCAACCAGGTCTCCGTAATGCATGCCAGATCTGCGTGTTCCTCCTCGATCAATTCCCGGATGAGGGGAGGCTTGTTCACAACAGATCTGGCATTAAAATACACAAGTCTGAGCTCAGGGTCCTGGTCCCCCTCACCCCCGGATAAAAGGGTACTAACCGGAGGGTCGGAACACACCACCGCTCGAAGACAGCGGGGGCACGGTCCCAGATATTGATGCGGCCCTCCGTGTAACCACCTGCTGCCATTTCCAATCGTCATGGGGATTTGCAACCCCACCCCAATACCAGCGGAACCGAAAGCCCATGCCCCCAACCCCATCTCACCAGGAACTATTGTAGGCCCAGACTGACAGCCGGTTGATGAAACACACCCCAATTTCCTCCCCTCCCTCCCATTCCCCCCCTCCCTAACCCTTTAAAACAACCGGCTAAAAACATACCAGGGGCCTCTTAATGCATAATATGGATATTATCTTGTTTTTATGTTCTTATTATTATGTTTACTTTTATTTTGTTTGTGTTCATGTTGAAGGGGAGTTAAAGTGCATTAGGAACTTGGTTACTTATATAGTTGGTTAATGTTATTTAGATTTTGATTGTTATTTTTGTAACCCTGTATTCAGTTCTGGGAAGTGGGGGAGGGGGAGGGGGTGGTTTGGGGGTGGGTTTGTATTGTAACTTTTATAAAACCTTTTAGTAATAAAAAAAGAGAATAAGATGCTCTCCAGAATGATTTTTGTAATGCATTGCTAATTCTAGCCAGATTATTAAAGACATTGTGAACTAAGCCAGTCCAGAACTCAGCAAGGAGGGAAACTTAGCTGAGCAGGAAGTGCAAACAAAAGAAGGAGAAGGAGATGGGGAAGGGTTAGGATTAGGATTAGGCTTTCCCAGTATAACAACAATAAATCTGACAAATGTTTAAGAGACACAACTGCTCCCACTTTTTCAAAAGCTCCTTAAGTACTCTTGTCTAGTGCTTCTCAACCTCTTCTTTATCATGGACCACCTTTAAATATCTTTTGTGGCCATGGCCCATAACGCATAACATTTTTTTCAAGCTTTTGCAGACCCCCTATGATCACATCGTGGCTGTCCAGGGGTCTGGGGACCGCAGGTTAAGAACCAATGCTCTAGTCAAGAGCCCTTCAGATCTAGAACCAAGTTTTATTTCCACACAAAAAAAAAATCTGCTGCAGAACTGAAGTTAAGACATTTTCTATCCAGAACAGTATTTTATTTTCGAAACCTGCTCAGGTGTTTTCTTACTAAGAAAAAAAAATACATTTTCAAAATCTTATTGTTGCCCTATTTCTTAACAGATAGATAAACAAGAACAAAGGTGGGATTGACAATGTAAAGCAGCATAGATCTGCAGTCAAGCACTGGGTGAAGGTAGAAAGTTGAAAGATTAAATTCTCCCAAGAATTGATGAGCTCCTGGTCTAATCCCCACATTCTGATGACAGGGAATGCAAAACTGCCTTCTCAGTTTGATGTAAAGAACAAACCAACCAGAACTAAATAAATAGCAGAATCATTTGCTGTTTATGGGGAATGACAATTTCAGCAAACAGACTGGCAATTCGCTTTCATTATTCAGATACATTTTGGGTTTAGGTTGACTCCACACTGGAAATACTGGTTCAGCCTCATTTACAGATGTTTTGTTCCATTGGAGTCCTTTGAATCGATACTTCAGGAGTAGATTCTTATTGGGATTTTGACAGTATGCTACATGGAGAATATTGAATAAACCCTGTCTCTATTTGTGATCCTAATATAGTGGCAAGTATGCCAAGTTACTGAAATAAATAATACCCAGTACTGATACAAAACAGTAGCCTGAAATATTTCATATTCTGAACCACAGTAAAATACACAAAGTTTACATTTTATGGTCTCATCTACTGTATCATCAATTGATATATTCACATAACAATGCCACCATTCCCATTTTGTGACTGTAGGTATGTTATGAACCTTACACACATATCTTATGAATTATGATGCGTGCTTATCTTATAAGCCATTCAAATATTGAGCACTAAAAATTCTTAAAGGACCAACCAGTAATGTTTACCTTAGTTAATAGCCCATATATTCTTATTTTTGGTTTCTCATCTACAGGACATATGAAGATATCTGTCTTCCCTGTTACTTTCTCCCAAAATTCACATTCTGTTTTCTGGCCTCATAACGAAAGGGCGGCATATATCCATCATGTCCAATAGTTACATTATATGACACCATTATTTTGTAAATGGAAGATAACAAACTTTCATTATGCTGTTATGCTTGGGGGGAAAATATTCACAAAATACTATATCAACAGCTTGCAATTAAACTGGATCTACCTTTATAGTTCCAACAAAGCTCCTGGTATTTGAATTTCCATGGAACAAATTTCCATTTGGTCAAAATTATTTTGACGATGCTGCACACTAGCAAGGAAACTTGGAATCAATTTGTTCTTCATGTGTTTATCAAATTTTAAAACTGTCCATCTACCTCAAAGAGGGATTATGGGTGGTGTACACAAAATATTAAAAATATAAAAATAGTATATAAAATCTAAAAGTCAAGCAATGTTAAAAAATAATTAAAAGACAGGGGGGGTGCAGGAGAACTTTCAGGGTGCAAACCAGACCCACCATTGCTAAACACATGATTAATTAATTGATGTTTTCACATTACCTAGCTTCTTGAAATCACTGTCTAAATATTCGCCACATAGATCGCACTCTACACAACAAAAATAACTTTTTAACAATGTGGCCTATGGTTATATCTGACTGTGATTAATAGAACACATTGCAATAACTTAAATCCTTTCACAGGCAAAATTAATAATGAATGATTCAAAAAGATTTTTTTCTGCTCAACATCTTCTAAAAGTTAATTAGGAAAATTGTTCATGAGAAATAATTGTGAGGAGTTATGCACAAATCCTTAGCTCCATGATCTTATCATCTACAACATTCTAGGTCATATGCTGTAAACTAATCCTGGAGAAAAAGGACTGCACAAACAAGACAACATATAAATTGAGACTGTTTTAGACAATTAAAGAACTTCCACCATTTGTGGCAAATGATCTAGACACATCATGTGTAAAAGTGGAGGAGACATAAGGTCTATCTCAGGTGATGGATGAATCCAGTATGCTGATACCAGTTATACATACAGTATTGGCCCTGAGCAGGTAAGTGATGCTGTCAATATCCTGTCCTAGTATTTGGTCACTGTGTAAATTTGGATGAGGGGACTAAATTGTGCCAAAAATAAGGGTCTCTGGATATTAGAGTCCTCTAGATCTAGCAACCATACATTTTCAGTCTTGGATGGGGCTGCATTTCTTCATTTAAAACCAGTATGCAATAAGGAGGTCATCTTGGATCCACAATTCTTGGCCAAAGAGCAGATAGTATCTGTGGCCAAGAAGTCCTTTGCACAGTTCCACCTTGGGCACTAATTGTTCTGTTACTGAATCAGAACATCCTTCAGATGTTTTTTGTTACCTCACAGTTGGAGTATTAAATAAACAGTTGGTTTATTTTCTCTATTATTGCTTCTTTAAGTCAGCCAGAGTTGCTCTGGACTCAAATTATCTTAAATCAATTAATCAAATAAATGGGATCATTTTGGCTCACCCAATATTTTTTGTATGTGATTGCAGAGATGATTCTACAATGCTATCTCTGTTTGTATTTTTCCTTATCAGAGATCACTTATGTCCATAGTATTGATTGTATTCATTCAGTATTTCAGTCAAGAAAGAAAAATCGAACAGGCAGAGGCACAAAGTGATAGGTTGTGATTGTCCTGTTTATTTATAACCATCCCTGCTGATTCTGAATTAGCATGAACTGAATCAGAATTCTGTACCATCTTATAAACTGTGCTAACAATTTTCAGTACTGTATTTCAAATTAATTATTCTATTATAGTATATAATAATGCAACCTATATCAATTTGCATTATACAGATCAGGACTACTTGAATAAATTAGTTGTATGTTTTCTCTATTCTTACTTTCTGCCTTTTTGACTTTCTGGTGCTATTGTTCACTTTTTTATCTTTTGTGAACATAGCACATGCATACAAGCACTACCACCACAACCACTAACCACAAATATTAAAATACACATTTTTTTTATTTGTATCAATTTCCACATCCCATGAAGCAGTGGGAACTGTAGGCATGTGAGATATAACAGGTTAACCTGTAAGTAACAGAAAACAATACCATTACTTTATTTGAAGTCCTGGAAAACTGAAAGATGTGTGCAAATCACAGTGCTCCCTTGATTTTTTTTAAAAAAATAACACACATAACCTCTTCCGCACAGGTTAGAAGGAAGATTTTGAATTTGTTATGTCTTTGGTCTTTAATCTCAGTATCCTTTCCAGTTGCATGTTTAATGGCTTTTATTTAGTAATTTGCAATCAACTATGACAAAATTTGAATGAGCTTGAAATGTACAAACATTGCTTTCTACTTCTATCAGCCACCACTTACTTGCTATTTTTAAGCATATTCATTAGCAGCCATTTAATGAACACTGAGTAATTTTACAAAAAATAGCAAAGATAAAGGTATTTAGCAGTAGATAAAGGTCTACTGATTAATTTGAGCTCTTTAGTTCCTGTTGATTTGCAAAGAATGCTCCCTTAGTGAATTTGGTGTAACTCACTAGGATTATTATTATTTTTTTTGATCTTATGTATGCATGTGGATTTTTGTATGCAATAGATATATGATTTTGTCAAGTGAACCTAAATCTAAATGCTTGTTTATTTTATTTTATTAGAATGTAGGGCAAAGCAGCAGGAGAAGAAAGAGAACTGAGTAATTATCAAATAAAACTGAAATCAACTTCACCTCAAAAAGAGACATTTATGTTTATAGAAAGGACAGTTATTATAAAAATCAAAGTTTGTGTAGCTAATAGTGAGTAATTTTGAGTTATTTACTCTTCATTGTAGGATTTCTCAAAACTCTACTATTGTATTATTTTTCAGCCAGGGAAATTTTCCATAGTTTTAAATACCATTGATCCAATGAAGAATGGATTCTGGGAAATTAAAAGGCATCTTTCTTTTGCAGTAAAAGAAGTGGCAACTATTGTAATCCATTTGTCATGCTGCATTTATTTATATGTCTTAGGAAAGATGCAAAATAAATCAATAGCAGGATTTATTAGGTGATTTCCGTATTTTTTCAGAAATTTTCATCTAAACAAACTGCCTAGCAATTTACTTACAAAACCACCAACACAATTTGCAAAACATAAAACATAAATTCAAAGTATTCAATACCTTTGCTCCGCGAGCTGCATTGGTTGCCAGTTGTCTTCCGGGTGAGGTTCAAGGTGTTGGTTATGACCTACAAAGCCCTCCATGGCATGGGTCCAGAATACCTTGGGGAGCACCTGCAGCCGGCGTCAACTTCCCTCCGCCCAGTACGATCCCACAGAGAGGGCCTCCTCAGGGTGCCGCCGGTCAAAGAATGCCGACTGGTGGCCCCCAGGGGGAGAGCATTCTCTGTGGGTGCACCGGATTTATGGAACCATCTTCCGGTAGAGCTCCGGATGGCGCCCGATCTCCGCTCCTTCCGGCGCGATCTTAAAACCCATCTTTTTAAACAAGCGGGCCTGGCCTGATGGGACGGGGTGGGATTTTATTACTACTTCAATTTTAAATCTGTATTATTTATGGGCATTGTTTAATTATGTTTTAATAATTTTAATTTTTGTATCCTATTTTTATGTATTGCCCTGTTCACCGCCCTGAGTCTCTTGAGAGAAGGGCGGTATATAAATTAAATTAATAAAATAAATAAAATAAATGTTAATTTATCATGATGGACTTATTTCTTTTCCCCTTAACTCTAAGTTGGCAAGATATTCAGATGTTTTTTTCTGATTCACAAATAACAGCTCTTTACATGGGGCTGCCCTTGAGAATCACTCGGAAGCTTCAGCTGGTACAGAGTGCAGCTGCACGGACACTTTTGGGGGCTCCCCGATACTCCCATATTACACCTCTGCTTCGTGAGCTGCACTGGCTTCCAGTTGCCTTCCGGGTGAAATTCAAGGTGCTAGTGATGACATACAAAGCCCTACATGGCATGGGTCTGGATTACCTACGGGAGCACCTACTGCCAGCGTCAACACCCCTCCGTCCTGTGCTCTCCCACAGAGAGGGCCTCCTCAGGGTGCCACCGGTCAGAGAATGCCGGCTGGTGACCCCCAGGGGGAGAGCATTCTCGGTGGGTGCGCCAATCCTCTGGAACCGCTTACCAGCCGAAATCCGGATGGCCCCCGACCTTTGCACCTTTCGGCGAGATTTAAAAACCTATCTATTCCAGCAAGCCAGCCTGGCCTGATAGATTTGGGGTTTTATTTGTAGATCTGGGGTCTTATTTGTTTTAGTGTTGGTTTATTGTATACTTACTTTGCTCTGTACACCGCCCTGAGTCCTCCGGGAGAAGGGCGGTATATAAAACGAATAAATAAATAAATAAATAAATAAATAAGTAAATGTGATCAAATGAAGCTAACATTCGACAGTGACAAATATGAAAATTGTTTGGTTCGAATTGACGAGGACTCAGAGTGGTTAACACTGAACGAGTTTATTGAATACACAAAGTCAACTGTCAAATGTCAAATGTTGCAACCCTTTTATAGAGAAAGCGTTTGAACTGTAACCAATACAAACTGTCTGTTTTCCCGCTCCTTGGTTGTGGCGTCCAATGATTGCACCTTATTTTCCCGCTTTAAACCTTGCAAAGCTGCACAGTGTTTGCAATATCTTCTATGGCTTATTGCTAACTATTTACATACACAACACCCCTTACCCCCCAGTTGGTGTCATTTCTTTACAAAGTCCTTTAGGTATTTTGGTGGCCTATGTATTCTAGAAGGGTATCTGTTACTTTGGCTGCTAGGGGCCCCTTTTCCTGGTTGACAGCTTGGCTGCTGGTTACTATGCTGGTTACTACTGGACCTGGGCTCAGGGTTACTGGCTTCAGATGTACTGCCTTGTGTATTAGGTTGTGTTTGGGATTCAGTTGTCACTGGCCTACTTCGCAGGGGTATTTCCCAATCAATTGGACTGAATTGTTGTTGATGGGCATCTGGAAATATGTCATCTTGCCCCACCACTACACCACTTTCAGGCCTAATGTTATCTGTACTGTTTGCCCTAACTGAGCTTTGGTCCCCCTCAGCTGGCACACACCCACTAGATCTTTTCCTCAGCTGGTCTATGTGTCTTTTACAGACCCTATTCCCTTCCCCCTCAATGATGTATGATAAGGGACCTAAGATTTCAGTTACCACCCCAGGAATCCACTTATCCCCTTGGGCGTAGTTCCTGGCCCAAATCAAGTCCCCCACTTCAAATGTTCTGTTAGGAATGTCAAATTCAATGTTTGGTTGGAGTCGGTCGGGGTGTAGTCTGTCCAACTTGGTCAAGATTTTTCTTCCCCACCTCATTTCAGCTGGACTTTTCCCTGTAGCCGAACAAGGGGTTGTGTGTTGGGCCAACAAGAACTCAGCTAGTCTCTGATGCCAGTCACCTCGAATAATTCTTTTAAGCGCGTCCTTCGTGGTCCTCACGTTCCTTTCAGCCAATCCGTTGGTGGAGGGGTGGAAGGGTGCAGAAGTCTTATGCTTAATCGAGTTGGCCTTGAGGAAATCCTGAAATTCAATAGATGTGAATTGTGGCCCGTTATCAGACACTATTAAATCCGGCAACCCATGAGTGGCAAAGAGGCCCCTTAATGCCTGTATTGTTCTGCCTGCCGTTACTGAACTGACCGGTACTACTTCTAGCCATCTAGAGTAGCTGTCGACCACTACAAGGAACGTTAACCCCTGGAAAGGTCCAGCGAAGTCAATATGAATCCTGGACCAAGGATTCCTAGCTAACTCCCATTTATGTGTGCGGATGTGTTGTTGTTCAGGCCTGGAACGTTGGCACAGATGGCAATTGGCAACGCATTCCTCAATGTCTTGGTCCAATCCTGGCCACCACAAGTGACTCCTAGCTAAGGCCTTCATCCTTACTATTCCAGGGTGTCCTTCATGCAATTCAAATAGAATAGCTGATTTGTGGATTCCTGGGATTACTACACGAGTTCCCCAAAGTAAGCAACCCATATGAACTGATAGTTCATCCTTCCTTCGGAAAAATGGACTGTATTTTACGTCTGGGTTGGCGTTGGGCCAACCGCTCATGACCCAGGCCATTACTCTCCTTAAGATGGGGTCCTTATTGGTTGCCTCCGCTATGTCTTTAGCAGTTAGGGGCAGATCAGGAATATCTTGTAGGGACATTACTTGTCCCACTGGGGCAGGGTCCTCCTCTGTTGTGCTAAGGGGCAATCTGCTAAGAGCGTCTGCATGACCCATGTCTTTACCTGGTCGGTATTGGAGGGAAAATGAATATGCTGAGAGGAAAATGGACCATCTCAGCATCCTGGGAGACATAATTTGGGGAGTCTGTTTATCTGTGGTAAACAGTCCCAGCAGGGGTTTGTGGTCTGTCAGGATTGTAAAGTTCCTGCCATACAGGTAGTCGTGGAACTTTTTAACTCCTGCCACTATGGCTAAAGCTTCCCGGTCAATTTGAGCATAGTTCCGCTCTGCCTTGGTTAGTGTGCGGGAGTAGTAAGCAATGGGTCTTTGCATTCCCTGGGTGTCTAAATGGCTGATTACTGCCCCGACGCCATAAGGCGAAGCATCGCACGCCAGGTAGATTGGTCTATTTTCTATAAAGTGGGTTACAGTTGAGCTACTGGAAAGGATATCTTTTAAGGTCTGGAAACTCACTTTGTGCTTGTCTTGCCAATGCCAAGGGGTCTTCTTATCTAAAAGCCTGTGCAGTGGTTCTGCAATGGCAGCCTTATGTGGCACAAAAGTGTGATAAAAATTTACCAAGCCTAGGAAGGCCTGTAGCTCAGCCTTGTTCCTTGGTTCAGGAGCCCCTTTTATTGCTTTAATTTTTTCAGGGGTAGGGTGGACCCCGCTTTTGTCAATCCTGAACCCCAAAAAATCAGTGGATTTAACCCCTATGCTACATTTTTCCTTTTTTAATTTTAATCCAGCCTTTCTAAATCTACCCAGTACCTGTTCCAGCCGCTCTACTAACATTCCTTCATCTTTTCCAGCTATTAGGACATCATCAAAGTAAGGGCATACTCCAGGTATGCCCTTTAAGGTCCTCTCCATCACTTCTTGGAAGATGCCTGGAGCAGCTGCAATCCCAAATTGCAGTCTGTGGACTCGGAACGCCCCCTTGTGGGTAACAATTGTTTGCGCCTCTGCAGCCTCTTTGGAAACAGTCAACTGTAAGTACGCATGCGCCAAGTCGAGCTTGGCGAAGATGGCGGCGTCCTGGATCGTGGCGAGGACCTGCTTCACCGTCGGGACCGGGTAAGCATGCTTTTTCATTCCAATGTTGAGGGTCGCTTTATAGTCGGCGCAGATCCTCACATCCCCATTGGGTTTGAGGGGTGTGACGATCGGCGTCTCCCATAAACCGCCCTCAACGGGTTCTAAAACTCCGAGGCCTACAAGCCGGTCGAGCTCGGCCTCGATTTTTTCTTTTAAGGCAAAAGGTACCCTCCGGGCCTTTAGCCTGATTGGATTTACTGAGGGGTCTAGGTTAAAATTAATGGGGGGCCCTTTGTACTTGCCTAGAGATCCATCGAATACGTCTGCAAATTCTTTGCAGACGGATTCGAGGGTCTTATTTTTAATCACAGAATTTATTCCCCCTATCCAAATTCCCAGGGCAGGAAACCAATTAAGCCCTATTAAGCTAGTCCTATTCCCCTCCGTAACTACCACATCTAAGACCCCCTTAAATCCCTTAAAATTAACTCTAAGGCTGGTCTTTCCCTTTACGATTATTGGACTTTTTTGGAAGTCCGTTAATTGAATATTTGTTGGGCTAAGTGGAATTCTTTTTCCACTTAGTTGTTCAATTTTTTTCAGGGTTTCAGTGGAAATTATCGACACTGAAGCCCCAGAGTCGATTTCCATTCTGCAAGGAACCCCTTGCAGAAGGACTGTGATTTTTAATTTTCCGTCCGGAAAATTGTGCCCCCTTCCCTGCCTTTTCCGATTGACTCGGGCCACCTCCCCTGGGTTTGAAAATTTCGCCCGGGATCTAGGGGTCTCCTTGCCACTAGCATTGGGGGTTACCTTACCCTCTGGCCACACATCGACTTCATTCAGACGGGAGTCCCGGACGCGGTTTCTGCAGATGGCCTGGATGTGGCCGGTCTTGCCACAAGCCCTGCACTTGGCGGTGCGGAATCGGCAGGAAGCGCGGGGATGGTTGCCGCCACAGCTGCCGCATCGGTTCTGGGTGTCGTTGTCGCGCGGTCTGGTTGCGGTGTCCCGCCACGGTCGTTGTGCCCCGGTCGGTGGTCTCTGCGGTGTTGCGGTTTGTTGCCGGCGGCCGGGTTCGGGCCCTTCGCTTCTAAGTTGTCTGGGTGCCATCTTCCCAAATCGCCTGGAGACTTCGGCGATCTCTTCCTCCCACTGCTGATCCACCTCCCCGCAGTCCACATAGCCCTCTTGGTTAATTTCAGGTGCTGTCGCCATGCTACTGCGGGGGGGGTCGCGATACCCGGTAGACTCATACGTTAGGAGTTCGTCGAGCACTTCCTGTAAATCGCCAGTAGGTTTGGCGATTATTCTGTTTTGTAATTGTTCATCGCGTAAGCCTAGCACAACTCTGTCCCGAATCCTAATTTCTAAATTATCGTATTTGCAACGAACTGCGGCTTCCCTAACGGCAGCGACGAATTTCTGTATGGATTCCCCCGGTCTCTGATTTCTCTTCTCGAAGATGCGCCGCCAAAAAAGTTCGGACCTTCGGGGAGTAAAGTGCACCTTTAGTTTTGCAAGGAGGTCGGCATAGGGCACGCTGGAGACTGGTTGTGGCTGGCACAGCCCGACAGCGACTCTGTAGACCGGTGTGCCGCAATTTGTCAAAAGTGCCGCCGCTTTTTTTCGGTCGTCGGTGATTCCGTTCACTAACAGGAATCCTTCGACCTGACCAATATATTCTTCCCAATCTTCGGGGAAGTTAGGGTCAAATTCCTTCAATGACCCGATTTGCGCCATTCGGAGAATTTTTTCCCTATTCTGCCGCGGCCGCTCGGTTGACTGTGACTCGCTCAGACTTTGCCGCCTTCACGACAATTCTTCCTAATCTCTGGTCTTCTGTCGATCCCACCTTCGTCGCCAGTTGTTTGGTTCGAATTGACGAGGACTCAGAGTGGTTAACACTGAACGAGTTTATTGAATACACAAAGTCAACTGTCAAATGTCAAATGTTGCAACCCTTTTATAGAGAAAGCGTTTGAACTGTAACCAATACAAACTGTCTGTTTTCCCGCTCCTTGGTTGTGGCGTCCAATGATTGCACCTTATTTTCCCGCTTTAAACCTTGCAAAGCTGCACAGTGTTTGCAATATCTTCTATGGCTTATTGCTAACTATTTACATACACAACAAAAATATCATTTTCCTGTCACATTTTTACTTAATCACCAGAATTCTTCCTATTAAAGATTTTTACAGAATTCCAGTCACCTTCCAATAATACAGTAAAAGTTACAGTGCTGTGATAAACTGGAAAATTTACCATGTCTGTGTTGGTTATGGTTTGAGTGATAAAGAAAAAAGATTATTATTTTTTTACTAATATATTAAGTGCCAGAACAGCAACATACAGAATAGTATGAGAACTACATTTATGTTTGGAGTGTTTTTGAGCATGCTTGGGAAAGTGAACAAGTAATCATATTGTCCATAAAATGCTACATCATTTCTCTTCCAACTGAAATACCAATCCATCATCAGCACAAAACTTACCTGGTCAAGTATATGCTGTTGTAAGAATGAGGTGGAGATATACTGATATTCTTGCACTGTGAATTCCAACTTGCATCAACTTTGCTGGAGTATAATTTAAAATTAGTAATATGCCATCATTTTTCTGTGCCTATGTTCAGCCATTTTTTTTTCACTCTCAACCCATCTATCCTTCTGGCAGCTGGAGAAAAATATACATCATGTTGTGATTCAGGGTCAGCCTGTGGGTTCGGCAGTTGGGTCGGACAACTCAGAGGAGGAGGAGGGGGGTGTTGAAGAGCTTGCTGATGATGGCCTTGAGGCTCCGCAGAGCCCTCAGCCAGGCCCCTCCCACCTGGTCACGACGGAGACCCAGCTGTGTGAGCCTGATAGCATGGATGAAGATGACCCACAGCTGGCCCTGTTCAAGGACGCCTAATGCAGGAGGCAGTCAATCAGGAGTAAACAGAGGAAGGCAATGGGGCACCTCGGAAGGAGGCAGAGAGAAGCCACGCCCTGAACTGTATAAAAGGGGAATGTGTGGAAGGGCTGGTTTGCTGAAGGCAACCGCTTGATTAGTTCCTGTTTCATAGCTCCTGTTTCATGGTTGGTGTCTTGTTTTGCTGTTTTATGTTAATAAATTTGGCAGGCTTAATTCCAGCCTCTTGCCGTTTGTAAAGGGGTTGTCCCTGCCTTTTCTGCAGGGCCGGTAGCAGGCTGATACAGAACACATCAGTAGATATTATTAACATAAAGCAAAAAGAGATTGCTTGTAGCAGATGCATTTTCCTATCTTGTCACATGCATAAAACCAAGATGATTGCTCTGTAGTAGATTTATGTTTTAGTTAAGCTGAAATTTCACTTTTGTGTGCTGCTTAAGATCAAGCAGAGATGCATAGCTATAGTTTGCATTCACTACGATTTATTGACAACAACAGAACTATCTACTGAGTTTCTGAAGTCATGCTTATGCTTCTAGGAGTGGATTGAAGGTAACGTTATAAAGAAAATGATCAACAGTCTGATAGAAGTACTGTAAATATAACTTACTATGAAAGACTGGTAATTTTTATGTGCTGTTTAGGCAGTTTCTAGAGTTTCATATTCTATTTTATTTTTCCTGCAAAGGAAAAAGAACACTTAACTCCAGTGCAGAAATTTAAAAGAATTATTAATCTGTTTATTTTAGCAGTGGGATAAATGCATTATTATATATATTTCCCATTATATACATATATGAGATCTAAAATGGAATTAAATTTAGCTTCTTTTAAAAACATACAACTGTATTTCAAGAAATAACTAATTTTTAACTTCTTGATTTACTAGTAGGTGCTGTTCTTGGAAAAAAATATCCACAATAAAAAGAGTATTCTGTTGTGATTCATATTCATTACTTATTCAAATAAAGTTATTTCCCCCACTTGTCTACTGGCCTGATTCTTGTTTATTTCAATTATCATTCAGATCTTCTATCTCTATATGTAGTGCATGTGTAAAAAGAGTCTACTGTATATGAATTAGATGAAGGATCTAGCTTGTCCAACATTTTGCTACTCAGAATGCAATCAGATATTTCTGGAAAGTCAACAAACAAAGCATCGTATAAGGTAATAACTCTCCACCACAAATTAAAGTACAAAAATTGGCATATCAGTTTTCCCTATTTTTAGGGAAAGATAGAATTTTCATTTTGTTCTTTTAATTAAAAATCTATTTTAAAGGCCATCCTAAATTAGACTTAGATAAATTGTACATAAAAGACTGAAATGAGATTGAATTGTTCCAATCCTGATATCTCTCACTTAGAATTTTGACCTCAGCAGAAGTGTTCCAACATTGGAAAAGGCTATTCTGATCTCTATTTCAATTGTCTGCTTCAAGATCAAAATACTTTATGAAACAATTTCAGGCAATTGTAAAAATTCTTCTGGCAAGGTCCAGTCTGTTTCAATTGAAACATGATGTTTTAGAACAGGGGTCTTCAAACTCGGCCCTTTTATGACTCATGGACTTCAACTCCCAGGATTCCTTAGCCAGCATGCCTGGCTGAGGAATTCTGGGAGTTGAAGTCCATGAGTCATCAAAGGGCCGAGTTTGAAGACCACTGTTTTAGAAATAGAACATAGCAACTTCAATATTTTGTTCACTTACAGCTCCTTTCTCAATATTACATTTCTTTTTTAAGTCAAAGAAATATGTCCATGGAGATTCTCAGTCATCCATGGGATGAGCTGAAGAAGCTTCTTGAATGAGAAGAGAAAACATCTTCAAAGACAAACAACTAAGTCCAATTGCCTCTTGAAAAAGTACATTTGGGTCAAAGAAACATGAATTAATTTATGGTAGCAACTTCATTAACCTGTTTGGGCTTTAGATTTATTTTATTTAGGATATGATGCTGAGTCTATTCTAGGACTAGAAGAGCAACTTGCATTCTTTAAAGAATGTCATAAAACCATAAGCATTTTTTTAAAAAAATAGAATGCACACACACACACACACACACACACACACACAAAGAGAGAGAGAGAGAGAGAGAGAGAGAGAGAGAGAGAATCTGAACCATCTCTTAAAATATATGCCATTCCCATTTATCTCCACTGCATTTTTTATGGAGAAGGATGATACTCTACCTTCAAATTGTACTGGCTAGTGTTTATCCTTCCATGGATCTACTGAAATGACATTTTCAGGTCACAGCAGGAGTTGAGAAAGAATTCACTGGAATCCTTATTTAAACATGTCAAGATACATAATACTTGGATAGAATGTTCACTGCAGAAGGAAATAAAAGAGGTAAGGGCAATGTTCCCCCGAAAGGCCATTGGGGGGAAAAATAGTAATTTTGAGAGAGACACCAAAGAGCAGTTGTACCCATCTAAAATGATGGAAAATTTGGTCTTTGATGAAAAAAGGATTGTTGTTCCTTTTTAATTTCAAAAAGCTGTTTTACAGACCCTGTCACATAGCTTAGAAACTAACGAAATATCCCTAAATTTGTGCATCAGAGTACTAGATAATATATGGTTTTCTTTACATATTGTAAAAAGATTAGGGTCTTGAAAAAAAATCACCAAGCACAATATTTGATATTGTGATGCTGGAGTATGGTGTGTGAAAGAAATAGCAGGGAATTCTGTTGGGAAGCTCATATTGCTCTGGTACTGATGCTACATTCTCAAAGTCTTCCCAAAAAGCTTTTGCAAAGATAGAATATTGTAATCTGCAATCACAAGAGACAAAAAGAATTCAAGATGTTATCTGTATTCCGGGCAGAATGTGAAGAAAACAAGTATGTATTCTATTCAACTGGAAGTTTTCAATTTTATCACAGATGTTATGAAAACAAAAAGAGTCTTTTGGGATATATTGAGAAGTATTTTTCTTCCAGTTAAGCTAGTTGTTCCAGTTAATACCATCAGAAATCAATAAAGGTTTTTATTTTATCACAAATGATAGTTATTTGCTACGTTCGTAAGGCTAAAAATGCCTAATATAATTGTAATTGGAAACTGTCAAACCAAGGTTAGAGTTTCAAAATCATAATAATATGATTATGACTTTGAAATGCTAACCTTGGCTTGACTGTTCAATACTAACCTTGGTAAGAAATCTATCCTGGGACAGAAAGTACATTGGGGGCTAAGAACAACCTTAAAATTTATGGCTACCAAAATCTTCAAAAATAGAATTTCTCTTTCACAGCATTTCTGCACATTTTTGAAATATGGACATTCCAAGGCAGCAATTACTGAGACCTGTAAGCTTGGTTACAAACCCATGGTGTAGCAGTATTATGAATGTTGCTTAATACTCCAGCTATGTAAAGGAGTCAATAAATTTCTATCTTTCCTACCTTATATCTAAAAAATACACATCTTGTTTTTATAGCAGTGTTAGACATTTTCCCCCCAGCAGTTCCTGAAACAGACCCATTACAAGATGAGTAAAATAAGTCTAATACCATAATTTATTTATTTTTTTGTAATTTCCCATTTATTTTTCCCTGAACTGGAAATCTGCCAAAGTGGATAAAATGGAACAGATTGATATTGACCCATGCTTCCTTTACTGGCAGTCTCCCAAGCTTTGCAGGATCCCATGTTCACTCTATTTTAAAGGTAAATTTACTTGGTTGTTGTTAGTATTGATCAAAATGATATAAGGATACATCCCTTCAGAGTCTCCAGCCCAAACAATTAAAAAGAAAACTAGCTAAAGGGGTGTTTGGCATGCATATTTTCACTTAAGAACAGGGCTATGAAAGAAGTCTGCCTCTAAAAGTTTTTCCTATAAACTCAGATTTCCAGAATCTCAGTTAAAGGATGTAAAAAAAGCTCTTGATTTGCAGGCACTGACATTCTTATAATTGTCCTTCCTTTGATAAATCTTTGAACTGAACTGAAATTGTCACTTTATCTTAGTGCTATAAGGAGATGCATGGAACAGAGCAATATTGGTCCACAAAAGATCAGCCCATTATCACTGATAGACCTAGTTCAAATTCCAGCAAAAGCTTTGCACATGTCCTCACTGACTAAGAACAGGTCTGCAATAGTAAGATCATAAGGAGGAATGAGGAGAAGGAATGATGGCCTGCATTCATATATATATATATATATATATATATATATATATATATATATATATATATATATATATATATATATATATATATATATATATATATATATATATATATATATATATATATATATGAATGATGCTGGGGTGGGGAGATTCCGTTTATACTGTTGGTGTCTGCACTCTGCTCATGGAGTGTGCTCAGGTCTGTTTGTTGCGGTCTGCCGTATTTCTTTGAGTTGTCGCACATCCATTTTTGGGGATGTATTTGTCTCTGGGTATCGCCCTCCGGGTGAGATTTAAGGTGCTGGTGATGACCTATAAAGCCCTTAATGGCTTGGGTTCGGGATATTTGAGGGAACACCTACTGCCAGCATCAAGTTCCCTTCATCCAGTGCAGTCACACAGGGAGGGTCTTCTCAGGGTGCCGCCGGTAAAAGATTGCCGGCGGATAACACCCAGGGGGAGGGCCTTCTCTGTGGGTGCACCTGCCCTCTGGAACCAGCTGCCTGTAGAGCTTAGGACTGCCCCTGACCTTCGTTCATTCCGCCAGGACCGGAAGACCTGGCTCTTTGAGCTCTCCGGCCCAGGCTGAGAATTTTTAACTGTGGTTTTTATTTTTAGGGATAATTTAACCTTTTTAAATTGTTTTTTAACTTTTGTATTTTGTATTGGTTTGGTTTTTAAATACCCTGTAAACCGCCCAGAGTCCTTCGGGAAAGGGCGGTATATAAATCTAATAAAATAAAAATAAATAAATAAATAAATATCTGTTGTTAAAAGAGAATTGTTTATAGCTCCATGTGTTTGACATTGCAGAGTGGTTGTGTCTTTGTGCAATGTTGGATTTGATGCAATGAGGTGATTTGTGAATTCTTGCGCTGTTTGTCTTCATGTTGTGCACGTCGTTCCTCTGTCATTGGGAGCGATGCTGGTGTTTTGCTATGGCATCACCACCCGTCCTTTCCATCCCTGCCCCTGTGGCTCAGAGCCATAGGCTGCGGGAATTCCCCTTTCCACAGCCGCTGTGGGGATTCCCCTCTCCGCAGTTGCCATGCCGCGGCCTGTGCTGATCCTCCATCTGGAGCTACTCTGAACCCCGACCCAGAGCTGTGTTCCTCGTGGCAGTGGTCTGCGGTGCCAAAAAGCTGATGGCCTCCTGCAACAGCACTCATTCACTTACTGCCCCATCGTTTCCAAATGCAGTAAGTGAGCGAGTGAGCAAGTGGCATTTGGAAGTGTTTGAAAGCGACGGGGCAGTAAGTGAGTGAGTGAATGAGCACATGGTGTTCAGAAGCATTGGGGCAGTAAGTGAGTGTGTGAACAAGCAAATGGCATTTGGAAGCGATGGGGCAGTAAGTGAGCGAGTGAACAAGAGGCCTTTGAAAGAGATGGAGTGAGTGGGGGAGAGACTGAACGAGGTGCCTTTGAAAGAGATGGAGGAGTGAGTAAGAGTTATTGGAGGCGACTTCCTGTTCCTGTTTCAAGCGGAGCAGTTGGAAGATTTGGAATGCCAAACCCTTCACCTGAAATGTCTTTCTGTTGAGGACCCTAAGGGGACAGAACCCACCCCGAAGAGGTGGAATGAAGGAAGGAAATCCCAGGGACTTAGGAGAGATGGCAGTCTCCCTGAATGGTCCAGGAGAAGCCTTTCATAAACCAACAGAAGAAAAGCCTGGCTAACTCCATTGTACAGTCATAGCTGAAAACAACAGAAGTCACAAGCTTTATATTAAGCAGATTTTAAACAGCATGCTTGAATCTGGGTAAGAATATTGATTTTATACCTATTTTCCTGAAGAAGAAAGTCCCAAAAATAAGAGATCTTCCAAAAAAAAAGGAGGGGGATTCTACTCCTTCCTTTTGGTTACCGGAAGCAGAGAAACTTACTCTTTAGAGAGAGAGAAAAAAAGACTAGAAAGACCTGAAAAAAATGAGCAAATGCTGACACCTACTGGTGGATGAGGATTTATTTTTCTCTGACCCTCAAAGTTCTTAAAAAATGCAGCTGTGTAAACAAAGTGAGAGTAACAAATCTGAAGCAATGAATACTTTACAAAAGGAAACATATGATAAGCAGCAACAATTTCAAAGGACAATGATTTTAAACCACAAAGAAATACAGAACAACCTTGCGAGTATGAATCAACTTATCTCCAACTTAATTTCAATCCAAGAAATTTCCCAGGAAAATACAGTAGAGATGACTGAACATAATTCTGAGGATAGAGACTTAAAGATGGAACCGTATAAAATAAAAAAAATCATGATTTAATTCAAATGGGAAATATTTGAATACATCCAAACAACTTTGAAGATAAGGAAAAGAATGAGAAAAAAATACTTTACAGGGAAATGAATGATGCAGCAAAACATACTGATTAAGAAAGTCAATGGCCAGAGAAAAAAGATTAAAATGGAAATCAAGAAAATAGATGATGGGACTTATCATAGAGAATACTTAAAAAAGAAACATTTGTTTGAATGTGCTAAAAATGGAAAAAACTTTGGAATATATTACTCTTAGAGAGATGGTTTTTTTTGTTAACTAATACAATAAGAAACATTTGTTTGAATATGGCTAAAGAAATGGAAAAACTTTGGAATATATTACTCTTAGAGGGATAATTTTTTTTTATAATTAATACAATATTTTCTTTTTCTTTTTCCTTTCTGTAAAAAAAGGTGAAATGATTTAAACAAAGCAAATGTTTTAGTTATTTAAATGTGATGATAAGAAAAGCATAAAAATGTGTTTTGAATTAGAGTTAAAGTATTAAATGATTAGATCTATTGAATGGAATACTTAAAGTTTAAATAGATTAAATATATTCTCAGCTATGGTTAAAAAGAATAAGAAATTGAGGGAATAAATATATATTAAATTAGGAGGGATACATATTTTAAGTAGTATGTTATTTTTTGTATTTCAGTGCTTTTGTCTTTTTTTCTTTTCTCTTTCTTCTCTTTCTCCTCTTTTTTGTCTCTCTCCTCTTTTCTTTTCTCTTTCTACTTTTTTACCTATTGAATAAGAAATATAAAAGTATGAGAGGGCTTATATGGAAAAAAATAGAATTAAATCCACCAATGTAAATGTAATTAATTGTTGAGAAAACTGTCGTTAGTAAGAATATTTAGAATTTGGGGGGAGAAATAAACTGAAACAAGCATGGTAACAGGATTTATGATAAGGCAACTAAAATGACAGATAGGAATATTGGAAAAACTATATACTTAATTGTTGTTTATCAAAATAATGAAAATTGTTTTAATCTAATGTTTGCAAAGAAAGATAATTTGGGGAAAGGGGAAATCAACTGAAATTAATATATGGAATATAGATTATATAAATCAATTGTTAAAGATTGTTTTATAAATGTTACCCAGACAACATACTGTTTACAAATGACTGAATGATTTATGTTCTGTTAAAAAATACCAATAAAATATATAGAAAAAAAGAGAGTGACTAGAGCTTTTTGTGAGCAAATTGTGAATGAGTGGGGGGGGGCTTTTGCGAGCGAAGGGTGAGAGAAAAAGGGAAAAGTGAGGGGGAGAAGGGAAAAAGAAAAGGCACCGACTTCTGACTTCCTCTGTTGCAGGAGTAGAATGAAGCATTAACATTGAACCTCAACTTTTTGCTTTTCTATAATATTATAAACTAGCCATTTCTATAACAATAAATGAATCTAACCAATGAAACCCAAAATAACCCCCCTTTTTTAGTCAGGTTTTTGACACCTTGTTAAGCACTGGTCCAGGGACCCGGTGGCTCAGTGGGTTAGGATGCTGAGCTTGTCAATCAGATGGTCGGCAGTTTGGCAGGTCGAATCCTGAGTACCGCATAACAGAGTGAGCGCCTGTTACTCGTCCCAGCTTCTGCCAACCTAGCAGTTTGAAAACACGTAAAAATGCAAGTAGAAAAATAGAGACCACTACGGTGGGAAGGTAACAGTGTTCCGTGCACCTTTGGTGTCTAGTCATGCAGGCCACATGACCACGGAGACATCCTCAGACAAGCGCTGGCTCTTCGGCTTTGAAATGGAGATGAGCACCGGCCCCTAGAGTTGGAAACAACTAGCACACATGTGCGGGGGAAACTTTACCTTTACTATAAGCACTGGTGGTACTTGAATATTGTCATGTCATAAAAGTGGTACAATTTCTGAAAAGGTTGAAAAGCCCTGATGTAAATGCAGCCTAAATTGTTTATTGCAATCCTATTTACAAATAATACCTTACTTACCTAGTTGAGATGGTGTAGTTGGGCAGCAGGGAGGGGTGCAAAGTTCCTGCCTTCACTGCAGGCAACTTGCCTGTGCAATGTTTGCCAGCCAGGTTTTTTGGCGCACTCAGCAGGAATTCCTATTGGCTTTTGAAAGCCAATAGGCCTGGGGCAAACAACCTTGTCTCTTTTATGACTCGTGGACTTCAACTCCCAGAAGATGTTACATAACATAACATCAAATGGAAGATGTTAAACTGTCCTTCTGTTTCTTTCCTTCCCAAAAATTGTGTTAATGAGTCCTCTCTAAGCTCTGTTGATCAGCTTGTCCTCAGTTGTTTTGCCACAAAACGGAATGGTTTGCAAGTTGCAGTTAAGACAGCCCATCTCATTTTAGATATATCACATATAATTGAAGATTGTAATTAGTTGTGTGTGCACGTTCAGCAAGTGTGATGTATTTGTGCTGGTATTTCTAGGCCTCTTTACAACCACATCCAGAAAAATTTGTAACAAACATTGGAATTCTCAAGGCCATATTTGGTATTTTCCAGACAGGAAAATTCTAAGAACTCATAATCTGAAAAGAGTGCAAACAAATCAGTCATAAATAGACATTTAATAGACATTATTAGGTCTTATCTCGCAGCAATGAGGGCGGCGAGGTGTAATTACTTCTCTGCCCTCATCGCGTCCGCAGATAATCGCCCAGCCGCCCTGTTTAGGGTGACTCGCTCCCTCCCTAATCAGGAGATGAGAGAGGATCCCTTGCAGGGTCGTGCCGAGGAGTTTGGTCAACATCTGTCGGATAAAATCGCTCGGATTCAGACCGGTTTGGACTCCAGCTGGGCAGAGTCTGATGATCAGGACATGGGCGGTCTTGTCAATGTTATCTGGGAGGAGTTTGATTCTGTGATCCCTGATGAAGTGGACAGGATTATGGGTAGGTTGAGCTCCACCACATGTTTATTGGATCCGTGCCCTTCTTTGCTGGTTTATGCAGCTAGGGAGAGGACTCGAGGCTGGTTCCAGGCGGTTATATCTGCTTCTTTGAGTGAGGGTAATTTCCCCACCATCTTGAAGGAGGCGGTGGTGAGACCTCTCCTCAAGAAGCCTGCCTTGGACCCAGCTGTGTTGAACAACTTTCGTCCAGTCTCCAACCTTCGCTTTCTTGCGAAGGTTGTTGAGAGTGTGGTGGTGCATCAGCTCCCTCTGGTCCTGGATGAAGCGGATTATCTGGACCCGTACCAATCGGGTTTCAGGCCCGGGTACAGCACGGAGACGGCATTGGTCGCTCTGGTGAATGATCTCTGGAGGGCCCGGGATAGGGGATATTCCTCTGTCCTAGTCCTATTAGACCTCTCGGCGGCTTTCGATACCATCGACCATGGTATCCTGCTGTGGCGTCTCAGAGGATTGGGAGTGGGAGGCACGGTTCTTCGGTGGTTCTCCTCCTATCTCCTGGGACGTTCGCAGTCGGTGTTGGCAGGGGGGCAGAGATCGGCCCCTAGGTCTCTCGTTTGTGGAGTTCCTCAGGGGTCGGTTCTCTCGCCTCTCCTGTTCAACATCTACATGAAACCGCTGGGTGAGATCATTCGTGGTTTTGGAGTTGGGTATCATCAATATGCTGATGATACCCAACTTTTCATTTCGACCCCAAACCACCCCAGTGATGCCCTCGCTGTGATGTCCCATTGCCTGGAGGCGGTTCGGGTCTGGATAGGGAGGAACAGACTTCAACTCAACCCTGACAAGACTGAGTGGCTGTACATTCCGGCATCCCGGGACATTCAAAATGTTCCACCACTTTCTATGGGGGGTGAGTCTTTACCCCCCGTGGATAGGGCTCACAACTTGGGAGTCCTCCTAGATTCACGGCTTACCTTAGAAGATCATATAGTAGCCGTGACTAGGGGGGCTTTTGCTCAGGTTCGCCTGGTGTGTCAGTTGCGGCCCTATCTAGACCGGGATGCCCTGTGTACGGTCACTCATGCGCTCGTGACCTCTCGTCTTGACTATTGCAATGCTCTCTACATGGGGCTTCCCTTGAAGACCACTCGGAGGCTCCAACTGGTACAGAATGCGGCCGCGAGAGTTGTCTTGGGAGTTTCCCGGTACTCCCATGTTACACCTTTGCTCCGCGAGCTGCATTGGTAACCAGTTGTCTTCCGGGTGAGGTTCAAGGTCTTAGTGATGGTTTTTAAGTCCTTACATGGCATGGGTCCGGAATACCTTGGGGACCACCTGCTGCCGGCGTCGACTCCCCTCTGCCCTGTGCGTTCCCACAGAGAGGGCCTCCTCAGGGTGCCTCCAGTCAGAGAATGCTGGCTGGTGGCCCCCAGGGGGAGGGCCTTCTCTGTGGGCGCCCCGGCACTGTGGAATCAACTGCCGGTTGAGCTCCAGATGGCACCGGATCTCCGCTCCTTCCAGAGTGGGTTAAGGACCCATTTATTCGAACAAGCTGGCCTGGCCTGATGGGGAGTTACTTAGGGTTTTAATATTTGTATATTTTTTATTGTTTTTATTTTGGGCAATAATTTAATTATTTTTTAACTTTTGTACTTTTGTAGTTTTATTATATGCCCTGTTCACCGACCTGAGTCCTTCGGGAGAAGGGCGGTATAAAAATTTAATAAAACTTAAACTTAAACTTAAACATTACAGTTTAGTGGAATGTGGGAATTTAGTGGCTATTTGAAACAATTTCAGTTGCCCCAATATTCTCCCAAAGAATGCTCAAATGGAAAAGTATATAATAATTCAATTGCTTGATAGCACCCAAAAGATGATACTAGAATTTAATGTCTTTTTAAACATTTGATTCCATATTTTATAATCAAAGAAGAAAGCATCTATGTTGGCATATCAGAAAGCAACACAACTGAAAAAGGCAGGTCCATTTGAAGCTGGGACAATTTTGCCATTGATTTAATTGAATTAGGATCCCTGCAGACTTGGTCATGTTTTTCTCAAAGCAGAACTGTTAGAAGAGCAATTTGTATATTACTAGGGTTAAAGGACAAAGGAAAACCAAGCAAGAAAGGGCCTGAAATTAAATCAGTGTGAAATCAGAAAAAACATTTATTTCAGTGGCATGTTCTATTTTGCTGCTGATATAAATGCAAATAAAATTATATAGCACCTTTTCAATTCCATAGACTGAGCACCCAATGTATTGAAGCAGACAGTATATAAAAATCACACTCTTCACTCAGGCCCTCTAATGCTAATGGTAATGCTTTCTGGCATGATTATATAGTGGGTTGGCCAATTATATGGTAGATATGAAAACATAAGGAACATTCAAACAAAAAGTTTTGACAAGCCATTTTTTTTATTTCATAATTTTTTTCTCACCATTGTGAACAGAGCTAGTTTTCATCTCTCTATTGCATTAACCTGCAGCTTAGCTTTCACATACAACATCTTTGCCCTCGGCGTAAGATAAACAAAATATTTAATTAGAATAGTTAGATGAGGGGCTTTTATGCAAGCTTTAATAACAACCCAGCATTGAACAAATTGCTATTTTTTTGCTTAGAATATTTGCCAGTTTTTAGGAGTGTTTATTCATTTTCTTTACTATACAAATGAAGACCTAAAAGACCTAGAAGACTTCCAAGGTCACTTCCAATTCTGTTATTCTGTAATCCTCTTTAATCAAATTTATATAGCCAACCATCTATCAAGAGAAATTCTGGGTGGTGAATAAAATGGAAACCCAATACAATAAAATAAAAACAATTTAAACTAATAAACTATGGTAAGGTGCTGTTACAAACTCACAACCATCCACCAACCACCCTTAGTCAGCTCTACCAACTTGTCCTATTGCCTGAGGGGCTACCAAAAGAATGCAAGTTCATTATTCTTCCATCACATTAACTGAACACAAAATGTTCATAAACATTCTAATCCTGTTTTTATGGAAGATAACTTCCTTCTCAGTTCTATACTAACAGCTAGTGTGAAATTCTACAAGTGTGGTGAAATGGTTAAAATGGTTTGCCCTCAGGCTCCTAAGGGAACCAGTTGGTTTTCTGCATGAGCTTGTGGAGTTTTCCACCTTGTCTGGTAAATACTATTAAAGCCCTTGATGAATGATAAAATATGGAGACAACCTGACTTGTTGACACTATCAGTCCTGAGTATCCTCCCTTGTCTTGTAGCTAATTTAGTAATGATCTGTGAGTGATAAAGGGGAGAGGATAATTGCCAGGGCTCTATTAGTGGCAACAAACTCTACCTGGAGGGAGTTTTCCAGACAAGAGAGCAGGTATGCAGAGAATGCAAATATAGAACAATCTTGAACAATGGGAAAATGTGACAAAAAAGCCAAAGTCTTCATAGAAGGCAGGACTGCAAAAGAGCACGAAGGGTTTAAAGTAAGTGTAGGTGTTAATGCTTTGCTCATTTTCCTACCTGTGGAAATACTGTAAGCACTGAGATTGAATCTTGTATACAGTTCTGAAGATCAAATACTTTGGTCACCAAATGAGGAGAGGACTCTTTGGAAAGGACCCTGATGTTGGGAAAGATTGAAGACAAAAGAAGAACAGTTAGAAACAATTAACAATTAACAGTTAGAACAATTAACCAGTGGAACAACCTGCCTCCAGAGGTGGTGAATGCTCCAACACTGGAGGTTTTTAAGAAGAGACTGGACAGCCATTTGCCTGAAATGGTGTACGGTTTCCTGCCTGAGCAGGGGGTTGGACTAGATGACCTCCAAGGTCCCTTCCAACTTATATTATTATTATTATTATTATTATTATTATTATTATTATTATTATTATTATTATTATTAATATTAATATTATTATTATTATTATGAATTGGCAGGGGACAATATTGTTTGGTGTTGTAGTGTCATTTATGCAATGACTATGAATTTGGGCAAACTCTGAGTGGAGAACAGCGGTCCCTGATGTGCTATGGTCCATGGGGTCATGACATAGTGATTGACAACAAGAAATAATTTCTTTCTTTTGTCAGATGGGCTACTGTTCAGGGTGAATAGAAACTTGTGAGAGGATTTAAAAAGGCATAAGAGAAATAAGAGAAAAGCCAAAGAGGGGAATAAGTCCAACCTCAGATTTCCTGAACTTTTGCAAACAGTTGTGGCTAGCATTTTCAGAGACAATACAGACTAGAGGCAACTGAGCAGGGACTGACTGGCTTTCTGTCTTTATAGTCAGGTTCTGATTGGCCTTTAGCCAAGTTGGTTTCTGATTGATGGAGGCTGGTGAGGGCTGATCTCCAATTGGTTGGTTGTTTAACAACAATTTAGCTTTGTGCTTTTAAGCTTTGGAGCTAAGTGATTGTTGGTTGTTGAAACAACTGATATTATTGCCATGAGAAACCCAAAGTCCCATTGTAGCTCCCACACTAATCTACACAGGTAGAAGATCATCTCTATTTCTACCTCTACCTTGTCTGTCTGTCTCTCTGTCCATCGATCCCTCATCTATCTATCTATCTATCTATCTATCTATCTATCTATCTATCTATCTATCTATCTATCTATCTATCATCTATCTATCTATCTCTATCTCATATTCATTCATATGTGTGACTGTATGTGGACAGATAGACAAACAAACTGAAGGAGTAGACAAAGTTTCAAATCTCTATTTCCTCTAACATCAGTACAACATCACTACTACTTTTCAGGTAAGTAGAAAAATACTTAAATGGGCAAAGGTTAATCAAGATAAATATAATAATCCTAGAATATCTTCCATCTCTATAAGAACCACTTATTATATTTGACACACTGATCTTTTATCTATTTTATACCAATATGTTTAGTATTTTTTTCTCCCTCTTTCTGCCTCTTTTGTCTCTTCCTCTCTTACGACCACATAGAAGATGTATTTTGCTGCAGCTGTACAGTTCCTACATAGGTGTAATAATTATTCAACGTTTATCAATGCTGAAGAATGTATACATTCAGCAAAAAAAGCAAAATGAGATATAAAAGACACACAACCAATAGTCTAGTAAGAAAACTGAAATGAAGATATATGTGTGTACATGTCACTGGTTTGAGAAGAGAATCACCTGCTTAAAATGGGAGGGAGAGAAGTAGGGTGGGCAATATTTATTTCATTTTGTGTTTTTTTTAAAAAAAAAAAACACTTTTTATATCATTGAAGGAAAAATAATCCAAATGCCAGTTTAGGATGTCCCCCTTTGTATTTATTTCTAAAATTTACTGTGTGCAAACAAACAAACAAGAATAGAAAAAAAAACTAGCACATTATTTATTTTTATTTTATTTTATTAAATTTATATACCGCGCTTTCCCGAAGGACTCAGGGCGGTTTACAGGGCATTTAAAACAACCAATACAAAAGTTAAAAACAAATTAAAAAAAATTAAATCATCCCTAGAATTAAAAACCCCAGTTAAAAATTCTCAGCCTGGGCTGGAGAGCTCAAAGAGCCAGGTTTTCAGGTCCCGGCGAAATGTGCGGAGGTCGGGGGGCAGTCCTAAGCTCCACGGGCAGCTGGTTCCAGAGGGCAGGTGCACCCACAGAGAAGGCCCTTCCCCTAGGTGTTATCCGCTGACAGTCTTTTATCGGCGGCACCCTGAGAAGACCCTCCCTGTGGGAGCGCACTGGACGAAGGGAGCTTGATGTTCCCTCAGGTATCCCGGACCCAAGCCATTATGTGAATACTCTGGCCTAAAGCCTGAGAAAATATCATGACTGACCTTGAACCACATCTATTGGAACTTAGATTCATTTATTTTCTGTAGATTTCAACTGCTAACACTTAGACCTCCCTCCTGGAAATTCAGAAGTTTGATCTCTCCAGGTGTCCTTGAGAAGTCTTTTTCTTCCTTCCTTCAGAAAAAAAAGTTATGATTCAGACACAGGGTGAATTCTCGTCCAAGGAGAAACAGCTTTGAATTCCTGTGACTAGTTCCTGTTCTATGAATAGTTCTTTAGGGCACTCCTTGATGCAAGGTTACAGTCATTCAGGCTAATTCATTCTGGTACCTGTCTCCAGCACATACACTCCTGAAGGGATTTTCCTGCTAATACTGACCTTATTTTAGCCTGAAATAAGCCCTAGGATGTTCCATATTTGAAGTAGTATGGATCTGTCTCTCTGATACCAGAAAGAACTTTTCAGTGTAAAAACGAGTGAGATGGATTTTAAGATATGGGATTGATAATAAAACTTCTTTTCTTTTTCTTTTTCTTTTTTCCAAAGAAGAAAAAAGTCCAGTGGTACTTTATAAAGCCTAATCTTTCTAAAGGAGAACACTGGAGACCTATCTTCCTTCTTCTTGAGCTCTCTGTTGCTTTCTGAACAAACTATAGGGTCTGGAATGGGAAACATCATATCACAGTGGTTCTCCTCTGTTGTTATTACTATGGTTAGCCAGATGTTTAGCCTGAATTTGGCATGTTTATCCACCTATTGAGTTCTTCCCAAGGACCTGGGAAAGTAGATGTTCTTTGGGAAAGGTATTGTTGCCGGGTGTAAACTGTTCCGTGCAAAGCTGCTTCTTGCAATTGACCAATGGTGGTTTTGCCAGTGCCAATGGCATTCTAGTGATCCAGATGTTTTGGGATTGTACCCAATGTACTTATTACTTTTAATATAATCTGTGCTTTCTTTTGCCAGTCATTCTACTTCTATTTGCAGGTTTTTGTATTTTGCTATCGTCTCCAGGTCTTTCTCTTCTAATCTGCTGTCCCCAGGCATTGCAACATCCAGACTTTATTGTTTTTCATATCGACAATTGTTAAATATGTGGCAGGTGCTTGTCAAACTCTCAGAGCACTTTGCTTTTCCAATTGCTTTGTCTATCTGTTTTGCATTCCCACAAGCTCTTGCTTGCAGACAAATGATTATTTTTTGCAGGTATTCCTAGGCTCCATTGTTGCTACTTTGCCATGCCGTAATATGACACAGATGAGGCTGATAACACCCAGTTGTACATCCTGACCCTGGGCCAATCAAGCAATGTAGTTAAGGAGGTCAGCAAAGCTGCAGTGAGTGAGTGAGGCATCAAAGTGAAGCTTAATTGTTGCTTCAGCTGTTCCTTTGATTTTGCAGGATCTCTCTGCTGATGTGCTTTGCAAGGGAACTAGTCTTTGTGTATTTTCAAGACAGTGTATATCACTACAAGTACTACTTCATTTCCACAATCAGGTTGGATTATGGATCTCTGATTCTTGAACCAAAGGACCAAGGCGGATCCTTCCTGCTTTGCCAGCTTTAATTTAAAATTTTAATAAGTAATAAAACTATTTCTATTTCCGATATGAATTCTGAACCCCATCAAAGAATAAAATTACCAAAGCCATACATTGTGGTATTTATTTCAGCAGGCATTTCTCTTTCTGTTCTTTCTCTCAGTTTTGTAGTTTTACAACACATTATCAACCCCTAGCTTAAGGGATAAAGAGAGTTCTTTATTTATCAAAAGCAATTATACAAATAATGGAACTATCAAAGTTAAACTTTTTCTTAAGAGGCTCATTATTTGTTGGAGAGGATTCTGTCTGGTTTTCAGTAACAACATACTACCTTTGTGCTACCTAAATCAATGTTCATTAGAAGTCAACAACCAAAGGAGTTTGTTAGAGTCTTTGTTTTCCGTCAATAATTGAAGCCTTTCTGGCTTTTCAGTTCAGCACACACACACACACACACACACACACACATGCACACACACACACACAGACACTCATACACACACACCCCAAAGCAGGAACTTCTTTTAAGGAACATGTTCACACTGGGAAGCACACAACAACCATATTACATACAAAAAAACCCAACCGCACACAGAGTGGCACTCCCATGCCTCCAATAAATACATTTGTTGTTATAGTTTTGAAATGAGAAAGATGTCACCTGAGAGGGACACTTTACCACTTTGCCACAAAAAAGTTCAAAAACACCACCAAGAGAAATCTGAGAATAGCCTGAGATCAAAGTGAAAAATACTTTCATGGGGCAGAAGCACATTCGATGAGAAAATTCTTTGAAAGCATGTACTAGGGGAATGTTTGTTCTCAATTGTACAATCACTGGTGTCATAGAAACACTAATGATGCTCCCCAATGACACACCTGCTATGACACTTAGCTTGATATAAAAGAGTCCTGCCAGTATTGTTGATCCCAGGGGGTCTTTTTATTGTGACATATTTGTGAAGGTCTTACACCTATGGCCATTAGTCCCTTTAAAAAAAATGGTTTCACATGTTGGAAGAGAAAAATGGCATGGAAGCAGGCAGCTAAGAAAATAATCAGATTTGGATCCAGGGACTAACTTGAATTCACTTTGACTGAGCTAATTCAAAATAATTGATGTAGATGGCTTCAGCTTTACCTGGTCTAATTAACCTTGAAATCTGGTTCTGTTGAATGCCCCAATATATGTATTCAGATATTCGCTTTTTCTCTCCAAAGATTTGAGAAGCAGATTCTATTCTTCTTCTGACAAATGCCTTTGAAAACTACCACCTGCTGATCTAAGGGTTATTCAACCATATGCTCAGACTTCACTGTTTATATAAAAATATCACATTTATGACTGGTATTTTTAAAATTGGTTCTGTTAAATATTTTTCACTACTTACCGCCAAAAGGTCTACTTCTAAGGAAACATCAGAAAGGCTTGTTCAGTACCATACTCACATTTGCATTAAAACTGATATATCTTTAGAAAGCACTATTAAAGAATTATTAAAATTATAATAATAGCTTGTATGTTTTCATTTCAGTAGCATATTTCAGTTCTGGCTTTGGAAATCCATGTCATGGTGTTTTGACATATAGAGGGTATAGATAATGAAATGATAATCACAAATAATTAATATAAATTGCTATTAATATGCTGCACGAAGCTCACACAGACTGACTACAAACAATGGCATGACAAAATAGCAACAATGGTGCATTGGAATATGTGCCAGAAATACCATTTGCCTGCAAGCAAAACTGGTTGGACAGCAAGAGAAAGCAATTGAAAAAGCAAAGTGCTCTGAGATTTTAGAATGCAAGCATGCAAGCACCTGCCACATACTTAACAATTGTTGATGAGAAAGACAAAAAAAATTCTGGATAATGGACATGGCAGTAGAAGAGAAAGAACTAGAGAAAGTCACAATGCATATCTGCAATATAAGTAGAATGACTAAGGTAAAAGAAAACAAAGATAGGGTTACCTGAGGGACCATCCTGCCCCAAAGAGATTGGCCTGCCCCCACTCATTCCAGGAGGAAGGGCATGCTGTAAACCCAATCCATCAAGGAATTTATGCCGGTAAGATGTAGGGAAAAAGCCTTTTTTTTTGCTGTGGCCCCCATCCTTTGGAACATCTTGCTACTGGAGATGAGATCTGCCTCCCATCCCTTTGGTCAACGAGAAGGGCCTCAAAACCTGATTCTGCCAATTGACTTGGGGCCCCAATTGGGGCACTTTATGCTGGAGGTGGCTGGTGAAGTAAGGGAGAAGATCCTCCCTCCATACTGCTCCTGTGCTTGGCTCTTAGTTTTTACCTAATCCTTGTTGCTTTAATGTTTTTGTATTTGTGTTTTACTGTATGGTAAGTCACCCAGAGTTACTTCAGTAAGTAGCCTATAAATTTAATTAATAAATTAACAAAAATGCAATAAATAATACCATTAGTAATAGATTCCTTGTGTGTAATCCCAAAACAACTGGAGCAACACTTCAACATTAGCATACAACAACTTCTGCCTATCCCAGGTCCTTAGGAAAGATTCAATAGGAAGATAAAAATGTCAAATCCAGTCTGAACATTTGTCTGATTGTGTGACCACCACCAACAATAATCATAGCAGCAACAACCAGCTAAAGAACTGGCAGCTGGAACTTTACTTGATTGTGAACAGAGAATAATAATTCAGCCTCTGTTTATTATTTAGTAAACAAAATGTAGTTTTGTTGAACACCTTCCCATGCCAAGGGATTAAGATAAAGCTCAGTAAAATGTAATACAGCTTGAATACAGAAATTCATAGCTAGAGAAAAAGATAATTATATGGACAAATATGATACTTGCAATTAAACGTGCAATCACACAGTGGTAATGCTTTACCTGCTCAGACTGGTATATTTGTGGTGTACATCAAGGGGGCCAGGCTGGCTATCTTCATAATACTATATACTGTAGTTAATCCAAAAACATTTGCCATATTCAAGTCACTTAATCTAGAAGAACTTTAGTGCACCAGGCTTTATTTGGTGCACAGTGCAGGTCATTTTGCAGTATTTGACAGAACACTTCTTAGAAGTATTTCATCTGGCAATACAAATTTAAAAACAATAAACTCCCATTCTGTCAGGTTTTTTCCCCATATCAGTCACTGAAGAAGGATTCTCTTAATCTCCAGTAAATTCTTCAGGAAAAGGCTGAGAGTATCTCTGAAAGAGTAAGCTAAACAATCAGATTTCTCTTAGAAAAGAGTGGACCATGTTGCTTCATGAACTTCAGGAGCTTCAAAGGGTGCTTAGTCTGAATCTTCATTCACATTTCACAGAACCCTTGTTAGAAGCTCTACAAATACGAGGAATATCCACACATAAACAAAAAAAGCATTTCGTGAATGGAAAGAAGAACCACAGCACAGATGTAGCAATACTACCATATCATATTCTAAAAACCTGGATGACCACTAGATAGTAGCAAAGAGATGTGGGAAAAGGCAACCATGAATATTATGAGAATGTTGAAAAATGACAATGATATAGACATAGATGGTATTAACTAGGAACATATTAAAATATGGATGCGATTTATTTATTAAATTATGCACAACTGGTTAAAGTGTGTGAGAACACTGCTTGTATGCCTGACAATTGGGACATTGTTTTTATTGTTCCCCTGTATGAAAGGAAAGGTAGTAACTGCCAACCACCCTGTTCCTTGCAGGGATTTTAGACCGTTAAGTGATCCTGAGAAAGTGTTTGCCAGAGCTATGATTGTTGATGGATGTATAAGTACACACAGTACATATGAAATCTAACTGAAACAATTACTTTATTATCGAGGCTTTCTCTTGGTTGTACACCAACTTCCATTAAAACTATCATTGTTGCATTCCCAAGGAAAATATTAGTTTATAGTTAATTTTGGCAATTTATTTATTAGGCAGTGTGATTTCACTCCAATCCAATTGAATCTCTCAATGGCCAATTGAGTCATTAGTCCAATTTGGAATGAGTGTGTGTGTGTACATTTATACTGTGTGTATCTGTATCTGTATACACACACACACACACACACACACACACACATACAAGGTTGCATTTTCTTGAACCAGTAAATATATTTAACTAGTAAATATATCTCCAAGTCTACTTATGCCATGTAATTCATTCCTTAACTGTATGCCAGGGCATTAAGTTTTAAAGGTAAAGGTAAAGGTTCCCCCGCACGTGTGTGCTAGTCGTTTCCGACTCTAGGGGCCGGTGCTCATCTCCGTTTCAAAGCCGAAGAGCCAGCGCTTGTCCGAGGACGTCTCCGTGGTCATGTGGCCGGCATGACTAGACGCCAAAGGCGCACGGAACGCTGTTACCTTCCCACCGTAGTGGTCCCTATTTTTCTACTTGCATTTTGACGTGCTTTCGAACTGCTAGGTTGGCAGAAGCTGGGACGAGTAACAGGCGCTCACTCTGCTACACGGCACTCGGGATTCGACCCGCCAAACTGCCGACCTTCTGATCGACAAGCTCAGCGTCCTAACCCACTGAGCCACCACGTCCCTTATTAAGTTTTAAACAGGAATTAAAATTATATTAATAGAAATAGCAACTTTTTAATAAAGTTAAAAACACCTATATTCAATTTCTGATGGCTATATAGAACATGAAAGCTGATTTAGTGCAGTAGAACTAAAGTAGAAACTAGAAACCTGGAAACTATGAGTTTCAGTCCCAACCTAGGGAGAAAGCCATCTTGGTAACATTGTCCCAGTCAATCTCTCATAGATGACAGATAAATGGATGGATGGATGATAGATAAATAGATACTGTATATAATAGATAGATGGTATATGAATTTGTAAACTTTCTCCTTTCTGATCATTTATTTTATACTTTAAATAAATTCTTTATTTTCACTACATTGTATACTTGAAATTATACTTTTACAGGATCCATTAATTTATATTCATTTGGACAAGAGAAAGGGAATGAGAAAACAACATAACTGAAATTTGTAGCAAGTCATATTTATAAAAAAAACATCACTATGTAATTTGTATATTTAAAATTAATTCAAATGCAGAACTCTAATGGGAGTGAACTTTTGATTAAAATCAAGGAGCTACTTGCTGCTTGAAATATCCATCCTATGTAACATTATGATCTGAACAACATCTTCCAAACTGAACGTGCAGGTTTCAAGCAAAGGATAAACTACAACAGATAAACTACAAGAAGCTGTTTTACATCCAGATAAACAATTTATTGAAAATATTTCTCCAATATTTTCAGACAGGGGTTTTCACTCCGCTGCTGGATATCTGATTTTAATAACTGGAATGGATAAGTGAATCAGTCTGCTTGATATGCTATGGTGACAGTCAAAATAGAAAGAAACATGGAAGAGAAAAGCCAAAGGGTCCTTCACAGGTTCTCCTCAGGGCTATGTCCTAAGTCTGCTGTTGCTCACCCTGTTGACCCATGATTGTTGTGCAAGGTTTGCCACCAACCATATTGTGAAGTATGTACAATGGCTATGGGCGTTATTCAGGATGACAATGATGGTGCTTACAGCAAGGAGGTAGAGGGTTTGGTGAATTGGTGTAATAAAAACAGCCTCGTCTTAAACATAGGGAAAAATAAAGAGGTCATTGTCAATTTCAGAAAAGGCAGGCACAGCTACAAACCTCTGTGTATTAATGACTCACCTGTGGAGGTGGTTAGCAGCATCAAGTTTCTGGGTGTGCTGCCAATGAGTAGGCTAGCTTGGTCGCTCAACAATGAGAAGAGGGCACAGCAGCATCTGCATTTTCTGCATCGCATGAGAAAAGTACATCTTCCTTTCCTTGTCCTTACTACTTTATATATAGAGATGATCGAGAGTATCCAGTCTGGTTTGGAAGCATTACTGCTTTGCACAGGAAGGTGGTACAGAGAGTGGTGAGGATGGCAGAAAAGATTATTGGTAGTTCACTTCCTTCTATCCAGAACATAGCATATACTAAGCATTGCTTGAGCAGAGTCTGCTGTATTGTCTGGGATGCTACACATCCTCTTCATGACCTCATTTTCCATGTTACCTTCTGTAGAAGACTTCATAGTATTCAAAACAGAATATCTAGATTCAATCACAGTTTTGTTCCGTATAGTATCAACCTCATGAAAACTCTCAAGTTTCCTCTTTCCGTTATATATTCAAAATGGATAGTGGTTAATAGATATACTGTATGTACAGTGTATATGGGTATTGGTATATATGTATATGTATATAGCATATGCATATGTGTGTTATGTATCACCACAGATAGGGACTGCAGCCAAGAAATTAAAAGACGCTTGCTTCTGGGAATGAAACCCATGGCAAATCTAGGCAGCACACTAAAAAGCAGAGACATCACCCTGCCAACAAAAGTGTGTATAGTCAAGGCTATGGTTTTCCCAGTTGCAAAGATGGACCATAATAAAGGCTGAGTGCCAAAGAATTGAGGCCTTTAAACTATGGTGCTGGAGAAGACTCCTGCGAGTCCCTTGGATTGCAAGGCGATCTAATCGGTCAGTCCTAGAGGAGATCAACCCTGACTGCTCTTTAGAAGGCCAGATCCTGAAGTTGAAACTCAAATACTTTGGCCACCTAATGAAAAGGAAGGACTCACTGGAGAAGAGCCTAATGCTGGCAAAGATTGAGGTAAATAGAATGACAGAGAATAGGATGAGAGAGAATAGGACAGAGAATGAGGTGGCTGGATGGAGTCACTGAGGCAGTAGACATGAGCTTAAATGAAGATGGTAGAGGACAGGAAGGCCTGGAGGTATACTGTCCATGGGGTCGCAATGGGTCGGATATGACTTCGCAACTAACAACAACAACATGGGTAGATATATACTTTCTTTTGAAAACAGGAAACAGAATTTCATTTTTAATGTGTGCTCACAGTAAAAAAAAATGACAATAAAGGTTATCTATCTTACAGCTCAGGAAGCAAATTATTTATATCTCGGTATTTCTTCTTTTGTAATTCAGTAGAACTGTGGCTTATTAAATCTCATTTCTTTACTCTTGTCTGAATTTTTCTTTTGTCTATGGGTGTATAGGATTGAGCATTCTATAGAATTCAGAGTCATTCTTTAATTTTCTTGTAAGATCCCAGTCCCTTACTTGAACTTGAGATACAACATCAATCTAATCAGATAACCCAAGCGGAGACTTCTTGATCAAGCAGCACTTTATTTGACAAATTAAGCAGCTTGGTGGCCAACTATCTGGAATGCTGGCAGGGTTATGTTCAGAAGTACCAAGCATTAGAAAGTTGGTAGCATTGCTTCATAAACTTTGTTAGCCAACGAAAAACAGACAACAGAGCCATTACATCATAAGGAAGACATCAATCATTCCTGTACACTCTCTCATTCCCTCCTTCAGTATATCACATCCATGTACATGTTTCCCAAGCTTGTATGAAATTTCTCTGGTGCAAAAGCTGATTACAAAAAGCAAGAAAGCAACAGTTAGACTAAACAATTTCCCTTTGTTCCAGAACCCTTCAGTCTCTTTTTATTTTTTTCTTGAAGATGTTCTTCATAAAAACCTGGCCTAGTTTTTTGAACTCAGACTTTCTTCCCCCATGTTATTTCTTTCTGACATTGACTGGGATTGGGAAGGGGGTAAAATGGTTAGGGGCTTGTAAAAGAAGGAATTTCCCATTTGTTTTTGACATGCAAAAATCAGGTAGTGATCTTAACTGTATTATTAAAGGTCCCCTTTTAAAGGTCATTATCTCATTATTGGATAGGCAAAATGACTATTTCCAGAGCGAATGTAATAGGAAGTTCAAATATTTTTGGAACAAATGAATGATCACAGCAGGATTTAAATGTATGCATTGGAGTATAAGTTTTAAATAAAAATTACAAGAGAAGCATGTATTGGTCACATAATTTTAATATGTCTAACATGTAAAAAACTAATCACATATATGGGGTGATAAGACTCACCTTTGTTGTCAATGAATGCAAAAAATTTGTAATCTGTGTATCCCATTGCAAATTAAAGGGAGAGGATTTTTAATAAAATCTATTTTTTTCATATTTTTAGTGAGAATTAATCTGTTAAGATTTTTTTCTTCATTGGCTTGTTACAGGACTTCATATTATTTGAAAACAGAAAGTACATATGGCAAATTTACCTTTAAAAATATGTCTTAATACAATTATTTGATTTTTGAAAAGGCTTTCTGGGAAAATTACATGAATTAATTTATAAGGTATTTTCTTTGTGTAAGGGGAAAAGTGATTTTTTTGGGGAAAGCATTATATATATAATTAGGAAAAGATACAAATGTAAAACTGATGCAGACTTTTAAAGAAAGGAGAGGGGAGGAAAGGAGAGGTGTTAGGTTCAGACAGACGAATGACTCAGTGAAGTTTAACAGTAAGAACGTTTATTAATACACATATGTCAACTGTCAACTGTCAGAATAACTCCGGCTTATATACTCGGGCCGTTTGAACTGTATCCAATCCCCAGCCCGGAATTTCCCGCCGTTAAAACATTAACCAATAATTGCAACCGGGCTTCCCGCTTCAAAGAAACCTTTTGCAAATAAGCTACTGACACAACAAGAGGAGAGGAAAAAGGGGGGATCTCCCTAAACTTGAATCATAATACAGAATAGATTTATAATTAGCTGCATCCCCATATAAATACCAAGATTACAACCTGATATCCTTTTCAGACAATACATGGACTCATGCTCTGTAAAAAGAGAGTGTTCCCTGTCTTCGGCATTCTGTAGTATATCTCAGCTTTTTCATTTTGGTAAGTCATCTGTTTAATGAATAATGGTTAGTATATCCATTTCCTCTGTCTCTTGTGTGTAAGAAGTCACCATGGAAAATACAATGTTATTCTGGCAGCACCGTACTACCTAGAGGTCACTGCTGAGAAATGGAACATAAATTAGCAAGTATTCTTGCTGCCACATGAATATTTTAATGAATGTCTAATAGCTTTGACATTTTAAGAAACTGGGTTTATACTGTAGCTTCCTTTGCCTACAGACATGAGCTACCCTTTTATCAAAGGCTTGGTATGAAAAGATCACTTTAAAATATGGAAAAGATAAGGATTGATGCAGGGAACTATAGGCCAGGTCTTCAACTCTCAACCCCTGATTTTTGTCAGCCTAGTACTAACTAGACAGATCTGACTCATTTCCGATTCTCCTGCATGAATGGGAGAAAAGGGTGCTCTTATCTCATGAATGAATGTTTTGTTTTGTTTTTAACCACAATAATATTCATCATGAACAGGATGCATGTCCAAATATATATGTTTACCTAATTTAATACAATTCATATGATTACTCCAGAAGCAATCTTTATACATAAGAGATGTGGACTTGATTTACAAACAATAAATTAGTCTTATGGGTTTGTTGCCACTGAAGCTAAATAAGCACAGTCATTTTTCAGGCTGAAATACCATTCTAAACATGATTCATAATTTTCCAGAAGCAAAAATTTCAGAACATGAAGCCATTCATAATGTTCCAGATATGGAATTCCAGATGTGGTTTTGCCCTGAGACAGCAGGTACATTTAACATATTTAGCACACGATTAATACATTTAAAGAGAATTCTGTGCTACAACAAATAACCAGTTTACCCAATTATTTTCAAAAAATATTTTCCATTTCTATCACATAGAAGGCAGAACCTTTAACGATTATTGTCTTAAACTGAATGATGATCTGTAAGTGTAAAGCAAGTTTGGCATAGGAAATGGAGAACAAATTTGTAAAATAGATTAAATTTGTACACTTAGGCTTTGGAATTCAATTCCCAGCTTATAGTATTTAAAGTGTTGTGACCCAGGTTTAGGTCCAGTTGATCACTATAATCACTATAATCATTAAGCAGCACTGGATCAATACTCTGTATCTAATGTATTGCATGTATAAAAATAATACACCACTTTTAGCTCTCAAGAAAAAGCAGAATCTAACAAACATATAAAATAATGAAATCTGTTTGAGAAGAATGAGAATTATGAAAGAAAGTGTTATACACTTTTACATTCTATATTGAAGAGGAACAATGGGGGAAAATGCAATTGATTTTTCCTGTTCTCATTTTCCCAGCCTCAAGTTTTTGCCATCCCATTAGTTTACAAGTCTTTAAATGCCCACAAGAAATTTCAGACTAAACTGGGGACTTCCGGTGGCTCCGCGGCGACGGAGACAGCCTTCCCGGGCTGCCCGCGGCTCAGCTGTTGTTTTTTCGCCCGAAACAGCGCCGATCAGCTGTTCGGGTGAATTTGAAGTCCCCTCCTCGGGAGAAGAGGAGGGGGCGAGCTCCCAGGTAGGGGTAGAGTTCTCCAGGGCCGCCTGAGCTTATGGCTTGGGCGGCTGAAGGATTGAACTCCCCCGTAGCCTGGGCTGCTCCCAGCTGGCCGGCGCCTCTGCTCCTGATTTCTTGGAGCAGAGCCAGCCGTCTGTGACCACCCCTGCCTGAAGGAATGACTATGGATTAAAGGAGCAGGCAGAGCGATACAAGAGGAAAAGGTGAAGAGGATTATTATATTTTACTCTCCAGCTTGATGGACTTTTTTGGTTTATAAATCTGAAGTGAAAGTGCGTCACATTTGGTAAAAGATGGCGGCTAAACCACCCCCTAAAACTCTTCGGAGTGCTGGAACTTCTCCTGTGCAACAATCATTACTGCAGGCACTGCATCCTCCCGATGTATTGACATCAAAGGACTTACAAGATGCTCTTGAAAAACACACCCAGGTAATTTTGGACTCAATTAATGATAGATTTGTACAGATGGAGGAGAAATTGGAGAAATTGGAGGAGAGAATGGAGGAGAGGATGGAACAGAAGTTCAGAGTGATGAAGGCAGACATCTTGTCTTCAGTGTGTAAAGTGGCTCGCTGTGTGGAAGAATTGGAGGAAAAGCTAGAAGATTTGACTCAAAAGAATGCTATATTAGAAGCAAAAGTATTGGAGAATGAAGATAAAGTGGAAAAAGAACTGAGTCTTGCTCAATATTACCAGATGCAGTTTGCCATTAGAGTTAGAGGTTTAAAGGAGAATACCAAGGAAGATCTAAAGCAGCTGGTTTCTGAGGCTTTTGAAGTAGTGTTGAAACAGCCAGCATCTGAAATAAAAGGAGGCATGGATAAAGTGTTTCGTGTGAATTCATGGATTGCTAGACAGAGAAAGTTGCCTAGAGATGTGGTGGTATATTTTGCAAAAAGGGAAACTAGAGATGAAGTTATACGAGCTGCTTATGATACTAAAGTTGTGATTGCTAATCAAGAAGTTTTGGTCTTAAAAGAAATTCCTCCAAAGATTTTAAGGAGAAGGAAGGATTTTACATTTCTTGTGCAAGAGCTCAAGCAACGAGATATAAGGTTCAGATGGGAGATCCCAGTTGGGTTGATGGTGACGCACGAAGGTAAAAGGTACCGTCTGGTTACTGTGATGCAAGCGCATGATTTTTATAATAATGTTTTAAATGCAACGCCATTAACACTTCTGGAAGCTGAAAAGGGATCTGGAGAAGGAGTGCATCAAGAGGTCGAAGGTGGTCAGATAGAAGACAACGGTGTTGGAGGAGATCAAGATACAACTTCGTCGGATGATTCTATAGAACAGAGGGTGACGCGTGCTGCTGCAAAACGTTCTAAGAAGAGAAAATAGCAGGATTTGCAGAAGTCTATGGAATTTCTATGACGTATTCATAGTCAAGTATGGGAGGTGGGAAAAGATCTGGGTGTAGACGCAAGATATTTTTTATATGTGGTGGTTTTGTGGAAAGGGTGAGTTTTTTTGGATTAAAGTTTGGTGGAATATATAGAAGATTTCTAAATGGAGGTTAAAGTTTTGTTCACAATCTTTTTTATTGTATGGAATAATTATAGATGTGGTACTGGAAGAGGAATGGCCGATTACAGAAGAGTGGACTTTAAAGTTTTCTGATTTGGTTGAGGTGGCGAAGATTTTGGTTAATTTGAAAGATTAGTTGTAAGAACGTTATATCATGGAATGGACAAAATGGATGGAGTCTATTTAGGACAAGTATAGGGTTGAGAAGTATTATATAGTATTTGAATAATTCTTTTTTCCTTTTTTTTCTCTATTTTGGGGTTTTTTTTCTTGTTTTTAATGTATATTTAATATTATTAAGGTTTGTTTTATCATATATAAGCTAGAAAGTGTTTTTTTATTTTAGTTTTTTATATATATTTAATATTGCTAAGGTTTGTTTTATCCTATATAAGCTAGAGAGTGATGGATTTTAGAATTTATAGTTGTTAGTACATGGTTGCTTATGTTTGCTTTTCTTTTTTTTTCTTTTTATATATATACCTTGTATTCAGCTCTGGGAAGTCGGTGGGGGGGAGGGGGGGAGGGGGGGAGGTAGGGGGGGGAGGAGGGAGGGAGGGGGGGGAGGTAGGGGGGGAGGAGGGAGGGGGAAGGGGGTTTTTTTAAAGGTAAAAATAAAAAAATATAAGAAATTTCAGACTAAACTGAGCTAATTAGTTTCTCTATTTCTAATACCCCTACTAAAAGGTTTTCTTTTCTTTATTTCATCAGTGCAATTCAATGGATTTCTCAAATTTAGTTAAGATGCCCAATTACTATCTTCTTCCAAATCTAATTTTAAAAGATGGTGGGGCAGAGTCAAGATGGCATAGAGCAGGAGTGTCAAACTCAATTTCATTGAGGGCTGCATCAGCATTGCGGTTGCCCTCAGGGGGCCGGGTGGGTATGGTCAGGGTGGGCGTGGCCTACTGGGTAGGCGTGGCTAGTGCGTATGGCCTACTGGGTGGGCGTGGCCAGCTCTACATCGTTCGCATCAAGGGTGCCTATGGGGGCCTGGGCAGGAGTGGGACAGATCTTAGAGTCTCTGGCAGAAGGAGGGTCTCTGGGCCAGGGCCAAGGCAGTGGGGGCTGTTCCCTCAGTGTTTCCAGGATGGTTTCGCGGGCCGCATGAAACCACTTCGCGGGCCGGATCCGGCCCCTGGGCCTTGTGTTTGACATGTCTGGCATAGAGGCAGCAACTGTTGTTAAGAGCTCCCTCTAAAACTTTTTAAATTTTTAATTAACTTTTTTTAATATTACTTCACTCCATTTTATTTTATTTGCATCTCTTTTACTCTTCCTTTGCTGCACACCTGTATTTTTTATTGTTTTTAACTGTAGATAGGTATTTTTTATCATCTCTGCTATGGGACAATGAAGCTCCACTTGCATTCTGCTTCTCAAACTTCACTCAAGCCTACTAAATTCAAAATTCACTCAAGCCTACTAAACAGCTTAAAGTTGATAGATTCTAAAAAAGTCAACAGTCTCTTGCAGTAAGTAACCAAATCTCTCCTATACTTCCTGATAGACTTTCAAACAGATATGACCTCCTGGAATGGAATCTACAAGCAAAAATAAAAAGCTCCCAACTCTTAGATCTTTCTGTCTTTGTTCCAGGAGAAGCTTCCCTTTCTCAAATTGTAGCCATTTTTTCAGCTGCTGCAAGGCTTATCTAAGAATGGAACGAGGACTTAAAAAACAAAAATGAAATACTGACTTCTTAACCAGACAATGCCTACTGACAGCGCAAACAGTACTGTCAATATTTTAGCTTCTGACCACAGTTAATAGCAAAGCAGACATTCTAAAAGAGACTTTTATTAAGTTTACATCCAAGTACTGATGCTGAGTCAGTAAAAACAAATTCATGAAGAGACAACAGTGAATTAAAAGCAGATGATAGCATTGGAAAGGTGGATCCCAATTAGAAACCTATAAAGAAAATATGGAATAAGCTAAGAGATCTAAGCCCCTTGGGAAGCATTTTGTTCTTCTGCCAGCTTCTACATTGTGAAAAGCAGTTGGCTGACATGCAAAAAGTCAAATGGATCCTGTCCAGGAGCGACACTAAACAAATCCTTGTTTCATTCAAACACCATACTATTGCCAGCATGCTGTTTAAAATGAAGCCTTTTTTTGAACAAGTTTGAGATCTTCCCATTAGGTGTGTTTCACATAAAGGAACTTAACCCAATAATAACTAATCTGGGCAATAGTAGTGCTTTTACTTTAAAGTTTAATGGTAGCAACATAAAACCTGGCAACTCCAAGGAAGTTCTATCACCCTGGTCCTTGGGAAGAGAGAGCCTGAATAAACAAGAAGTTTATTGTTTGACTCCCATAGTAAGTCAGTTCTTCAGAGAGCTGATTAACTCTTTCAGTACCCTGCCAGATATTGAACAAGTGGATATTATAAAAAGGTTTGACAACCTAAATTATTAACAACATGTACAGCTGGCAAACCTCTAATAAAGCTGTTTACCCCAACCCTCCAAGAAAATAATGCCTATTTTGAAAAAAATAATAATAAAAATCTGCTGGTTCATCCCTTACTTCAACACAGAATATGGACATGGAAGAGAACAACAAAGAGTCCTTGAGAATAGTTTCCACCTTACTCCCCCTACTCCCTGCTAAAACACCATACAGAAAATGTAAATAACAGAAATAAATAACAACATAAACAGAAATAAAATTGAGGTTGACAGACCAGAGGCTGTAAGATGTATCCAAAATCTTGGTGAGTTACTAAACCAGGATTGATGACCAGGACTTAGGGGACAGTATCAATTGTGAATATGTGCAAATGGCCCCACTCTTTCTGGCCACTTGTAGGCCCATGAATGCAGGGTCATGAAAGGACAGCAAAGGAAACACCCAATATTCAAACCCACCCGGGAACAGCAGGTGTCTTGGGGAAACACCCAAACCACCCAAAAGTGAACATATGGTGTCTTGAGGGAAACACCCAAAAGGGAACATACTAGCTACTTTTGCTTTCTTCCTTCTTTGCTACAGTGTGCCAGCCTTGAAGGGCAAAGTCTTTATCTTATGTGTGTCAGCTTTGCTGGGTTCATTGCTTACGCAATCAAAGTAGGTATAAAAGTAAAGCTTTTCTGATATTTGGGGCTTTTGTCTCTTTTTAGAGAAGCCCGTCTTTGTTCAGCTGAATAAAAACGTAAAGCTTGAACGCAACTTCTTGGAGTAGTTGAGTTACAAGGAGATCACCCTTAGTTCTATGCTTCTAAAAATAGACATAAGCCCGAAATCACCGGTCAGAGCCACTGCTTATGAAGCAGTTCAAAATGGGCTAAGGAGAGGATTTGAGGCAATCATCTTCACCTAGAAGTAAACTATTTGTAGGAGATCACTAGGCTGAGCCAGAGGGTTGGGTAAAGTGCATCATGAGTTTGGAGTTGCTTTGCTCCCACAAGAGACCTAAGTCCACTCCACTTGAATACCGTTGATTCTTATCTAGTGCTAATTTGCCTTGACCATTAGTAGATCAGATTCTTGTGTATAGGCTGCATGGGATAAACTTGAAGTACTTTGAACTAAACTCCTGTTCCTGGTTACTTGTGCCTGACACTATCTCTCCGGGACTCTGATACTTTTCTGATAATCCACTCTGCAAAAGTAACCCACCTAAATTGCTGTGCACCTCAAAACCCATTAGAGCTTTTACAATAGGAGAACAGTGATGAAGGTAGACACATTTCAAACCGATGTGTTTTTCTTTGACACCGATATCCATTGAATGGCTGAAAAATCCACGTGTCTCATTCAAAATTCCAATAACTCCCAAATCTTTCCCACTAATACTAAGTACAATGACAGAACACATAACAATCTACCCCCAGTTATCTCCTCCTCTTGTTCCCCAACAGGTATGATTAATGATACAATGATTCCTATACAGATAATCCTCGACTTACGACAGTTTGTTCAAAGTTACAACAGCACTGAAAAAAGTGACTTATTTCCATTTTTCACTCTTATGAGCATTGCAGCATCCCCATGGTCACATGATAAAAATTCGAGTGCTAGCTGTCATATATTTATGACAGTTGCATTGTCCATTACAATGAAAAGAAAACTTTGTAATGAAAATTTGTTTCATAAATTGATAGGTTGAAATTGTAAAGTTTAAATATGTAGAATATCTTATATTTAAAATGACATTTTTCCCCAGTTGTGTATTGCAAATACGGGTAGTCCTCACCTAATGACCACAGTTGGGACTGCCAACTTGATTACTAAGAGCCATGGTTGTTGACTGGAAAATCATGATTGCCTTATATCTCCTTTGGTCATTAAAAGAAACATCATGTGACCACAACCTATGATTCCACCTTCTCTATCAGCTCTACTTTTTGCAAATCAATTGTGAAGCACATCAGTGGTAATCACATGACTGCAGAACATGGCAATAGTCATAAATATGAGGATTGGTTAAAAATCGAATATTTTACACCATTGTAACTTTGAATAGTCACTAAACTAGGCAGTTGGCAACCAAGGACTACCTGTAATTCAAATACAAAATGCAAGATAATTAAAATATTATCAATAATATTTGCATTAGCAGATATTTCATATCCATTTTTATAACTAACGTATATCATAGTTTTAAATGGAAATTAAACAATATACAATATTTGCTAATGGCAATGAACAAACAGGATAATTGATGTTGGGATTTTGGGACCACGTATGTATCTCTCTCTCTCTTTTCCTGAGGAAATAGTGGATTTTGTACTGTTTTAAATTCAATATATTCAAGCCTGCCATATGGCAAGCTAGTGCAGCCTTGCTTTTCTATTCCCTAAACATCTGAGGACATATCACTATTATTTAGATTTTTGCATGTCAAAGTAACATTAATTTTAGTTGAAGGTGTGTATATGTCATCAAATGCTATTTTGCTTAATAATTAGTTGTGCGCATGTGTGTATTGATAAATTTTCCTTAGTTAAATTAAATTTTAGAGCACTTTTCCATTATTTTGGATTTGACATAGCATGATATTATTTTGGGGAGCAGTGTTGATTTATTTCTGTTTTTTTAAAAAACTTCAGCAGCACTATAGGTATTCCTCGACGTACAACCTCAATTGAGCCCCAAATTTGCATTGCGAAGTCAGATAGTTGTTAAGTGAATTTTGCCCCATTTTATGGCCTTTCTTGGCACAGATGTTAAATGAATCACTACAGTTGTTAAGTTAGTAACATGGTTGTTAAGTGAATCTGGCTTCCCCATTGACTTTGCTTGTCAGAAGTTTGCAAAAGACCCTGGGACACTGCAACCATCATAAATACAGTTGCCAAGCACCTGAATTTTGATTATGTGACCATGGGAATTCTGCAATGGTTGTACGTGTGAAAAACAGTCATAAGTCACCTTTTTTAATGCCACTGTAACTTTGAATGGTCATTAAAAATGGTTGTAAGTCAGGGACTACTATACTATTTTGTTTTGAAACCTATGGCCCTCCAGACCTTGTGGTTTGTTTTCCCACTAATGAGAACTCTTGGACCTGCAATCAAGTCAGTCACTTCTCTCCCCATTATCCCCAGAGGATTACCGTTCTATCTCTAGATCCATTCCTCCATGCATCTATTGTCAATTAATAATCAGTTCTAATCAGTACTTTTTTTCTAAAAAATGGTGCCAGAACTCAGAGGTGCTGTCACTGGGAGCGATGCCAGTGTCTTGCTACAGCGTCGCCGCCCATCCTTTGCACCCCCGCCCCTGTGGCTCAGAGCCACATGCCGTGGGGATTCCCTCCCCACAGCTGCCGTGGGGATTTCCCTACCCGCAGTTGCCACACTGTGACCCATGCTGAGCCCCCACCTGGAGCTGCTCCAAACCCCGACCCAGAGCTGTGATCCTTGTGGCAGTGATCTCCAGCACCAAACAGCTGATGGCCTCCAGCACCAGCTCTCATTCACTTACTGCCCCGTCGCTTCCAAATGCAGTAAGTGAGTGAGGGAGCAAGTGGCGTTTGGAAGCATTTGGAAGCGATGGGGCAATAAGTGAGTGAGTGAATGAGCAAATGGCATTTGGAAGCATCAGGGCAGTAAGTGAGTGTGTGAACGAGTGTGCACATTCAGCAAGTGTGATGTATTTGTTCTAGCATTTCTAGGCCTCTTTCCAACCACATCCAGAAAAATTTGTAACAAACATTTGAATTCTCAAGGCCATGTTTGGTATTTCCCAGCAATCTGCTACTGGAAGGGAAAAAAAATCCCTACTGCGTTACTGATCCCAGAGAAGCATTTGCATGTATGCAGGTATCCTTAGGGTGCCATAGTTATGGGTGAGAAATATTGGTTGCAAAGTTGGCATTTCTGGATGTAATACAGATATTTTGGACTTATTTTAGTTTCTTTGCATGTTTGATATTTTTAAAAAGGCATATGCTACTGACTACACTTATGCACATATGTAACTTCTTTTGTTAGGATACATGACCACTGCTTGTCTAGAATGTGAAAAGTGAAAGATTGTGACTAAACAAAATTTTAATGTACAGATAATACCACCAGAAATTATTTTAGCCTTTTCAATAAATGTTGTTATTGATGTTAAGCTCACCATGGAAAACATCATATATTGTTATATATATACTAGGTTAATTATTTAAAGACTGAAGTGCAACATAACTACATTCTAAATAATCTATTTTTCAAAACACACAACAGTCCACAGTAAAAGTAAAGTCCAAATTAAGAATATTTCATTCTTAAGAATTGTTTAATTTAAAGTGGTTTAGTTGTAATAGATGGTTATAGATTCAAAATAGTTTTCAAGAGTATTTACAAAAGATACTATTTTTATAGCATCAGCTAAATTAGACATATTACATTGAGAAAAATGTTTCTCATTTCTTTCCTGTTACTTTTATTGATTTCATTGCAGAAATGTTAACATAGGAAATAGATTATTTTGTTATCTACAGTAATTTTACCTTCCAAGGGACAGAAGGAGATGAAAAATGTGAGGTTCTTTCCTGTTGGCTTTTTTTGAATTAGCTGTTTTAGATTCTAAAAGTTTAGTTCCTAAAGAAGTAACCTTGTAAATAATTTTAATGTCCTCCCCTAGTGCAGGGTAGGCAACCTTGGCTCTTTTATGATTCAAGGACTTCAGTTCCCAGAATTCCTCAGCTTGGAAACCTCTCTCTTTCCCTTTAGAATGGCTGGCTCAGGATTTTTGGGAGTTGAAGTCCACGAGTCATAAAAAAGAGCCAAGATTTACCCCTCCAATAGACTTTTGAAAACCAATAGAGGGAGCTCTTTTTTTTGCCAAGAAAAAGGTGCCGGAACGCTGTTCTGAGCGTTCTATGAGAAAAAAAGCCCTGGTTCTAATCCAACCCTTTTCCAAACCACTATTCACCCTGTCTTTTGGGAAACCCAATAAAACCTTTGTGAACAATAACAGTTTCATCAAAAAGAAGTCACAAATGCACATTCTTTTTTTTAAACAAATAGCTGAATAGAATTACATAGGTATCAGAAGAATTTCCAACAATACACAACTATGGGATGAATACATCCCATAGCATAGCACCGAATAGCATAGAACATTTCATGAGAGTAAGCAAATCTTCTAAATCTACTTCTCTCACTCATGACCAAATTGAAAACATGAGAAGAAAAGGCTCAAATTCCCTCTACCCTCTCAATACAGGAAGGGCTTGAACATAGGAGACCAATCTGGATAGAGGGGACCAATGGTTTGAAAGAGGGGTAAAAGAGGCCATTTATGTTAACATTGAGCAGCCCTCTCTCAACAGAGGGAGGAGGGATACAACATCTTCTATCTCCAGTCTACAACACAGTCAACAGTTCAAGGAAGGCTCCACTCCCATTTGCACTACTCAGGTGACCCTGACAGCACAGATAAACCTCCAGGTGGCTTCAATGACACCACCTATCCTCACTTTACAATGCAGTCCTTTTGGCTGTTCCAAGAAGATTCCACACCTCTGAGGTCACAGATAAAACCCCAAGTAACCACAATGGCTCTCAGAGAGTGTTAAGGGCACTTGAATGCAAAAGAAAACACAATCTTTCTATTTCCCCACCACCACCATCCTGTCACAACCTATCATTCCCCCTCCCACCAACCCATCTCAACTGTCAATAACGCCTTCCATCTCCCCCAGCATCCAATGCAACTGATGACGCTTCCAGGATAGGAAATGAAATATCTTATTTTTCCTCCAAAAATCAAGTCCGCTTGCCTTTTCAAATAAAAAACCACCTGATATATGTTCAGGAAAAGTTAGATGTCAACTCCTTTAGGGGCTAGTAGTATAATATATTGGGGATTTTCAGACAGATAATTTGTGATTCCTCTGTGGTTGCCTCATTTGGTTTAATATTCATACTGTTGGTAAAATGATTTGGGGCCTTTTCAAAATAAAAACACTTTCGAAAGGTTTGAATTTTTTCAGATCTGTAATATATATTGTTATGTGTGTGTTTGTGTATGTATAATTGTAAAATCTTTTGTTTGTATCCATTATTATAGATTTAGATCCTGTCTTTCATTCAGCATATACAGTACTCTCGCTTCCATTTTACCCTCACAACAATCCTGTGACACAGGTTGGGCTGAGAGAGAGTGACAGGGACAATTACCCAATGAGTTTGCATGACCAAGGGGGTGGGGGGTGGGGACTTGATCTTGGCCCTTCCCACTGCTAGGCCTAACACAGCTCTTGCTGGGAAAGCCTGAATGAAAAGGAAGAGAAGTTTCTGGAACTCCTAGTCAGAGAGGCTTCACATTTGCTGCAGTTCAGGCAATCAGCTAGAGGTCTGTTTTCAAGGGACCTGGGGAACTAAACTTTATTATTATTGATTGTTTTTTTTTTAAAAAAAATGTATATTCCACCTTTATTTTTTATTAAAGAAACTCCAAAGAGGTAAACATACCTCATATTTCTTCTTTCTCCTATTTTCCCCACAACAACCCTGTGAGGTGAGTTGGGCTGAGAGAAAGGGAGTAATCTCAGGACCCTCAGGTGACTTTCATGGCTAAGGTAGGACTGGAACTCACTATCTCTTGGTTTCTAAGCCAGCACTTTAACTGTTAAACCAAACTGGCTGTTTTAAACAAGTTTTTGGCTAAAATGATATCACAACATTTGGGGAACTGTGAGGCGTAGAAGACTCACAAGTACTGGTTTAAAAAGCTTGATTTACAGGGATGTTATAACAAAGTGAACTAATCTTTCTCCTTCCTTAAACCTTCAACTGGGTGAGGCCTGAGACCACAGAACAGAGCTATTTTTTTTAAAAAAATAGGATCTTACTTATTTTTATAATAGAGTGTAATATGAATAAGGAAGCTGATTAGAGTGTTAATATTTTGCAATGAAAAGGCCATAGAGGCAGTGATAGAATTTTGATAATACTTACAACATAGGATCTCTTTATTTATTTGTTTTATTTATTCGGTTTATATACCGCCCTATTCCCAAAGGACTCAGGGCGGTTTACAAGGCAAAATTTAAAAACAATCCAATATAAAATTAAAATAAATTAAGTCTAGCCGCAAAAAATAAATAAAATAAAAAATAAATAAATCACAATTTAAAAATATTAAACCCCTCAGATAGCTCAAAGAGCCAGTCGTGGTCTTGTAAGCAACATGTAGGAGAGGTATTTCTCCCTGAGGTTAGTCATTGCTGAATTTGGAAGTCTATAACTATAGCCATTTTGCTCACAGTATTGTTTTTGAAGTGTTAGTAAGAATTTCAATAGGTTTTGAGATATTTCTCAGCAGATGTTTAGATATCACTCCTATATGCAAATCATGTTTCAATAGATATTGTAATAGCAGGCTTTTTACTGACATATTTGGTAAAGCAAGGCAGTCTAGTGTCTAAGCGTGATAAAACTTAAATTGCCCACTGATATCTCTGTGAAAGATTTAAGCATATGCTTAACTCTCCACTGATCTAATGGAATTTACTTTGTGCTTTATTCTGTTTTCATGGCAGTATTCAAAGATGGTCAAAAATTCAGAGATTTGATCCATGCAGGGAAAAGAAGCAGGAAAATCAAACAATATCTGCCCATCATTGTCACAAAAAAAGAGAAAGGGGTTGAAATCTGGAATGACTTTCTTAAAATTCTAGAGTAGTCAAGCAGCTGAAGCCTGCAGTGCAGAAAAGCTCTAAGGCTACCTACTTGGTTTGAAGGAGCTGAGAAATGCTAATGTCTATACTTCCCTTTGAAAAAGGAAGCCATGATAGCACTAGAGATATAGCTGGTTTTTGTTCATCTAACCAGATTTAAGCTAGAAAGAACAGAAAGAAGAATGTGTGGAAATGACATGTTTTCAGCTGCTTAGCAACCACAGTGTGGCTCACAAGTTTTCCACTTTTATCACTCCTGCCTTGAAACCTGATTTTCAGGACATACTTTTAGGTAAGAGCTGTTTAATTTTAAATTAAGTGTTGTACTTAGAATTGCATACAGTTTTACTCTTTGCAACTACTATTACAATTATTGTTACTTATAACAGCAATAATGTAATTGCTGTTACCCCAACAATGATCTTAGGAAGATACCCAACAGATAAATGGATAGTACTCTGTAGGAAGTCATCACACAAACCCAGAGGAGGAAATATTTTGGGGGATATTAAAATAAAGCAGAATATTGTATTTCTCCAAAGGAATAATAGAAAATCTTAGGTAGAAACAGCCCAGTCTCCCCCAAGCAGAAACTCAGCATGTCAGCTCTGTAGAAATACAGATAATCCTATTCAGTAAGACTGGAGCCAGGAAGCTTAGAGCTGATGAGATTACAAAGAGAAAGACCCCTAAAATCTACATCCCTCACCCAAAATCTAAAGACATGATCTTTAGGACGTAATAGGATTAACCCACCACCATTAGAATATCAAAAGGGAACACTGAACCTCAGGTCAAAGTTCATTGCACAGGAAGAGGAACAACCTCAAACAGGAACAACTCCAAACAGAAACCCCCCAAAAGGTATAAAAACCCACCCACTTCCAGCTCCATTTTGTTAGCCACCCAAGAAACTTGCTGCTGTCACGGAAGTTTCTGGCAACTAAATAAACTGAAACTTTTCCCCCATGCAATCTCCATTTTGTTTATTTCTGGCTTGGATTGGACCCCGATGAATATTTTTTCTTTCAACAACTCTTACCTCAGATCTCCAATATTTAAGGATCCTTCAGAAAATGTATAGAGACCTGGCTATACTATATTGCTACTGCAATAACAATCTTCCTTGTCTGTTGCAGAAGTGATATTCCAGAAAAGCACTCTTAAAAGTGGGAAATACATTAGTGTAAATTGGTACAATGAATACATGTGCATGCATTTGAGCATTATTGGCGATGAAATAGAAGTGGATATGAGAATTTGTATAAACAGTTACAATTTTAACACCCATAGAATCTGAATTTCTTTTTAGTGGCCTGGGAGTTTTTCCTAGTCATGCTACACAAATAATTTTGGCAGTGTCAACTCCTCATTTTGAAGTGGAAAATGCCCAAGGGAAGTGGAATTAACTCAGAGTCTAACAAAATCTGGAACCTTTTCCCATTTTTAAAAAATACATAGAAGGTTCAGATGTTTGGTCTAAGCCTCCAATTGCAACTCTTAAACATCCAACACCCCCACACACACACACTTTAACATATTTCCTATTCAACAAAAGGATCGCCCAGCTTTGCTCAAAGGGAAATACAGAAAAGTTGAAGATCCCATTATACAAATGGGATCTTGTGTGAGTAATAAATTCTAGAAAGATTGTAGATGCATACTCATTTTATATGCTTTTCACTGCGCTTTCTTAAACTTACATTTTCACTTCATGCAAAAGGCTTTTGAATTCTGTGACTGAATTCATAGGAGGGATCCATAAATGTGAACAGGACTCCGTATCATCTTCAATTGATGATGCTGTACAGTAAAAGATATGAATCTCCTCTGAGGGTTTTGAGATGTCTAGTGAATTTGCAAAGAGAGAATAATTTTGGTTGTCATATGGTGGAGAGGTTCAGGATAATGTTCTTGCTGCTTGCATGTTCTTAAATTACTAGGTGGGGATGGGGGTTGTATGTGCACATATTCTAGCCATTGATATTCCCTTGTTCTGAAATCTTTACTGCTTCTATCAGTGAATACATTCTCAACCTTTTTATTTCCTCAAGCAGTTTCCATTTCATTTTTCTGAAGTACAATCAAAAACAAATACTACCAACTAATGGTCTCTCTCCTCTTTCTCTTCATTTCTTTCTACTAGGAAAATTTATTGATATTCTGATTCTTCCACATGTATTGTAATTCATGTAAAATACACAAGAGCAGATTTGGCCAAGTTAATGATTTTCATGATATATAGTATAAAATTGCATGGCAATTTTCCTCTGGGGAGGAAAAAACATGTTTTTAATGTTTTCATGTTGTACAATAAGGTTATAAAAAGAAATTCAACAATAAATATTTTTAAGAACATAGAAACTGAATATATTGTAGTTTCTCAGCAGAAACAGAAATATGAAAGCAATACTTAGTCCATTTTATTTTCAATGAGATGTTTTAAAATAGAAATAGAATTTCATGTAAATTAAAACAATTTTCCTTACTAGCTGCTCATAACTCTCTTCTTCCTCAACCTTTTCTTTGTACTATAAAATGTAATTCCCCTAATAGGACTGCTGGAATATGGAAAGTATTTAACTACAAAAAGTAACAAGTAAATCAAGCAAGGCATTTTATATGTTAAGTCTCTCCTAATGGTAGCTTGTAATTTAATCCAGTTCAAGATTTTCGTATTATTATACAGCTGATGGTTTATAGAATATTATATACTGTAGCACCAATACCCTGTACCAAATTGGAAATCGGGAAGATCCATTATAAGAGGAGCTAGCAGTCTGCAGTGGAACAAGGATTAGCATAATTCATTTTTAAACTGAGTGCTGTAGACTTTAAACATGACTAATTGAAGATGTGACTTGGATGCTTTAAATGTACAAATTTTATTATGAACTTTTCTAATCACAAAAGGGGGAGAAAAAGAATCTAGTCTCCAAGAGGACAGTCACCTGAGGGAGTAATGCAGAGGATTTCTATAAACCATAGCAAGTTATACCTGTTCTAGCTCCCATTCTCTAGTTCTGCCTATGGCATATATCAGGTTACACAAATATTTATGACTGATTATGCTGTAATTGATTGGATAGTATTCAGCATTAGTGCCATATTGTCTTCTTTATTTCACCATGACATTGGGAAAAAGGTGTACTTGCATTGAATACTATATCTATGATGGCTTTTCATCCATCTTCCATTATTGGTTTTCTTTGACGAAATGAGATTTTCACTCTACACTCCAATGAAATATTCTAAGTTACGCATTGTTGTAGTTCTAGTGAAAATTAATGATAGGCATCTCTCCTCTTGATGTGGGCTAGTGCAATTTCGAAGGCAAACAAAAATCAGAATTTGCTCAGAAGAATTAGAACTACAAGAATTAATTGCAGGTTTTCAGTTCCTATCAAACCACATTGGGGTTTGTATATTCAAATGCAGCCAAGAAGCTTTGAACAGTTTTGTCTGCTCTTGCATTGGGATAATCTTTGTGATTTAGAACAATTCTCAGCTTGGCCAAAGTGATGATCTTTGACCTATACAGTTTTAAGCAAGATAGTATTTTGTTCTGTTCTTACAACTGATTTCAAAGTACTTAATGTATTTGATCAGTTATGTCAGATTCACTTCAATCAACATCACATTTTAATTTTCATTGCTTTATTGGACTATAAGTCTTTAATATTGTTTGTGTGTGTGTGTGTGTGCATGTGGCAAGAGGAATACTCACTTAGGATGGAAACAAAACATTGGGCCTGAACACAAACTGTACCACTTCTTTAAAGTAACCCTTTGTAAATATAAATGTATTTTATTTTAAGTAATATCTCAGCTGTCTGTGTGTCTGGATTGGTTCCTAACCATAGCCACTTCTATGTCAAACCATAATTTGACATAGATACAGAATATCTATATCTATGTCAAATTATATATAGATAGTGATATAGGTCTGATAATTTTTTATAATAAACAATAGGACACTATTTTAAGATGAATAAAGATAATTTCAAATATAATTCTCTTTTCCCCCTCTAGACTGACCGTCTATGCTTTCCAGTTATACATACATTGTGGAAGAGCAAGGGCTTCTGTTGAAATGTTGGGTTAGAATTGCAGTGCTAAATTAATAAAGAAGATCACCACTCCTGATCAAGCCACCTCTATAACTGTCCAATTTGTCTGAAAGTAAGGCTGCCTATAGCCTGAGGCAAAAGCAAGGTACTGCCTGTTTATGTTTGTTTATATCAGCTATACATTTCACTTTTGTATCAATGTTCAGAATGGCTGAAAGTCTTTATCATATTGAGTGAAGTTCACTTGTATCACTCCCACCATCCCCAAGTGTCAAGTCTCTGGGAATGGATGATGAAAAAATGAATTAGGAGTAGCAGTGAGGTTTTTATATCTACATATGCAGATCTTTTTTGACATTGCCTCTGAAACATGCCAATATTGTTTCAAGGTTAGAGGCCACAATACTACAGGTAGTCCTCAATTTACAACCACAGTTGAGCTCCATATTTCCAATGCTAAGCAAGCAAGTGAATTTTGCCTCATTTTACAACCCTTTTTTGCCACAGTTGTTAATTGAATCATTGTAGTTGTTAAGTGAATCATGTCATTAAGCAAATCTGGCTTCCTACACTGATTCTGCTTGTCAGAAGCCAGCTGGAAAGGTTACAAATGGTGATCACATGACCACTGGAGAGTGCAACTGTCATAAATACATGCCAATTGCCAAGCACTCGAATTCTGAAGATACGACAGTGGGGATGCTGCAATAGTCTTAAGTGTGAAAATTGTCACAGGTTGCTTATTTCAGGGCCATTGTAACTGAACGGTCACTAAATGAAGTGTTATAAGCTGAGGACTACTTGTATTCCGTGAACCTTTTCCAGAGGAAAGAGGGAGAAGGAACCCTGTGTAAATTTCTAGTTTTGTCTGGAGGATTTACAACTGACATTTTTAAAAGTGAGGAGCATATGCCATTCATTGGAGGCATTTTTCAAGAGGCATAATAATAAACAGTTCTGTCATTTTCTAGTTATATGTGGTATAAAAAGCTCAATAGAAGTTTTGCTTTTAAAGGGTTATGCGGCTTATTTTCCCCTTTTTCAAATAAGGTGAGCTTCATTTCTGGGATTTTTTTTAGGAGGTGGATCTTTGTCTCTAGCCACAGTAATGATATCAGAGATGAGTGGGATCTGCCAATATTAATATTTTACTATTAATATTTTACTATTTTACTATGGAAGCGTGAAAGCTAAATGTGAGTTTTGGGGAATGAAATGACTTGCAGTTCAGTAACAAAGCAACAGAGTAGGACGATATAGTGGCCTCCAAGTAAGATAAAATCTTAAAACTACAGAGTGCAGGGACTTTGTGACAGATGGAACACTTTGTCCAGTGTAAATAGTTCCTTTTAAAAGAAACTAGACTCTTATTATTATTATGGTTGGTTCTTGGGTCATTTTTACCTCTTGTTTTATAAACTGGCAATTAACAATAGAAAAACAATAACAAAATACTGTATATATAGTTTAAATTTCTAATGAACCTGAACTTCTAGAAATATTCAAATATATAAAGGTAGAATCTTAGAACAATAATTAATGCATAACATGCATCCATATTATACTAATATGAATTCATATTATACTAGTAATAAATTTTTATGTATGTGCTTGTCTGGGATCGAATGTTCCTCCAAATTTCCCAACCATTGACATTTCATTCAAAATGACTTAGATACCTACAAATAAATAGCAACATTACTGTAGTGGTCCAAGGCTGAGCCAAGTGTTACATTTTGAATCAGTGCTGTTTTCTGAGTCCCACACCACCAACAATTGTACTTTTTTTCTGAAAAAATGCAAAGTTGTCCAAAATAATATGTTGAATAACTGATCCTTACATAATTCAAAATAATCATTCTTTGACACTGATGCATGGATATTCTGCTTTATTGTTTGAGGCCTCTGCATGGTTGTGAACATTTAGGTAAGTCACTTGGGAAAAAAAAAACATGTCAAATCATCTGGTGGGAATGGTCTGTAATATTTAAGCCTATCAATCCATTTATCTTTAATTCACAAGATTCACAGTTATTTTGGAAAAGGCTAATTAGGCAGCTGTTCTAGACGACTACCTTGATAGCCATGGTGCTTCTTGGAGGTGGGTTTCTTCAGTTGCATTTTCAGAACAATCCAAAAAGGATCTATTTAAAGTAGAAGTAATATCTTCATTTGGCAGCCAGGGACATGTAGTCTGTTAATTTTCTCTAGCTTTTGGCAAGCAAGACTGAGAAATAGATGGCTGTTGTGAGGAGGCAATGACAAGGAGAGCTTGAACTCTCAGATTCCAAGGGGACCAGAAAGAGGTCTGACTCTCTTAACTTTTGTAGCATGTGGGGACAGGATGAGTAACACCTGGCTAAAATGGAATAAATCTGTGGTGTATCTTCATCTCTCTCCCACAATACATCCTACTATTAAATGGCTGTTGGATACTTGGCTCTGCTTGTCTGGCAAACTTATAATGCTTTTTTTATTATTTCAGCTTAAGAAATCATTTTTGGAGAATAAGGACAGATAGTTGATTGCATTCCCAAGTCTACTTTGATCAGGAGCATGACAGAGTTATTCCCACAGAAAATCTTAAAGGTTTAAAGTTGGGATCATGCTCCCTTTTAAGCTGATAATGCTATGCCATTCATCACTAGGTCTGAGCATGCTATGGCATTAGTGAGACAACTGACTGGTGGTAACTTGCCAGTTGTGATCTACAGATCAAGGTGCAATAAACTGGGGCCTTCCACAGCAAAGATTCTTTCAGGAGTGGAGTATTATACTTTGTTAAGCAGGCACATGAGTTCTGGAAGTCCAAAAATGAAATGGTAATCAATAGTAATAATTAGTCATTTGTAGATCTTAGCAGCTATCTTAAGCTGCTGAGAATCTAAGAGCTAACACAGAGCTCTGAATTAATAATGATTAATAAAAGGCGAACATAGATCGGAAGTAAGTAATAATCTGTGGGAAATTTAATACATTACATTCTGGAAGAGAAAGACAAAGGGTGATTCCAAGAAATGAAAGACTAGGACAAGATTTCAAGAAATGTTTCATTTTAATGGCACATAGACAGAATTTAATAAAAGGAGAGGGAGAGGGGAGAGAGAGAGAGAGAGAAGTCTTAAGACTTCTGGCTATAGCAAAAATGCAAGACATTTTCAGATGACATATTCAGTTTCTTGACAAAACAAAGAATGCAAGAGACATTATGTCATATAATGTTGCATTCGTTGATACACATAATCACATGCTAAAGAATACACTTGAGCATATTGAGGGGCATGGTTAAATATGGGAATAGAGAGCAACTTTGTAAAAAGAGGAGAAAAAGATTTCTAGCCAAGGAGAAAAACAGAGGAAAAGACCATTATAGAAAAGAGAATGAAGGTTGCATATTGGGAAGAAGCTGGGAGCAGAAAAAGATTTCTGAAAGGAGAGATGATGCAAGGGGGAAAAAATAACATTTTTAACAGTGCTGGGTAATGTGATTATCCAAGAAAATGGGAGAGGATGTTGGGAAAGGAAAAAGTGGATGAGGGAGAGAAAGGCTCCATTAAGCAAGACTTTTCTCAGGATAAATTAAGAAAGAGGAGAAGTTTCATACTAGTAAAAGAAAAAAATATCTTATGAAATATTCAGATTTTGGCTACATGATTTCTCCATGTGGATAACTTAGCTATCTTGAAATATCAGAAATTCATTTTTATCTTAATTCCCTTCAGTAATTTTAATTTGATGAAAGAGAATTTATTTTTATAATTTCTTGCAAGCAAGAAGGGGATTTTAGTAATAAATCATGAATGAGAGTATTTTTATATTTGTTTAATTAAAAACTATGTGTATAGGTATCTTTCATTGCAAAATCATTACTATAGCAATCTATTACCTCCCTGGCTTCCCACATCAATTCCGTGATAAAATATGAGGAAATCTTCCTTTTGGCTTTTTAAAATTGAGATATATGAACACTCAGGCAGGTTTCAGAATGATAGAAAGATGTTTCATAAAAATAACATCAACTGGACTTCCGGTGTGTGAGAGCGGACCTCTGCTCCCCATGGCTAGTTTTACCCTGCCAGGGGGACCCTAGAGGGGTCTGAAGTCATCCTGAAGAGGTGACCGTGAAGGAGGGGCGCCCTGTTGATCACAAAGCAACAGAAATCACTTCATTTGATCTGGGGAAAGCCCTCTGAACCCAACAGGAGAAAGGCTAGCCACATGCCAGCGTCTAGACCAAGCTACCTGCAGCCGAGAAGTCCAAGAAAACTAAGAAGAACAACGGTGAACAGCATGCTTGGAATTGGTGAGAGTATTTGATCTTCTTTCCTTATTTTGCAACTAAGTCCCTGGGAAAGATCCCCAAAGCAAAAAACCTCCAAAACTGAGGGGAGGGGACTATTCCCCCATAGACGGAAGCAGCAAATTAACCTTTAAGGAGGAAAGAAACATATTGAAATTAAATTTAAAATACTACAATCTGATCAAACTTAGAAACTAAAACAAACTGCAAAGATTATATTCTAAAGGATTTTGATGAAATTATATATATATAAAAGAAAAATAAGAACTTCTTGCCTGAAAGAGCTGGAAAACAAATATTTGCTGACAACTAGTTAGCAACTAGAATATAGCACATTAAAGACAATGCCCAGAAACAAAGAAAAATCTGTTCCCGTGAACTGTAATAACCTTTAAGAAGATAGTTTCCAGGGGACAAAGAAGAGATTGTATACTGAGCCAGCCATAAGGTTGGAAAGTGTTTGAAGGAAAAGAAATATTTTGATTGTGGCCTAAACTTATGCATTGTTTAAAAACTTTGATCTGTGACTAAGTTTTGAGAGGGAAAGTTACAGGAAGGATTTAAGGTGGCTAAATATACTGAATTGCAATTTTGATTGGTTGACAATTGATAATTGACTCCTGAAAGAAAGAATTGTTATAAAACATTAATTTTACTGAAACCTTGACAATTGGAAATTAACAGTGGATTATAAAAATATATATATAAAGACAAGAACTACGGTATATAAAATTGGACTGTTTGGATTTTGAGTTTTGGCCAGCTTGACAAGGTTAATTACAGAGACTATGGCACTTATGACAGATTACTCGAAAGGGGGAGACAACATGGATATGATATATTCATTAAAAATGATAGAATGCCACACTTAATATCTACTTTTGAAGGATTCAACCGGAAAGATCAAAGACATCTAGAAGCAACATTTCAAGACAAGACAAATGCTTTCCAAGAATAAATTTATGCAGTGCTACGACAGATAGAAATCACAATAGTTCTAAACCATGAGATTAAGCATAATTTTGATAACATAAAGGAATATACTTCTAATTTAAATCTACAATCAAAAATCATTCAAAGAATGATGGTAAAGAATGAACAAACTGATCAGATAACAGAATGTGAACTAGAAAAAAATGACTTAATTGGTGAAGTCACAAATGAAGGTAACTGTAACTTAATACAAACAAGAAAAACTTCACAAGATTTGGATACAACAATAAATATGGAAAAGATACCTTATGCATTAGAACGTCAAAATAAACCTGAGAAGAAAGAAGACTTAACAAAATGGACATTGCTGGGGGTGTGTGGAAATCACTGTTTTGGAGTAAAAAAGCATACATCTTACGTATTATCTATCCTCTACGCCTAACAACAACTACAAAAATACAAGAACTGTTTGACAAGTCAAAAATATTAATTTGGAAAACAATTTGGCAAAGGAAGAAGATTAGAGACAGGCTTAAGAGACTTGACTCGCCCTACCAGATGGAATATTATACTAGCAAACACTTGTTTGAATATGGCTAAATAAATAACTTTGGCTATAAAGGGGCTTTATAATAAGTGGGATAAGAGATATAGGTAATATGGTATTTTTTGATAAAACACAAAATGTAAAAATATTAGGATGATCAAAGTGAAGGAAAAGTTTGAACTTTAAAGACTTAAGTTTGAAAAGATTTAGGATTAAGGAATATTGCGGGGAAATTAGGCTTAATAAGAATTTGGAAAATATATATAGTGATTTAATTATTATTTTTACAAATAGTGAAATATAAATTGATTAGAAAAGATATAGGTAAATGTTATGATAGATAAGTAGTATAGTATTTCTATAATATATGAAATATGAAAATACTGGGATGATATATTTAAGTGGAAAATTTGGATATTTAGATGTTAATTATTGAGAAAATTATGATTTATAAGAATTGTTTGAATATTATGGAGAAATTGAGTTTAATCAAGACTTATGAAAATAAGACATGGTGAATTAAGATGACTTTTACGAACATAAGTTGATACGAAAAAATGCTATATATGGATGCTATTGTTGGTATAAATATAGAAGAAAATGTTTTTATTTAATCATTTATATATAGATAATATTAAATATCAAAAATTATATTTGATGCTGAAGAAGGAGAATACTATTTGGGGAAGAGAGGATAAAGGAAATATATTAATTGATATACTAATTATGGATATATAAAAATTAATTATATTGACTGTTAATTAACTATTATTGATTGTAAAAAAAAATCCATGAACCAAGACAATATGCTGTACACCAGGCAGTAAGGTTGTTATTGTAAAAATAATAATAAAACTTTTACCAAAAAAATAAAAAATAAAATAACACCAACTGTAGATCTTTTCTCTTAAAGTAAGTTCAAAACCACCATTGAGAAAATTTCTTAAGTCTCTTGTCTCAGGCACAAGAAACCTGGAGCCGGAGTGGAATTCAAAACTACTATAACTTTATTCCATGCAACTCATACACAATAACTTTATTCCATGCAACCCATACACAATCTGATTCACTAACAGTCAAGGCAAATTGGTGCCAGTTAAGAGTCAGTGGAATTCATGGGGGGCTGGACTTAGGTTTCATGTGGAAGCATAGCAACTTCAAACTGATGACACATTTGACTCTGCCCTTGGGCTCAGCCTGGTCATTTCCTACACTTGAGGATTCATAGAAAAGCAAAAGCATTTTTCATGAGGGAAGAAAACCTCTCAGAAATTGTATGGTGGAACTGGGCAAAAACTTGTCTCAGTTCTTCAAGAGTCAGAGGAAGACAGAGGAAGAGTTTCCTTTGTCAAACTACTTTAAACGAAAGGCCTGAGAGAAAGTGTAAAAGAATCAATTGCTGGAAAGGAAAATAAGAGACAGTAACTATAAAGTTCCTTTCCTCCTTCTCCTCTTCCTTCAGCTGCTTAAGAGGTCATTAGGTAATTCCAAGGCCTGGGTGGATAAAGCAAAAAATAAATAAAATAAAGGTCCTATTACTACTCTGGCTCAGAAGATTTTCCTTATCTTTTTGCATTTTTTATTATAAGTATTAGAATGCTTCACATTCACAAGTTTTATGTTTTTTTTCCAAGAAAAGGCCTTAGTGGAAGACTTAGTGAAGACATCACCATTTTCCAGCTCCTCAAAACCATAGGTTGAACATAAAATTTGTCTCCTTCAAACAGACTGGCTGCTAATTATATTTGGTGAAGAGGCTTACAACTTATTTTGTAGGAGGGTTAAGAGGAAGGTAGCATGTACAAAACTGTCTCAGTGGTGAACTCATATTTGATTTCCAACACAATCAGTGGTAGCAAAAAGGAAAAAAAAGGTCATCGGCACCTTGGAAAAGAATGTAGGAAAATAACTTCATCAACCCCATGGATATTGATCTTTAGGATTTTCTGATGCTGAAGAAGTTAAATACCTGAACCTTGCCCATTTTGATCAAGATTAGGAAAGTTAATGTTATTCATGCCCAGAAAATAGGTAAACTCTAGAAATGTATCATAGGTGATATAGGGAAGATCATACAAAGCTGTGCAGTGGGAACAATCGTCTAGGACACAGGTCTGCAACCTGCGGCTCTGGAGCCGCATGCGGCTCTTTCAGCCATCTCCTGCGGCTCCCAGTCCTCTGCCATGTGCAGTCCCCCCCCCAAAAAAGTGGAACTAAAAAATTTCTACCAATCAATTCAAATATGCAGGGTAGGTGCATATCTCGCCTTGGCTCCACTCTTCAGTGAAACCCTGTTCTGCGCATGTGCGCGCATGCACGCACATTTTTTGCGGCTCCCAGTTTTTCCTTTTGTGAGGGAACCGGTTCTGAGTGGCTCTTTCACTGTTTCAGGTTGCTGACCCCTGGTCTAGGAATAAGTTCAATATTTTATTTCTAAAAGGTTTGTTGTTCTTCTGTCTTCTGCTATTTGTGTGTGTGTGTGTGTGTGTGTGTGTTTCTATGTTTTAAAATATTTTAATGCTTGTAAACTGGAGTGCCTCATATTGTCTATTCTTAGTGTAAAATGATCCTGAAACAATGAACTGCATCTCCCGAGGTTCTCAGCAATGGGCATGTCGGCTAGGGAAATCTGGAAATTAAAGCTCACACATTTAGAATTTAGCCAAGATGGGAAATAGTGATTTATGGTCACAAAAACTAATAGGTTTCAGATGTCATATATGGTTTGCTCACTCTTAATGTGAATGGCTCATCTCATTCACGATACCAAAATGTAACAAACCACAAAGAGAACATAGTAACTGAGAGTGAATGAACCAGTGCAAGAGAATCAATTAGGTAGCAGAAATACTCAAAACTAGTTAAAAAGAGAATATATTTACTAAAGTGAGATGATTTATTGTTTTTGACCTTTTAATGCTAAAATGTGGAAACGTTTTGCATGACGATATTCTCCCCGACCCATTAGTGTCTTAATGGGAAGTAGTCAGTTGTTAATGTTTATTGATTTTATTCAAAATGATAAATTAGTAAAATTGCCTGGTGATAAATCTTACACATGTTCCTTTTCAGCAAAAGGCAATTAGCTGATCTGATTATTCATTCCATACCTATTTAAATCCTCCTTATTTTTAAATATATTCACTTCATGCAGAACAAAATGAGAATAAGTTTGGAAAGAAAATGATTGGTGTATCTCCTCCTCTAATGCATTCTTGTAAGTGCATTCTAATTTTGTAACACATGTGGGAGCATCTTGTTAAGCAGGTATTTTCTGCAATCCTATCTGATGCCATGCAGAATAAAATCTCTTAAAGCCCTTATAAGAAGTGTGTAGGTACAGCACTCTGGGTTATACCATCAACATTTTAATCCAATAATTTTATGTCATTCACAATAATTGTGTTTTAAAGCAAGCTAAAATTATAAAATCTGATCCTAGGTAATGATGGGCAAGGTCAACTTTAGAGAATAATATATATCATGCACTCCTGCTTTTATTTACAGTATGCCACCATCAAAGTGATCTGGGGTGATCTCACAAAGGTAAACATGTTTGGACCTGGATATCAAAAAGTCCCTGTTATGTATGTTTGTATATATGTGTATATGCATGTATATTCCCCCCAATTATATATGCTCATTCTACCAGGTCTTATAAGAGAAATATGCTCTAGGTCCCATCTCTCAGGGAACTGTACTTGTCAGGATCAAGTAGGTAGGCATTATGAGTTGAGGTCAACTCCATCTCTTCTAATTTTCTAGAAGTCACTCAATACCTGGCTTTGTCATCAGACCTGGGGCTCTGTTGCTGATCAAATCTAGTGTGTATGTGTTTTAAAATATGACTGTGTTTGATACTTTTATTGTTTTCCTTATTTAGCTGTACATCCAGAGTCACTTCTTATGAGATGAGTGACCATATAAATTAGAAAAATAATTAAGTCTTTTTGTGTGTACATGTATACATACATGTATACATACAAACACATACATGCTGTAGACTGGGAAGTGTTAAAAATGGAAAGAAGATAGTGGCAAACCACTAATATATTATTGATAAGGAAATTATATTATGTGTGTAAAGTACCAGGAAACAAACTCAACTTGAAGGAAATTTTACTTTTCTACATGCACTCACCTACTCTAGATTGGAATTATTAATTATGGAAAGAGAGGGTTAAACTAATACTCTGACAAGGCCTATCATTTAAGGAAAAATGACTCATTATGTGGCTGATATTTTTCTGGAAAAAATCCTTCAACCTTTGTGTAAATGTACATCAATAATGTCAAAATCTATTTTAAATAGGACTATCTTAGGACCAAACCATTTTTTCCCATATTAAAATGAGGGATGCATAGGGCCACAGAAATAAAAGAAATAGTGAACAGGTACTTACAATTTAAGTATTTTGCTTAAGCTTCTCCTAATGTAGCTGATGATGGATGAGTGTCCAAGGATGTAATACTGGTTATACAATATTGCTTGAATTGTTGAATCTGTAGCAGAATAGGGATAATTTGAAAGTGCATGTAAAGAGGCAGAATGGCTGCCTGATGGCTGCAGAAAAGAACTCTAAAGATAAAGACTGATGTGATAGCTAAATGTTTGATTAAGTAGATGAAGCCTATTTTTCCCCTCTTTAAAATGAAAAGTACACAAGCTCGCGTTCATTCAGAGAACTAATATTGAGAACTGGTGATAGTGTAAAATAGCTTGGTTAGCTGTTTGCATATCAGTGGATTGTTCCTGAAATCAGGATGTAATCAGCAGAAGGAGTAACCTTGAGGCACAGGAGAAAGAGCCATAACCACAACAATAGTTAAAAGAAATCTGGGCCAGAACTCTAAGCTGAAGAAACAACTCAGACAAAACGCTCCCTAGTTTTCATGAAGATAAAGGGAGGGGGGAAGACTTTGAGACTTGCAAGATTCTGTTACCAAAGCCTTATAATAAACATAGAATTAGTATGGATGATTTTGGTTTCCTAGTCTTGTCTATCTTGAAGGGCTGACAAAGGAGAAGGGGGGGGAGAAGAAGAAGGAGGAGAAAGAAGAAAGGGGAGGCAAGGACCCATATAAGGAAATATTTTTAGCTAAATACCATCCATGCTGCTTTTGGGAGATATGTTCTGTCTTTTACCCATGGATACTTAGAATTAAGAGTCTAGTGTTTCTAACCACTCTAATATTCTGATCACTCTAACATTGGAGATCTGGAGCATAAAAAACTTCAATGAACAGTTTCATGTGTCCTTATTCCATCCTTCAATTGACATCTTGGCGAAGAGCAATAATAGATATTTTTTCTTTTCTTTTTCTTTCTGATTCTTTGTTGCTTGATTCTATTGGACGTTCTTTGAGGGTATTGCCAGATCATTTCTCCACCTCTACTACTTTTCTACTTGAAATCCTTAGTTGATGGAAGTTAGTAAATTCCTTTTTAAACCTAGCCAAACATGATTCAAATAGTATTCTTGATGAGTTGTGTTACTTCCTATAATAATGTTGAATTAAATAAACTCCAGACAATGTATAAATCAGTACAATGCAAAATAAGATACATTTTCTTTTTTGCAAAACAGTATTCCACTATCTTAACATCTTGATGAACTTTGAATAACCACAGTGGCTTTTCTTAACATACATTTAAAAATTAAATCTTACTAATTTCAGTACAATATCTCATATTTTTCAAGGGGGATTGCCTGTACATGAGTGCTAAGACTCATTCAGTTTAGGAATACAACCAAGTTCCTCTATTCCCAGATCTTGCCTCTTAATATTAATGTCTTGCTAGCTGGACTCTCATTGCACCCTGTCCCAGTTGCCAGTTGTTTGCTCATTATCTTTAAGGCAGGTATAAACAGTTGAAAAATGGGTGATAAACAAAACCATTAAGCCAATTTTGCCATTTACTTTGAGGTTCCTATGGCAGATGCTCCAAAACAAACTTCATTAAACAGCTGTTTGCTTCATTTCAACTTGTTATGTGTACAGCAGTGATTCATCTTATGGTGAGCATGATGAGGGTGTTACAAATTTGTTGTTACAAGGGTTTTTTGGAAGAAGAGGAAAGATAATAATAATAATAATAATAATAATAATAATAATAATAATAATAGGGAGGGTCTGCTCAGGGTTCCGCCGGTGAGAGATTGCCGGCGGGTGACACCCAGGGATAGGGCCTTCTCGGTGGGAGCGCCTGCCCTCTGGAACCAGCTGCCGGTGGAGCTGAGGACTGCCCCCGACCTCCGATCATTCCGCCGGGGCCTGAAGACCTGGCTCTTCGAGCTCTCGGGCCCAGACTGAGGAGGAATTTTTAATTTGGGGTTCTTTTTTAACTGACTACAGGGTTAATTTAATTTTTTTTAATTTGGTTCTTAATTTTTGTATTTTGGATTTTTAATTCCCTGTAAACCGCCCTGAGTCCTCAGGGAATAGGGCGGTATATAAATATAATTAAATAAATAAATAAATAAATAAAGTTGGAAGGGACCTTGGAGGTCATCTAGTCCAAAAGCCTAATTTAGATGGAAAGCTTTCCCTAGATGTTGTCACACTTGGCATTTTAAGTTATATACCAACTTACCATATTAACATATTGGTATGAATTAATATACATTAATTTATACTGAATAGCACATGAAGTAAGAGCTCAAGTCTGTTCTCTGAGCACTTTTCCCTGGGTTTAAACAGTTGTGGTGGCATTTTGGAAAGCCTCAACTATTCAACAAATCCCATTTTATGTTTCTGAACTTATTTTCCTCCTTATATAACAAATATATTTTTTCTAAAATCCTCTTCTATCCAGTATGAACATAACCAAACCTACTTAAGTGTTCTAAAAATTCATTTGTTGTATTTTAAATTTATTCTACTGTTATTTTGAGAGTATTATCTTTTCTGTTTTGTTTTGGTGGTTTTATATATAGGCAGGGTCATTTCTGTTATATTCTAATGCTACCACAATTTGGGTCTCAGCTGAACAGGCTGTTTAATTATTATTCCCATTCACCTGACTATGGTAACAGTTTATTTTCTGAGAGATATGTGAGTGTTTTAAATACGTACATACACAACCACACATTAGAAATTCAGACATGGAAACATACAAGCCTCTTCAGATTTAAAACAAAAATTATTCATGAAAGATATAATTAATTTCTCTGTGCTGATGGGAAGATCTGCTTGGAAATAGGAAGTACATTCATCTGAGTGCAGTTGCTGTGATCCACACAGTGTGGAGCTCTGAATGCACAGGGCTCCTGGCCTCGTAAATTATGTATGTCATCCAAGAAGTAACTATAAACTTGCATCTCTCTAAGTAGAATGTGGGTGGAAACTCAATAGTCTGTAGAAGCTGTAAGCAGAGCAATTACTGTTTGCCTTGTGTATCTGGATCAAGGTATTTTAGACATTGTTCACTTGGGTGAGCTTTATGTGAAAATGAGCAACAGACTCTGATACATAGCAAACAGATTCTAGTTTCACATTTAAAAAAATTCAAATCAAATCTCTTGGAGAGACCAAGTTATTAAGCTTAATGTGTGAACCCACATCAGATGAACTATTATTCTATGTAGATTTTAAAAAAATGAAATATGAAAGATTGGCTTTCCACTTTTGGTTTCCTAGTTTCTGGCTCATTTATATTGTCCCTCAGGTATTCTGTTAGTATCAATATTAATATTAGGATTAATATAAGAAACCCCTGTGGCCTCAAGTTTGCAAATTACTTTGCATAAGATGATACATATGTCATTCTGATTGCACTTAAACTTAAAAGTGGCATGCAGTAGATTCAATTTCTTTTTCCTGAGTGATGTTCCATTTCAGCGTTCATTCCATAGGCAGAAAAATGTGGAAGGTCGCCTTTCCTAATTTTTCTTCCTTTTTTAAAAAATTCCATTTATATCCCGCCCTTCTCCGAAGACTCAGGGCGGCTTACAAGCTTAGCAGTAGCCTTCATTCTATGTATATGCCTGCTTATTAGGGCTTTCACACACACACCCCAAGCAGCATTAATACAAAGTCAGTTTAATTGCCCCCAACAATCTGGGTCCTCATTTTACCTACCTCGGAAGGATGGAAGGCTGAATCAACCTTGAGCCTGGTGGGATGCGAACCTGCACTAATTGCAGGCAGCTGGTGTTACTTAAGGAGGCATTAGCCCACTGCTCCACCAAGGCTGCAATTTACAGTTGCTGTTGAAACCCCACCCCCACCCCATCCCCAGAGTGGTAGAAAATTAAGCTAACAGACTTTCCTCATATTTTTCCCACAGTTGCCTTCAGTTGTAGCTTACTGGCCGGCAATTATGGAAATTGAAGTCCACACATCTTAAAGTTGCTAAAGTTGAAAAACATTACTAAATCAGTTGGTGCTCCTTTTCATCCTCCTTGGAAGTCTCAACCAGGTTGAAGCTGAACTCAAGTCCTAAACTATAAATACAGCCATCATAATGTGTGTGTCTGTGTCTGTACACAAACAACCTCATCAGAACTGAGTTAAACTCCAGCCTGTCTCTGTTACAAAGGAGCCTGGAAAGAACATTATCTGTTAATGAGTACCATTGATTATTTAACGTAGTGAAGGGCATTTTGTTCAGCTTTTGAGCATTCTTGTTAGCTCCTTCCCATACCAGTCTGGGTATTTATCCATAGTAATAACAGTAAAACATGTCATGAACGTTTGTATAGGAGTGCAAAAATACAGTCAAAATTATAAAACGCATAATAAAATTTCAAAAGCACTCTCTTTGTATGCAACTGTATTTCATTTTGGTTAGGGCAAATTGAGTAAATTTCTGTAAAATATGCAGCCTTGATTTTTTTTTTCTCGGTTTCTAGCATGTGAAACATTAATAGGCCAAACTTCAACTTTCTTCCTGTTCATTTCTGTCTCACTGAACACTCAAGGATTTGGTGAGAAGCTGCCAAAAGATGGCACTTCCCACCTAATGTTTATCATTTTGATCTTTCTTTGGCTTTATGGATTGACAGTTCCTAGTTGCTGCAATAATATCCAAAAAATGTTATCACCTGCTATGTGAAATAGAAGGGTATTTTTTAAAAAATACTTTAAAAAGGTAAAAGATCTTGTGTAGTGTGACAGTGATTCTTAGTACATTTTTATAACTAAGAATTCATGCAAAAGGAAGCTCAAACAATTGAATCAAGGAAATAAATTGAATTATGTAATAAATAGACAGTTATTATAGTAGTCTATTGGATTATGTCATATTGTCTTTCACTGTAGAATTGAAGAGTAGAGAAACCCATTGATAGTTAAATAGTTGTGTTGCCAGCATCAGAATATATATAAAGAAATCAAAGAGGAGAGATAGTTCTGTACCAAATAGGTGAGCTATAGCAAGGTCAGTTTGATGGTAAGGGGAATAAGAAGAACAGGGAAAATATCAAACACTGCAAACTTTTGACTCTTCATCTCATGCACATTGGGTGGTGGAACCATATGAGATATAGATTGATTGGCTGCTGATACTACTGTTACTGATCATAAAATAAAAAGGGGTGGTGGTGATTTTATCCTCTTTCCTACAGCTTGTTGCATGCCCTTAAAATCTGACCCAGAATGTCTACCAGACTTTCTGAGAAGACTTTCAAGTCCCTAAATGATAGCGGTAGTGTGACTAAAAGGGGAAGGAGAGAGAGGAGCTATAGAGAATATGGGGAAATTCTATTTTAAGAAGTGCAAACATTAAAAAAAGGTTAAAGGATAGGAGCCAAACAGGGGGATGGGTTTTATTAAAGAGGATAAAACAGCCCTCCTGACTCTTTTTTGTGTGTGTAGCATTTCTTTTCCAAATCCAGTTGAAAGCAGATAAGGGGAAGTTCATTCCTAAGCAGTTTAATAGTAAATTTGGACAGCAAACCAGGATTGCTGAAGATAGTGACAGGATTTATAATGAACCAGGTTTGGGGCTTGTTCTAGTGTATGGATGTTTATATAATTTCTTGGAGGAGAAGGAACCACTGGTTCTTGAGCTAATATTATTTCAGTATTTTAAATATGGTCTGCTTTCTTGGATTCAGTTCCTGGTCTATTGGTATATATACACACTTCTCTCTCTGTGTGTACTAAAAATTAATAAATCCCTAAACTGTTTAAAGCAATCCTTGTAGCATTTATGTGTTAAGGGCTTGAATAATGGTCCAATTTTCCCAGTCTTCTTAAATATGATCAGTTAGTAGGTGCATTTACTACCTCTGGAGGCAAAGAATTTGAAGATGTAGAGACTGCTTAAAAAGCACATTCTAATTTCTCATTTGCACACAATAGAGAAACTCAGTAAACCTTTCTTACAGGATCTCATTGGAGGGACCAAATCCTACCAGGAGATGCAGACTTATAAATGCTTGGGAGGCAGACATGTAGTGCTTTATTGAGGATAATCAGTAGTTTGATTTTGAGTCATAAGGAAATTGGTAACTGGTACAGTAGTACTGCTGTTGCACAATTACTTCTGGGATCTCCCAGTTTGTGGACTGTATGTCATGCTTTGGATCAAACAAAGCTTCTAGGTCATCTTCAAAGGCAGCCCCATCTACAGAGTTTGTACTCTTAATATCTCTTTAGAAAACTTTTTTTTCCTTTTCCTTTTTTCTAAACTTTCTTCTAGATCTCTGGTCTTACTGTATGAAAAATAAATAAATAGTATTCTTAATGAACACATGGTACTCATCCTCAAAAAATGATCTGGCTTTATCTGTCTTCTGTCTTTTTACCAGATTATGTGGGACAGTGGATTTGCTATTTACCTCCTCCCTGGTACACCAGTGGCAAAGGGAAATTCTCTGGATATCAGCCCTTCAAGTTAATCCAGACAAGAAACCAAAACCATGAGCACTAATGCGACCTTTATTGGCAAGATTACAATTACAGTAAGCAAGTCTGAAAGTACTTCTCTTCTTCCTTTGTGTTACTTTACAGAGAACTAGGGATGGTCCCTTCTGAGATGCTTCCCAAACCTCTATTCCTTCTGTGGACTGAGATATCTCTTGCCCTAGGCTGTGGCTCCTCCTCCTCTTATCTCCCAAGGCTATTCTCTCATACCATTACATTGTAATAAAGTGGTTAGTGGCAGGATACCTAGGTCGCTTACCTCAGAAGCTTTTGGAAGGGTGTAAAAAGGTTATAAGAAAAGAATTTAGGGAATTTTCATGGAGATTAACGGGGGGCCTAAACCACCACATTCCATACATGAGCTCATATACTATGCTTCATAACATGGAGTTCTGTCTGTTTATGGGGCATTGACTAGTCTGCACTGGACGAACACATGAAATACCTTGTTTCCTATCTTTATAACATTTATCATAACATGGTAGTAGACTACTTGACTATGCCATGTCACCAAAATGAAAAATACTGAAATGACAGGCAGCAGAAGACCAGCTGAGTCTCATTTTCCCCAAACTAATGAGAAATAAGAATTGATGGATATAATGAACCCAAACGAAATTTATTACACTGTGCATTTAGTTCAAGTGAATTAATAACAATGATAAATGAATGTTTTAATAGAAAATATAAAAGGAATAATCAAATCTATTTTTATGCTTGGTGCATAACTGTTGCTGACACCACTAATGTTGAAATTCATTTTATTCTGGGTAAATTGTGGGTATTGCCCTTTTGAGAATTCTAGTCTATTATTGTTATTATATTCCTTACAGGTAAACCTAGCCCATGTCAATAGATCTGACAATTAAGTTTCACAGTTGGAAACAAAGACCAGCTTGCTAATCACTTTCTTCCTCTCTATAATCCTGCACAGTCTGGCCCAAAATTATGTTCTGCATTTTCTTGCAAGAAGCTAGCAGTCTTATGAACTATGGCTCATAAGCATTAACATGAGTATACTCACTTTCCCTAATAATAACAACATCTCTAATTTATTCCCCACACGGTTGGCAGTGATAATTGGCATAAATGGAAATTGCCTCTACTTTAAATGTCAGCTCAAAGCAGGGGGTAGGGGTTGGCTAGAGGGAAACAGTGATCCATTACAGTCTTACAAACAGGGAAGCTACAAGCTCATATCAGATGGGGAGGGGGGAAGAGCTCATTTTTAATTAGTCTCTCTTATGAAAGCAATTAGAATTGCCTGTCAGGGATGAAATATAGAAAGCTTTGTTTTGTGGCTTCCTTGTTTTATGTGTTCTTTGTTGTCGTTGTTGTTGTTGCACATTATTGTGAAATACAACCAGTATTGGGTTGTGAATTTTGGGGATGGAAGGTAGTTCTTTTTTTCCAATTTTGGTTCCAAAATATAATGGGGGTGGAGAAGGAGTTCTACCAGTGAAACCTCTCCCACCCATCAAAAAGAATTACATTCAACTAATACAAATACATTAAAAGAAAATGAACTAACCACACCATACTGTAGGTACAATAATAATTTCAAAAACTGCTATGGGCAGCTTTCTTTTAATATGTCCAGAGAGGCTTCTCACAAGATTAAAAAAAGATTAAAATCTTGTTTGTAACATGAACAGAGTATTAAGGCCAAACTGTAAATAAAGATGGAGTCCCTGAATCCTTCTTATCAGCTTTCTGTATAACCCATAGATGAAATGTTGAAATACACCAGGCTTTGATCATATTCAGTGAGCTACTTAATTTAAATACTTAGACTCGCTAAGTAGGGGGATTCCTAGCATGCCACTTAAGGTTCAGCTGTGATTCTGAACCCTCTGAAAGCTAGGAATCCTGTTCAGTAGTCTCCATGTTTTTTCACCTTTCTCCACTATGTTTCTACACCAAATCTTCTCTTCTGCCTCATCAATATGCCTATTGCCTACCTTTCCTATCCTAATCCACTTCAAATCAGTTTAGTTTGCTAGAACCATATCTTTGTATTTGTCTGACAAATACAGCTATGCAGAGTTAAGTATTTGACAGTCAACTGTTCTTTAATGATACCTCCAACCTGTCCCTGGATAGAAACTTACTTGTCCTTATAGGAGGGCTGCCCATGATGCATAATCGACTGCTGGCATGCAACTATCTTTGTCAGAGTTTATTTTTTGATTCTAAAGCCATGAAAAGAACATTTCTTTCATCCCATGCTACACCATTTAAACATTTTTCAATGATCCTTCTAATCTATACTCTTTGACTCGGTTGTGCGATTTCAGAAATATATCTGAAGGCAAAGTGACAACTGATCAGGTGCACTGTAGGACTTCATTTGTTTTCCTCAGGCATTTTAATAGCATGTAATTCCATCCTGAAGAGACAGACCTGGAATAGATACTCTATCTTTGCCAGTGGCGTAGCGTGGGGGGTGCAGGGGGGGCGGCCGCAAAGGGCGCAATATCTGGGGGGGCGCGCTCGCACTCGCAGCTCTCTGCCCCTGCCTGGCTCACTCACTCTCACTCACTGCAGTGCTGGCTGTGCGAATCGGATCCGAGCCGCCGGGTCGCTGCCCACTGTGGAGGGGGGGTGCCAGGCGTGCGGTGCGGAGAGAGAGCGAGGGACTATCTGGGGGAGGGACAGTGCAGCGGCCGCCCAGCACAGCGCTGAGCGCGGGAGAGAACCACACCAGACCAGACCAGGCACGCTGAAAGGGGGCTTAGGGGGTAAGGGTTTCTTTAACTATTCTAGTGGAAGAGACTCGAGTGCTAAAATCCACGGGTTAGGGGCTGCAAATTACTTGCCTTGTCCCGGGTGCTGACAACCCACGCTACGCCACTGATCTTTGCCCTCACTGTCTTTTCCTTTAAGTACAGAGAACCATAGTCTCCAGTTGAGAGTCTCTTTTCCTGTCAAGGCCTTTCACCCATAGTTAACCCAGAGTCACATGATGAGTGGATAGCCTTAAACTATGAATAAATAAAATTTGTAAAAAATCACTCTATTGAATAGTAGAATGTACAGTAGAATCCTGATATTCCAGGCTTCTTGGTCCTATGGAAAATTATTGTGTTGAAAGAAGACTTTTCAATGAAGGTTAAGTCCTCTGTATAAATGGAAGACAATATAGGAGGTAAAATAATAATTATTATTTTCAATTTAATGATTTGGTTAAATAACAAATATGGGCGTAAACCCCAGATATACAAATATTATTTTTGCTTTTTTTGATACATGAAGAATTTTATATATTTTGCCTAAGGAGCGTCATATTATTTTGATAGCATCCAAATTGTCCTTATTTCATACCTCAATTTAATTTTGGGATCTTGTGCCAGAACCTGTTTCTTTTTCTACTAACTTTTTATTTTCTTTCTTAAATCTTTTAATCATTACTGCTGCAGAATATGGACCCCTCTTTTTTCCCTTCCTTTTTTAAAATTGAATGGATAGCTCTGGAAAAGGTTTTGGTCAAAGATGCCTTAGGTGAGTAAATACATTGAGTATCACATATACCACATTATACTGAATGAATCCAGTGATATTATCTTCCACTGCAGTGTGTTTGGAATTTCAGCCTCATTTATTTTTAATGCACCAGATTGATAAATATATATTCCTTTAATAATTCCAAGATTTTTTATTATTATAATGAATAGAATTTTCCCGCATCGCTTCCAGTGTTTGTTTGTTTAGCAGGAAAAGGCAGTTATCTTAATACAAGTGCTTTGATAAAAAGCAAAGCCAGCCCTGTTCTGTGAACTCAAAAGCTACTATCATGTGGCTATCAACATAAATTTAACTCTTCATCATTGAAGAGATCCTTCCATTCCAGCAAGGGAATTCTATTACTCCTACAGATTTTCAATTTTCTAATTAGAAATCTGTTCCCTTGTTACTGTTGTTACACAAATCTTTTGAAGCAGATTTTTGCCTATTTAGTTGTGCTGACCAATAATTCTGGTATTTCCAAACTATCTACATGGTATCAGGCTGGGAGAGGAATAAAAAATGCATTGGGCTGTGGATAATACAAGTGCATATTCTCATGAGAAATAGAAATGGGCTTTTCAAATTTTCTAAGCCGACACCCAGAACACATTTTGTATGCAACTGCTTTCTTAATTCCCTGTTTAACAACTGTTATGAAGCATTTATAGAGGACTATAAAGGTACCTGTTTTTTATATGATGACAAATCATTGCCAATGAGAGATCACTGGTCCCTTTCTTGGAATGCATGCAAGCAAAAAGAATAAATTGCCTCAAATAACAATGTACTGGCAGAGCACTTTCAGCAAATGCAACCATATTTAAGTCCTGGATTTTATTAAACAGCATGAGGTTAACAAGAAAAATCACTAACAAGCCAGAGATGAAATCAGAATGTACAATCTGCATGGATTTCGAAGTTATCTTTGGTGCATCCTCTAATTGCAATGAAATGGATAAACAAACTAAGCGAACACTGGGGTGGAATAAGAAAAAACTAAAACAGTTTTTATTGTTAAAAGATCAAGCTTTCGTTGGCTAACTTCCAATGTCGTCAGGATGGAAACGCTGGGGTGGGGAGATCGCGTTTATACTGTTGGTGTCTGCACTCCGCTTATGGAGCGCATCGGTCTGTTTGTTGAGGCCAGCCATATTCCTTTGAGTTGTCATGCATCCGTTTTTGGGGGATGTAGTTGTCTCTGGGTGTCTGTTGTCAAAAGTGGATTGCTGACAGTTCCGTGTGCTATTGCCATAGCTCTAGTCATTTCCTATGATGTCACCTCCCTATTCACCTCAATTCCACAAGACTTAGCACTTGCTGTAATTGGGGACCGCTTGCAACAGCAGGGAGCGGGGCAGCATCAAGATTCACTTAGCAACGAAGATCTGCTTCAGCTTATGTTCCTATGCCTGAAAATGTTTTTTACGTTTCAAGGCACCATTTATGAACAGGTGAAGAGTACCCCTATGGGATCCCCCCTCTCTGGTGTCATTGCAAAGGCAGTCCTGCAACAGTTAGAGACCCGGATGATGTCCACGTATCGCCCCAGGTTTTGGGTGAGATACGTGGACGACACCTTTGTGATTGTCAAAAGGCAGGATAAGGACAGGCTGATGAGGAAGCTTAATTCCATCTATCCTGATATCCGCTTCACTGCGGAAGAAGAGACCAATGGGGCTTTGGCCTTTTTAGATGTGTTGGTTAAACGTCAACCTGATGGCTCGTTACACACATTGGTCTACCGTAAATCAGCCCATATGGACAGAATACTTCACCCCACAACCCATAAGGCCAGCTGTATTAGGACAATACAGCAGGCCAGGTGAACCTACCCGCCATCAATGTGAAAATGCCTTAACATCACGGATAACACTGCCTTATATCCACGGTGCATCCGAGGCCACAGCGCACATACTAGCCCCTCACAAGGTCGGTGTTGCCCACAAACCTGATCAGACTTTACGAGCTTGTGTCATGCGCCCTAAAGATCCACTCCCCAATGAAGAAAAATCCTCGGTCGTGTACAAGATGTCATGCCAAAATTGCAATTGCAATTACATTGGGGAGATGGCAAAACGACTGAGGACTAGAGTGCACAAACACAAGCTCACTATTAGAAGACAAGAACAACATTCACAGGTGTGAGCACACATGGCTACACATAACCATGTCTTTAACAGGGACCGAGGCAATTGCCAGTGACAACACTAAAGGCGGCCGCTTGTTTAAGGAAGCTTGGTTTTCAAACCACTCCTCTGTCAACCGGCACATAGACCTCCCCCCTGCATACCAGGCACTAAGGAATTGGGAAGAGGAATGACGTGCACGATATGGGGGCAAACAGCGCAAGCACTTACAGAGCGCCTCATTGTATCAAAATCAAGATCGCACAAACATAAAACCACCCTGCATTGTAGAACACAGGGAAGAAGAGAAACAACTATTTAGAACCTCTGGTATAAGAACACAGCCAATGACTAGAGCTATGGCTATAGCACACAGAACTGTCAGCAATCCACTTTTGACAACAGACACCCAGAGACTACATCCCCCAAAAAGGGATGCGCGACAACTCAAAGGAATACAGCCAGCCTCAACAAACAGACCAGTGACGCGATCCATGAGCAGAGTGCAGACACCAACAGTATAAATGTGATCTTCCCACCCCAGCGTTTCCATCCTGACGACGTTGGCAGTTAGCCAACGAAAGCTTGATATTTTAACAATAAAAACTGTTTTAGTTTTTCTTATTCCATCCCAGTGTTTGCTTAGTTTGTTAATTTTAATATGTCTGGGATTCACATTTTTAATCTTATCAAGAATATATATATTGAAAACACTTGTTTTCTGCTGTGGAATGCTTTGGCTGCTATTTGAGTAGGTTCTTATACATACAGGCAAGAAAAAAGAAAGGCTGCTATCCTGAAGGCCAGCTAAAGCTTTCAAGAACTGCGATTTATTTGAAGCCAATTCAGACTTTGCAAGTTGAATTATAGACAATAGCTTCTCATTTTATACTGAGATTAATCACACTGAAATCCTTTTTAAAGAACGTATGCAAATTCAGGTTAAAGATTTCCTTGAGATATGCTTGTAGGGGCTTATTTAATATCAATTTGAAAGAAAAGTTTAAAGATCCCTTTGGGTAGCATAGCATAGATGGGCTAAAATAAAACCACTGAACTTGCTGCCCTGAACTTATCTTTTGATAACTACAAAACAAGTATAATGATACTGTAGAAGTCTGAAATGTTTGAAATATTCACACATTTTTACACACCAAATGTGACCTCTTGTCCTCCCCTGCTTCCCATATGACTTAACCATTTTGATGTTATTTTTTTCATCCCTTTTCTGGAGGACAGAGAACACTTGGAGATAAAAAACTCTGTAAAAAAGAGAACTTAATACTGTATGTAGTCATATATTTAAAGTCTAACTTATTTTGAATTAGAAATTTTATTCAACTAATGGCTCTTTTGCCTACTTGCAAAATGAATCTTCAAATTGGAAACGTAAGTAATTTTCATTAGTGTCATGCTTGATCATCTTGAACAATTCAGTGCATCACATCGAAGATGATGTTACAGAGAGCTCAAAAAGGACTGCTATATTTTAGTTGCAGATATGTGGATGACTGCTAGAGAGTAGCAGAGTGATGCTGAGAATCTTCAGGTAGCATAGTATCAGATTGCATAATCATATGCAAAAGATTCTTGTCTTCAGATAAAATAGATTTTATAGAAGCTTTATGAAAAAAGGCTCATCTTCAAATTTTTCAAAAGTTTCATACACAAAGCAAAAACCAAACACTTACACACTACCAAAAACCTTGATTATGAGGAGCTCTTCTCAGTGGTAAAATGCAGGTACTCTGTCTGTTTGTCTCTCTCTCTCTTTATCTCTCTCTCCTAACCTGCTTAAATTAATTAAATTAATAACAATAAAATCTGATTTTATTTACCTTTTCTGATTTTTGGATAACGGTTTATCTCTTAATTTTAAACATGATACATTTTTGTTTTTAGCATGTAGTATCTTTTATAGTAAATGTCCAAAAAGTAGAAACAATAATAATAATAATAATAATAATAATAATAATAAGAAGAAGAAGAAGAAGAAGAAGAAGAAGAAGAAGTTGGAAGGGACCTTGGAGGTCATCTAGTCCAACCCCCTGCTAAGGCAGGAAACCCTATACCATTTTAGACAAATGGCTGTCCATTTGTATACCGCCCTTCTCCCGAAGGACTCAGGGCGGTGAACAGGGCAAACATATAAAAGTACAAAGATACAAAAGTTAAAAAAGAATTAAACAAATGCCCAAGCTAAAACAATAGGTAAATATATTTACAACAACAATAAAATCCCAACCCATCCCCCATCAGGCCAGGCCGGCTTGTTCGAACAGATAAGTCTTCAGATCACGCTGGAAGGAGTGAAGGTCGGGCGCCATCCGGAGCTCAACCGGCAACTGATTCCATAAATCCGAGGTGCCCACAGAGAAGGACCTCCCCCTGGGGGCCACCAGACGACATTCTCTGACCGGTGGCACCCTGAGGAGGCCCTCTCTGTGGAAACGCACAGGGTGGAGGGAGGTTGATGCCGGCAGCAGGTGATCCCCGAGGTACTCCGGACCCATGCCATGTAGGGCCTTGAAAACCATTACCAGAACCTTGAATCTCACTCGGAAGACAACTGGGAGCCAATGCAGCTCACGGAGCAGAGGTGTAACATGGGAGTATCGGGAGACTCCCAGCACAACTCTTGCAGCTGCATTCTATACCAGTTGGAGCCTCCGAGTGGTCCTCAAGGGCAGCCCCATGTAGAGAGCGTTGCAGTAGTCTAAACGAGAGGTCACGAGCGCATGAGTGACCGTACGCAGGGCATCTCGGTCTAGATAGGGCTGCAACTGGCGCACCAGGCGAACCTGGGCAAAGGCCCCCCTAGTCACAGTTATTATGTGGTCTTCCAGAGTAAGCTGTGAATCTAGGAGGACTCCCAAGTTGTGAGCCCTATCTACAGGGGGTAATAGCTCACCCCCATAGAAAGAGATGGAATATTCTGAATATTCCGAGATGCCGGTACGTACAGCCATTCAGTCTTGTCGGGGTTGAGTTGAAGCCTGTTCCTCCCCATCCAGACCCGAACCGCTTCCAGGCAACGGGACATCACATCGAGGGCATCACTGGGGTTTGGGGTCAAAATAAAAAGGTGAGTATCATCAGCGTACTGATGATACCCAACTCCAAAACCACAAATGATCTCACCCAGCGGTTTCATGTAGATGTTGAACAGGAGAGGCGAGAGGACCGACCCCTGAGGAACTCCACAAGCGAGAGGCCTCGAGGTTGACCTTTGCCCCCCTGCCAACACCGACTGCGAACGTCCCAGGAGATAGGAGGAGAACCACTGAAAAACTGTGCCTCCCACTCCCAATCCCCTGAGACACCGCAGCAGGATACCATGGTCGATGGTATCGAAAGCTGCTGAGAGGTCTAATAGGACTAGGACAGAGGAATATCCCCTGTCCTGGGCCCTCCAGAGATCACTCACCAGAGCGACCAATGCCGTCTCCGTGCTGTACCCGGGCCTGAAACCCGATTGGTATGGGTCTAGATAATCCGCTTCATCCAGAACCAGAGGGAGCTGATGCGCCACCACACTCTCAACAACCTTCACAAGAAAGCGAAGGTTGGAGACCGGACGAAAGTTATTTAACACAGCTGGGTCCAATGCAGGCTTCTTGAGGAGAGGTCTCACCACTGCCTCCTTCAAGACGGCAGGGAAACTGCCCTCACTCAAAGAGGCAGATATAACCTCCTGGAACCAGCCTCGTGTCCCCTCCCGAGCCGCATAAACCAGCCAGGAAGGGCACGGGTCCAATAAACATGTGGTGGAGCTCAACGTCCCCATAATCCTGTCCACTTCCTCCAGAGTCACAGGATCAAACTCCTCCCAGATAACATTGACAAGACCACCCGTGTCCTGATTGTCAGACTCTGCCCAGTCGGAGTCCAGACCGGTCCGAATCCGAGCGATTTTGTCCGACAGATGTTGACTAAACTCCTCAGCACAACCCTGCAAGGGTTCCTCCCTCACCTCCTGATTAAGGAGGGAGCGGGTCACCCTAAACAGGGTGACCAGGCGGTTATCTGCGGACGCGATAAGGGTAGCAAAGTGATTAGATCTCGCCGCCCTTATCGCTGCGAGATAAGACCTAATATAGGTTCTTAGTCGCAATCGGTTGGATTCGGATCGGCTGGACCTCCAACAGCTCTGTAGGCCCTGTCTCCGACGCTTCATCTCCTGAAGCTGCACGGAAAACCATGGAGCTCGCTGGGATCTGCACCGGGTCAGGGGCCGCAAGGGTACAACTCGGTCAAGTGCCTCCGTGGCTAATCAAAAGGGACAACTGTCAGATCAGATATTCATACATTATCTATCTATCTGTCTGTCTACCTACCTACCTACCTGATTTTTATTCCACTTTTTTTCATAAATAACTCAAGGTGTGAACATACTTAGTATGTCTTCCTCTCACTATTTTCTCCACAACAACAACCCTGTGAAGTGGGGTTGGGCTGAGAGTGACTGGCTCAAGGTCACCTAGCTGGCTTTCATGCTTAAAAAGGGATCAGAACTCACCATCTCCTTGTTTCTAGGCCAGTACCTTAACCACTACACAGTGGTGGGATTCAAATATGTGAACAACCAGTTCTCTGTGTGGATGCCACTTCCAGAAGTCCATTCTGAGCTTGGGCAACAAAAAGTTAGCTCCTGGTTCTGCCGGTGGTACAAACCGGCTGAATCCTACCACTGCCACTACACCAAAACTGGTTCTTAAATTAATGTCAGTGGAAAGGTATTAAAGTTAATGAATCAGCCATTCAGTGAAGGAATAATCTATGAGGAAAGTGAGTTCTCATGTATGTATTTTTCTGCAAGAACTTTCTTCAAACTCTTTGAGGCCACTCAAAGTCAGTACAATAATCCGTATCTTTCCTGTCCATCATGTTTCTTATAGCAGTGATCCAGTATGAAAGTAAATAATGATGAGTAACTAAGGTTCCATATTGTCATCTTTTCATCTGAACAAACAAAAGAAGTTAAGTAAAAAAAAAGGGCAAACAAGCTCCACCAGAGAAAAATGGGAATTGAGCTATAGGTAAAAGATAATGCTAAAGAATTTAAAACCAGAATCCTTTGGACTGCAAACTCTAGTATGGATATACTAGCATAGCATAGCATAGCATAGCATAGCTTAGCTTAGCTTAGCATAGCATAGCATAGCATAGCATAGCATAGCATAGCATAGCATAGCATAGCATAGCATAGCAATAAAGAAATATACAATGTGCTTCATATCTCATTATCTATGGCAATGACTGCAGAAAACAAAAGCATTTTAAATTTACTAATCACATAGTGGCTGGGACATAGGAACTGATTGATCTTTGCCTGTATGTAGTTGCATTCCACCTCAGACACAAGACACAGATCAAGACACAGTTTTGATCTGAGCTATCGCAATGACCCACTTCAAGGAAGCACCTCTAGTTTCAGAGAACACTGTGCCCAGGTCCTTAAAATGGAACTTGCTTGATTTGATTTGGCCAGCTGTTTTAGTGAAGTACAAAGGACTCATGCTTGGACAACATGTGGAAAAAATGCCTTTTTAGTATCCAGCTCAAGGCAGGACGGCAGCTCTGAACTTGTCTTTCAAAAAGAAATGTTGCTTTAAACAAATACTTTGTTTAAAGGTGCACTTTGACCAAAATTTTGTTAATTAAAGTAAAAGTTTGGAGCTTTACCCAGTCCTATGGTTTACTTCTGTTTTTTTTTCCTCCAAGACCGGTAAAATTTCGATTTAATAAACTCCAATTTAGTAGATTTCAGATGCAACAGGCAAAAATTATATCCAATGTCATCTTAACAAGTGATATAAAAATAACATAATGGGCACTGATTTACAAGATTTGTATCATTATGCAATTAAATAGATTAAAGTGATGTGGCTAATAATATTTGCATAATTATACAAATATGCAAATGATATCCCTTTCCTAAATGGCCCATTAAATTAAACTTGCATTAATACTGGATTTTATTCAACTATACTTACATAGTATATTTTTCATTATTTTTATTATATAAATTCCTCTGATATTTGCTTTTTTCCTCATAGCATTTTTGTCTAATATAAACTTATTTTTCCACATATATACTTTATTTACCCTTATTTGTACTTATTTGTCCTACAATAAGTACTACCTTTCCTATGACATACATAATGTAGACATTAAACGATAGTAGCTGAGAAGAGGACCTGAAATATATTCTTCTATTCTTGGCAACTTTGGACAAGAAAAAACTTTATCTGGCTCTTGGTCAGATGCACACCTAGAGCCAAACATTGTGATAGGCCCATCTTTCCCATATAATAAAATGCTCATTGTATTCCTAAACAACTATTTTCACTAACCCCAGAGATAACTGGTGTGCACAACACATAGAGTTAATGTGTTGAAAGAGCTACTGTGTTATTGGTGCAGGAAAACATTGGTATTATATGTAGAAATTATTACCAGGATGCTTAAAAATAATTATTAATACTATAGCAGATATTTTCCTGACCTTTTCTTGAGTGATAATTTAATAATAATAAGGCTGCTTGGTGGCAAAAGTCATTCTGAGATCTTTCTTAATCATATCACATGAAGTTATATTTCCTAGACCTTTTGAGTTCCTTTTCCACAAAGTTGTGATCTGTTCTAAGCTGCTTACTTAATTAAAATTAATAAAAGGGAAAACAGAATCCATTCTAAAGCTTTAAAGTTGTGCTAGTTATAATTAGCTGCAAAATATATGCTACCCGTTGTTGGCAAATAAAAGATGGGAGTCTATTAAATAGAATTAATTAATTCAAAGTTTGGCTGATATATTTAAATTTTCTTCATGAGAATTGCATGCAATTACTTTTAAGTGAGATTTTGCTTACTGAAAGATCATTACATTGTAATTTCTTGTCATTTTGTAAATGGCTGTTTGTTCTTAAACTCTTTATGGAATTATGTTTCCCCTACATTAAAATATATGCATTAATACAATAAAAAATAATTTAGCTGGTATGGGATCTTTCTTTTCTTGCTGAATGATAAGATAAGATAAGATACCCTTTATTGTCATTTTTTTTCACTGTGGGCACAACGGCACACATCAAAAATGAAATTTAGCTGCCCACTCTCATGGAACACATACATGATACACACCTAAACATACTACATACAACATATGTATGGAGCCACACCCCTACATATACATAACAAATAAATATTAAATTCTGTCCATCTTGAATATATAACAGAAGGAGGAAGCTTGAGAGTTCACAAGGTTAATGCTGTATGGAATGAAACTATGGCTGAATCTGGATGTTCTGCTACGGATACCAAGAAGCCTCCTCCCAGAAGGTAACAAGGAAAACAGGTTGTGAAGAGGATGAGTAGTATTCCAGATAATCTTACGGACCCTGCTCAAACAACGCTTCTGTGCTTTGACCTGGATGGAGGGGAGGGAACTGCCAATGATCTTTTCGGCCATCCTCACCACTCTCTGCACCACCTTCCTGTCTGAAGCAGATGCTTCTAAACCAGACTGTGATGCTGTATGACAGGATGCTCTCGATCGTCCCCTTGTAGAAAGTGATCAGGATAGGAGAATGAAGATGTGCTTTTCTCATGCGATGCAGAAAATGCAGGTGCTGCTGTGCCTGCTTCACCAGTTTCTCACTATTGAGCGACCAAGTCAGCCTTTTCTGAAATTGACAATGATCTCTTTGGTTTTTCCAGTATTTAAAACTAGGCTGTTTTCTTCACACAAATTCACCAAACCCTCAACCTCCTTGCGGTAAGCACCCTCATTGTCAGCATAATAAGGCCGACTACTGTTGTATCATATGTGAACTTCACAATATGGTTGGTGGAAAACCTAGCACAACAGTCATGGGTCAACAGGGTGAACAGCAGCGGACATAGGACGCAGCCCTGAGGAGAACCTGTGCTCAAGAAAATGGTATTAGAGGTATTTGTTCCAACTTGCACATATTGGGGCCTGTTGGCAAGAAAATCAAGAATCCAGTTGCACAAAGGGGTGTTTAAGCCTAAAAGGCCCAGTTTGTCTACTAGATGCTGGGAAATGATTGTGTTAAACGCTGAACTAAAGTCGACAACAAACACGAGTCTTTATTTCCTCTAAGTGCAAGCTCAGATGAAGAACGGAAGAAATAGCATCCTCTGTAGAGCGATTTGGTCAGTAGGCAAACTGAAGTGGGTCTAATGCTGGCGGGAAGCTAAATACAATAATGTCCTTTATCAGCTTCTCAAAGCATTTCATAAAGGTGGATGTCAGTGCAACCGGATGGTAATCATTGAGGCCTGTAATTGTGGACTTTTTTGGCACTGGCAAGATGATGACCATCTCAAAACACGATGGGACCACTGCCTTCTGCAATGAGAGATTGAAAATATCTGAGAACACAAGCCAGCTCATCTGTGAGTGATGCTCAGGCTGACTGATTATCAAGCAAGAGATCTTTCGTGTACAGTTACAGAAGGCACTGTCTTCTGAGTTAGAATGTTTCAACAAATGCTCCTATGTTTAAAGCCCTTCATCGATCTGAGAAAGATCCTTAGAGGACCCCTTCTGCAGTGCTGGCCTATCCACACTAAATATTTTTTGTGCTGGGTGGCTTCAGAAAATCATCCTGAAATTGTCTACCCTTTAAGAACTTCAATACTGTCACTGAAGGAGAAGGTTCTTACTTTTGTATATGGAAGATTTCCATCCTGACGTTTTCTCAGCATGTACTAGGGGGTTCCAAAGCTAGACAGCTGCAGTGAGGGCAATGGCTAATCCTTTCCCACTGCTTGTTTCTCTCCATTTGTGGACAAGCAATTCAGTGAACCCTGAGGTGTACAAAACTCTTAAAGCTGACGGGCTTTCCCAGCCACTTGCCAGCTGACAAGAGATTGACAGGATTTAGCTGCATTAAGCTGCACAGCCTTGTAAGTGCCTTGGCTCACAATGGCATCTCAGAAACTGACTGACTGAGCAAGGTTTGGGTTGGTAGCTGTAACAGTTGTGCCTACAACCTGCTCTAGCCAGTCAGCTTAGGAAATCTAAGGCTTATGTTGCAGGACATGGTTCTTCTTGAAGCTCTTCTTGAAGAAATGCTCGTCTCAGTCTTGTTTTACAGTGGCAACTCTGAAGAGAAGGCTGAGGGAGATTCCAGTACAGACGGAAACAAAGCAACATGGTTCATTTCACTGAGAAATGAGGGGACCATGTCTGCTTTGTGAAGCATTTTGAAAGCTTTGAAGCTTTGTTGAAGTGAAGCATCTATCCAAAGCTTCCTGCATTTCTAACACATAGAATTTCATTGATATTAAATAAATGAGGCAGAAAATCAATAAACATGGCCTTCAATATTTATGTGGTTGGAACTTTTGAGTACAGTCTTATAAATCAGCTTTTTATAGTTTGATGCCTCCCAGATGAGCTGCCCTTTATTCCCCCGATTCTCAAATCAGCTCTTTCTTCATCCTGATGACTTGGGAAACTTTAGGTTAGAGAAGATTATTAAGTATCATTTTTGGATGATGACTAGATATTACAAAGGACCTAAGAGTGAAGATCTGCTTTCATACTGAGAGAGGGAAAGAGAGAGAGAGAGAGAGAGAGAGAGAGAGAGAGAGAGAGAAGAAAAATGGGAAAATGGGAGGAGGTGACTTAATGACAAATAAATGAAGTGGCAAATACTAAGAATAAATAATGATTCATTTTACCTATAAGCATATAAAAAAGCATCAGAGTTCTTGGCTGTGTCAATTAAACCATTTTGCTATCTTTCTTTCACACATGAGTAATGCTGACAATCCATTACAAAGATTTTTCCTAAAATATAATAAGGTTTGGAAGAACTAGGTTGATATATATATATTTATGCTCCCTCAATAAGCAATTAACTAGAAAATAAACAAAGCAAAATACCCCAGGGAAATGTTATGACTTTACACTTTACAGTAACTCATAAATCTGTCCCTGAGAACCATCCATAGTGACAAAGGGAGGATGCTTGACTTGAGTTGATTTGAGAATTGTGAGCACCGGGTTTGAGAATGTTGATTTATCCTCAAGTTGCTTTAAAGCAGACATGTCAAACTCGCGACGTCACATGATGTGCAACATATCGGGACAGTTTTGCCATTGCCGGCAATGGGGTGGGCACGGCTTCCACGTGACTCATCCAGCCTGCTGGCCAGCAGTTTGACACCCGTGGTTTAAAGTAACATAAGCCAACAAGCTAATTCTGGTCTCTTAATTACTTACTCAAAGTGAGTTGCAGTTTCTGAATCCTAAGAGATTTGAAAAATTGCTGGTTTTTAAGTGTCTTGCATCCCACCTGCCCCCAACTAGCAATTTAGATTAACATGGCGGCTCAAAACTATTCATGCAGCTATTAATAGTTCTCCTCTTTGTGAATTTTCCTCTTCAACAAATAACCACTATGCTGTTTGTTTACTTCTGCAAACAAAATGAGTTTGTTGATCCCTTTTTCCATCTCCAAAGTTTTTTTTTTTATCTGTCACTTGAGAAAACTATTCTGCTTCAGGTTTTATATCACATTTTACTGAATGATGTGTTGCAACTAGAAAAATAGTATAATAGTAAAATCTAGAATATTTGCAAAATTCAATTGTTAATCTTGTACTTCACATTAATTTTATTTATAAAACTGATATGGCTGCCTATCTTAACAGACTAACAGAATAACAAATTTGGAAGGGACTTTAGAGATCTTCTAGTCCAACCCCCTCTCAGGCAAGAAACCCTATACCATTTCAGGCAAATGGTTGTCCAGTCTCTTAAAAACTTCCAGTGTTGGAGTATTCACAAATTCTGGAGGAATTAATTCCACTTATTAATTGTTCTAACTGTCAGGAATTTTCTCCTTAGTTCTAGGTTGCTTCTGTCCTTGATTAGTTTCCATCCATTTCATCTTGGAGGTGTTTTGGAGAATAACTTGCTCCCCTCTTTCTTCTTTGTTGTAGCCCCTTAGATATTGGAACACTGTTATCATGTTCCCTCTAGTCCTTTTCATTAAACTAGACATACCCAATTCCAACAATTGTTCTTTATATTTTTAGCTTCCAGTCCCCTAATCATCTTTGTTGCTCTTCTCTGTACTCTTTCTAGAGTCTCAACATCTTTTTTTCATCGTGGCAACCAAAACTAGAAGCAGTATTGGCTCACAACGAAACCAATAACATGGCAATAAAATAATCATATCACCATACATGGAGTGTCATGCTTCACACCATAACATCCATCAGCTTTACATGCACTCGATCATCCATTTCCTAGCCCAGTGCCTGGGGAGACAGGTGTTCACAGCCTTCCAGGGAAAGGTCAGTGGGATTTGGGGTGGTCGCGATAGGTTGGTCCCAAGTGCCAGGTCAGTACAGGGAAGGCACACCTTCAAGCTCTTACCTGATGTCAAAGTTTAAAGGATAGGACTTGGAGCAAGCCCACCCTATTTGACCCGGTGGAATGGGCAGATACCATGATGCAAAATGGTGAAAGTTTGTGCTGTTTATTGCATTGAATAGGACTATATAAAAATAAAGCAGAGTCACTATCAAATGAGCATTGGATCAAAGGAGCTTCTGCTTGACTCACTGATTCCTCCTCTTGGACTGAACTTCCTTCATATTGGCTTGTCTGGACCCAATCACTTCTCCTCTTGGGATTTTTAATCCTTGATTGTCTCAGCAGTTAATCTACTGGGGAATTTCTTCTGTGGTGAAATGGCAAGGTTCTTTTTGTCCTCAAATCTTGCCCAAGATTTTCCCTTCAGTCTTTTACGCCCAAGCTGTACTTCTCCTGTTAGCTGCAGGGACTAGAATTTCTTTCTAGGTCAGTCTTTTCATTTTCTTCTTTTTTCTAATCACAGCTCTCAGCTAATTCTCACTCCTCTTTCCTTTGTGTGTCTCCGTGTATTCACTAATAGTTCACACCTTTTTCTTTCCTTCCTATTTTTTCTGAGTTTGTTTTCCTGCTTTTCTGTAGCTTGGAAGAGAAAATAGAGACTTCTGTTGCCAAAAGTACCTATTTCTAATTTCCCAACTCTAACTGACCACATGTTGTCTGCTTGCAGTTTCTGTATCCACCCCCCCCACACACATGTACTTCCTAAGCATCTCTAAGGACCCAATTTCATCTGATTTTGACTTCCCAGGTACAGAACTTTAGAATGAGATTTTTCTGTATCACCTTTTCCCCAAGTAACAGCAGACTTAATTCCTTCAATTCCTTCTCAACTGGCTGGGTTGCAGAAGCATTAAGATCTGGACTGAGCAATAGATCTCCATGGGGGTGGTGGGGGTGGAGAATCTGTCTTCTTTTGGCCTGCAAAGTTAGTAAACAAGAAAACTTAACTCATCCAAACATTAATCCTGTTGGTTTGATGTTTGAACGTTACTTTTGCAGACACAGTCAGGCTACAAAAACAGGAGTGCTTATCAATCTCCAAAGACTGTGCTGCATTTATGAGATATATGAAGTTTGGTAGGCAAAAAGTTAGTCCTGTCTATTTGACATAAGTGGAAATAATTCACCATGGAGAGGCCACTTTGACTTGTCATATTGTACTGTGTCCCTTGAAGATTCTGTTCAGGTTTTTATTTGTGGAATAAGACCTTTACTTTAGAAAGCAAAATGTTTCAGATATGATGTATGTGAAAAAAGCCATTTACATTGCATTCATCAATCATTACTTACCCTTCTATTTATTTTTGTCCAATCTACAAATTTTTTTCATCAATCATTATACTTTGCTTTAGGGAACTGAACAACATACTAAACATATTCAATATTTAATGCCAGAATCAATTTTGCTATCTTAATGGAAACCATCTTCTCTGATCTTAAAAGAAGAATAATATATTACTTCTTGAGTCGCTACATCGTATTATGAGTTATAAAACAAAAAAATATTCAGCATTGCAGGTACTGATTGTATAAACTGAAACTCAGCAAGACAACTATAGAGAGAATGCACACTGCCTGAATCTCCTATACATAGGTTAATACTACTGTACCCAGGTTTTTCTTTAACTCCTGCCCAACAGTATTGTGGGCACATTATTAACTGATAGCTTGATTCATCACTGTGAAGTTAGATCAAATATTATTGTGTATATGGGATGATGAAAATAGTAAATCAGATTTTAATCAATCCTGTGTTTTGATTTATCATATGAGGAAAAATGAGAAGTTGGGCAGCATACAAGTTTAATTTATTGTTATGTTGGTTGCACAGTTAGCCACATGTTTATACTGGATTTGGCATTTTTATCCACCTATCAAATCTTGCAAGGACCTGGGATAGGAGGATGTTGTTTATTATTATTAGTATAGGCATCACTCAGTCCTTTCATAGTTTATGGTAGTTTAAGGATGGAGAGCAAAAAAGATGAGCAAATCTGTCAGATTTGATTCCACTCAATTTTTTTCTGCATACTTCTTAAATTTATTCTGTTTGATTTCTGCAACAATTTCTTCCCATGTTTTTATTTTTTTTAAGAAAGTGCATTGAAAAAATGTGAATAATGTCTTCATAAACATTTCTATCCACATATGCATTTTGGTGCACTTTTCTTCATATAAATATGTTTTCCAAGTTCCTAACCCTATAAATCCGTAATCAAAATGTGCAAAAAATTTTTTAAGCCAAGCATCCTTTTTAAATTGCTTCCTACTGCACAGTCCATTTCTATAGAGCATAGCACATGGAAGTAACCTTGGAGGTCTTCTAGTCCAATTCCCTCCTTGAGCAGGAGACCCTATATCAGGGGTAGGCAACCTCTGCTCTTTTATGACTCATGGACTGGCTCAGGAATTCTGGGAGTTGAAGTCCATGAGTCATAAAAGAGCCGAGGTTGCCTACCCTGCCCTATATCATTGCAGACAAATGACTGTCTGGTCTCTTTTTTGAAAGCCTTCAGTGATGGAGCACCCACAACTTCTGAAAGCAAGTTATTCCATTGGTTAATTGCTCCCATGGTTAGGGAATTTCTACTTAGTTCTAGGTTGCTTCTCACCTTGGTTAGTTTCCAACCATTGTTTCTTGTGTTGCTTATTTGTGCTTTGAAAAATAGTTTGATCCCTTGGTCTTTGTAGGAGCCCCTCAAATATTGGAATAGTGCTATCATGTCCCACCTAATCCTTCTTTTCATTAGACTAGACATATCCAATTCCTGCAACAGTTCTTCATACATTTTTGCCTCCAGCCCCCTAACCATTTTTGTTGCTCTTTGCACTCTTTCCAGAGTCTCAACATCTTTTTTGTATTGTAACCAGAACTGGATGCAGTATTCCAAGTGTGGTCTTACTAAGGCTTGGTAAAGCAGTACTAGAACTTCACATGATCTTGATTCTATCCCTCTATTATTGCAGCCCAGAATTGCATTGGCTTTTTTGGCTGCTGTCGCACACTGTTGACTCAAATTTAAGTGATTGTCGAATAGGACTCCAAGATAGAATAAGATAGAAAAGAGAGTAGAGCTGGAAGGGACCTTGGAGGTCTTGTAGTCCAGCTCTCTGCTCAAGCATGAGAATCTATACTGTTTCAGACAGGTGAATGTCAAGTCTCTTCTTAAAATTTTCCAGTGATGGAGTGTCCATGATTTCTGGGGGTAAGCTATTCCACTGATTGATTGTCCTCACTGTCAGGAAGTTTCTCCTTAATTCTAGGTTGCTTCTCTCTTTGATCAGTTTCCAACCATTGTTTTTCGTCCTTCCCTCTGGTGCTTTGGTGAACAACCTGGCCCCCTCTGGCTTGTGGCAGCCCCTCAGATACTGGAATACTGCTATCATGTCTCCCCTATTTCTTCTTTTCTTTAGAGTAGCCAAACCCAAGTCCTGTAGCCGTTCTTCATATGTTTTAGTCTCCCGGCCTGTGATCATTTTAATTGCTCTTGTCTGAATTTTTTCCAAGGTCTCAATATCTTTTTTTTTGATATGGTGACCAAAATTGGCTGCAATATTCCATGTGTAGTCTTACTAGCATTTTATAAAGCACTACTAATACTTCACGTGACCTTGATTCTATGTCTCTGTTTATACAATCCAGGATTGTATTAGCTTTTTTATTTGCTGCTGCACACTGTTGGCTCACAGTCAAGTGATCGTCTGCTAGGACTCCAAGGTCCATCTCACAATTGCTGTTTTTAAGCCAGGTCTCACCCAATCTGTATTTGTACCTTTGGTTTTGTCCACATTGAAACTCATTTTGATTTATAGGGCCCATTGTTCAAGTTTGTCAAGGTCTTTTTGGATTCTGAGCTTGTCTTCTGGGGTATCGGCTATTCCTGCAAGCTTAGTGTTATCTTCAAATTTGATGAGGTCCCCTTCTATTCCCTTATCTAAGTCATTTATGAAGATATTGAAGAGTACTGGACCTAAGACGGAACCTTGTGGTACCCCACTGCTTACCGTACTTCTCTCCATGTGGATATAGTGCCATTGAGGACTACTTGCTAAGTACGGTTTGTCAGCCAGCTACAGATCCATCTGGTGATGATGTTGTTTATTACACCTTTTCCTAGTTTAGCAAGGAGTAGGTTGTGATCTACTTTGTCAAATGCCTTACTGAAATCTAAGTATTCTATGTCCACTGAGTTTCTCTGGTCTACTAGTTTAGTCACTTTATCGAAGAATGAGATAAGATTGGTTTGGCATGATCTGTTTTTAACAAACCTGTGCTGGCTACTATTATGACTTTGTTTGCTTCTAGTTGTTCGCAGATCTGTTTTTTGATGATCTTTTCTAGGATCTTTCCAGGTATCAATGTTAAACTAATTGGTCTCTAGTTTCCTGGGTCCGTTTTCCCCCCTTTCTTTAAGATGGGAATCACATCAGCCCCTTTCCAATCCTCAAGTACTTCCCTGGTGCTCCAGGATTTATGAAAGATGTGGTGAAATGGTTTTTACATAACACCTGCCAGCTCATTTAGAACTCTGGTACGTAATCTGTTGGGTCCTGGCAATTTATATTCATCAAGGTCAGATAGGTGTTCTCTTACTTATTTTCTTGCTTATTTTAATTTTTGTTTCTAGTTTGTCTTTTGCAGTGGTTTTTTTGGTATGTTGGGCTATAGTTTCTTTTTGTGTGAACACTGACGCAAAGTATGAGTGGAGCAGCTCTGCTTTCTCCCTGTTGCCTGTAATTTCCATGCCATCTTCTCTCTTTAGTGGGCCTACAGTTTTCTTGATGTTTTTCTTGTTTTTAATATGTTGGAAGAAACTTTTTATTGTCCTTGATTTCTGTTCTTTGTTTGTTCTGAGCCTTTGCTTTCCTGACTTCATCTTTGCACGTTCTGGCAGTCTGCTGATAATCGGCCTTTGTTATGTGCCCCTCTTTCCATTTTTTGTGTTTGTCCTTTTTGTCTTAGTTTGTTAGAGAGAACTTTGTGCAGCCATGCTGGTTTCTTCTTGGATTTCTTGTTTTTCTTTCTTAGTGGTATCATCCTGGTCTGAGCTTTTGTGATCGCATTTTTCAGGGTTTCCCACGCTTCTTATGTTGTTTTCCCCTTTAGGATTTTCATTCCATGGAATCTTTCCTAGGTTCTCCCTGAGTTTGTTAAAGTTGGCTCTTTTGAAGTTTAGGACATTGGTTGGATTGTTTTCTATTGCTAGTGTTTACATTATATTAAATTCCAGTATGATGTGGTCTCTTTCACCCAAGGTTCCGGTAATTTCGATTTTCTCTATCACTTCTTCTCTATTTGTAAGGATTATGTCCAGTATAACTTTATGTCTATTTCCCTCCTCTACCATTTGAGTGACAAAGTTGTTGGCTAGGTTGGTTAGGAATCTGTTTGATCTCCCACTCACTGCATAGTTTGTGTCCCAGTTGATATCTAGTTAGTTGAAGTCTCCCATTACTACTGTGGTATGCTTCCTATATATATTTGTTAACTGGTTGGCAAAGAGTTCATCTATTTCTTCTGATTGGTTGGGAGGCCTGTAATATACACCTATGGTAATGTTCCTTTTTTTTCTTGAAGATTGACCCATATACATTCTGGAGAGATTTTATCTTCGATCATGTGCATTTCTGCAGATATGTAGTGTTCTCTTACATATAGTGCAACTCCCCCTCCTCTTTTTGTAGACCTGTTTCTTTTGAACAATTTGTATCCATCCATCAATTCATTTCATTCATGTGTTTCGTCCTCTTGCAATTACTAGCGTTAAGCCATGTTTCACCTAGTCTATACCTATACAGTTGATTTTTCTTATTTAAGTGTAGAACCTTACTTTTATCTATGTTGAATTTCATTTTCTTAGATAGGGCCCAGTGTTCAAATCTGTTAAGATCTTTTTGGATCTTGAGCTTACGTATCTTCTGGGGTGTTGGCTATTCCTGCCAGCTTAGTGTCCGTTTTGGCCGAACACATGTTGGCTAGTAGTTATTACCTTATTTGCTTCTAGCTGTTTGCAGTTTTGTTGCTTGATTATCTTTTCAGGATCTTTCCAGGTATTAATGTCAGACTGATTGGTCTGTAATAGTGCAGAACTGGAAACATTGCTTTGCTTTATTTTTGAGAGGGTTTCTAGATACTCCATATAGTTCCAGAAATTAGATGAAGCAGAAATTAGAATCAGTGTTGCACCCCAATGAAGTGAATTATCCAACATTCAAAATCACCAGCGTGAATGTATCCTCACACTGCTCTGTAGTACAAGGGTTCCTGTCCTAAAACGTGATTTTGGCATAGCTGTTCTTTTACTATTTACATCTCATGAATTCTGACCTGTAGTACAAGAGTTCAGAAAAATATCAGTATTAGTCTGTAAGTCCAAGAAGTGCAGATTTGGTAAATTTACTGTAAACTATGAACCAAATGCATTTCTTTGATCTGTCTCATTAATCAGAACCATGACACTCAGTTTATTAAATGAATGAGAATCTTTAAATGCCAATCCAAAATAAAAACAAAATAAAAATATTTGGGCCCGTGTCTTAAATCCACAATTCTAACGTGAAACAAAAATTAAAAACTATCTATTCTTATAATCATTAGGCCTCCCCTATCATACTTCACTGTCCGGTGTTCTCAATCATCCTGTATTATGAAAACCCCAACTAAAAAAAAGTGTTCTATTTTGATGTTTTCTTCTTGTTCTAACCTCGGAAATTTCTATATAGCCTTCTGTGTGGGCTTCATCTTCTCTCCCTTACTATATCTGTTAGAATTCCTTTGTATTTCCCTGCTGAAAATCAAGGAAAGTGCAGAGTTCCTGAGTTCTGGAATATTCACCTTAGGAAGGAAGAAGGGGGTTGCTCAAACAGAGTTAGGATAATGCTAACCCACGACAATTTCATTCTTTGTTCAAGTCAGAAATAAATACTATTTATTTATACTTCTACGTTAGAAATCATGATTACCATAGTAGAGAAAGATCTTTTTATGCAAGATATATTTCTTAGCTAATATGATTAAGTCAGAGTGACCTCTGACTTGTATTTCCAGAGTCCTGTTCTGTTATTTTTTTTCTAAATATTTGAAGTATATTCCAAAAGAAAAGGAAGCCTTCATTTAGCAAGTTATTTAAACCAAACCTTGCACTTAGGTCCAATATTCTGTACATATCCACAAAACATATTCACAAAGGAAACCACCACATTTATAGGACAAGTTATGTAAAGTATCACAATTCTTTAGTTTTTGTGAATATAACACATTCTTCCCTATTTCTCACTTCAAATCTTGAGAATAATTTCTGTGATATAGTCCTGTATGGTTTCATGATCTGTCCTGTTCGTTTTGTAAAATATTTGATGTATTCTCCAAAGGAAAAGGAAGCCCTCATTGAGCAGGCTTTTTTTTAGAAAAATATAATACAGTAAAAAAACGAAATAAACAGTGATGCAATGTGTAAAAGCAACAGAAAATAATTAGAAATAGATATACATAGCAGCTAAGCAATTAAACATTGATTATATGGAATAATATTATTCAGTCTTTATGTCAATAAAGATTTGTTTCAAAAGCAGAGAGTAACATGATCTTCAGTTCAAGATTTTATATGTAGCAATATCTGCCAAAACTGAACAGTCTGTTCAGGTACACTCTTTCATCATGAATCTAAAGGTCCTCATAAATCCATACCTTCCAAGATTCAACATTACATCAATGTTTAAGCCTTGTTTTCCCCAAATTATTTTACCAACAGTATGAATATTAAACCAAATGAGGCAACCACAGAAGAAACACAAATTATCTCTGTGAAAATCCCTAATATATTATACTACCCTGTTTCCCCAAAAATAAGAGCCACCCTGAAAATAAGCCCTAGCTTGATTTTGGGGGGCCTAATATAAGCACTACCCCAAAAATAAGCCTGGAGAGGTGGGTGTGGCCAGCACACGCAGTGAGTGCATGGGTTGCATGGGGGCTGTCTGGCAGAAGCTGCAGCCTGAAGACCCCTAGGTGCAGCACAACTAAGTCCGAGCATGGAGACAGAGGCGGGGGGGGAGGCAGGCAATCTGGATGCGCCATGCACTTTTCACCCAGAGGGAGACTGGAAGCTTTGTCTACTTGTGAATAGAGTGCTTAGAAACTGAGCGATTCACTCTATCTCCAAGTGCTCCATTTGCAAGCAGACAGAGCTTCCAGTCTCCATCATTTCTCCATCCAGGTGAAAAATGCTGGGGCACCTATGGGGCATTTGGAAATGGAACTCTCCGTTTCCAAATGCCCCATAGGCACCCAAAGACATTTTGCCAACAGGGAGACTGAAAGCTTCATGTGTTTTCAAATGGGGTTCTTGGGAACAGGGCTAATCGCTCTGTTCCCAAGCACCCCATTTGCAAGCAGACAGAGCTTCCAGTCTCCATCATTTCTCTGTCCGGGTGAAAAATGTTTGGGCGCCTATGGGGCATTGGGAAATGGAGCGCTCCATTTCCAAATGCCCCATAGGCACCCAAGCACTTTTCACCCAGATGGACAAATGACGGAGACTGGAAGCTTCATCTGCTTGCAAATGGGGTGCTTGGGAGCAGGGCTAATTGCTCTGTTCCCAAGCACCCCATTTGGAAGCAGACAAAGCTTCCAGTCTCCCTCTGGGCGAAAAGTATTTGGGCACCTATGAGGCACTTGGGGCAGCTCCACCCCCTCCTCACCTTGAGGTGGTAGCCTGGTGTGGCGAGCTACATGGGCTCCTGCCAGACAGGGCCGTCGGTTCCACCACCACAAGATGAGGCAGGTGTTGGGGGAAAAAATAAAACATCCCCTAAAAATAAGACCTACTGCCTCTTTTGGAGGCAGAAAAATACAAGACAGGTTTTATTTTCGGAGAAACACAGTACTAGCCCCCTAAAGGAGTACTTCCCCTGAACATATATCAAAAGCGGTTTTTATTTGGAAAAGGCAAGTAAATTTCCTTTTTGAGGAAAGGCAAGACATTTCTCTTCCTATCCTGGAAGCTTCATCAGTTGTATTGGATATTGTGGGAGATGGGAGTTGAGATGAGTTGGTGGGAGGGGGAATGATAGGTTCTGACAGGATGGTGCTGATGGTGGGGAAATGAAAAGATTGTGTTTTCTTTTGCAGTCAACTGGTCTTAACACTCTGTGAGGGCCATTTGGTTAATTGGGGTTTTATCTGTCACCTCAGGGTCACCTGAATCAGAGGTGTGGAATCTTCTTGGAACAGCCAAAAGGACTGCATTGTAAATTGGGGATAGGTGGTGTCATTGAAGCCACCTGGAGGTTTATCTGTGTTGTCAGGATCACCTGAGTAGTGCAAATGGGAGTGGAGCCTTCCTTGAACTGTTGACTGTGTTGTAGACTGGAGATAGAAGATGTTTTATCCCTCCCTCCTCTGTTGAGAGAGGGCTGCTCAATGTTAACATAAATGGCCTCTTTTACCCCTCTTTCAAACCATTGGTCCCCTCTGTCCAAAATGTGGACTTTGCTATCTTCAAAAGAGTGACCCTTATCTTTCAAATGCAGATGGTCCACTGAACCTTTCCCTGATGGGTTGAATCTCCTATGTTTTGCCATGCGCTTATGAAGTGGTTGCTTTGTTTCACCAGTGTACAGATCTGCAGACGTCTCACTGCATTGTATTGCATATACCACATTACTCAGTTTGTCTCTAGGTGTTTTATCCTTGGGGTGGACAAGTTTCTGCCTTAATGTATTCTTGGGCTTAAAATGTACAAGTATGTGAAGTTGGTTGAAAATCCTCCTGAACTTTTCAGATATTCCAGCAACATATGGAATAACAACTTTGCTTTATTTGTTATTCTCCTTCCTTGTCTGTAGTACAGAAGCTCATGCTGGGTATTTTTTTGTTGTTGTTGCATTTGATGAAGGCCCAGTTAGGATAGCCACAAGTTCTGAGGGACTCTTCATGTGTCTTAGTTCTTTCTCTTTTCCCTCTTTACTGGTAGGCAAACTTTCAGCCCTGTGGTGGAGGGTTATGATCACTCCCAATTTGTGTTCCGGTGGGTGGTGAGAATTAAAATGCAAATATTAATCAGTGTGTGCTGATTTTCTGTAAGCTTCAATGTTAAGGCCTTTTTTCTTCCTTAATGTGCACAGCACACACCAGGAAACCCAGACAGTTTTCCTTAACATTTTCCCATGCAAACCTAATGTTGATGTGTTTGGTGAAGGATTCCACTTCCTATGATTTAATCTTGAGCCAAGTATTGTCCACATACCTGTACCAGTGAGTTGGTGAAATTTCTGGGAATGAGTTTAAAAACCATTGTTGATACAACTATTGACTGAGAATCTTCATAGACATTTCTCCTGAATGCTTGTTGAAATGTGCAATGAGCATGAAAAAGAATCCTTAGTTGAAATTGTTCATCTTAAAAATCAAAAGTTACTGCTATTTTAGATCAGTTAAAATAATATTCTAAAGTTCTTGGAATTTCAATATTGACAACATTTTTGCTGTCCATAAAAATGAACCATGGAAATCTTCCCCAACGTGTTTCTAATAATACAATAATTTGTATATAATTACTTATGATGTCTATAACTACTTAAGATGTTGCTTACACGTTGGGGCCAAAAAAGTGTTTTAATCAAATGCACAACCATTAAGCAATTCTAGGCAGCCTCAAATTTTTCAGGTAAAGATAACGTTACCCTAGACTGGAACTTGCTTCTACCTTCTCTTGCTATGAGAAAGTAATGATGTGTTTATTTAAAAAAAAGGCACACTGTCTTCTATAGATGAATTGAACATATTACTTTTTTGGCCTCTGAGAGTAATGCTGTGTCTAAAATTCCAAAGACCTTAGAGGGCAATTCTGCATGCATCATGCATGGAGCCATGTTTCACAGAGTTGTAAGTAGATTTGGTCTGATTTTACACACATTATTTCTTCACATTCTTGCAGGGATCAGAAGCATAAAGCCAAGGAAAGTGACCTATTTTGAAGTCTGCAGATGGAAGATATGCATGACTGAAGCTGCGTAAAGCTTCCAGTAATCTCTGATAGCATGAAGGATAGCAGCATCAATAAACCAAGTAAGACTTTTCTTACAAAATGAGTTTGGGGGGAAAAAGGTGTTTGGCAGAATAACAAAGACATCATAGTAGGAATCAAAGGGAAAAATATTATAGCTGATGGGTCATACTAGAGAGCATTGTTATGATTCAATGAATCAATTGACATGAATAGAACTATGAATATAAGTCTATTCTAAGGTGCTTTGTTAATCCACTAGACTTAATTCTTTGCTAATAAAAAATCATTTCATCTATAATAGGTATAGTTGGAGAAGGATATATTCATAATCTAAGTTTCTGCTTGATAAAATTTAATCTTCAAAATACACATAGCCCATGCTTGGAGAGGCAGGATGGAAGAATTGATATTCTTACTATATTAAAGGTTTCTCATTGCTGGATGTATAAGAGAACTCAATAAATAGCTTTACAAAGCAAGGTTCTTCAAATTGGTGGTCCTTAGATACACTGTTATCGTTCTCATCCATTTTTTGAAGCAATTTAAATTTGATTTACTTGGATTATCATCTTTGTATAGCCACTACATACAGTCAGCTGCTTCACCATCCAAGTCCCTTCTCTTTATTCTATGTCTGTGGAGAACTCCATATTCTCTCATTAATGGACATTGATTTCCAGCAAAAGTGACTTTCCCTTTCTATGACTTGTGCAATGCTTACAGGTATGTGGCATATTTACCATTTAAGAAGATGGCTGAATGGTCTTTTCCTAGTGTTCCTTTTCTAGTTGTATGTATCTTATTAATGTGAAAGTCCCCTCCATTTGTTCACTCACTATTTACTTCATGTTTTGAATCCATTAGATGTTCCACATAATTAGGATGGACCAGGTTTTGTTTTATTTTGATCAAGGTCCATATTTTCACAAGAATAATCTGTTGAGAATCACACTGCAAGTTGGGTGGCTGGGTCATTTATTCTATCTGACATTATTTTTTTTCCTGTTATCCCTACTTCTTCACTCTAGCACCCTTTCTCCTTTCCCCCCCTGCTAGTTGTGAAGAGACAGATCAGATTGTTTTGATTCAATAGTTGATTTATTGTAAAATATATTTGAAATTGGACTGAAGGCCATATGAAAGCTAACTGACAGCTGCATTTGTATCTAGATCCATAGAATGTTACTCCTGTAAGATAGAAATGCATTCCCATTCCCATGCATTTCTTGGTGCTGTCTGAACTTGCTAGTTTTCTTGCAGATATTTCATTACCAAAGTAGGCAATATCATCAGTGCTAGCAGGGAGTGGGGTTTGCTCTTATTTTATATTCTGGAGCTTGCCCTTTCAGGGTTGATGGGACTGGTCTTGGTGGTTATTTGGTTGGCTGTTTACTGTTAAGTTATTTAGCAGTCCTTGATTATTTATTGATTGTGTCTACTGTAATGCATTAGGAATGTTATGCATTCCTGTATTACGGCACATCTACACAGTTGCTTTCCTATGCTTGCCTACCATGCTGTACTGTTTATGAGAATATATATGGAACATATTGGAAGTCTGAATGTGCTTCCCCACTCCCTCTCTTTATCTTTTGTGAACTAGGGAGGGGCTACTACGAAATAGTAACTCTTTCCTTGGAGTTGGACCTCATTTATTTGACCCTTGTCAAATAAGCAGCTCTTTCTCCTGTCCTAAAGGCCATTTCCTCTACATTCTTTGGCTGAAACTCATAATAAAGCCAGCCAGCTACTGGGCTGCTCAGGAAAGTTGCAGGAAAAATATGTTTCATTATTGTGGCTGCAAACTTCTATTTAGCAGTGATGAAGATCCCTCCTTTCTCAAGCTAGATCTAGCAATAAGCCCCTTTCCCCTTGTTCCTTAAAAAAAGGAACAGAAGCTGGTTTCATTCCTTTTTGCTCAAACCCTTCTCCCCATTTTTCCTCCTGGAAACAAAGATCTTCAGCTATTTCACTCTCTTATTCTCCCTGCCCCCATATGCATGTGTTTTCTTCCTTGCAGAAGCCAGCTGGCTGATTTTTGGACCAGTCATAGTCTCTCAGCACAACTCACCTCACAAGGTTATTGTTGTGGGGAAAATAGGAGGAAGAAGTGGTATTGCTATTAGATATGTTCACTGCCTTGAGTTATTTCTAAAAATAATAAAGGAAGGATATAAATAAATAAAAGGGTGACACATCTTAGAACTCTGATTTCAGTTCTCCATTGCTGTTCAGCATAGCCAGCCCAGCCAATCTCAGTGAATCTTCTTTGATTCCACTCTCATCTGAGGGAGCTTCCACTGTATAGATTGATCGATTGACCTTTTTTTTTAAAAAAAAAAAAAAGGAAAAAAATTGCTATGGAGACTAATTAGCTGTCATCAGCCAAAATTGGCTTAGCATGGACACAGCTGCAATAAATAAGCTTATACCCTCTGAGGAAGATCAATTTTATGCTTTAGAAATTTAACCAGAAAAAGGAGAAAATATAGCAAATGGAAAATCAAAAAAGATAGTAGTTGAAAAGCAATGTAAGAAAAAGTAGTGGGGGGGGGAAATATACCTTTAAAAAAAAAAGAAAATAGAAGTATTTAAGAGAAGCATTTTGAAAAAAAATGAAACATCTAGCCTAAAGCTGTTGGCTACGTACCACTGGAAAGCAATGGTCCTATCAAGAACAATAATTATTGTCATTCTTTTCTGCACAGAATACCAATGGCACAATGGCTCTGTGAACAAGCCCTGTCAGCTGCAATTGATTTAATGGGAACAATACCAATAAAAGACATTACATCCACATCACTTCTCTAGGTGACAGTCTCCGGAGAAAACTGACAGTGCCTGAGCTGATAAATATTTTAAAATTCTTTTCTGTGCAGGCATTCTGAAACTGCAAGCAACAATAGCAAGGACTGAGGGAAAAGAGGCTCTGCATATCAGGATAACTCTATAAAGAAGTCTTTGAGAAAGAATGTATCTTAATTTAAGCAAACATGAATAGGAGGTGCAAGAGGGGTGGGGGGTGGGGGGGGTTAAAAACCACTACAATAATCTGTTTGCCTAAGATTCAGACTTCTGCTACACACAGAAATACCATATACAGTATAATATTAGTGCAGGTGTGTCTGCTCCACACAATAGTGAAATTAGAATAAGAGCTTTTCCCCTTGCAAATGGGACAACATGAAAATACATAAGTCATGTTGGAGGACCTATGCAGTGGATTCTTCCCATGGTTCACTCTAATATTCACAGGAACACAATGTTGTAAGGCAGGCATAATCCTTGGGTTTCTGACATGACCCAAATGCACCATCCAAGAATGACCTTGCTGATTTCTACACCTTTACAAGGGCTACATGCAATCTTATAAAAGATAAAGTCTAAACAACAACAAGATGATGAATCTCTGGATGGCAGAAAGGGGGCTATGGGAATATAAGTAATAACTTATTTACTTCTTTTGGTCTGAAAAGCAACAGTTTACTCCCTGTGTTCTTTCAGAGTTTCTTTTTCATAGGCAGTATCTCTTCCAGGGTCATCCACATAACTTTTGGAAGATTTCAAGAGAAGGAATCCAACTGTCATTTCAAAAAGACTTTCACTACAATAAAGGCTTTTGAGCAAACTGAATTGCTGGGATTAGACGACAGGATCCTTCATGCTTTGGCAACTGGTTAAAAACTAGAAAATGAGCATAGAAATAAATGAGCAATTATGAAAATGAGAAGATACGCATGATGTCCCACCCCACCACTAATCCAGACTGCTACTTTTTAAATGTTATGCCAATGATGTGGCGTTTGAACTGAGAAAATAGCCATGATCCCCAATAACAACAAACCATCCATAAATAAATTCAAAATAGGATTGTGGAGAGTTCCAGAATTATCTCTCCAAACTCAGTGAGTGAACTTCAGTGATATATCCAGTTCGCTGTAATCAAGTATAAAATAATGCATTACAAGATGAAAAATTCCCTTGTTCTCCTCTTGGAGTTGGCAGGAAAGGGATTTTGATATTTTTAGCCATCACACCTTCAGGATATTCTAGAACTGAAGAAGGTGTAAAATGGGGAGCCAAAATGGGGAGGGAATTGAAGCAGATGGGAGTGGGGGTTTTTTAGCTAATAAAAATAATAAATTGGAAGTGGGTGGCACCTAAGTCTAACTAAATAAATAAGAATACTACAGCAATTAGAGCTCTTAATTGTGGAACTAAGGAGGGTAAAGGAAGACATGGAGAAGGTACATTAAATCTTGAATGACATAAGACACAGCCAGATGGCTGCATTAAAGTGCTATCTAGGAGTTTCTGAGCTGTCGTAAAAATATATATATAAAATTTATTACCTGTATTGTGGATCCCAATTTTGCTATAGTAGCAAGGCTGAGGATCAGTGCTATTTTAATGTGGGATAGTTAAGGAAAATAACTGGTGAACTCCAGTTTCAGTTCCCCTGAATCAAGGATCCCTTTCTGGTAGGAAAACAACTACTCTGCATTCTTGCTAATAATGAGCGGGGAAGGATTGAGAAAATGTAGGTGGATGCCTGATTGGAGTATTTAGCTACTTGTCAAGTTTCCTGACTAATGGGATATAGACACAGATGTGCTCTGTTTCTCTGACCTGTCAGTCAAGCTATTTCTGAACATGGGTCCAGCATTCTGGGAAAGAGACCTAACCTTGTGCCCAGATTAGCTTTACTGAAATGAGATGGAGTTGCTGATAACAAATCCCATTGTTCACTAATACTATAAGGGAGAAGTAGTGCTGACAGGTAGAATAGTTTTGTCCTTGAGATGGGCTCCCACAGATAGGTTTAGAACTGGAATGGAATAGGCAATATGGCAGCATTTCTTCTCCATCAAAGTAATAACCTGTGAAATCCCTTATTTGCAGAAGCAACAGAAAACATGTAGTTTTCTACACTACACAACTGGCAGAACCTAGCTCCTTTCCCAGTTCAGCTTGATCACAGACTTGTGATCTTTCAATAGAGTGCTAAACCTGTGTCTGCATATTGCCCCAATAGGGAAAGCAGAATAATGGTTATTTGGGATGATGTCCAGCTGCAACCCAAATCAAAATGGTCACAGAGAGTTGTGACCAGGTACCATGGTACCTGTAGCTATCCCAATCAATAGAAACTGACTATCAATAGAAACTAGCTATGGCAAAACAAAAAGGCAATAAAGAGAAGTGGTATTTCAATTGGAACAGCTAAAGATGATTAAGCCTCAGCTGTGGGCATAAAGAGCAATAAAGGCAAAAACCACCTAAGTTAGTGGAACTTATTCTGCCTTGTTTTTTTTTTTTGAAGCCAGTTGCTTTAAAGAAAAAAAATTGACCAGACTTTTGTTAGTTTCATGTCTACAGTATTCCATTTGTTTTGTTTACTGTTGAAAAATTGCAGACCTGTCAACTAATTATACACTTGGAACTCCAGGAACCAGAATTGAGAGGTAAAACAAAATTATCTTCAATATGGATACAGAGTCAAAACAAAGATTCAAACCACCCTATCTCCATCTCTTGAGCTGATACACAGAGTATACTAAGCAGAGAATATGAACAAATTCCAAGACTTCAGCCCATCATTTATTACATAACAGAAATATTAGAACTACATTTTGTAAGATTTCACAGCATAGTTGACCTTTATTATTGTTTATTGACTCTTTAGGTTTGCAATCCTACTTCCATTTTAAAGTAGAACTTAGAATTTACTTGACATATGCAATAATCCACTATAATGTCTCAAAACAGATTTCAATCTTTTATGTCCCATGTCAAACTAAAAATATCACCCATTAAAAAAAAACACCAAAACTTGATTAGGTCCTCTTAATCTTCTAGGACAGGGATGTCAAACTGCCAGCCTGCGGGCCGGATGCATCATAGCGAAACCTCACTCGCTCCATTGCTGACAATGACAAAAGAGTCGTGATATGTTGTGACACGTCATGTGACATTGCGAGTTTGACACCCCCGTTCTAGGAGTATCATGTGGGCGGGGAGAAAGACACTTCACAAAGAGCTTTACAAGGATAAAGAATATTCAAAAACAAAATAGGAGAAACTAAAACATCAAAAGACATTTGACAACATTTTAACCTTGGTATGGTCAAAAGCCATGCACCCTGCTTAAGTGTGGCCAGATAAAACTAACCATGTTTGTAAATATAATTTTAAATAATCAGAGCCTGAAATATGACAGACAAAACATTAGCTCAGAAAGATACCTTACTAAACTTCTAGACAGCTGCTATTAAATGACTAATTACTAGATGACTGATGCATTAAAATGGGGGTCTTTAATTATAAAGATCCTCTATGTGTTTTATCTTAAGGTTTCTTTAATTATCTCCTTCTGTTTATGCACAGAGCAGGAAAACACTTCATCTTACTTTACAGTAGCTGTGAGCAAACACTGTTATCTCAGAAAGCAAAGCATCTTGTTTGGTGATTGACATAATGATGCAGCACCTAATTGCAGAAAATATCCACTTCATTAAATGAAAGTGTTCATCATCATGACAAAAAAAATCTTCACTTGACACACACTATATCAGACTCAGGCTTTCAGGTTGGGGAGAACTGGGCATGTCAGAACTCCTACCTTGGATGAGAATTTTAAGTCTCATCCAAACCAGGAGGACATCCCCTATTATGTAAAATAATAATAATAATAATAATTAGAGGATTTAGAATGATTTAGACTTCTTTCTCATAAACAACGAGATGTCCTTATAACTGTGTTTTACTTCACTAGGGAGGGGAATTAAAATGAGAAAGATGACAGTCACAGGACCACAATAAAAATCCCTTTTGTTTTGTACAAATGTGGATGTAGCACACATATGCAAAAGTGGTCAGACTTGCATTGTGATGCTGATTCCATTGCCTTGCCTTGACCCTGACTTGTGAATGCCACTGCTTAGAATGATTTATATTCAAACAATAAAAACAGTTAACCTGTGTAACAAAAAAAAGAATGTGTGTGAGAGCTTTTTAAACAGGTGGCAAAATAACCTTTCACACTATTGGCTGTTCCTTTTCTTTTAGGGAAGTTGATTCTCACAAGAGGATGATGTCACTTCATTTTACTGCCTGTGGCTTCTATGCAATAAAGACAAATGAAGCCAATTCAGAATGAAGCCAATCATTATTCAGACTTCCTTGCCATTCCGCTAGTTTGCTGTATTTGTTCTTAGTGACTTTATCCCAGAGACTGATTTGATTATGTAAATCCAATCTTTGTCCTTGAAATAAAGTGCAGGAGCTAGGGAGGAGGTTTGTTTTAATGCAAAATCAGCTGATCTGTGTCGAGTGAATTTTAAAGGAATATATCTGTAATAAATGATTGCTAGGGTGGGATTATGAGGAAGCACTTCAGTCAGGGGCTAAAAAATACAATGTTTCAAGGGAGATCTGAGGATGGGGAAAGTGCTTGTATCAGTAGAAATTCTTGAGTGAGGGTATGCTTTCATGCAGATAATTGAAAGAAAGCTGGCAGGTTATTTTTTTCTTTTCTTTTTCTTTTTTAATATATAAAGGTATTGGGAATGTTGACTATAATGGCAAAATCTAATACAAACCAAAGAGACAAGAAACAATAAAATTGCAAGGAAAAAAATTAAGAATATAATAAAAAAACATAAAAGAGTGACTTCCAACCTTCATCACAAGCATAAATAAATTTAATGATTCTTCACCCTCTGTACGGTAAAGATTACAGACAATTGCAAAACAATTTCTTCATCACATCATCATGAAATTACTTCTCTTTTTTATGTCTTCCAAAAAAAACACCAGATCTATTTCTGAGGATAATCTGCTTGCTCTTTATGCTTAATTCCAAAATTTTGCTATAAAAGCTTCAATATTCCAAATGTAGCTGAACAGTCTTGTTATAACTCTTTTTAGATTGACATTTTATTTAGCTTTTTGCTGTTATTTCAGAATCTTTATAATTATTTTTTATTCAGAGTTGAAGATACTTTCAAATCTGTTCTTCTGAAGGTCTTTACTACTTTTAAAATGATTAATAGGTGATTTCTGCAAGTGTTTAGAAAGTGAGATTTGCAAACCTAGTGTTCTCTAAAAGGCCCCACCATTTTGTGAGCAAACTCTACTCTCAAACTTATGGAAATTCCTATAGTGTCCTCACGAGGAGCAGGCATCCAGAGCACATGTAGGTTATGTCCCATCCTCCTTATCCAGAGAGATTCCCAGGAACCTGTTTACTCACTTTTTCCTTTTTTTTTTCTTTTAATCCCATTTATATCCCGCCCTTCTCCGAAGACTCAGGGCGGCTTACAATCTAAGAAGCACAAATCAATGTGCTTAGCAGTAGCCTTCATTCTATGTATATCCCTGCTTATTAGGGCTTTCGCCCCCCCCAAGCGCCATTTTACAAAGTCAGCTTATTGCCCCCAACAATCTGGATCCTCATTTTACTTACCTCAGAAGGATGGAAGGCTGAGTCAACCTTGAGCCTGGTAGGACTCGAACCTGCACTAATTGCAGGCAGCTGGTGTTACTTAAGGAGGCATTAACCCACTGCTCCACCAAGGCTCTTTGAGGGGCTGCCACAAGGAAGAATGGTCAGTCTATTCTCCAAAGGACCTAAAGGCAAGACATAAAACAATGGATATAAATGAATCAAGGAGAGAACCAACCAAGAACTAAGGAGAAATTTCTTGACAGTTAGAACAATTAATCATGGAACAAGTTGCCTCATAAGTTTAAGATTTTCCTCCCAGGGTTAATGCAGGATCGGCTCAGTGTGATTGGCTACCTCTGTAAGAATAGCTCAGATGCTCTTGCCAATCACAGGAACTGCTCTACTCAGACCTTCAGAAGTGAGAGCTGTTACTTGCAAACTTTCAAGTACTCTTTTGGAGATTTGATAGCCACAAAAGAACACACAAACAAAATTATGGATTTAAAAATAATAAATATTTGTCATTTCCATCATCACATTTATACATGTGATGGATTTATAGATGCATAACTATAAATATGATCCTCTGGTTGAAAAGCTGAATGCTGGCAAACACATTTAACCTTAGGATAAGGAAGTATTGCTACCTTAATCAGTTTTGAAAGTTCCTCAGAGTCTTTATGAAAATCTGAGGTGGAAATGAATTTCTGATTTTCCTAAATTCTAATCACCATTCCCAAATAATAATAATAATAATAATAATAATAATAATAATAATAATAATAATAATAATAATAATAGTAATAGTAATAATAATAATAGTAGTAGTAATAATAATAGTAATAATAATAATAATAATAATAATAATAATAATAATAATTTTATTTGTATACCGCCCTTCTCCCGATCCTTTCAACCAGAGATCTTCCATATGAAATCTCTGCACCAACCTGGTACCAGCTTAAAACCTATGTGATTACATGAAGTAGTTGGTTTCAATAGCTGAATCAGCCTCGTCCGTCTGTCTCTCTTCTTGAAAATGAAGCAAAGCTGATACTTTTTTGGCAACATGGCTCTACTGACTTTATGAAGGATCTTTTTATCTATTTTCAAGACTTTTGCTTCACCCTTTTTCAATTACTGACTCAACTGTTCAAGCAGGTATTTCAAAAGAAGGAGTGGCTTGGCTGCTTTGTAATTTTCCTTCATAAGAACTTATTGGATTTTTGTTAGAACCATATAAAGTGCATATGGCATTTGTGTGGAGAGGGTGTAGAGCATTTACTTTATTTCATTTTTTTTAAATGTGGGAACAAACTGCAGTTTCTTGAGAATGGAAATAAATTAGAGATTTGGGAAGTCATGGATCATTTTTCACTGCTTTTGGGGAGTAGAATTGGTGATAGTGTAGACATGCCCTCAGTTGGTTAAATAAATCATTCCTCCTTGTCTGTTCAGACAGACACTTTCCATCTCTGTTGTGATTCTATTAGATAAAACAGTCTGTGTTTCTATAGAACTATCAAATATACTTTCTCCCAGCTTCTTCCTTTCACAAATCACATGTTCTTTCTTCTGTAAAGCTTTTCACACTTTTTTCATCTGGATCAGCAAGTAATGTTAGGTATCACTCCTTTATCTCACTTCCCCTGCAGCAGAACCTAACTTGTTAAAAACATGGGTGAATAGCCTCCTAAATATTTATAAAGAGACATGAGTACAAATCTTCAAGTATAAACCAGATTATAAAGTGAAAGCATAAAAATGTTTCAGGCTGTTTCCAAAGCCAAAACATCCACTTCAGATATAAGCTGCCTTGACAAGCCAAAAGTGAATTCTTCATTTCAGGCCTGGCAAACAAAGGTTTGACAAGTGTGTAAAGAACTCCATAAATATATATTTGCTGAATATATCATGACTTTATTTGATTGAGACAAAGTCTGGCAATTAAAATATCTAAAAGAAAGCTGACATAATGCAGCTGAGAATTGTAGGTCAAGGTTGTAACACAATTTCTTTCTGACATTGTGTAAATTCTTTGATGTTGCCTGAAGCAATGGTACAATCCCCTCATCTTCTGAATGTGATAGAAAAATATTGTATAAGATTTCAGTTTGCTGTAATAACATATGTGGATGTTATTAAAGAGCAATGCCAACACCTTGGAGATTCTGGTATGCTAAACAGGTTTTTATGCCTAGCCCTTATTTCTAAACTGAGTGTGTGTATTTCATTTAAAAGGCATACACACTAGCAGGTTTTTTTGTGTATAAAGTTATCCTTCTGAATTTAGCTATACAAATTGTTATCATTTCTCTCCCAATGGAAGTTGTATTCCTGCAGTTAAGAAGCCCATAGCTTGTTTCATGATAAATGATAAAAGGATAAAAAAGAGGTCATTCTTATCAGAAGTAAGGTGCCAAGCAACAAAACAAAGGTACATACTCCCTCATTTTCATTGTAAGATAATATCTCAGTATAAATAACTTATTGTTTAGTTACATGCAAAACAAAAATGTAGATACTCTTATTTCTTTTCAATACTGGGGAAGTCTGAATAAAACAAAATTCAGATCTGTAGAATTCAGAAAATAATTCTGAATTTTATTGCAACTGTTCTATCATCATATCTATTATTATGAGTCATGTTTTATATTTTGTAAACTGTCCACAGTCCTTTGTAACTGAGGTAGATAATGCATTTTATATTATATATTTTATATATTATGCAGTTCAAATTGGATATTCAAACTGTATTAGGGCAGTTCTGATGTTTGGTCTGATCTGAAAACAGCTATTTCTGCATATGAATCACCTTTGAACCAGCTTTCCAAAATAAGGATTTATATAATCCTGGTTTGGGGGTATTGTATGAGACTGAATCTAAAAATCATGTACAGTATATGCCTATCCCCAATGGCAAAATAAGCTCAAATTTGTTTTGTCTTCCTGTTCTCAGAAGAGAAAAAAGGTATGTTTAAAATTTCCCACAAAATGCATTTTTTAAAAATAATGTAAACATATAGGACAGACGATACCAATGAAAATCAAAGTATACAGGATGTGAAAGGGGATTTAATCACCATAGCTTGGATAAAAACATTTTTAGCAGCTTCCACTAATTCTATTAATTTTGGGGATATGGTTTACCTGCAAACTTTATTCTGTACATTTGTTCATCATTTAAATTTTGACATTTGAAAGAAAGTGAAATGATTTTCTAATTAATCTCTAAGTGGAATATGGGATATATATTACATACATGAAGATTGGAGCCCATTCCTGAAGTCAGTAGTAAAGCTCAACTAATACAAATAATTTTGCTCTTTTTTATTTTCCCCCAAAGGCTAACAGGAATCATGTAGAGAATAAAACAGAGCAGTCATAAATCAGTCTCCATTAGAGTTAACAAGAAACTAGACAGTCTCAGAGCCCTAGGTTTCAGCAAGAAGCCCACCTCAAACATTAGGGTTCAAAAAGCTGACTGCTGCACACGGGCAAGCATAAGATTCACAGCTTCAAGGCAAAGCTGTCGCCAGCAAGGAATCTGTTTTCTGAGGTGGCCTTAAATGCCCAAGATTTCCACAGTCTTTATGTGGGTATAGCTGAAATTAAGATGATTTGCTTTTGCTAGGATCCATTCTTGCACCAACAGGAGCCTTTTCCTCTAGGCAGTATCTCATTTTCTAACTTCTGCTTTCCATCAATTGGCACCTATTTCCTCAGGTTTTGAGGCACCTTTCCTCCAGTTCCAGGTCTGAATTCTCTATATCAGAATCAGGAGAAATGGGCCCTGTGTCTTATTTTCTCCGTGCTGATTCTAGAGATTGCTTCCTCAGCATTTGAAATGCTACATTCATCAGCTTGGTCATTTTCTGAAGAAGATTGTGTGTCTCACTAGACCCTTAGATGTTTATATAATACAAGGGAAAGCACTTTTTTAGGACCAGTGAGTACAGGTGGAATTTTTAGAACCTCCAAAATCATCTGTCATGGAATTCACCCAGAAGGCAAAATGTGAGTTTATGCCTTATCACTTTCTAAGTAATGCCTTTCTCAACCAGTTTTCTTGGAGAACCCTTGAAATATTGTTCTGGTCTCAGGGAAGACAATACATAAAAATAGGAATAAAGAGAGGAAAACCTGATACAATTCACTTCTAACCTACTCAAGCAATATTTTACAATAGCAAAGCAGAGAGCTATCTGCTGAGGCACAGCACAAAACATTTCCCACCACTTAAATTGCTAGCATAAACTATATATTTTTAATTATGATTTCTCACAGAACACTAGGTTTCTGTGGAACCCCAGCTGAAAAATGCTGCTCTAGTACCAGCAGTACTTTATCTCAGTTTATCTTTGAGTTGCTTCAAAGTGAGACAGATGGCAAATAAAGCAGATAAATAAATAAATACATCTTCATTTTTTAAAATCTTTTTATATAATTGGATATACTTCCAAACAAAGCCATACACACCTGTAACTTATAAAATACTAAAAATGCCTATGAGTGCTGCTTTTGTGTATACAGGTAATGCTAGAGGCAAGATTTATTAGCATGTCAGCTTCTACTTAATTTTAAATATTTTTTAAAAAAATATAACAGGTGAAGCAGAAGAACTGAACTGCTTCAATGAAAAGCATCTCATCATCTCTGCATCACAAAGTGCCTTGAGGCAAAGTGCAACTTCCTTACACAGTTGTAGCGTGAACTATTTATCTACATAATACGATTCGTGTTATGCACTCTATTTCATCATAGAAAGGTAAAGTATATATAATATACTATACCACATGTTTGTGGATTGTCTTGATACTAACAGACTACTGCCGCTTCTACCCCAATGAAAGCAGATCAAAGAAATTTGATTTGGAGACATAGATAACAGATTTTTATTATATGTATAAAAGCAATATGTAACTAATTTAAACTTGTCCACAGCTGTAGATCAGAGACATTAGCAAGTTGCTGAGGCATTGAATAAAGAAATCTTGAACATTCTCAGCTTCCTTTTAGAACTAAGTTTTACTGAGAGTGTACCCTTCAAGATAGGAGATACTAAGATCAGAAAAATATATGCATTATCTGGAATTTCTAACCTCCTTAAAGCAACATAGGTAATGTAATTTGGAAATGTTGTTGCCATGGTTCCGACAGATGAATAAAGCAGAAATCAAGGCTTGCAAATTCCTCAAAGAACATGTTTATGAGTTAAATAGTATTGGCATGGTCAAGAGTGAAACCAAGTCTGGATACACAAGTAACAATTTTCCAATACAAAGTTAAATATCCCACCCATAAAAGCTATGCAAGCAACTATGTTCTCCAGTATGATTATTTGGCAGGCTTTTTATGCAACGCCTAGTCGCTAGTCTCAGAAGCAGCCAATGACCTTGGTTCCCACAGGACAAAAGATTATTTTGACTAGTGAAGTACATGGGCAACCCCCCTCCCTCCGTTCTATGTGGCAGCCTAGAATGAGAAGAAAAATGGCTGCACCCATGCTCATTTGCAGAGTTGATAGTTATCTTAGTCACTGACAGTCAGAATCAAAACTGGCAGCTCAGCATGTTATCTTTATAAATACAAATAGATGTCAGTCATATTGAAACAAATGGTTTAAGTACAGGAAACTTTTTCAGAAGGGTACTAGTGATTCACCTATATTAAAACAATTGACTTAAGTTCAGGGAGCTTTCTCAGGAAGGTACCAATGCCTCAGCTACCCAGAATTATAGTCATCATTGCTTTAAAAACAAATAACTCCTGAAAACCCATACTTTTCCCACTAGCAAACACCATAATTTGTCAAATCAGAGAGAATCTACTGTGCAATATGGATAATAAGGGATAAAAGAAGAATTTGTACTTGTTTTGTGTAAGTTAGTGCACCTGCTAAATGTGGGCTATTACTGCAAAAATGTTAATTTGCTCAAACATAATAATTTATATTGGTTGTTATGAGTAATTTTGGTACTCAACATCATTGAATCTGCAGTTTGGCACAGCTATGTTAGTGAAGAGGAAAAACATGGTGCTTTGCACCTGTGCTCCTGATTAATGCAAATTTTAATAGGTTGTTAAAATTAGACATCTCCAGGCTATCTGATTATTGACCCCTGCTGATGTGTGTTTATGTGTGCAAAAGTTCCTAGTATTGTTTTTATCTTTTTATCTGTTTACTAATAGAAAAGTATATTTATTATAAAAAATATTTGTGTAACATACATTATTGATTGGAAAGATTGGTATGCAGCTGCTTTGTGTTTTATGCATCATTTCAAGGGATGATTTGATCATTCTCCATTTGTATGAAACTTAACCTTTTAATTTTTTTAAAAAAATGTTTTATTTGCACAAGGATAAAAAAGGAAAAGAAAACCACCGACCCTTGCAACTCTCTCATACTAATCAAAATTATTTTTAAAGGATATCATTATATAAATTTATATCAGTGGTGCGATTTAGTCAGTTCGCACCATTTCGGCAGAACCGGTAGCTAATTTTTTGTTGCCCAGGCCCAGAATGGACTTCCAGAAGTGGTATCCACACAGAGAACCGATTGTTCACATATTTGAATCCCACCACTGATTTATATCCTTAATTTGTAATATAATACATTTAACAAAACATTACATACATAAACTATTTTAACAAATACATAGACATCCCAAGCAATAGAACACTTCTTCACATAGAAAGAGAAGTCAGTTCCGCCTTATACAACTGACGCAGAATTGTATCCTTCCAATCTTGTAGAATTATTATTTTTCAACCATGAAAGCACACAATATACAATTTTGTTATTCCTTATAATTTCCAAATTAAAAAATAAGTATTTATAAAGCTTAATTAATCTTCTAGAACAAAGCTTGGTTACTGAAATATTAAGTGAATGGAGTTGGGTGGGCAACAAATGTAATAAATAATATTTTTTTAAAAAATGAGAATCTCATTTTTTTTCTAAATCAAATTAACTTCTTGGCATAGAAAATGCAATCTCTATTTGTAATGTAATGCATATCTTGCATTACACACATACTGTACATAAACACATACACACACACACAGAATTTAAAAGAACATTTTGTGCAGCATATTAACAATAGGATAGATGTAAAAGCGAACATAACAAAAGTTCCAGAATCCTGAAATAGATTCTTGTTTTTATAAACCTAATGTCTTTCCTATTGTAGAAACCCTCAGTATCGTGATGTTAATTATTTATTTCTTACAACAGTGTTAAAATGTATGTTTGGGCTCCAGAGAAGCAAAGCAATATGCTTCCTGTAGTCTTAAAACAGTGTAGTCATATATCATAGCATACCAATTCTCCATGAGGCAGTCTCCTTAAAGTTGTGTTTCTCCATCTCAGTAATTTTGAGAGGTGTAGACAGCAACTCCCAGAATTCTGGGAGTGAAATTCTACACCTCTTTAAAGTTACTGAGATTGAGAAACATTGCTTTAGAGCATCCATCTTCAATCTTTTCTTTCAAATAGTATTCCACTTCTGATTTTATAATAATCCTAAACAACACAGTCCAAAGGCTGCTACACACTCTGAAACCTTTTCCAGTAAGGCCATCAGCAATCCTGGCCACTGATTTTCTGGCCATCTATGAACTTGGCTAGTTCTTTCAAATCTCACAAAAATGGTTCCATGTTCTTGTAATCCTTTAAAGGATAGATTTTAATCTGATGTATACTAATGTTACTCCTGTCTACATTTAAGGAAAAGGCTTACAGAACTTACCATTTTTATCTGTCTTTAATTCATCTGGTGATCCTCTGATAGATAAACCATTGGTTTCAGCTTCCATCTTTCTTCTGCCCCCCTCCTTCACTGTGCAACATAAGCAATTTCATATCCTCTTTCTCCAGAGAAGTTGAAGGAGCCAATCTGTTTATTGGCTCTGCCTTTGCAGAGGTTTCTTCAGTCCGCCATTTCTTCCCCAGAAGTCCCTCCAAAATATATATATTTTTCCCCAATATTAAACACAATGCTTTAAACAAAGAAAATACCTGGTTTACATACTGAAGACCTTCCTAAAGGAAAGATCTTCCCAAATTCAAAGTTGGGTTGAAAAGGTCTATCATTCTATAAATCTCTGTATTCAAAGAAAGAGTTATCCCCAATCAATACATGTTAACTCCAATTCTACAAGAGCTGTTCTGATTTTAGTTTCAGTTTCTTAGCAATACCCTGTCTGCTACTATTTCTTCCAAGCTGGCTTGGAATGAAATAGAAAGGGGAGAAATATTATTCTTGTGTTATTAATACCCTAATACTGAAAACTGCTGATAAGTTCAGAAGAATCACTATGCATACAAAGGGAAGTAATCTGAGAGATCACTTATAAGCATCCTTGCAATGTTTCCTGCATTTCAAAGCTTCTGAAGGTGATATGGCAGCATATGAGTAGAAGACGAGAGATTCTAGAAGTTGATATGGGAATGAGTCAAGAGTTCTCCCAATGGGAAAATGTATCACATAGAAGCTCGACACTGTTCTCAAATAAACTTCTGGCCAACTAGAAAAAAAACCTGACCCTGTTCTAATAAGCTAGTTGCAAACCTATATTACCGCATGGGTCTGGAATCAATTCTGAATTGATGTAATGCCGTCTTGTGGAGTCTTTCAATTATCCTGTTCAGCGCATCATCTCTTTTTCTCCATGTACCTTCCTTGATGTCCCACAATTCATAAAATCCCAGAAGAAGACATAATGAAAGACCATTGTCCTACTTGACTGGGAAGAGTGGGTATGACTGGTAGGCTCTTAGGAGTGGAAAGATACTATGTAATGGAGGGAAAAAGAACCCCACAAGCAGTTAAAAATGATCTATTCTTTCCACAATAAAATAGAATCAAAGAGTTGGAAGGGGCTATTTAGGACAAGTATAATTTCAAAATGTGTTTTCTTGCCTTTGAGAAATGTTATATAACATAAAAGCACACATTAATGCCAGAGAAGAAGCCAGTAAAAGAAACCTTTTAAAGAAGGCTTGAACAAATGGTCTTTATATATGTTATAACCTTTGTGTTCTCACTCAATGTACAGCCATTAGTTTATACTAGCAAGCAAATAGAAATTTTGAGGGCTACTGAACACTTTGTGCTATTCCGGTAACCTTTCTGCAAAGTTATTTAGTACTTGTGTTTCTATAATTGAAATACATGGGGAAAAATCCTTTGCTCAATGGGCCCTAAAACTCAAGCTTTTCCCTGTGTCATTCACACACTGGGAAGAAATATAATACATGCAGGGAGGGTGACTGGCTTGCAAAGGTTTATCCTATGCTTTTTTTTTAACAAAGAAATCGTAGCCAGGTTATGTCCTTTTGTCCTATCTCAAGGAAGAATCAGATCATAGTTCTTGAAGGAACAAAAATAATTATTATAGTCTTTCTGTCATTCTTTGAACACTGAGAAATTCCAGATGATTAAGAAAAGAGAAAATATGTTTTGTTCTATTCTCTAGACTATACATTCTAAATTTTACAGTGTACAAAGGAAACAATTTTAGTTCTTCCCACTTTACTTCAGATTTCATCAAAGGGAATGAAAAGTTGTTAGTGAATGATCATTGCTTTGATGGGGAAAGTGGACAGTTTTGGGGTGGTTGGTTTTTTTGAAAATGATAGGAAAGACAGCTAGAAGAACAGCTCCTGTACTTGACTAGAAAATCTCAACTAATTTCATCCTTATTGTGAAGAAAGAGATCATTTTCTCCTTTCATTCTAGACATAGACATTAAGCAGGCTGTCAGCTGAATCTTGAACACTTGATAAAGCAATGTAGTCTCTGTATTTGAAGGTAGAGGTTGGCCTAGAACAGGGGTGTCAAACTGTTGGCCCACAGGCTGGATGCATCATGCAGAAGCTGCGACCACCCCATTGCCGGCAATGGCAAAACCATGCCCGATATGTTGCGTGACGTCGCAAGTTTGACATGTCTGGCCTAGAAGATGGATTTCAGGCCAAATGGCACTTGTGTAATCTCCAGCAACTATTACTTGATATAGCTACCTCACTCTCCTCAATGGTAGGATGAGCCCTGGAGCTTCATTTGAGTTATATTTGTAACATCTATGGTTACTTAGGAAAAAATTCCACCTCCTTCCCTGTTGAAGTTGACACTGAGTTTTACTTGTTTTACAAGAAAGTTGTCCCAACTGCAGGGTTTCGACAGAAAGTTTCTGTCCAAACCTGAAAGTTTGGACAGAAAGTTTCTGTCTCCAGACAGTTTCACTTCAGTATTTTTCAACTCAATTTCTTTTTCATTTTTTTGAAAAATTCTTATTTTTTTGAATTTTAAAATCTTTTTCAGTTTTTAAAATATTTTTTAAATTTATAAAATCCTTTTTTCAACTTTTTCATTTTTTTCCAATTTTTCGATTTCTTATTTCAACTAAACAATTAAAAAACTATTTTAATTCTTTAAAAAAAATTCTTAATGATGTAAATGGAAAAAAATAATAAACCACAGAAAAAGAGACAGACACTTAAAACAGGGAAGCCGATGAATTTTTCAAGAGAGAGAACAAAAAGTCAAGAACTATTGTAAACTATTGTAAACTGACACTTCACAACACCAAATATTTACATTTTAGAAATTTTAAATTTTAGCAAACAAAGAAAAAAGTCATGGAGATAGAGACTGACACCATAATGACTTGCAAAGTGTGCCATATGTTTCAGCTTATGCCCACAGAAGACTCAAACTATGTATTTATCAAATGTAATATATCTGAATTACTAGAAGAAAAAGTAAAGGGTTTAGAGGCAACTATAGTCACTCTGAAACTCAATGAGCAAAGCAAGAAATCCCAACCTCAACAAAAAGACTACAACAAAAGAAAACATTGTAGGGAGCCAACAGCTTCTAAAAAATGATCCCATATATGAACATAAAGAAGAAAACTGATAACCCAAATCAAACAAAATAGACAACGAACAGCTTCCATAAAAAAACGAGCCTACATATATACCTAAACAACATATGCACCTAAATATGTCACTCTTAGAAGGAAACAACCAAGAGCAAAGCCCCTAGCCCACTTCAGTGAAGTCCCTCTGGAACTAAACAATCGCTTTCGTAGCCTCCCCTTGGAAGAATATATACAGACACTCACAAAAGAGCATTCATCAATGTTTTCTACAAACAGAGGCAAAACCCAGCATTCCTGTGACAGGAAGAAAAATATTCCAGACTTTCCTAGGGAAAGAAAAAGGAGAATAGTGGTGATAGGAGATTCAATTCCTAGGGGAACAGAAACTATAATCTGCAGACCAGGCAGTCTGTCTAGGGAGGTATATAGTCTCTCTGGAGCAAAAGTTAAAGATATAACTGAGTACCTTGATAAAATAATCAACCACACGGATTGCTATCCCTTTCTTCTCCTACATGTGGGGACCAATCACACAACAATGAACCTGAAAACAATAATGAGATTACAAACAGCTAGGGAAGAAAGTTAAATAATTAGGAGCACAAGTGGTATTTTCATCTATATTTCCAAAAAAAGGCCAACATCCAATGAGGGAGCAAAGGATTTTAGAAACAAATCACTGGCTTAAAAAACTGGTGTTGTCAACAGAGCTTTGGCTTCCTAGACCATGGTCTTCATTACCTAGATGAAGGGCTACTGGCAAAGGATGGAATATACCTCACAAGAACTGGAAAGAATATATTTGGAAAAGGACTGGCTCATCTTATCAATTAATTTAATTTAATTTAATTTATTAATATTTCTATACCGCCCTTCTCCCGAAGGACTCAGGGCGGTGTACAGGGCAAGAATAAAACACAAAGCTACAAAAATTAAAAAGTAATTAAATACATGCCTATAAAAAACAATAAATACATTAATAAAACCCCAATAAAATGATAGTAAAAACCCCACCAATCCCCCCTCAGGCCAGGCCGGCTTGTTCGAACAGGTATGTTTTCAGATCGCGGCGAAAGGAGCGAAGATCGGGCGCTGTCCGGAGCTCAACCGGTAACTGGTTCCATAGCTCCGGGGCACCCACAGAGAAAGACCTCCCCCTGGGGGCCACCAATCTACATTCTCTGATCGGTGGCACCCTGAGGAGGCCCTCTCTGTGGGAACGCACAGGGCGGAGGGAAGTTGACGCCGGCAGCAGGTGTTCCCTGAGGTACTCCGGACCCCTGCCATGTAGGGCTTTAAACACCATGACTAGTACCTTGAATCTCACCCGGAAGACAACTGGCAACCAATGCAGCTCACGGAGCAGAGGTGTGACATGGGAGTATCGGGAAACTCCCAACACAACTCTCGCGGCTGCATTCTGTGCCAGTTGGAGCTTCCGGGTGGTCCTCAAGGGCAGCCCCATGTACAGAGCGTTGCAGTAGTCTAGTCGAGAGGTCACGAGCGCGTGAGTGACCGTGCATAGATCATCCCGGCTTAGATAGGGCCGCAACTGGCGCACCAGGCGAACCTGGGCGAAAGCTCCCCTAGTCACAGCTCCTATGTGGTCTTCCAGGGTGAGCCGTGAATCTAGGAGGACTCCCAAGTTGCGAGCCCTATCTACGGGGGGTAATAATTCGCCCCCCATAGAAAGAGATGGAATGTCCGAATAAACCCGGGATGAAGGTATGCAAAGCCACTCGGTCTTGTCGGGGTTGAGTTGAAGTCTGTTCCTCCCCATCCAGACCCGAACCGCCTCCAGGCAACGGGACATCACGGTGAGGGCATCACTGGGGTGGTTTGGGGTCGAAAAGAAAAGCTGGGTATCATCAGCATACTGATGATACCCAACTCCAAAACCACGAATGATCTCACCCAGCGGTTTCATATAGATGTTGAACAGGAGAGGCGAGAGGACCGACCCCTGAGGAACTCCACAAATGAGAGACCTCGCGGTCGACCTCTGCCCTCCTGCCAACACCGACTGCAAGCGTCCCTGGAGATAGGAGGAGAACCACTGTAAAACCGTGCCTCCCACTCCCAATCCCCCAAGACGCCGCAGCAAGATACCATGGTCGATGGTATCGAAAGCCGCTGAGAGGTCTAATAGGACCAGAACAGAGGAATGCCCCCTGTCCCGGGCCCTCCAGAGATCATTCACCAGCGCGACCAATGCCGTCTCCGTGCTGTACCCGGGCCTGAAACCCGATTGGTACGGGTCTAGATAATCCGCTTCATCCAGGACCAGAGGGAGCTGATGCGCCACCACACTCTCAACAACCTTCGCAAGAAAGCGAAGGTTGGAGACAGGACGAAAGTTGTTCAATACAGCTGGGTCTAAGGCAGGCTTCTTGAGGAGAGGCCTCACCACCGCCTCTTTCAAGACGGCGGGGAAGCTACCCTCACTCAAAGAAGCCGATATAACTGCCTGGAACCAGCTGCGTGTCCTCTCCCGGGCTGCATAGACCAGCCAGGAAGGGCACGGGTCCAATAAACATGTGGTGCTCAGCCTCCCCATGATCCTGTCCACTTCCTCCGGAGTCACAGAATCAAACTCCTCCCAGGTGATATCGACAAGACCACCCGTGTCCTGCTCGACAGACTGATTGTCAGACTCTGCCCAGTCAGAGTCCAGACCGATCCGAATCCGAGCGATTTTGTCCGACAGATGCTGGTTAAACTCCTCGGCACGACCCTGCAAGGGATCCTCCCTCACCTCCTGATTCAGGAGGGAGCGAGTCACCCTAAACAGGGTGGCCGGGCGATTATCTGCGGATGCGATAAGGGTGGCGAAGTGGTTAGACCTCGCCTCCCTTATCGCAGCGAGATAAGACCTAGTGTAGGTTCTTAGTCGCAGTTGATCGGATTCGGATCGGCTGGATCTCCAACCGCTCTCTAGGCCCCGTCTCCGACGCTTCATCTCCCGGAGCTCCACGGAGAACCATGGGGCTCGACGGGATCTGCACCGGGTCAGGGGCCGCAGGGGTACAACTCGGTCAAGAGCCTCAGTGGCCGCCCTTTCCCAGGCTTCCACTAAGGCGTCTGCCGAGCTGTGAGCAAGGGAGGCAGGTGGGGACCCCAGCGCCGCCTGGAACCTCTGGGGATCCATTAAGCGTCTGGGGCGGTACCATTTGATAGGTTCCACACACCCACGGCGGGGGGTGGCAAAACGGAAGACTAGCCGCAGGAGATGATGATCGGTCCATGACAGGGGCATAACAATTGGGGAGCCCCCACCAAGATCATCTAACCACCGTCCAGATAAGAAAACTAGGTCAAGGGTGTGGCCTCCCTCATGAGTCGGTCCAGAAATTACTTGCGTCAGGTCCATGGCCGTCATGGAAGCCATGAACTCCCGAGCCAACTCAGATGATCCTCCCAGAGATGGTAGATTGAAGTCCCCCAAAACTATAAGTTTCGGGAACTCAATCACCAACCCAGAGAGGACATCGAGAAGCTCAGGCAGGGCTGCTGCTGCGTGACTAGGCGAAAGGTACACCAGCAGCAAGCCCAACTGCGCACCAGGGCCGCATCTCAAGAAGAGAGACTCACACCCGACTATCTGGGGAACGGTGGCCTCCCGTGGACACAAGGTCTCCCTCATAACAACAGCCACTCCCCCACCCCTACCCTGAGCCCGAGGCCAGTGTAGCACCCGGAAACCTGGTGGGCAAAGATCAACCAGAGGAATACCGCCCTCTGGGCCCAACCAAGTTTCCGTGATGCAAGCCAGGTCCGCCTGCTCACCCTCGACCAAGTCACGGACGAGAGGAGCTTTATTAACGACAGACCTGGCATTCAAGTACACCAGCCGGAGCTCAGGAGGCTGCACATCCTCACTCCCGGGACCTCGGGGTGGAGCCAGAGGGTCGGAGTGCCTCACCGCTTGTAAGCAGCGGAGAGACCTTCCCAGAGATCGATACGGCCCTCTGTTCCTACACCTGCTGCCATTCCCTAACATCGTGGGAATAGGTAATCCCACCCCCGCTCCTCCCCCCCGCCATCCGCCTCAGCACTGGCCTGAACAGAGGTTGTTGGACTGCCCCCCTCGTCCAAGCAACCAAAAGAAGTACCCTCCCTCCTCCCTAACCCCCGAAAAAATTTCGACAAAAAACAAACCAGGGGCCTCTTATTAGGTTTACGTCGGAGGCCCCTACCCGTGCCCAGCCATCTCTCAGGGTCCCAACAAGTGGGCCCTTCCTCGAGATTGTACGCGGCTGGAAAGGCGGGTCGCCCCCAGGAAGGGGGAGCACCCCTGAGGGCGAGCAAGTCCGTAGAAGAATACCTAAGATAAGGCATAAGAGCAGTCCAGATGCAGGCAGTCCATAGTCAGTAAGGAGGGTCTAAGCAGAGGACAAATAGGTGTCCCGGCCCTCCACCCAGCCACTGCCACTAAGCTGGGTGCACCCCCAGGACAGGCCAACCACCGTCCTCTCACGACAGTCGCAAGGCCTATTCCTGGGGGGGGGTCTGAAACACCCATCCTGGGTATAGCATGTCCCCTAGAGCTCTCACCTCTAGGGGCAGCAGATGTAAGTTCAAGCCACCCTCTCACGGTGGCTATTACCCAGGGAACTCTGAATCCTTAGGGGATGATATGTAAGTGACAATAAGCAACAGTCCGAAGGCAAAAATATGGTGGTATAATAATCCATCGTAGTACGCCATCAAAGTCTGCACTGCTAAACAGCCGAGTCCTCCGCTGCTCTGCCGTTCCAGGAGATTGTTCATGGCCACAACTCCATGGGCCCTCAGTTCTGCAATCATTGGGGCCTTCCAGATTGTGGTCTACTGAGTCTTACTCCCTTAGGTCCAAAAATCCATTGGCACCGACCAGAATCACAACAGGTGCCACGGAGAGCATAGGTCTTTCAAGGGACCGCTGGGCTCCATTGGGATCCACCGGAGTTAACCGGCTAACCCAAGAACCTCCAGGGCCACCAGCAACAGTGAGGGTACCAGACCATCTGGAACAAGCAAAGCAGACGGGGGAGAAGACAAGTCGAGTGCAACATCGCTGCTGAGCCACCAAGGCCGCTACCACCACCGGAGCGCCGCTGCAGACGCCGCCGCCATTGCTGCCGCCACCAGGACGCCGCCGGAACAAAAAACGATCCAGCCATTCCCGCCGCCGATGGAAAACGGGCCGAAAAGGCTCAGGCAGGAGCGGGTGGACGGTTAGGCAAGCGATCGAGCGAGCAAACGGTCTAACAAGAGCGGGCCAAGAGGCAGCAATCAAAGACGGCCCAAGGCATGTAGAGTGATACAAAATGTCGCTGCCGCCGTCGCCGCCGCTGCTGCCGCCGCCAGAATAGTCCGCAGGCATCTCGTACAAGCTCTCCTCTCCTCTCCCGGAAGCGCCGATCAGCTGGAGCTCCGAGGACGCCGAGAACGCTGCCAAGAACGGCCGAAAATTGCTCAAAATAGCAACGTTGATCCAACGGCCCATGGCGGCCCAAAACAACGGGAAACACCTTCGCCGCCGACCGCAGCTTCCCCGGGGAGGCCCGGAGACGCTGGGGCAGCAGGAGCCAGCAGGCCGAAAAAGCCGAGCCCAGCGAACACCGCGGAAGACGAGAGCAGATGGAAAGAGCAGATGGAAAGAGGCAGCTCACAGGTAGAACAAGCAAATAGTAAACTACCTCATATTTGCCTCGTAACTTCATGGATTTAGCAATCCAAATCCCCTACCCAGAGGGCCCAAAACGACCCCTGAGGGGCTCCTAAGGGACGCCCAACAGCTGGAGCTTACGGAGCTCCGCCCGACACGTCCGCCATCTTAGTTACAAAAGCACTTTAAACTAAAAATGAGGGGGGCAAAACTTCATGACCTATGAAATCTAATTCCAAGCAAAAACACTAGATAATTAATCACATAAAGAGGAAGGGAGTAAAGAGAAAAAAGAAATAAAAAAGAAAAACACAATGAAATAGAGAGTGATGGAATGAATGAAAATCCCAGTTACAAAGTAGGAGATACAAGAAACATACCCAAGACCAATAAATGCTCAAAGTTTAGGGAACAAGCAGGGTGAACTTGAAGTATTAGTACAAGAAGGCAAATATGATATAGTTGCCATTACTGAAACCTGGTGGGATGAAGCTCATGACTGGAATGTACTGATGGATATAAACTATTCAAAAGAAACACACCTAACAAAAGAGGAGGTGGAGTTGTATTATACATAAAAGATCACTATATCTCTACAGAAATACCTTGAATCCATTTGTGTCAATATAAAAGGGGGGGAAAGAATGACATTGCTATAGGAGTATACTACAGACCACCCAACCAAGCAGAAAAAAATAGATGAACTCTTTACTAATCAATTAACAAATGTATGTAGGAAACATACCACAGTAGTATGGGAATTACCCTGATATCAGCTGGGAGACAAAGTCTGCAGCAAGTGGGAGATTTCTAACCAACTTAGCTGACAACTTTGTCACCCAAAAGGTAGAGGAGGGAACTAGAAGAAAAGCTACTGTATACTAGACCTAATTCTTACTAATAGAGAAGAAGTGATACAGGGAGTTGAAATTGCTGGAACTTTGGATGAGCATGACCACGTCATACTGGAATTCAATATAATGCAAACACATGCAATAGAATATAATCCAACGAGTGTCCTATACTTTAAAAGAGCTGATTTTAATAAACTCAGAGACAGTCTAAGGAAAATTTCATGGATAAAAATCCTAAAGGGAAAAACAACTCAAGTGTGGGAAACACTGAAAAATACAATCATAAAAGGCCACAATAGCACTAAAAAAAATAAATCCAAAAAGAAACCAGCATGGTTGCACAAAGATCTCTCTGATAAATTGAAAGACAAAAAGGATAAGTACAAAAAATGGAAAGAGAGATACATAACTAAGGCAAAATATCAGCAGATAGCCCGAATCTGCAAAGATGAAGTCAGGAAAGCAAAGGCTCAGATTGAACAAAAACTTGCAACAAAAGTCAAAGATAATAAAGTTTCTTTCAACATATAAATAACAAAAAAAGTCAAGAAAACAATCGGTCCACTAAAGTGAGAAGATGGAAATAACAGGCAGTAGGGAGAAAGCAGAGCTGCTTAACTCGTTCTTTCCATCAGTCCTCAGAGAAAAAGAAATTATAGACCAACCTACCAAAAATATAACTGAAAAAAATGCACTAGAAATAAAAATTAAAATAAGCAAGAAAATGGCAAGAGAACACCTGTCTGACTTTAATGAATATAAATCACCAGGACCTGATGGATTACATCCCAGAGTTCTGAAGGAGCTGGCAGATGTTATCTCATAACTACTGTATTATATCTTTAAAAAAATCTTGGAGCACTGGGGAACTACCAGAGGATTGGAAAAGAGCTGATGTGGTCCCCATCTTCAAAAAAGGGGGAAAAATACAGACCCAGGAAACTACAGACCAATCAGCCTGACATCAATATTTGAGAAGATACTAGAAAAAATAACAAAAAAACAGACCTGTTTTAGAACCACCTAGAAACATAAAGTTATAACTAGTAGCCAGCATGGGTTTGTTAAAAACAGATCATGCCAAACCAATCTTATTTCATTCTTCGAGAAAGTGACTAAATTAGTAGACCAGCCAAATGCTGTGGAAATAGTATACTTATAATTCAGCAAGGCATTTGACAAAGTAGACCACAACCTACTTCTTGGAAAGCTGGAAAAATGTGGAATAGACAGCATCACCACCAGTTGGATTTGTAACTGGCTGACAAACTACTCAACGAGTAGTCCTCAGTGGAGGGAAGTAAGCAGTGAGGTATCACAAAGTTATGTCTTAGGCTGAATACTCTTTAATATCTTCATAAATGACTTAGATAAGGGAATAGAAGGGGACCTCATCAAATTTGCAGATGACCCTAAGCTGGCAGGAATAGTCAATACCCCAGAAGACAAGCTCAGAATCCAAAAAGATCTTGGCAGACTTGAACAATGGGCCCTATCCAACAAAATGATATTTAATGTGGAGAAAAGAAAGGTTTTACACCTGGGCAGAAAAACCTAAATATCCAAGTACAGATTAGGTGAAACCTGGCTCAAAAACAGCAACTGTGCGAGGGACCTTGGAGTCCTAGGGGACAATCACTTGATTATGAGCCAGCAGTGTGCAGCAGCAGCCAAAAACGTTAATACAATTCTGGGTTGTATAAACAGAGGCATAGAATCAAGATCATGTGAAGTATTAGTACCACTTTATAAAACCCTAGTAAGACCATATCTGGAACACTGCAACCAGTTTTGGTTATCATACTACAAAAAAGATGTTGAGACCTTGGAAAAAGTTCAGAGGAGCAATTAAAATGATCAAAGGACTGGAGACAAGCATATGAAGAAAAGCTGCAGGACTTGGGTTTGGCTAGTCAAAAGAAAAGAAGAAACAGGGGTGACATGATAGCGGTGTTCCAGTATTTGAGGGGCTACCACGAAGAAGAGGGCATCAGACTATTCTCCAAAGCACGAGAGAGCAGGACAAGAAACAATGGTTGGAAACTGATCAAAGAGAGAAGCAACCTGGAATTAAGGAGAAACTTCCTAACAGTGAGGACAATTAACCAGTGGAACAGCTTGCCTTCAAAAATCGTGGGTGCTCCATCACTGGAGGTTTTAAGAAGAGATTAGACCAGGGGTAGACAACCTTGGCTCTTTTATGAATCGTGGACTTCAACTCCCAGAATTTCTGAGCCAGCCATGCTGAGGGGAAAGGGAGAGGTTTCCAAGCTGAGCCATGCTGGCTCAGTAATTCTGGGAGTTGAAGTCCACGAGTCATAAAAGAGCCAAGGTTGTCTACCCCTGGACTAGACAGTCAGTTGTCTGAAATGGTATAGGTTCTCCTGCTTGAGCAGGGAGCTGGAATAGAACACCTTCAGACTTCCAGCTTCTATTCTATTCTATTCTATTCTATTCTATTCTATTCTATTCTATTCTATTCTATTCTATTCTATTCTATTCTATTCTATTCTATTCTATTCTATTCTATTCTATTCTATTCTATTCTATTCTATTAATTTTTACTTTATTTTCCTAATAAGCTTCTGTAATTTTTCCTTTCATCTAGTAAAGGGACATTGTTTGCCTATCTCATATTCTTAAGTTTTCAAATTGAACCCATCTTCTAATCTTGCTATTCTATAACATTTGTTGTGTAAATTAAAAGTGCTACGAGAGGCATATGCATGATTGTCCCGTTACTTTTGTATTCTGAATCACTCTGCTTTTCTAAATTATATCCTTACAGCAGCTTTTTACTATGAGATTTCTCTTTGAAAAATTAGGTGTTTTTTCATACCTATTACCCTTAACACTTCATAGATTCTGACATGATATCTATGAAAAATCATAATGTGGTCAATAAAGTAAAGGCAGATTTCAATTTCTCTATTTCTTCACAACCATTTGTCACAACCATTTATTCAGTGTTATGTCTTCTCTGTCCTTTCTGAAACCTGTTGTTCATTTCACACTTCTTTTTTCACATATGGCTGCATTCATATTTGTATGATCTCAAGCAAACTTTGCTTGTATGGGAAATAATTAAAACAAATTACAATAGTAGTTGTCCTTTGGATAATGTTGCATGTGACATCATTGTGGTTTCTCCAGTTGTTAGTTGTAAAGTCGTCTCCGACCCATCGCATCCCCATGGACAACGTTCCTCCAGGCCTTCCTGTCCTCTACCATCTTCTGGAGTCCATTTAGGCTCATGCCTACTGCTTCAGTGACTCTATCCAGCCACCTCATTCTCTGTCATCCCCTTCTTCTCTTGCCCTCAACCTTTCCCAGCATTAGGCTTTTCTCCAGTGAGTCCTTCCTTCTCATTAGGTGGCCAAAGTATTTGAGTTTCAACTTCAGGATCTGGCCTTCTAAAGAGTAGTCAGGGTTGATCTCCTCTAGGACTGACCGGTTTGATCACCTTGCAGTCCAAGGGACTTGCAGGAGTCTTCTCCAGCACCATAGTTCAAAGGCTTCAATTCTTTGGCGCTCAGCCTTTCTTATGGTCCAACTTTCACAGCCATACATTGCAACTGGGAAGACCATAGCCTTGACTATATGCACTTTTGTTAGCAGGGTGATGTCTCTGCTTATTAGTGTGCTGTCTAGATTTGCCATGGCTTTCCTCCCCAGGAACAAGTGTCTTTTAATTTCTTGGCTGCAGTCCCTGTCTGTGGTGATCTTGTAGCCCAGGAAAGTAAAATCTGTCACTACCTCCATCTTCTTCTCCATCTATTTTCCAGGAATTTAGAGGGCCGGATACCATGATCTTGGTTTTCTTAATGTTTAGTTTCAACCCAACTTTTGCACTCTCCTTCTTCACTCAGAATAAGAGGCTCTTTAGTTCCTCTTCACTTTCTGCCATTAGAGTGGTATCATCTGCATATCTTAGGTTGTTGATATTTCTTCCGGCAATATTAATTCCATCTTTAGATTCATCTAGCTCTGCCTTTCTCATGATGTGCTCTGCATACAAGTTAAACAGGCAGGGTGACAGTATACAGCCTTGCAGGACTACTGTCCCAATTTTGAACCAATCAGTGGTTCCGTGTCCAGTTCTCACTGTTGCTTCTTGGCCCGCATATAGGTTTCTCAAGAGACAAATAAGATGTTCTGGTACTCCCATCTGTTTAAGAACTTTCCACAGTTTGTTGTGATCCACACAATCAAAGGCTTTAGCATAGTCAATGAAGCAGTAGTAGATGTTTTTCTGGAACTCCCTAGCTTTCTCCATGATCCAGCATATGTTGGCAATTTGATCTCTAGTTCCTCTGCCTCTTCGAAATCCTGTCTGTACTTCTGGTAGTTCTCGATCCATATACTGCTGGAGTCTAGCTTGTAGGATTTTAAGCATAACTTTACTAGCATGTGAAATGAATGCAATGGTATGATAGTTTGAACATTCTTTGGCACTGCCTTTCTTTGGAATTGGAATGTAAACTGATCTTTTCCAATCCTGTGGCCACTGTTGAGTTTTCCAAATTTGCTGGCAAATTGAGTGTAGCACTTTTAGTGCATCATCTTTTAAGATTTTGAATAGCTCAGCTTGAATACTGTCACCTCCACTAGCTTTGTTGTTGCTCAGATTTCCTAAGGCCCATTTCACTTCACATTCTAGGATGTCTGGCTCGAGGTCAGTGACCACCTCATTGTGGTTATCAGGGACGTTAAGCTCGTTCTTGTATAGCTCTTCTGTGTAATTTTGCCACCTCTTCTTAATCTCTTCTGCCTCAATTAGGTCCCTGCCATTTTGGTCCTTTATCATGCCCATTTTTGCATGAACGTTCCCTTCATCTCTCCAATTTTCTTGAAGAGCTCTCTGGTCCTCCCTATTCTATTGTTTTCTTCTTTGCATTGTTCATTTAAGAAGGCATTCTTATCTCTTCTAGCTATTCTCTGGAATTCTGCATTCAATTTGGTGTATCTTTTTCTCCTTTACCTTTCGCTTCCCTCCTGTTCTCAGCTATTTGCAAAGCTTCCTCAGACAGCTATTTTTCTTTCTTGCATTTCTTTTTCTTTGGGATGGTTTTAGTTGCTACTTCTTGTACAGTGTTGCGAACCTCCATCCATAGTCCTTCAGGCACTTTGTCTATCAGATCTAATTCCTTAAATCTATTTGTCACCTCTACTGTATATTCGTCAGGGATATGATTTAATTCATACCTGAGTGGCCTAGTGCTTTTCCCTACTTATTTCAGTTTAAGCCTAAATTTTGCAATGAGAAGCTGATGGTCTGAGCCACAGTCAGCTCCTGGTCTTGTTTTTACTGACTGTATAGAGCTTCTCCATCTTTGGCTGCAGAGCATGTGGTCAATCTGATTTCTGTGTTGACCGTCTGGTGATGTCCATGTGTAGAGGCTTCTCTTGGGTTGTTGGAAAAGAGTGTTTGCTATGACCATCGTATTCTCTTGACAAAATTCTATCAGCCTGTGCCGTGCTTCATTTTGTACTCCAAGGCCAAACTTGCCTGTTATTCCGGTTATCTTTTGGCTTCCTACTTTAGCATTCCAATCCCCCATGATGATAAGGACATCATTTTTTGGTGCTAGTTCTATAAGGTGCTGTAGGGCTTCATAGAACCGGTCAGTTTCATCCACTTCAGCACTGGTGGTTGGGGCATAGACTTGGACTACTGTGATATTGAATGGTTTGCCTTGGATTCCAACTGAGATCATTTTGTCATTTTGGGGATTGTATCCCAGTATTGCTTTTCCTACTCTTTTATTGACTATGAAGGCTACTCCATTTCTTCTGAGGGATTCTTGCCTGCAATAGTATACCTGATGGTCATCTGAATTAAATTCACCCATTCCTGTCCATTTTAGTTCACTGATTCCTAAGATGTCAATGTTCAGTCTTGTCATCTCTTGTTTGACCACGTCCAGCTTTCCTTGATTCATGGATCTTACATTCCAGGTTCCTATAGAGAAGAACCTTTATAGCATCGGACTTTCCTTTTACCACCAGATACATCCACAGCTGAGTGTCCTTTTGGCTTTGGCCCAGTCACTTCATTCTTTCCGGTGCTACTAGTACTAGCCCTCTGCTCTTCCCCAGTAGCATATTGGACGCCTTCCGACCTGAGGGGCTCATCTTCCAGCATCATATCTTTTTTTCCTTTTGGTACTGTCCATGGGGTTTTTCCTTTTGGTACTGTCCATGGCAAAGGTACTGGAGTGGGTTGCCATTTTCTTCTCCAGTGAATCACGTTTTGTCAGAACTTTCTGCTATGACTTGTCCGTCTTGGGTGGCCCTACACGGCATAGCTCATAGCTTCGTTCAATTACGCAAGCCCCTTCGCCACGACAAGTCAGTAATCCATGAAGGGGGTTTCTCCAGAGATTTATGTAATTGACAGGATCTTACTGGGTGATAATGCAGAAATGATAACACCAATGTAGAATAAATCCTACATATATTTTTCCAACTTCTAAAGCTGTCTGATATCTTCCTAGGGCACTTGGAATATTCAGTGGTACAACTTGCCTCCAGAATGTTTCAACGCAGGAAGTTTTTAAGAAGAGATTTGTCAACCATTTGTCTGAAATGGTACAGGGTTTCCTGCTTGAGCAGGGGGTTGTACTAGAAGACCACCAAGGTCCCTTCCAACTCTAGAATAACTATTCTATTCTATTCAATTCTATTCTATTCTATTCTATTCTATTCTATTCTATTCTATTCTATTCTATTCTATTCTATTCTATTCTATTCTATTCTATTCTATTCTATTCTCTCTTTATTAGGGGGTTCTTGGTATTTTCTGAGCTTGCTCATTACCTAGTTTGGGTAATGAAACGTCTGCAAGAAAACAAGCAAGGTCAGAGAGCACCAAGGACCCCTCATGTCAACCCTGAGCTACAAATATTATCTTTTATTAGTACTCTTTAATGGGCAATGTCTGTTAAAATTGCAGAGACTCTGCTCCAAATACTTTGCTAAAAGTATTTTTTTCAGCAAGGTTCATTCCACATTAAACAATGACAGATGGAGGTACTTTGTGGATTTTGGTCAGCATTTCATGTTATTTATAAATATAGTTTGAGCAAGTATTTTGGTTTGACGATTGTTCCAAAAAGAAAATAAAAACCCCAAAATTCATTATAGAAAATATTTTAATTTGCAGAAGATGCCTCTTATCCTCCAGCAAGTCCTTCCAGAGTTGCATTGGAGTTGGGCAGCTGTATCAAATTTAAATAATTAAACAGGAAAATAAATATATATTCTTTTTTTAAAGAAGGACAAAAATGACATTTTCAACATTTGTTGAAAATTATTCTTCCAATTTACTGTGATTAGAAGGGACCAAGAAAATAGTCACTGTGATTATAACATAGACCTGATAGTTCTGTCAATCTTCCTTCTATTTTTTTTCTCTTCCCTCTTTCTTGAAGCATTGAAAATGATGCAGCACTTTTTTGCAGACCTTTGTCATATCTTTCTGTGGAGCTCTGAAGGACCAAATCAATTTGTCTCATTCTGTACTGATTCTACTTCATGTGATATGGCTACAAATTCAGTCCAAGCAGCCCATTTTGCCTCATTGTCTGGGATGTGGCAAAATAGAATGATGCCAAATCAGTAACAATTTCTTTTTCTCTCATGAAACTCCAAATCAGGCATAAGGCTGTATCCATATTTTGGAGAATTAATATTTATATAACCACAGAAAAAGCTAACAATCTAATAATTCATTGTCATTAAAAATAGAATGAAAAATTCTGCTAACATTCCTCTTTGGGAAAACACCATCACACTGTTCTTAGAATATATAATGTTCACTTAAACTTTCAAGAAGCTCAGGAAGAAGTCTTATTCTACAGTTCGTTTGTTTTTTGTAAAATCAGAAAAAGTTTTGACTAGAAAGTCATCTCTTGGGAACTACTACTTGTCAAAAACCTACTCTGTAAAAAGTTGTTTCTTAGTGTCCCTACAGTCTACATGTTCAAAATCACTTTAAAAAAAGGAGACGAGTAGAATATTTTAGCAGAGCATGTAATTTTATCCTTGCCTTCCAAGTAATTTATGGTTTCATTTCAAAGCATCAGTCCAGCTGCTAGGAAATGTGGGTCAGAAGTGGGATCTTTTGAAAATTTGCATTCAACTAATGCTAATGAGATTCTTTACTGTCACTGAATGGGGCAACAAAAGACCAAGAGCATCTTTTTCCCCAAGTTCCCTTCTTTGTGAAACTCAATTTCTGAATATACAATGATGCAAAAGGCATCTGCATGAAAAATATTTTCCATGTGAATCACCATGGCCCAGTCCTTCCGTGGTAATTTCTGATATGATTTGCTTTGACTTAGAAAATGACTGTAGGGCTGAAAAGAATTGTTGATGAAAAAAGTGACCAAAATCACTTCCATAAACCCTCAGGGAAGTTAGCAATTCAGAAGTATTTGGAAAGGAAGTAGTGTTAAAAAGAGACTCAGACTGGCCCGCCCCAAGCTCATTGAGAGGGGAGGAAAAGAAAATTGAACTTACAATTATATTAATGCAGCTTAGCTTTGGTCTTCTTGTGGAGTCTATTTTCTGACTGGGACATGCTTGAGGGGTTGCATATATACACAAAAAGCCAGCTGTTGCTTGGCACAGGGACCAAAGCAGCATCTATATGATTTATGTTCCTTGCTTAAAGACAAGGTCATGTCATTCAAATCTTGTTTAACTTGGGGAACATCTGTAGGTAGGAAGCATGATTGTGTAATAGTCATTAGTATCCTTAATTTCTCCATTTTTCTTCATTTAAGCAGTTTCATTAATAAAGGAGAAAAATAAACCATCTTTACAGTGTCATTAATTTCTTTCAAATATATTCTTTGGATAATATTTATTTTTGTTCTATTGCATATCTTCTTTTTACAACATCAGGAAACATTCTTTTGAATCCATTTATTGATTGATTATGTGCCATCAAGTTGAAGTCAGTATAGATGTTCCTTGCCCAGGATGACCTGTTCACAATTTGAACTTTCAGTTCTTCCAGCTTTGTATCCATCACCAGTGGAACTGAGTCCATCCACTTCGATGCTCTTCTCATTCCTTCCAACTTTTTCAGCATTATAGACTTCTCAAGAGAAAATAGATCTTTGCGTAATCTGTCTAAAATGTGGTAACTTGACTCTGGTCACTGTGTCTCAAGTAAGAACTCTGAATTGATTTGTTACCCATTTATTTGGTATGTGTGTGTAGGGGGGGTTGTTACTCCTGGTATTCTCAGAAGTCTTCTCCAACACAAACACCAAATTTCAAAACTAATGAGGAATTCTGGGAGCTGAAGTCCAAAAGTCTTAAAGTTGCCAAGGTTGGAAAGCCCTGGCCTACATGATTCTTTCTAGGTACTGTATCCTTGCATCTGACTATCTTTCCCAAGAGCTCTAGGGCTACTCTTCTAAGTGCTGTCTGTAGCATATATCCTTTACTGTTGATAGTTGATCCTAACAGACAAAAGCTATCCATTACATCAGTATCTACATTGTCAATTCTGGTTGCTCTACCTATTATGATTAATTTGGTCTTTTTATATTTAAACTTAATTCCACTTTTCACTGTGTTCCTTGATTTTTATGACTATATCTTGCTGATAATTTGTACAGTATTTCTGGTTAGCAGAGTAGTATCATCAGCCTAGATGTAGGCTATCAATATTTCTTTCTCTGTTTTAAAAGTACATTTTTCTTATTATTGTTCAGCCTCCCTCAATTTATTTTCAGCATGCAACTTGAATAAATGAGGAAAGACGAGCATACAGCTTCGTTCCACTCTGGCTGACCTGGAGCCAGTCTGTTTTGTTCAGATTGCAATTCAGTCAAAAGTAACAAATGGATTTATGTAGCTTAATCATTACAGAATATACGTAGAACTCAGCAGTTCTTATCTATTTCATGTGTTCCTGGGTTTCAGCTTGGATTTGATTATGAGGAGGCTGAACATGCTTTGAAAATGTTTGGGAAGAAGTGTTTCAACCCTCATGCAAGTGTGAATACACCTGCTCTCGGTGCCAGCATGGGGAAAAATGTGCTTTTGATTTTAGAAATTCATTCAGTGAAGTTGATGCATCTCTTGAATGTATGGCCCATTTTGGGAGGTGGCTCATGTAGAAGTCTGAAAAGGTTGAGTTATTTATTTAATAGCAGACAGGTGTTATATTTCAGGCCAGTACCATGCTATGCCTGAAGCATATACAATCATATTTATTACATACTTTTTATCTTATCTTAGATTAGTTTGTGTTCATGCTGGCAACGTTTATGATTAATGTGGTTATTGACAATGGTCAGGCTTATAATGCAATCGGATCTGGTCTGCAAAAATACAGATTACTGTATTTTAGATGGAAGTAAAGATTTAGATTTCTAAAACTCTTTGCTGTCATCTAAAAATTGTCCAGAATTTTGGACTCATTCCCAAAGTGGAAGGAACCAGGAAAAACTCTGGATAGATTTTTGCAGACCAAGAGCCAGGCTAAGATTCTTTTGAATATTCTCTATCTGTGAGAATGGGCTCAAATTGCAAGAAGGCAAACCTATAAGCAACACCAGTGGTATAGCAGGCAATAGGATGTGCAGTTTTACCTGAAGGGTGGCTTACATATTGCACTGAAAATCCAGTTTTCCTTATGCTTGGCTTTCTTTTTTCTCTAGTCTCCTGTGGCTTACCCAATACTGTTCCAGGTTTCTTTCCTCCATAGAAACTAAGCTCCATTTGATTTTCAATAAGGTCTAGGTATGTTTTAATTTATAAATATTAATAAACACATGGTTATTTTTCAAATAGGGTGAAGGAAATGTTCACAAGACAGAACAGCTTAAACAGCTCCATATAGCATTGGAGATATTATGAAAGAGAAAGTCCATCTTATTTAAAAGATCATCCAGTTATGCAGTGTGGAAAGAATCCAAAGAAAAAAATATTTTGGGAAATATTTTCCAAAGGATTTTAAAGGCAGAAACCAACACACACCCCAAGTCTCTCTGCCCCAAAAAGAAACCAGGTCTGCAGAAATGCAGATGTGATAATCTTGTCAGAAAGATTGGAGTCGGGAAACTGGGATTAGGAAGAAAGATCCCTAGAATCAACAATCCCTCACACCAAAAATCCAACAGTCATCATCCACAGCCCCAGGGAAGCAGGATATGACCATTGGGACATAATAGGCTTGACTCACCACCATCAGAATACCAGAAAGGCACACTCAGACTTAGGTCAAAGTTCATGGCACAGGAACAACTCCAAACAAAAGCCCAAGAAGGTATGAAAACCCACTACATGTGCTCTCTCTTTTGTTCCAGAGCCATCTCTCCTCTTCAATAAACTACAACCTTCTTTTTAAAGCAGTTGCCATGTTGTTTATTCCCAGCTTGGACTAGACCCTGATGAAGACTTTTCCTTCAACTGCAGAAAGGAAGATTGGATTCTAACTTACCTGATGAATATCTATCCTTTCTTGGTGCTCTCTTCACGATATAAGCACTATTTCTATTGTGAGGACATAGATGTTCTTGCCTCTAGTGCCTCTCCTAGTTCCTCCATTGGCAGAAAGCTATTTTCGCTCAGATGAATATTGTTCTACCAACAAGCGCTGAGTGCTTGCCAAGGGATATTTGTGTTCTTTTTGGTACACCTTTTCCAAGCCAACGTGGCTAACTAGATATACAGGAATATGGTCTGTAGCTTGTTGCTTATTCAAAATTGTGGCATCAGAATGGACCAAATCCTGAATTATTAAGTCAGTTGAGACAGAATAAGTAACTTCCAAATATGAAGTAGTTTTATTCAGAATTAATTTGTTCATAATTGTTCAGAGTAGGCCAAGATCCTATAAGGTTCATCACTATAGGTCAGATCATACTAGATCCACTGTAGGGAATCTCTTAATCACTGCAAAAGTAATGAATGTAGTTTTTGAGGGAAAAGCCTCTTTTAGATCCCCCTCTCCTCCCTTCCTCCCTTTTCTACAGGTAATGATAAAAAGCAGATGACATATCTCATAAATGAAACATCTCCAATTAGCAATCTCCAATTACAGAATAAGTGGGTTACAGGGGGAGATTTTTTTTATTGAAAAGTTTTAAAGTACATTTTATCTTTAACAATCCCCCCTCCCCCTCCCCTACCTATCCCTCCCTATCCCTCCCCCCTTTCCCCCCTCCCCCCCCCCCCCGACTTCCCAGAGCTAAGTACAGGGTATAAAAACAAAGAACAATCATAAACATCCATATGCTAACAACAATAAATTCTTAAATCTATCACTCTCTAGCTCATATAAGATAACTACAAACAATACTAATATTCCATATAGAAAAAAAAGAAAATAGAAAGGAAGACTTATTCAAATGCTAAATGAAACTTTTTAGTCCCATATTTCTTCTGGATATATTCAATCCATTTTTTCCACTCCATAATATAGCGTTCTTGCGAATGATCTTTCAAATAAGCCGAGATCTTTGCCATTTCTGCCAGGTCAGAAACCTTTAAAGTCCATTCTTCTATAGTCGGCAGTTCCTCCTTCTTCCAATACTGACCTATTAAAAGTCTTGCTGCTGTAATTAAATTCAACATCAACTTAGTGTCCACAACAGTAGCATCTGTAATTATACCCAACAAAAAGAATTGTGGACAAAACTTTATCTTTTGCTTGAAGATCTTCTGCATATTCCACCAAATTTTTATCCAAAAAGCCTTAACCTTTTTACAAGTCCACCATATGTGAAAATATGTTGCATCTTCACCACCACACCTCCAGCATTTTGGCTGATAGTTCGGATACATACTTGCAAGCTTTTTAGGATCTAAATGCCATCTATAAAACATTTTATAAAAGTTCTCTCTTAAGTTTTGAGCTTGTGTAAATTTTACGTTCCTCACCCAGATCTTTTCCCACGTGTCCATTGTAATAACTTCTTGGATGTTCTGGGCCCATTTTATCATACAATCTTTAACAAGTTCTGTTTCTGAGTCAATTTCTATCAAAGCAAGATATATCCGTTTGGTATGTGCTGGACCCTGATTTCTAATTTGCTTTATCAAATTTTCATCAGTCATTGCAAAACCAGTTTTCTGATCTTCTTTCTACCTGGCCCGTAACTGAGTATATTGAAACCAGGTTTGAACAATCTTCTCATCTCGCAAGAGATTATACGATTTTAAACACCATACACTTCTTTCCAAGCTTAGAATCTCCTTATACGTGGTCACGTCATGTTTGAATCCAACATTTATGTTTTCTATTGCGTGTTTTGGAATTGCCCACAATGGCATCTTACAGTCTAACTTGTATCTATACTTCTTCCAAACTCTCAACAATGCCTGTCTTAAAATATGCACTTTAAACACACTATCTACCTTCTTATCATACAACAAATATGGATGCCAGCCAAATAACAAGTCGTGGCCCTCAAGATTTAATAATCTCTCTTGTGTCAAATTAATCCAATCACTTATCCCTGCTAACGCAGCAGCTTCATAGTATAATTTAAGATTGGGCATTTTAAGACCACCTCTTTCACGCGTATCCTGCATAATCTTAAGTTTAACTCGTGGCCTTACAGGGGGAGATTTTGAGTTACTTAAATGTCATAGAATTCTGCCCAAGAAGAAAAATAGGCACTTTCCTTATGCCAAAATCCCTTCAACTATTTCTTTCAAATTTGGCAGGTTTATTAAGACGTAACTTTGCCATATCTGCTGTTTCAATATACTCTACTTGCTCTAAGACACAGGTGTCAAACTTGCAATGTCACGTGACAATTCGCGATGTATTGTGACTTTTCCCCCATTGCCGGCAATGAGGTGGGCATGGTTTTGGTGTGACACATCCAGCCCGTGTGTCGGCAGTTTGACACCTCTGCTGTAAGAGGTAAACTTTGCCACACCTGCTGTTTCAGTATACTCTACTTGCCAAATAGTAGAAAGAATTTGTATTTAACTCTCAAAATCTGCCTTGAGCTCCAGGAGCAATCTAATAAATAAATAATAATCTAAATGAGAGAGGGAGGGAGGGATATATATATATATATATATATATATATATATATATATATATATATATATATATGAAATACATTTATAGGAATCTTATTTTAAAGCTTGTGCACCTTTTTTCCTTGATCCCATCAGAAAAGTTTATCTGTCTAAATTCCATCCAATTCCTTTAAAAGCCATTAAAAAAAGTGATAGATCAGATTTTGAACTCCTATGCTGTCCAAACGGAAAGAAGAATGCTTTGGGTCCTCATATTTCATACCTGAACAGTATTTCCAAGTCAATTTGAGCAGCATCTCAAAGCACTTCCACTTTGTAGCATTCGGTTCCAGACCCATGAAACCTCATGCCATTTTCTGTGTTTGGCAGCTCTGCTAATGAGGTGTGGGGTGTGAGGTACCCCTTAGCTGGAAGACAAATTGAATGTTTTACAATAGTGGAAATGACTTTGTGTTAGCTGCAATGGCATTTGTAGGATAATGGGAGGGCGATACAGAAATGTCCAAAGTCAGTCATGTTTTCTTTCCACAAATACTTGAATTGTGTGTTTGAACTGAAACATGTGTTTGATATGCAACATCCATATTTGTTGTTGGCATCTTAGTGTATGAAAGATTTATTAAGTCTCTTGGACAGTGATGCCAGACTTTTTTGAGTTACATGGAGCATTTTCAGTTTCAGAGCATATTATGATGTCCGTTCTCTGATGTTGGTGCCTTGTGCAGAAGGGGGAAAAGGGAAGTTGCAGAAGGTTTTGGTATCCCATTCTTCCCCAGCACACACACTGATGCTTCTGTTTTGATTTCATCCATGCGTGGTTAATGGAAACATAATCAGCACTCTGTCTCATAATTGGTGCGCCCTTGGTAGATAAAAGTGGCATATGCTAGATTTTGGCCTGGTGAGACTAGAGAATTTCCTGGCTAACTGGACACTTCATCTTCTCTATTTGCAGCCACTGGTAACTCATAATTTCAACAAATGTCATTGCTGCTGCAGCATTTTGCAGGATTTTGACTTTTCCGCATTTTTTGTAATCCCAATATTTGTCTTTTGATTAGAATAGTGCAAGGTCACAGATGTGTGGGTATGTTACATCTGAACACAATAAACATTCCAGTCAGATGAAGAGGACAGCCTTTGTACTGGGCAGCCATTTAGAAACTAATTTACTTTGAAGCTTGCCATACTTATTTTGACTTTTATGTTTTGGAAAATGGAAAAAAATGTATTAATGAGAGAGTGGAGCATTCCTGACAAAAAGAAAAGTATCATTCTGTAGCCTTGACAAAATGCATGATGTACCACTTACCCCCAAAGAAGTATTCTTATAAAATATTGGCCATTTCTTTCTACTTTTCTCTCTGCCCGTTTCATCTTAAGTATTTATTACTTCACTGGCCATATAATAAAGCATTGTCTAATGATATTTAACATAATCATAAACTTAAAAAATACCTTCATTTATTCATTTGTTTCTGTAAGAAAATACATGTATTTACTTATTTATTAGATTTTTCAATTGTCCCGATCAATTATTAGGATTAATTGGAGGTATTTATGCAAATAGTATGCTTAAAATGCTTAATAAGACTTTCTCAATTGTCTCTGCTGTACTACCTTATATTCAGCAGGAGGGCATATTTTGGGTCACATTAGATAAGGAGTGGTGGATGGTGGGGTCCAGAAGGACACTATTTTTTTAGAACAACGTCCCCTCTGAGATTAGGTTAATCCTGTTCCTGCTCAGCTAGTGTGTTTTAGTTTTTATGTTATGTATTTCATGTCTTTTATTATAAGTTATTTAGAATAATGAGTTGGGCAGCTACATAAATCAAATCAATGAAATCAATCACTTGCTAAAAAGAACCATGTTCAAACTTCTTCAGAAAATTGGGAATATTCTGTGCTGAAAGACAAGCATATGCTTTAGTGCTGATGTTCTTTTGTTACTTTCTACTATAATTAAAGGCCAAATTTGCTCATGAAACTGCTCTAATTTCAAGATGAGGAAGAGGAGGAAGAAGAAGTCGGAGAAGGAGACTTTAATGTCTAGTAGAGGTATTCCTCAACTTACAACAAGTTGGACCAGAAACTAGGTCATTGAATGAACTTGTCATTAAGAAAGACACTTATATAACTGCTTTGCTAAATGACCTCAATACAGCTGTCTGAGTTGTGGTTGTTAAGTGATCATGAGGTCATTAAGTGGAGTGCTGGGGAGAGAGCCCACCACCTGCCGCACCATGCCCAGCTTGGGTGTTCTGGGTGCCTGAATGCTCTGCCTGCTTGACCAAGCCCAGAAGACTCAGGCGTTCTTCACACCTCAACATGGGTCCACCGAACTTTGCCATTTTCTGTAGCCGCAAGCATGCCCAGCAGATGCAAGCCTTGGTCTTCCTATTGAGACTACCTCATTCCATCCTGCAAACAGACCCATAATCATGATCATTGGAAGTGTCCTTCTCCAATTGTACAAAGAAAGAAGAATTAATTCCTTTTTTAAGAATGCGCACCAAAGCAGATTTGATGGCATCCCTAACAATCTACCCAGTATCAAATATTTTTGTAGTTTCTAGGATAAAAATTATCTGCACTTACTCATAATTGCTTTAAAATCCAATAAAAATGGCCAGTTTCTTAAATGATAAATTGAATATCTCAGGAAACATTATAATTCAGATATATTAAATGAACTAATCAGTTGAACATTTAGTACTTTACTTGCCCACTATTCCCACTTTAGCAGAACAAGAAATGTGGGAAATACTGAGTTTATGCATTTCTGAAATACCATTTAAGCCAAATAGTGATTTAAGGGCTGATAAAGGAGAATATTTTTAGCTTAGTTTGAAATAAGGGGTCCTTGGTGTTCTCAGAGCTTGAATATTTTCATGAATATGTTTCATTACCCAAACCAGGCAACATCATCGGTATTTTAGCACTGCACTAACACCGATGATGTTATCTAGTTGGATAATGAAACATCTGCAACCAAACAACCAAGCTCAGAGAGCAGCAAGGACCCCTTCAGTAATCAAAGTGAAACAATTCTGGAGCATAGACAAGGCATCATTCTAAAGTCCCTAACCCTTTAATTGGATCGTGTTCCTTACTGAACATCTTTTGTTTTCCAATCACTTAGAAAGTTGTTATACAGCTGTAAAATGTGTAGAGATAAATTTTTAAAATGTTGATTCTTGGTGCTGACATATTCACTGAGATTCTGTGAACTGGACAAGCAGGGATATACAAAAACACATCACCATTTGATTACCATCAGTGATCTTTCTAAATTTAAAATTTTTTTTTCCCTTTTCTTATCCTAACTAGCATTGGTCATCATAAACACATGCTTCCATTTTTGTAAGATGGATTTTTTTTCTCCTGCACATAAAGCCTTGATTGTTCTGTTCTTGCTTTGTTTTGAATATTGAACGCTAAATATTCTCATTTCTTTACCTGTGTATGTCAGGAATTGCTTTCTCAGCCAGCCACAGTCAATCACTATAGTTTTATAAATCAGTGTGCATTTCAATATATTGTTACAACTTTTCTGTATTAAAAATAATCATCAATTCCTTTGCCAGTGCACAAAATATATTAGTCAGAAATATGATGATATCCCTGTCTTGTAAGACAAAATTGATGTACTAACTGGTTTAAACATTTTGTATTCTCTCCTTGTTAGTTCAAATGAGAACGTGTATCATAGAATATTTATTAGCATGCATTATTAACTTTTTGTTGACAGTAGGGACAGAGAGATAGAGATGGCCAAGAATCTTGAAACTGTATGTTTTGCCCTTTCTTTTCAATCAAAATTAAAATCCTCTTGTTATGGTTGTTAGTGCAGTTACGGGTCACAGCTATGGGTCATAGGAAATGGCCTGGTTCTGGCTTTTCTAGTTTTCTGCTCTGTGTTCTTCAGATCTAACTGCAGTGGGTTTGCCCCTGGCCAGCCCCTTCCCAACAGTAGACCAGCTGAATGGTTTTCATGTATTTAAAAAGAAAGGAGAAAGATCATTGGGTAACTTCAATATGGTGATAACACTGAACCTAGTGTCCCTAAGTACTACAGTACCTACTGTAATATTAAGTATAGTACTAAGTACTACAGCTGCAAACACCCATACAAACAAACACACTCACAGAGAGAGAGAGAGAATGTATCACTTTGTTATGTTTTTAGAGAAGATCATCAGTTATGATGATAAAACAGCTCTATTCCATGGCCAAGCCTGGGACCATATTAAAATTAGATATTCTTATTAAATGAATCCTATTTACTTCCACGTATCTGGGCCTGAGATTGCCACCAAATTGAATATTGTTCTGCTGTACTTCTGACTTTCCAGATAACCTCAGTTTTATCTAATGGAAAATTACATTGTATTTTTATTTTAATAGAAATGTCACTGTTTTGTAGGCATCAATTTGGCATTAGGAAAAAACAGAGCAGGCTGCAATTTTCTTGATTCTAAAACTGCTCTTTCTTTGTCTTTTTATTTCACAGTTAATTATCTAGCATAAAATGGATGTGTGGTCCATATTGCAAACAAATGTATCTATTATATTTCAGGACAGAAACAATGCATTCAAGCAGACATAGAAATTGGCAATATTTTCATATCACGGACTGGTTATGAAACAGCATGCCTAATGTCTTCTTTTCATACCTGACTAAACTACACAAAGATAGGGAGAAATAGTTCACATTTTATGATCTGACTTTCCTTCCACCAACTGAAACAGAACATAATACAAAAATTACTTTCACAGACTTGAATGAGGTAGTGTTTGGTACTGATTACTGTCCTACGGTCATTACAAAGGACATGCATGATGATGAGTACTGAAATCAGAACAAAGCCAGAAATGTTAGAATAATACAGTTATTGATATGCAGGCACATGAGGTTTTTTGTAATGTTCTTGAGAAGTTTTGATGATCACAGTTGGTTCGTTTCAGAAAGTCCAAGATTTCTGTTGTATTTTGCTTATTGGGAAACATTTAGCCATCATTCTCCATGTCATCTATTGGTTTGTATTTCTGTCTGTCTGTCTACATCTATCGATCTATCGATCTATCGATCTGTCTGTCTATCCTTTATTAAATGGCCCTCGGGTTCAGATGGGCTTCTTGCTCACATACCTGGTGCCCAGCTGTGTGGCAACAGCCCTGCCCGAGCTGCTCGACACTCTCTCAGGGTTGGTGGTGGAGTTCCCCAGGCTTATGGTACTGGGTGACTTCAACCTGCCTTCACTGGGAGGGTCGTCTGAGTTGGCTCGGGAGTTCATGGCTTCCATGACAGCCATGGGCCTGACCCAAGTAATTCAGGGCCCGACTCATGCGGGAGGTCACACTCTCGACCTGGTGTTCCTGTCCGGACAGTGGTTGGATGATCTAGGAGGGGGTTCACCGGTCATTGTTCCCCTGTCATGGTCTGACCATTATCTCCTGCGGCTGGTCTTCTGTTATGCTATCCCCCACTGATGGGCGGCGGAACCGACCAGGTGGTTCCGCCCCAGGCGCCTAATGGACCCGGAACGGTTCCAGATGGCGCTTGGGTCTATACCCATCGCCCTCACCCACAGCCCAGTTGAAGCCTTGGTTGATGCCTGGGATAAGGCAGCCGCTGAGGCACTCGACTATGTTGTACCCTTGCGACCCCTGACCCGGCACAGATCCCGTTGGGCGCCATGGTTTTCTGTGGAGCTCTGGGAGATGAAGCGTCGGAGACGGGGTCTAGAGAGCTGTTGGAGATCCACCTGATCCGAATCTGAACGATTGCAGTTAAGAACCTTTATAAGGTCTTATCTTGCGGCGATGAGGATGGCAAAGGCTAATTACTTCGCTGCCCTTATCGCATCCGCAGATAATCGCCCGGCCGCCCTGTTTAGGGTGTCTCGCTCCCTTCTTAACCAGGAGGTGAGGGAGGATCCCTTGCAGGGGCTGGCCGAGGAGTTTAGTCATCATCTGAGGACAAAATCGCTCAGATCCGGGCCGGTTTGGACTCTGACTGGGCAGAGTGACGTGGAGGAATCGGACGGTCTTGAGCATGTTATCTGGACTGAGTTCGATCCTGTTTCCCCTGATGATGTTGACAGGATGATGAGGAGGCTGAGCTCCACCACCTGTTTGTTGGACCCGTGCCCCTCCTGGCTGGTTTATGCAGCTCGGGAGGAGACACGAGGCTGGTTCCAGGCAGTAATAACTGCTTCCTTGAAGGAGGGTATCTTCCCTGCCTCCCTGAAGGAGGCGGTGGTGAGACCCATCCTCAAGAAGCCTGCCCTGGACCCAGCTGTTTTAAATAACTATCGTCCGGTCTCCAACCTCCGCTTTCTGGCGAAGGTTGTTGAGAGTGTGGTGGCCCATCAGCTTCCTCTGTTCCTGGATGAAACTGATTATCTGGACCCGTACCAATCGGGTTTCAGGCCTGGGCACAGCACGGAGACAGCATTGGTTGCGCTAGTGAATGATCTCTGGCGGGCTCGGGACAGGGGTTGTTCCTCTGTCCTGGTCCTATTAGATCTCTCAGCGGCTTTTGATACCATCGACCATGGTATCCTACTGCGGCGTCTCAGGGGGTTGGGAGTGGGAGGCACTGTTTTGCGGTGGTTCTCCTCCTATCTCCTGGGCCGCTCGCAGTCGGTGTTGACGGGAGGGCAGAGGTCCGCCCTGAGGCCTCTTGTTTGTGGAGTTCCTCAGGGGTCGGTTCTCTCGCCCCTCCTGTTCAACATCTATATGAAGCCGCTGGGTGAGATCATTCGTGGTTTTGGGGTGGGGTATCATCAGTACGCTGATGATACCCAACTTTTTTTCTCCACCCCGAACCAACCCAGCGATGCCCTCGCCGTGATGTCCCATTGCCTGGAAGCGGTCCGGGTCTGGATGGGGAGAAACAGGCTTCGTCTCAATCCTGCCAAGACTGAGTGGCTGTGCATACCGGCATCTTGGGCCAACCAGACTATTCCATCTCTAACGATGGGAGGTGAGGTGTTAGCCCCCGTTGATAGGGCTCGCAACTTGGGCGTCCTCCTGGATTTGCAGCTCACTTTTGAAGACCATATAGGAGCCGTGACCAGTTGGGCTTTTGCCCAGGTTCGCCTGGTGCGCCAGTTGCGACCCTACCTGGACCGAGATGCCCTACGCACAGTCACTCATGTGCTCGTGACCTCCCGTTTAGACTACTGCAATGCTCTCTACATGGGGCTGCCCTTGAGGACCACCCGGAGGTTTCAGCTGGTGCAGAATGCTGCCGCACGAGTCGTGATGGGGGTCTCCCGATACTCCCATGTAACACCTCTACTCTGCGAGCTGCATTGGCTTCCAGTTGCCCTTCGGGTGAGATTCAAGGTGCTGGTGATGACCTATAAAGCCCTAAATGGCGAGGGTCCGGGGTATTTGAGGGAACACCTGCTGCCGGCATCAAGCTCCCTTCGTCTAGTGCGCTTCCACAGGGAGGGTCTCCTCAGGGTGCCGCTGGTTAAAGATTGCCAGTGGGTAACACCCAGGGGTAGGGCCTTCTCAGTGGGTGCGCCTGCCCTGTGGAACCAGCTGCCTGTGGAGCTTAGGACTGCCCCCATTCTGGACTCAACAACCTCAACTTTCAATGACCAGTCTATTTCAGGCATTAAAGTTGGCAACGTCCTGGGAAATAGTACACATTATTTTATGTATTATGCACAGAACTTCATGAATGAGATATTAGGTTGACTTCTCTAGTGACAAGATTCTAGAGATCATATTTCATGTGGAGTATCTAAGGCATGAATTAAGAGAACTATTAAACAGCTGCCTCTGAAAATAGGAGTCCCATGCCCTTTTTATTTCTTTTCATTCTCTCCCAAAGTATCTAGTAAGTAAAAATTAATGAGCCCTACCACATGCTGCAAAATCTCCCAAATGGTGTTTTCTTATCACCTTTTAAAGATCACCCTTTTTCCCTTCCTCTTCAGATATGGGTGAAAACAATGCTGTCCTATGTTGGGAGAAGCGAGCAATGTGCATTTTCACCTAACAGACTGCCTGTAAGCCTGTTTAAACTAGCATCTATCTCATTCATACTTGTGTGAGTTAAAAGAAGTAAAATATCAGGCCTGCTGACTTGAAGGAACTGCTGAGCTGAGACTATTCACAAAGCTTGCTGAAAAAGCTCTATTGCTTTGCTTTGCTTCACTTTGCTTCGCTTGAGGGCAGTTTATTAATTCAGAGCACAGTGAAATTCTCAGGGGATGTCAAAGCTGAGGATCCATGATTTCAATTTTGTGGTGGTTTCTGAGCTACCCATTGGGCATCACAGCCAGCAAAAGGTTGGGCCATAGATGATCCTTATGAACACAGCATCATAGAATATACATTTGGGATCCCAAGGTGGTGAAAACAAAGTTGGAGTAATGTGTGTTATGTGTTAAAGTGCCTTTAGGTTGACTCAGAAATGGAATGGATAGTGGTCTAATAGAATTCATGTTCGTTTCCCAACAGGCAGAAAAAAATCAATACATATTGATAGTGAACCTGTGCATTTCATACAAGTATTGAGATCCAATGAGATGTAGAACAACTTCCTCCTCCTCCTCCTCCTCCTCCTCCTCCTCCTCCTCCTCCTCCTCCTCCTCCTCCTCCTCCTCTTTTTCTTCCTACCTCATTTGTTTCACCTATTGACTCCAATTAGGTAAGATAGCTTATTAAAATTTCTCTGAAATAAAAATGTTTTGATTGTTGAAATGTAATAGCACTGTTGGGAGTAGTGCATTGAGTCAGTCTAACTAAGGCTGCTTTTTCATTGATGAAACCATTATGTTTAGAGAATAGTTGTTTAAAATCTTCATTTATTTAGGCATTTGACTGACAAAGCTTTCAGTTTTCTACTGATGAATAATTTGTTTTAGGTACTTCTCTTATTATGGAGGCTATATTTAGAGGCATGGAAAATGAATGGGAACATTTTCTGACTTTAACGTAGAAACTTAAACCAGAGGTCTGAAATTCTAGATGTCCTCAGGGATGATTCAGTTGCACTACAATTCTGTGCATTCCTAGATTTTCCCAATCTGGATTGATTGCATCTCCATCTGTTCTGCATCCCTGTTGGCTCCACATGCAGACTTTCATACATAGTGTGAAATCTAAATTGGGAAAGTAATCAGGTACTAATTATGTGCACTTTCATTAGTCATTTATGGATTTTGTGGTGGTCAATTATGGTAAATTACTTCTTTCCTTCATCTAATAGGGAAACTGAATTCAGAAGGGATGAAGGCAAAACATTAACCAGCACTCAGTCTGCGCCCGTGATGGGCTCTGGTGGGATGGGGTTGGGGGGGGAGGCTGCTGGCTCTGCATGTGCTGGGGTGGGGTGTCAAATCCCCATGACGATAGGGAATGGCAGCAGGTGGTTGCACGGAGGGCCACATCAATATCTGGGATCGCGCCCTCGCTACCTTCGAGCGGTGGCACGCTCCGACCCTCCAGTTAGCACCCTTTTGCCTGGGGATGAGGGTGATCAGGTCCCTGAGCTTAGGCTGGTGTATTTCAATGCCAGATCCTTTGTTAATAAGGCTCCACTCTTTCGTGACTTGATCGAGGAGGAATGCGCGGATCTGGCATGCATTACCGAAACCTGGTTGGGCTCAGAGGGAGGGGTCCCTCTGAGCTATGCCCCCCTGGTTTCTGTGTGCTACACCAGCCACAGGCTCAGGGTAGGGGCGGTGGGGTGGCGGTGGTTATTCGGGAGACTTTAAGTCCGTGGGAGACCACCATTGTCCAGATAGGCGGGAGTGAGTCCCTCCTCCTGAGATTTGGCCCTCGGGTCCAGATGGGCTTGTTGCTCACATACCTGGCACCCAGCTGTGTGCAACAGCCCTGCCTGGGCTGCTTGACACGCTCTCAGGGTTGGCGGTGGAGTTCCCCAGGCTTATAGTGCTGGGTGATTTCAACCTGCCTTCCCTGGGAGGGTTGTCAGAGTTAGCTCGGGAGTTCATGGCTTCCATGATGGCCATGGACCTGGCCCAGGTAATTCATGGCCCGACTCATGTGGGGGGTCACACTCTCGACCTGGTGTTTTTATCTCGTCAGTGGTTGGATGATCTGGGAGGGGGTTTGCCAGCCATTTCCCCCCTGTCATGGTCCGATCATTATCTCCTGCGGATGGTCTTCCGTTATGCCACCCCCCGCCGCTGGGCTGTGGAACCGACCAGGTGGTTCCGCCCCAGGCGCCTAATGGACCCAGAACGGTTCCAGATGGCGCTTGGGTCTATACCCATCGCCCTCATTCATAGCCCGGCCGATGCCTTGGTGGATGCCTGGGAAATGCCTGAGGCACTCGACCGTGTTGTACCCTTGTGACCCCTGACCTGGCACAGATCCCATTGGGCTCCATGGTTTTCTGTGGAGCTCCGGGAGATGAAGCGTCCAGCTGATCCGAATCTGACCGATTGCAGTTAAGAACCTTCATAAGGTCTTATCTTGCGGCGATGAGGACAGCGAAGGCTAATTATTTTGCTGCCCTCATCGCGTTCGCAGATAATCGCCCGGCCACCCTGTTTAGGGTGACTCACTCCCTTCTTAACCAGGAGGTGAGGGAGGATCCCTTGCAGGGTCGGGCCGAGGAGTTTAGTCATCATCTGAGGACAAAATCGCTCAGATACAGACCGGTTTGGACTCGAACTGGGAAGAGTCTGACGTGGAGGAATCAGACGGTCTTGAGCATGTTATCTGGACTGAGTTCAATCCTGTTTCCCCTGATGATGTGGAGCTCCACCACCTGTTTATTGGACACGTGACCCTCCTGGCTGGTTTTTGATGATACCCAACTTTTTGCTTCACCCCGAACCAACCCAGTGATGCCCTCACCATGATGTCCCGCTGCCTGGAGGCAGTCCGGGTTTGGATGGGGAGAAACAGGCTTCGTCTCAATCCTGCCAAGACTGAGTGGCTGTGCATACCGGCATCTCGGGTTAACCAGACTATTCCATCGTTAACAATGGGGGGTGAGGTGTTACCCCCTGTTGATAGGGCTCGCAACTTGGGTGTCCTCCTGGATTCGCGGCTCAGTTTTGAAGATCATATAGGAGCCGTGACCAGGGGGGCCTTTGCCCAGGTTCACCTGGTATGCCAGTTGCGACCCTACTTGGACCGAGATGCCGTACGCACAGTCACTCATGCGCTCGTGACCTCCCATTTAGACTACTGCAACGCTCTCTACATGGGGCTGCCCTTGAGGACCACTCGGAGGCTTCAACTGGTGCAGAATGCAGCCGTGCGAGTTGTGATGGGGGTTTCCCGTTACTCCCATGTAATACCTCTGCTCTGCGAGCTGCATTGGCTTCTGCTTGCCCTCCGGGTGAGATTCAAGGTGCTGGTGATGACCTATAAAGCCCTAAATGGCTTGGGTCCAGGATATCTGAGGGAACACCTGCAGCCGGCATCAAGCTCCCTTCGTCCTGTGCGCTCCCACAGGGAGGGCCTTCTCAGGGTGCCGCCAGTAAAAGAATGTCGGCAAATAACACCCAGGGGGAGGGCCTTCTCTGTGGGGGCGCCTGCCCTTTGGAACCAGCTGTCCGTGGAGCTTAGGACTGCCCCCGACCTTCGATCGTTTCGCCGAGACCTGAAGACCTGGCTCTTCGAGCTTTCCGGCCCAGGCTGAGTTTTAATTGGGGTTTTAACTGGGGTTTTATATTTTTTCAGGGATTTAGTTTAATCTTTCTAATTGTTCTTAATTTTTGTATTAATGTTTTATATACCCTGTAAACCGCCCTGAGTACTACTGGAAAGGGCGGTATATAAATTCAATAAAATTCAAAAATTGAAAATTCAAATAGATTTTCAGATCTTAGTTCAACTAAGGGAAATGCAGAGTTGGGCTTGCAAGGATGGACATAGTTAAAGAAGGTTTCTCCTAGTCAAGGGAATATTGAATAAAAGCCAATTTTTGAAACAGTCAAAGATGGGGACATTACTAGACTTTTCCTCATACACATCACCTACTTTTTTATTTCAGTACAAACCTTCTTAAGATCAGTATAATAAGAAATATGGAAAGCTCTAAACATGTGATTTGTCTGCATGATGAGAACTAGATAACATGAATAAATTATGAACGATTTGTCATGTTCATAATGCCATCTAGGCCACAATGGGACTGTGATAGAATTTAACAGTCATGATGATAATAATTGATCTGGATCTCCTGCTCGCTCCAAGGGCACCTACTATTTTGAAAGGGCAGGATTGGATGACTTCATTCTCAGCCTGCAGCTCACCTTCTGAGAAGGAAACCCTTCCTCCAAATGCTCTTGTTCTGAATCCAAACAACGTTTTTCATCTTCTATTCTTATAAGCAGGGCAGCAATGCTTCAATTCATCTTATACAAATGCCTCCATTCCTGTTGCTTTGGGTATGAAATTCCAGTCTTGCTCTTTGCTCTCAAGAGCCATTTCATTCTGGATTGCTGGAATACATGCATCATCTCCTTCTTCTTATAATGGAACAGTGATTTCCCTTTTTTAAAGTAGGTTGAATAGACTTTGGCCCCACCTCCCCCTTAAATAGGTGAAATTGACAAGTTAGAAATTCAAACCTCCCCCACCTTTTTTTTTAAACTTGTTCTCAAAAAACCTATAGAAGGGAAAGCAATTGCTTTCTTGTCATGGCCGGGAGAGGAAAAAGCAGTAGGACAATCCACCAAAGCTAGCTGCGCTAACTGGCCCCATAAAAACCCACTTGGCCATCACTATGGCCAAAGAAGAGAAATATTTGAAATCCAGAATTGAAATTCTTAAGTCAGCTTCATTTCCAAGTGATACATAAACAGTAGCTGAAGTGCACAGTGCAGAAAAACCCCTAAGACATAACATAATGTTGAATGGGATTCCCTAGAAATAATGTCTGTATCTGTCTTGTGTAAAAAGGGAAATGGAGTCATATACATCATTCTGCCAGTGGAGGAAAATGAGAACTATAGCTTGAGATAGGCAAGGAGGGGGATAAGAGCCAGTTTAAACAAATTCAAATCTACAAGACCAGTTGTGCTAGACCAGAGAAGGGAAGGAATTACCGGAGGTGATTACAGAACTATTCTCAGTACATACATCCAAGCAGAAAGATAGGCAAATATATGATGTTAGTCATTTGATAAGAAGCTGGGGATAGAATATAGTTTGATTTCTCAAAGCAATCATTCCCATACAAGAGAGACAGAAGGACTGTAGATGCTGAGTAGGCATTAGAGAAAGAGTCTGAAATTACCAGAGGATCTCTAGGGAAGGGACTGAAAAAAGAATTGGAAAATGGAAGTAATGGCTAGTGACTTGAACAGACATAGACAGTCCTGTCTGTTGAAGAATTATTGTTTTAATAAAGGAAAAAAATTTGGGGTGGTAAATGTGAATTGGGTTAGATGTTTAGACTGCTGAATGTATTTTAGTTGGAGAATGACCTTCAGACCAGAAGAGGAAGAAGACATGATCCAGGTAATCATGGATGAAGATGAAGAGGAGGATGCATCATGGGACTGTGTTCTCCAGCCAGAAAACATTTCTGTGGATAGAACTTTATAGCAGATGAAAGATTTTACCAGTCAGAAAACCAGCTTCCAACCTGATTAACAAAGGGAAAATTGCCACCAGTATCTGTAAGCCCTTACTTAACTCTAAATTAGGAAATAGGTAGCATGTAGGGTAATGCACATATAAATTATAGAATGCATACATATTTAACTAGAAAACATTTACAACACATTAATGTTAAATAGAGAGAAGAAAACTCAGTCACTGCAATTTAGAATCTGAAGTGGCTGTTCTTATCTTAAAATGGGTATCAGGCATGGGAGAATAATGGTGTTCTGGTTGTACCAGCATGTTAATCAGTTGCAGGTTTTGACACAATATCTCAGAAGCTGATGACACCCAAAGAAAGTAGCTTCTGCACTAATTCATAAAACTCACCTTCAGTAAATTGTAGAAATAAGAAACCATAGTGACCTTTCTTGCACACCTTTTCCTTAAAAAAAATATCTTGTGATAGTAAAACACTAGAGGAAGTCTCTTCCTTTTATTTCAGAGTTTTTCTTCTCTCTCTCTCTCTCTCTCTCTCTCTCTCTCTCTCTCTCTCTCTCTCTCTCTCTCTCTCTCTCTCTCTCTCTCTCTTTGTTTTTTCCAGATGCCTGTGATGTCATTTAAGGAAGAAGCTGAGATGTCTATTCATTAATTTAATTGGAAGCAGAGATCACACTAATGTTATCTTTTCATCCAACTATAAATTTATTTGAGTATTTTATCACAGCAAGGCTAATAATAGGATTGCAGAGGACTTTGTCAGCTATGTCATATGAGAAATGCCACTAGACCAGCAGATGCAATCACATTTTTTTCTTTTTTCTTTTTTTAGGATAAATGTTCAGAAAACTCTCATCCTAATGCATAAATGAAACAGAAGAATGAAAAATAATTGTAAATATCCTGCATGGAAGCTACTAGATGGAAAACTGCAGAGAGGTTTGGGCCATTAAACATGTTCTGCCACAGCTTATAACAAACAAGAGAGTAGATATTAAGAACCCTGGCTAAGAAACTACTGAGATATCTCTGTGTTTGTATTTAGGTTTCTTTGAGTGGGACGGTGGAGAGAACCTTCTATATACATGTCTGGGATGCTTTTATAGGGATGCTGATGTGAACAAAATGGACCTCACCCCTTCACACTGCAAGTGAGATTTTCCAGGTTTGGTTGCTTCCCCATATGTCCATTTTCGTTCCACAAGATGAAACAACCCTAATTGGAATACATATTCTAGCCCACTGAGGCTGTCTTTCTGTTTAGAAGAAATGGTTAGACCTAGGGCAGGTAATCCTCAGTCTATGGGCTGTATGTAATTCCCCAGTACCATAAGATTATGGGGCTCAAGTTCAGAACAAAAATTCACTGACATACTTTGTTCTTTCTCCTCCACGTTGATGGTAAGAATGGGAGCAGACAGTATCTAGGAAGCAAACCATTCTATATTCATATATTTCCCAAAACTGGAAAATTACTCAACGTTGCTTAAAATAAGGCCAAACAACAGGGCTTGGTAGAAGGTTTAAGTTGGGAATGGAAGTACTTTGCATCTCAAACATTCCATTTCCATTCCCAACCTTAAAACCTCAGAACCAAAATATTTTGTCACTGTTTCTGGTGATATCACCAGATCATTGTCTGACATCTGGAAGGTTGAAAGACAGAATTGCAGCCTCTGACCTCTCAAACAGTTTTTGTTTTAAAAAAGGGGGAGCATTCATAAATAGATCTGAAGTGAAATTGCATGTTGGACTGATCCATTGGTTGTAATTCTTGAATTATAGAAATCTCATAAAGACCTCCATTAAATTGCAGCCTCAGTACACTGGTTCTTTGTGAACCTTCCTTGGGCAAGCATCATCATTCAGCAGCAGGGAAGGAAAAGAAGAACAGTACAGCAAGCAAACGAGAACAGCAACATTGCCTTATCTTTTGCCAGAAGACTCTGGATATACTTCTATATACTAGAGGAATAAGCCATAAATTTATTATCTGCCATATGCACCACTTATGTCCCCATTTAGTAAATGCGAATAGCACATCTTCACAGAACAACCAAATACGAGGATGACTAACAGTCAACAGTATAGTGTGTAAGATTTGATAGAAATGTGTACATTAATATGTATTGGAGGTGTAAACCTGTACTTTATAAGGTTTGCTTCTTGACCTTCACAGAATGCAGAGTAGCATACAAGAGGTAGTTCCTTTTATCACATCTTCATGAAGTAGAGTAGGCTGAGAATCAACAGTTGCTAAATAAACGTCAAACCAAGCATCAAACTGGTTCCATGGGCAGAAGCATCTGAGGTCGGGGTGGGAAAAAGTGGGTACAACTGTGTAATTGAAACTCTGCCTCTTTTGATGTGTCTGAGATACACCTAAAAAGGAAATTCACCTCAGTTATGTAATTTTACTTGCCATCTTAATCTTTTTTTTTACTCTATCCTCCCAGTTGGTGCTCCTGACCACAATCCCACATTCCAAATTAAGTCTTTTCTAGAGCATTTATTTGTTTGTTTGTTCATTAAATTTGTTTGCACCCCATCTTATTACGAGACAACTCAAGCACATAAATGTTCTCTGTTCCTTTCTTGAAGCTTCAACCAAATGAACAATTTTATGCCAGGGTATCAAGTGGCAAATACAAGTCATGTATCAAAACAAACTTGGGGAAAAGAAAATATATGTAGGGTTACATTTTTATCTTTAGACATACCCTTTTGACTTCCCTTCTTTGGCTTAAGTGACATAAGAGAATGGAGGGACAAATCACTCATCATCAAACTGTGTCTCCTTAGGTTGGCATCCTGAATAAACCCAAGTGAAGCTATGAGAACAATTGGAAATTATTCCAGCACTTAAACATCATACTACTTGTCAGTCAGAATATTGATTCTTTTATAAATGTCAACAAAACGTGGGCAGGATACTGAATGAACAATATGGTTCATACTGGTTCTTACAGTATTGCAGATTGTTTTTCATGTTGGAAACATAGGCTGAGAATATTAGTATAGATTCTACTTATAATGAGAATTCCTTATGAATGGCTAGTTAAAAGTCCCATTATAATAGATAAGTCAGAATTTTTTTTTAGGGCTACAACATCTGTACTGAAAAATCATGACCACTAGATGTCAGAAATGTTATAAAGAAAACTTTCATTGCTACCATCTAATGGTTGTCCATATTTCTGCAATCATTGTACAGTTGTCCTAGAGTTTTCAGCGTACTTTCTACAAATAAATGGAGAACAGATTTTAGGGCAATATATTATATTGCAGAATAATAACTAATAATTTTAGATATAATGTAGGTATTGTCTGTCTGTGACCCAAAGACTAAAGATAAACTTTCAAGTTCATAATCATATCTGCTTTTTCCTTCATCCTTCAATCCTCTTCTTTACTTTCTTTAATGAACTGGTTTCCTTCAGATTTTTTTTCTTAAATATATCGAATTTATAAAAGTAACAGTGAAATTCTATTTATTTGCAGTCAGCACTCCTACCTTTATACATTCAACATGAGCTCTAAAAGAAATATTTATGTCTCTTTATTTGTTCACACCCCTGAGAACCTTGCATGATTAGGCTCTAGGTCACGGCTTTTCAACCTTTTCACCCATTGTACCACTTTTAGGATATGGCAATATCCGAGTACCACCAGTCATCTAGCAAGGTTTCAAAAACTTGACAAAAAAGGAAAAAAGTGATAAAGTACAGGTAGTCCTAGACTTACAACAGTTTGCTTAGTGACTGTTTGAAGTTACAGTATTTAAGAATACAGCCCCAAACCTCTTATGCAAACACAATGCATCATGTCAGTTGTAGGGATTTTATTTCCTCCCTGGAAACAATTCATGCAGCTGCAGAAAAAGCAGCAAAAATAGAAGAAAGAGTGAATGTGCATTAATGTGCATTAATGGAGAGCAAAGGAACAGTGAGTAACTCAGACATAAGAGGAAAAAATAAGCTAAAAATAAATAAAAATAAAAATAGTTGACACTGAGCGAAGGAAGCTGTCAAACAGTGGATTTTATTACAGAAGCCAGGCAGAGAAGTGATTCAGCAATGACTTCTGGACTAGCTAGTAAAAATCACCTAAATGCACGGTACAATTTATACTCTTTTTTCCTATTTTAAGTTTTGATGAGATTTGTAAGAAGTTTGTTCTTAATTTCCTAGCTTGTTTTTTCCCCCTTTCAGCAGGATTGATTAAGCTTATCACCCAGGGAAGGAAATAACTTGTTGATGAAGTTTTGACTAATCTTATCATAGGTGCTGGTGTGTCTGGGGTTTTATTGGTTTCTATGTGTGTATAGGGCAAACCTGTCAGCTTTCTTGGTTTGTTCAAGGCTAGCACTTATTGCTACATTGTTTTGTGTTGGCTGTCTGCCAGAGGCTATTAACTGAGCCAGGTGGGTGAGGAAGAGAAAGAGAGAGAGAGAGAGAGAGAGAGAGAGAGAGAGAGAGAGAGAGATTGAGAGAGAGAGAGAGAGATTGAGAGAGAGAGAGAGAGAGAGAGAGAGAGAGAGAGATTGAGAGAGAGAGAGAGATTGAGAGAGAGAGAGAGAGAGCTAGCTCTTCTTTGGTACTTTTATTTTTCGGCTTGACTTTTCTAAGAGAAGGGAAATGGGTTTCTTTTGGAGCAGCAGTTGGTTTCTGGGTCTAGGTTTTCTACCTCTTTTCCTATTGTTCCTGCCTGTTTAATATTTCCCAAAGGTATTTCTTTTTCATGGGTATGTAGATGCTAACTTCTAATTATTTATTGAATCAATAATCCATCCCAGCCATGGAGCAAGTTTTAAATTGACTCCGGAGTTCAGAGATCTTAAACATGGGTTGGGGAACCTTGGCTCTTTTATGACTTGTGGACTTCAACTCTCAAAATTCCTGAGCCACCATGGCTCAGCTTGGAAACCTCTCCATTTCTCCTCAGCATGGCTGGTTCAGGAATTCTGGGGGTTGAAGTCCACAAGTCATAAAAGAGCCAAGGTTCCCTGCCCCTGTCTTAAATGGCTGCTCTGTGGGAATTGCATCCCATGAGGGAAGCTGAGTGAGGGATTTACTTTGGAAATGGGCATTTGTAAGTCTAACCACACAGGCTAAAGCTGACAGCTGCTCTTTGCTAAACTCCCCCCCCCCAAAAAAAAAGCAACATTACAAAAAGAGAAAGTAGTGAAGGAGCCAAACTTCCCTTCAACCTCCTCCAGAGGAAAGAGGAACACGACATCCACCAGGCATTTTTTCTCCAAATTGACACCCAAAGCAGAGGAAAAAAACTGCTGCGGAGTTTTGAAAAATTGCCAGAGCTGCTGCAACCCTTCCAAAAACAAAGCGCCCTGTGAAATCCAGCCTCATCCCACACAGCCGCTGCCATGCCTGGCCACTTACTTGTCCAAGATGAAGTACAGGTCGAAGCCCCTGTAGCAGGCGGTGCCCCTTCCTCTCACTGCCCCCCCTCGTCCGTCACAGGGGACCATCAGGGCATTCAGAAAGGAGGGGAAAAGGATGTCCAGAGGTGGGTTTTTTTCCAGGTTTCCCTTCTGCTCTGCTTTCCCTCCAGTCCATTTTCAGGGGCCTCTGCCTTGCGCTTCCAGCGCTGTGCAGCCGAGCCCACCACTGTTGGCCAGGCGATTAGCAACTTCCGGTTCCTGTTGCTTTGCTTAACCCCAGATTTGAGGAATATGGAAGCCACTTCCCCCCTTCTGGCCTTCCCTGTGAAGGAAAGAGCTGGAATCCGGCACTGATCCTGGCGCTTCTGCTGAACCCTGAAGAAGGTCAATCAGAAGAAGCACCAATCAGAAGAAGCGCTAATCAGCTAGAGCCGGGGGCTGATCCTGGTGCTTCCGCTGAGCCCTGACAGCCCTGCAGCTCCATCCATCTCTCGCTCAGGCTTGTGCAGTGCTGCCTCCAGTTCAGCTCATTCTCCTCCCCCACTACCACTTCTAGGATGGCCACGTACCACCTGCCAGGTGCCAATGTACCCCAGGTGGTACGCGTACCACCGGTTGAAAAGCCCTGCTCTAGGTAACATGAAAAACCTATGAACTGTTTCAAACACCATAAGCTATATTATAATTAGACACATTGTTGATTATGATTTATTAAATAAATAAAAATTAGCTGAGATCCATTACACACAAAACCACAAAACACTGATTGTGTACATACAACATGCTAAGCTATCATACAGTTTTCTTAATTTTGCCTTAGTTCTGTGAATTCAATCTTTCTGCACACAAGCATAGCCACATCACTCTATTGATAAATAGAGAAATCTGTTCCAGAGTTAAAACTTCTTAAGCTGTCATAAAATAAATTTATAGAAGGGGGATAAAGACTAGTGCAAATCCTCCACTCCGAATAGGTAGAGGAAGTTATAATTAAGTAACTTATTGGGGGCAATACTGTATTGTATTTAGCGGGTTAAGGACCACGAAAGACAGCTGGCACTTCATTGAAGAGATGTTTATTCTGGAGGGAATCCCGGCTGCGATAGTGGGTTATAGTCGCCCTTTTATACATGAGCTGTCAAACCCTCGACCAATCCCTGCGGCGTGTTCTCCCGCCATGGAAACTGACCAATCGGCTGTCGGCAGCCCTTGACAGCTCTGAGCCGTCAACTGGCTGCCGCGCGTGCGCGATCAGCTGGCGGCAGCCTTGACAGCTGTCAGGCTGCCGCGTGTGCATCCAATCTGTCAGAGCACTGTCCGCGGTTTTACCTCATAAGTAATGTTCCTAAACCTTTGAAGTATACAGAACACAACACAACACAACACCCCTTTCCCCCCATAACAGGAATTATTATTATTTATTATTATTTATTGAATTTGTATACTGCCCTATTCACGTAAAAGTCAGGGTGGTTTACAGGGCAGTTAAAAAAATAAAATACAAAAATTAAAATCAATTAAAACAATTAATTAAATTCAAGCCCCAAAAGTAAATCTAAAACCCAATTAAAATTAAAACCCCTCAGTCTGGGCCAAACAGCTTGAAGAGCCACGTTTTCAGGTCCCGGCAAAATGAGCGAAGGTCGGGGGCAGTCCTAAGTTCCATAGGTAGTTGGTTCTATAGGGCAGGCACACCCACAGAGAACGCCCTTCCCCTGGGAATAACCCGTCGGCATTCATTAACCGGAGGTACCCTGAGAAGGCCCTCCCTGTGGGAGCACACAGGACGATGGGAAGATGATACCAGCAGCAGGTGTTCCCTTAGATAGTCCGGACCCAAGCCATTTAGGGCTTTATAGGTCATTACCAGCACCTTGAATCTCACCCAGAGGGCAACCGGAAGCCAATGCAGCTCACGGAGAAGAGGTGTTACACGGGAGTATCGGGAATCTCCCATAACAACTCACACGGCTGCATTCTGCACCAGTTGAAGCCTCCGAGTGGTCCTCAAGGGCAGCCCCATGTAGAGGGCATTGCAGTAGTTTAACCAGGAGGTCGCGAGCGCATGAGTGACTGTGCGTAGGGCATCTCGGTCCAGATAGGGCCACAATTGGTGCACCAGGCAAACCTGGGCAAAAGACCCCCAGGTCACGGCTCCTATATGATCTTCAAAACTGAGTCGTGAATCCAGGAGGACGCCCACGTTGCGAGCCCTATCAACGGGGAATAACACCTCACCACCTATTGTTAATGATGGAAAAAGCTGGTCAGTCCGAGATGTCAGTATGAACAGCCACTCAGTCTTGGCAGGATCCAAACCTGGACGGCCTCCAGGCAACGGGACATCACGGCAAGGGCATCACTGGGTTTGTTCGGGGTGGAAAGAAAAAGTTGGGTATCATCAGCGTACTGGTGATACCGCACCCCGAAACCACGAATGAGCTCACCCAGCGGCTTCATGTAGATGTTGAACAGGAGGGGAGAGAGGACTGACCCCTGAGGGACTCCACAAACGAGAGATCTCAGGCGTATTTCTGCCCTCCCGTCAACACTGACTGCGAGCGGCCCAGGAGGTAGGAGGAGAACCACTGTAAAACAGTGCCCCCCACTCCCAACCCCCTGAGACGCCGCAGTAGGATACCATGGTCGATGGTATCAAAAGCCGCTGAGAGGTGTATTAGGACTAGGACAGAGGAAAAACCCGTCCTGAGCCCGCCAGAGATCATTTACCAGCGCGACCAATGCCGTCTCCGTGCTATTCTCGGGCCTTAAACCCGATTGGTATGGGTCAAGATAATCAGTTTCCTCCAGGAACAGAGGGAGCTGATGCACTACCACACTCTCAACAACCTTCGCCAAAAAGCGAAGGTTGGAGACAGGACGATAGTTATTCAAAATCGCCAGGTCCAGGGCAGACTTCTTGAGGAGGGGCCTCACCACCGCCTCTTTCAAGGCAGCAGGGAAAACACCCTCCCTCAAAGAAGCAATTATTACTGCCTGGAACCAGCCTTGTGTCTCCTCCCGGGCTGCATAAACCAGCCAGGAGGGGCAGGGGTCCAAAAAACAGGTGGTAGAGCTCAGCCTCCTCATGATCCTGTCCACCTCATCGGGGGTCACAGGATTGAACTCAGTCCAGATAACAGTCTCGAGACCGCTCAATTCCTCCCCGTCAGACTCTGTCCAGTCAGAGTCCAAGCCACCCCAAATCTGAGTGATTTTATCCGCCAGATGATGACTAAACTTCTCGGCCCACCCCTGCAAGGGCTCCTCCCTCTCCTCCCGATGAAGGAGGGAGTGAGTCACCCAAAACAGGGCAGCTGGGCGATTATCTGCGGACGCGATGAGGGCAGCGAAATAATTAGACGTCACCATCCTCATTGCAGCGAGATAAGACCTTGTAAAGGTTCTTAGTCACAATCGCTCAGGTTCGGACCGGCTGGATCTCCTACAGCACTCTAGACCCGACTCCGACGCTTCATCTCCCGGAGCTCCAGAGAAAACCATGGAGCCCACCGGGATATGCGCCAGGCTAGGGGTCACAAGGGGACAACACGGTCAAGAGCCTCAGTGGCAGCCCTTTCCCAGGCATCCACTAAGGCGTCGGCCGAGCTGTGAGTGAGGGAGATAGGAATAGACCCAAGCGCCATCTGGAACCGATCCAGGTCCATTAGGCGTCTGGGGCGGAACCACCTGGTCGGTTCCGCAGCCCAGTGGCGGGGGGTGACATAATGGAAGACCAGCCACAGGACATAATGATCGGACCATGACAGGGGGACAACAGTTGGTAAGCCACCTCCCATATCATCCAACCATTGTCTAGATAGGAAAACCAGGTCGAGAGTGTTACCCCCCCCATGAGTCGGACCCTAATTACTTGGGACAGGTCCATGGCCGTCATGGAGGCCATGAACTCCCGGGCTAACTGTGACGACCCTCCCAGGGAAGGCAGGTTGAAGTCGCCCAGAACTACGAGTCTGGGAAACTCCACCGTCAACCCTGAGAGGGTGTTGAGCAGCTCGGGCAGGGCTGTTGCCACACAGCTGGGTGCCAGGTATGTTAGCAACAGGCCCAGTTGAGCCTGAGGGCCACATCTCAGGAGGAGGGACTCACTCCCGCCTATCTGTACAACGGTGGTCTCCCGCGGACATAAGGTCTCCAGAATAACCACCACCATCCCTACCCTGAGCCCACGGCTGGTGTAGCACACAGAAACCTGGAGGGCACAACTCAGTCAGAGGGACACCGCCCTCTGCGTTCAACCAGGTCTCTGTAATGCATGCCAGATCCGCGTGTTCCTCCTCAATCAAATCCCGGATGAGGGGATCCTTGGTCACAACGGATCTGGCATTAAAATACACAAGCCTGAGCTCAGGGTCCTGATCCCCCTCACCCCCGGATCAAAGGGTGCCAACCGGAGAGTCAGAGCACACCACTGCTCGAAGATAGCGGGGGCGCGATCCCAGTTGTTGATACGGCCCTCCGTGTAACCACCAGCTTCCATTCCCAATCGTGGGGATTTGCGACCCCACCCCAGTACAAACGGAATCAAAAGTCCATACCCTCAACCCCATCTCACCGGGAACCGTTCTAGGCCCAGACTGACAGCCGGTTAGTGAAATACAACCCAATTCCCTCCCCTCCCTACCATTCTCCCCCCTCCCTAACCCTTTAAAATAACCGGCTAAAAAACATACCAGGGGCCTCTTAATACATTTCCACCAGAGGCCCCTATCTAAGCCCAACCACCTCTCGGGGTCCCAACAATTGGGCTCGTCCTTAAGGGAAGTGAGGGCCATGGCGACAGGTCGTATCCAGGAGGGAGGAGCCCCCCTGAGAGCATACATGTCCATGCTAGAGTTCCGAATACGGGCCATAGCATAATAAAACCGCATAGGGCGACAAAACCAAATGGATAGTTAGATGACAATAATGATGTTAATTAAGTCCAGAATATATCTCAGTCCAATAATTCAGTTCAACTCGGCTCTCACCCGAGTCAGCCAGGTAGAGCAACCGCAGCTGCCCTCTCACCGCCGCTGAGGGAAACCCACCTAGGGTGGACTGAGTCCAGAGTACCGGGAAGACCCATCTCTCACATCAGTGGGTGGTTGATGACCAATCCAGACCGCCCTCTCACTGCAGCCTGATCCCGGGACCATGCCGGAGTGACAATGGGAAACCATGGGAGCAGGGGCAAATGGTCGTATTCTGCCCTGCTCCAACCAACCGGGCGTTAAGAAGACAGTTCTGCATGCCAAGACAGTAAGTCAGCCAATCTAGGGAGCTCAAACCAGGCCCCCCTAACCCAACAAAACACGAAGGCCATGCCGCAGAGAGTTCACAAGGCATCGAATCACCATCATCGGCAGAAAAGCGCCCGGCCACAGTCCTAACGGCAAGGCCACACCTCGGTCGATCCTCAGGCCAGCAGGCCTTTCGAGAGGGGAAGGGAATCTCCATGCCGCTAAAAATGTCACCCACCCGCTGTTCATATCTCTGCGGTGCAGAAAAGCGCCCAGCAGCAATCCAAACAGCAAGGCCATGCCTTGGTTGATCTTTGGGCCGGCAGGCCTTCCGAGAGGAAAAGGAAGCCTCCACGCCGCTAAAAACGGCGCCCATCTGCAGTTTATATCTCCGCGGTCTAGAAAAATGTCCAGCAGCAGTTCAAACGGCCAAGGTCTCCATGCCGCTCCAAAGCAGAGCCTGCCCGCTGTTAATGTCTCCTCAATGCAAAAAGCACCCGGCAACACTGGCGGCAATCCAAACAGCACGGCCACGCCTCGGCCGATCTTCAATGATTATCATGAACTAGAATTGCTTATGTATGGTGGATGGCAATCTTTCCTTGTGGTTGATTCGTTTGTTCCTGGACCATCCGTAATCATTTAGATAGGCGGGGGCTCTTCTGGTCCTGTAGGAACGACGGAGGGGTACTTCTGTGTCCTGTTCCCTTTCCGCCCTAATGGGAGGGGATGATGGGGGCGTATTTTTGGCCCCTGTGTCCCTGAATGTTGGATCGCCTTATGGGGAATCGGCAGGGTTAGGGTCCTGAGGTGTATGTGTGGAAACATAGGGGTTCTGTTGTTCCAGTGGCCTGTTTGTTACAATGGGCGGTGACAAGTCTCGGGGGGTGAGGGTGATTCTGTATGCCCTGTTTCCTGAGTTGGTCCACATGTCTCCTAATGTGGCGTCCCCCCGAAGTCAATCACATAATATATGGGACCTGTTTGCTCCAGGATGACTCCCTGGACCCATTTGTTCCCCCCCCCATAGTTCCTTGCCCAAATGAGTTGACCAGTGATGAATGTTCTTGAAGGAATGGGTTGGTCAACTTCAGCTGCTGCCCTTTCCGGATGCAGTCTGTCCAGTTTGGTCACTAGTCGATGGCCCCAACGTAGTTCAGCAGGTGACTTTCCGGTGGTTGTGCCGGGGGTGGAATGCTGGGCCAATAGAAACTGGGGCAATCGCCGGTGCCAGTCCCCTCTGATAATCCTGTGTAGTGCATCCTTTGTAGTCTTTACCATAACTTCTGCAAGATCATTTGAAGACGGGTGGAAAGGGGCCGAAGTGACATGTCTAATTGAGTTGTCCCTGATGAAAATCTGGAAATCATTAGAAGTAAATTGGGGGCTGTTGTCTGAGACCAGAACGTCCGGAAGACCATGAGTTGCGAAAAGCCCCCTCAGTACTTGTACGGTGGCAGCTGTGGCCATGCTGGAGACAGGGATGACCTCTAGCCATCTAGAGTAACTGTCCACCACTATAAGGAATACTTGTCCCTGGAAGGGCCCTGCAAAGTCTATGTGTATTCTGGACCAGGGGTTCCGCGTTGTTTCCCACTTGTGAACTGGGGCATGAGGTTGTGCTGATCTAGATTGTTGGCATAGATAGCACCCGGCTATCTATTTCATGGTCTAGGCCCGGCCACCACATGTAGCTGCAGGCCAGTGCCTTCATTTTGACTATTCCTGGGTGGCCATCGTGAAATGTCTGGAGGGCCCTAGTTCTGTGTTTGGCTGGGATTACTACTCTGCTGCCCCACAGTATGCAACCTAAATGGGAGGACAATTCATGTTGCCTGGTAAAGTAAGCCTGGAATTCTGTTCCTGGGCTTTTTGCTTGCCATCCTGAGGTAATCCAGGCCAACACTCTGCTAAGGATTCTGTCTGTACCTTTTGCTGCAGCAATGTCTTTTGCTGAAAGTGGACATTCTGGCAGTTCTTGTATTGCCAGGATGTGACCTGCCGGGGCCGGGTCAGGGTCGGTGCTCGGTAAGGGCAGTCTGCTTAGCCCATCTTCGTGGCACATTTCTTTCCCTGGCTTGTAAACCAACTTAAATATATAAGCTGATAATCCTGGGAGACAGGATTTGAGGTGTCTGTTTGTCACAGGTGAATAACCCTAGCAAGGGTTTGTGGTCTGTAAAAATTGTAAATGGTCGGCCGTATAAGTAGTCGTGGAATTTTTTTACACTAGCTACAATTGCTAATGCTTCCTTGTCTATTTGGTCGAAATCGCGTTCCGCCTTGGAGAGTGTTCTTGAATAATAAGCGACAGGTGATTGTACCCCGTCCCCTTGCAGGTGGCTTAGAACTGCTCCAATCCCATATGGGGAGGCATCACAAGCTACGCATAGTGGCTTGTTTTCCATAAAATGGGTGATGGTGGAGTTGCTGGAGAGTATTTTTTTAGTCGCCACGGCCTCCCTGGAGACGCCACGGACGGCACATTGCCTGCTTCGTTGCCTGTCCACCCTGAACCCCAACACAGAGGGCTCAAAGGCACCCCTGAGGGGCTCCTGGGGGACGCCTAACAACTGGAGCTCACAGAGCTCACCTCAGCACGTCCGACATCTTGGGAGCAGAAAAAAACATTTTGGCATTGCGGAAATGGCAGGTGGCCCTGGCATGGGTTCTGCCGCAGCGGGCACATCTTGATCTAGCGTTCTGGAAATTGTTTTTTTTTGTTGGCGGCCCCTGGTTAGTTTGGTCTCTTGTCCCCGTTGCAACGGTTTTGGAGCCTGTCAAACTTTTGAAGGATGGTGTCTACTTTGGTCTCGTTCTCCTTTTCCCAATTGTCGTAGTCTCTTACGATGTCCTGATAGACTGATCTGTTCAGGCCGCTGCCTGGTGGGGCTAAGTTTTCTTGATGGCTGTCCTCGTATGCCATGATTTCCAGGGTGACCTCTGTTAGGTCCATTGTAGGCTTTGCGACTATTTTTCGCTGCAATCATTCGTTTCTTAGTCCCACTATTATCTGGTCCCGAATTCTGTCCTCGAGGCCGGGGAACTGGCATCTGCAGGCAGCGTGGCGTACCCCCGCGATGAAGGCGGTCGCTGTTTCCCCCAGTAGTTGGCACTGACGGGCAAAGTTTAGGCGCCAGTAGAGTTCCGACCGCCTTGGCATGAAATGCTTGCAGAGACGCTCTGTCAGGTCTGTGTACGGCACAGTGGCGATCGGGTCTGGGCTGCAAAGTCCGACGGCAATGTCGAACACTGCCGGTCCACTGAGGCACAGCAATGCCGTGGCTTCGGTGATCTTGTTCACCAGGAGGTAGCCTTCTACCTGCCCCCAGTGTGACTCCCAGCCCTAAGGGTGTCGGATGTCGAATTCCCAGATGTGTCCGAGGTTAGCCATGCTGTCCTGGTCCGATTTCTGCTTCACAAGAGAATTGGTGGAAAGGTTCCTTCTTCCACAGCCAGTGGCTCAGCGAGTGACTTCGCAGCGGCTGGTGGAATTGGTTCTCCTTTCTTGGCTCGGTGACTTCAGCTCAGTGACTTAGCTCTGTGAAAGCAGACAATCCCACCTTCGTCGCCAGGTGTATTGTAGCGGCAGGTTAAGGACCACGCGAGACAGCTGGCACTTCAAGAGTTCTTTATTCAAGGAGAACCAGACGGCTGATGTTGTGTATTGTGGGCTGACCGTCAGACACAGATGACAGGACACCGTGTTTGAACGACGGTTTATTGTGGTTGGAACAAGGAACTCTTCACAGCTCCGCTCTTATATACAGTTGCTGGCTAGTCGCTGGCCAATCCACATACTTGAATGATCCCGCCAAAAACGGTCGGACCAATAACATACTGTTGCTAGTAGAGGCTCAGCTGATGCCCAACTGGCTGTTAGACCAATAGCATACTGTTGCTAGGAGGGGCTCAGCTGCTGCCCAGCTGGCTGTCAGTTTAACCATAACACTAACACTGAATATATAACAGCTGACAGCAGGTTAAAGTCGCCCTTTTATACACAAGCTGTCAAACCCTTGACCAATCCCTGCGGCGTGTTCTCCCGCCACGGAAACTCTGACCAATCGGCTGTTGGCAGCCCTTGACAGCTCCGAGCTGTCATCCGGCTGCCGCGCGTGCGCGATCAGCTGGTGGCAGCTTTGACAGCTGTCAGCTGTCAATAAGCTGCCGCATGTGCGCCCGATCTGTCCGAATGCTCATATGCACCTAGTATGGTGCATATTGTAACCATAACTAAAACAATTTTTCTATATATTTTAGGGTCTTTCAAATAATACATCCATTCTGGACTAATGCTCTAAATTTGAATAATGGAATGTCTGGCCATTAAAAATCAGAAAATCCTAAATGCACCATTGTGTTTTAATAACACAAATTTCAAATCTGTTGAAACTGCTCTCCTTTTCTATCAGTAAGATGTAGAAAATAGAATACTTAGAAATTCATCAAAAGCAACCTAATTTAGATTAACTAATTGACCAAAAGACAGAACAGGTAATTAAAAGGTGGAGTTTGTTTACAGTGCTTAGAATCACAAAAATATTGACCATAATTCAGAATGAAACAAAAATGTATCATAATACTTACGTATTATTATTATGTTAAAGATAAAATGTATTGAAAAACTTTTCAATAAAAAAAATACGTACTTATTTCCACTTCTATCCATGGGTTGGATTCCTTGTTTTTGTCACTGTAATAAAATGATACCTTTTGGCTTCTGATACCTAGGCGCTGTAAAACAATTAACATTGGGTTGCAAAATTGTTTTTATTTTTACTATTGAATTTTGTATGATAACTTTTCTACAGAATAACAATACGTAATATTCACCTTTTCAACACATTCATATTTTCTATCTGAGTTTGCTGCAGAATCTGAAAGGAGTTAAGTAAATACTTTAGAACAGTATTATCTGGATATTTCATTGTTGTTACGCTATGTCACATTAAGAAAAATGGCATTTTATTAAGGTTGCATTTACCTATAATCATACAACTGCTTATTTTGCAATACAAAGTATTGTATCAAATAATACAAAAGAACTGGATTTGTATGAAAACTATTTTTTATGTATTCAAAGAAATTCTAGTGAGGGAGATTAGCTGAAGGCTGCCGATGTGTCCTGGAGTAGCCAGTTTATTATTACAGCTAAAGGCCACACATAAATCAAACATCCAAATAAAACAAAACGAAACAGAACCCTCACAAGAGGACATAGCAATACATCACAATCCATGTTGCAGTCAATGGGCAACCAAGGTCTGGCTAGTTTTACAGGCAGTATATCAAAAACAAGCTATCTTCAGAAAACTGAATCATACTGACCTGACAATAAAAAATACAATGAGTATAGTCTAAAACTGGATAAAACACATAATAAAGTCAATTATAAAGGATTATTAAAAAGATCTACAATGATTATGTTTCTGGCGAATCCCCAATGCTGCTGCACAGAATCTGGCCCCCTGTGCCATGATCTCTGCCTGCTCATCCTTAAGCAGCCACTGGAGATAAATACTTTCTGAACGAACAGGATGCCTATCAATTATTGGGAGGACATGGTTTTTCCGAATGGCTCTGTAGAAGGAGCATCGAAGGAGTACGTATCCAATGGTCTCCACCTCTCCTGAGCCACAAGGGCACAGTCTTTCAGACAGTGGTGTCTTTTTGTACTTGCCATACAGGATGGCCGATGGAAATGCATGGCACTGTGCAAGCGAGAATGCTTTCCGGTGGTTTACTGACTCCAACTGACTAAGATACCTGGCAGGTGTAACCACGTATCTAATAAAGTCTGGAGCCAGAAACAGCGGAGCTATACCTAAGTCTGCTTGCCTCTTGATGTCCTCTACCCTTTGACGCAAGGTTTGTTTTGCTTGGTCGGACTCCAATTTGAGAATTGAGGCTGATGAAAAGCCTAGTTTGGCAAGGTTGGACTCGACTGTCTTGATCCATGAAGAGGAAAATTTATCTTGTAGAATTAATGGAGCAAGGCTTTGCGGAAAGCAATTAAGTCTTAGTCATATGTTTAAGGAAGCTATACAGATTCTTGCTTCAACTTATCAATCCTGTCTCCAGACGCAGAAATCCATTAGGGACACAGCGTGGCATCTGGAGAATTATTCTAATAAATTTAGATTGAACTCTTTCCAGTGATGTAAAACACGAAGCTGAGGGTCCGAGCAAGGTCCCGTAGAGAAGCTCTGCTAGCGACTTGGCCAGAAAGAGCTTAATTGCAGCTGGAACATAGTGTCCTCCCTTTGCACAGAAAAATTTAAGAATGGCATTTGCTGATCGTTGGCCAGAGGCAGCCACATATTCTCCATGGGTTTTTTGTGAGCCAGTGGCATGGATGACCACCCCTAGGTACTTTAAGGTAGCTACCTGCTCTATTCTGTGGCTATTTAAATTCCATGTGTACCGTTTAGGCCTTTTTGCCAAAGCCATAACCTTTGTTTTCTCATAATTTATGTCCAGTTTATTATATTTGCAATACTGGACAAGGGCTCACAAGGCTCTCTTAAGGCCAACTGGAGTCCTGGAGAGAATCACAGCATCATCTGCATAGAGCAGCAGAGCAATGCTTCGGTCACTTATTTTTTGGGGGGTGGTAATTTGGATTGTTTAAACATTTTTCCGTATCATTTATGTAAAAATTGAAGAGTTAGGGGGCCAGTATGCACCCCTGATTAACCCCCTTTTGAGTTTCAACTGACCTCGAGAAAGACCCTTGCTTATTACACCTCACCCTGAGGGATGTTTTGATATGTAAGGCACATAACAGATGGAGGAGTCTGTGATCAATTGAGGCAGCTTCCAGCTTCTCCCATAGCTTAGTCATTGTAACTGTGTCAAAAGCTGCCTTAAGATCTATAAAGGCAGCATATAATGATACAGGTCTATCTGATGCATATTTTTCAATCAAATGATGAAAAACTAAGCACTGATCTATGGTGTGTCTCCCCTCTCTGAATCTGGCTTGTTCTTCAGCAATCTTAAGGTCCAGCCACTCCTTTAATATATCTTGGAGGTGTTTGGCATAGAGTTTGCTGATTATATTTAGCATACTTATTGGTCTGTAGTTGGCAGGGTTGTCTCTCTTTCCCTTTTTATAAATTGGGACCACAATTGCCAAGCCCCAATCCTCTGGGACATGGCCGGTGGAGTCAATATAGGTGAATAGTGCTGCCATGACGGGTATCCACCACTCCATATTATTTTTTAGTAATTCAGCCAAAATGAAGTCAGCTCCTGGAGCCTTCCCGATCTTGAGTTGGCCAATGAGGGATTTGATTTCAGACTCTGAAACTGGAGGCCACTCAGGTAAATCCTTCATTATAGACCTTGTACTCTCGCTGGAGGGGTCTTCATACATTCTCCAAAAATGGAGTTCCCAGGTTATAGGAGATATATGACAGTCTAATGGGGTATAGATTCTTTCAAAATGGCAAGCTATTAAACGCCAAAATAAAGAAAGAGTTCTTTTGCTGCCATGATGAGCTGTTCCCAGGAAGTCCTTGTGTCTTGTTTCTTCTTGAATGCAATCAATTTCTTGAATAGTTTTTTTAAGTGTAAGTAACTGTTTTAAGAATTGCTTTATTGCCATATCCAGTCTCGCTTTTGTACTCCTTATATGACAAATTAAGGGCTTTCTTGGCTTCTACGCAATCCTTATCAAACCATGGTTTGGAGGTGGTGCAGGACCTTTGAGCTGAGAAATTTCAGTCGTGCTAATAATGATTGTAGCTCATAAACTCTTATATAGTTCTAATAAATCTTGAGTCAGGTTGGCTGATATAAAGGCTGCATGGATTTTTTGAAAATTATCTTCTGTTAGGGCTCTCCTTACTTTCTGATCAAGTTGTTGAGTCCATTTGACCCAGCATCTTGTTAGGCCAGCTGTAGAGATTGCAGAGATAAAATGGTCCTGAGGAGGTATGCCTGATAAAGGGATTCATGTATATATACAGAGGAAGATGATCACTTTCTAGGTAAGGCAGAACTTCAAAATTAAGTCCATAGAAGTTAAGATGTAGTCAGTGGTGTTGGTTTTGGACCCTGCTATGAATGTAAACTCACCAGGATAGTCACCAGGCCATGGACCGTTTGATATGAAGAAGTTAAATTTATTTGCCAACTTGGCAAGACAGAGGCCAGCATAGTTGGCTCTAATGTCTTTAGAGAGTCGTATGAGGGGGGGTGTTGGTTTGTATAGGGACCTCCAATGGAGGTTTTGGATGATGCTTCATGAGTAATGTATACCGTATTTATCGGCGTATAACACGCACCGGCGTATAACACGCACCTCATTTTAAAAAGGAAATTTCAGGAAAAAAACTTAAATTTCAAATAAATAACTTTAAAGCAAAATAAGGGTAGCTCAGAACTTTTTTTATTAATATTATTAACACTTATAAGGTAAATAACGTAAAATGACAGTAAAAGCAACTGTTTTAACAAAGAAACTTGGATCTCATATGTTTTTACAAAAGTTTACTCAGAAATCGCTGCTATCTGGGAAACCAAGAAACTCTTCATCTTCACTGCTATCTTCAATATCTTTGAACTGAACACTGCTGCTTTCACTGCTACTGTCTTCATAAATCAGCTCGTCTTCTTCACCATCCAAAGAATTGCTTATGCCACATTTCTTAAAACATTTGATGATAATATCTTCCTTAACTGCGTCCCACGAAGTCTTTATCCACTGACACACTTTTGAAATGCCAGGTCTTTTCATTCTCCCAGAACTTGTACTTTCATGTTGGCTTTCATCACACATGTATTTATTCCATTCTTCACGCATGAAGGCTTTGAAGGGCTTATTAATGGAAACATCCAATGGCTGCAATTGTGATGTAAGTCCTCCTGGAATGACTGCTACTTCTGTTTTGCACATTTGAAATTCTTTCTTTGTTGGTTCTGTAAGATGAGATCTGAATAAGTCCAGTACTAACAAAGATGGCTTCTTTAACAATGCACCTGGGTGCTTCTCCCACACATTTCTAATCCAAAGCCTCATGCCTTCTTCATCCATCCAACCTTTGGGATGAACATGCACCCGTATGCCACTTGGAATCTTCTCCTTAGGAAAAGTTTTCCTTTTAAAAATGACCAATGGTGGTAGCTTGTTTCCGTCTGCAGTGACAGCAAGGACCACAGTATAACGGTTTTTTTCATGCCCTGAAGTTTTAATTGTTACTGTCTTGGCACCTTTTGCTTCAACAGTTTTATTTGAAGGAACATCAAAAGTGAGTGGTACTTCGTCCATGTTGCCGATTTGACCAATTTCAAAATTTTGTCTCTTCCTTTGTTTGATAATAAATTTATGAAAATTTATTATCTTCTCTTCATAATCTTCTGGCATACGCTGGGCAATCCTGGTTCTTGTTCGCATCCGAAGCTCATGCCTCTTCATAAATCTTTGGCACCATGATGCTGTCCCTTTGAAATCTTGTATTTGCAACTCTTTGCTGATTTTCACTGCTTGAATGATGATCATTTTTGTTGATAATGCAATGCCCGCTTTTCTGTGATTAAGAACAAATTCCTTCACCCATTCTTCTAATGTTGGCCATTTAGCAATACCGCTGTGAAAATTGCATTTTGTTTTTGATAATGTCTTGAGTTTTTCTTCCATTTTTCGCCACTCTCGTATTGTGCATTCTGTTGGTGGCTCTCCAAAATGCCTTGCTGCAGCCCTATTTCCATGTTGCTTGGCGTATTCCACAACCTTTAACTTGAAAACGGCTGTATATGCTGCACGCTTTTGCTTTGATTCCATTAGGGATAGGGATACCGTAGTACGGAAATACCGTAAGTACCGTAATGAATGCACGTATGATAGTGCAGAGTTCAGCGTCGGAATGTCAGGATGAGTCACACTGCAGTGGTATACTTTTTACCTAAGTTTAAATTAAAAAAGAATAAGGTAGTATCAGGGGTCTGTAAATTTACGGTTACTCTTGTTATATACGGTATGTGTGTTGTAGGATGGCTGTGTTAGCATGTGTTTGTATGGTATGGTAAAATTAAGGATGGGCTCGGACGTATTCAGATTGAGCCCCCCAGGAAGCCAATCATAGGTAGTGAGGCATTTCCCAAAAGTCAGCTTCACATACACACGCTACCTATGATTGACAGGGTGCAGTGTCGGCTTCCTGGCGGGCTCAATCCAAACACGCCCATCGCCTGAAAGGGGGAGTGGGGTAAAATGACAGGGATGGGGTCCTGTGTGTCTCTTAGCTCCCATCCCCCTCTCAGGTAGTGTTTCTTTACTCTCTTCCCCCCCCCAAGCAGATTTCTTTTGCCATTCTGGTCCCCTTAAGTGCAGGTTCACATTAGTGCGAGTACAGAGATTGCATGTAATTCGGAGCGCACTGCTCCTAAAATTACCATACATGCGATCTCATGTGCGGTGCAACTGTCAGCCATACAGTTTGTATGGCTGAATTTGCACCGCATCAGCACTAAACACGCACATGACCCTTTTTTTTATCCGCAGCAGAATCGGATCGCATGGTGGTTCACACTAGTGCGATCCGATTCTGTGCGAACTGTCAGATCGCACTGCGATATGCGATCTCAACTAGGGGTGTCGTTAACTTTTAATTGACACCCCCTGTGTATCGCATATGGCAGTGTGAAATGCCAGAGATGTGGATGCGATGCGGGACTTAAGGTCCATGCACACTGATGCCTTTGCAGGGAGGGGGGCCTGTCAGGGGATGGGAGCGAAGAGACACACACTAGCTGAAAGGCCCCCCAAAGTCAGCAGTGTGCACTGATTTTAAAGTGGACCAGATTATCAAATAAGTCTGCCAGGGGGGGACTAAAGAAACACTGCCTGGTAGGGAGACAAACACTAGCCATAAGCAGTGTTTCTTTGCTCCCCCCTGGCAGACTTCTTTTAATACTCTGGTCCCCTTTAAAATCAATGTACACAGCAGGGAGGGGGGGTCAGCTGGTGTATGTAGTAGTCTCTTGCTCCCCCTTGTTCTGTCAGGCAGTGTCTAATGTTTGTGTGCAGTATCGTACTTGTAACATTCTTTACGTTCCTGAAATGCCATTCCCTAAATGCCTTTACCTCAGTGAAACTCTCGCCGAGTAACTCTCGTGAGGAATGCAGAGCCGTTGCCGTGGTTACGCTCCGACGGCTACAAGATTTACTGCTGTGACGTATCCCTGTAGCAGGAAGGAGGAAGGCTGCCCTGGAGGTCTGTAATGCCGATGTAACGTTACACCGCACCATTCAAGCATTCCACTTGCTTATATTAATGACACATTCCAGTGTAGCAGAGGAAGGCTGCCGGGGACTGCAATGCGCGCCAATCACATCCATTCGCGCTGCTGTGCGGTATTTACTATGGGTCATTAACATTATATCGGCGTATAACACGCACACATCATTTGCCCCCTATTTTCAGGAAGAAAAAGTGTGTGTTATACGCCGATAAATACGGTAATCATCTGGTCCCAATCTGGCATTAAAGTCTCCCCCTAGTAGGAAGTGAGGGAGATTGAAGAAATGACATTCTCAATTGTGACTTCCCAAAGTAGAGAGTCATCAATTGAAACATGTCTGTTTCTCTCCCAGAAACAAATCTTACCATATAATTCTTCTAAGAAACCATTTTATCTCGAAAATGGGATCTGGAAGGAACTATATTAAAATTTGATTTGAATTCTTAATATATATCTATTTTGGAAATAATTATAGGACAAATCAACAAAATCTGCTTGGGTTTTTCACATTAGTGAAATCGGTTCATTTTTACCTACTCTGCCTCTGCAGCTAGCAGAACGTAACGGGTTGTTTTCTATAAAGTTAAATCAGGCTGATATAGGAGCTGAAAGTGAATATGCTTGGGATTTTATTTATTTGTTGGAGGGGGTGTCTGTTGAGATTGGTGTGAGAGAAAAAAATAGCAAATTCCATAGGCTAAACAATTTGCCAGATTGTAACTATATTTAAAAAAAACAGCACAAAGACTATCATTAACCACTGTTAACCACTGTTAAGCAACAATCCTCATGACATCACCTGAATTTTGCCTCTAGCCAACTGCAAGGACACCTGAAGTTGCTTTTAGTTGTCCCGCTCATGTGCACATATACACACCACGGATGTTAGGCATCTTTATTAAGGCTTCCAAGCCTGAATTAGTATTCCCTAGCAATTTCCTGTGCCAGTTCAACCCCAATAAGTTCCACAGGCTACTCAAATGAAGTCAACACTAGTCCTCAAGGCAAAGCAAGTCCATTCCACTAGGCAAAAACAACTCCCAAGGCAAAGGCAAATCCACAGGGTAAAGGCAAGGCAAGGCAAGGCCACAGTTGAAGAGATATGATCTGAGTTTCAAGGCAAGAACACACAGTAAGGAAATAGACACATTGTTCCCAGCATCATTTCACTCCCCTTGCTGAGCTAAATAACTGCTTCCTGGTGCAGCTCATCAAGAGGGGTGAGGCTACCTCTTCGTGAGTAGCCTGGCTCTTTTCAGCCCTACTTGCACTTGGATATGGAGGAGGATGTAGTTGTTCTTCTGCACTGTCCAGCTGCAGCTGTGTGCCCTCTACACTCAAAGCCTCTGGACTTCCCAGCTGCAGCTGAGTCTGTCTTATTTCTCGCTCAGCTGGCTACTCATCTGATTGCTCCCCTATGCTCATCCCCTTCAGTCCTAGCTCATAGCCCTCGGCTGCCAGCTCATACTCAGAATTAGCATCTGGAGGGGCATCCGGGAAATTGTCCAGTGAAATCATCACATCTACTGTTAGTTATAATGGCACTCTTTTTCCAATATAATCCTAGCTGTTGTGTATTGTGGGCTGACCATCAGACACAGATGACAGGACACCGTGTTAGAACGAAGGTTTATTGTGGTTGGAACAAGGAACTCTTCACAGCTCCGCTCTTATATACAGTTGCCGGCTAGTCGCTGGCCAATCCACATACTTGAATGATCCCGCCAAAAACGGTTGGACCAATAGCATACTGTTGCTAGGAGGGGCTCAGCTGCTGCCCAGCTGGCTGTCAGTTTAACCATAACACTAACATATAATTTAACCATAACACTAACACTGAATATATAACATCCCCTTCCTCCCCTAATGAAGAACAACAACTTTAAACCCGGCGCTGCGCCTGCCCTTGCTGGTGACCTATGACCTTACGAAGTCTTGAAGATATGCTGGAGGCCTGCGCATTCTGCTGTAACGTCTTAGTGGCAACTCTACCCAGGTAGGGGACTGGTTATGTTCCTCATGTTCATTTCCCTGTCCGGGCATTGAGTCTCCCAGCTGGTGCCCCTGGCCCTGTGCTTCCATAAGAGGCTCTGGCCTACCCATGTTTGGTGGACTCACCACGGGGGGGGGCTATCAGGTGGTGTTGTGGCTCCCTGGTTACAAGTTTGCCCTCTGTCTATGGTGACTTCTTTATGCTGATTTTCAGGGGCCCGCTTCCTCAGCTGATCTAAATGCCTCCTCATCTGACGGCCCCCTTCCCCCTCAATAAGGTATGACAATGGCCCCGTTTTATCAATTGCCACCCCTTGCACCCAGGGGCAGTGGTCCCTCCCAGGTGTCCCTCCACGGCGGTCCAGCCTGCCCCGCTTCCGTATGGACAGTCCGAGGTTTCCGGGCCCGCTCCGTCAAACTGAGGCCCGCAGAGGTCCCGGGGTCCCGGCTCCCGCAACGGCGGTACCAAGCGGCACGGCTCCCTGGGATGGTCTGGGAGGAAGACCAAGACAACAGCCACTACGACCAGACGTGGGGGTCCCAGTCCAGGGGATGCCGCCGGGTCCTTGGGGTGCAGGGCTGGCGTGGGGCCCACCGCCCTTGACCGCAGTCTATGATGGTCATCCAGACCGCCTGGCAATGTTCTTGGGCCAGGTGATCAACCACATGGACCAATACGGACCGGCCTACACGTCCCAGTGGGCAATGGTCGTGGCCGTGACGGCGTGTCTACAAGGCGAAGCCGCGGCCTGGGCGGCTGACCTGTACGGTGACCATGCCCGTGAACTCGGGGACCTTGGTCTCTTCCTGGAGGCTCTACGGGCCCGTTTTGAGGACATCTCACGGGTGCTCCGCGCCGAGGCCGAGGTGTTGGATCTGCGCCAGCAGGGAAGACCGGCGGTGCGTTATGTCGGGGAGTTCCGGAAGGTGGCCGGGAGGCTACGGTCCTGGCCAGAACGCCTCCTAGTGCATCACTTCAAGGCCAGGCTCGACAGTGCCCTGCGATGGGCTTGCGTGGTACGGGGGGTGCCGGCCCGTTTCGAGGACTGGTTCCGGGTGGCTGTCGAGCTGGACATTGGATTACAGGATACTCGAGGAAGGCCTGAGGGGGTGACCGGAGCCCGGCGGCCTGCCGATAGAGCGAAGCTGGAGGAGCGGCCCAGCCTATCGGTGGCCAAAACCCCCTCCGTACAGCCAACACGGCCTGGCATCAGGTGTTTCCGGTGTGACCAGCCGGGTCATCGGGCGGATGAATGCCCGCTGCCGCCGGCCCGGATGGTTCCCCCCGCGACCTCGACACGGGCCTTGTCCACTAGGAGGACCACGGAGCGGTCCCGAACTGCTTATCAGGTGGCCGATGACACTGGCCGGGTGACGACTTCTCCCTTGGCGACCGGACCAGTAGCCGCCCAGCCCACGCCGACGGAAGACCTCGAGGATCTGGAGCTAGAGGAGGATCCCATGGTAAGCGTCCCGGTGTGTCCCTTTGTGTTCCCAGTGGTACTGGTGAGCCCCCTGTCGGGGCAAAGACGGGCGGTTAGGGCTTTGATTGATTCAGGGAGCACCCGGTGCCTTATCAACCAGGTAACAGCGGCCACAGTGGGTATCCGGTTGCGACGCCTGAGAACCCCTCTTCGCTTCCAGCAAGTGGATGGGTCGCTCCTCGGGGGGGCTCCTATTACTCATGTCACTGAAGCAGTCCGACTGGAGTTGGGGGCCCATTGGGAGACCTTGCGATTTGTCGTAGTGCCCTCCATGACTGAAGCCGTTATCCTGGGGCTCACCTGGCTGGACAGATGGGGCCCCACGATTTGGTGGGAGGGGGGTTGCCGTCATCTTCGCTTGGGCCTGGGCCCCGAGCCCCCTCTCCACCATTCCTTCCTGGGCCCAGATGACACGGGGAAGCGGTAGAAAGCTTGCGGGGTTGTGGAGAATCCGGAGGTGCATGTGCCTCGAGTTTACTCTGACCTAATGGACGTTTTTGACGAGCGGGAATGCGACTCGTTACCGCCCCACCGGCCTACGGATTGTGCCATCGAGTTCGAACCCGGTGCCAAATTGCCTAAGCCCCGCATGTATGCCATGTCTCCAAAAGAGATGCAGGAATTATGGCGGTACATCGATAAAAACCTGGAGAGGTGGTTCATCCAGCCAGCACGGTCTCGAGTGGCGGCACCGGTGCTCTTCCGTGAGAAGAAGGATGGGGGCCTGCGGTTGTGTGTGGACTACCGGGGGGTTAACGCGGTGTGCGTGGAGCACCTCTATCCCCTTCCTCTGATGAAGGACCTGTTGGCCCATTTGGCGACGTACCGGATATTCACCAAGTTGGACCTGAGGGAGGCCTACTACCGGGTTAGGGTCAGACCCGGGGACGAGTGGAAGACTGCATTTAATTGTCCCCTTGGTAGTTTCCAGTTCCGAGTGATGCCGTTCGGTTTGCAGGGAGCCCCAGCCGTGTTCATGCAGTTGATCAACCAGGTCCTGCATGAATTCTTGTACCGAGGGGTCTTGGTGTATTTGGACGACATCCTCATTTACTCGGACACCTTGGACGAGCATGTCATCCTTGTGCGACAGGTATTAACAAAACTGCGGGAAGCGCAGCTTTACGTTAAACTATCCAAGTGTGAGTTCCATAGGGCCCAGCTAGACTACCTTGGGTATCGCATATCGGCCACCGGAGTGGAGATGGACCCCAAAAAGGTACGCGCCATTCAACAGTGGCAGGCTCCACGGACCCGTCGACAGTTGCAAAGTTTCCTCGGCTTTGCCAACTTCTACAGACAGTTCATCCCACGCTTCGCGGCCATCACCCTGCCGTTAACAGACCTTCTTCGGACACGACAACTGAAGATACACCCACGGCCTGGGCTTAGATTGGAATGGTCCACAGCGTGTCAGCGGGCTTTCGAGGAATTGAAGTCCCTCTTCGCTAAGGAGCCCATTTTGCGGCACCCAAACCCCGACCTGGCCTACGTAGTGCAGGCGGATGCAAGCGAGGTTGCTCTTGGGGCCGTCCTCCTTCAGCGGAGCAGTTCCGGGGTTCTGCAGCCGTGCGCTTATGCCTCCAAGAAACTGACTCCCACTGAGCAGGCCTGGGCGGTGTGGGAGAAGGAGGCCTTTGCGGTACGTTGGGCCTTGGAGACTTGGCGGCACCACTTGGAAGGGGCCTCCCATCCATTCGAGGTGTGGACAGACCATAAAAACCTGGAGGCCCTACAGACCCCTCGACGCTTGTCACCTAAGCACGTCCGATAGGCGTTGTACTTCCGTCGCTTTCGGTTTGTGTTGAAGTATGTGCCAGGCGGACGGAACTTTCTGGCAGATGCTTTATCCCGCATGCCGCAGTTTGACAGCAAAAGGGAAGAGGTGGTGCAGGCACTTATCCCAACACTGATGGGGGTTGGAGCAGAGAGCGCTGGACAGGTTACGGAGGAGGGTTTGGACCAGGCAATCCAAAGGGCCCTGCAGGAGGACGCTTGGTTGCGGAGTAATCCGGGACTGTTGACTATGCGGGAAGGCCTGGTGTGGCATGGGTCACGATTGTATGTACCCGAAACTGTCCGGCTACGGGTTCTTTTTGGCTGTCACGACGCCAAGCAGGCCGGACATTTTGGGTTCGTGAAGACTTTACATCTGGCACGCCGACAATTCTGGTGGCCCCGCATGAAGAGCGACGTCGAGGAATATGTACGCCGTTGCCACGTTTGTGCTACTACAAAACCCCAGGTTAGAAAGCCGTTGGGGCTGCTGCAGCAGGTGGCTGACCCGACTCGACCATGGCAAGACATAGCCATGGACTTTGTCGTGGACCTCCCGGACAGCAAGGGTCATACAGTCATCTGGACAGTGGTCGACCTGTTTTCCAAACAGGCACATTTTGTTCCTTGTAAGGAACAAAAGCTCGTCGGCTGGCATGGCTGTTTGTTACACAGGTGTACCGATTGCATGGGGTGCCGCGCTGTGTGATCTCGGACAGAGGGGTGCAGTTCACGGCTCGGTTTTGGAGAGAATTCCTGCGTCATATCGGCTCGTCGCAGGGACTGAGTACGGCCTACCACCCCAGCACCAACGGGGCTGCAGAACGAGCCAACGCCGCCGTTGAACGATATCTACGGAGCTACGTTTCTTTCCAGCAGACGGACTGGGTGGACCTGTTGGCGCTTGCTGAAGTGGCGTACAATAATGCGGTTCATAGCAGTACTGGCTTCTCTCCATATCGGGTGGTCACTGGCCATGAATTCGTCCCCTTCGCTGAATGCCCCCAGGAGGAGGGGCCTCCGTGCTCACCGCAGAACTGGATGCGACAAATCGCGGCCGCATGGGGGGCAGCGAAAGAAGCATTGGATCGGTCCGCCATTGCGACCAAAGCACAGGCAGACAAGAAACGAAGGCCCTTTGTTATACCGCGGGTGGGGGACCTGGTTTACTTGTCCACCAAGTATTTACGGTTACAGGTCCTGTGCCGCAAGCTAGGACCCAAGTACCTCGGGCCGTTCCGGGTAGTGCAGGTGGTAAACCCGGTGACGGTGCGACTGCGGTTGCCAAAGTTCTTGGGTAAGGTCCACCCGGTGTTTCACAGTAGCCTGCTAAAACCTGCTCCCGCAGCTACCGCAGCGGCAGGGGAGGGGGGCCCCGGGCCAGTTCACGCCGATCAGTACGAGGTGCAGGAGGTATTGGACTCCAGGGTGCGTAGGAGCACCATACAGTACCTTCTTCAGTGGAAGGGGTACCCGGTGGAGGAGGCAACATGGGTGTCGGGGAAAGACGTCCACGCTCCACGCTTAGTTCGGGCATTCCACCGTGCTCACCCTGACAGGCCGGGAGGTCGGGGAAATGGTGGTGTATGCGGGGTGAGTGATTGTGTGATTTTGCCCTCTACAGGAGGACCCTTGGTAAGGGGGGCGGCATGTCGGGCCCAGCACGCCCGACATTCAGAGAGGCCGCGGAGCGACCCACCGGGCCTCGAGACCAGCCGCCGGTGGCCACCGCCTCCCAAAGAGCCGGGAAAGCGCGCAGCCGCCGTAACAGCCCAGCGGCCGCCCGCCCGATGCCTGGGGAAGCCACGGAATCCCTTACTGGCCCCCGAGACCAGCCGCCGGTGCCCGCTGCCTCCTGAAGAGCCGGGAAAGCGCGCGGCTGCCGTAACAGCCCAGCGGCCGCCCGCCCGATGCCTGGGGAAGCCGCGGAATCCCTTACCGGCGGCCGAGACCAGCTTCCAGCGCCCGCCACCTCCCGAAGTGCCGGGGAAGAGCGCAGCCGCCGACGAGCCCTGCAACCACCCGCCCATCAGCTGGAGGGGCCACGGAGTGACTCGCCGGCCCTCGGGAACAGCCGCCAGCGCCCACAGCAAGCCGGGGAAGAGCACAGCCGCCAACGCGGCCCAGCAGCCTCCGGGGCCGTCTGGAAGGCCGGGGTGCGGCCGTATGGTGGCGCAGCCGGCGGATGCCCAGCACCCGAGCAGCAGCCCGAGGAGGGGTGCCAGGGTGGACCTGGGGGCGGCAGGACCTACCGGCGGAATGGGGAGGGACTCAGGACAAGCACTGGCGCTGCATTCCCCTGGGAACCCGTTCCCGGGCTCCTCGCCTGCCAGGGGATTGCGTGACAGGCACCAGCGGCGGATGGTCCGAGCGGCGCAACTCACGGCGGTCTGGGGACCTGAGGGGGGTGGCGAGGGTGTGTGGGGCTCTGGGGAAAGGGAGGGCGGCTTGAGCTGGGGGGTGGCTTACCGGCTGCAATGGTGGTGGGATGGGGACAGGGAGGATACGTACCTGGGACCGGGTGCCAAAGGGCGGGAGTCACGGGGGGCGGTAGCTAAGTAGGGTGAGGGCGTAGTTAGGCGATTAAGGGTGTGGTGGTGGGTGTTGGCTTTGCCGGCTATTTAGCAGCGTTGATTGTGCTGGGGAATCAACGCTGACTTCGTCTGTCTTCGAGTGACTGTTTGTGAGGATAATAAACGTGACTCAGGAGAACCAGCTCTCGTACCGGACTCATTCTTTTTGGTGATTCGTCGGACGGGGCTGAAACTCCCGCCTTGACTTAGCTCCAATCGGCTTCGCGTATTGTCTGACAGCTCGACTCCTCGTGGCTGGGCGGCTCTGTGTTGTTTTGACAGCTGAGAGCTGTCAGCCGGTTGCGCCTGCGCTCTGTCGGGTAATTTTGACAGCTGTCAAATTCCCGCGTGTTCGGCTGTCAGAAGCTTTACCTCATGGCTATCTCTTGTTAGCAATTTAGTGAAACTATTTACATATAATACAGGTGTGTTGGCTTAGCAGGAATTATGCCAGTCGTTGGTGCCAGTCTCCGATGACAATTCGCTTCAGGGCGTCTTTTGTTGATCTTACCATTCGTTCAGGAAGGCCGTTATTAGAAAGCAACTGTTTTAGGGCTTTAAAACTATTGTCGTGTCTGGTGGTCCAATTCCAGGGGGCGTTATTATCAAGTAGCCTATGCAAAGGCTCAGCAATTGTTGCTTTATGGGGTAGAAAGGAATGGTAAAAGTTGATTAATCCTAGGAATGCTTGTAATTCTGCTTTGTTGCTAGGGGTGGGTGCCATCTTAATAGGTAACCAATGCAGTTTCTGCACAAGTCTTGAGCCCCACCACTGTTTCAACAATTTCCCTAAACAAATGCCAAAGAAGCAGATTGAGAAGGTGTCTAGCTTACACATGGAAGAACTGATATAATGCTCTCATAAGCACATAACATCATAAGATAACTATCTCAATCATTTCCTCTTGACTCTGTGCAGGTAGTAGATGTGCTGTGCTGCATGACCATGGGATCAACCCCACGGTTTGACATGCTAATATTTGTCTCTGTCATTTTCTTTCTCAGTTCAAAAGCCCTTTTGCAATCCATAGTCAATTCTTATGGACTGAGAGTCTGCCTTTTGGAAAGTTGCTTTTTCTTCTTGGGTGTTTTGTTTGTGCAGAGGGGGCTGTATCCTTTAGTGCAGGGATCATCAATGTAAACAAATGGGTTGTTTGTCATGGGAGCAGGTACTGTATATGGTGGAAGGGAGAGCATCCATGCATTGCAGCAGATTGTCTCCACCTGTCACAGCCAAAAACAGAAGCCCCACTACTTTGGGCCATCCACCTAGGGAATTGAAAAAAGGGTGAAGGACACACTGAACCTTCTCCAATGCTAAAAAGGGACATGAAATAATGAAGCGACAATGTTCCCTATTGTCTGATGGGTGCTTCATCCCTATGTCCCTTAGCCACCACTAATGGCCAGTGCAGTTTAGCGTATCATGAGAATAGAACATACCCTATTTATTTGTATACTTACCATATTTAAGAACTGTCCATCTCGGTGCTTACTCAAGATTGGTTGCTTATATTTGGTTTTGTTTTTATTTAACTGTATTTACTTAGCTTAGGTTTGGTTTATTTTACAATATTTGTTTGTTTATTCATTTCTTTACTTAATATATCTATTTACACATACTATATTACTATTATTACTACTACTACTATTATATATTCATCAAATTTAATATATTTGTTTCTTTAGTTAGGATTAGTTTAGTTTGGTTAAGGATGCTCCATTCCTCATGAGAACTTCTTGTATTATGCAGAGAAAGCCCTTGTTGGAAGAAAAATCTTAATCAGGGTCCAGTCAAAGCTGGGAATAAACAAAATTGGGGGAGGGGGGCTGACTTCCCACACCATCTTTCAGGTAAGAGATCCTCTGTTTTATTTATTTATTTATTTACTTCTCAACTTGCCTGTCTGACTCTAGCATTTAGGATTCAAAGAGGTAACATGACATAAATAATAATGAAATAAAACAGAAATAAAAAGAAATCTAGGAAGCAAAATTGTCTTAGAATATTTAAAAATAACGTTTGAACCTGAATATTTTTTAAAAAATATTTGCACATCTTCTTTCAGGCCCTTTATTGGTGAATTGTGTTAATATCTTCAATTTAAACACATCCATAGGCCAACCTTCCAGAAAGGCTGGGAAACATAGCTCTGTGGCCTTGCTTGGGGTAGACAGAGAAGGACGCAGTCATGAGGCTGGCTAGAGCTCTCAAATCCCTTTTCCTAATTAATTTTTAACATTCTTTGCCTTCTTTAAATTTTATATATAGTGCTTATGTTTTTTTATTTCATTTGTACAACTCCACAGAAGAGATAAAACTCTGAGTGAATAACTTTCAGTCAGCCCAGCAAAAAGTTTTATTTACTTCTCCTTTGTGAGTTCATGCCTCTTCAGCACCATTATGAGGCATCACCTCAAAGGAAAAGCAAAGCAAACTGAATGGCTGAATGAATGATACTTAAGAGTTTTATCTATTTTCAATATTGGTAGAAATGCAAATACAAAATCCTGCTGATGTGTTTAGTGGAATCTGAGGATGAGCTAACAAGAAAAATGCCACAGAAAAATTAGTGCCACTGAGGAAAGCAGGGAGATGTCTAGAGAAATACGCACAATTTAGAGCGGAAAAGTGGTGCAGTGGTGATTGAGCAGAACTGGAGAGATTTCTATGTTCGGGAGAGTAAATTGCAGTATGGTTTTTGTTCCACCAAACTTCAGGACAAACCCAGTATTTGAATTTAACCATTCAGCATCAGTCATTTATTTTCTGTCCTGAGCTGTTGGTATACATATTGCAATATGTTGCATAGCCATTACTTGAATACAGTGTACTTTTTCTTACCAGTTTTCTATCAACAGCAGAGCCTTTGTAATGTTCAGAACAAATGACTGAAAAATTATTACATTTAGGGAGCATGTGTGCATTGAGCATTTAAACAGAAAGCACAAATTCATGGCATGGGACCTGGCTATTTGAGGGACCACCTTTTCCCACTTTTACCAGCCCACCCCAATCAATATCACAGAGAAGATGTGCTGTGAGTAATTTTGGCTACGGATCTATGGTTGATGGCTCCTGGAACACATGCTTTTTCTGTTGTGGTACCTGCTTTATGGAATAATTTCCCCAAAATTAAGTCGGTCCCATCCCTTTTGATTTTCCAAACAGCCCTTAAGAAGACCAGGTCCGAGTGTGATGGAATGTGCAGTGGAGAATGTGCAGTGGAGAAGAATTTGGGCAACACAGAGTTTTCCCAAAAAGAAACCTGGATCAAGAGACTTGATGCATCAGAATTGATGCATTTGTTTCAAATATCCCCTTCTTGTTGTAATAACAACTCATTATTTCTTTGTTTTCTATCTCTGCATATTTGGGATGAGTAAACACCTTTTCTTCCAGTAGTTCTGCAATTGCTGGTCCTAGTTGTTCAGCCAACAGCCCTGAATCCTATAGCTCATTTTTCACCAAATTTTCAGGAGCTCCAACACCTAGCATGATCCCTGTAACCCAGATGACAACCAAGCCGGTATGAGTTTCTGTAAATCATGTCTCACCATACTTTTAATGGTAAAGACTCTCTTAATCTTAATCTCCTCTGGTGAGACTTGTCCAGTATGGTTTAATCTATGGCATAGCTCTCATCTTGTTCAGAGCACAGAAGCCACACAACCTAGCATATCTAAAAAGATACACACAGAAAGCTTCACCCATTTATATCAGAAGTATCTGAATGGGAGAATTATTTACTATAAGCCAATTCATATCCCCCCCCCCCTCTCTCTCAACCGAACATACTGACAACATAGTTGTTATGGGGGAAAACTAAGAAAGAGTACCATATATACTGCCTTGGGTTCCCCAAGGAAAAGTCAGGATATATAGCTAACTAAATAAGATGTTTAGCTGCAGATGCAATAGCACTCAAGAGATCAGGAATCCAATGCAATCAAGGTCCCACATTATACTACAGATGTATGCTATGTGCAGAAGTTTTATTTTTCAAACTCTGAACTTCATGGCAGACACTGGACCCAGGAAGTACTCAAATTCAGGGGCTTCTCTACCACTGGGGAGCACAACAGGAAGTGATATGTGGAGGTTGCAGCAAATTCTCTGTTCCTCTGGTCAGATATCTCTTAGCATAAATACTTTCCCTCTGTAGTATTAGGGAATGTAGAATGTGTTTAAGTTGTAAGGAAAAATTGGGAAGATTGTAAGTTCTAGTCATATCTTAGAGCAAAAGCCAGCTGGGTAATCTTGGGCCAGTCAACATCTTTCAGCCCTAGGAAGGAGGCAATGGCAAACCCTTCTGAAATTTTGCCAATAAAATTGCAGGGACTTGTCCATCCAGTTGCTGGGAGTCAAGATTGACTTGAACACAGACAGACACACACACACACACACATACACACACACACACACACACACACACACACAGAGAGAGAGAGAGAGAGAGAGAGAGAGAGAGAGAGAGAGAGAGAGAGAAAGATTACCAAACTTACGTAGTCCTGTTAAATCATCAGCTTGTCCTTAAAATGTTTTTCATTTTGTGAAAATGATTACATTCTGAAATGTGATCATAAGCTTCATGCTTATGGTTAACATTGGGTTTAGTACCAAATTCAATAGATTGGTGTTACTTGCTAAATCTGTGTCATGAATGCATTTGGGAAAAGATTTGGCAAACTACAATCAGCCATTTATACAATCGTTTGCATCAATTGTAGAAATATAGTAGAAGTGGAAATAGCCAGCTTGCAAAGTAAATTTCTCTTTGATTAATTGTTCTTTCAACCTTAATCTATAGGTGTCAGGACCCACCCCAAACCACGTCTTAGGAAGACAAAAACTCTTGGAGTCAGGATTTTAGTCCAAAAGAAATCTTTACTATGACGTGCTCGGTTGTAGGAAATGAGACAGGGCTTAATATTTCCATGATGTAAACCCTTATAAAGAGTTCCCGGTTTAACCCCCCTTAATCCCCATTTGGTCAGTCCCCCCCCATCCTTCCTCTCGTATCATCCATCTCGTGGGAAAGAGGAAGTTAGGACCCTTTTGTTTATTGCTGACAAAACCCAGATGCTAACCCCCCCTTTTGTTTCCCCAGTTCAAAAGGCTTCTCCTTTCCTTTGAAATGCCTATTGCCGGTTCAATACACATCTATCCTCTTCTCTTCGGGAGATGACAGAATCCATGGGATATGTTTGAAACATTCCATTTATGAATATGATATAAATGGATTCTGACAGTCCGCTCTCCTTAGAAGAAAGGTGTGTCCATCTGTAGGGGGAGAAAAGAAAAGAGAAGAAAAAATAACATGTGTAAATGTTAACTCGGTTTGTTTGGATATTCTGTATGAAATCTCTTAAGCAGCTTTGGTGCTTTAACGTGGTGTTTGCTGACCCATTCATTTTCTGAGGAGGGGAGGTGTTTCCAAGCCACTAGATATTGAGTTGTTCCATGATGTCTCCTGGAATCCAGAATTTCCTTCACCTCGAAATGTTGTTCTCCTTCCACCATGATGGGAGGTGGTGGTGGTGGAATTTTTGTTCGTAGGGGAGATTGTTGTTCTTTCTTTATTAGACTGCAGTGAAAGATTGGGTGTATTCGTCTAAGATTTTTAGGTAGTTCTAATTCAACTGTTACTGGGTTTATGATTCTTTTAATTGGAAAAGGTCCAATGTATTTTGGTCCTAGTTTTTTACAGGGTTGGAGAGACTTAAGGTATTTTGTAGACAGATATACCATCTCTCCCACCTTGAACGGTGTGGGATCAGATCTTTTCTTGTCTGCCTGTGTCTTGTGTGCTAATCTAGCCTCTGTTAATGCTTTTCTGACAATAGGCCAGGTGTATTGTAACTGAGCAATCCATTCCTTTAGTTCTGGAATTACCGGTTCTTTTGGGGTTAGGTCAGGTATGGGGTTGAAGCTCTGGCCTGTGGCTACTTGAAAAGGAGTGTAACCTGTGCTGGAGTGAATTGCGTTGTTATATGCCACTTCTGCGAAAGGCAGCAGGTCTGTCCAATTGTTCTGCTGAAAATGTACATAACATCTTAAATATTGTTCAAGTACAGAGTTAGCCCTTTCAGATTGACCATTACCCTGAGGGTGATGACTAGATGTCAGTCCTTGGGTGGTTCCTAACAGAGATAAAAATTCCTTCCAGAATGCTGAGGTAAATTGCACCCCTCTGTCAGATATGATGCGTAGTGGTGCTCCATGCAATCTGTAAATATGTTGTACAAAAAGTTTTGCTAATGTTTTTGCAGTAGGAATTTTTGGGCAAGGTATGAAATGGACTTGCTTAGAGAACAGATCAGTAACAGTCCAGATAACGGTGTTTCCGTTGCTTTCTGGTAGTTCCACAATAAAATCCATGGCTATTTCTTTCCATGGGGCTGAGGGATTCGCCACTGGTTGTAACAGTCCTGGCGATTTCCCTTGTAACCTCTTGGCCATTGCGCAAATTTGACAGCTACCCACATAGCTTTCTATGTCCTTTTTCATAGATGGCCACCAAAATTGCCTTTTAGTTAAGTGTAAGGTTTTTACAAAGCCAAAGTGTCCTGCTGATTTTGTATCATGGCACAGTTGCATGAAATTGATTCTCTGTGTGGCAGGTATATATAGCTTCTCCCCCACCCACGGCAGTCCATCTTTAATTGTGCACACATGTTTATTTTTCTGGAACCATTCATCACTTTCCAAAGATTTCCTGAATTCTATTCCAGTTTGGCTATCTACCTTCGGTTTCATTTTTTCTTGTGCCCTGGTGGTGACTGGTGCTGCCAGTTGTTGTTCCGGTACAAGTGGTTTAAAGTCAGTAACTCTTGTGCTGTTATATTGGGGCATGCGGGATAATGCATCTGCCAGGAAGTTCTTTCCCCCCGGTAAGTGTTTGAGAGTGAAATTGAATCGGTGAAAGTGTTGGGACCAGCGGGCTTGCTTAGGAGTGAGCTTCCTGGGCGTTTTTAGTGCTTCTAAATTTTTGTGGTCAGTCCAGACTTGGAAAGGTATTTTATTTCCTTCCAAAAATTGACGCCAAGTTAATAATGACCACCTTAATGAGAATGCTTCCTTCTCCCATATTGGCCATCGTTGTTCAGTTTCTGTAAGTTTCCTGGATGTATATGCGCAAGGTTGCAACGCCCCCTCATCATTTTCTTGTAGTAATACGGCTCCGACTGCTACGTCGCTCGCATCTGCCTGTATTACAAAAGGTTTGTTGGGATCTGGGTGTTTAAGTACAGGTTCCGCAGAAAAGAGTCTCTTTAGCCTCTCAAATGCTGCTTGACATTCCATTGACCATTTCAGAGGCTGGCTGGGCTTCACGGGTGACCCCCCCTTCGTTTTCAACAAATTTGTGAGGGGCATGGCTATTTGGCCAAATGCAGGGATGAATTGGCGGTAGAAATTTGCAAACCCCAGGAAACTTTGCAATTGCTTCCGTGTGCGGGGGGGTGCCCACTCTAGTACTGCCCTGACCTTCTCTGGGTCCATTTCGATGCCCTCTGGGGATATGCGATATCCCAGGTAGTCGATTTTTTCCTTATGAAATTCACACTTCGATAATTTAGCATATAAATGGGCAGCTCGCAATTTCTTCAGGACTGCTCTGACTAGTTTGATATGTTCCTCTTTGGTTTCTGTGAAGATAAGGATGTCATCGAGGTAAACCAGGACCCCCTTATATAGGTGCTCTCTCAGTACGTCATTAATTAATTGCATAAAGACTGCGGGGGCCCCTTGCAGTCCAAATGGCAATACTTTGAATTGATAGCACCCCATTGGGCAGTTGAATGCAGTTTTCCATTCGTCTCCTTCCTTAATCCTAATACGGTAGTATGCTTCCCTCAGGTCTAGTTTGGTAAAAATCTTTCCTTTCGATAGGTGGGATAGCATATCCTTCATTAGGGGAAGGGGGTATAGATTACATTCACTAATTGTATTTAGGTTCCGGTAATCTACAACCAAACGAAAGGAACCATCCTTCTTCTCCCTGAACAGAACCGGGGCGGCTACTTTGGGTTTGGCGGGCTCAATAAATCCTCTTTCTAAGTTTTTCTTTATGAATCTTTCCATTTCTGCCATTTCCCTTGGGCTCATGGCATACATCCTGGGTTTTGGGAGTTTTGCCCCAGGTTTGAATTCTATGGTGCAGTCTGTGGGGCGGTGGGGGGGGGAGCTCATCTGCTCTTTCCTCACTGAAAACCTCAGCCAGGTCCCTGTATTCCTCCGGTATCTCTGTTAGCCCCTTCTCTTCCCCCACTGCTGCTTTTTCCTCCCTCTGGGTTGGGGGGGTGTTTGGGGGTTTTACGTTTTCCTGTTCCCCTTTTGGGAAGTTGAGTTCTGCAGTCCTCCAGTTTATCCCGGGGTTCCATTTCTTCAGCCATTCCAGTCCTAAAATCATTGGGCATGCCATGCCTGGGGCCACTATAAATGTTATGTCTTCCTCATGGGACCCCAGGGACATGTGGAGTGGTAGAGTGGCTAGGGTAGCTGGTCCCCCCCCTGCTATAGACCCGTCTAATTGACTGAAGGAGATTGGTTGTTTTAGCCTCCTCACTGGGATGCTCAGTTCCTCCACCAGTGTTGGGCTGATGAGGCAGCGGATGCAGCCAGAGTCTATCAAAGCTTTTATTTCATTGGCTTTTGGTGCAGAGGAAGCTAATATAGTTACTGTCTTAAGTATGGGTGGAAGAGGTCCACTTACCAAAGGTTCTCCCTCTGAGCTGTCTTCCGAGGTGTCCACCGCCCCTGCAGTGTAGGCCGGAGTCCAATCCCAGGTTTTGGCAGAAATTGTGGACTCTACAGCCTCTGTCCCCTTCATGGAAGATTCTTTTGGGTTGCCTTGAGACTTCCCCAGCTTTTTGGAAGATGGTGCCTCTGTTTTGCGTGGAGGGGCTTTCGAACGACATTCTGCAGCACGGTGGCCCTCTCTCCCGCAATTGAAACATCCCTTTGATTTTTTAGCCGTGGCCGGTGGGTTTTCCCCCTCACGTGTTTGCTCGAGTGGCGGGCGGCCCCATGGTTTTCCTCTGCGTTGTCTTTTCAATAGGTCTATTTCCACTTCCTCTGCCAGGACATACCAGTCATCGAGATGGTAGGGGTCTCCCCGAGGCAGGCAAGCGTCATACAGGTCGTAGTTTAGACCGTCTTTGAAATGGCTGAGGAGGATGTCTTCTGGCCAGTTCAGCTTGCTGGCGATGGCTCGGAATTCTTGGGTATATTCGGCCACTGTTCTCCTGCCCTGCCTCACCGTCTTGATTCTCTCCCGGGCCTTCCGGTCAGCCAAAGGGTCCTCAAATCGTCGCCTCAAGGATGACATGAATCGGTTGAAGTCGTTGAGTTCTGGGGCGTTGGAGTCATGCAGGTTCACCACCCAGTCTGCGGCCGTCCCGTCCAGGGCAGATTGCACAATTCGGATGCGTGTTTTGTCACTGGGGATGTCCCGTCCGTACTCTTCCATGTAGCTGAGGACTTGGGTTAGGAAAAATCCCAGTCGTGATGGCTCCCCCTTGAATTTTGCTTCCAGGGGTGGGAATCTTTGGCTGGATCGTTGTCTGCGCCGCGGAGTGTATCGCTCCTCATCTCGATCCCCATCTGTGGGTCTGGGGGGGGTGGGTACCGCTGAGTCAGCGGCTCCTGTTCCATTGGACAGCCCTGGGGTTTCAGGTGTTGGGTCCCTTCCGTTACCCCTCCAGTTGCGACCCCAGGTGTTGTGGTTTCCAGCTCTCTCCTCCCTTAGTGAGCTCAGGGTTGTTTTCATCAAGTCAATAGCTTTTTCCAGAATCCGCTCTTCCTCACTGGCGTGCAGGGAGTTCTCCATCTCTTGTTTCCATTCCGGTTGGTGGTCGCTCCGTCTCAGGGTCACTTCTCTCGAAGCCTTTTTCCACTCACTTTTCCTTCCAACGCCCATCGACCACCGGGGTTTTTGTTCGTGCTGCTCCGCCGTTTCTTCCCAGGAGGAATATGATGCCTCAGTTTCCCAATGTTTCTGGGAGTTCGGCTGGGGGGAAGGCTCCTTCTCCGTGGGGCTTTCTTCCCTTCTTGCTTCATCGTCAGACATCATATTTATTTGCAAAGTCCCCCGGTAAGGTTCTTCTTGCCAGGTTGACTTTCGTTGCAAGCCCTGTCTAATGTCAGGACCCACCCCAAACCACGTCTTAGGAAGACAAAAACTCTTGGAGTCAGGATTTTAGTCCAAAAGAAATCTTTACTATGACGTGCTCGGTTGTAGGAAATGAGACAGGGCTTAATATTTCCACGATGTAAACCCTTATAAAGAGTTCCCGGTTTAACCCCCCTTAATCCCCATTTGGTCAGTCCCCCCCCCATCCTTCCTCTCGTATCATCCATCTCGTGGGAAAGAGGAAGTTAGGACCCTTTTGTTTATTGCTGACAAAACCCAGATGCTAACCCCCCCTTTTGTTTCCCCAGTTCAAAAGGCTTCTCCTTTCCTTTGAAATGCCTATTGCCGGTTCAATACACATCTATCCTCTTCTCTTCGGGAGATGACAGAATCCATGGGATATGTTTGAAACATTCCATTTATGAATATGATATAAATGGATTCTGACAATAGGTGCTATGAGGATATTACGTACAAACACACACACACATACACTGTTGAGTGACATTTCTATGTGCAAGTTTATTTTGTTCTTAAAATTTCTATTTTCACTTATAGCAGGGATTATCACATTTACTAACTGCATAGCCTGATTCATACATATGTGCACAAAAGAAAGCACTGTATTGAGTGGATTATATTTTATAGGCTATATTTCCCCCCTAGTTTATGTTAAAAAGTCCCTGAAAAATAAAATTATTATTTAATTATTTAATTATTACAAAAGATAATTTGTGAGAGGGCGGTATACAAATCCAAATAATAAATAATAAATAAATAAATAAATAATAACAGCTGCGATGCTAGCTGTCTATTTGCTGGAAGGGTTTTTTGGACATAAGGAAGTAATGAAATGCTTTCTCTGATATTTTGGACCACTTATTCCAATCCAAGTAATATAGCTGGTAGCCCTTATAGACTGACACAACTTTAGTCATAGACTTATGTAGGGTCCAAATGCCATTCACCTCCATTGTTGTAACACTTCAAATTTTTCCCATGTTTGTCATGGTTTTTTTTGTCCTTGTCTTTATATTGCTTGTTAATAATAATAATAAAAATAATAATAAGTGGCTGGCCAGTCTGTTCTTAAAAACTTCCAGTGTTGGAGCATTCACCACTTCTGGAGGCAGGTTGTTCCACTAGTTAATTGTTCTAACTGTCAGGATATTTCTCCTTAGTTCTAGGTTGCTTCTATCCTTGACTAGTTTCCATCCATTGCTTCTTGTCCTGCTTTCAGGTGCTTTGCAGAATAGCTTGACTCCCTCTTCTTTGTGGCAGCCCCTGAGATATTGGAACACTGCTATCATGTCCGCCCTTGTCCTTCCCTTCATTAAACTACACATACCCAATTCCAGCAACAGTTCCCTATATGTTTTAGCCTCCAGTCCCCTTACCATCTTTGTTGCTCTTCTCTGTACTTTTTCTAGAGTCTCAACATTTCATCCTGAGCTGCCAGGCTGTTACATTTTCGAAAATAATCCTGCATCTTTTGAATTTTTGATGTAGGGAGACCAAAAGATTCGCCATCACTAGTCTAGTGAGAAGAAACAATCCCTAAAGGAAAGGCAGCTGCTGATAGACTGGTCCACCCAGAAACCGGAAAAGGAGGCTTCCTTTCCCTGCATGAAGAGGAAAGACAAAAAGGCAGAGGAATTGCCAGCCAAGCCTTGCAATGGCCCAGCTCAGTATTTGGCGTAAATTATAATGCCTTCATGAGACACAATCCCTTCTAGCACTGATCATGTTATCTACATTGGTAATGAAATATGTCTGCAAGAAACAAGGACCCTACAGACAGTGTGCAGTTATGACATTTTTCCGTCTTTCCTCAGTGTTCTCTGGAGGGAAAAATGACAAAAATGGGGAAAGACTGAAATGTTACAGCAATGGAGGTGAATGGCATTGGGACCCTCTATAAAATCCAATGAATAAAGTGATGCCGTTGTATAACAACACCCAGGGCTTTTTTTCTCATAGAACGCTCAGAACGGAGTTCCGGCACCTTTTTTGGATGGAACCTTGTAGCATAGGCAAGGCGCATTGTATGACATGTGTGAGTTCCAGCACCTTTTTCTTTTACAAAAAAAGCACTGACAACACCTATATGATATACAGTAGTAGATCTTGCTGTCAAGGCATAGACTTGTTTTTAACTTGCTGTTTAACCAATTCTTCATTTTTAAAAATATTTTAGAATCTTTTGTTTTCAACCCCTTCTACTTTTACTGCTTATCTTTGTCCCTTGTGGGACGGATCATGTGGTAAATTGCCATCTCACCAAAGATGCATATAAATGACTGTAGTTTTATTTATTCATCTCTGAGTTAAACTGGACAGGATTAATGAGACCCCTGTAGTAAAACAAGAGAGCTCAGAATCTGATGCCCTTAAAGCTTCATAATTTTGATATTAGTAATAGTAATATAATACATTATATCAATGAAACGCTTTGCAAGTAGTAATTAATTGTCACAATACTCCTCTGAATTCTTTAATAGTTATAAATGCCACTATTCACTGTCCCTAATTAATAGCCTGGATAAAGAAAGCTAATGACTTGTTTCTTAAGTCTGCCCCATGCAACCCTGCAAATGTCTCTCCTGTGGCCTCCTTAAAAATAAAGAGCTGTAAATGTTCAGATTACTTCAGATGGAACATAGAAAAAGAGACTCAACTCTTCATAAAATGACAAATGATTCTTAAAAGAAAACCTCTTAATAAACACTAAAGTTAAATCAGGTTTACCTTTCAAACAAACAATGCAATTAGGCTAATTTCAATCCTTGAAACCTCTTAATATGGATCTTCAGATTCTTCCCAAGATCTGTTTCTTCAATTCTCAAATCCAGATTTGTGTTATTATTTACTCAACTTGACCAGCTGTTACAAAGTTAAAATGGGAAGCTTTATATAAGGGAGATGTGTCATATCTGGGAATGAGCACCTCCCTAAGCTTTGGATGCTTCTGGATTAGCCAGCTATAAACTGTTGCACAGGAGACACCTAATGTGTTAACAGCATTCATTCTTCTGGGAGGTTTCTTTCATGTCCCTGGTGGCTTCTGCTCTTTGTGATTGTGGTGACATGCAGACAACACATTTATACCTGCCTTTTGTGTCCTAATCTGTTGACACTTGAGGACTTCATGGCAGCATGACAGAACACAATGTTGCTAATTTGGGGGCAAGATCTGTTTAATTTGTACATGCTTTAATCTTGTATTTTATATTTTATATTTATGTCATATAGCATGCCTTATTTTAATTGTGAGGTTTCTGACACAAACAAACACAGAGATAAGAAACTGTTACATTGGTAACACTTTGAATTGTGTTAGGCATGGGTTGGAAGCGTAAACCTAGTTGGTCTAGATTGAGATTCTGTGGACCTTAAGAGAAAAATATGGTATTTCCAGCTTTTAATTTTTTTGGATTATAAACATCTATTTCACCTCAAGTTTATTTGAGTGTTCCCCAAAAGTCCATATGTACAAAAAGTACTAAAAGCTCATCCTAAAGGAGCAGTCCTATGTACATTTGTGACATAACTCCTGCCTTGTAGAGAATATCTTATTCCCTGAAGTGAGACTTTCCCTGACTTTCTATAAGAGCCTGAAGACCTGGTCCTGCTAGATAACTTGGGACCCCAATAGGGGAGCTTCAAACTGGAGCTGGTTGATTAAGTAAGACAAATCTCCTCTCCCCCTCTGCATCCACCTGCCTCCTTCTCCATCTTGTGTCAAATTATTATTCATTCTGTTTGTATTGGGATTTTATTTGAGTATATTTATATTTGATTGTTATGTTGTAAGACACACAGAGTCTCTTTGAAATGAGATGGGTAGCAAATTTCAAAATAAATAGACAAACAAATAAATAAATAATAGCACTGCCATGTTGCCACATCATCAGGGTGGGCCATCAACATTTTCTAGAGGGCAGGAACAGACTTCACTATCCTCTATTCATCCCTAATTCACCATGAATGTAACCAATGTGCAATTTTTTTTCTCTTCTGCATTAAAATTATTGTTTTACCCAATTTTTGTAAGTTTGGGCATTGCTGCCCTTTTTGCCTGTTTCATTTTCTACTAAGAAGATGAGGTGGTGTGCCCTACACATGGTCAGGGGTCACCATCCTGCATTTCTCTTGCAGTTACTGTTACCAATATATTGTTTCAGTTAGCACAGTGGTTATAATGTTTGCTTTGATGTATAGAGGGTCACGGAGAGAAACTTTTTTTTACATTGCTTTTCCCCTCTTTTCTCCAGCTAACTTATTTCCCATTATCTCAGGGGTGTCAAACTTACAACGTCACGTGACGTGTTGTGACATATCACGACTTTATTCCCATTGCTGGCAATGGGGTAGGCACGGTTTTGCCATGGGCCGGCAGATTGGCACCCCTGCACTAACTTCTCTAATACCTTCCTCACTGAAACACTGAGGTTTTTCCTGCTTAAAGTTGTTACCAACATGTCCCAAACCAACAGACTTTTAAAAACCATTTTAGAATCCAGCCCACAATAACAAAGGATAAGAACATTTTAAAAGTATAACAGAGATGTGTTTTTATCCAATAATTTATTGAAGCCATTAATCTTTATTTCTGAACCCATAGACATAAAAGTGTTTTTCTCCCTCCGTGCTTCTTTGATCTTAAGTGTCATTAGTCTTTTAGTTATTCAGTGTCATTAGTCTATTTTCTGCTTTTATAAAAGTGCATGTATGCAAGTGTGTTCTCTGACACTATTATATAGCATAGATAGAAGAAGCTGCCACACTAAGAGTGTGATAATAAATAATCAATTTATAAAATAGTTACTTTGTTCTCCACCATTTTTTATGCTGTTGTTAACTTGTGTTTTTTTTGTAATATTGTTTAGTTTTCTGGTTGGGTAAAGTATCCAGCACACTATACAAATGCTAAAATGGTAAAATATTAATGGTAAAATTATAAACTGTATATTGATATTATACAGGCCTTGGAATTAAACCTCAAATAAAGTGATCTTGTTGATATTTATGGAAGTGAATTCCTCTCATCCACTGAATTACATCATGTTCCAGGAGTCAATTCTTTAGATTAGAATTTTAAACTATTAATAACAGAATTTAAAGCTGTTAATAATTCCAGGAATAGGAGGAGTTATAATCCCAGATTTTTCTATTTTTTTATGTTTTGCAAAATGAAATAAAGGGTTAGATCAGAGCTGCAGATAGTTGTTTACCCCTTTGGCAAGCTCAGTTAAACAACTACCTTTGTGCTCATAAATAATCCTCTATATTCATCTGACAGTCTATTGCAAAATTAGTCAGGGCAAAAACCAGAACTGTTCCATCTAACACAAACCCCTGGCAATCTGAGAGCCTTGCCAGATCTTAGTTCTCAGATCTCTTCCATTTGTCATTAATTCCACAATTTTTGTATCAATCACTTGTGGCTTCTTTGAAATTGCACTCTGCATTCCCTCTGATAGCTTCTAACATCTTTTCCCCAATGCCTGTTTATTTCCTCACTCTAGTCGATGGATTTCCTCCTTAGGCTGTTCAAGTCTCATGAATACTCAGGTTTGTCCTCTATTTTAGTAACTTTTCCTTGACCTCTAAACTTGATATCTTTCCTTCAAGCTATCTAGACTGTTCCATGTTTCTACTTCAGTTTATAACTACTTTCTTGGTCTCCGTCTCACATTTTATTGATGCATACCTGACATTTCTCTGATTTGCTCCCAGTAAATTCTGCCCTTGTTCCTCCCTGTGTTTTATACAGTTTTTCAGTGTATAAAATAAAGACAAAGTTCCAGAGTAAAAAGTTCAGTTCAAAAACTCAAGAAACATTTTGCATGCAGTACAAGACTCTTGAATGCATTGTACCAAGGGTAAGAATTTGAAATATTACACATATAAAAACAGACAGTTCATTTTATGATAAGCAACCATAAATATTACAATGTTGAGTGACAAAATCTAGCCAACCCAACTCACTTCATCCCCATTTTGTCCCATGCTTATGTAAACTGAGATTTAATGGCAGCCAAACTCCTGATATTTCTTTGTTATTGTAGCTCATAGACCAAATGGATGCAATGACAAAATGACATAATTAGCAGATGAATACGATGGTTGAGTGGAAAAATTATTAGAGAAAAATTTGCCAAAATTTAAATTAAATTCATTATTAGAATGAATCTGGGTTTTTGAAACAACTCAAAATTTGTAAAATTTTAGGAGACAGATTTTCATTATTCAAATATTAATAAAATTGTATAAAATATGTTGAATCCATATTTTTTCCATTCAACTGTTAAGATGCCTAGATGTTATGTAAAGAGTTAGGGTTATATTGCCACAAAACCAATCACAATGCATTATGCTGTAAACATTCTGAAATTTCAGCATTTTAGTCTTCAATCTGAAACAACACTGGTGTCATTGCTGCTATGCGGACCTTCCAAAGAATTAGATACTTGGAAATTCTTTTACATAGATAAGACAGTTACAGCCCAGTAACATCCTGTCTTAGAGAACATAATAAATCAAAAGAGAGATGTTCTGAATGCTCTGAACTAATCACATTTCCAGATCAGGCCTTCAATATTATGGCAGACATTATATTTTAATTTTGGCCCTGCACAAAGTATCCCTAAAGGAAATGCAAGCACTACTGTGTTTTCCTGAAAATAAGACCCGGTCTTATTTTTTTGGGGGGGGGATGTCTTTTCAACTCACCTCATGGCGGCAACACCGACAGCCCTGCCTAGCTGGCCCACTTCTGTGGCCAAAGGAGCAACTTCATTCTGCAGCTGAGAATGGGGCTGCATTTCCCCATCAGAGGCCTTTCCTGCCTTTTCTGTTTTGAAGTTATGTATTGTTTCGAACAGAATAGGAAAGGCTGTTTAAAAAGAAGTCCTAAGTTTGCATCATAATCCTAAAAACGGCAGAAGAGTGAAATGGGTGGGAGACAAAAATGATTTGCAGACCACATATTACGATTTTACAGAAGAAAGACATGTTCAAATCACAACAGAAATATAGTACAGTGTCATTGTACATTGTACATGAATTGAACACAATCTTCATATATTTACTTTCCCCAAAAGTAAGACCTACCCTGAAAATAAGCCCTAGCATGATTTTGAGAGTGGGCCTAATATAAGCCCTACCCAAAAATAAGCCCTAGTTTTGTGGCGAGGCACACACCTAAAAATCAAGCTGGGCTGGGGGTGTGGAGCTGCCCCCCGTGCCCCGCATCCACTTACCTTGCAACCAGGCCTCACCTTACGGCACCACTTCTGCAGTATCCCCAGGCCTGTATTTTGCAGTCAAAGTCCTTTCCAGAAAGGCCTTTGACCACAAAATATAGGCCCGAGCTCCATTCTCAGCTGTAGGATGAAGCTGCTCCTTTGGCCACAGAAGTGGGCCAGCTGGGCAGTGCTGGGGGTCAGTGGAAAAGACACCCCCCAAACATAAGACTGGTGCCTCTTGGGGGCAAAAAACAATAAGACCGGATCTTATTTTCTGGGAAACATGGTATGTATATTGATTCTATGATGTACTCACAATCAAGATTTCATTTTTCAAACAAGATGTGCTAAAATAAAAGAAGCAGATTCATTTTATGGTTTGCAATGCTGTGTATAAATGTTTGTGGTCCATATGATTAATAAAGCTTGTGATCTGACGTGTCATATAGTAATTAAATAACATTATAATTATGTCATCCACCTACAAAGGTTAATCAATTCTTATAAAGAAAGACACTGCTGTTCTTTTTAAAAAATGAACTATCTGTGGAATTTTTTAATTTGATTTTTTCCATAGGAACACAAATAATTAGAAGAGTTAAATCATGCTCCCATGAAAGTTACAAGAGAAGCTTCTTATCAACTGTGGTTATGCTACAATTATTATTATTATTATTATTATTATTATGAAATGTGACTGGGAGCTCAATGGTTATTTATCTAGTGTATGGTATATAATGTCAGGGAAATAACGCATGCTAGACACACAATGCAGTCCCGACAGCCAGAATGCTAGTTCATTCTGTTCAGTGCTTAAGTGCATATCGATGGTGCACCACGAGGGGCTAACTAGCTTTACATCAGCTAACTGGTGGTGCACACATTGCTGTCTCTGCCAGTCTTGTCTCACCTCATGTCATGATGCCTTGTGCTCAGCCAAGTCCAATGCCAACTTCTGTTCTCCGCACACAGAAATGCAGCTAGGTTTTTCCCACCAAAGTGGTACTGTTTTATCTACTTGCAATATTGCGTACTTTTGAACTTCTGAGTGGACAGAACTAGGGATCGAGTGATGGGAGTTCATTCATTCACTGAGCTGGGCTCAAGCCTTTGGACTAGAGACTCCTTTTGGCTAGCAGTCCCAGCTGCTTTAAACCTCTGCACCACCATGACCCCATCTTAATGGTTATTCAGTCCAAAAAAAAAAAAAAAGGCTGCAGTGTAATCAGTAGGATTCTTTATGATAAATATACAAAACAGAGTTTCAACATGATAAAAGGGGGATCTTAGTTATGTTTATATACAAAAAGTATGTTTAATTGATCTTATGAAATTTCTTTCCACTTAAATACAGTTTAGACTGCAGCCAAAGCTACAACTCAGTTTCAGTTACAAAGCCATTAACTAATGTACTGCTAAATACGGATATTTTTGTTTAAAATCTAACTTGACATACAGTGTCATGAACACACGAGTCTGCATAAAAGAGTAGATATGGCTTCATGTCACCCTTAGAAGCTACATGAAAAAAAGGAAGACTATGTCCTTAAAATTTAGCTGTTCTTTCCAACCTTTAGTCTCCATGGAAAGTTCTACAAAAAGAAGTGAACTATAAAAGACGGTGGCACCCGCTCAAAGTGGAAGTGTTCCATTCAACAGGAAGAAAAAAAAAAGGAAAGTTACTTTGTGGGTGGTTCCCTCTTGAAAGGCACAGACACTCCCGTTTGTTGACCAGATCTTTCATCTTGACCTTTATGCTGTCTCCCCTGTATTAGAAATGTGACAGACAGACTGATACAACTCACTGATTTGCTGATCACACATTAAAAATAACCTCATAGCTTTGCGAAGGATCTTTCGTAACACACAGCTTCATCATCAGTACTACTGGTTGAAGGCAGTAGTCCAGTAAGAAAAAATAACTTTTTTTCCCCCCAGGTGAACTCCTTGTTGCAACATTAGTGCAACCAACCGAGCTTTAGATTTTTCAGTAATGGTGCAAAGTTCAGGTAGGAAACATTGATGGAATTCATTTCATTAATGAAGAAAATACATCTTCAGATGATGGCTAGTTAAAATGGGCAGGAGTGCTTTAAACTATAATACAAAGTGCAGGAGTTGTTAAGACCATCAATGAGCAGCAAATGGATGGTTATAAGACTATCAGCAAATACTAATGGATTAAATTCAGCAAGGAAGCAAAGTGTAGTGGAAATTACTAGTTTGGGTAAGATAACATAAAAAGGAAGGTGCTTTAATGGACAAAGTTTAGGAGATAACCAAAATGAACTAGATGTCATAAGGCATCAAAACAAGTATGACATAATAGAAATTATAGAAACATGGTAGAAAAATCCAACCAGTGGAACATTGGGCTTGTTGGTTACATCATGTTTCAAAGGAACAAGAGACATAACAGAGGAGAGAGTGTAGTGTTATATGTTAGGAATAAATTTGCATGTATAGAAGTCCACTGGCACAATGGTAATATAAGGGTTTCTATTTAGGTTATATAAATAACCTAATAATGGACCTAGTGGTCTGCTATAAATGAAAAACCAGTCAGAAAAGGCAGGGGTATTAAAGTAAGTGGATTTACCTAGATTTCATTTACATATAAGGAGAAACTTCCTGAGGCAGCATGGTGGCCCAGAGGTAGAGCTCTAACCTCATCATCAGGAGGCTGTGAGTTCGACCCTAGGAAGCAGTAGATATTTCTCTGGGTGCAAAGAGAAAATATCTGCTGCGAACTTCGCATGGGTGTCTGGAAGGGCATCCAGCCAATAAATGCTCAGCTCCATTCAGTCACCTGACTCCACTCTGATGCAAGAGATTACAGGGTTGTTAAAAGAAGGGGGGGGGAAATGAGGAACTTCCTGAGAAAATCTGTAACATTACAATCATCTATTCTACGGAGAATGTGGAGATCTATATTCTCTGTAGATTTTTAAGCAAGTTGGACAGTTACTGGTTTAATCGATTTTCCAACATATTGCAGGGAGTCACACTAGATTAACTTTGTGACTCCTTCCAACTCTACAATTCTAAGATTCCACGACATTTTTTTCCATAGATCTGCAATAGTTGCCTGTAATAGGAAAGATATCTTCTTGAAAACGGCGTGTATTAATAAGAAGACATGTATTGTTCCATGTTTAAATTATAGCAGCTTGTGTCCTCTATAGATGAAGGTAAATGCAGAAACAACATTCTGCAAAAACTATGCGGAACAATTTGGGGAGCTTCAGCTCCAACTCTTCGATGCGCAGCCCTTGGGCTTTGCTACTCTGTAGTGGAATACTGCGCACCTGTATGGATAAACAGCTCACATACAAGACTTGTTGATGTTCAACTCAACCATACGATGAGATTAATTACTGGGTGCATAAAATCTACACCTATTCACTGGTTACCAGTTCTTAGCCACATACTTCCCCCCACTTACGACAACAAGAAGCTCTCATTCGGGAGTATAGTAAGATCCTGCTAAACTCCTCTCTACCCATTCATGCCTATACCTCTGATCTCTTAAGATGTCGATTAAAGTCAAGAAATCCACCACTCCTCACAGCGCTTAAGCTGCTGGCCGAACATCAGAGCACTATACAAAAGTGGATGGAAGCATGGAGTAGCTATACCTCCCAAGATATTTCTGAGCATATTAATCCTAATAGTATACCTCCAGGATTTAATCTACCCTGACACATATGGGTGACATACAATAGAATTAGAACGACTCATGGGGTGTGTGCCGATTCTCTGTATAAATGGGGAAAGACACCTTCAGCACAATGTGATTGGGGGGCTCCCCGACAGACTATCCAACATATAGTGAGGGAATGCACTAAAAGAAGATACCCAGGAGATTTTAAGAACTTCCTCTGCGTAACAACGGCAGCTACTGACTGGATCTCCAAACTCTACATTAAACTCTGAAATGTTATTTCTGTTTTCCTCTTAGGTTTTATAATTGCTTCTTTTTTAAAAAAAAATTGTTTTAACTGTTCTAACTTGTAAATATGAAGTGCTTTTAATTCTGTGCGTGACCAGCCATACGCTAAATAAATAATAAATGGATTTCTTTTGAAATCACTTGTTGCAAAACATTTTCTTTTGATGAAATAAACAGGTACCTCCATACACTCATTATGTTCCTGAAAATTGCATTTATAATTTCGTGGGATTTTTTTGGGGGGTGACTTTTTTTTACTGAAATTTCTTCACTGGATAAACATTGTATGAAGCGACCTGAAATACTTTCCATCTCTTGAATCAAATGGTCTTCACACTAAATGGCTTTTGAAAGTACGGGGTCTTCGTTACAGAGCTGAACCAATGACAAGAAGAAGAAAAACCTGGATCTATTATTTTTCAAGATTTTCTTTTACCCACAGTATGTGTGAGTGTTTCCTTCCCTCTCCTTGCTTACAATTAGCAGCAGCCACCACCACCTCAGCAGTTTGTAAAACTCATTCCAAGCTGTAATACACAAAGTAACAAATGTTAAGACTAAGCCATGAATCATTTGCATTTATGACAGATGTTTACCCAGTTTGCACACTGGGCCGTGAACGTGGTTAATAAAAACTGAAAGCAGAGCAAAGTGAAATTATGATTTCAGACAGAAATTAGAGCAATGAGAACATTACTGTGAACAGATGCAAAAAAAAGGAAAAAAAATAACCCTGGTGATTCAAGAAAACCTTTGGGAAATGGAGTTGCAGATCTTGGTGATGTGTTAAAAATATATTTGGGAAAAATAAAACCTGTTAGTATTGTGGAAACATATTGGAATTAAGTAATGATGGAAATGCAATGCAAATGTAAATAGATTAGCACATTGAACTGGTTCTGTGACATCACTGTTAAGAGAAAAGTATGCTTGAGACTGAGTAATAACTCTTGGGAGGACAGTTCAACATGCCTCATCTTGTTTTCTAAAACATGCATTTCTAATATTCCTCTAAAGGATAAAATACGTTTCCCAGTGGAATACAGCATGATTTTCCTGACTTGATTTTATGTTTCCAATCTCCTGCTCCATAGATTGTTCAGAACAGGAACGTGCTGGAATTAATGACTTCACTCACCTGCAATTTTAATAAACTAGCTATATGAAGGAAGCCATTAAAGCATGAATGAATATCAAATATCATAGAATCCTGGTAAAGAAATAAGCAGTAAATGCTAAAAAAATGTGAAATTCAGAATAAATTTATCAACTTTTCTATAAGCACAACCAAATGCCACAATATTGTTCTCAATGCATTTTGACAGCTTTTCCTTTGAGGAGGAAAATATTTGTAATAGAATGGTAGATTTTTGTTTTGTTTATTCTTTCAAGAATAGTTTCTTAGACATCATAGTTGGAAAACAAGGGTAGCAGAAGAAATATATTGTTTGAGAACTACGGAACTCAAAGAATAATTATATTTTGATCTGCCCTGGAAATTATGGATCAGGTTAGTCTGCACTGGAATTCCTAAAACTAATTTTTCTCAGACAAGTCTATTTTATTAAACACTATTCAAACAATCAATTCAGTCTCTATTACATTAGTCAACATGGCTACAAAGTAAACACAATTGAACAAGTTGGTTGTGTAGTAAATGGCTACATTTAAAAATTTGGAAACTGTTTCAATAATATTTGAATTAGTCAGAGAAACAAAAGCAGATCACCAGAGTCTTATATCAATTACTTTGCCAAAAATCAAAACAAGACCTACTGTATATAGGCAAAATCTTTACAATAATGTAATATCTTTAAAGTGTCTTATTACTGTAATACTGCACACAGCGTTAAGCCTTGCCCATGAAAAAGCTATGTTCTAGGCAAATACAACCATTTCATTGTACTTCCATTCTACGCTGGATAGCATAGTACTAACAATCTCATTGTTCTAATACAGTGGTGGTGAACCTAGGGCACGGGTGCCAGAGGTGGCACTCAGAGCCCTCTCTGTGGGCACCCACGCCATGCCCCGGAGGTGGCAACTGTCCCTCTTCAACCAGCCGCCTGCTAATTCGCCAAGGTCCCACGTGGTTGAATGCATCTTGGCATGACTGGTTTCCCTCCCCCCCCATCCCATCCCTCCTGGCCTCGCATGCTCTCCTTTTCCCAGGCACAACCCAGTGCATCACCTCCTCAGCTGTTGGCCGACCATCCATCTCGGAGGCGGCTTCTTTGAACTGCTGGCGACGGGCTGCGGAGCCCCAGAGTGTGCCTGTCAAGGGGCCAGAAGGCTGTGGCTACTGATGGACACCATTGGCCCCCATGCGCTCACTGGCCTCTGTGTACGGGGGGCGATGATGTCAGACAGCAGTTGCCCCAGCCCTTGCCTTGCCCCATGGCAATGGCACCCCCACCCTGCCTCGCCTCAACCCACAGGATGAGTCTCCTGCCTACCGCCCCACCTGCCAGAGACCTCCTGGAGCTCCGCAAACCCTGCCCAACCCCACAGGTGTCCCTCTCCACAAGCAACATTGAGGTGACCACACCCATCTTGGCCATACCCACCCAATTTTCCATGACCACCACAGCCACACCCACCCACTGGGCCATGCCCACCTGGCACCCAGCGATAAATAAGTGGGTTTTGGGTTGCAGTTTGGGCACTCAGTCTCTAAAAGGTTCGCCACCACTGTTCTAATATATATTTTGGCAGAATCAGTAAGCTTACAAAAGAATAAAAGTAATGAAAAATAATAAAATTAGTTCCCTAATTTATGAAACTCAAACTCAATTCTGACAACAATGCCATTTACTATGAGATATTCATCTAGCTGTTGATCTCAGTTGCCTTGTATAAATATAAATGTTATAATTATGTTGAAATTCAATGATGCAATGCTATTTTCTATAGCACTAGCCTTGGGTTCTAGATTTGTAGGAAAGGCCTTGACATAGAAGTTCCAGAGTTTAAGGACTTAACTCTTTTTCAGATTCAGACTCTATTTCCATCTGTCTTTAAATATTTTTCATCTCAAAAACTATCTACAAACGTGTCTATTTGAAAAATTATATATATACAAAAATGTGTATATTTCTGCAAGTTTATGTACAAGGACTGTACAAGGAAAAGGTATGCATCAGTGAATGTGAATTTTCTTCTTTTTCTATAAGGCAGCTGTCTGATGGAACAAGTTAATAACTAGATCTATGTGTGAGCATGACCTGGGTTAGATACAAAGCATTTCCTACTCTTATGTGATTCAAAAAATGTCTGCCTTATAATTGCACTAAAGTCTCTTCCCCTCTCAATCTCCGAGAATTCTACTTTTCTACCTTTTCTCACTTTTCTACTTTTATGGCAAGAGCTCTCTAATTTGATGCCAGCTGTCAGGCAGAAGCTAATATTGTTTAGCTTGAGAGGGAAGAAGTTATAATGAGCCAACTTATTTTGCCCCAGTGGTGTTCCCCAAGCTCTCAATAGGTCCTTACAGTGCAATGTGTATGCTTGGCATTAATAACAGTGATTTTGCATCTGCGGAGCAAATCTCCCATACTTCTGTGTTGTCTTTTAAAATACAATCAAAAGTGTGAGAAGCATTGATGCAGAAAAGCGGGCACTGGGTGACTGAGTTTCTGCTCAAGCCAACTTGTCCTTTACTCTTCAGCAGATTAATTCTACTAAAATAGATAACATAGATCTCTTCCAATAGATCCTTATTACAGTTTCATGCTCCAGAGTAAAGAGCAAGCTACAGCAGTTGTTCAACCCTTCCTAAACTGCGATTTCCAAATAGCAGTGTGTGGGGGGGGGAGGGGGAAATATCTGGTCAGTTTCTTTCTACATAATAACAATAGATGTGATCCTGGACTATCTCTGGAATGTGTATGAAAAACTGGTGCTAGATTGGAGACCATTCCTTGGTTATTCTTAGGAATTTATTCTGTGATTCTTCTTCATCTGTCTTTATGCCTATTTTTCTGAGATTTGCTAATCTCAGAATCTGTCCCCCACCTTTTTCTTTCCTGGTCACTTGCTCTTTGACTCTACGTAACAAAACGTAGCTAAGTATGTCTGGGATTGTAATAAGGACTCCTGATTTGGGGCAGGGGGTTGGGTTAGAAGACCTCCATGGTCCCTTCCATCCCTGTGGTTTTATGATTCTATGATTAATTCTACAATTGTATGATTCTATCAGCTAGCTTTGGATTTCTCTCACTTTTGCCCCAACTGCCACATGTTTCTTGTAAGAATCATTTCTGTTTAAGCTCTAAAGATCTGCCTCATAGATCATTGTCCAGGTTAGAGTTTCCTTCTTTAAGAACACACATGGAACACTGTCCCTGTGGTTCGTGCTTCTTTTTACCCTGGATGTTGTAGGATAGCTTTCCTGCTCAACCCTTCTGAGTCCACTTACATCTTCCCATATTCTGTTCCACCCAAAGACAAATATGCATGTGAAAATTTTTGCTCATATTAATTAAACTGTAATGGGCTATGCTTGTCAGAGTATTATTGATTCATGGCTTTTTGCCTGCTTGGCAGTTTGTCTGCTATGTTCTCAACTGCACAGTTCCTGAAATAACAATTGGGTATTCCTTTTATGCAAAATTAGTCCACATTCCTGGCTGAAATGAGATCTGAATCAAAGGACTTATTGCCTGAGCTCATCCTAGGACAGGGGTAGGCAACCTTGGCTCTTTTATGACTCGTGGATTTTAACTCCCAGAATTCCTGAGCCACCACAGCTGGCTCAGGAATTCTAGGAGTTGAACTCCACGAGTCATAAAAGAGCCAAGGTTGCCTACCCCTGCCCTAGGGTATAGTTTCTTCTAATCATACATCACTGGTTCTTACATAATGTAAAACCATAAGTGATGGTTTATACAGCATGCTGCTAGGTAACCACATAATGCTAAGCTAAAATCATAAAATTATTGATGACCTATAACTAAAACTACCTTACCAAATAAAGGGATATCGATATTGCAAAATTAATTTATTAACCAAGAGAAAAGGCTAAAATATATTTGATGCAGAACAATGCTGTGCTTAAGCAGAGAGCAAAACCTGATGTTGAAAAAGGCTATATAAAGTCAGAATTGTTTAACCATTGATTGGGGAGGAAGTCCCAGACTTGTAGACCTGACTGGGAAGTTGGAAATGATTCCCAAGGAAAGACAGGGGCAAACCACAAAAGACTACCTCTCTGTTTTCACTAAGACAGATACATAGATCTCTCTTATTACCAGGAGTCTAACAAAGAAGCTTTTACTTCATAATCACATGCAAAAATTTGTTCTTTGGATCTGGGAAATGCTTCAATACATGCAAAATTCTTGATTTTGCCTGTTTCATAGGAAATATTTTTTAAAAGAAAATTATTGGGAGGGAGGCAGGAGTGATGGCCTTGTTATATGCAGAAGGTGGCCAAGGGGTTGGTCTCTCTATTATTTATTTCACTCCCCTTTTAGTGTAAACTTTTCTGGCATATACATACTGATGTGTATCGGGTTCTCCAATTTCCTATAGCTGCACTTCGAAGGCATGAAATAATTGAGTAACTATGCTTGAATTTATGGTCTCCTTTGTAGGAACTGGAATTTAAGCTGTAAGAAATGAGGGAGGCATGAGTGGATAAGGTGAAGATGAAGAATAGATGATAGATAGATAGATAGATAGATAGATAGATAGATAGATAGATAGATAGATAGATAGATAGATGATAGATAGATAGATAGGTAGGTAGGTAGGTAGATATGTACGTAGGTAGATATGTAGGTAGATAAATAGGTAGGTAGACATACTTTCAGAGTAGAGAGAATTCTAAGGACTATTTCATAATCATAACGTGTAAATCACAGAAGTCACAGGAGACTGCTGGTTTAAAGAGTGTTGATCATAACAATCACAATGTTTAATTTAGTCAGAAATAAAAAATGGGTTAATCACCCCAATTGCCTAGTTGTTTTGAAACACCAATCCAAAGAACCACCTCCAAAGGGTAAAGGGCAGGGCTAAAATCTCAGTTATTGAAACTCATGTGATAGAGTAGACCAAGCTCTAATTTGGGGGTTAAAAACCAGCAATTTGGTTGCAAATTTAGAATGAAATGAGATTTCTATCACATTTAGCAACACTTTGTGCTAAACAAATATTCTTTTTATCAAAGTCCTTTTTTCCTTTATTCTTCTGCCAGTGTATTACTATTACATCAGTAAATATCTCGTTTTAGGGACCTTGCATTTTTATTGCCTCTATTGATTCTTTAACTCATCTATTTTGCTGTGTTCCTCTCACTTATCAATCCCATTGATTTCCTGCATGCTCTCCATTAGAGTTTTATGCTTATAAATCCTGATGCATATTCTTTAAAACTACTTTTCTTGAAGAATGCATTTGTTTATATTTTTAATTGAGAGTTTAAGGAATCTAGCTCACATCTATAGTGATTAATCTTTGTCTCCATTTGCCCTACTTTATTATTTTTTTAATGAAGCTTCAGAACAAATCTTTATTTTTGGCAAACTTCCTCATCCTGATGCTTCTGCTGTTTTTTTTTCTTCTTCTTAGCAATGGCCAATGTGAAAAACAGGACAGGAATTAAGGAGTTACAAACATGGCAATCGGCAGCTGACTTCAGAAAGTGGAAAAACATTGCCTACAAATTATTGGTTATAGCTAACATAAGGGTTTTGATGCAACATTGAGCTTAAATCTGTATACTGTAGATTGTCAACTTTCCTAACTTCCTATAATTTTTCTACATCCAAAGTAATCATGTTACATTAGCTAGGAGATGAGTCCACACCCACCCAAGATGGGTTGGGTAATGAGCTCTGAGGCCTGTGTTCTTACAGGTCCTACTGTTGCTTCCACCACAAGTGCTGAAAAAGTCCTAGGGGTAGTCAGGGATTGACTCAGATTGCTGTCAAATCTGTTTTTTTACCTCACTTAATGTGAAAGGGCCAAATATCTAAAAGCTGTGCATTCTTCTTCTTTCCTGAGAGAGAATTGCCATCACTCCAAAAATGACTTTAAATATCACTAGAGAAGGCCATTGGGTTCATTCTTGTTTCCATAGAATATATAATGTAGGCTGATATAATTTTCCCTCCCTTCACAACCTTCAACAGACTCCTGTTGGATCTCCTCCTCCTCCTCCTCCTCCTCCTCCTCCTCCTCCTCCTCCTCCTCCTCCTCCTCCAGAATACTTGCCACTTTGCTGGTGGGAGGAGGAACAAATGAAATTGCAGACCGTAAGGAGAACTGCACCCCTGCTCCCCATCCTAGCATCTCCCCAAAGCTCCCCACCTGAGGGATAAAGAGGTCTAACCCATCAACATAAGGGTAACAACACAAAAAAGTAAACATGGCTTTCAGGCTATGTACATATCATGGCTAGACAGACTTGAGGGTGAGCCCTAGATATGGCTTCTGTTGCATTTAGCAGGAAAATCATGGTTTACTTCTCATTGATTTTTTTCCCCGATAGTAAATTTCAATTTTGTGGATAGTAGGCCTCACTGCCACGTGTGCAAAATAAAATGACCTCTTTTAAATTTGTTTTTCTCTTTCTCTTTTTCATGTCTTCCATAATGTATACCCGTGCCTGTTTTCCTAAATTATTCTGGCAGTTTGCAAGTCATAAAAGAGGGAAATAGCTCAACTGTGAAGTTGCAGTTTCTCCATCCCCACTTCAAAAGGAGAGGTGGAGAAAAGAGATGGAATCTCCTAGATAGCATCTCCTAGCCAAGTCAAAATATCAATATATTTCCCACACACACACACATAAGAAAAATCTCTCAAAAACTGCTCTGGCTATTTTTAAGCTAAGCTCCTTGTCTTGCTTCTCAGAAGGACTTGCCCTGATGCTTCTTCTGCAGTTTTTCAGACAAGGCCTGCCTGCCAGGAGGGATACTTTTGGCTTTTCTTTCATTGGCTTCACGCTTTTGCTAGCAGCAGGAGACAGCAGGGCTAGGAACAGAAGGCCATTTAGAGATGATATGAACAGCAAACTATTCCACTGAGGCAATAAAGCTACGTGGACTGTATCGCTGGAGAAGGCACATGGACGAATCACAGGAAATGCTTTTTGCACAAAACAAACAGGCCAAAACAAAAGAGCTTCTCCACAGAAAACAAAGGCTGCAGCAAAAATTCATCCCCTGACATCTAATTATCTCTGTTAAGGGAATGTTCATTTATTTATATATTTATTTTTATTTTTTGCTTGTTTCTTAATTCAGGCAGCACTGACTCCTGAGGACCTTGATATTGCAGTAGCTCATATTGGAGGATTATTTTTTTCAGTAAATGCAACCATTTTGGGTATTCCTGATTAAGATATGTATGAAGATGACAGTGGAGCTTTTATAAGAGAGGGCCAAGCAGATTTCCTTTTGATGAGCATGAAGCTCTGAGATTTCTGAAAATGTTCAGCTGAATACTGGCAGAAGCTTCCTGGATAATAAGGGCCACCAATACTTGACAGAGGTGAAAATTTTTAAAAGTCTGAACTCTACAATATATTACATTTATACACAATTCTCATTGGTATTAGCATTTTGATAAACTTTCTATTATTAGCAAGAGCATAGTGCAAAACTGAGGAAAGTGTGCATTTGTAGGATAATTGTATTTCAGTTTCTATAGGGATAACAATGTGGGAAAAAATAATCCTCTCCTTTTTGAAAGCTCCAATCCAATTTCTTACTCACCTTACACATGCCTTTTCTACCTACACAAAACTTGTCTCTTGTATATTTGTACTTTACTAATTTGCACTGAACTGATAAAAGCATATTGCCTGCCAGACTAAGGTTTTTTCCTGCACTGTAGTCTTAAGATCTCTCATACTTAAATTGGCTGAATTTGAAACCATTTGAAGAAATCCCTCTTTTTTATATAAAAAATACTTTATGATTAAAGCAGAATAACAGAGTGAAAGGGACCTTGGAAATCTTCTAATCTGTATATATAATAACATACATTTGAAAAAAAACGATAATAAATGTGAAAGAAAAAAAGGAAAGGAAGGGACAAATAAATGTGAATGAAAAAAAGGAAGGAAGAGACAAAGAAAAAAAGAGATAGAAAAAAGAAAATATAGGAGTTTACCCCAGATGTCATGGCGACACGGATGAAAGAAACCGGAGCTCTGGTTTCCTAGTCCAATTTCACTTCATCTGAAGACCCAAAGAAGTCAGAAAGTCACCCTGGAGAGGCAATGAGGAGGAAGGGAAACCTTGGAGTTCGGAGCCAATGGCGGTTGGCCCAAACAGACTGAGTAAACTCTTTAAACAGGCAGGAGAAAGCCTGCTGGCAAGTACGCAGAGAGCCCAAGCCACAGACAGCCAGGGAAGAAGCGAAGAGCCACGGCAGCACCACTGTACAGCTGACTGTCAACAACGTGTTTGATATTGGTGAGATTATTCTTTATTTCTCTTCCCTAGGGACTTTTTTTTAATCCCATTTATAGCCTGCCCTTCTCTGAAGACTCAGGGCGGCTTACAATCTAAAGCACAAATCAATGTGCTTAGCAATAGCCTTCATTCTATGTATATGCCTGCTTATTAGGGCTCCCCCCCCCAAGCAGCATTATTACAAAGTCAGCTTATTGCCCCCAACAATCTGGGTCCTCATTTTACCTACCTCAGAAGGATGGAAGGCTGAGTCAACCTTGAGCCTGGTGGGACTCGAACCTGCACTAATTGCAGGCAGCTGGTGTTACTTAAGGAGGCATTAGCCCACTGCTCCACCAAGGCTCTTTTAAAATATAATTGCCTGAATTGGATAACTTTTAAAAGTAAAAAAACGCAGGAAGACTTGGGAAGAAGACAGTTAAAGCGGCGATAAATCTGGAATGGGGGAACAAAATTGTGGAATATAAAAATATGCAGAAAAAAATCGAGACTGAAAAGGGAAAAAATGTTAATCTGTTTTTGGTATTTTTTAATTTGGGAAGATTTTTTTACTTTGTTGTGAAAGAGCATTTTAAACAAAAGTTTTACTACTGGATAGAGACACTAACGAGGACATCTAGTGGTGAAGAAAAATACTACAATAATAAAGAAAAAATCGGAACAGTGATGACCTTGAAACATAACTGCTAAACAGAAAAAAAAATTTTAACTACATCTTTCAACTTTAGACATAACTATTATAGAAACTATTTAGAGACAAGGGTTTTTTTCTTTCTTTTCTTTTTTCTTTTTTCTCTAATATCTTTAAACTGACAGAAATATTTAGATTAGACTTATGCTGTTGATGTTTTTTATTTTGCTGTATTACACCTTAAAGTAGTTGGCTTTTAAAAAAAACTTGGCTTATTTGAAAGATCACTCGCAAGAACGTTATGTTATGGAGTGGAGAAAATGGATTGAGTATATCCAGAACAAATATGGGACTAAGAAGTTTCATGTAGCATTTGAATAAGTCTTCCTTTTTTTTCTTTTTTTTCTTTTCTCTTTTTTTATATATCTTATATTAATAGTGTTTGTAGTTATCCTATATGAGCTAGAGAGAGAGAGATCTCAGAGTTTATGGTTGTTAGCATATGGATGTTTATGATTGGTTTTTTTTTGGTTTTTTATACCTTGTACTTAGCTCTGGGAAGTCGGGGGGGGGGGAGGGGAGGGGGGGTGGGGGAGGGAGGGAGGGATAGGGGAGGGGTAGGGGGGATTGTTAAAGATAAAATGTATGATAAAACTTTTCAATAAAAAAAACTTGGATTAGCTTAAAGCTGTTGGCTCTCTTCTAAACCTGGTTTATAGTCTAAAGCAGTTGGCTTCTTTTTAAATTTGGATTATAGTCTAAAGCAGTTGGCTCCCTTTTAAACTTGGAATATAGCCTGAAACAGCTGCTCTTTTTAAAGTTGGATTATAGCCTACAGCAGTTGGCCTTTTTTTCTTCTTCTTCCTGTGGATTTACAAAATTTGCCTGATTGAACAATGAATGTACCAAACCTCACTAAAATTACAAAAAAAAACCCAACAACCCTGCTTCTGCACCCTCTTCTGGAATATCTAGTCCAGCAAGTTAGAGCCTTGGTGGAGCAGTGGGCTAATGCCTCCTTAAGTAACACCAGCTGCCTGCAATTAGTGCAGGTTCGCATCCCACCAGGCTCAAGGTTAACTCAGCCTTCCATCCTTCCGAGGTAGGTAAAATGAGGACCCAGTTTGTTGGGGGCAATAAGCTGACTTTGTAATAATGCCGCTGGGGGGGTGTATGAAAGCCCTAATAAGCAGGCATATACGTAGAATGAAGGCTACTGCTAAGCTTGTAAGCCGCCCTGAGTCTTCGGAGAAGGGCGGGATATAAATGGAATTAAAATAAATAAAATAAATAAAAATAAATATTGAAGCAATGTTACAACGAGAGAAGGCAAACCATCTCCAAAAAGAGATGCATGCGACCTTACAACTAATGCAAGAAATGATGCAGAAGTATCATCAAGAAACAAAAAGCAAGCTTGATAAGCTAAACAAATGTTTGACATAAAGACACAATTTGAGGTTCACCAACAAATGATCCTTAAAAATGAACAAAGAATTCAGAAGGTGGAAAATCAATCAGAAGATACTGGGGGGAAAAAATTGAAGCACTGACAGAGAATGAAAGATTAGAACAAACAAATCAAACCCTAGAAGGAGCAGTTATTGCTTTGGAAATGGAGAAGGTGGTACACTATTTGAGATTCCTTAACACACCTGAAGATAAAGAGAAAAGATTGATATAATTTGTTTGCAAGAGACACACATAAAAAACAACATCATATTTTTTGGAAAATCCAAAACTTGGAAAGCTTTATTTTACATCAGCTGAACAACAACAAAAGAGTAGTAGTTATATATGTCAAAGAGACAATAGATTCCAAAATGATTTGTGCAGATGAAGAAGGAAGAATATTAATGGTAGAAATATTTTTTAATCAAAAACAGATACTTTTTATAGCAATATATGCACCAAATAATAATAAGAATTTTATCAAAACCTTCACAGAAAAATAGTAGAAATGGAATATCAAAATATATGCTTAATTGGGGATTTCAATGTAATAGTAGTTGGGACATTAGACTATAAAAGCACTAAATCAGGGAAACAAGGAAGAAAAAGATTACCTAAGGCTTTTTTTCCCAATATGATAGAGGAAATTGGTATACAAGATATCTGGAGAGAAATGAGTCCAGGAAAACCACAATACACGTTTTATTCTAATAGTCGTAAATCTTGGTCCAGAATTGATATGATTTGGATGACGCCTGAATTAAGGGTTAATATGCGGGAATCTTAACTTTGGAAGTTTTAAACAGAAACATTAGGCAAGGTCTAGAAATTAAAGGATTGAAAATAAAAGGTAAAACCTACAAAGTGCAAGCATTTGCAGATGATTTGGTATTCATTCTAGAGGAACCTTTAGAGATGAGTCCTAGACTGTTGGAAAAGATAGAACAATTTGGAGAGAGAGCAGGATTAAAGATAAATAGAGAAAAAACTAGTTAAAATTTTACAGATAAACAAAAAAGCAATTATCAGAAAAAATAGAATTGCAAATAATCAAAAAGGTCAAATATTTGGGAGCAAGATGTTCAACAATAAAAGAAGATAATTACATTAAACTGTTAAACCAAATAAAGCTTGATTTGGAAAAATGGAAGAATCTTCAACTGTCGATGTTAGGAAGAATTGCTACGGTGAAAATGAATATATTACCAAAATATTATTTTTATTTCGAATGATACCTCTGAAACTGGAGAAAAAATTCTTTGAAGATTTAAACACACTAATTCAAAAATTTATCTGGCAAGGAAAGAAAGCTAGAATTAAATTGAAAATGTTACAAGAAGCCAAGGGAAATGGAGGCCTTGGCTTGCCAGATTGGGTTTTATATTATCAAACATCAGTGTTAACATAGATAAAAGAATGGATAACTTTTAAAAAAATAAGAGATTGCTGTATCTGGAGAGACATGACCTGCAACTTGGTTGGCATGCTTTTCTGTGGTATGGAAAAAATAAAATACATAAATACTTCCAAAACCACTACATTAGAAATGCATTATTGTTAACTTGGGGAAAATAAAATGTAAAGTTTATTTGAAAATTCCAGGATGGCTTTCAACAATGGAAACATTTGTACATCCAAATCCAGTCAGTCTCGATAAAATATGGACATACAAAGATATTCTAAATTCTGAAGGAACCTAAAATCCAGGCAAGAGATGGAAAATCAGGGCATTGATTTAACATGGTGGTCACATTTACAAATGCAAGTCAGATATGATAAAGATATTAAACAGTATGGATTTTACAAAGAACAGATTATGTTTGATCAGACATTATTAACTTCGGATGAAAAGTTAATTAAAAATGTCATGAAATCATTTTCTTTTTTATGGAAAAAAGTCCGTAAGGAGTTTCCAGCCATTGATGAAATATCAATAATGATGTTTCTATAATCAAAGAAGTGAATTCGACATCCCTGCAAGTTCAGTCAATTTCACCAACCACGATGGGTAGTGTTGAATATTTCCATCTTGGAGTATATAATAAGCCTGCTAGATTAATCAGATACTGAAATAATCTTCCATGAGTCTTTTCTAACCTGTATCCACCAATCCTAAAATACATGTCCCTATTGTGTGGGCAGAATTGTGTTACTCATGACACAGAATGTATCTTATGGTTCGAAAGTGATCCAGACTGCGAAAAGAAATGGATCGTGACCAACTCTCCCAATTCTAACGCACTGTGATAGCTCAGACACAGGAACCACCTTCTGAGGATGCCTGCACTGCAGAGTATATTTTTGGGAGCTGACTCTGATTCAACTGGAAATAGGCAACCATGAGGTTTTTTTGAAAGTATAATAAAGAACACACTGATTATGTAGGAGTGCATTGACTCTTCACCACCTTATCTACTGGCCACAAGACAGTAGTAGAATGTAGACAGAGAGTTAAGGATTTACTAAATGTCTCCTCTTTGTCTATCTGTCTATCAATTCTTCATTTAATAGATTGCTAATTTCTTCTCAGGCCAGCTATACATACAAAGAAAACCTGAAGATAGAATTCAATTAGCTATCTGCTACAATTTGTCCATCTGTATAATGCATTCTTGTAAATAAATCTCCTGCTATACAGTAGCTGTTAAACCTGTTTGGGTCAGATTCATGCTCTTAGAACTGCTCTCAGGCACACATAAATGCTTCAAACTATTCATATATTTCTGGATTCAAGGACTTTGCATTATATTTCTAATATATTTCTAATACAATTGAAAAAGCAATTTTAAAATTCTATGTTCAATTGCCATTTCTTAAAACTCCCATCCCTTTGATTTCCATGCTCTGAATCATCAAGCGTTAATATGAGATAAGTCTACCAATAACTAAATATCACTAAAAGCAGCGTCACACATATTGATAATAACAAGCAATGTCTGAAATAATAGGTTCTCAAAGTTTGTGTGCAGCAACTATTTAAAATCAAAAATTGCTTTGCAGCAAAATAGGCAGCAAACAAATTAAATAAATAAACAAATAATTAAACAATAGTATGACACCATCCTCCCTTCACCAGAGTTTATTTATTAAACAAATTTATATAGCTGCACAGTTTACAGGTGACCAAGTTGAGGTTGAAGTTAGTGTTGGGAAGAGATAAATACACCAATTTCCTTTAATATTTCAATTGCAATCAATATAGCAAAAATTCTTGGTAGCCACTTCCATTTCTCATTCCATATATGCTTTGGGGAAATATTTGCTGCTTAGAGCAAGAACTGTAAAAAAAAAGTCTGAGGTACAGAAATAGAATGCTGCAAATGGAAGTAATGTCTCTTCATTCTTTCTACCTGTTCTTCCCATTGATCCAAAATTCAAGGACGTATTTCATTGGGAGTTTTAGTTTCAAAAAAGAGTCAGAAGATATTTCAGTGAACTGCCTCTTTTTGGTATTGATCAGTGTGCCAGTTATTGGATCAGCACTGAAAGGATTTCTGAAAGTGCATTTCACAGAAAGTGACTTAAAAGATTTTCATGTCTTCAGTAATTGGCTTGCTATTGTCTCAGGTTATTGTTTATATTTTTTTATATTATCATTTTCCACAGTTCAATTTTTCAAAAAAGTTAGTTTAATTTGTCACAGAATTAAAAAAAAATTACTTTCACTCCTTTCAGTGAGGTAGTGTAAATGTTCAGCTTATCAAAAACATTACCTAAATATGCTAACTGCATATTGAAATTACACTTGATGTGTAAAACATCACCTGTCTTTAAATGTTGAGAAAGTTCATTTCTCAGTTTTAAAACAAGTCAAAATGTTGCTCTTAGACAGCAATCTTCACTCCCAGTTTAATACTAAAGGAGGGTGTTCATCTTTTCACAAAACCTTGCAAACATCTTTGAGTTCTGGACCTGATTTTTGCATAGTTCTAAATGTGTATAATTGGGTCCAACTCTTTCAAAAGAACAGCTTATCTGCATTATAGAGTAGCATTCCCCAACCTTTCCACCTTGGTGGTCCGGCCCGAGGGGGGGCATGTGTGGGTCGAAGAACTTTCCCTTGGAACCCTCCAAAAGAGCTCCAAGCCAGCAGGCAGCTTCTGGAGACATCCAAAGCAATCTGCATGCCAAAAGCTGGGGGAGAGGGGCTGTAATCTGTTCAAGTTTGAAGAAGCCAGTGTTTGAAATCCAACTTTCAACCATATAGTAAGTTGTGTGTTTCCCTTCTTAATCACCTTCAAAGACTATTATTCTTTTCAAGGCGATTTAAACAGAGGTTCTTTTTAGTCTGCTGTGCCTTTCTGAAGACTCATGCCATTTTAGGGTTTTCACTTTGTCTTAAATAACAAGGGGCTGTTAAGGTAAGCCAAATAAGGAAGTGTAATGAAGAAAGAAAAAAAAAGCTGATGGAGACATATAAAGAATGAAGGCTGTGATTTTAGTTTAATATTGTACTAATTTGTAGCTTGGTTTTCTCTGTGGATGGCAAATATTTTCTGATCCTGACTAAAAGTGGAAGCCAATAAATAAATAAAATAAATAAATAAGATGGATGAACAAAGTATTAGAGGTATTCTTGAAAAGTCTTTAAACAAAATTTGCCAATATGTTGACCAATTTGTTGAGCAGCTGTGCTCTAAGTATGACAAAAAAAAATCCTCTCAATTTACTGAGATGCAAACATGTGGCAAATGCTATGATACTATCAAGGCAATTTCACAAATAGCTGTAACTTCACAAGTAGTTGAAAAGGCAGAAAATGCAAAGCAGTGTATTACAGTTTTGGAAGAACCTGATACACTTACTATTATAGTGTTAATATAAACTCGCAAAACAACTGAAAGAAGACCACTGAGAAAAAAGACAAATTTGGGATCTTCTTTTTAAGGACATTAACAAGGCTGAGGATTCCACAATAAAAAGAAACTCCTGTGTAAAACTTCTAGACAAGAAAAAGATTTTATTCTATCAAGATAAGCAGGAAGGAATGACCTAAACTTAATGAGACAACTGGAATCAGGATGGACTTTTCTTTTTTCAATATGTGTAATTGAAAGAAAGGTTCAATTCAAAATTTGAAAATGTAATCTTTTACACACACACACACACATTATATATATAAGTAACTTTTAAAGTAGGCAAATGTGGATTTTTCTTTGTTTGATACTTATAACCAAAAGAAAGCTTTAATCAAAAATTTGGAAAATGATTTTTAAAGTATGTAAAATGTTTTTGAAAATGTATTTGAGAGTACTAGTGTTTAGAGAAAGCTAAAGAAAATGATGTACTAGTTTAAAGAAAAAAATGTGTTATTAAAAGGATGTTTATAAGAGGAAGGGGAAAAAAGATACTATTATATAAGGATAGTTGGGAGGGTGGGAGCTAAGTTCAATACTGAAATTCAAAGCCTGTATGTTAAGAAGCTAAAGAAAAAAATACACTTAAGAACTATGGCAAGAAATTGTTGTAAAATCGGTCAAAACTCACTTAACCATTGTCTTGCTTAGCAAGAGAAAAGTTGTGGCCATAAGTCAAGAATTACCTGTAAGAACATTTGAAGCAAGTGATTTCTCATGTCATGTTAATTCGACAAGTCAGTCATCAAACCAAGCCCTTAAATTTCTTGAACTAATTGCAAAGGAAGGTGCAATGTAGTTGAGGGACTGAGCCTCTGAATCATCAATTCCTCTCCTTCTCTGACAGTTCTCTGAAATTAAATGTGGCAACTTAAAAAAAGCTAAAGAATCATAATCATAATAGTAAAGTTGGAAGGGACCTTGGAGGTCATCTAATCCTGCTGGTAGTTCATCAGTCTTAAATACATTTCCTCTGTTTACTATTATGTGGCCGTCCTTCTCCAGTTTGAATGACATCCCAATGTCCTCACCATAGATCTATGTCATGTGGATCAACTAGTCAATAGATCATTCACTCCTAGCATACAGTTTGATGTCATCCATGTAGAAAAGGTGGATGATGGTAGCTGAAGTCTTGAACCTATATCTGTATCCAGTCCTTGTGATTATCGGGCTGAGGGGTTCCAAGTCTTCATAGAACAGCAGTGGGGACAGTGCATAGCCTTGGTATATGCTGCACTTGATGGCCACTTTTGTAAGCTGTCTTGAGTTGACTTCCATTGTAATATTCCAGTCCCCCTGAGTTCTTGAGTCCTTACTGGCCTATTGATTTCATATAGTGCCTGTCAATGGTTCCGATAGATGAAACACAATAAACAACTTCAAGGCAGAGATTCTTCCGCAAAGAACATTTTATTCAGGAGACAAAGTATCGGCACTACATAGTTGGATCCAAAACTAGTTTCCCTCCCCCCCCCGGATACAAAATAACAAGTTGCAATTCCCTCCCCTAATGAGCAGTCATACATCATGTTCTCCACACGGGCTTTCACTCCAGCTCCTCAGCCCACCAAAACGTTATTAAGTTATCCTTGGGTTTCCATAAGCAGCAGTCATTATTATGGCTAGCTGAACTCAAACATTCACCCCACCCCCACCCCCTATTCTACAATTGTTTCTAAGTAGGAGAAAGATCATGAAAAAGTAAAATAGAGAAAATGGCTGTGATTTCCACTAGTTGTCAGAGCTGGAGCATCCAATGTTAGCAGCATTGACAGTGCCAAACATTTACAGATCCATGGGTGTGACTTTGAATTGTAGGTTTTCCAGTAGAGTGTGTAATGCCCATGGATCTGTAAATGTCTGCAATTCTACGAAGTCAATAGGTCGCTAAGGACTCAAGAACTCGGGAGGACTGGAAGACTACACTGGAAGTCAATTCAAGGCTCTGTGTATAATTGTGTGTATACATACAGACACAGACACACAGAGACTCATAAATACATACTTTCTCTAATATAATGTATAAAATAACATTGCATACCAGTGCAATAATGGGGAAATTGACTCCTGAAACATCACCAAAGGTTTCTTGTTCATTTCATCTTTGGCATTTATTGAGCAATTAAGCCTTTGCTGCTCACAAGAGATTTAATTTAGGATGAGCTCAGAACTGCTTTTCTAAACAGCAAAACAAAACAACTATAACTCTTGAAAGCATGAATAATCGTTTAGGGGAAATTGTCTTTAAATATATACTTTTGGATGATTAATTTACAACTTTTTGCCCAGTAATTAATCATGCTTCCATTTGTGTGCTTTCATTATAGTATGTAATGTTAGAAGGAGAATGTGCATGCCACCACCAGATGAAAATTTATCCAACTGGCAGCTATGTCTGCATTTTCAGTGCTCCGTGCAACTGGAACACTATATTAAAAATGAATATATTATGGAAAATAATGCACTCAGGTGTCTAGCATTATGGAAAACTGCTACATTAGAAAAAGAACAAATGAAACGTGTGTATGAAGAAAAATATGCACTAAAATTAATATGAATTTTTGTATGCCATCTTTGAAATACCTCTAACATGTAAATGAGATAAAATGCATTTGAGTAAGAAAAATTGAAAATTGAAGTGAAGATGAATATGAATATATGTTCATTTCTAGACCTGAAGAAAAGTTTAAGCAGACTGGGAAAATATTTATTCTTCCAAGGAAAACTTTTTGCATATTTGGAGGCCACATTTTCTACAAAACAGAGAGATCTTTTACCCCTTGTAAATAATAATAATAATAATAATAATAATAATAATAATAATAATAATAATGATAAATTCTACCAAAGTATAATTTGCAATACATATTCTGAAAATGGAAAACAAAACAAAAAGGAAACAATCCAGTTTTGGAAAGCAGAAGAGCAAAAAATGTTAATAAAAACTCACATTTGTTTCATACGGATGATCCGAAGCTTTATGGAAAAATCAGAAATTGAAATATTGCTCATTGGAAAAAAAAACCTATAAGAATTCTTAGTACAAATATAGCAATGGAATTAGACTTAGAGAAATGTACCACAGAAGCAGTAAACTGGGATAAAATCACAAAGAGCAATGAATTAAAATTCTGAATGCCCCAAACTTGAGGAGCCATCAGGATGAAGTCTACAAGTATCTGGGCATTATACAGGCATGCAAAATTTAAAAATGTGGTTAGTAAAGTATACATGCAAAGAGTGAGAAAAATGCTACAGAAAAACTGAATGGTTGAAACACCATCAAAGCCAACAATATTTGGGTCATACCTGTGATATAATATACTGGTGGAATTATTAACTGGACATAAGCTGAACTAGACAGCTCAGACTAAAAACAAGAAAGTGTATCTCCATAGTGGATGTATTAATAAACCATAGTTGCCCCACAGAATTGGAGACAAGGTTTACTTAAAGCCAAACAAACGGTTAAAGAAGAAAAGCACGATTAAGTTTAAAAGCTGGAACTTAATGAATGTACAGAAAGCGAAACAAAACAAAAAATATCAAAATAATGTAAAAAAAAAACAGGAACAGAATGCTGGCAAGGAAAAGCACTACATGGTCAACCTCTACAAATCATCAAGGGGAAATTGGTTAAAGATAAAACTTGGCAATGGATTACACCTAAACATTAAAAAAAGAAAGAAACTGGAGTCTTGTTATTGGCTGCTCAAGAGCAAGCCATTCACACTAATGCAACTGATGCCAGATTATTATTTTTTTAAAATGTCAAATGATTCCAAGTGCAGATTGTCCAAACACAAAATAGATCATGTACTCAGCTTGTGCAATATCATGTGCCAGTAAGGAAAACTTGTTGGGAACACAAGTTAAAATATTGTGGGATTTCTGAATAGAAATTGATAAAATCTTGGCTGAAAACACACCAGATTTAACTGTGGTTGAAAAGAAGAAAATGTGAATAATGTATGTGACAATACCAGGAAATAAAATAGAAGACAAGGAATTGAAGAAGATAATAAAATAATAAGATCTGAAAATAGAAATTGACAGATTATGGCATAAATGAGCTGTGATGGTTCCAGTAGTTATTGGTACCCTAAGTGCCATGCCAAAAAATGTTGGATGATACTTAGGAAAGTTGTGCTTTGATAAAATGTCTGTCAATTACAAGAGGTCCCACAGCTTGGAACTGCACATAAACTCTGCTGATACATTATGACATCCTAGGTTTTTGGTAAGAATTTGATGTGTATGAAGACCAACACCAGCTAAAGAACAGCCAGCCATGACTTCACATTCTTATGAAGAGATGATGATGATGATATAATAATAATAATAATAATAATAATAATAATAATAATAATAATAATAATAATAATAATAATAATAATAATAAAGACCATTGGCACTGACAAAATAATCATCAGTCAGTTGCAAAAAGCAGCTTTACCTGGAACAGGTTACAGCTTGCAATTATATCTCTATCAACATCTGCCTATCCGAGATCTTGAGAATAATTTAATAGAAGAATAAAAATGCCAAAGCTGATCTAAACATCGGCTGAATTTATGATTAACCATAATAATCAAAAATAAAGGGTGACTATGGCAAAATAAAACAAAGGTAATACCAATAGTAATAAGTACCTAGGATGCAATTCTAAAACATCTGGATCACTGCTTGAACACCACTGATCTTGACAAAATTACCATCAGTCAATTACAAAAGGTAGCTTTACTTGGAACAGCTTACATCTTGCAACTATTCCTTTAATATTATTAAACAAAAACATTTGCCTATTCCAAGTCTTTGGAAAGGACTCAATAGGTGGAGAATAATACCAAATCTAGTCTAAACATCTGTCTGTCTGAGTGACCAATTATAACAATATTATGTCATAATTGGTAGAATTACATTTTCTGTGTGGCTTGTTATATGAAGCCAGTTACTATAATTAGTAAGCCATGGTTTATGGCAATGTTGTATAAACGAAACCAAAAGTAGTTTAATTTGGTAAAGCATGATAAAACAAACCATGCCTTATTTTAATGGATGAACCCAACAATATTTGACAATATCTGTACCATAAAATCAGGAACAGGATCCACTTTATAGACATACCATATAAAGAGAGATTACTACTATTGTCATTGACAGGCAGCAGTGGTCCTTTATGGAATTGAAAGAACCAAGGAATACAGACCATAAAGGGAAATGGAATTACTAGGGAATTAGAATTGATTTAAGGTATAGCAAAAGGCCTAACTAAAATTTTACTCAATAATTAATGCATTCCTGAAAGTTTAGGGATATGTAAAACATATCCAAGGGTTGCAAATTATTAGGATCATGTATTTTCTAGGTGTGCTGCTTTTCTCATATTGTTGGATCGGCTTGCTGACGCTGTTTGTTTGGTATGGATTTCCCTGGTATGTCAAGATAGCATAGGGAGGACTTAATTCTCTGTATGGCAGCTTTTCTAAAAACAGTGTAATAGGAATGACCATATCATCAAACACTAACTATTTACCACCGACAGTTCTAACTGTCTGAGGAAAATAAGCACTGTTGTGTAAGTTATTTAATAAAAAAATTCCTTGAGCAGAGCAGCCCCAAAATAGTTTGTTCCTTCTATCAATGAAGCTTTGTTTGGAAAATATCAATTGTTTACCTGAAGATCAACTATCATTCAGAGTGATGCTTTTAAAAAAGTGCATATTTCCTATTTCTGGATTTTGCATCTAGCATAGTGAAGAGCAAAGGATTGAGGGGTTTTAGTCTGATACATTTAAGAAGTATAAGGTTGACTGTTCTCATTGTAGACACAAGAGAAAGCCCCTGCTCTTTGATCATTTTTCCCTTGTGGGTGGAATGTGCAGGTTACTTACTGCTTCATAAATAGAATTAACCCTTGCTTCCTTTTGTAATTGGATCTCTCCCTCTCTTGATTATACAGTATGTTAAACCTTAAAGCTGATGAATCACATCTTCCAGCAAAATTTCAGTATTATGAAAAACAAATACGGTAATCCGTGTGTCTTCTTTTGTACTGTTCTGTGAAAGCCCTCAGATAAAACTGGACCAACTGCTGCACAGATGACATTTCAACCATTACACAGTTTGGAAATGCTAATAATAAGACCTAATTTGCTAACAGCTTGGATGAAGGTGAACAAGATGAAATCCAGCCTAGGCAAAATGGAGTTACTGTTGGTAGAAAATCAGTTCTCTAGAGTAGGAAATTTGGAAAGAATTACATTCCAACAGAAAGAGAATTGTTGAAGTGTTTTCTCTCTGGCAAGATTCCTATATTTTTTTGTAATGGTAAAGTCAAGGAATAGATATTTATAGTCACCTCTGAGTATTAATGAGTCAAGGATTATCCATTACTGTCACAATCCCCCTAAGGAAATCTTCCCCTAACTTCCCAGAGTCACCGAACAAGGAAAATTGGTTTCCCCTTTGTAGGAAAACAGGATGGCATTCAACTCCAATGGTACAGTAAGAGTGAAGCTTGCCAATTTCCACAAAGATGCAGGATCTGAGGCATGTGAAGAGGTGTTAGACTAAAAATGCTTTAAAATAATCTTGGTATGTTAAAGCATTAAAGGCTGAAGGAAAACAAAAACTTAATAGCACATAGTGTTGGAACAATACCAAAAGACATAGCCCTTGTTCATGGCCAAGGTTGTTGATTAGTCTGCATATTGAATCTCTTATACCCAATAAAATCTTTCCAGATATCAAGTTGGATCTTTTCTTTCTTTTGACAGCTCAAATTACGAGTGTTATAATATAATTACAAGTTATTGCAATGCACATTACATAATATGAATTCTGAAAGCATTAGTACTATAAAATATTGCTGCTAAGGAAGAATAATGCAGTACAGTTTTTTCCAGAAGGACAGGCTTCAGGAACTATTTCTGTTTGTGAAGCATGGCATCTATAGTGAATGCATGGCAGTAAATATCCCATGCATATTCAGTATTGCTGGTGGATAGATTCTGCATTTGTAAAAACTGAATTTGTACAAACTGAATGAGGCCAATTAACACATTTATTCAGTGTATGTACTACTTATTTTCTTTATTTAATTCAGCCAAGTGTGGTTAGACCCACAAGGAATTTGTCCCTGGTACAGAAGCACTCACTGTGCTTGCAAAACAACAGAATATAATAATAATGATGACGAGGATAATGAGTTCAACCAATAAAGGGGGAAGTAAAAAATGAAAGGGATAAATAATATTGAAACTAGACCCTGTGGGTTAATATACATACACCTTAGACAAAAAAAACCCTTAGAAATCACTACGTTTTGTCAGCTTGAGAATTAGTTGACAATTAATGAGCAAAGTGATGGCATGAGAGAGAAAAAAACATGTTTTGGCCATCCCGAGGGGAGGAGTTAAAACAGTTTATGTCCAGGATGTAAGGGTCTGCAGATATCTTTTCAGCCCTTCCTCTCAGCCCTTCTATAAGGTAAAGGTAAAGGTTCCCCCGCACATGCGTGCTAGTCATTTCCAACTCTAGGGGCCGGTGCTCATCTCCGTTTCAAAGCCGAAGAGCCAGCGCTTGTCCGAGGACATCTCCGTGGTCATGTGGCCAGCATGACTAGATGCCAAAGGCGCATGAAACGCTGTTACCTTCCCACCGTAGTGGTCCCTATTTTTCTACTTGCATTTTTATGTGCTTTCGAACTGCTAGGTTGGCAGAAGCTGGGACGAGTAACAGGTGCTCACTCTGCTACGCGGCACTCGGGATTCGACCTGCCAAACTGCCGACCTTCTGATCAACAAGCTCAGCGTCCTAACCCACTGAGCCACCACGTCCCTAGCCCTTCTATATACCTGTGCAATATACAGATATTCTATGGAAGACAGGCTGGTTGCAATTATTATTATTATTACTATTACTACTACTACTACTACTACTACTACTACTACTACTATTATTATTATTATTATTATTATTATTATTATTATTATTATTATTATTATTATTATTTGCAATGTTAACTGTGTAAAAGAGATCTAAATTTTCTGTCTAGGTAAGTGTTTCAAGGCTGATTATTAAGGAGTCACACAGTCAACTCCTTGACAGTCTTTTTTTTCTTCCAATGGTTCAATCCTGTTAATGCCTTTAGAAGTGTAGAATTCTTCTACCTCTTGACTGTGTAGATCTTGGGGATCTTAGGAGTTCTGGCTTGTGATGCCTCAGTTTCCTTCTCTGAATCTGTTGTTAAGGTGACTGCCTACTCCCTCTTGACTATTCTTCTGAATATATTGTTAAGGTAACTTTGTGGCACACAGTAAAGATCTGGTCATTCCCCACCCTTTTAGGCTTACAGAAGGCCCTCTTTCCTTAGGATCTAGGATAGGGTGATATGAGAGTCCTGTGGATGATTCTGTTGTTTGCAACTGAGGAAAGTGGCTGAGGTATTTTTTGTTTATGCTGTTGTAATTATCTTCCAGATTTTAATGTTGTAAGCTACCCAGAATTGTGTTCTTAGGATGGATGACCATATACATCTTTTAAATAAACAAACAGCTGGTGGTCTCTAGCTGCTATATGTCTACGTAATACTAACTCACTGAGGGAGATGGGCGGTTTAGAAATAGGAAGGATAAATAAATTAATAATAAATTAATAAATAAAGTCAAAAGTCCTAGCAGGTTCTCTTCTCTACTGTAGAGCCCAATTTAATGAATGTCTAGTCAGAAGTCCTGTTGAGTTCACTTAGGTCATCTCAAATTATCATCAGGAGAAATGGCTGGGTTCATCCTATAGATCTTTCCTCCAAGTTTCAAAAGATCCTAAGCAAATTAGCACTTATTAGATGAGAGTCTTCTTCTACACTGGAAATTAGCTAAGGAACAGAAAATGATCACAAGTAAACTGCTATTTCATCACTAGATCAGAGGTCCCAACCTTTTGGGCACCAGGGACCTGTTCCATGGAGAGAGGTTTTTCCGTGGACTGAAGGGTGCGTGGTTTTGTGTGTTGCCTGCATCTTGCAGATGGGGCTTTGCTTGTTTGTGCGAACCGATTTTTGGCATGCTGCAGCCTGGTACTGGTCCACAAGACTGGGGGTTGGGGACCCCTGCACTAGATGGATGTAAACAGAAAAAATCCTAAAGAGCTATGTTGGGACAAATGCTTTTTAAAGTTATTCATAACTGCTTTGGAATGAGGACTTATGCTAGGGGGGTTGGTTGGTTTTAACATACCAATCAGTATAAAATGGTGAGAACAAAGACATATTTTGTGGCGCTCCAAACAGACATCTCCATTGCTGAGAATAGATATTACACTGCAGTTGACTGTTAAGAAAGAATATAGAAGAAGAAAAAATGCAAGCTTGTTCAAGTCTTCAAAGGTTTGAACTAGCAGAGAATAACTGGGAAACAGCTCTTAGAGTGATGGTGGAGTATACAGTAAAGAAGATGGAACAGGAAACTGTTATAAATCCAGATTACATGCTGGAAATAGGGAAAGTATGGAAAATACAACTACATTTCAGTAATCTTTCCCAGATCTTGCAGCAGGGGACTTAACCTGAAACACTGTGTTAACAGGAAGCATACTATTTCCAAGCTAAGGATGTTTGCTCCTTTGATGTTGTGGATCTGGAATAAATGTTAAATTCTATGATAAGGTTATTATTACAAAGTCATTAGAAATAAAGCATGAAAAAATGTTTTATTTTCCATGATTAAACACAGACACACATGGATACCAAATCTGTTGTGCCCCAGCATATAATTTCTGTATATACTGTTGTTGCTCTCTATCCCCATCTAGTGGCCACAGGTCAAACACTAATCTGTATTGTTAGGAAGCTGACCCAACCCTTTAACCCATCAATCCTCGTGTCCAAAACAAGTGCATGCTGGGAAGCCAGACTTCATTTCCTTCAACATTTGGAAGGAAGCAGAAGGACCAGGATGAATCCAGCCTAATCTGTGGCACATGTTCATCTGAGGACAAAATCCACATCCCATGCACACAGCTGGTGAGGTTTAGATTTATCTGTAATTGTTAATTGTTATGTTCACCAGCAACTCAAGAATAGAACTGGAAGGGACCTTGGAGGTCTTCTAGTCCAAGCAGGATAACCTACACCATCTCAGACAGGTGGTTGTCTAGTCCACGGGCCGGCAACCCGCGGCTCCGGAGCCGCATGCGGCTCTTTGAGCCGTCTCCTGTGGCTCCCAGCCGCCTGGTGCGCATGCACCTCTTCGAACGGGCAGTGTTGCGCACGCACCTCTCCAAATGGAGAGTGGCACCGCCCGTTTGGAGAAGTGCGCGCGCACCTCTCCGAATGGGCAGAGGTGCGCGCGCACCTCCCCAAACCTTTGAAGAGGTGCGCACACACCTCCACGCGAACGGGCAGTGACGCCGCTCTTTGGGAAAGCTGCCACGGCACCTTTCCCAACAAGCGGTGCCGCTGCCCATTCCAAGAGGTTCGTGCGCACCTCTCCAAACGAGTGGAGGTGCGCGCGCACCTCCCCAAACCTTTGGAGAGGTGCGTGCGCACCTCCGCACGAATGGGCAGCAGCGCCGCTCTATGGGAAAGCTGCCGCGGCACATTTGCAGGCTGCCGAAAGCGGCAGCTTTCCCAACAAGCGGCGCCGCTGCCCATTCCGAGAGGTGCGCACGCACCTCTTCAAACTAGCGGAGGTGCACGTGCACCTCCCCAAACCTTTGGAGAGGTGCGCGCGCACCTCCGCGCGAACGGGCAGCGGTGCCGCTCTTTGGGAAAGCTGTCGCGGCATGTTTGCAGGCTGCCAAAGGCGGTAGCTCTGCAAACGGGCCGTCGCCGTCGCGCAACTGGGAACCGGTTCCATCACACATAAAAAAAATGGCAACCGCACGCATCCGCGCATGCGCAAGAAAAACACCTTTTGCGCATGCGCGTGCATGGACACACTCACGCGGCTCCCACTTTTTTTTATGTGTGATGGAACCGGTTCCCAGTGGCTCTTTTCCTTTTTCAGGTTGCCGACCCCTGGTCTAGTCTCTTCTTAAAAATCTCCAATGATGGAGTGCCCACGATTTCTGGAGACAAGCTATTCCACTGGTTGATTGTCCTCACTGTCAGGAAGTTTGTCCTTAATTCCATGTTGCTTCTCTCTTTGATCAGTTTCCAACCATTGTTTCTCATCCTGTCTTCTGGCGCTCTGATGAACAAAGTGATTCCTTCTTCCTTGTGGCAGCCCCTACAATACTGAAATACTGCTATCATGTCTCCCCTATTTCTTCTTTTCTTTAGACTAGCCAAATCCAAGTCCCGCAGCCGTTCTTCGTATGTTTTAGTTTCCAGGTCTTTGATCATCTTAGTTGCTCTTCTCTGAACTTTTTCCAGACTCTCAACATCTTTTTTGTGATATGGTGACCAAAATTGGCTGCAGTATTCTAGCTGTGGTCTTACTTGGGTTTTATAAAGCAATATTAATACTTCATGTGATCTTGATTCTGTGCCTCTGTTTATACAACCCAGGATTGTATTAGCTTTTTTCGTTGCTGGCTCATAGTCAAGTAATTGCCCACTAGGACTCCAAGGTGCCTCTCACAGTCACTGTTTTTAAGCCAGGTCTCACCCAATCTGTACTTGTACCTTTGATTTTTCCTGCCTAAATGTAAAACTGCTTTTTTCCACATTGAAACTCATTTTGTTGGATAGGGTCCATTGTTCAAGTCTGTCTAGATCTTTTTGCATCCTGATTTTGTCTTCTGGGGTGTTGGCTACTCCTGTCAGTTTGGTGTCATCTGCATATTTGATGAGTTCCCCTTCAATTCCCTCATCTAACTCATTTGTGAAACTCAATACTACTTATTATATGCATTTCTATTTTTCCAGTTCTCACCCATCCTGTTCTTTTAATAAAGCATCCAGAAGCTCAGAGAGGACCCTCCCTAGTATCTCAGGACGTTTGTACTTTCAGATTTCCAAGATTTCTTTAATGTAGTTGACAATAGAGTAGAAGTAGCTTATCAGGTTGTGTTTCCTATCTGGTTTATCTGATAAAGTTGACAACATGCAGTCCATGGGACAAATCCATCCCACCAGCTGTTTTTGTACAGCCTGCAAGTTGATAATGGATGACTGGAAGATTGCCAGGCCCCAACCAAGAATTAGGGAAAGGGATAGGGTGTTATATCTGTGGCTCCTGTGCTGGTGGGTTAGTGACATCCAATGGCTGCCACACTCCATGGTCTGCAGACCTGGTGGCAAATTGGGGGCTGGATCTGTCCCTTTATAGGAAAAGTGCTAGCCACTAACATAGAGGGTTCCACCTTATATTATGGAGGAGGGAATGAGTTTAAATCACAGAGTTCCCAACCTTCAAAATGCCTTTTTTTCAATTTCATGAATTCAAGATTACTTGAGATTTTTCCATTCTGTGTCAGATGATGGCTTCTTCTTTCTCCTTCACTTTATCTATGTCAGGTTGATTCATGGTCTAAGGAAGCATTTGCTTGTATAAACTGTAAAGTCTTGAAAATGCTTGGAGACTTGGTTGTTTTTGCTACAACTACAGCTTTCCAAGGCTAGCCCTCTGGAATTATTTAAGACATTAATCTATAATGCATTGGCTCTGGCTACTTCTGAAACTCATTTCCAACGCTAATTATATACTTTTACCAAGCTGCAAGACACCAGTAATTTTTTCTTCTATAATAATAAACCCATAATTCATCTCTGTAACCCTTTTTCCTTTTACCACCTAGTGTATTGACAGAATCAGTTAATAGCCATACATTGACCTTCCCTACCCCAGTATGAAGCCTAACAATCAAGCTGTGTGGAGCACAAAGGAGATTATATAGAATTTGGCTGATCAATATTTTCAATATAAGATTTAAGTGGATCATTTTTTAAAGAACCTCAGACTCATATTGTGCCTATGATTTTTTTTAAAGATAGGATTGAAGTTTTTGGAAGTTTTAAACATTTTTGGAAATTGAAGATTTAGAGTTCAAGAAAATAGTCTGACGTACAGTTACTTATATTTCTCAATGAGCTCTTTTCTCCTAATATAATATACAGTTGTAAAATTTATTTTTTTATTTTTATTTTTTAATTCCATTTATATCCCGCTCTTCTCCGAAGACTCAGGGCGGCTTACAAGCTTAGCAGTAGCCTTCATTCTATGTATATGCCTGCTTATTAGGGTATTTGTTTGTTTTATCTAGCAGCAATTCTATTTCGACCATTATTTTGTTTCAAGTTGTGAGGATATTCTCTCAAAAAAGCACTAGCTATTAAAATTAACAGGTTGACTCATCTGTGGAGTTTGCCATTAAATTAATCAATAGGAAATGATTGTCTGTAGACTTCAAAGAGAAGAATAATTTGCTAGAAAGTTCTAAGAGAGTTGTTTGATCATTGTCAATATTGTACTCTGAATTCAGAACAATCAAGCATACAATAAATATTCTTGATTTGTCTCTTTGAAAAATAATGTCCCCAAACTGTTCCAGTCATGATAAATTTGAAAAGCAGTGAAAATTGGTAAACCTTCCAAGTAGGACAAGCTCCCACCACCACATCACCCCATTGTATACAAGCATGTGCTTCTGCAGTATTCCAAAGCTGATCCCTTTGGAGCAGAGGTCTTCAAACTCGGCCCTTTTATGATTCATGGACTTCGACTCCCAGAATTCCTCAGCCAGAACACCTGGCTGAGGAATTCTGGGAGTCGAAGTCCATGAGTCATAAAAGGGCCGAGTTTGAAGACTCTGCTTTGGGTATTGTGTGGAAAATTGTGGAAAATTCTTTTTTTAAAAATCCACAACTTCTAAACAAAAACTGTAAAGGTTTCCCTGTCCAGTCGTGCCATTCTAGGGGACAGGACTCATCTCCGGTTTCCTGGCTGAGGGAGCTAGCATTGTCTGAAGACATTTATGTCACCCTGTGGCCAGCAGAAATAAGGAAACAAGGGGCTACAGAACAGCATTTGCAAGGCCTGAGATCAAATGGGGATTTGAGGGCCAATAACTATATTTCTGTGTGCAGTTTTAGAAATATGCACAGCCTTGCATTTTGAATCCCAGCAGGAGTTTTGTGCTGATTTTTTTTTATTGAACTCTGTCAATGCTGCCACAGATCCTATTACAGAGTACATTTTAGCAATTTTTTGATTGTCCAATCTTCTCTATGCTGGATTTTAAAAAAACCAAAACAAATCTTTTATTTTGGCAGTCGAGCAATAATTTACAAGGCAACCTGAATATTTTGATCTTCATTTTTTTTAATCACCTGCCTCCCATAAAGATAAGGCAAAGTGGCCTTGAAACTGGAATATCATTCAGAACCTGAAAGAGAAACCAAACTGAACAGCAAGGTGCTCAAACTAGCCAGTGAGAGCCTACATACCCCATCCTTCTGATGCTTGCCAAAGTAACCTATTATTACTTCCCGCACCATATTACCACCAAATAAGCAGCAGGCAGCCAAATCTCCTCCATGTCTCAGAAGGTACAATAGGCTAAAAGAACAGCAAATATTTGATGCTAATGCAAGTATAGAAAGAAGAAAGAGCAAAAAAACCTGAACAAACCTAAGTAATTAAAAGTAAACGTGAAAAGCTGTAATGGATATCCCTTAGTTTTAGTGATCATTCTTTTAAAATACAATTAGTGTTCTATTAGTGTATTCAATTTTTTGCAGTTATTTGTATACAGCCTATCCAAATGGTTCTTGGTAGCTTACAAAAGTTACATTCATTAAATCCACACATCTTAAAATCTCCTGTGGTCTTCCATTCCGCCTCCTGAAAATTCTGCAGGAGAGGATTGTTTTTACCTGTGTCCTGAAGGGTAAATGGATTGGGATCCACAGCATCCTTTGCTTGGGCCAATTGTCTAGGGTAGGCAGATTCTGCCTGGTGAAGATAGTCCTGAAGGCAACAAGGGCATAATAAATCATATAGAACTTTATAAGTAATAATTAGGTCCAGAAGCCTGCTGGCAAAAATTGCAGTGTTACCTAAGCTGACTTAAACATGGAATAAAAGTAACAATTTTCTGATATTTCAATCTAGCTTGATTCTATTTTAAATATTATTATTATGGAATTATCCAGCTTGCTTTGTGCCTAGGGACTAGAACTCTCAGTTTACAGTTTCTAGCCTAATATCTTAGCCACTACACCAAACTGGCGGTCTTCCTTGTAGCTATCCTGGCAAAACAGTTCTCAGTTAATGACCCCTCATTCAATGACTATTCAAAGTCATGATGGTGCTGGACAAGTAGTACTTACAACTGGTCCTTAAAGTTGCAGCTATCACATAACTCCCACAGTCGTATGATAGCAGGCATGGAAAACCAGGTCCACACATGAACATTCAGTTTAATTGATTTATTGCTAAAGTCTATGTACAGGAATATTCTCAACTAATAATAAGTACTTGGTTAGAGTTAGATAAGGATCAACAACAAAAAAGGTGGGTTGGACTGAGTTCATTTTTGACTATGTAACAATTCTAGGCTGATCTCTCTTTTTACCTTCACCTAGCTCTGCTATTTTTTCTCCTGCACATGATCTTGATTGGCAATCAGCTCACACTTACAATGGTTGTAGCATTCCAGGATCATGTGATTTGCTATTTGTGATTTTTCCTGCCAATGTAATGGTATGTAAGAATGACCTTGAGGAATGAAAGGAAAAGTACTGCCTAGGAAACAGACAAGAGAGGAGGGCCCCCCAATGATCTGATTATAAGAGAAAAAAACTCTGGAAGGACCCATCCTAATTGGTTAGTTGGTGAAAAGTGATGGTGGGAGTTTTGCACTTTCAGACTCGCAAGATTCTGTTAATGTAATCTTAAAATAAAGTAGAATTAGCTCATCTGGTCATGTTTACTGTCCGGTTTACCTGGGAGGGCAGGTACAGTAACTGCTTTCCCACAAGCAATGTCAGAGGGGAAGCTACCAAGTAAGATTTCAAGTTGGTCCTGCTCATATTGCTTTTTCTCCTGAGAAATCCCAGGAATCTGATATTGTGTAGTGTGTCCATGCTTGCAGCATGACTCACAATTCTGCAATGCATACCCACCTGGCCAAGGTCATGCAGTCCTGCCCTTTTGTATTGCATTGTAGCACCCATCTGTACTCCTGCTGGCACCACATATTGGTCATCCTACCCACAGGGCCATGTTGGACCAGTCCACAGCACCCACATCCCACCCACTAGCAGTTGCTTCATGGTGCTGCAACCTCCTCCTCACCCAACTACACTCTGTAACACGCACCCAACTGCCGGCTTGCTTACAAATTACTACATAAAGACCTGCCCTGATCAGGCTTGCAACTTCCTGTTAGCTTCTCTACTGATATTGCTTGTTAGAACCTGGCAGAAAGTTGCAAGTCACGGTCCTGTGAGGTCCTCACTTAACGACATGCAATCTGTTTAAAGAAAAATTAGGTCCAGTTCCAAACCAGGAATAAATGGAGGCTGCTTAAGAAAGAAGGTTTATCGATGAGCAGAACCAACAACAGAATGCAGTTCTGGGACAGCTGACAAAATGGAGTTGGGAGTAGGTGGGTTTTTGTACATTCTTTGGGACTTTGTGTTTGAGATAGCTGTTGTGAAATGTACTTTGACCCATGTTTGAGTATGCCCTTTTGATATTCTAATTATTGTTGCCTGACTCCCATTGTGGCTTTGTGGTCATGTCCTGTCCTTGGAGCTGGGTGGGGAATGTTGATTTTAAGAGTCTTTGTTTTTCTACTTTTTCTAATCCCATCAACTTTGACATTCTGTGGGAGCTATGGCTGAAGGTGTTTTGGGTAGGAATAGGTGGGCCCAGTCTTTCTGAATGGATTACAAAATCTCCATTTCTAAAGATTGCCTTCTTAGGTTTGTGCTTGAGGCAGGGAGACTGGGGCTGTTTCTACCTTTGTTAAGATTTTTTTCTCCATTTCTCCTTCAGGGGAAATATTCTATCCTGGCTTTTTAAAAAAAATTCCCCAAAACATTTCATTCTTTTTTTGGGGGGTGGGGGGTGCTGACTTCCTGCAAATCCTTATTTAACAATTGCACAACTATGTGACATTCTTTACAACAAAAATTGCAGTCCCAATTGCCATTGTTAAGTGAGGACTTGTGTGTGACATGATGCCACATTGTGACTTTGGAGATGAATGTACTACAATTAGTGGGGCTTATGCCTGGAAATTGCCCACTGAACTCTAGCTATAATTGGTTTCCCAGATGAACAATATATATTATACATATAAGTCATACGAGCACTCAAAAGTTTATTCCCCTCTTTTTTTTTACAAGCATTTTAATTTTGCACTGTCAGGAATATAAGCAGAAGCAATTTAGGACTTAAAAGTAGATGGACACCACCAGTATTTGGAAAGAGTTTTTGTTGAATGTAATTGATGTAGTAAACTTAGGTGATTGAATGAGAGCCTTTCAAACAAAAGTAGCAGCCATGGAAGAATATATTTGCGAGTCAAATACACACTAAAAAAACTGGATTATGGTTTTAGGCTAATTGGGAGAAAAATACCCATCATTTTAAAATATGTTGAGAAGGTGAAAAGTTCATTGGGTTTGACCTCCAGTTTCCAACAGTGGCCAACTAGGTTTTTCTTGCAGAAATTGAAGCCGGTTGTTCCTCCCTATTGTTTATCCCCAGCATCTGATTATCTAGTGGTGTATTGATTCTAAACACATAAATTCCAATTAGCTATATTGTCTCAGTGGACCTACCCTTTATGTGTAAGTCCCAATTAAAAATATCTATACCAACGCTATCATTGCAAATTGTGTCAGTAGATTTAGCAAGTTAATTATGCATTATGTGAAGATGTAGTATCTATGTTAGTTTTCATTCTGCTGCTAATCAATTTCATTGAGTGCCTCTAGTTGCGGTATCACAGGACAGCTCCAGAAATGTAGATTTATTCTGTGTGAAGCCAGGGCATAGAATTATATACGTGGCATTTTATTCCAAATGGAAAAATAAAGTTATTCCATCCACCCACTGCTGCCTTTCATATCCTTAATGTCAGTAATATAAAGCTGAGGGACTCCCCAGAGAAGCAAGTTCCAAAAAATGCAAAGGGAGAATTATTGTTACACCCTTTATTTTCAATAATCAGTCTCTAATTCATCTTCAACCTCTTAATAATTGCTACCATGCAATTTGTATTTTTTATTGCCATCGCACACTGAAAAAAAATATTTTATACAATTAACCACACGAATACAGATGAGCTTTTCCAGGGAAATCCAAAGAAGCTTTATTTTGATTGCCTCTGATAGCAATCTATCAGAGAGCCAGTTTACTGCAATGGTTAAGATGCTGGCCTAGAGACTAGGAGACCGTGAGTTCTAGTCCCACTTTTAGCATAAAAGCTGGCTGGGTTTTTTTGAGCCAGTCATCTCTCTCAGCCAAACCAATCTCACAGGATTGTTGTGCTGGGGGAAATAGAAGGAGGAAGGAGTGTTATGTATGTTTGCCACCTTGATTTATTTGTAAAGTAAATAAGAGTCTGGATAATTAATAGATAGATAGATAGATAGATAGATAGATAGATAGGTAGATAGATAGATAGATAGATAGATAAACATACATACATACATACATACATACAAACATACATACATACATACATACATACATACATAGATACATACCTGGAGGGTTTGAAGTAATGTTATGCCACCTAGTTTGATCATCCTAATGAATATCCCAGTAATCAGTGAACGGTTCTTATAATCTGTATGCATGTATGTGGATAACAGTTTCTATCAGTATCCATCTAATTGAGGACAATATGTTCTGACTTATTGATCTCTGGGAAGTAGACATGTGTTTGTGAATGCTGTCAGTTTTGTCCATTTCTATTACTTGGCAAGCTTAGACTATTTTATGTGGTTCTTGGTGCAGCAAGGAACCACTGGAGCCATCTTTGTTTACTTGGGTGCATTTGTTCTTTGTTTGAAAAAAATAAATAAAATGGTTTTGATATAAATTCATCCAGTCCTGCACACTTCAAATGCCAGAAACTGCTCTCTGTCCTGAATATTAATAGCTCACTTGGCAGCATGGAGAATGGCTGCCATGCCAACCAGTTAGTTAGCATTTCATTTTCAATTGTGAGCATTTTCCATTCTTTTGACTTTCCATCTTTTTTCTATGAGAACAATTAGAAAGCAATATAGCAATTAAAGCTGAACCTTTCTTAGGCCCTACAACCTTCTTTTTAAAATTATTTTTTGCAGAAACTTTTTCCTTCTGTCTACATATTTATAGCATCAGACTACAGTATGGTTTTGCCTTTAAATATTCCTGTGAGGTAAAAAGCTTGAGCTGCTTATATAAGATAAATGGAATTGTAAACATATAAGCACATGCTTCATTACATCTAGTCTGTCTTGTTTCTTAATTTACATGTTACCTTGGGCTACAGGGAGGTGAAGGTATTCAGGAATGTTGACCCAGTGAATTCCAATTGCTTATTATTTTCCAAATTGCCTTTATTTTGGTGTAAATCTTTGACCATACATTTATTTAGATGATAAGATAAATATAATTGGATCGGTTAGGAAAAACATGAAGATACAGACTTAGAACGTACATAAAGCATTAGACATTCAGCAAATACAAGTTGTTTCAGAGTCAATACTTGTCAAATTGGTATTATGCTGTTCAGCCCTTAGATGAGTGCCAAACAATTTAATGATGCTGTTAAGTAAAAAAAAATGTTTGCAGCAGTTATGTATATGGTATGCAATTAGTGCAGGTTCGAGTCCCAGCAGGCTCAAGGTTGACTCAGCCTTCCATCCTTCCGAGGTAGGTAAAATGAGGACCCAGATTGTTGGGGGCAATAAGCTGACTTTGTAATAATGCTGCTTGGGGTGTGTGTGAAAGCCCTAATAAGCAGGCATATACATAGAATGAAGGCTACTGCTAAGCTTGTAAGCCGCCCTGAGTCTTCGGAGAAGGGCAGGATATAAATGTAATAAAAATAAAAAAATAAAAAAAAATATGTTAAGAGGTAAGCAGTTCAGGAAGAAGCTTGAAGAGTCCAAAGGCTGTTTATCAGGCATGAATCAACTCTGATTGTATATACATTGGAGATTTAAATTGATTGAGTTTGAGTCAGAAGAGCAAAATGATTCAGTCTCAGCTTAATCAAGATTTGATTAAACATAAAAAAGAAAGAATATTTCCATTGGCTATGATGAGAAAATGGCAACATATACTCATTTGGGAGATTGAATTGGGGTGGAAAGATAATTTAGAGGACACTTGTCTTGCCAAGATTGTATTGGATACTTGCAGGGATTTTACAGCAAGATAATCATCATCATCATCATCATCATCATCATCATCATCATCATCATCATCGCCAGTCAATTTGAATGTTCAGTTGACTGTGGTTTATGTCTAATGAATAAAAGCTAATAATAATAATAATAATAATAATAATAATAATAATAATAATAATAAATGTTAACAGAATAACAGAGTTGGAAGGGACCTTGGAGGTCTTCTAGTCCAGGCATGTAACACTCACGACGTCACGTGATGTCGCGTGACGTATTGGAGCTTTTTCCCCATTGCCGGCAATGGGGTGGGCACGGTTTCGTCGTGACGTGTCCGGCCTGCAGGCCGGCAGTTTGGCACCCCTGTTCTAGTCCAACCTCCTGCTTAGGCAGGAAACTTTATACCATTTCAGATAAATGGTTGTCCAGTCTCTTCTTAAAATCTTCCAGTATTGGAGTATTCACAACTTCTGGAGGCAGGTTGTTCCTGCCAGGAAATTTCTCCTAGCCTGATGGGGATTGGTGGGGTTTTTTAATTTTTTGCTTTATTTTAAATTGTTGTTTTAGAATTTTATTCCAACTGTTTTAATATGGGCAATTATTTAATCTTGTTTTAACGTTTGTATGTAGTATTTTATTCTGCCCTGTGAACCGCCCTGAGTCCTCAGGGAGAAGGGCGGTATACAAATATTATTAAATTAAATTAAATTAAATTAGGTTGCTTGTCTTCTTGATTAGTTTCCATTTATTGCTTCTTGTCCTGCCTTCAGGTGGTTTGGACAATAGGTTGACTCTCTTCTCCATAGAAGGCTATACTGTAGCAAAGAAAAAGCCATGAGGTCAAAGGAACTGCCTTCAGAGACAGGAATATTGCAAGGCACAGATCTGGGGAAGGCTATAATAAAGTTTCTGCTGCACTGAAGGTTCCTAAGAGCACAGTGGCCTCCATAATTTTCAAATGGATGAAGTTTGACACAACCAGGACTCTTCCAAGAGCTGTTTGCTAAAACTGAGCAATTGGGCCTTAGGTGACCAAGAACCTAATGGTCACTCTGAGCTCCAGAGATCCTGTATAGAGCTTGGACAGAGTTCTAAAAGGACAACAATCACTGCAACCCTCCACTGATCTGGGCTTTATGGCATAGTGGCTAGACAGAAGCCTCTCCTTAGTTCAAAACACATGAAAACTCACTTGGAGTTTGCAAAAAGCACCTGAAGGACTCTCAGACTGGGAAACAAGATTCTCTGGTCTGAGGAAACCAAGATTGAATTGTTTGGTCTCAATTCTAAATGTTATATCTGGGTGAAAATAGGCACCGCTTATCACCTGCCTAATATGATCCCAACACTAAAGCATGGTGGTGGTAGCATCATGCTGTGGGGGTGTTTTTCAGCAGTAGGACTGGAAGCTTGGTCAGGGTTGAGGGAAAGCTGAATGGAGCAAAGTACAGGGATATGAAAACCTGTTCCACAGCACTCAAGATCCCAGGCTGGGCTGAAGGTTCACTTTTCAATATGACAACAATCCTAAGCACAGGCAACACAGGAGTGGCTTCAGGGCAACTCTGTGAATGTGCTAGAGTGGCCCAGCAAGAGCCCTGACTTGAACCCTATTGAATATCTCTGGAGGGACCTGAAAATGGATGTTCACCAATGGTCTCCATCCAGCCTGACTGAGCTTAAGAGGATTTGCAAGGACAAATGGCAGAAATTTCTTCAATCCTTGTTGTGTCATACCCAAAAAGACTCGAAGATGTAATAGCTGCCAAAGCTGCTACAACAAAGTACTGAGTGAAGGGTCTGAATACTTATGCCAGTGTTAATGTCAAAAAATGAATTTCAACAACTGTAGAATCAGGCTACAGCATAACAAAATTGACAAAAAGGAAGGGGGGGTTGAATACTTTCTGAATTCACTGTACATAAACAGCGGGGTGAGGGGAGAGAGGCAAAGCGCCAAAACTAAATCAAACATCAGTGAGCCTGACGGAAAAAGGAATGATGCAATTGTTTACGGGAGGGTGGGGACCGAACAGACCGGTAACACGCTCATTAGCTAAACTACTGGCTTCACAGAGACTATAAGGATTTGTTTCCCAATCCTGGCTTACACTCTGATGCAAGCTCAGTTTTTATAATTTTTTTGGTCTTGGTGATCCATGTTTATATGTGTGTGTGTGTATGTCCGAGGACGTCTCCGTGGTCATGTGGCCGGCATGACTAGACGCCAAAGGCGTACGGAACACTGTTACCTTCCCACCATAGTGGTCCCTATTTTTCTACTTGCATTTTTACGTGCTTTCGAACTGCTAGGTGCGCAGAAGCTGGGATGAGTATGTATGTATGTATATATATATATATGTATGTATACACACACACACACACACACACACACACACACACACAGAGGTTGGCAGAAGCTGGGACGAGTAACAGGCGATCACTCTGCTACGCGGCACTTGGGATTCGACCTGCCAAACTGCCGACCTTCTGATTGACAAGCTCAGGTGAAACTCAAAAATTACAATATCATGCAAAGGTTCATTTATTTCAGTAATGCAACTTAAAAGGGGAAACTAATATATGAGATAGACTCATTACATGCAAAGCAAGATACTTCAAGCCGTGATATCCTGGACATGGGCTTCAAATGTCATATTCCTCTTGTCAAGCCACTCCTGAACAACAAGCAACGTCAGAAGCGTCTTACCTGGGCTAAAGAAAAACAGACCTGGTCTGTTGCTCAGTGTTCCAAAGTCCTCTTTTGCATCTCATTTGGAAACCAAGGACCCAGAGTCTGGAGGAAGAATGGAGAGGCACACACTGCAAGATGCTTGAAGTCCAGTGTGAAGTTTCCACAGTCTGTGTTGATTTGGGGAGCCATGTCATCTGCTGGTGTTGGTCCACTGTGCTTCATTAAGTCCAGGGTCAACGCAGCCGTCTACCAAGAGATTTTGGAGCACTTCATGCTTCCTTCTGCAGACGAGCTTTATGGGGATGCTGACTTCATTTTCCAGCAGGACTTGGCACCTGCCCACACTGCCAAAAGCACCAAAACCTAGTTCAATGACCGTGGGATTACTGTGCTTGATTGGCCAGCAAATTCGCCTGACCTGAACCCCATAGAGAATCTATGGGGCATTGCCAAGAGAAAGATGAGAGACATGAGACTGAACAATGCAGAAGAGCTGAAGGCCGCTATTGAAGCATCCTGGTCTTCCATAACACCTCAGCAGTGCCACAGGCTGATAGCTTCCATGCCACACCGCATTGAGGCAGTAATTGCTGCAAAAGGGGCCCAAACCAGCTACTGAGTACATATGCATGCTTATACTTTTCAGAGGTCCGATATTGTTCTATGTACACTCCTTGTTTTATTGATTGCATGTAATATTCTAATTTTCTGAGATTGTGGATTTGGGGTTTTCATGAGCTGTATGCCATAATCATCACAATTATGACAAATCATGGCTTGAACTATCTTGCTTTGCATGTAATGAGTCTATCTCATATATTAGTTTCCCCTTTTAAGTTGCATTACTGAAATAAATGAACTTTTGCACAATATTCTAATTTTTCGAGTTTCACCTGTATATGCAAACTAAGCGAACACTGGGATGGAATAAGAAAAACAAACAGTTTTTATTGTTAAAAGATCAAACTTTTAATAATACAAAGATCAGGATAATTTTAATATGCCTGGGATTTGCATTTTTAGTCTTATCAAGGAGCCCTAACTAGTCACTGATGCTCTGATACTCTGGGATGCGGTTTGATTTCCAAATGTTTTGTTACCTGGCTAGGTAACATCTTCAATGGCATTTAGGGGATCAACGCCACTAAAGATGTTACCTAGCCTGGTAATGAAACCTTTGGAAGCCAACCCAAAAGTTCAGAGAATGAACCTTCACCCTCATCCTACACCCGAGTTACAGATATTCGCCACTATTGCAAACTCTGAACTGCTTCATCTATGTGACATAATATAATAGCTGCATTTGAATGACCCCAAAGGATGAGAGAATCTCTTTTAAGATAAGAACACTGATCTCGTCCCATTGTGAGCCCCAAAATAGAAATCAGTTTAGACCAATGATTGACCAATGAGAATCATCATTTCTACTTTCATAAAGTTGAAAGCACAATCCTGCTGGGTCTTTACTACATGGGAAAAAAGCAGGGACATCCTAAGAATTAAAATTGTTTTCCTTTCCAGTCGTACACTACTAGAAAAGAAGCATGTAATAAGATATCACCTTTCATAATGTATCAGCTACTCTGGCACCAGAAGAGTTCAATACACAGTGCTTAGGAGAATATATCTATTATACTTTGCATGGCTTAAGAATTATGCAGAATGCTACAATAAGCTTTTAATCAAAGCTTCTCCTGAATCCTCTTTAAATCTGAATCTATATCAAAAATGTTTTCCCCTAGTGCTGTTTCCTTTATATTTCTTCTGCTACTGGACGATTTGTTACAGATAATGTCATAAAGTATTTATTACCTCAAGCTTATTTAACAGCAAAAATAGTGTGAATCATATCCACCTTTCTCTCTGGAATTGGGAAGGTCTGAATTACTTACAGTGCTGCATTCATTTTTTTGTACTTATGGGCTTTGTCATGACCACTGCATGCATGCCAATTTCATGCAGTTTGAAGTGTGCATTCTTTTTTCCCTTACTGTTTAGGTGCAATCCTCCCTCCCTTTTCTTTCTTTCTTTCTTTCTTTCTTTCTTTCTTTCTTTCTTTCTTTCTTTCTTTCTTTCTTTCTTTCTTTCTTTTTCTTTCTTTCTTTCTTTCCTGTAAGTATTTGCTGCAATTTTCTGCTCATCCAGAGAAAGCTTACTAAGCTATTTAGAACTAGCAAGATAAGGTAGTTGACTTACCATTGATCCACATGATGAATGAGGCTTATTCCCCAAAGACATCTGCAAATCCCAGAAATAATGGAATGGCTGCCTCTCTTCCTCCAAACATAATTGTGCTAATAACTGGATCTGCCTCCACTAAGACTGAGGTATGGCATGCCAAGAAATGGCATCAGAGCTGTCTGAAATCCAGAGGGGGATATGACCCAGACATCATTTGATATGGACAAACAAACTAGATACTAAGAAGTATATTGGCATTCCAAGGGGTGAAGGATTGGTAAATTCAAGTAACTTCTGAACTAATGGGCTAATGGGATACTTCCATTTCTTACCCAGATATTCTTTTTTCCTGAAGAAGTTTCTTCACAGGTTTATATATCATACCTATTATTTAATGGCACCTCTGACACATTTTTTAAAATATAATACCCACACATATGCATATACTGTACATATACACATGCACAAGTATACATATACATTTGTTTGTTTTGTAATGTTGAGATGTTGAGACTTTGGGAAAAATGCGAAGAAGAGCAACTACAATTATCAAGGGTCTGAGGACAAAAACATAAGAACGATTGTAGGAATTGGGTATGGCCAGTCTAGAGAAAAGAAGGACTGGGGTGACCTGATGCCAGTATTCCAGTTTTTGAGAGGCTGCCACAAAGAAGAGGGTGTCCACTTATTTTCCAAAGCTTTCTGCACAATCAAATTTATATTTGGAGAATTAAATGATCAACATTGAAATGTTAAGGAACAAACCATGTGCCATTTGAAAAGATGAGGCAACAGATCGTGTTAAGGAATTCATTTCATGAGGACCCAGATTGTTGGGGGCAATTAAGCTGACTTTGTAATAATGCCGCTTGGGGGGTGTGTGAAAGCCCTAACAAGCAGGCATATACATAGAATGAAGGCTACTGCTAAGCTTGTAAGCCGCCCTGAGTCTTCGGAGAAGGGCGGGATATAAATGGAATTAAAATAAAAATAAAAAATAAATAAAATTTAAAACAATCTGCTAAATCTGCTGATGAGGGTAAAATAAATGAGGATATACTGTATTTTTCTGTGAAAATAAAAATTACAGGAATGAATAAAACATAATTATCAATATCCTTGATAGATACAATGGGCCCTATCCAGCAGCATGAAATTTAATATAGAGAAAAGCAAGGTTTTACACCTAGGCAGGAAAAATCAAAGGTACAAGTACAGATTAGGTGAAGCTGGGCTCAAAAGCAGTAACTGTGAGAGGGACCTTGGAGTCCTAGTGGACAATCACTTAAACATGAGCCAGCAGTGTGCACAGCAGCCAGAAAAGCTAATACAATCCTTGATTGTATAAACAGAGGCATAGAATCAAGATCACATGAAGTATTAGTAGTGCTTTATAAAGACCACACTTGATGACATGATAGCAGTATTCCAGTATTTGACAGGCTGCCACAAAGAAGAGAGTGTCAACTTATTTACCAAAGCACCAGAAGGCAAGACAAGTGTTAGTGGATGGAAACTAATCAAGGAGAGAACCAACCTGGAATTAAGATGGAACTTCCTAACAGTGAGGATAATTAACTAATAGAACAGCTTGCCATCAGATGTTGTAGGTGCTTCATCACTGGAGATTTTTAAGGAAAGACTGGACAACTACCTATCTGACATGGTATTGGATCTCCTGCTTGAGCAGGGGATTGAACTAGAAGACCTCCAAGGTGCCTTCCCGCTCTATTCTGATTGTTGATTATTGTTGTAAAGGGTAATGAATAAATAACAATAGACCTTTAGTAATGTGTGATTTATTATGATCTGAAATAGAAAATGTTTATGAGATAAAACTAGAATGTGCTTATGTATTTACCAGGCTTATTTTAGATATTATAATTTGTGTGCTGAAATAACGGAGGTTTGGCTTAGGGATCCTACGGTTGATGTTAAAAGATGTTTGAATATTTTAACTAAGAACTAAGAATTAGATAAAAATAAAAAAATGGTTATGTATAAGTAGAAGTAGATTGATAAATATAGATTGTTCTATTGGTAACGTGTGATGTATCAGGATGAGAAATAGAAAATATTTATTAGGTAGAGTTGAGTTATTCAACTACTGTGTGTATGTTAGATGTTACAATTTTTGGTGTAGTGAAATAAGGGAAATTTGGGTTATGAATATTATTCTGGATGTTAAAGGCTAAACTTGAATACTATAACCAAAATCAAAAATTAGGTAAAACTTAAAAACAAGACATGGATATGTTTAACTAAAATTGGACTGACAATTTTTTTTAACTGACCACGTTATCCTTAGAAACTTATTAGTTTAAGCTTGTTTAAGGGAAATAGAGAAGGATGTTTTGATAATGCAGCCTGAATTATGTACTAAAAACTGTTACTGAATTTTTCATTACCCAGTCACCATGATGCTTTCTAAATATATAGATTTTAAACTGGAAAACTAATAAAACTTGTTTTTAAAAAAAAACAATAGACAAATAAAGAGATATAGATAAATAAATCACTTACATCTGATATCTCTTTTAAAAGCCATTTTAAAAGCAACCATTGTTTAAAAGCAGTAGGACTGAATATAGCTCATCACTGAGGACTCTGCTCTAGAAAACTGGATGCGATTATCAAGTGGCAATTGATCTCTATAGAGTAAAATAAATAGCTTCAATAGCCTTCCCAAATCTTTAGAAGAATCGTTGCGGGTGGCTTTTGTAGCATTCAAAGTGGAGCTCTGTAATAAGAAACAGCATGAATAAGCATTTTATTTCCAAGGTGTAGAATTCCAAACTGAAATGTTTCCTTGCTGCTTAAACCTGAAAAAAGGGCTAGTTCACAGAATACCGTAAAACCATCCTGTTCAATTTTAACCCAGATATTTCCGGAACATCATTGTGCCAATCCTGGTGTCGGAGAATTCACTTCAAAGAAAAATAATCTCTCTCTGTGTGTGTGTGTGTTTGGAGTGTGTGCATGTTGTTGTTGTTGTTAGTTGCGAAGTCGTGTCTGACCCTTTGCGACCCCATGGACAACATTCTTCCAGGCCTTCCTGTCCTCTACCATCTTCTGGAGTCCATTTAGGCTCATGCCTACTGCTTCAGTGACTCCATCCAGCCACCTCATTCTCTGTCGTCCCCTTCTTCTATTGCCCTCAATCTTTCCCAGCATTAGGCTCTTTTCCAGTGAGTCCTTCCCTCTCATTAGGTGGCCAAAGTATTTGAGTTTCAACTTCTGGATCTGGCCTTCTAAAGAGCAGTCAGGGTTGATCTCTTCTAGGACTGACTGGTTTGATCGCCTTGCAGTCCAAGGGACTCGCAGGAGTCTTCTCCAGCACCATAGTTTGAAGGCCTCAATTCTTTGGCGCTCAGCCTTTCTTATGGTCCAACTTTCACAGCCACAGTGTGTGCATAGGACTGCTAAACTAATCCCTTCTTCCTAAAGATAGTTCTGGTAAATGTTTGAGAACAGGAATGAAAAACTGAATAGTGAACGTCTTATCCTAATGTCTGGAAACTGTGAGGGCCTGGATGGGGAACAACAGGCTTCAGCTGAACCCTGGCAAGACTGGGTGACATTGGATTTGGAGCTCACTGGTTCCAAAACTGTGCCATCATTGGGGCTGGATAGGGTAGCACAGGCTCAGATAGACCTAGTGTACAATCTGTAATCTGGGAGTCCTCCTGGACTCATGACTCCTGCCCAAAGAGCAGGTGGGCTAGGAGGGCCTATGCTCAACTTCATCCTTTGTGCCAGCTGAACCCATTCTTAGATTGGCAGGCCCTGCTTACAGTCTCTCATGCCTTGCCTACTCACCTCCAAACTGGACTGCCGCAATGTGCTCTACGTGAGGCAGCCCTTGAAGACTATCAGGAAGCTTCAGCTGGCACAGAATGCAACAACGCGGGCAGTTATGTGTGCTTCTAGAATAATACATGTTACACTTTTACTCTGCAAGTTGCATTGTTTACCAGTTTGCTACCAGATCAATTCAAGATGATGGTTTTAATCTTTAAAGCCCTTCATGACATGGGACCAGCTTATTTTTTCTACCTTTTCCCAGTTGTATTAGTTATAGCACCCCTTTAGATCTAGCAGAGAGTGTATGTTGCAGTTTCCTTCAGCTGGGGATCTACATTTGGTAGGTCCTAGGAGATGTGCCTTTTCTGCTGTGGCACCCTTTTGATATTCTGAAAGACCTGGTTACATTATCAGGCCTGGAGATCCCCAGATATTGTTGAGGTGCACATTTTTAATCCCTCCCTCACGTTCTAGAAACAGCTCTTCTATGTATATCTGGAAATTAAGGAAACTAATCAAGGAGAGAACCAACCTAGAATTAAGGAGAAATTACCTGACAGTGAGAACAATTAGTAGAATGGCTTGCCTTCAGAAGTTGTGAATGCCCCATCACTGGAAGTTTTTAAAATGTTGTTTTTTAAAAAAATTAAATCAATGTACATGTAACCTTTTTTTTTGCTTTATTGACATGTACAGGCATTTTTCATATCTTTTTTATTAAAGCCACTGGCCACTTTTCCAGAGGATCAGATGGAAAGACATGGACATTTCTGATTAATAAAGCAGCCAGTAAAGCATAAGCACTAGCTTAAAAGTTAAATATTTGAGGCTAAATAATTTAATTAAAATAAATAAAATAAATAATTATAAGATTACAGATAATCCTTGCTTAACAGAATTTCCAACATTAAATGAAGCAATTGTTAAATGAAACTTCACATAACCAGACTGGCAGTTCTGGTAGTCCTGGTTGCAACTGTTTATTTTTTTAAAATGTATTTATTTATTTTTATCCCACCTTTATTATTTCTATAAATAATTCAAGCAGTGAAACTACATAATATTCCTTCCTTGTCCTCTTTCCCCCATAACAACAACCCTAGGAGTTGGGCTGACAGAGAGTGATTAGCCCAAAGTCACCCAGCTGGCTCACAGTGTCTTGGTTTCTGACCTGGTGCCTTAACCATTAGACCAAACTGTCTCTAGGTTTGTTAGATGTTAGGTGAGGATTTCACATTTCCCCTACCCTGTTGCACTTGTCTCTGCTTCAACTCCCCCTATTCCCCCCATCCCCCATCTGACTTTTTGGCCACCCTGAATTCTGCCACCCCCTTCCCTTTTTGCCCTTTGATTGGCCACAAGGAAAATAAGAAAGAGATGGGTTGACTTTCCCCACCAGTGTTCCCTGCCCCCTGGAAGAGTTTGTTCTGTACCAGCCTGCTACCGGCCCTGCAGAAAAGGCAGGGACAACCCCTTTTACAAGAAGGAACTAAGAAGGAACTAAGCTGGAACTAAGCCTGCCAAATTTATGGATACAAAAGCAAACAAAACAAGACACGAACCATGAAACAGGAGCTATTCAAGCGGTTGCCTTCAGCAAAACAGCCCTCCCACGCATTCCCCTTTTATACAGCTCAGGGCGTGGCTTCTCTCTGCCTCCTTCCAAGGTGCCCCATTGCCTTCCTCTGTTTACTCCTGATTGACTGCCTCCTGTGTCGGGCGTCCTTGAACAGGGCCAGCTGTGGGTCATCTTCATCCACGCTGTCAGGCTCACACAGCTGGGTCTGCGTCGTGACCAGGTGGGCGGGGCCTGGCTGAGGGCTCTCATCAGCAAGCTCTCCAACCCCCTCAGCAAGCTCTTCAGCACCCCCCTCCTCCTCTGAGTCGTCCGACCCAACTGCCGAACCCACAGGCTGACCCTGAATCACAACAGAGTTGGAATAAGTTATGAATGTAAATTAACAGTGAAAGTACAAATACCCTGGAACTCTTGTGTATTGTGATAATATGCCCTTTTTGCTGTGAGTTGGTCCTTTAGGAAAGCTTAGTGTTCTTCCAGTCTTCCAGTCTGTATGCAGTAAGTAGGCTGGAAATTGACACAGAAAATTGTTCTCCCTTTGAAGCTGCTGCTGATAACATGAAAGGAAGAAAGTGGAATGATTATAAAAGTTTTATAATCAATAATGAATGACCAAGAATTATTTATTGGACAGTAAATCAATGGAAGCAAGCTTTTACTCATTTTTTGTGTTGTCACAAACATATCAGTTAACTAGGCATAATCAATAAGAAGCTAATTTCCACGCTTTCTAAGAAATGATTGATTTTAAGAATATTTATATGCTTTATACATTAAACTGGCAAAAACTCCATTTGAGCAATCTCAGAATTTTGCTCTCTGAGTGTTTCAAGAGCTTGGATAACCTACACACTTTATGACTTTAAAGAAAATATTACTGTTTTCATTGAAGACCTTGGTATTCTGTTAACATTTTCAATTTATTGGAAGCTCTGTGAGCTTGAAAAAGATTCAAAGCAATAAACTTTAAAACTGTATTTTCCGGTTTCATCACATCTCTTTGGTGGTAGGGGGTTTCATATGTATGTATAACATATAAATATGTCAAATGCTTGTTAACTATTTTTAGATTACCTTGCTAGGCCCCAAACATGGGACAAATCTTTATTTCCTGTGTCAGCCTATCCTGAAGGCCATCGACAGGCAGTAGTCACACCGGTGACAGCTCATATTTGTGTAAATTTTAAATTGCTAACAAAGAAATGCATATCAGTCTCCCTTAATTCTTTGTTAGCAATTTAAAATTTAAACATATAAATATATGTACACACTGTTATGTACATACATTACACAGATATAAGCCACTGACACCACCAGGTGGCAGAGTGCCCTGTCTGGATTGGCAGGGTAGTCTTTGACGGGAAATCCAGATAATGGGATTGGTTCCAAGTATACCTGGCTAGGTATATAAGTGGGGCAGTTGCCCCTTTGTTTGCCCAGTCTGTGCTACATCAATAAAGAGTTGGGATGCTGAACCCTGGTGTCCTGAGTCGTCCATCTTGGCTATGCGGTCCGGAGCCCACTATTTAACACACACATTGACTAATCAATGGAATCTTATATTAATAGTAGATGTCTCTAAAATTATAAAAAGGCATCAGTAAAGGTGCTTAGTAAAAGGATTTCACATTTAGGTAAAATTAAAGCTGATGCAGTATATACCTCCCGAATGTAAATGGAATTTACTTCTAAGGAAATATTAGGATTGCATTGTAAGCTTTATTCTAATGTAAATAGTTATACTGCAAATAATTCAGTGTCTTTGTTTAAAAAATGAATTATATCAGGAGCATTGACTGTTACTTGTAAATGCAGTGAATTGTAGTTGCATAACTCCTTGCCATTTCCTTTTTGTTTCTAATCCACAGATTTATGAATGCCGTTACTCAGCAAGAAATGTAATTTGCATAGCAATATATGATAGAGAATCACGATTTCTTTAATCCTGCTGTTTTATACCAGTTTTACTGTACACATTTTATTAAGCCACCTACCAAGTAGTGATGATTTTATAGTCACTCCTCTAGTCATCTTTTCTTTTCTTTTCTTTTCTTTTCTTTTCTTTTCTTTTCTTTTCTTTTCTTTTCTTTTCTTTTCTTTTCTTTTCTTTTCTTTTCTTTTCTTTTCTTTTCTTTTCTTTTCTTTCGTTCCATTTCCGTATTTGTTTCCGTTTCCATTTCCATTACTGTTTCTTTTATGGAGAAGGAGTTTCATTGGAAGAATCTCATTCAGGTGCTTAATTCTTATCTTCACTTTAGAGTTGTGATGAAACAGTCAGAGGGATTAGTGTCATTCCTTGAACATTTTTAAGTGGAAGGCTGAACATTTTTATTTATTTATTTATTTAATTCCATTTATATCCCTCCCTTCTCCGAAGACTCAGGGCGGCTTACAAGCTTAGCAGTAGACTTCATTCTATGTATATGCCTGCTTATTATTAGGGCTTTCACACACACCCCAAGCGGCATTATTACAAAATCAGCTTAATTTCCCCCAACAATCTGGGTCCTCATTTTACCTACCTCGGAAGGATGGAAGGCTGAGTCAACCTTGAGCCTGGTGGGACTCGAACCTGCACTAATTGCAGGCAGCTGGTGTTACTTAAGGAGGCATTAGCCCACTGCTCCACCAAGGCTCTTATTTATGTGTAGTTTGATGATCCAAAGACTTCCATATTTTTTTTAATACAATTTCAAATTGCTTGGAGCAACTCAAAAGTGTTCTACAGCCAAAGTTATAGCAATAATCCATGCAATGGCAATTTATCATTATGTGTGTCCCTTCTTTAATAATTAAATGGAAAAAAATATGGATCTCCCCAGGTGTCAAGGGGATTTATCTTTTTTTTAGTGGTGTTATTACTGCACCATATGACTAGTCAACTCTAGTATGGCTTTTATTTGTACAGATGTCTACAGAGAAATTAAATCTAATTGGAAACACAGAAAATGCTCTGCTGTAGAGAATCGACTCTATAATTCCTATGAGTTCAAATAATTTATTGTTCTCCAGAACCTACAAGTCATATACAGCCACCATTTTCATTATTCTCTTATCATCTTCAGAATGGCTGGATCTCAGCAGTATATGTTTTTAATTTTTAATAAACAAAAGTCATGAAATAGGTTCACCAAACCTATCATGATATTGCTGTGGTGCCCTGAGGTCATATTTTTTAAATACACAGTGTGGCCTCTGGCTATGAAAAGTTGCCAATTCCCGCTACACCAGTGTGTCCTTTGGACATAAGCATTTAAGCCTTTTACATTTTCTTCATGTATGTTAAATTTAGTATGAATGCATGTGTATGGGTGTGGGTTTCTGGAATGAAGCATGATAATTATAAAGAAATTATACTACAAAAATTTGGAAAACTTTCTTAATAATAACCTGATTGTCCAGAAGATACTTAGTCTGTTTCCTTCCTTCCTTCCTTCCTTCCTTCCTTCCTTCCTTCCTTCCTTCCTTCCTTCCTCCCTCCCTCCCTCCCTCCCTCCCTCCCTCTCTCCATCTTAGCATCCTTCCCCACTCTTACCATGTGAATCCTTTATTAAAAGGAAAGTGTGTATGCTAATTTAAACTAAATTTCAATAAACACTTTCAAAATGTTTTATGAATAGTACCGAAGTCAATTAGTCTCATATGTTTTATGTTTTCTCCCATCTCTGAAATAGCCATTTTTTAAAGATGTCATATTTGAAATAACTTTGTTTTCATATTTTCTCTTCCCACTGTTTTATCATATTAAGAGGTCATAACTCTTTGTTTATGATCTTGCAGTCTGTTAATTTGGAATCTGTGATGTCAGAATAGAAATTATGTATGATCATACTATCAAGTGTGACAGAGACACTGCTTTATATTCTAAGATACAACAAATCTCAATAATGATTCCAAGCATTTCTCAAGAGAATTGAATGGAAATGGCAGCAGATACCACTTGACTTTATGTATCAAATTTCAACTGACCTATGGTGACACTTAGTTTGAGATAGAGAAAGATAGAGAGATAGAGATAGATAGATAGATAGATAGATAGATAGAGAGAGAGAGAGAGAGAGAGAGAGAGAGGCAGGCAGATTAGTGCTTATTTCTTCTTAACATAATTTCTGTTCTTTGATTTTGAACTAGTTCTAAAATTGAATTTCATCTGTACCGTAAGACAATTTGAAATGCTCAGTTTATCACCATTGTTAGAAATCTCTGAAATCATGTTTGTTTGAACTTTAAGCTGCCATGAGAGAGGGGAAAAATGGCATTTGGAAGTGTCAGTTGCTAGTGGGAGCTCTAATCTGACAGTCCATCTTGTTATGTGTTATATGTGCTTTCTAGGAGTTTTACACTCTACAACTGCTGTAGTGCTACTTACCCCTTTGATCATTGGTGAGGATGGAAGGAGACTGGCATGACACTTACCAGCACCCCAGAATGCCACAAAGCTCTAGAAGCACCTGGAACCTGGCTAGATTTGGTCCTGGGCCAAGAATTGAAGCTGGGGCCAATCCATGGTAAACTGTGATTTCAATTGGCTTTGCCAGAGGTGCCTCCAACTCAGCAGAGCCAGCAGAGGTGAAGCTACCTATAAAACCCAGAGTAGGGAAAAAGCACCATACTTGCTGGGCTATTAGGGGCTTCTTCAATGTGGCTGATGACCAGGGAAGATCCTTCTGATGATGATGATCTGGACACTTGCAATGCATTTTGTATCCTAGAGGGCTGTTCTGGATGGGGTAATAGGTTATTGAGTAATACTTAGTAGCACCAGCCTATAGGAAACTGCATTTATTTAAAAGTCTCATTCTGCAATCTGGAGATTTCTCACAGCCTTGACTCATTGTCCTCCATTTTGTCCTGCTGGGGCCCTTCTCCCAGTTCTAGGGGATGATATCTTTCTTGTCCATGTAGCTATTCTGGTTATGAGCTACACAACCTAGAATGGCATTGTGGCATTGTTGGCTGTATGTACCACAGGAGACCTGATTCCCCAGAGGTGACTACAACTTTATTGCCAGAATGGTTCTTCTGGATTCTTTCTAAAGATCTAAATAAACCATCATAATATGTGTGCTATGCCAAGTAACACAACTTTTTGTAATTGATGTTTTAAGGGTCAATTTTATGTTAAAGTGGGTTTTTTCCGAGGTTGCTTGATACTGGCACCATTATCAACATGATAATCATGAACTTCAACGACTCAGGTAGATACCTACTAAGTTCACTGACACATAAAGGGAAACTGGGAGGTACCATATAATCATCTGTGGAAGATTTGTTTTTTATAGCAAATTATAATAAAAAGTAGTTCTAGTCTTCCTGTGGAGTTAATCTCCTGGTTTGGTATACCTAGTGGGGGTGACTGATGACCAAGAACACAAATGGAAGTGTACAAAGAATGATATTTTTAGATTAGATTAGCTTAATCATTTTCCCCTAGAGTTCTGAAACAGTATCCTGAGCCAATTTGAAAATCAATCCTAGCAACTTTTAGCTGGGAAGAGTCCAACCATTTGTTATGTAGTGGCATAGTAGTTAGAATGCAATATCACAGGCTAACTCTGCCAACTGCCAGCAGTTCGATCCTGACTCAAGGTTGATTCAGCCTTCCATCCTTCCAAGGTCAATAAAATGAGGACCCAGTTTGTTGGGGACAATATGCTGACTCTGTAAACTGCTTAGAGAGGGCTGTAAAGCACTGTGAAGTGGTATATAAGTCTAAGTGCTATTGCTATTGCTACTAACAGTTTGGAATTCTTCTTTCCCCAAATGGGTAAATTCTTCTTTACCATATGGGTAAAGAAGACTGTGGAAAAGTCAGCATTAAGTGAATCAGCACTATAAAATGAAGATATTATCAAGACTCTTTTAATTTATACTTTTTGATAATACCCTCTTTTACAAAGTTGATCTAAATTCTTTGCGGGTGGAAGTTTCATTTTACCTACTCATATATATGCAACATGCTACTTCTTTACTACTCCATCTGTTATTACAGAACCATTGGGGCAAAAAGGACTGCTTGTTCAAGGGAATTCCCAGGAAGAGTAAAAATAAACATTTAGCTTTTGTTATCTGGAATAAAAATAGGGATGAAGGGTTAAAATCCAACTTAATTGCTCAAACTATACAACTGTTTCTCTCTTGTATGCCTGCATGTACACTCTCATAAAGGCTAGATTTGGGTTTCTTCACACTAATTGAGAAGCAATTTAGGATCTTCCTAATAATTTGGACTACTGCTCCTAAAATTCCTCACCTGCAGTATAGAGGCTTATTGACAGGTGAAATTAAAAAAAAATATCTGGAAAACTCCAATTTACTTAATCTCCCAGTTTTGCATTTGTCTCCAATTTCCTCCACAAAATGAAGCTCTATAGATTACTGTCTCTGATTGTTAATGCAAGAACTGCTATAAGGCTTAACCCTCGAAACAGCAAATGCAGAAACTGATTCTAAAAAGGAAATGAAATCATTCTCAGGAGAATATTTTCCAATTGAATTGGTGTCTTACTCATAATCCTCCTCTTCCAAAAGACCAAGACTTCTTTTAGTAGCTGGCAATCCAGGAGGATTTTTTGCTTGATGATTTCTGAAATCTCCCTCTGATGTCATCAGTATTTATCCACCATTGGTAGGAAAGTAGAAATGGAGCAGGGATTTTGATCCATTTAAGACTACTGCTATTTTAACTGGAAACACAAGTGACTGGAAAAGTAGGCTACAAATCAAAATTACATAGCTAAGCCAAGCTCTTTAAAGCTTTTTAAATTCCTTTTACTCATCCCTAATGTTTTAAAAGACACCTTGCATCACCTATAGAAAATGTTGTATAAACAATTAAGGGATTTTTTTAAAAGAAATTCTGCTTGCAATTGTATAAAAAAGAGGGACCTGAAACAAATGAAAAGCAGGGATTTTCATAGAGCGTATGTCAGGGGTCCTGAACCATTTTGGTATCAGGGTCCAATTTTGTGGAAAACAATTTTTACACAGACTGGGAGTGGGGAAGGGTTTCAGCCACTACCTAGATCCTGCCCATGTGCAGACGAAGCTTCATTTGCTTGTGTGGCCTGGTTCCTAATAGGCTTTGGCCCAGTACTGGTCCACAGCCCTCTACTGGTATGCAGGGCGGGGGTTGGGGACCCCTAGGTTATGGGTTACAAGGTTGGAAATTGCAGGGATCTGATTTTTTGTGCAGATTTGGTGGGCTAGGTAGATGCCCCTGCTGAATCTCCATAAACAGGTAAAAGCCACACTTTGAAATGCAGCCAGGGAGGCCTGTTCTTAGGGACTAGAACATCGAGGTGATCAGATGTTCCTCCTCAATGAACACGTTGCAGTTTTCTCACCCTACTGCAAAATACACTTCCTTGTTAAGATGCCCTCCAGCTGAATTCAGAATAGACCTTCCACTCTTTTAGCATGATATGATCATAGAAGGCTATGCCTGTGTGTGGGGATAGTTTCCTTGAGATTGATCAGATTATTCAAAGGAGGAAAAATGAAATTCTAGGTCAAAGCAAGGAGAAAATCTAACTCAAGGTCTGAATGGGAGAGGTGCAATTTCTTTTAATGCATTACAGCAAGATGTTTTCAAATTTAGCAGTGTTCAGTGCAACTATGGAAATATCACCTAAACAGATATATCCTTCGTGTGGAAAGTGGAAGTTGTACCAGTTGGATGTGTCTTATTTTATCTTATTTCACTGTATACTAGTTTATTTCATTTTACTGCATCTTACTGTGGCTGTTCATGCTTTGATACGGTCAGCTGATTAATCAATAATGTATTCTACGGCTACTGTGATCGGTTGGATATGCTATTGATCTCAGCTCGCTCCCAGTTCCCTTCATGTGATAAGTCCAGGGCATCATATAATTAAATGCTTAGAATTGTTTGCCTTTCTTTTGATTTAGATGAACCTTACAAACACTACAGGCCATTATAAGAGATTGAAGCATGTTATTATTATTTTTTTTCCTTTAACAACCCTGTAATCCCTTTTATCAGGTTGGAGTCGGGGTAACTGGGGTGAGTGTTTACTGGCTGGATGTCCTTCCTAATGCCTACCCTGAGTTTGCAGCAAATGTTTTGTCTTTGTACCCTGATAGAGAAATATTAGGGACGTGGTGGCTCAGTGGGTTAGGACGCTGAGCTTGTCGATCAGAAGGTTGGCAGTTTGGTGGGTCGAATCCCAAATGCCGCATAACAGAGTGAGTGCCTATTACTCATCCCAGCTTCTGCCAACCTAGCAGTTCGAAAGCATGTAAAAATGCAAGTAGAAAAATAGGGACCACTACAGTGGGAAGGTAACAGCATTCTGTGTGCCTTTGGCGTCTAGTCATGCCGGCCACATGACCACGGAGATGTCCTCGGAAAAGCGCTGGCTCTTCAGCTTTGAAACGGAGATGAGCACCAGCCCCTAGAGTTGGAAACGACTAGCACACATGTGCAGGGGAACCTTTACCTTTACCTGTATAGAGAAACATTTCTCAAAGTCTAGGATTGAATTCTCAACCTCCTGGAGTGTGAGTGGGCATTTTCACCTCTAGGCAACTACGCCACTCGGATTGAAGCATGTTATATATGTTATTCTGGTTTGGTCTTTAAAAATTAAGGGGCTAAATTTCATAGGATGGCTGGCAGCATGTTTTAGAATATAAATAAATAACAGGATCCCAAACTTGAATGCACACCTGACAGCCTTGGTCAAAGGCAGCCTCCCAAATACTCAACTACTGTCATAATGTTTAGTTCTAAAGGAAGAAATGATTGAATGCCGGAGTTGAGAATCTTGATAAGTATAATTGTGAAGAAATATAAATACATAAGAATATGGAGTGTTATTTAGACTTCATAACCATAGGTATTTATACTTCTTCACAGTTATAGTTAATTTGTCTTATGTAAGAAGTTATGATAATGTATGTATAAATAAAAAGCATGAATATAAAAAAACATATGCCTTTTTTCTTACAATGTATATAAATATTTGTATGAAATCAAAATTCATTTTTGATCTTGCTGTACTTTCATTTTAGAGCTGTGTTCCTGGGATACCACCTAAAAAACGTAGCATGGCTCCTGACCCAGGGGAAATTGTGCATCTTTTTGTTTTAGAACAGTAAAAGATAAAAATGCAAAATGATAAGGGGCTGCCAGTCAAACGGGTACACCTTCGTCTTAATAATTATCATTGTTGAAGATAGATAGCAGATACAGCAATTCAACCATAAAGTTATTTCTTAAATTACATTCCAAAGAGCACATTACACTTTGGTGGGGGGGAGGATAACCTTAAGGTAAAGGTAAAGGTTCCCCCGCACATGCGTGCTAATCGTTTCTGACTCTAGGGGGCGGTGCTCATCTCCGTTTCAAAGCCGAAGAGCCAGCGCTTGTCCGAGGACGTCTCCGTGGTCATGTGGCCGGCATGACTAGATGCCAAAGGCGCACGGAACGCTGTTACCTTCCCACCATAGCGGTCCCTATTTTTCTACTTGCATTACGTGCTTTCGAACTGCTAGGTTGGCAGAAGCTGGGACGAGTAACAGGCGCTCACTCTGTTACGCGGCACTCAGGATTCGACCCACCAAACTGCCGACCTTCTGATCGACAAGCTCAGCGTCCTAACCCACTGAGCCACCGCGTCCCATTTAGGATAACCTTAGATCAGTATAACTATGGAAAGGCAGAAGGCTACGTGATACATGTCTTGAAGTAAGACTGACTTGGCCTGGGTTTTTAGTTCATCCTCAGTCATGGAAATTTCTGGGTATTTGGGGGCTTTCTTTCAGCCTGTTCTACATCGCAAGTATTGCGATTAGAATGTGATTATTTAAAGACGGAGATTATGAAGTAAGCTTTTCGTGCAGTCCCAAAAGAAAGATAATATATTGTTGTAAGCAATTGTGATTGTAAATCAAATTGGGTCCGATTTTACAAAAAATTAATTGCAGTCATTAAGTGAATCATTGTGGTTGAATCAGTTGCCAAGCCTGACCGAGGGGATGTTGCAATGGTCGTAAGTGTGAAAAATGGTCATAAGTCACTTTTTGTCAGTGCCACTGTAACTTCAAACTGTCACTAAATGAACTGTTGTAAGTCGAGGACTGCCTGTACAACTAGGGAACCACTTAGGGGATTATGTTTTTTTAAAAAAAATCAACATTAATGGATTTAAATTATTCTCATAAATAGTAAAAATCAACAAAAACTGGTTTTTTTTAGCATGAAAGCTGTTACACCTATAAATCAACCTTCTTTCTAAATCAGATGTTATGTATTCATGGTGTTCATATGTTGTCTAACAATGAGCTTGGTAACTTTCAAAAAGTAAAACAATTTATATGGCATTGAAATAAGAACATCTAAACAATTATAAAAACAGGTGTTTGTGTATGTGTGTGCTTCAAGTCAGTGCTGGTGACCACCCAGACTACAATCTTTGTAATTTTCTTGGCAAGGTTTTTCAAAAGTGGACATCCAGTTGCCTTTTATGCCTACTGCAGGACTAGAACTCCCAGTCTCCCAGTTTCTAGCCTGGTGCCTTCAGCACTATACAAAACTGGCTTTCTGGAGCTGAACTAAAACAACATAAAACTTACATCAGCAGTAAAATTTCAAAAATAAAATAAAATAAAATCCTAAAGCCCCAGAAATAATACATAAATCTGTTATTATTTTGCTAGTATTGTATTTTAGATAGAATTTGAAATCACACACATATACAGATCCTGGGAAGAATCTTACTTAAAGACTAAACACCAAGTGAAGAAGTGTTAGTTTCTTCAAGCTTCCATGACATTTACACGATGCTTCGGGTTTAATCCCAAGAAGAGATCAAAAAGGATTTGGGAACATAGCTATAGAACTTGTCTGCAGCACCTTGGAGCAACTAAGCCTTTTCCTGAATTTATGTTACATTTGAATCCAAGTTTTATCTAATGAGAACCATTCTCTTTCCATTTCATCTTTCTAGTTGTTTCTGGCTCAGTGGCTTACATTGATATTTTTTTTTAGCTTTTTTTAAAAAAATTACACTTTAGAGCACATTTTGGCCAATTCTTCCATTATATTTTAAAAGCAAAATGTACTCACAAGGTTTTGCTTGGGGCATGGGTTTAAAAATAGTTTTCCCCATTGTGATACCCTTAATGAAATAACCAGTATTGACACTGCTGCAAGTAAAATGAAGTGCTAAGTGTTTTCTGTAGAAGCTGAACTTCTGTAGCCTGTGAGCACATTTGCACTATCTTGTTGTGCCTTCTCTGCACAATGCCTGCACTATGGAAGAGTCCCAACCCCGAAAGCTTTTTTTTTTTTGTAAGGCAATGAAGATCTGGCTGATCACCAGGCATTTAGACCAGGGGTTTAAGTAAACTCTGCAGCTGCTGAGATATTTTCCTGCAATTGGAGTTATTGTTTAATCTCGGGCATTGTGAGACAGATGTTGTGGTTTGAGATTGAATTCTTTTAACCCTATCCAGAACCACTGTTGTGAGATACTGTACACAGCTGAATAAATATTTTAAAGAAATAAAAATAAATCAATAAAAGATAGCATTCAGAGCGAAAGGGAGTAAGACAATAGGGAAGATGCTGGACTGTGCATTAGAAAATATTTCCTTGCATTTCGAACGTTGTCTTTTAGATGAAGGATGAATTTTCCTTCAGGCTCTGACAGCAAATTAATTTCGTCTTCCTCTTATCTGTTTCAGGCAGGCTAACACTAGAATTTCAGTGGCACCAATAAAACGGCCTTTTCTATCTTTCCTCCCCTGTACTATCTTGCCCATCTGTTAGCCAGTTTACCACATGGTCAAAAAGTCAGGGGGGGGCATCATAGTCTCCTTCCACCCTTAAAAATAAACATGTTTCCATTCCATGGATGTGTTGAAGCAGAGACTTGACAAACATATTTTGAGAAGGATTCAATGTAGATTCCTGTTCTGACTAGTGAGTTGATCTTGATTGCTTGAAAGATCCCTTCTAGGATTTCATGGTAAAAGCCAGCTTTCTGTAATGCTCTGGATGTGAGCTTATATCTCATTTCCTCGGTATTGGTTATCCTAGGAAATTATAACTCTTATAGGACATTGTGATCCTACCCTAACCCTAACCCTAAACCATGCCCATTCATTCAGAAATAAGCTAAGTAGGAAAAGCTGATTGGAACTCCCCACTCCAAGCTAGTTGTCAGCCTTGCAAGGTAATTTGGATAGGAAGCCAACCCAGACAGGCTAATTCTACTTTATTATAAGGTTACATTAAGAGAATCTTGCAAGTCTGAAAGTACATTTCTCCCTGTTTCTCATTACAGCCCAAAAAAAACTAGAAGGGATCTCTCCTGAGATGTTTCCATACCCACATTTCTGCTGCAGCCTAAGCTGCCTCTTATCTGTCTATCATCTATCTATCTATCTATCTATCATCTACATTTTTGAAGCGCCCATCTACCTCAAAGAGAAACTAGGCGATGTACAATAAAATATTAAAATATAAAAAGAGCATAAAAATTTAGAAAGAGGAAAAATTGACAGCGTTAAAATTATTTGAAAGGTGAAGGGAAGGCTGTCAGGGCACTAGCTAGCTCCATACCTCCATGCTCTTCTGGGCTCTGAACAAGAGGCCGGAGAACCATGTTTTGACCTTTTCTGAAGGCCAGGAGAGCGGGGCCCTGTTTTCTGGCAGAAAAGTCTCTCTTCCAGGACCCCATCAGACAGTCTGTCTCCTTTGACTTGGTGAGATGGGCCAATGTAATGGGACAAAGATGTTTCTATAGGTAGCCTGGCCCCATGCCCCATGGGCTCAGGACACTCTGCCTCCAAAGGTCATTCTCTCACATACATGACATCAGTCCACTCACTGAAAGTTTAAATAGATTTATTTAAAGCAGAACAGGCTTAGTTAGGGTGAGAATCTTCTGTGCATTAATGCGCTTGCCTGTGCCTCATCTGAATTTCCTGAGGAGAGAAGGGAAAAACCGTGTGTGCTTTCTTTTGAATCCACTGCCTGCTGCAGGCAATGTTCTTTTTAGAGCCTTGTTTTTTTCCCCTCAAACTCCTTTTGTTTCCGACGACTTGTTTTTTTATTACAACCAAGATTTTAGTTTTCATGAGCTGTACTTTCCAGAACAGAATATTGCTTTTCTGGGTTGGAAGGTTAATAATTTACACGCACTTCATTCTGTTTCTCTCAACAATCACCATTTCTAAATGGGAAAGGGAAAATAGAATCATTTTAACTAACTGGTTCATATTAATGAGCTTACGTGGACCCAGGCTAGAAAACAATAACCCTAATCCTCAGTTGCCTTGATGCAAGCAAAGGTCAGGCTAAATTGTTCTAATGTAATACCTAGAGCCAGTGGATTATTTTGAGCTTTTCTCTTCCAAGAGAAAAAAAAATGGTGCACACAGAACAACCTGCGGCACAATACAATATATATGAAGCCTGAAACAAGACCCATTGAATTAAACAGACTCTTTTACTAGCAAGGTTGATTAAGGAAAGCTTGCATAGCCTTTTGCCTTCAAGAGTACAACCTTACCAAATTGCCCCCTTCTGTGCTATTTGGAATTTCTGTCCATTTTAAAATGTGTGAACTGAATAGCAATCGCAATAGCATTTACACTTTTATATCACTCCACAGTGGTGGAATTCAGCCAGTTCACACTACTTCGGCAGAACCAGTAGCTAATTTTTTTTGTTGCCCAGGCCCAGAATGGACTTCCAGAAGTGGCATCCACACAGAAAATCAGTTGTTCACATATTTGAATCCCACCACTATCACTCCATTGTCCTTTACAGCACTGTCTGAACAGTTTACAGTGTCAGCATATTGCCCCCAACAATCTGGGTCCTCATTTTACCAACCTCGGAAGGATGGAAGATCTTAGTCAACCTAAGTCAACCCTTCAGAATCAAACTCCTGGCTATGGGCAGCATTTACCTACAATGCTGCATTCTAACTACTGTGCCACCACAGTTCCCAAAAAAGCTTCTTTTTAAGGAAAAAAGCAAAGAAAGTCCAGTTGCCCTTTGGAAAAGTACCTTTGGGACAATCATGACCTGGATGATTGAGAATCTCCAAGACATTTGTCCATTGTAAAAGTAATTTTGCACTGGTCCTAACCGTAATTTCTAGTAACTATCTCTAGCTTGCTCATTGTGGATGATAGTTGTAAAGGAGCTGATGGAAACATTTGTATAAAAAAACTATGTAATAAAGGCATAGTGCAAAGCCTCACTGACCAGTCTATTTTTCCCTAGCATTTTTTGTTGCTGGGTGGGACGTTTATAAATATAGAGCAGAAGAGGGAATCACAAGGAAAGCAAGCATGAGCCTCAGCAGTCAGCAAAAATAAAATAAATCATTTAAAATGAAATATTGTTTTTAATAATACTATGTTTATAAAGTAGTGGGTTTTTTGTTTCCCTATGGCTTATTGACCTTTACCAAACAGTAAAAGCCTAAAAAAAATCTGCAAATATAAATATTGCATTAAAAAGCAAGATTTTTTAAAGCTGCAATTCTATGTCTACTTAAAAGGGAAAAGGGCACAACTGGAAATTGAATTGAGACAGACATATTGTCCTGCAACAGAAGCCTACATGAAGATTAGGTAAATTATGTGTTCCTTTACTGTTATTCCCACAACAGACAAACTTTCATTCTTCTTGATTTTAAAAGTGGAGGATTATCTGATGAATGGACTAAAACCAATTGCGCTGAGCTTCCCAAGCTGTAAATCAGGCCCCCAACCCCCGATCCGTGGACTGGTACCGGGCCGCGGCATGCCAGCAATCGGTCCACACAAACAAGCAAAGCCTCATTGGCGGGATGTAGGCAGCATACAAAACCTTGCCCCCTCTGGTCCGCAGAAAAACCGCTCACCATGTAACCGGTCCCTGGTACCCAAAAGGTTGGGGACCTCTGCTGTAAATGGTACATTCTACCCCATCTCACACCAGCCTATTTATGACTTATTCCACAAACACACACACATCATATTCACTGTGCTGAACTGGAATGTTTTTAAGCATTGAGGAATGTGAACTCTAATCAATAACTGATGGTTAGAAGTCTGTATTCACAAGACTTCTAATGAGCACTAAGGACATATTTATGTCTCTAGAAGAAGATAAGAAATGAAAATTCCTTATATCATCCTAAACCAGAAGTGTCCGACCTTGACAATGTTAAGACCTGTAGATTTCAACCATGTTGGCTGAGGAATTCTGGGAGTTGAAGTCTACAAATCTTAAAAGTTACCAAGGCTGGGCATCCCTCTCCTAAATAAAGAAAACCTGCATTCTCAAAGCTAGCAGGTCCCTGTATAGGTGAAGGTCAGTTTCAGAGCTTCAAGAGAAGAATTTCTTCTCTCCATGGGCTTGTTTGGGAGGAGGGAGAACTGTGAGAATGACAACTTGATCCTGGAACTGGTTTGTCACTCCAGATGTATTTTCAGAAAAATCTTTTATGGGCAATAGCATTGTAATTTGTTTTTCTAATGACCAGCTGTTCCATTACTTAAATTTTCTGATAACACAATTCAGGTGAAGCGGGGCTTGATGTTTTCATTTTAGGACACTCATATAGAGGTATGTTGACTTCTTTGTGAGTAATAGCATTGACAAGAAGCAACAACTAAGCAAAATATACCTTTTTTGTGCCATTGCATGAGCAACAGGGGTTTCTTAGTCAAACAGTGTTATCCATAGGGATGCTTAATTCCTCTCCCTCCCCATCTTTAAAAAGGGCTTTTAAAACAAAAACACAGCAGGTATTTTGTGTGTTCCAAATGTTGACAAGCCAGGAAGCTGTTATTTTTTTTTTACTCCTGAATCCCATCTTGACATTGAGCCATAGTGTGAACAACTAGGAAGAAAGGCAGCTGTCATCTCCAATGGCTGGGCAGAGTGCCTAACACAACGCAAGTTTGCAAAAACCTTGCTAATTGTGCACTGACATTTGCTGCTTGCAGATGGAAGTTTCCATTTGACAAGTGCCAGGAAACTGCTGTAGAAAGAAGTTAGGACCTATCACGATGGTAAATCCCCATCAGTGACATCATATGATGTTAATTGTCAGCTCCATCCAAGACTGGATACGAACACTCATTCCAAAGGATCTGTGTTTGGTTTTTGCTAGTAACCAGAGCTGTGTTTGAATGGATAATTCACTCTGATGCATATTTCATTAAATAATCTCTGTGTCACAGAGGCCTGCATCAAAGTTGCATCAAAATTACATGTGTACTGTGACATGATGTAAACTCTGCTCTACAATACTTGCATATCTCTGTCTGATTCAACTACATAAGGCATATTTTGGGTGTCGTGCTGAGAGAAGCTTCTTCTCATTTCCCTTTGTTTTACTCAAGGCCATCTTGGGGCTTAGAAAAAGAAGAGTCTGTGTACATACTTTGTTGCTTTATTTTTTTTTCTCTCTACCCTTCTCTTTTCCTCCCTGCTCTTCTATTGTTATTCTAGTGCATGGGTAGGCAACCTCGGCTCTTTTATGACTCATGGACTTTAACTCCCAGAATTCCTATGTCTATGCTATGCTGACTCAGGAATTCTGGGAGTTGAAGTCCATGAGTCATAAAAAAGCCGAGGTTACCTACCCCTGTTCTAGTGCATCCTCAACATTAGTGGATCTTTCCCCCTTCCCTGAATGCATTAAGTCTCTCAGATGCACCTCATGAAAATTGACATTTACCTGACTACAAGCCTCCATGCTTTGACATTTTCCTGTTTACACTTCTCAAGGCTCTTGTTAAGTACCTGTAACTCAATAAATTCTGTTGAGTCCTTGGGCCAGCACCAGTCTTAATTGCTGTTAATAGCTAACCCTTCTGTCCATGGGAGTTCATTAGGGGTTCTTTCTATAACTGTTGCTATGATTTTCTCTCCTTTGTTTGTATTACCTTATTGATGAAAAAACTTAATTATGTACAATAAATGCATAAAAAACTTGCACGAAAATGCTGTAAAGAGAATGATGGGTGGGAGGGGGAGGAGTAGCAAGGTAAGAAAGAGAATCCTGGACTGTGGGTCTCCCAAATCCAGACTTTAATATTCCTTTGACCCTATCTGCAGTACCCAGAGCACCTCTTGTTGTGATGTCACCTTCTAGGGTGGGGGTGTCCATGATCTTTGCATTAAAGGTTTAAACCAACTCTTGTAATCAATTGAGAATATCAAATGGGATGCTTGGAACACTTTGGAGAGATTTGACAGTGACTCCTAGAAAGTGGACTTGCTACCTTTGCATGATAATGATTCAGCTTCAGGAGAAGCTTCCCAACAATTCACCTCACACAAGCCAATTATCTCCATTATCTTCTAAGGCATGGGTGTCAAAGTTGCGACATCACGTGACATATTGTGACATATTGCAATCTTTTCCCCATTGCTGGCAATGGGGTGGGCGCAGTTTTGGCATGACACATCCGGCCCATGGGCCGGCAGTTTGACACCCCTGTTCTAAGGAGTTATCAGCTTGGTCAGAGGACTTATTTATTTTATTTATTTTTATTAGATTTATATACTGCCCCTCTCCAAGGACTCTCCAAGGACTTAATCACATTAGTCTTCAATCAAGGGAAGAGAAGGATTGCCCAAACAAGCCTCCTCTCCTTCTCCTTCTCCTTCTCTTCCTTGCCACACATTGTGTTGAAGGTTTTGTTTTAGGGTGCCAATGTAACAAGCGGTCCATGAATATACTATATCTTTTTTCATCTGTAAACATGATGGGCATCTTCTTCCCATTCCATGCAGCTTTTCCTATTTCATAAAGACTTAATGGATATATCCTGTAATATATACATAGAGAAGTTTGGTTTGTTAGGTGTGTGTAGTATATTATAAGATCATGGAACTGCTTTCCTAGCATAGAGTCTCCTTGGATAGCAAGGAAGGAAGAGAAGAGAAGGGAATGTTCTTTTGGGGTAAAATTGGCTTTTGTCAATGTTGACTGAAAAAGGTGAGGAGAATTCCCTCAGGTCATCACTGGTAACTTTTACTTTGCACAATAATTTTCCCCCTTAGACTTAGGGCGAGAGTGTGCTGATCTAAAGCAGGTAGCTTAGATACAGCCAGGCTAGGAGGCCTTGTTGCATTAAACATGTTTAATGAAGCAATTCCACCATTCGGTCTTGTAACTTTTCCGTGCAGAGAATTTGGCTGACCTTTTCTAGATGCAGACACAATGTTTACAGACAGAAAGCAATTTTCAGGAGCTGGAAAGCTGCTCCTTTTAGGCCTATTCAAATGCTATCAGTTCCCCTGCATGATTGATAGCTGCTAATTATCTTCAGTTGTAAGCCTGATGTAAATTCTGTTAGCCAGCCACTGTAGAGAGGAATAAGAAAGTAAAACATTACTCACTGTTATTTTTTTTTAAGTTCCAGTATCATTCTTTTTAATGTTTTCTATTTGAGTATTTTTAGCTGGCTTCCTCCGCAAATCTGTCCCATGCAAAATTTTGAAATTCAGAATTGTCCTGTTGGAAATTTCTTATGCATCATTCAAATGTGTGCATTTCTATTTTGAGCCAGTTCAAAATGGTTTCACAAATTCTGCCTGAGATTTGGCTTTAGAGATGTTTCACAGGATGTAATTGACATTGACAGATGAAACTGGATATTAGGGGGAATAGGATGATAGGTTTGATAAAGCAGACCTACTAAATGCTAGGGTGTCTTAGGTCAAACTTGCCTGTCTGAAATAGGTGCTTGATGATATTTCTGCTTGCAGAGAACCATTTGTACATCATATGGTATTTGGTCTTTCCCTGTGTCATTTCCAAATTATTCCATTTTCCCTTTTTCCTTTATATAAGTAAAAATAAAATTATATAATCAGTAATCCATTGGCATGTAATTGCAGCTGAGGTCATATACCAGCCATGCAATTCAGCCCACTCTGTTTGGGGAAAAAAATATGGTAGATATGGTAGCTCTGACTGGGCTGAAACAAAACTTGAATACCTGTTCTGCTTCTTACTGATGTAGGATTTTATTTAAAGGCTGTAATTAATACTTAACAAAATTGGAGAGCCAGTTTGGTCTACTGAGATCATTCGTGGTTTTGGGGTTGGGTATCATCAGTATGCTGATGATACCCAGCTTTTCATCTCCACCCCAAACCACCCCAGTGATGCCCTCGATGTGATGTCCTGTTGCCTGGAGGCGGTTCGGGTCTGGATGGGGAGGAACAGGCTTCGCCTCAATCCCGACAAGACTAAGTGGTTGTACGTGCAGGCATCTAGGGAAATTCAGATTATTCCACCTCTAACTATGGGGGGTGAGCTATTACCCCCCGTAGATAGGGCTCGCAACTTGGGTGTCCTCCTAGATTCACAGTTCTCCTTGGAAGATCATATAGGAGCTGTGACTAGGGGGGCCTTTGCCCAGGTTTGCCTGGTGCGCCAGTTGCGGCCCTATCTGGACCGGGATGCCTTGCATACAGTCACTCATGCGCTTGTGACCTCTCGTTTAGACTACTGCAATGCTCTCTACATGGGGCTGCCCTTGAGGACCACTCGGAGGCTTCAGCTGGTGCAGAATGCGGCCGCGCGAGTGGTGTTGGGGGTTTCCCGATACTCCCATGTAACACCTCTACTCCGCGAGCTGCATTGGCTTCTGGTTGCCCTCCGGGTGAGATTCAAGGTGCTGGTGATGACCTATAAAGCCCTAAATGGCATGGGTCCAGATTACTTACGGGAGCACCTGCTTCCGGCATCAACTTCCCTTCGTAGAGTACGCTCCCACAGAGAGGGCCTCCTCAGGGTGCCGTCGGTCAGAGAGTGTCGACTGGTGACGCCCAGGGGGAGGGCGTTCTCTGTGGGTGTGCCAGACTTTTGGAACCGTTTACTGGTTGAGCTCCAGATGGCTCCTGACCTTCGCTCCTTCTGCCGTGACCTAAAAACGTATTTATTTGAACAAGCCGGCCTGGTCTGAGGGGTTTGTGGTTTTTTAAAATATTTTTTTTAATATTAATTTTAATTAATTTTACTGTAATTGGGCTTTAATATTTAATTCTATTTTAACTTTTGTATACTGTATTTTTATTGTATTTATTGCCCTGTACACCGCCCTGAGTCCTTCGGGAGAAGGGCGGTATAGAAATTAAATTATTATTATTATTATTATTATTATTATTATTATTATTATTATTATTATTATTATTGTTGTTGTTGTTGTTGTTGTTGTTGTTGTTGTTGTTGTTGTTGTTGTTGTTGTTGTTATTATTATTATTATTATTATTATTAATAATATTATTATTACTCAAGTGGTTAAGGCACCAGGCTAGAAAACAGGAGATGATGAGTTCTAGTCCAGCCTTAGCCATGAAAGACAGCTGAATGACTTTGGGCCATTCACTCACTCTCTCAGCCCAACCCACCTCATAGAGTTGTTGTGGGGAGAATGGGAGAAGGTAGGAATATTAGGTATGTTTGCTGCTTTGAGCGATTAATAAAAAATAAATGTGGGATTAAAAAATAAACAAATCAGTTTATTCCCAGGGACTTCTCAATTTCGGAAGAATAGCAGAATGCAAATACTTCGCAACTACTTTAAATTTATTTTATGGCTAGAGAGAAAGCATTTAAAACTTAATTATATGTTTGTAGATGCCATAGTTCAGGCATATCAAACTGCCAGCTCATGGACCGGATGCATCACTCTGAAACCGTGCCCGCCCCATTGCTGGTAATGGGGGAAAAGTCACAATATGTCACATGATGTCATGTGACGTCGCGAGTTTGACATGCTTGCTATAGTCTCTTTACTAGGCATAATATCTTTCAAATATCAGACAGATGCAGAAAAGCATTATAGCAATAGCACTTAGACTTATATACCGGTTCACAGTGCTTTACAGCCCCTCTCTAAAAGTATGCATATTGCCCAAAGCAATCTGAGTCCTCATTTTACTAAACTCAGAAGAATGGAAGGCTGAGTCAACCTTGAGTCCCATCAGGATTGAACTACTGGCAGTCAGCAGAGTCACCCTGCAATACTGCCTTCTAAGAATCCTGTCAGATACAAATTTCTTTCTCTGCCTTGTTACCTTTTCTCTAGAACCAAAAAAAAGGAAGAGAAGTCACCATTTTGGTACATCTTCATCTGTATTGAAACCACTGTCCAACGCTGGAGGTTGATCTTGCCTACAATGTGTCCCACATTCAGCCTTTGTCTCTTTCAAAGAGTTTTATCAGCCAGGCCCCTAACTGTTAGGAAAATGCCACTGATCTAACTTTAAGTTAGTTTTCCACATTCCTGTAAAGCAGGGGTTTCAAACTGCCAGCCCAAGGGCCAGATGCGTCATGCGGAAGCCACGCCCACCCCATTGCTGGCAATGGCAAAACCGTCCTGATATGTTGCACGACGTCACGTGACATCACGAGTTTGACATGTTTGCTGTAAAGTATTAGCCACTTGTCCTAGTTTTAATTTGAATTTTTGCACACAGTAGTATAAATGTCAGTTTCTCCCCTATGCTTCTAACATGCATTGTTTTTTCTTATGGTGGCATCTATACAGCAGCTCTGAGACAGTTTACAAACTACAAATTCATGTCAGATATTATGCTATGAGTGCCTTGTATGTATTTTTAAATGCTGTTAAAACATTCATAACAGGAAGCATGTTTTGCAAATCTCTTATCAGTGCTGTACAATGGGATAGGGAGAAACTACAAGATTTCAAAAAGAAATTTTAATATATTAATGAAGGTTTTTGTTCTGTCGCCTTTTTATTTTCTCCTTTTGTTCAGCACTGCAATTTTTAAATATTTCTTTAAATATTCTTTTAAAAAGTAAAATGATAAAACAAATGTGAAACATTTGTAACATGAAAAAATTCCCAACTTGTCTTCTTTTGGATCAGCAAGCTTGCCCACTGTTCTTCGTTGCTCAACAGTCAGGTAATTATTATATTTTTAATTCAAAACTTTCGAAAGTTGAAGGTAGTACTGTATATAGGAGAATCCCCATTACAGCTGGACCTCGCTTAACAAATGTTTATTTTTACAATCATTCTGTATAACTTAGTTCGCCACCTGTGGTGCACCCCGGATAGTGTGTGAGCACTATCTAGCAATCTTAGCCAGCCAAATTACTTCATAATATCATTGTAGACTCCCTGTCTATCAGTGTACAAATGCCATATGCTAACTAAAACAAAGAGCAAAAAGATAGGATGTATAAGTCTAAAGAAAAGAAGAAAGATTTATTTTCTACTGAATTACTTGTCCTGGAAGGCAACCACTTCTGATGTTCTAACCAACGAAAGAAATTAAGTAGAATACGTACGGGGTATGATACCATACTATGAAGATGTCAGTCTCCAACTCCTGGGGGATTGGCCTTACCAGGCTAATGTTTCACATTTCCCTTTACACATTTCGTTTTTGGATGAGAAGCAGAGTGCTTTGTTGTTGTTGCTGCTGTTCTTTTTTTACAGCTTCACTGTTATTCTGAATTGTTTTAGATGTAAAAGAGCTCAGGTGCTGTCTTGCGCATGCCATTTGCCAGCTGTGCAGATTTGGCATAGAGAATTTATGGGGGCTTTGGGTAAATAATTCTTGCCAGGACTTATATGCAGTATTGTAATAATGTAGCTGGTGTTCCTTGCTTACAAGCAGGGCTTTTTTTCCTCATAGAACGCTCAGAACGGCATTCTGGCACCGTTTTTTTGCAAAAAAAAGCTCCCTCTATTGGCTTTAGGAGTAGACAATCTTGGCTCTTTTTTATGACTCGTGGACTTCAACTCCCAGAAATCCTGAGCCAGCCATGCTGAGGGGAAAGGGAGAGGTTTCCAAGCTGAGCCATGCTGGATCAGAAATTCTGGGAGTTGAAGTCCTTGAGTCATAAAAGAGCCAAGGTTGCCTACCCTGCACTAGAGGAGGACATTAAAATTATTTACAAGGTTACTTCTTTAGGAACTAAACTTTTAGAATCTAAAACAGCTAATTCAAAAAAGCCAACAGGAAAGAATCTCACATTTTTTCATCTGCTTCTGTCTTTTGGAAGATAAAATTAGATAACAAAATAATCTATTTCCTATGTTAACATCTCTGCAATGAAATCAATAAAGATAACAGGAAAGAAATGAGAAACATTTTTCTCAATGTAATATGTCTAATTTAGCTGATGCTAGAAAAAAATAGTATCTTTTGTACATACTCTATTAGAACTAAACCACTTTAAATTAAGCAATTCTTAAGAATGAAATATTCTTAATTTGGACTTTACTTTTACTGTTTGGACTGTTATGTGTTTTTAAAAATAGATTATTTAGAATCTAGTTATGTTACACTTCAGTCTTTAAATAATTAACCTAGTATATACATAACAATATATGATGTTTTCCATGGTGAGCTTAACATCAAGAAAAACATTTATTAAAAAGGGCTTCTGGTTCCTGTTTTCTAGTGGAGCAGTTGGAAGATTCGGAATGCCGAACCCTTCGGCTGAAATTTCTTTTTGTTGGGGACCCTAAGGGGCCAGAACCCATCCTGAAGGGGTGGAATGAAGGAAGGAAATCCAAGGGACTTAGGAGAGATGGCAGTCTCCCCGAACGGTCCAGGAGAAGCCTCTCAGAAACCAACAGAAGAAAAGGCTGGCTAACTCCATGTCCAGTCATAGCTGAAAACAACGGAAGTCATAAGCTTATAAACTAAGCAGATTTTAAACAGCATGCTTGAATCTGGGTAAGAATATTCATTTTCTCTATCCTACCTATTTTCCTGAAGAAGAAAGTCCCAAAAATAAGAGATCTCCAAAAAAAAAAGGAGGTGGATTCTACTCCCTCCTTTTGGTTACCAGAAGCGGCGAAACTTACCCTTTAGAGAGAGAGGGGGAAAAAAAAGACTAGAAAGACCTGAAAAATGAGCAAACGCTGACACCTACTGGTGGGTGAGGATTTTTTTTCTCTGACCCTCAAAGTTCTTAAAAAATGCAGCTGTGTAAACAAAGTGAGAGTAACAAATCTGAAGTAATGAATACTTTACAAAAGGAAGCATATGATAAGCATCAACAATTTCAAAGGACAATGATTTTAAACCACAAAGAAATACAGAACAACCTTGAGAGTATGAATCAACTTATCTCCAACTTAATTTCACTCCAAGAAATTTCCCAGGAAAATACAGTAGAGATGACTGAACATAATTCTGAGGATAGAGACTTAAAGATGGAACCGTATAAAATTAAAAAAAAATCATGATTTAATTCAAATGGGAAATATTTCAATAGGTCCAAACAACTTTGAAGATAAGGAAAAGAATGAGAAAAAAATACTTTACAGGGAAATGAATGATGCAGCAAAACATACTGATTAAGAAAGGCAATGGCCAGAGAAAAATGATTAAAATGGAAATCAAGAAAATAGATTATGGGACTTATCAGAGAGAATACTTAAAAAAGAAACATTTGTTTGAATATGGCTAAAAATGGAAAAAACTTTGGAATATATTACTCTTTGAGAGATGATTCTTTTGGTTGTTAACTAATACAATAAGAAACATTTGTTTGAATATGGCTAAAGAAATGGAAAAACTTTGGAATATATTACTCTTAGAGGGATGATTTTTTTTATAAATACAATATTTTTTTCTTTTTCCTTTCTGTAAACAAAAAAGTTGAAATGATTTAAACAAAGCAAACGTTTTAGTTATTTAAATGTGACGATAAGAAAAGCATAAAAATGTGTTTTGAATGAGAGTTAAAGGATTAGATGATTAGATCTACTGAATGGAATGCTTAAAGTTTAAATAGATTAAATACATTCTCAGCTATGGTCAAAAAGAATAAGAAATTGAGGGAATAAATATATATTAAATTAGGAGGGATACATATTTAAAGACGTATGTTATTTTTTGTATCAGTGCTTTTTTCTTTTTTTCTTTTTTTCCTCTTTTTTGCCTCTCTCCTCTTTTCTCTTTCTACTTTTTTACTTATTGATTCAGAAATATAAAAGTATGAGAGGGCTTATATGGAAAAAATAGAATTAAATCCACCAATGTAAATGCAGTTAATTGTTGAGAAAATTGTCACTAGTAAGGATATTTAGAATTTGGGGGGAGAAATAAGCTGAAAAAAACATGGTAACAGGATTTATGATAAAGCAACTAAAATGACAAATAGGATTATTGGTAAAACTATATACTTAATTGTTGTTTATCAAAATAATGAGAATTGTTTTAATCTAATATTTTGCAAAGAAAGATACTTGGGGGAAAGGGGAACTCAACTTAAATTAACATATGGAATATAGATTATAGAAATCAATTGTTAAAGATTGTCTTATGTCACCCAGACAACATACTGTTTACAAATTATTGAATGATTTATATTATGTTAAAAATACCAATAAAATATATATTAAAAAAACACATTTATTAAAAAGGCTAAAATAATTTCTGGTAGCATTATCTGTACATTAAAATTTTGTTTAGTCACAATCTTTCACTTTTCACATTCTGGACAAGCAGTGGTCATGTATCCTAGCAAAAGATGTTACATACGTGCATAAGTTTAGTCAGTAGCATATGCCTTTTTAAAAATATCAAACATGCAAAGAAACAAAAATAAGTCCAAAATATCTGTATTACATCCAGAAATGCCAACTTTGTAACCAATATTTCTCATCCATAACTATGGTACCCTAAGGATACCTGAGAGACAGGGTGGCTCAGTGGGTTAGGACGCTGACCTTGTTGATCAGATGGTTGTCAGTTTGGCGGATCAAATCCCAAGTGCCGCGTAACAGAGTGAGTGCCTGTTACTCATCCCAGCTTCTGCCAACCTAGCAGTTCGAAAGCATGTAAAAATACAAGTAGAAAAATAGGGACTACCATGGTGGGAAGGTAACAGCGCTCTGTGCGCCTTTGGTGTCTAGTCATGCCGGCCACATGACCATGGAGACGTCCTCGGACAAGCTCTGGCTCTTCAGCTTTGAAATGGAGACGAGCACCGGCCCCTAGATTTGGAAACGACTAGCACGCATGTTCGGGGAAAACTTTACCTTTACCTTTAAGGATACCTGCATACATGCAAATGCTTCTCTGGGATCAGTAACGCAGCAGGGATTGCTTTTTCCTTCCAGTAACATTTTGCTGGGAAATACCAAACATGGCCTTGAGAATTCCAATGTTTGTTACAAATTTTTCTGGATGTGGATGGAAAGAGGCTGTTTGGCACCGGAGACCACTGCTACGAGGAACACAGCTCTGGGTCCGGGTTTGGAGCAGCTCCAGGTGGGGACTCAGCATGGGCTGCGGCATGGCAACTGCAGGGAGGGAAATCCCCATGGCAGCTGTGGGGAGAGGAATCCCCATGGCATGTGACTCCAAGCCATGGGCGGAGGTGCAAAGGGTGAGTGGCGACACCATAGCAAGACACTGGCATTGTTCCCAGTGACAGCACCTCTGAGTTCTGGCACCTTTTTTTTTTAGAAAAACACTGCTTACAAGCATTAATTCCTAGGTACCTGGGAACAAGGCTCTTCTCTTCTCTTCTCTTCTCTTCTCTTCTCTTCTCTTCTCTTCTCTTCTCTTCTCTTCTCTTCTCTTCTCTTCTCTTCTCTCCTCTCCTCTCCTCTCCTCTCCTCTCCTCTCCTCACTTCTCCCCTGCTCTCCCTCCTCTCCTCTCCCCTCCCCTCCCCTTCCCTTCCCCATAACAGCTTGTTTCCTTTTCCCCAGTCTGTTTCCTGTGAAGCAGGATGAGCTTGGATTGTGAATTTTACACATGGAAAGATCTTTCACAAGTTCAGAGTGAAGGAACAGAGTGTTCTGTTTCCACTTCTGGCCTCCTTCTAACAGTATGACTTTTATACAAGTTTGTCAAATGAAAGCCTCACTTTTAAAAATGGTCTGTGTGCTAATATTAAATGTTAACAAGGCAAATTTCTGATTTGAATCTAATGTTATCCTATTGTGGAAGTCTTTCATTTTCCAATTACATGTAGAAGAGAAGAGCGATTTCACTTACAACTCAATTTACTTTTATTTTCCTACAGTAATAGAGCCATTACAGTGTGCATACTTCATGAAGATGAGTAGATAGCCTGTTCAGCTTCTGAAAACTACATTTTAATGAAAAGCCTTACTCTGTAATTTGTTCCTGTCTTCCCCTACTTTGCTTATTGCAAATTGAGTAGTTATCCCCATTTCTTGATATGTCTTGATGCATTCACACATGAAATGGATGCTTGTTTTGATTCACTAAAACAGACAAAAAAGTTTGCCTTTAATCAAATATTGTTTGCACATCAGGCAGTTGATATTGCAAGTCATATATCCCAGATACACATACATGCCCATATAATACTTTCAAGAAAATCCTTTCTTTCACTTGGATACTTTGATTGGCCAGAGGTATGTAGAACTTTTATTGAAGCCTGGATAAAAAAGCTTCATAGGACTGGCTCTTGAAATTGGAATATGTATCCTCACTGAAAACAGCTTTTAGCTGCTGTAACAGAAAGGAATTGCTTTTCCCCAAATTCTGCACATTCATCTTCAAAATCTCCAGAGTGTCCCCTAGTTTCCAATAGTAGATTTCATGGATGAATGGAGATTCATAAAGAAAAATAGAAAAAAGAAATTCAGTTGAACTAAAGGAAAACTGTACACTGGATGCTTAGGGAATGCTCATCCTGCTTCAAGGCAGAGTTGATTTTGCTAAAAAAAAATTAGAACACTTGTGAAATCAAGAAGAGGGGGGAGGAGGAGGAGGAGGAGGAGGAGGAGGAAGAAGAAGGAGGAGGAGGAGGAGGAGGAGGAGGAGGAGAAGAAGAAGAAGAAGAAGAAGAAGAAGAAGAAGAAGAAGAAGAAGAAGAAGAAGAAGAAGAAGAAGAAGAAGAAGAAGAAGAAGAAGAATTCAGTCAGTTAGTTAAATACATAAATGTATTCTCAATTTCTTTCCAGCACTGTACAGGGTGATCTCACTTATCTTTATCCTCACAACAGCAATCCTGTGAAGTAGTTTGAAGTGAGATGGAAGAACTTGATCAGTCAGTCATGAATTTCCAAAACTGAAGATCTTCCCAAACTTTGTTCTTAACATTTTGAAATGTAGTCAGTGGCTCTAAGTCTATAGCATCTGTGTTTCACATATATAGATTAATTAATTTTAATATAATTGATTAAAAGATCATCTTAGTGAATTAAGCCCATAGCTTTTTCTCCATAAAGAGATTTGTAAAGATTCTCTTTTTCTCTTTAGGTGAAGTTCATTTTCAGAACAAGTTCTTAACTTCAACCATTTTTATATTTCCTTTGAATAAAATTTGATTGACTAGAATTAGAATTAGAATTCATGGTTGTTGTTGTTTTCTTTTTTTAGAAAAATATGAAGTTACCTTTAGTTTTGCAACATTTAGATTTCCAGAATGGTTTAGGGATGTGAATGATCATGGGATTCATTAAAAGGAAAGTTAGTTCTCTGAACATCAATAGGATTCTGAGACTAAAGAAATGTGTTTGGAACAAAATCTTTGAACCGTCTCCAACCCTTTGTTCCTATCATGGACCTCATCGATGGCCGTGAAATTCTTGCCTAGTAAGATGTGGCCAAGGGTGGTGAGCAAATGTTCTACCTTTCATTGTACCACCATATCTTTACCAGATCAATATCCCTGGTTTCTGATACTTCAATATAGACCCCACAGAAGGACATGCCTCTGTCCAAAGGCATTTTTAGATCAAGGTAGTGTAGGCAACCCAGGTGACAGTAGAATGATACAAACAGAATAATTCACTGGCTGAATTATTGATGTTTTTTTTAATGAAATTGTGTTATTGTCTTTCCACTGTTTCATTTCTTGAATGCAACTGGCCCAAGAAAGTGGCTGATAAATACTGAAATGAATGCTTTGAATCCCCAGCATTGGAAATTGACACCACATGCTCCTTTTAAGCCTCTGGACAGGATCTAAGCTACAGATCTGAAACAAGATGAATGGATTGCTAAGCACAATTGCTAAGCCAATAACAGTGATGTCACTGAAAACATGGACACATTCTTGTTATGAATCCAGGGAAGTTTAAATACATATCGACTTCAAGCGACATACATTAAGATTAATTCTGATGCAGGTGAACCAGCCTCCAGTGCAAAACACTAGAGAGCCCATCTTTCTTCTGTAGATAGTCTATCATTTCACTTAAGGAGGTAAGTTATGAGCAAGTTTCTAATGAAAATGGCTAGAAATTTATGCTGTTCCTGTACACCTAAAAGACTCTGAAACCATTTGGTATCCTTAGTAGCTTTATTTATTATGGACTTATAACCATATATGGTCTTGAACAGGGGAGCCCAAACCCCCAGTCTGTGGATCAGTACCGGGCTGCAGCATGCCAGCAACCAGACTGCACAAACAAGCAAAGCCCCATCCACAAGATGAAGGCAGCACACAAAACCACACACCCTCCGGTGCATGGAAAAACCTCTCTCCACGGAACCGGTCCCTGGTGCCCAAAAGGTTGGGGAGCCTTGGTGGAGCAGTGGGCTAATGCCTCCTTAAGTAACACCAGCTGCCTGCAATTAGTGCAGGTTCGCATCCCACCAGGCTCAAGGTTGACTCAGCCTTCCATCCTTCCGAGGTAGGTAATATGAGGACCCAGATTGTTGGGGGCAATTAAGCTGACTTTGTAATAATGCCACTTGGGTGTGTGTGTGAAAGCCCTAATAAGCAGGCATATACATAGAATGAAGGCTACTGCTAAGCTTGTAAGCTGCCCTGAGTCTTCGGAGAAGGGCGGGATATAAATGGAATTAAAATGAAAAAATGAAAAAAATCTCTGGTCTAGAAATCAGATAAAATAACAATTAGTACACTCCTCTATTACAATTCATTATATTAGAATATTTGAATAGAATAGAGCTGGAAGAGATCATGGAGGTCTTCTAGTCCAGCCCCCTGCTCAAGCAGGAGAATTTATACCATTTCAGACAAGTGACTGTCTAGCCTCTTCTTAAAAATCTCCACTGATGGGGTGCCCACGATTTCTGAAGGCAAGCTGTTCCATTGGTTAATTGTCCTCACTTTTAGGACATTTCTCCTTAATTTCTGGTTGCTTCTCTTTTTTTATCAGTTTCAACCATTGTTTCTTGTCCTGCCCTCTGGTGCTTTGGATAATAATTTTGCCTTCTTTTCTTTGTGGTAGAGTATAAAATAGGGTGTCTCCAAGTTCATGATGGCCGGTGGTATGTGATATTAACTTACAGTAATACCACAGGCCCCCAAACATTTGGGCACTAGGGACCGGTTCCGTGGAGAGAGTTTTTCCACAGACTGGAGAGTGTGTGGTTTTGTGTGCTGTTTGCATCCCACAGATGGGGCTTTGCTTGTTTGTGTGGCCCGGTTGCTGGCATGCCGTGGTCCGGTACTGGTCCATGGAATGGGGGTTGGGGACCCCTAGTATATACATTGAGAATTACACAACAGCTATGATTCATTGTATTAATGAATATTAAAGTGACAGAATGTCTGTACAACTATGAAAGAATTATTAGATTTTTTAAAAAAATACTCATTAGCTACATTTTAGCCAGCATTTCCAGGAGGCCAGAGAAACTGTCAAATAATCTGAAACCTCTGTTTACCAAATTACAAAATCAAATTATTTTAGCTAGTTGGCTAGTCAACCTGAAATGGTTTGTGCTAAATTTGTGGTGTATGGGTGTGTTTGTGTGTGTGTGTGTGTGTGTGTGTTTGTGTCAAGTCGCCATAGCTTCCTCCCTTGCAAGAATTCCAAGCTAAAGGACTTCCGGTGGCTGTGCGGCGCCGGAGACAGCCTTCCCGGGCTGCCCGCGGCTCAGCTGTGTGTTTTTTCGCCCGAAACAGCGCCGATCAGCTGTTTGGACGAATTTGAAGCCCCCTCCTCGGGAGAAGAGGAGGGGGTGAGGCCCCAGGTAGGGGTAGAGTTCTCCGGGGCCGCCTGAGCTTGGAGGTTGGGCGGCTGAAGGATTGAACTCCCCCGAAGCCTGGGTTGCTCCCAGCTGGCCAGCGTCTCTGCTCCGGACTTCTTGGAGCAGAGCCAGGCGTCTGCGATCACCCCTGCCTGAAGAAAGGACTATGGATTAAAAGGAGCAGGCAGAGCGGTACAAGAGGAAAAGGTGAAGAGGATTATTTTATTTTACTCTCGAGCTTGATGGATTTTTTAAACTTTAAATGAAAGTGCGTCACAATTGAAAGTAAAAGATGGCGGCTAAACCTCCCCCTAAAACTCTTCGGAGTGGTGGATCTTCTCCGGTGCAACAATCATCATTACAGGCGTTGCACCCTCCTGATGTATTGACACCGAAGGACTTACGAGATGCTCTGGATAAACATGCCCAGGTACTTTTGGAATCAATCAATCAATCAATGGGTGATAAATTTGCACAGATGGAGGAGAAATTGGAGAAACTGGAGGAGAGAATAGAAGAGAGGATGGAACAGAAGTTCAGCGTGATGAAGGTAGACATTTTGTCTTCAGTGCATAAAGTGGCGGAATGTGTGGATGATTTGGATGAAAAAGTGGATGACTTGACTCAAAAGAATGCCATATTAGAAGCAAAAGTACGGGAGAATGAAGATTTAAGAGACAAAATGGAAAGGGAATTAAGTCTTGCTCAATATTACCAGATGCAGTTTGCTGTTAGAATCAGAGGCTTAAAAGAGAATATTAAGGAAGATTTAAAGCAGCTGGTTTCTGAGGCTCTCGAAGTGGTATTGAATCAGCCAGCATCTGAAATAAGAGAAGCTATGGATAAAGTGTTCCGTGTGAATTCATGGATTGCTAGACAGAGAAAGCTACCTAGAGATGTGGTGGTCTACTTTGCAAAAAGAGAGATTAGAGATGAAGTTATACAAGCTGCCTATGATGCTAAAGTTGTGATTGCTGATCAAGAAGTCTTGGTTTTAAAAGAAATTCCTCCAAAGATTTTAAGGAAAAGGAAAGACTTCACATTTCTTGTGCAAGAGCTTAAGCAACGAGATATAAGGTTCAGATGGGAGATTCCAGATGGGCTGATGGTGATGCATGAAGGTAAAAGGTACCGGCTGATTACTGTGAAGCAAGCGCGTGATTTCTATAATAACGTTTTAAAAGCAACCCCATTAACACTTCTGGAAGCTGCAAAGGGAGCTGGAGAAGGAGAACATCAAGAGGTTGAAGTAGAGGAAAATGGTGCTGGAGGAGATCAAGTTATAACTTCTTTGGATGATCCTAGAGAGCAAAGGGTAATGCGTGCTGCTTTAAAACGAGCAAAGAAAATAAAAGAACAAGACCAGCAAAAGTCTTCGGAATCTTCACAACGTACTCATAGCCAAGCAGTGGGAGGAGCACGGCCTAAAGATGATAGTCCTATCAAAACAGTGCTCCAAGAGCTTTGGGAGGATATGCATGGCAACTAAATTTTTAACTTGGAATGTTAATGGACTAAATTCACCACAGAAGAGGAAGAAAGTTTTTCAATATTTAAAACAATTCAAGATAGATGTTATATGCTTGCAAGAAACGCATATTAGAGTTTTGGATCAAAAGTATTTATTGAACTCAAGGTTGGGTACGCAATTTGTTGCTTCTGCAATGAATAAGAAAAATGGAGTGGTTGTTTATGTTAAAAGTGCCTTAACAGCAGACTTAATTGAAGCAGATAAGCATGGAAGATACGTTATGATAGAGCTGCTGCTAGAAGGTAAAAAGACGCTTTTAGTTGGATTATATGCACCTAATCAACAACAAGCTGACTTTTTTAGTTTACTTCACACAAAGCTTACCCAGTTGGATTATAAATCTTTTATTTTTATGGGGGATTGGAACGGTGTTTTGGATGTACAGATGGATAAGGCTGGAGCTTTTAAGCGCATTCCAAGTCATGCTAGACTGCCTAAATCTTTTTTTGAAATGAAGGATGATTTGGAACTGCGAGATATTTGGCGTGAGAGACATCTGCAGGAAAAGGATTATACCTTTTATTCTGATAGACATCAATCTTTTTCGAGGATTGATTTTATTTTGTTGACTAATGACTTTTTTTTGAGGACTAAAAAGGTGAAGATTTGTGCAAGAACTATCTCTGATCATAGCCCAGTTTGGTTAGAGATTGATAAAGAGAAAAGGGACAGGCGCTCCTGGTGTGTAAATGAGAATTTATTTAGAAATCAGAGAAATGTGGAAGAATGCAAACAGCGGATGAAGGATTTTTTTGAAATTAATATGAACAAGGGTACCTCTATGGATATGGTTTGGGATGCTAGCAAGGCCTACATGAGAGGGGTGTTGATATATATGAATAATAAACATAGACGTGCTGTGGAAGCTAGAAGGAAAGAATTGGAGAATGAAATAAAGGAAAAAGAAAAGGCTTTGATTTTGAACCCAGAGGATGTGAAGATTAAGGAGGCTATTAAATTGTTAAGTGGACAATTTGATAAATTAATGGCTGACCAAGTGGCAACCAATTTGCGGTTTGCCAGGCATAATACTTTTTGCAACGCTAATAAACCAGGTAGATGGTTAGCTTATAGATTGAGGAAAAAACAAAGGGCTTCTAATATTGATAAGATTGAGCATAAAGGAAGGGTCGTGTTTCAACAGGATCTTATCAAGGATGCATTTGTGGATTTTTATTCTAAATTATATGCTAAGGAGAAAATTAATGAAAAAGACATTGATATATATTTGGAGAATGCTAGCATCCCGGTTCTTACGCAAGTACAAAAAGAGGGGATTAACCAATTGATTACAGAAGAAGAAATTTTTACAGCAATTAAGGAATTGAAGGTGGATAAAGCACCAGGTACGGATGGTTTGACTGCGGCCTATTATAAAAATTTGCAATTAGAGATGATAAAACCGTTAAAGGAACTGTTCCAGACAATCCAGAGGGGGGGAAAGGTGCCACCGTCTTGGAGAACAGCTTTTATTTCCTTGATTCCGAAGGAAGACCAAGATGCTACTCAAGTTAACAATTACAGACCAATATCGCTTTTAAATACAGATTACAAGATATTTGCTAAGGTTTTGGCTAATAGACTGATGAGGGTTCTGCAACAGGTGATTCATGGGGATCAAACGGGGTTTATTAGTGGTAGGCAAATGAAAAATAATGTGAGGCATATAGTTGATGTGTTAGAGTTTTTGGAAAGGAACAACCAGATCTCTGCGGCGCTAATTTTTCTAGATGCTGAAAAAGCTTTTGATCAATTGAATTGGCAATTTTTGTTGAAAGTTTTAGACAAAATGGATTTTGGGGAAAAAATTTGCAACCAATTAGGGCATTATATCAAAAACAAACTGCCCGAATTATAGTTAATAATAGCCTGACAGAGGCATGTAATATCGAGAAGGGCACAAGGCAAGGGTGTCCATTATCGCCCTTGTTATTTGTGTTAACATTAGAGATATTATTGGTTAAAATACGGAATTCGGAAAAAATTAAGGGGATACAAATTAGAGATCAGGATTATAGATTGAGAGCATTCGCAGATGATCTGGTTGTTACAGTCACCCAGCCAGAGAACTCTGTTGTGGACCTGATGGAGATAATAACACAATATGGGAAGGTTTCTGGATTCAAAGTTAATATACAGAAAACCAAAATTTTGGCCAGAAATATGACAGTTTCGCAAAAGGCTCTCTTAGAAGGATTAACTGGATTTGAGATTGTTAAAAGGGTTAAATATTTGGGGGTGCTTTTGTCGCCCTCTAATACAAAGTTATATAAAAATAATTATGAAAAATTATGGGGGAAAATTCAAAAAGAATTGGAGAGTTGGGAAAAATTGCAATTGTCTTTGTTGGGACGGATTGCAGCGGTGAAAATGAATGTCCTGCCTAAATTTTTATTTTTATTTCAAATGATACCTATTCTTAAGAAAGACTCTAATTTGGAGGAATGGCAGCGAGGTATCAATAAATTTGTGTGGGCAGGGAAAAAGCCACGAGTTAAACTTAAGATTATGCAGGATACTCGTGAGAGAGGTGGCCTTAAAATGCCCAATTTTAAACTATATTATGAAGCTGCTGCATTAGTAGGAATAAGTGATTGGATTAATTTGACGCAAGAGAGATTATTAAATCTTGAGGGCCATGATTTGTTGTTTGGCTGGCATGCATATTTGTTGTATGACAAGAAGGTAGACAATGTGTTTAGAGTGCATATTTTAAGACAGGCATTGCTGAGAGTTTGGAAGAAGTATAGACGTAAGTTAGATTGCAAGATACCATTGTGGGCAATTCCAAAACATGCAATAGAAAATATACATGCTGGTTTCAAACATGATGTGACTACGTACAAGGAGATCCTAAGTTTGGAAAGAAATGTCTGGTGTTTGAAATCATATAGCCTCTTGCGAGAAGAGAAGGTTGTTCAAAACTGGTTTCAATATACTCAGTTACGGGCCAGGTGGAAAGAAGATCAGAAAAATGGTTTTACAATGACTGATGAAAATTTGATAAAGCAAATTAGAAATCAAGGTCCAGCACATATCAAACGGATATATCTTGCATTGATAGAGATTGACTCAGAAACCGAGCTTGTTAAGGATTGTATGATAAAATGGGCCCAAAACATCCAGGAAGTTATTACAATGGACACGTGGGAAAAGATTTGGGTGAGGAACGTAAAATTTACACAAGCTCAAAATCTAAGAGAGAATTTTTACAAAATGTTTTACAGATGGCATTTAGATCCTAAAAAGCTTGCAAGTATGTATCCGAATTATCAGCCTAAATGTTGGAGGTGCGGTGATGAAGATGCAACATATTTTCACATATGGTGGACATGTAAAAAGGTTAAGGCTTTTTGGATAAAAGTTTGGTGGAACATGCAGAAGATTTTTAAACAGAGGATAAAGTTTTGTCCGCAACTTTTTTTGTTGGGAATAATTACAGATGCTACAGTTGTGGACACCAAGCTGATGTTGCATTTAATTACGGCAGCAAGACTTTTGATAGGTCAGTATTGGAAGAAAGAGGAACTGCCGACCATAGAAGAGTGGACTTTAAAGGTTTCCGACCTGGCAGAGATGGCGAAGATTTCGGCCTATTTGAAAGATCACTCGCAAGAACGCTATATTATGGAATGGAGAAAATGGATTGAGTTTATCCAGAATAAGTATAGGGTTAAGAAGTTTCATGTAGCATTTGAATAAGTCTTCTTTCTTTTTTTCTTTTTTTCTTTTAGTTTTTCTATATATATTTAATATTATTAAGGCTTGTTTTATCCTATATAAGCTAGAGAGTGATGGATTTTAGAGTTTATAGTTGTTAGTATATGATTGTTTATGATTGCTTTTTATATATATACCTTGTATTTAGCTCTGTGAAGTCGGGGGGGGGAGGGGGGGAGGGGGGAGAGGTAGGGGGGTGAAGGGAGGGGGAGGGGGGTTTTAAAGGAAAATTGTATGTTAAAACTTTTCAATAAAAAAAAAAGAATTCCAAGCTAAACAGTCTTTTAACTTCACTCCCTGCTTAAGCTGCCAATTCCACAACAAAACTTTTTATATAAAGAAAACATCCTTTGGGTATTTTGATGTTTTCTAACCCTCTGTTATATGCTCAGAGTTGCTTGAAAACTGGACAGCTGCAAAGATTTAATAATTGGTGAAAACATACATAAATAAACAAACCTAATCACCTTTGGTGATTTCATTAGGACCTGCATGAACTTCTTCTTTTTTAAAAAAAATTACTCAAGGAATACATGTGATGGCTCTATGCACCAAAGGACAAACTGTCCCATCACCCACTTTCATCTCTCTAAGAGTTAGTCCCATTCAGGGTATCATTTGTAAATAATAATAATAATAATAATAATAATAATAATAATAATAATAATAATAATAATAATAATAATAATAATACCACCCCAAAGACTCTTGTTTCACTTATACTCTTCTTCCTTCTTCTTCCTATTGACCTTTGCTTATAGGCCAAAGGACAAGGACTATCTTAATACCCATTGATTTGTGGAGGTGGGCAAGGGAAGCTACCACTAGCAATCTTTTCAAGGGAGACTCAGGAGAAAAATCCCATTAAATAAACAAAAAAAATCATTGTGTTCTGCCAAACTCTATTTCATAGTTGCCATAGTTACTTGCTTCTATATAAAGAAACACCACTTTCTTTCCTTCACCCCATTAGAGCCAGAAAAGTATTCATACATATTATGTATATGTCTTGTCGGTGGCAGGAAAGAAGTATTTTAGAGTAGCCCTGAATTTCTCTACTGTGCCCAAGCCAGAGCTCAGAATGAACCTGACTATAAGCAAGATTTAGCTCATTCAAAGATGCCAAGGGAGCAAATCAGCACAGCATTGGATAGGTTATTAAGGCACCTCACTCACCCACTCTGCATTTCTTAAAGGGACATCATAATAACCTCCTTCCTAGTTTGCAGAGCTCCAAGATGTTTGCATTTGGGGATCATGAAAAAAGAATGGCTATTAATATTTACAGGAGTTCACAAAACACCTCTTTTATGTAGTCATTTATAAATTAAATTTAAGTATAACATTTTGTTGCCTTTAACAATACTTTATGGAACGCCAATTATTACATGGTTAAAAAGAGATTGCAACTTCCTGGAAGACTGAAAATGTTTAATTAGTTGTTTCAGAGGGCTAGGTCTGTGAAAATACAGATTTGTCAAATGGCATACATCCCCAGATATGAAAAAATAGTTAGCTAATACACTCCTTGATTGTACAAACAGAGGCATAGAATCAGACTCATGTGAAGTGTTAGTTGTTGTTGTTGTTGTTGTTAGTTGCGAAGTCATGTCCGACCCATCGCGGCCCTATGGACAATGTTCCTCCAGGCCTTCCTGTCCTCTACCATCTTCTGGAGTCCTTTTAAGCTCACGCCTACTGCTTCAGTGACTCCATCCAGCCACCTCATTCTCTGTCGTCCCCTTCTTCTCTTGCCCTCAATCTTTCCCAGCATTAGGCTCTTCTCCAGTGAGTCCTTCCTTCTCATTAGGTGGCCAAAGTATTTGAGCTTCAGCTTCAGGATCTGGCCTTCCAAAGAGCAGCCAGGGTTGATCTCCTCTAGGACTGACCGGTTTGATCGCCTTGCAGTCCAAGGGACTCGCAGGAGTCTTCTCCAGCACCATAGTTCAAAGGCTTCAATTCTTTGGCGCTCAGCCTTTCTTATGGTCCAGCTTTCACTGCCATACATTGCAACTGGGAAGACCATAGCCTTGACTATACGCACTTTTGTTGACAGGGTGATGTCTCTGCTTTTTAGTGTGCTGTCTAGATTTGCCATGGCTTTCCTCCCCAGGAAGTATTAGTACTGCTTTATAAATCCTTAGTAAGACCACACCTGGTCTTACTAAGGACCACATTTCAAAAAAGATGTTATGCAGAGATCTTTCAGTATAAAATATTGGCATATCACACTCTCTTCTAGCAAAGAATAAGAAAGCCAGAAGCCTAACTCTAGTGGTGAATGCACCAGACTAGAAAGCAGAAGGCTATGAATTCAAGTCCTGTCTTAACCATGAAAGCCAGCTGGGTGACTTTGGGCCAGTCACGTTCAGCCCACTCACCTCATTGAGTTGTTCTTGTGGGGGAAGGTGTGTTAAAATGTATTGCATCTTGAGTTATTTGTAAAAGAAACTCAAAATAAATAATAAAACTGTCTATATTGCTCATCTTAATGAAAAATGAAGCTGGCAATCAAAAGAGAAGTAACATTCACACTTATCACTGCATCCCTATCAATCAAAATCCTATGTGTTCAATGCTTCCCAACTGTTTATTATATTGTGTTATTATAAATGATATCTGATTTTGACCTTTAGTAACTATAAAAGTCCCAGTGAAGAAGAAAACAGAGCCTCCCATAGACCTTTTGCAAGGAGAGAAATGTTATAGAGATAGTAATCAAATCAGTTATTTGGATCTAATTCTTCAAATAATAATACATTATAATTCTTCAAATAGCTGTGAGATAAAGCATAATAATAATGATCAGGGCCAGAAACAAAAGTGCTCTGGGATTTGAGAATTGAAACAGACAGGCATCTCCTGTATAACACCTCAAATTTAACAGCTGTTGATAAGAAAGACAAAAATGTCTGGATAGTGAATGTGGCAGAACCCAGGGACAACAGAAGAGAAGAGAAGGAATTGGAGAAAATAACGAAATACAAAGATCCACAAATAGAAACAGAACTACTGTGACAAAAGAAAGCAAAATCATTGCCAACAGTAATAGGGCCTTGGATGCAATCCCAAAGCAACTGGAGCACCACTTGAACCCAATCAGCATTGACAAAATCCCCATCAGTCAATCGCAAAAGGCAGCATTACTCGAACAGCTTACATCCTGGGACGATACCTCTAATACCATCAACATCCACATCTGCTCATCCCAGGTCCTTGGGAAGGACTTGATAGGTGGATAAAAATATCAAATCCAGTCTGAACATCTGGCTAACTGTGCAATGAAGTAAATTTAAGGCTTCAATTATATGCATACTTAGCTGGAGGAAACCCCAATTCACTCCCTAGGATTAAATTCTGAGTAAATGTAATGGGATATGCATATTCATGAATGGAGGGTGGAGCCCCACTGATTTTCACAAGGGAATCTCTTCACACAACCCTTTCCAGAATCAACATTACTGGTTCATTAAAAATGTTTTTTTCAAAGAAAATATGCAACAAGACCAGAGCCTTAGAATAAAGTTGAAAAGAAAAGAAATGAGCAAATAAGAGGCTGATCTTAATTTCTGAGGAATTGTCTAGATGTAAATACAGCATAAGGATCCCTCATGGGTGCACACATATGCAAGCACACATGCATGCGTGTGTGTGTGCGCACACACAAAATGTTCACACAAGTCTTAATTCATGATTATAACAGAGAAGAAAGCATCCTCTATTGCAGACATGTCAAACACAAGGCCCGGGGGCAGGATCCGGCCCGCAAAGTGGTTTCATGTGGCCCGCAAAGCCACCCTGGAAACAGTGAGGGAACGGCCCCCACTGCCTTGGCCCTGGCCCAGAGACCCTCCTTCTGCCAGAGACCCTCAGATCTGTCCCACTCCTGCCCATGCCCCCATAGGCACCCTTGATGCGAACAATGTAGAGCTGGATATGCCCACCCAGTAGGCCACGCCCACCCTGGCTATACCCACCCGGCCCCCTGAGGGCAACCGCAATGCTGATGCGGCCCTCAGTGAAATTGAGTTTGACATCCCTGTATTGAGTGGTGATTTGTATTTTCTCTTTTGAGGCTGGCTGAAAGCAAGGTAATATGAAAGCTTGCAACTATAGCCCTGAAAATAACAACAACAACAGCAGCAGCAGCAGCAGCAACAACAACAACAACAACAACAACAACAACAACAACAACAACAATAATAATAATAATAATAATAATAATAATAATAATAATAATAATAATTTTTAGCTGCTGTAACAGAAAGGAATTCCTTTTCCCCAGATTCTGCACATTTATCTTCAAAATCTCCAGAGTGTCCCCCAGTTTCCAACAGTAGATTTCATGGATGAATGGAGATTCATAAAGAAAAACAGAAAAAAGAAATTCAGTTGAACTAAAGGAAAACTGTACACTGGATGCTTAGGGAATGCTCATCCTGCTTCAAGGCAGAGTGGATTTTGCTAAAAAAAAGTTTACAACACTTGTGAAATCAAGAAGAGGGGGTACGAGGAGGAGGAGGAGGAGGAAGACGAAGGAGAAGAAGAAGAGTTGTGCTTATAAGCTTTCACATTATCTTGCTTTTAGCCAGCCTCAAAAAAAGAAAACACAGATCCCCAACAGACCAGAATAGAGAATAGAATAATAGAGTTGGAAGGGACCTTTGAGGTCTTCTAGTCCAACCCCTGCTCGAGGAGACCGTATACCATTCTTGACAAATGCTTGTCCAATCTCTTCTTAAGAAAGCCCAGTGGTGGAGCACCCACAACTGTTCCACTGGCTTAATTGTTCTCACTGTCAGGAAATTTTTCCTTAGTTCTAGGTGGGATCTCTAATGATCTTTCACTCATTACTTTTTGTCCTGTCCGTAGGTGCTTTGAGAATAAGTTGACCCCTTCTTCTCTATGACAGACCCTCAAGTACTGGAAGACTGCTATTATGTCATCCCTAGTCTTTCGTCTTTTTAGAAGCCCTCTTGACATGTGAAACTTACTCCTCTAATTGATTTTTTAAAAAAATATTTAATTCTCATGGGCTTTTGTTTTCTCTGCCTGTTACCTGATGTCTTGGTCACACTGCATGAACCTGTTAGATGGAATTTCTCTGTGTTCGCTATACTAAGCGTTGTGCTATACAAATTGCTTTAAGTTTTGTAAGTGTATCTTTTTAAAATTCCTTTTACAAACTTGATGACTTACATTTGTCCTACTGCAGTTAAAATCCTGGCAAAATTTCAGCCTTGGAATGAAAATGACAGGCAATCTGTTTACTTTACAGTTTTTGGGTAAAGCCTAATTTGGCATTTATAAAATCTATATCATCTATGTCAGAGTGAACAGAATTGCTTTCTTCCCATCACTAAGTTGAAGGAAAGCTTTTAAATTTACAAAATAAGCTATCATGTCAGCATGGTGATTTCACTTTATTAAATATTTCATCTGAAATACTTAAGAGAGAATATAGTTATTTTGGCTATAAATGGAAGAAGAATAAATGTCCTCAAAGTAAATTTTGTCAGATTTTCTCGAATCATAAGGGTCTATCATGTTGCTAACTTTGCTTTTTAAGATCTTATTGGCAAGATAGCAATGATCAGTGCCACATTTCTTTAAAGTTTAGGTGATATGAAATAAAAAAAGGAAATAATTCCCGTGTCGAATTGTAAAAGAAATAACAATATCACCTAGACTTATATACCGCTCCATGGTGCTTTACAGTCCTCTCTGAGCAGTTTACAGAGTCAGTCTTTTGCCCCCAACAATCTGGGTCCGTATTTTACCGACCTCGAAAGGCTAAGTCAACTTGGAGCCGGTGAGGATCAAACCCTTGGCAGTCAGCAGAATAATCCTTACAATACTGCATTTTAACCAAATCACACAGATAGATATATACACACACACACACAAACAGAGAATTATCTTTAAATCTCTTTCTCTCCATCCATCCCTCTCCCCACCCCCCCTCTCTCATCTCTAGGTGTACATCAGGATGTAGTCTGCCAGGTGCAAAAATTCCCTTCCACCCCAGGGCAGTCCCTTTATTTTCATAAATGAAGAACAGATCAGGGTTTTTTATACCCATACATTCTATTCTATGACATTCCTGCAGGAAATGTAACAGTGAGAAGAAAGAGTTCTAGAATAAATGAATTTAGGGGAGGGGGAGGTAGTAGTGATCACAAGACTATATTGTATCTGATAGTTCAGCCCTTCTGCAATCCCACCAATGTTAGCAATATCTTTAGGTGCAGTAAAGTAGAATAGTACTAAAACAGATTTGGAGGTCTTGGCAGTTTGGAGTTTTGTGGCATCTATGCAGATTGATCAAAATACAATAACTGACTTTATTGTAAGGTTACATTAAGAGGTTCTTGCAGGCCAGAATATACTTCTCACCACCATCCAGCCCTCATCACCACCCCAAAACTATGGAGGGTTTCTTTTGAGCTGCTTGCCCTACCCACATTCCTAAGCTAAGCTGCCTCTTATCTGCTTGTTCACTTGGTTGTGTCTTGTTGCCTTATCTCCCAAGGTTACTCTCACATACCATTATACCCATTGTGTGTCACCATCACAGTTCTCTGGGATAGCATCCTGGTATTCCTCTGCAGACATATGATAGTCAGGGACATTTTTACCCTTCACCACAATAGATGTGCATCCCTGCTTTAGGTCACTGAGTTCAGTTTCTGGTGGATTTCATCTTATACAAATTTGATGAATTTCTTTCTCATCTCTAATGCAGAGATAACTGGGATTCATCTATCTCTCAGTACATTTTTGCTCCCTTTTAAATCATTAGCATTTGAAAAAAGGGGTGGGAACACGTGGAGAAACACATTCATTGATTCAGGGACTCAAGAGTTGATTTCATTTCCATCTTTTATGATCCTCTTTGCATTTTAATTAATTCTGATTTGCTACTCTAACATTAATTTACAAGTTGTTAAATAATAGGAGTTCAACTGATGAAGTAAATAATGGAAGCAATCAATGAAGAAATCATTTTCCAGTTCTTTAAAAAAAAGAGTTGATTTGTTTAAGTGCACATATATTTAATAACAACAGAATTAAAATTCTACTCCAGCTTGAAGAGAAATAACTCTTAGTCAAGTTTCTTTATTGGGAAACTATTAACCTACACCCAGCTGTGTTTAGCTGTCTCTGTCACAATTTCAAGCACATTTGGGGCAGCACTTACATTTTGGGGGACCAAAGGCTGTTGTGACCAGTTCAGATGATGCAGAATAGGTGATGTTATACTATAAACGTAGGCCAGATTTTTGGGTGGAGGTGGGGGGCCAATAGCCATTCAGGGGTGTTTTTGGCTGGACCTTTCTGTGTTAATGTCGGGCACAAACAACCAGATCCACATGTAAAGATTTCAAGCTGACTACTTTATTGTATTCTATTCTACCTATTTGTAGTCTACCTATAATAGAAGAATCTCCACAGACATCTGCCTTCCCTTGGGAACAAACAGATAAAGTCCCATGGAACTTGGTGGGGCCAGTACTGGATCTCTTGTGGTGCAATGACTCAAGGCTAATTCCCTGCTTGAGTCCTCCTCCTTGCCTGACTGGCAGTTTCTCAACAAGCAATGGGAGATGTGGTTATTATTTGGATTAAAGACCTCTTAAGAAATAGGCTGAGCCAGTTTGGTGAAATGTTAAGGAATCATGGTAGACACCAAGAGATTGTGATGTCTGGCCCTGCTTATTTTTAGGATGTGTTCTGAATGAAAATACAGAAAATCCTGTCAAATGATTGTTGACAATGTGGTAGAACATGATCATTTTTTTAAAAAATGGCTTGAGCGGTCACATGCAGCCCATTGAGTGCATATTGCTCATTCCTGCATCTGTCATATCCACATGGCTACATTTGCTGCATAAGAAGCTGTTATTGTGCTTTTTATACCCTTCAATATATTGCTATTATTTTAGTTATAGTTATAGTTTATAGTTTATTTGATTTATATACCGCCCTTCTCCTTGGTAGGACTCAGGGCGGTTCACAGGGCATATATAAAAAACAAAAAACACTATACAAAAATTAAAAAAGAATTAAACCCTTGCCCAATAAAACAGTAGTACAGATTAAAAACAATTAAAAGCCCATAATCCCCATCAGGCCAGACCAGCTAATTCGAACAGATGGGTCTTCAGGCCCCGACGGAAAGTTCGAAGGTCTGGTGCCATCCGGAGCTCCACCGGCAATTGATTCCATAAAGCCGGGGCCCCCACAGAGAAGGCCCTCCCCCTGGGGGCCACCAGTCGACATTCCCTGACTGGCGGCACCCTGAGGAGGCCCTCTCTGTGGGAACGCACAGGGCGGAGGGGAGTCGATGCCGGCAGCAGGTGGTCCCTGAGGTAACCCGGACCCATGCCATGTAGGGCCTTAAAGATCGTAACCAACACCTTGAACCTCACCCGAAAGACAACTGGTAACCAATGCAGCTCGCGGAGCAAAGGTGTAACATGGGAGTACCGGGAAACTCCCAAGACAACTCTCGCGGCCGCATTCTGTACCAGTTGGAGCCTCCGAGTGGTCTTCAAGGGAAGCCCCATGTAGAGAGCATTACAGTAGTCAAGGCGAGAGGTCACGAGCGCATGAGTGACTGTACACAGGGCATCCCGGTTTAGATAGGGCCGCAACTGGCGCACCAGGCGAACCTGGGCGAAAGCCCCCCTAGGTTTTACAGTTTTGCAGTAATTATCAAAATGCTTTAGGAATAGAGGTAAGTAATATATATCCTCTTAACAGAGATGCCCTTCAAAACCAGGCAATCTTTTTTATATATATAAAATAAGAGATTGGACCATGAACACCTCAAACCTTTGGCCAATACTGACTTGTCACTGCCAATTTGAAGAAATGCAGCTGTAAATCAAGACAGCAGCACCAACAAATGTTACCAAGTGTATGCTTGATATCTGCTGGACAGCAGTTGTTGACTTCTCTCTGCCTGCTTGCTTGATTCAAAGCCTTTGCAGTGGGACCTAACTGTAAGACATTGAGAGAAAATATTTTTGAAATGCCAATTGGAGGAGCTGGATGTGGAATTGGTTAAGAGGTTCAGGACAAATCACTATTATGGAGAGTTATTGTTTTCAGTGTCAATTACCCAAGATAATCATTTTGTCATGATCTTCTTTTTTATGTTGCTGTCCTTCGTGACACTTCAGTTTGGTATAGCTTTCCAAAGCTTATCCAATGAAGATTGAAGCCGAACATCAATTTCATGAACAAAATCAAATGGGTGAAATATGAAATTTGAATATGGATGGAGACTGCTTTATCATTTCTAACAACAAGTGCCTTGGGTAATATCAACTGGTTTATGGCCCTATAAAACTGCTTATTATTTGTAATGTGTTAGTTGGTTGCATTTTTAAAGCCTATCAAAATAAGAATACCATCATGTTCCCCAAACCAGCAGTCAACAATGCTAAGAAGCAATTCCTTGAATCTCCTGACAATGTGGCTTAATTGGAGAGTTTGAACATCATACATGGACATCAATCAGGTTGAAGAAAGCCAATTTATAGAAATTAAGACTGGACCACTTCATATTTGGTAGCATCCATAGTATTAACGTTCAATACAGTATGTGGAGTGACTTTGAACAATCAAAATCATTTCATGTACTATAATGAACAAGACTGTTGAGCTACTCCTAGGATTTTCTCCCTCTCCCTCTCTCTCTCTACATATCCTGATGGTTCACATGTGATTGAAATAGAAGCATGTCTTCATGTGCAATTATTGGTAAGTCTTCCACAAATAAGTCTGGCATTCAGTAAAAATTGTTCACACCAGTTAATTAAATGCATCTTCGGAATGTGAACAGACAGAACTAAACCATTTAAATATGTGGCTTTGTTGTACAGAAATTATTAGAAGTCTATCTACCAAATCAGCCTGGCCATTACCCTGAATTTGGTTCTCACAAGTATTTGGTAGCAATGTGAAAGTGTCACTTTTCAATAAATATTGTAGTAATATTAAACCAATGGTTTTGTTAAATTTAATTACAAAAGTCTTCCATTTCAAATAAGTCTCATTGATTTTCTGCCAGGAGAAGATTCTATTCACTATTCTAGCATTCATCTCAATTGGGTTAAATGACTGCATGCTTAGTAGACTTAAGATCAATTTCCCCACAAAATAAAGAAAATATTGTGGCTTTATTCCCGTGTTTCATATTTAAAAAGTATTGTATGACATCTCCCTGATACTTTGTAAGCAGATCTATGCCAGCAGTGTTTCATGGAACAAAGGCTGTTCATGGGGGCCAAATAGATGAAGAAATTTGTGTCTCCCGTGAGGGAAGTCAGCCCCCCCCCGAGAAAGAAATATTTTTGGGAATATTAAAAGGCAGAATATTATATTTCCCCAAAGGATTTTAAAGGCAGAAACACCCCCCCCCCAAGTCTCTCTGCCCCAAACAAAAATCAGGTCTGCAGAAACGCAGATGTAATAATCTTGAGATGGTTACCAGCATCAAATTCCTGAGTGTGCAGTTAACAGCTAGGCTGGCTTGGTCGCTCAACAGTGAGACACTGGTGAAGTGGGCTCAGCAGCATCTGCATTTTCTGCGTCACATGAGAAAAGTACATCTTCCTTCTCTTATCCTTACCACTTTCTACAGAGGGATGATTGAAAGCATCCTGTCAAACAGCATCACAGTCTGGAAGCATCACTGCTTCAGACAGAAAGGCAGTGCAGAGAGTGGTGAGCATGGCTGAAAAGATAATTGGCAGTTCCTTCCCTTCCATCCAGGACATAGCATATAAGCATTGCTTGAGCAGAGTCTGCAAGATTGTCTGGGACACCACACATCCTCTTCACAACCTGTTTTCCTTGTTACCTTCTGGGAGGAGGCTCCATGGTATCAGAAGCAGAACATCCAGATTCAGTCACAGCTTTGTTCCATACAGTATTAACCTTGTGAACTCTAAAGCTTCCTCCTTCCGTTACGTATTCAAGATGGACAGTGAATAATATTTATACTGTATATTACTTATATGTAAGGGTGTAGGTCCATACATATGTTGTATATAGTATGTTTTAAATGTGTTATGTATGTGTACACTTTGAGAGGAAGCAACTAAATTTCATTTTTTTAATGTGTACCATTGTGCCCACAGGAAAGAAAAATGACAATAAATGTTATCTAAATCTAAATCTTGTCAGAAAGATTGGAGCCAAGAAGCTAGGATTAGAAAGATAAAGATCCCTAGAATCAACCATCTCTCACACCCCCAAAAAAATTCAACACTAATCAGCCATCAGCCCCAGGGAAGTAGGATATGACCTTTGGGACATAATAGGATTAACCCACCACCATCAGAATACCAAAAAGGATCACTCAGACTCATGTCAAAGTTTATGCCACAGGAACAATTCCAAACAAAAGCCCAAGAAGGTATAAAACCCCACCACTCCCTACTACATGTGGTCACCTTTCCCAGAGCCATCTTTCTGTCTGGCTCTCCTGTTCAATAAACTACAATCTTCTTTCTAAAGCAGTCTCCATTTTGTTTATTCCCAGCTTGGATTGGACCCTGAGTTTTCTTTCAACAACCAGTTCATTGGTTGCTGGCTTCAGTCTGAAAGGGACTGCTTCCACATGGCTAGGATGTTGTTTTGTTTTTTCCAGGATTATGGGAATGCTGATCAATAGGTTTTTCTCTCCACTTGTTGGAAATCCTACTTGACTAGAAATGAACTTAGACTAAAACCTAAAAGGACAGGAAACCTTTTAATAGCCAATAGCCAGGCTCTTCCTCTTCTCATTCTCTCTCTAAAATATCATCTATTATCTATCTCTCATCTCTCTACCATCATGCAAGGGGGTTGGTAGCAATGCAGCATCATTGGCCTTTTGAGACTTTGGAGGATTTCTGATTTTTTTTGCCTATAATAGATTGGAGAGACGTATGATAGTAATGGGGTATACATGGTCTAAGCCTGAGGTTGGAATTTTGGTTGACTCATGTTGGCATCCTGATGATTGAATTGGTCCTATATGCCTGATCTCAGTGATTGCCTCTTATTTCAGGATGGGTATCACTATAATTTTCAAACAATACTTACTCTTAGAAGGACTCAGAATCAAAACATCAGGATAACTGAAAAAGCCTCAACAAAACATGTACCACTACCAATTTTTTCTGCCATGCCCAGCAGCAGGAGAGCAGATCATACATGGTTCAGATGCCACCTGAAAAGTTTGGCTGACAAAGTAGTTATTTTCATTCCCTTTATAATTCACCAGAGCTACTCTCATGTAGGCATACATATCACTCAAAAACATATGTTGATTTGCTTTGATTTGTGTATACTACACACGGAAAAATGTTGAAATCAGGATTGAAACTTTATTTTTTAAAACACTGAAATACCACCCCTGATGTTGTAAATGATTATTTGAGCATTACCCACAGTGTAAATGGTACTTCACCTGTAAAGAAAACATCACACTTCTGAAACACCTGTTTCCTGCTGCAAGGAACATCTGGCTTTATCTGACTGTGTTTTATTCCTGCAGCATTAAACTCCTCTTTCAAGAATGTTCCAAAGTGTTTGTTAATCCTCAGTAAATTAATAAGAAGGCTGCCACTTCACTTAATCTTGAAGCTGAATTAGCAAAATTAACATTTATAGCCATCATTAAAGTTGATTATAACTAAGCATACATCTCACATTTCTACAGATCACATTTTCAAATCAAATTATCTTTGTCTTATTTAGTCTCAACTAATTGGCACTTTTATAAAGTCAATGTGTATATAAAAAGTGAGTTCTGCTTGATTTAACTACAGTAATTAGTGTAAAACTTTAAGGCCCCTTTCCCACCACTGAAAGAAACCATAGTATGAATTTTAAATAAAACATCTTCCTAATAAAAGAATAAAACCCAGAATATCAACATATTATTGTATTATTTATGTTCAAATAGACATTTCCCATTGGATCCAAAATATCATAATTTCTATTAGAAAATAATTTGTAACCAGAATCATATAACTGCTCTGAAGTCTCAACTGTTAGATTTTGTACCATTTCCATTGCTCCATATTAGTTCTAAACATTCATTTATGAAAAAATGATGTTATTACTATAGAAAAGAAATAAACAAAGTCACTGGCTGAAGGAGAGAGGCCTTTTACGGGGAGTAAAAAAGACTTTCCATCTTGGAATCAGTTCGGGGGAAGAAATATATGAGATCAAATCCTTAGGTTTAAATTGCCATTTCTCAATGGAAGTCAGTCTGCTGAGTTTCTTGTAATATAGGTGATCAACAATAAAATATCTATGTGGGCTGATCCATGAGTGGTGGCTTGTGCCTGACAATTCCACACCTTAAATAAAGCTCCAGCTATAAGCTTTGATTCAAAAGAAAATGTAGATAAACTTGAGACGGTTGGTTTCTTACCACATTAGAGCTCTCTTCAAACAAATTTCCAAGTGATTCTGCTCCTGAATGATCTGCTCACCTATTGAAGGCCCTGGGAGGAACACAGTCCTATCTCTTATCATTAAATAAATGTTTTTTTTTTTCAGCCCACAATATAGAAGTGATTTGCCTTTTCAGTTGCAGTTCTTAGATCAGAAGGGAAAGGCCCCACCTTACTTTCTATCTTTTTTGGAGGCTTCCATTTTTAAGGAGCCTTTATCCTTCACTGAATGAGTTTTGCTGGCCTGTCCCTAATAAAATAACTTAACGGTAATATTAATCTTGGTTTTCTTTTTCTTTTTAAAAAAGTTTATATTGCAGTGTTTTTATTGAGAAAGTTTACACAACCAGTTAAACAAACCGCTCTAGGTGTTGAGTGTAAATCTGTATCTTCTTATCCCTGTTTGATGTGATTCTTTAACTATACGGTGGCTTTTTTTATATAGCACCAGCCTTTTTTGCCAAACAGTATGAAGAACTGGAAGCTAGCAATTTAGCATGGTTTCAAATTGCAGTTGCTCTGGATTCAAAGGACACATTTATAGTACAATTTATAATATAAATTTAAGAAATAAATGTAACTATAGACACTGACTATGGCTAGTGAGCTAGATAAGATGTATTTCCTCTTATACACATGTACATGTACATATAATGATGCACTACTTCCTTTATTCAATATTTTGTTAGTATCTGACCTCAAGGCAGTAATATGATTTTGATTTTTTAGACAAGTTGAAGAAGATAAGTACTAACTATGTCAAACATACCTGCTCATTGGCATACCATCAAATTGTTTCTCAGATGGAGAAGCAACATCTACAGAGGCTCTGATTTAAAAGAGAGACCATTCTTTTGAAAGATGGTAAAGGCATATCCTCTCTATTGGTTTCTAACCAAATGGAAGAGTATCTCTATTAGCTTTATTACATAAAGATTTACAAGTTCAGTATGTTCTTCAGTTATCTGAATCAAAACTACCTCCTGCATTACACTGCAAACAAAGAAGCGAGTCAGAAACCCGAACGAAATAAATGAATTCATCTTTAAGAATGTATACAGCTCTATAATAATATTATTGCCTGGGCTCCAAAGTAAACCAGGTTGGGGTTATGATATTGACTGGGAAGCTGAAAAACCTCCAGGAGAAAGACAACAGCAAACCACTTTTACTGTTGTCAGTAAAACTGCAGAGACTCAGTTCAAAGCCTTCATCTTAAAATCAGTGAATATTTTTGGGTTTGGTTAGATATTGCAGATAAGAAACGTAGCTCTAAAGGGTACTCATATTACCAATCCTTCCTTTTTTTCCAGAAGATTTCATAGTCCTTCGGGAGAAGGGTGGTATACAAATTAAATAAATAAATAAATAAATAAATAAATAAATAAATAAATAAATAAATAAATAAATACTCCATAAAATGTATTGTTGTTTCACATTCATTTTCCCCCTCTTTGTTTTACTTTCTCCTGTTGCAATTATATCTTCACACAGAAATTGGCTTGATTTTTTTTTTAATATTATAAGCCCTGCTCTTCTTGGTGGCCTTTTCATCTGCAGAAGATAATACTGCATTTGACTAAGAGACATCATTTTCAGGTACACCTTCTTTCCTGTATCTCAGTTTACTGGACTTTTATATTTTGTACCAGTAAAACTTTACGTTCCAACATGGAAAGTCCTTCATGCAAAGTCCTTCCTTCTTATCAGGCATTATTATCTGGACAGCACCATCTCATATAAGCATTATATCAGCGGCTTCCAACCTTTTCTATACCCCACACCTTCAGAATGCTTCTGATATATTCTCGCACCCCTTACAAAAGTTTGAAATTATGCATATTCACTATAATTTTGAAAATCCATATTTTTGCCCCCCCTGGAATATCATCTCGCATCCCCAAGAGGTGTGAGCACCTCCGGTTGGGACCCCCTGCATTATATTACTATATTAATTAAGCAGCTCCTGATTGAAAGTATTGGATAAAAAAAGAACAGTTACACTTAACTAATTACTAATGATACTTTTTTAAAAAAAATTACAGAAAGAATATAATTTGCAAAGTGAAGCTGGATGGCAAAGCATTCAGTTAAAACATTTGCTTTGTATGGCCCTGGTGGCCTCAGGACCCCAATGATTTTGAATTCATTAAAGACGAGTTTTTAAAGGCTAAGCCAACAATTTAATCAAAAACGTTACTGAAACTTTATTGAAGTAAATATGAAGACTATATAAGAAATCTGGAATGATAAATAGTAGCTTCCCTTTTTACAAAATGAACAGCCTCAGTTTTTGGTGTTTTTTAATGTTAAAACCTTGTGTAATGTTACTACCTTAAATCAAAGTAAATTCATCAAAAATATTTGAGGAATGAATAGTTTCCTTAGTGGATTGCGAGAGGACATACCGCCTACAACACAGCCAGCACTTGTGCTGCTAACAAATAAAGAATATTTATAACTCAGGTTTGAAATGAGAGGTCCTTGGTGCTCTTGGAGCTTCGTGGTTTTCTTGCAGACATTTCATTACCCAGACTAAGTTGCATCATCAGTGTTAGTCCTCACTAGCACTGATGATGTTACCTAGTTTGGCAATGAAACATCTGCAAAACAACAACCAAGCTCAGAAAGTATCAAGGACCCCTCAGCTGTGCTGCTGTTGCCCTGTCCCTTTAAGGCTTCTTCCTAATCAGCACCACAACTGCAACTGTTGGCTATAAAAACTGAACAGAGAGGCAGCTGTGTGTGTGTGTGTGTGTGTGTGTGTGTGTTGATGTGTGGGAGAGAGGGAAAGAGGTGTGTGTTTAGGGAAATAAAGTAGCCTAAAGCAGCCTAAAGCAGATAGAAGAAGCTACTGTTCTCCAGCTGTAGGATTCTCAAGAGCTAATAGCTCAAGGAGCAGTAGGATGTGGTGTAGTAGAAGCGGGAAAGAGTGGAGCTAAATTATATTCCCCAGGAAAGGAAAAAAAAAATATTTATGAAGAACTTTGGATTTACAGTGCCGCTAGATTTTACAGTGAACAGTTTTTTAAAATGTGCTCTTGTGTATCCCATGCTCCTAATAATCTCCCATTCAAATAAGCAACAGGTGCATTACGATTACCGTCAACTCTCAGCCTTAAGTGCTTCCAAGTACTTTTAAGTAACTTTAATTCGATGTCTTAAAAATTACTCTAGCTGGGTTCATCCAAGGCACACCTTCTGCAACCAAGGGGAACCAAAGTGCTGGGCTCTTGAATTTGGATATAGAATAGAATAGAATAGAATATTTTTATTGTCATTGTGTATCTCACAGTGAAATTAAGTGCTGTCCACAGTGCACACTACACACAAGTAAAAGCATACATTATATACACAAATCCTTCACATTCTAGTCACCATTGCGCTATATATTGCACTATACTGTAGTATTTAATATGGTTGCAGCTCTGGGATAAAAAAAACTATTTTTCAGCCTATTTGTCTTTGTTTTTATTATCCTATACCATCTGCTAGATCAGGGGTGTTAAACTGCCGGCCCGCGGGCCGAATGCATCATAGCAAAATTGCACCCACCCCATTGCTGCCAATGGCAAAAAAGTCACAATACATTGCGACACGTCACGTGACATTGTGAGTTTGACACCCCTGTGCTAGATGGTAATAGTTCAAAAAAAGAATGTCTGGGATGAGATGAGTCTTTAAGAATATTTTGAGTTTTCAGGGACTTCCGGTGGCTCCGCGGCGCCGGAGACAGCCTTCCCGGGCTGCCCGCAGCTCAGCTGTGTGATTTTTCGCCCGAAACAGCGCCGATCAGCTGTTCGGGCGAATTTGAAGCCCCCTCCTCGGGAGAAGAGGAGGGGGTGAGCCCCCAGGTGGGGGTTGAGTTCTCCGGGGCCGCCTGAGCTTGGAGCTTGGGCGGCTGAAGGATTGAACTCCCCCGTAGCCTGGGCTGCTCCCAGCTGACTAGCGTCTCTGCTCCGGACTTTATGGAGCAGAGCCAGGCGTCTGCGACCATCCCTGCTTGAAGGAGAGACTATGAAAGGAAAAGAGCAGGCAGAGCAGTACAAGAGGGAAAGATGAAGAGATGAAGAAGATTATTTTATTTTACTCTCAAGCTTGATGGACTTTGCTTAAAACTTAAAGTGAAAGTGCGTCACAATTGTAAGTAAAAGATGGCGGCTAAACCTCCCCCTAGAACTTTTCGGAGTGCTGGAAATTCTCTGGTGCAACAACAATCATTACTGCAGGCGTTGCATTCTCCTGATGTATTGACTTCGAAGGATCTTGAAAAACATACCCAGTTAATTCTGGAGTTAATGGGTGCTAAATTTGCACAGATGGAGGAGAAATTGGAGAAATTGGAGCAGAGAATGGAAGAAAGGATGGAACAGAAACTTAGAGAGATGAAAGCAGACATTTTGTCCTCAGTGCATAAAGTTGCTAAATGTGTGGAGGTGCTGGATGACCAAGTGCAAGACTTGACTCAAAAGAATGTTATATTAGAAGCAAAAGTTTTGGAAATTGAAGATTTAAAAGACAAAATGGATTGTGAACAGAGTCTGGCCCAATTTTACCAGATGCAGTTTGCTGTGAGAATTAGAGGCCTAAAAGAGAATATTAAGGAAGATTTAAAGCAGCTGGTTTCTGAGGCTTTTGAGGGGGTATTGAATCATCCAGCATCTGAAATAAAACAAGGTATGGACAAAGTGTTTCGTGTGAATTCGTGGATTGCTAAACAGAGAAAGTTGCCTAGAGATGTGGTGGTTTATTTTGTAAAAAGGGAAGTTAGAGATGAAGTTATACAAGCTGCCTATGATACCAAAGTTGTGATTGCTGGTCAAGAAGTTTTGGTTCTAAAAGAAATTCCTCCAAAGATTTTAAAGAGAAGGAAGGATTTTATTTTTCTTGTGCAAGAGCTCAAGCAAAGAGATATAAGGTTCAGATGGGAGATCCCAGCTGGGTTGAGCTTCATGTATGATGGCAAAAGGTACTGTTTGGGTAATGTGAAACAAGCGCATGACTTTTACAACAATGTTTTAAATGTAACCCCATCAACACTTCTGGAAGCTGCAGAGGGATCTGGAGAAGGAGAACATCAAGAGGATGAAGATGGACAGATAGACGAGAAGGGTACAGGAGGAGTTCAAGCTGCAACTCTTTTGGATGACATTAGAGAACAGAGGGTGACGCGTGCTGCCTTAAAACGCTCAAAAAAGACAAAAAAATAAGACCAGCAGAAATCTATGGAACTTCCATAATATACTTATAGACAAGTGGTAGTTGTGTTTTTTAAAAGTTTTGGGATGATATGTATGGTAACAGAATCTTTAATTTGGAATTAATGGACAATTTATTACAGAGGAAGAGGAAGAAAGTTTTGTGGGTTAATGCGGGTTAATTTGTGTAAGAACTATCTATTATAGTCTATTTTGGCTAGAGAGGTTAATAGGGATAGGTGTTTGTGATGTGTAAATGAGAATATGTTTAGGTAATAGGGAAAGCTGGAAGAACATAGATGGGAATGATGCTAGTTTTTTTTTATTTTAGTTTTTTATATATATTTAGTATTGTTAAGGATTGGTTTACTCTATATAAGCTAGAGAGTGATGGATTTTAGAGTCTATAATGGTTAGTATATGATTGTTTATGATTGCTTTTTAGATATATACCTTGTATTTTGCTCTGGGAAGTCGGAGGGGGGGGAGGGGGGGAGGAGGGGAAGTAGAGGGGGGGAGGCAGGGGAGGGAGGAGGGAGAGGGGGAGGGGGGGAGATAGGGGGGAGGTAGGGAGGGGAGGAGGGAGGGGGAAGGGGGGTTTCTTAAAGGAAAATTGTATTTTTTAAAACTTTTCAATAAAAAAAAAAAGAATATTTTGAGCTTTCCTAAGACAGCGGGAACTGTACAGTTTGTCGGGATGGGGGGAGGGAGAGGAGAGGGCAGCCAATAATCTTCCGGGCAATGGTAATGACCCTCTGGTGTGCTTTCCTATCTGCTACTGTGCAGTTGGCAAACCACACACAGTAGGTTAGAATGTTCTCTATGGAGCAATGGTAGAAGCTCACCAGCAGTTATTCATTCAGTTGTTATTTCCTGAGAAGCCTCAAGAAATATAATTTCTGCTGGGCCTTCCTAACCAATGCTATAACATGAGCACTCCAGGTCAGGTCCTCCTTTATGGTAACATCCAGAAACCTAAAGATGGCCACGTGCTCCACGCAGGAATGTCTGATCTATTCCTCCTATGATCTACTATAAGCGCTTTGGTGTTAGTGGTGTTGAGAACCAAATTATTGTCTCTGCACCACAAGAGCAACTGCTCCACCTCATCCCAGTAGGCAGACTCATCCCCCTTAGAGATAAGCCCCACCACTGTTGTATCCTCCACAAATTTAATAATAATATTGCTGGGATGAGTGGGGGTGCAGTCATAAGTGTAGAGGGTGTAAAGTAGGGGGCTCAACAAGCAGCCCTGTGGGGATCCAGTATTAAGAATAAGGGCTGAATATAATTGCCTAATCTAACCCTCTGAGAGTGGCCAGACAGGAAGTTCATAATCTAAAGCATCTAAAGATATGTCATGATGTGTGGTGATGTATCGTGACTTTTTTTCCACTGCTGGCAATGGGGTGGGTGCAGTTTTGGCATGACGCATCCGGCCCATGGGCCAGCAGTTTGACACCCGTGATCTAAAGGATATTGGAAATTTCTGCTGTATAACATTTAGCTATAGATCCGAACTATGGATTGATATAATGCCTATATGATATGACTATGTTGTTGAACCAGGACAAGGAAATCACATTTTATACAATCTCTTGAACCTGTTGTATATGAAAACCAGCTAATTTTTACTAAATTCTTATTTCACCTGATTTTCTGTACTGTATTTTGATTATCCAGTATTGTCCTGGTTGAGAATATTAAAAGCTGTAGAAAAGTCTAGGAAAATGCAGAGGATCACATCCTTCTATCCTTTCCTGTCACAGGAAACAAAACATATATATATATGTTTTGTTTATATATATATATATGCAGCTTAATTTATATATATATATATGCAGCTTAATTTAGGAATATATATATATATATATATATATATATATATATATATATATATATATATATATATATATATATTCCTAAATTAAGCTGCATTTTCCAAATGCTTAAACTGAGAAGTTGATGGATCATACAATCGATAAAAACAAACCACATATCATTAAATAAATCCCTTCTTGCCATTCCTTTCTAAAGATACATCTTCCATGTCAAAGTTTCCAATAATGAAGCCTGCCAAACTCTTTTCATCTCATTTTGTAAAGATTTCTGTGCCAAGCCCTGGCGTAAAACCATGCTGAATTTTAATGAAAATGATATGCAAACATGTGGATAAAATTATATACACACTGGATACATTGCTATAATCTACGGAAGTGAATATGAATAAAATACTGGGAATATAGGGTCAGCGCTGTGGCTCAGGGGTTAAGATGCTGGGCTTGGCTGGAAAGCCAGCAACCCAGGTTTGCTGCAACGAGATGAGCTCCCACCCTCGCCCTAGCTCCTAGCAACCTAGCAGCTTGAAAGCACTCAAATTTGAGTAGATAAATTCTGCTGCTATGGTGGGAAAGTAACAGCATCTTGTGCTGTCCTGCTGACCACATAATTCCGGAAATGCCTTCAGACTCTGCTAGCTCAGTGGCCTTGAATAGTGCTCTCTATAGTTGGCAAACTACTCCGCTATGACTGGCGGAGTAAAGTCTGCAGGGACTCCACTGGGAATTTAGGAAAGAGGGTAGTATTGGAAAATCTTGTCCCGCTACACCAAATGCATGTGGCACAGATGGGAGCGGGGGTTACTCATTTTCAATGTACATAGATTAATCAATAAATTGATTGAATTTATTGAATAAATTGAAGAATACAGATGAGGGGTTGTTTTTTTGTATTCTTAAAACTGGAGGGCGGGGGAGAAACTATTTCTGCTCATACATACCTGCATATTCTAGAACATTTCTTTTCACCAGTGCTTTTTTTGTAAAAGAAAAAGGTGCCGGAACTCACACATGTCATACAACTCGCCTTGCCTACCCTACAAGGTTCCATCCAAAAAAGGTGCCGGAACTCCGTTCTGAGCGTTCTATGACAAAAAAAAAGCCCTGCTTTTCACTATAGGGACAAAATGACTGTCATTTGTAAACATTTATCTAAATCCTGTAAAGATTTGAAATAATTGAAACTGAGTTGGATACATGGACAGAAGGGACTGGGTTCTTTTAGATCTTAAGGGGCTCCCAAAGTAAAATGAATTTTCAGTCCCCAGAGAGGTTACTAGAATTTTCAAGTAGATTGTCTTTTCTCCGAATAGTCCAGGACTTGAGAACATCAAACTTTCAATACCCTTAAATAATTGTGGCTTGATAGATTTCTTTCCTTTATTGACCCTTATTGGCTTTTCAGGATAAAATGGGATTTATTTGCATGCCAGCTGGCATAATATCTATTCTGTTCTTTTGTACTTAGCATTAAATAGAATTGGTCAGATCTTCATGGGCCTTTTTATTAATTAATCCACTAAACTAGGGATTAAATGCCTTGTGTTGAAACAAATCCTTGAAGGTGATCCAGGAGTAATACGCCACCACTGAAGTTCCTTGAGTGTAGGTACTATTTGCACTCAGGTTACAATAAAACTAAATAATGGGCATTTGCAGTAAGAACCAATACTCCAGGAAAAGGGCATCGTTGTTCTCTAGTCCTTTTTTCCCTTTCTTAGCCCTTTTTCAGTGCACTTAGAAATATCAAAGCTGGCCAAAATAGTTCATTTCACACTTAGGATGCAATGGAGGACTTAGTTGATATTATAGGCGCCATTGATTTTCTTCCATGTGCTCAGTGTCCATCAAGTTCCCTTCAACAGATGAATCCTAAACATTCACTTTTCATGTGCAACATAAAAAGTTCAGAGAAAATAAGGGGAAATTTCTCTCTGAAATACTAGATAATGTGCTTCCCTTTTTCTTAAGAATCTTCTCTGCTCTGAATCTAAGAAATGCATGAACTTGCTGGATATAATAATGCTGTTGACAATATCTTATAGTCATGGAGTGCGGTATTATTATTATTATTATTATTATTATTATTATTATTATTATTATTATTATTATTATTAATTAATTAATTAAATTTTTATACCACCCTTCTCCCGAAGGACTCAGGGCGGTGTACAGGGCAATAAATATCAGAATATAAATACAAAAGTTAAAAGAAGTTAAAAGAATTAAATAATCATGCCCAATATAATACAATGATTAAAACTATGTTAAAATTAGATCCAACCCTAAACCCATCAAACCAGGCCAGATTGTTCAAATAAATAGGTTTTTAATCTTGAATCTCACCCGGAGGGCAACTGGCAGCCAATGCAGCTTGCGGAGCAGAGGTGTAACATGGGAGTATCGGGAGACCCCCAACACCACTCGCGCGGCTGCATTCTGCACCAGTTGAAGCCTCCAAGTGGTCCTCAAGGGCAGCCCCATGTAGAGAGTGTTGCAGTAGTCCAAACAAGAGGTCACAAGCACATGAGTGACTGTACGCAAGGCATCCCAGTCTAGATAGGGCCACAACTGGCACACCAGGCGAACCTGGGCGAAGGCCCCTCTAGTCACAGCTCCTATATGATCTTCTAAGGAGAGCTGTGAATCTAGAAGGACCCCCAGGTTGCGAGCCCGATCTACGGGGGGTAATAGCTCACCCCCCATATTAAGAGATGGAATATTCTGCGTTTCCCGAGATGCCAACACGCACAGCCACTCAGTCTTGTTGGGATTGAGCTGAAGCCTGTTCCTTCCCATCCAGACCCGGACCGCCTCCAGGCAACGGGACATCACATTGAGGGCATCACTGGGGTGGTTTGGGGTTGAAATGAAAAGCTGGGTATCATCAGCGTACTGAAGGAGGAGCAGGGAAGCCCAGCATAAAAAATGGCCCATCTCTTATAGATATCAATATTCTTATAGATATCAGCACTCTTGTAAACATCAATGCAATAAATAGTCAATACCTTGATTGATGGTTGGGCTTAGAGTCTCCAGCTCTTTCTGTATCGTGTAAATGTTGTTGTAACTTTATAGCTTTAATAGGAAACCTATAAGCTTCATGAGTTATTTACTGATCATACATGGGCAAAAAAGAGGTTTCGTTGATATTGTTGCTCTATTCCACTTACTGAGTCTGTGCAGTATCTAAATATAGCACTTAACGTGGTGGTCTGTGAAAATGGCTGTAAACAGGTTAGAGAAACCTAAGAAAAAATGTTGGTGGTCACTGTGATTACATATTTAATGCATTTTTTCTTTTCCTCTTTCTTTTTTAGCAATGATGCTTTATTTGGTTTCCCAAATGGTGGTGGTGTTTTAAATCAGGACTTTTGAACCAGTGGTACAGGCACCACCTGTGGTACATTGGCACCTGGCAGGTGGTACACAACCGCCCTAGAGAAGTGGTAGCAGGGGAAAGGAATGAGCTGAACCGGTGGCAGCACCGCACAAGCCTGAGTGAGAGATAGCTGGAGCTGAAAGGCTGTCAGGGCTCAGTGGAAGCACCAGGATCAGCGCCAGGCTCCAGCTGGAGTTTTTACGCTGATCCTGGCACTTCTCCTGAGTCCAGAAGAAGCGCCAATCAGCTGGAATGTTACAGCATCTCCAGGGTCTTGTGATTTACACTCAGATGCTTGGCAACTGATTCATATTTATGATGATCACAGTGTCCCATGTGAAGTGACCTGCTGCAACCACTCAGCAGACCCCACCCCCCACCCCACCCCCACTGCCAATCCTCAACAGAAATGCTCACAACAATTAAAACCTTGGACAAGAGGAAAAGCACCACCGGGCAGACAGGCAGGTGTCTTGCTCGGCTGTGGCTTGGGGGGCACTTTTTCAGTGCCATTGTAACTTCAAACAGTCACTAAGCGAACTGTTATAAGTTGAGGACTACCTGTACTTCATCACTTTTCCCCTTTTTTTTTTGGTCATCAAGTTTTTGGCACCTTGCTAGGTGACTGGTGGTACTCAGATGTTGCCATATCCTAAAAGTGGTACAATGGGTGAAAAGGTTGAAAAGCCCTGTTTTAAATGATACACATAAATTAACTAATGATGAAATTGAAAAAAAATCCACCCTCTAAACTATTTTGTAGATTATTATTTCACAAGTGGACTACATAGTAACAAGCAAAGCATCATTTTACTTGCAGCAATTTTGTTTCTCCCCCTCTCTGTGAACATTGCTCTAGAAATAATCTAACCTCTAGATATTTCTGGCTGCTTCAAGCTTTAAGAACTCATTTTCTTCTGAGATGCTAACTAGACTATCATTTTTGTCTGAGTTTTCCTCCCCTCCCCCCTCTACTTCTTGTCTTTGTTGGAGATTGTCTGCCCTGGTAAAAACAAGTTCTGATTTTGAAGAGCGATGCAAAGATGCCAGAGTCTTAACTTTTGATAACTCCCCTGGATTATTTACTCTATTTGTCAAATACTTAAATTTGTAAAAAATTAGTAAAGTTCTAAGGAAGGAGTTCATAGATAAGGGATGATGAGACACAATAATAATTAAGAGACATCGTGATTATCATCCAATGGCACTTAAGTGGGTTTGAATTAAATTTGAAGATGTTAGACAGACCACAAGTTTCTGCTTGAGTCAAAGCCACCATGGACCACACATCATTTCTCAAGGGCAACAATGGATCCATGGTATTGTCCTCTCCCTGTCCCCAACTAACCAGGAAAGCAACACTAACCTTCGTCTATGTGTCATAAGTAGAGTACTAGCTCAGGTGGTGCTCCGTGGTTCTTCAGTAATGTTTCACACTCCTGTCAGGTTATCCCTCCATTCTGATTGCCTTTTGTGCACTGGGGAGGAAATGTACTCTCTGTTGCAAAAATTATATGATGCCCTGTATAGCCCTTGATCCTTGGATCTTGGGCTCTCTTAACCATCCTAAATTTATTTCTCTATTTCATCTTCTTATCTATTTAGCTAAGTCATGTAAGTTTCAACTTATAATGATAACCCAGAGTTAGATAGGGGAGGGAGATGGAGTGATTCTCTTTGACCAGATCTACCAGGAAATTTGGGTGTGGTGGCCAAGCGATTAAGATTCTGGTCTTGTTTGACCAGAAGGTGGCAGTTTGAGACCCAAATACTGTGTGACAAGGCAACTCCCATTCTTGCCCCAACTCCTACCAACCTAGCAGTTGAAAAAGATGCAAAGGCAAGTAAATAGGTACCACTTCAGTGGGAAGGTAACAATATTCTGTGCACTTCAACATATACCCATATTGTCTACATGACCATGGAAGCATCTTCCCTCGGCTAGGAAACAGAGATGAGCACTGTCTCCCAGACTTGACTGGCAGGGGAAATGTTGCCTTTTTTAAAAAAAAACAAAAAACCAGGAGATTTAGAGAATGGGGCTATGACTTTTATATGAAACAGGCTTCTTACAGGCAGGGCAGGTTACAGATATTTTCTAATATTATACTATTATAAGTAGAAGTTTCTAGTTTATTGAAAAGAATCATTCTCTATTTCTTGGGTTTAGAGGGTCACAATGCTCCATCATAAACCTCACAAACACATTTCTGTTTGCTAGTTTCTTCCTGGCTATTGGTGCTGTAACTAGGCAGCACTCTCAAGTCTGTTTCTCTCTCTGGCTAATTATGCTGTATTTGGAGACATCTCTGGATATAGTGGTCCAAACATCTGGTCATATTCTGACCATCTTTACATCAAAAAATTGAATGTGATAATTGAGTGGAAGGAGAAAACCTTTTTCATTTGATCTTTTCTGTTTCTGTTTGTAACCTTCCTGGAGGATGACCTCAAAGTCTGGATTGTTACTTTATTAAAAGAGCTTATTTTTAATCACTCAGAATTTAGCTTTCCGTGTTTCCGCCTTTCTCTTATGAATTTTAAAAATGCAGTAACAGAGAAGATGCTTCATTAGAGGCAGCATCACAGGAACAGTATGTTTTCTAACATCTTCCTGCTATTTTAGTGAACTTCCTTAGGGCTGAGTAGAAGTAGCTGGTGAGATGGGAGGTCTTGTGAATTCTCATCAGAGAATCAGAAGGCTTTTTTTAAAAAAGGGAAATCACAATTTGGCTGGAGGGTGGAAACCAGCTTTTAATGAAGTATAGGGAACTATTTAATTAAGCCTGCCATTGAAAAAGAAACTAGCATTTGCTCTCTTTGATTTGACTATTGTGGCATTTGGGGAAAAAAGAACCATTATCAGATTTGAGGATTGGAGTTGCTTCCTAAGTACTATGCTTCATAATTCTGAAGCATAAATCTGTGACATGTCACTTGGGGAGGTGTGAATCTAAGGTGTTGTTAGTCTTCATGCCATCCTTAAAATCATGTGAAACCACAGGTAGTCACCGACTTACAACCATTCATTTAGTGACCATTTAAAGTTAAAATGAAAAAAAGTGACTTATGACCATTTTTCATACTTAAACTGTTGCAACATCCCGATAATTATGGGATCAAAATTCGGATGCCTGGCAACTGGCATCAATATTTATGACGGTTGCGGTGTCCCAGGGTCAAGTGATCAACTTTTGCCATCTTCCGACAAGCAAAATCAGTGGGGAAGTCAGATTCATTTAACAACCCTGTTGCTAATTGAACAACCATAATGACTCACTTAACAATTGCGGCAAGCGAGGTCATCAAATGGGGGCAAAAACTCACTTAGCAATTGTCTCACTTAGCAACTGAAAAATTTTGGCTCTGTTGTAGTTGTAAGTTGAGGACAACTTGCACTTCCCATAAAACGAGCTTTTAAAGAAGTTAAAACAAAAAGTCTAGGGAATTTGCATAACATGCTTCTGAATTTGTGATATAGCCATAGCAGGGGATTAGGGATTAGGTTGGATTCTAGAGTGCAGAGGAGTGAGCTGTGGAACATTGCGGAGTGAATGGTGCTGATGTAGGGCATTAGATGACTTGTTGAGAGGAGTAGGGGAAGGAGGGAGAAAGAAGGACAGAGGTGACAGGAAACCTGGAGGGAAGAAGTGGCAGTGCAGAATAATTGGCAGCTTCACTTGATGGATGGTCCATCGTTGGTGAGAGGTGGCGGCCTTATTAGAGGAGATTCTTGGCTGCACAGTATATAGGGGTTTTTTTTTACTGTGTGTCAGTGTAATTGTACAATGAAGACATTAGAAAATACAAACCCAGCATGCCACCTTACATGTTTCTCTTAAACACCAGGGCCATGCAAAACAGTGCCAAGTAACCTTAAGCACTGAACATTAAGGACTCCCTCCTGAGGAATGAGATTTAATCCACTGTTTATAAGAGCTCAGTTCTAAGCACTGCCTAATCAAAAGTTGCTCGCTGTGCTAAACTGTTAGATAGAGAAGATCCGTGATATAAATTCTCTCCTAAGTACTAGGCAGAAACCATCCAGTCTAATTAGGATTTTATATATAGGATAGAGTATATAGTTTCTAAAAGTGTGAGCTAGTAAACTGATATATTTATGCCACAAATTAAAAGAATATTCCGTAAAGTAAACCAACAATGGAATGAAACCGTTTTCTTTTTTTATACAATGCAATAAGGTAAAAAAAATGGATTGTGACAACAGTGTCTTCCACATGTGCATTCAACTACTAAGTAGCATTCTCCAACCTAGCACCTTCTAGGAGTGCTGGAATTTTCTCTCAGTCCAACTCATCTCACAGGGTTGTTGTGAGGAAAATAAGAGAAGGGAGCATTAGGTATGTTTGAGAATGGTTGAGAACATATACTGTAAAGAACAGTTGCTGAAATTGGGTATGTCTAGTTCAGGGGTCTTCAAACGTGGCCCTTTTATGACTTGTGGACTTCGACTCCCAGAATTCCTCAGTGGCTGAGGAATTCTGGGAGTTGAAGTCCACAAGTCATAAAAGGGCCAAGTTTGAAGACCCATGGTCTAGTTCAATGAAAAGAAGGACTACTGGTGACATGATAGCAGACTTCCAATATCTCAGCAGTTGCCACAAAGAAGAGGGAGTCAGGCTATTCTCCAAAGCACCCGAAGGCAGGACAAGAAGCAACAGATGGAAACTGAACAAAGAGAGAATCAACCTAGAACTAAGGTGAAATTTCCTGACTGTTAGAACAAGTAATCAGAGGAAAATCTTGCCCCCAGATGTTGTGGGTGCTCCAACACTGGAGGTTTTTAAGAAAAGATTCAACAACCATTTGTCTGAAATGGTATAGAGTTTTCTGCCTGAACAGGGGGTTGGACTAGAAGATTCCAAAGTCTCTTCCAACCCTATTATTCTGAGTTATTTATAAAAATAATAAATGCAGGATTTAAATAAAAAATTAACAAACTTCCAAAATATCTACTAAACATGGCAATAACACTAAGTTTCTATAATCTGGAAAGTTATAAGGAAGGCCAGATGAGATAAACCATCTTAAGATCTTTAAGAACCAAACAAAATGCTCAGCATAACCAGGTTTTCTCCAGCTCTATAAAATCATAGCAGCTGTGTCAGGACCCCAAAACCCTCCTCCCTTTCCTTAGCCATATATTCTAATTTTGGGGCCTATCATTCTGTTGGGGGGAGGGGGAGCTTGCATGTGCTTGGGATAACTTTCACTTTCTATATTCCCCTCCTCCCTCCATCCCCTTGAGATGGTTGCAGAGAAACGAAACTGGGGAAGAACTTGAGATGCACGCCAACTGTGCCAGTTACCCACTCATCAGACCACCTGTGGATTGGCTGAATTTCAAACGGACATTACGACTTTGGTGGGAGGAGGAATATTGCTTGCTTAACTATACCGTTCCAGTGGGCTTTTCCACAGATCTTGCCTTGACTTCCCTACTGTCACTGACCCTTAATAAAAGTATCTTTTTGAGACAATGCCTGTTTCAAGAGTTCTGCTTTCTTGGGTGGTTAGTTGAAGTGGGACCTTAAAAGCTGACTCATAGGTAGAAACAGGAAGTGTCTTTTCATTGTGAGGAATGTGAGCACAGCACTATACTATTTGTCTGCAAAGGCATTCAGAGGGTTTCCTTAGAGTCACAGAATGTATATACTTGTGCAGTTTAATTTAAAAGAGCAACATCAATATTATATGGCGATCTCATCCCCAAAATTATATTGCTTGAGAGACAATGATAAAGAAGGGTCCCAGTAGTTGGTATTTTCAAGTGTGAGAGTGCATTTGCTGTTTTGGTTTCTAGGATTCTTTATTAGCATTGTCTGCAGCATGACAGACCTAAGAAAAATATCTATATTATGTTCCATAATGCTCTCAGACACTTGTGCACAATAAAGAGTTCAAAAAACAGAGCTTTGTCAAGAATTGCCTTGACAACTTAGAAAGTGAGGTTCTTTGTGGAATATTTTGTGTTGCTGCCAAGACCCTCAGGAGGCAAAAGAAATATATTGGCTTAAAACTTCCCTTTTTTTCTTTTAAATTGTTCCAGAGATATTTCCTACAATCTCATTTTTTATATATTAAAAAAAAAAACTTTTAAAGAAAATTGCAGTCTTTACTTATAGTGTGCTAGCTTTCAATAAGGAATAATGACAGGAACCATTTAATGCAATTGAGTATGCAATTTCATTTTGTTTTGTATTTGTTTTGTTTTGTTTTTGTTTTTGTTTTGTTTTTGCTGCTTTGGGGCTTCATTTTGTTTTTCTAAATAAAAAGAGCCTTGGTGGAGCAGTGGGCTAATGCCTCCTTAAGTAACACCAGCTGCCTGCAATTAGTGCAGGTTCGCATCCCACCAGGCTCAAGGTTGACTCAGCCTTCCATCCTTCCGAGGTAGGTAAAATGAGGACCCAGATTGTTGGGGGCAATAAGCTGACTTTGTAAAAATGCCGCTTGGGGTGTGTGTGAAAGCCCTAATAAGCAGGCATATACATAGAATGAAGGCTACTGCTAAGTTTGTAAAGCCGCCCTGAGTCTTTGGAGAAGGGCGGGATATAAATGGAATTAAAAAAAATGGCCTACTAAGAAGAATGGGCAAGTTTTCCCCCCCTAGTTTGTGTCACTGCTTGGATTTTGTTTTGAATCACTTTCTCAAGCATATGTCAGTAAATTTATTTTGCCCTAGGTCCACAATAAGCTTCTATTTATTAAAACTTAACCCAAAACTTTTCCATAAACATTTTAAGTCATATTTTTTAAATGTGCATAAAAATAATGTACAAAAATCCCTTCTATGGGTTCTGCAGGTTCTGAGGAAGCTTAAAATATTCTGAGGAGCTCAACAATTTTTCAAACTTTTTGTAAACCATGCCAGTTTAGTGTTTTCCAAGGTGGTCCAAAAATATTGGAAGCACCCTGTACTGATTGGATTATTTAATATTTTTATTTATTTGTATCCCACCAACAAACCTTCCTCCTCTTATTTTCCCCACAACAGCTTCTCTGTGAGGCGAGTTGGGCAGAGAGAGTGACTGGCCCAAAGTCACCAGTCTGGCTTTCATGGCTAAGGCAGGACTTCAACTCATAGTCCCTGTTCTATAGCCTGATGCCTTAACCACTAGACCAGGCAATCTTGTCTCTTTTATGACTTGTGGACTTCAACTCCCAGAATTCCTGAGCCAGCATGGCTTGGCTTGGAAACCTCTCTCTTTCCCCTCAGCATAGCTGGCTCAGGAATTCTGGGAGTTGAAGACCACAAGTCATAAAAGAGCCAAGGTTGCCTACCCCTGCACTAGAACAAGTTGGCTATTATATATTTTCTGTTCCAAAACATTTATAATGGAAAACTGCTGCACCATCCAGGATCATCCATACAGCTGTGATCTGAAGAAGAGTTGAGGCATGGCAGAGTTCTTCAGTATATCCTATTCAGACTTAATCAAAATGCACGTGTCTAAACATATTTCTTCCCAAATATGTTTATTCAAATAGATTTGCTTCCTTAACATTCCAACTCATTTCATTTCAGAAAAAAATAATAGACAATTCCCTGAATGCTGGAAAAATATATTTCAGTTCTACATTATTTCAGCCTTAGATGAATGTTTTCATAAAAGACAATAGTTAAAAGCACAAAATTGCTTTCACAGCTTTCCGAACTAATAGGATATAACTTATTTGTGCCAAAATACGTAACTCCTTATTTTATTGCAATTAATGGAATGAAGGAACTCACTTTTTCTTCTTCTAAATTTTTGGGCTAAGTTTGATATACAGGTACTGTGTTGTTAGTTGTGAAGTCGTGTCCAACCAATTGCGACCCCATGGACAACATTCCTCCAGGCCTTCCTGTTCTCTACCATCTTCTGGAGTCCATTTAGGCTCGCACCTACTGCTTCAGTGACTCCATCCAGCCACCTCATTCTCTGTCGTCCCCTTCTTCTCTTGCCCTCAACCTTTCCCAGCATTAGGCTCTCCTCCAGTGAGTCCTTCCTTCTCATTAGGTGGCCAAAGTATTTGAGTTTCAATTTCAGGATCTGGCCCTCTAAAGAGCAGTCAGGGTTGATCTCCTCTAGGACTGACCAGTTTGATCGCCTTGCAGTCCAAGGGACTCGCAGGAGTCTTCTGCAGCACCATAGTTCAAAGGCTTCAATGCTTTGTCGCTCAGCCTTTCTTAGGGTCCAACTTTCACAGCCATACATTGCAACTGGAAAGACCATAGCCCTGACTATATGCACTTTTGTTGGCAGGGTGATGTCTCTGCTTTTTAGTGTGCTGTCTAGATTTGCCATGGCTTTCCTCTCCAAGAGCAAGCATCTTTTAATTTCTTGGCTGCAGTCCCCATCTGAGGTGATCTTGGAGCCCAGGAAAATAAAATCTGTCACTACCTCCATTTCTTCACCATCTATTTGCCAGGAATTGAGAGGGCTGGATGTCATGATCTTGGTTTTCTTAATGTTAAGTTTCAACCCAACTTTTGCACTCTCCGTCTTCACTCACAACAAGAGGCTCTTTAGTTCCTCTTCACTTTCTGCCATTAGAGTGGTATCATCTGCATATCTTAGGTTGTTGATATTTCTTCCGGCAATCTTAATTCCAACTTTTGATTCATCTAGCCCTGCCTTTGTCATGATGTGCTCTGCATATAAGTTAAACAGGCAGGGTGACAGTATGCAGTCTTGCCGGACTCCTTTCCCAATTTGGAACCAATCAGTGGTTTCGTGTCCAGTTCTCACTGTTGCTTCTTGACCCTCATATAGGTTTTTCAAGAGACAGATAAGATGGTCTGGTACTCCCATCTCTTTAAGAACTTGCCACTGTTTGTTGTGATCCACACAATCAAAGGCTTTAGCATAGTCAATGAAGCAGAAGTAGATGTTTTTTTCTGGAACTCCCTAGCTTTCTCCATTGTCCAGCGTATGTTGGCAATTTGATCTCTAGTTCCTATGACTCTTCGAAATCCTGCCTGTACTTCTGATAGTTCTTGATCCACATACTGCTGGAGTCTAGCTTGTAGGATTTTAAGCATAACTTTACTAGCATGTGAAATGAGTGCAATGGTGCAATAGTTTAAACATTCTTTGGCACTGCTTTTCTTTGGAATTGGAATGTAAACTGACCTTTTCCAATCCTGTGGCCACTGTTGAGTTTTCCAAATTTGCTGGCAAATTGAGTGTAGCACTTTTACTGCATCGTCTTTTAAGATTTTGAATAGCTCAGCTGGAATACTGTCACCTCCACTAGAGTTGTTGTTGCTCAGCTTTCCTAAGGCCCATTTCACTTCACTTTCTAGAATGTCTGGTTCGAGGTCAGTGAACACCTCATCATGTTTATCAGGGACATTAAGCTCATTCTTGTAAAGGTCTTCTGTGTAATTTTGCCACCTCTTCTTAACCTCTTCTGCCTCTGTTAGGTCCCTGCCATTTTGGTCCTTTATCATGCCCATTTTTGCATGAAATGTTCCCTTCATCTCTCCAATTTTCTTGAAGAGATCTCTAGTCCTCTCCATTCTATTGTTTTCTTCTATTTCTTTGCACTGTTCATTTAAGAAGGCATTCTTATCTCTTCTAGCTATTGTCTGGAATTCTGCATTCAATTGGGTGTATCTTTCTTTTTCTCCCTTGCCTTTCGCTTCCCTCCTGTCCTCAGCTATTTGCAAAGCTTCCTCAGACAGCCATTTTACTTTCTTTTAGTTGTTACTTCTTGTACAATGTTGGGAACCTCCGTCCATAGTTCTTCAGGTACTCTGTCTATCAGATCTAATTCCTTAAATCTATTTGTCACCTCTACTGTATATTCATCAGGGATATGATTTTGTTCATACCTGAGTGGCCTAGTGCTTTTCCCTACTTTCTTCAGTTTAAGCCTAAACTTTGCAATGAAAAGCTGATGGTCTGAGCCACAGTCAGCTTCTGGTCTTGTTTTTACTGATTTTATAGAGCTTCTCCATCTTTGGCTGCAGAGCACATAGTCAATCTTGGGTTATTGGAAAAGAGTGTTTGCTATGACCATCATATTCTCTTGACAAAATTCTATCAGCCTGTGCCCTGCTTCATTTTGTACTCCAAGGCCAAACTTGCCTGTTATTCCAGTTATCTTTTGGCTTCCTACTTTAGCCTTCCAATCTTCCATGATGATAATGACACAATTTTTTTGTTGTTAGTTCTATAAGGTGCTGTAGGGCTTCATAGAACTGGTCAATTTCATCTTCTTCAGCACCAGTGGTTGGGGCATAGACTTGTATTATTGTGATATTGAATGTTTTGCCTTGGATTCGAACTGAGATCATCCTGTCATTTGAGGGATTGTATCCCAGTATTGCTTTTCCTACTCTTTTATTGACTATGAAGGCTACTCCCTTTCTTCTGAGGGATTCTTGTCTGCAGTAGTATACCTGATGGCCATTTGAATTAAATTCACCCATTCCTGTCCATTTTAGTTCACTGATACCTAAGATGTCGATGTTCAGTCTTGTCATCTCTTTTTTTACCACGTCCAGCTTTCCTTGATTCATGGATCTTACATTGCAGGTTCCTATGGAGAATAAATATTTACAGCATCGGACTTTCCTTCTACTACCAGATACATCCATAGCTGAGGGTCCTTTTGGCTTTTGCCCAGCCACTTCATTCTTTCTGGCGCTAATAGTACTCGCTCTCTGCTCTTCCCCAGTAGCATATTGGATGCCTTCCGACCTGAGGGGCTCATCTTCCAGTATCATATCATTTTGCCTTTTGGTACTGTCCATGGGGTTTTCAGGGCAAAGATACTGGAGTGGGTTGCCATTTCCTTCTCCAGTGGATCACGTTTTGTCAGAACTCTCTGCTATGACCTGTCCATCTTGGGTGGCCCTGCACGGGATAGCTCATAGCTTCATTGAATTACACAAGCCCCTTCGCCACAACAAGGCAGTAATCCATGAATGGGGCAGTAATCCATGAAGGGTACTGTAGGTACTGTAGTTCTTGATTTATGGTCATTCTTTAACGATAGTTCAAAGTTACTGATACTTGGGAAGAGTGACTTACGAACTGTACGCCTACTAATGAGTGTGCCATCACCCCCATAGTGACATGATTGCAGTTCAGGCACTTGGGAACCAATTTATTTTTATGACTGCCTGGGCCATCCTAGGGTCACGTGATTGTGATTTGTTGTCTATTTGCACATTTTGGGCCAAAAACACCCATTGGGGAAGCTTAACAACTGCAATGATTCACTTAATGTCTACCACGAAAATTATTTCAAAATTTGGTCCAGATTTCAAAATCTGCAACTTATGACTGCAACAATATATTACAGAAGTTCCACTCCCAATTGTGGTTTTAAGTCAAGGACAACCTGTGAATCAACCACTACAGATTTTTTTCTCTGTCTGCTGGGGTTCAGACTAATTTCTATGATGACTGATACACACACATACACACACACACACAAAAGCTGGAAAGAAATCTGCTTATGGGGAAATCTTACATATATCTACCTACCTACCTACATACCTACCTACATACGTACGTGCGTATGTATGTATGTATGTATGTATGTATGTATGTATGTATGTATACAGTGTACTCGAAAAAGGCCTAGAAAAATCTGTGGATTTAACTTCTATTAGGTATCCATTGTTTTCTATTCATTAACATATTTGTTTATTTTTCCTTGTGAAATAAAAGAACCTAATGAATAATGTTATTCTCTGCTATTCATCTATGCTATTCCCAGCAAGGAGATAACCATGCTGTCACTATTCTTCATGTAGCTGTTAAATCAAAGAGGTTTCATAAATAAATAAATAAATAAATAAATAAATAAGCAAACAAACAAACAATAAACAAACATGGCAACCATTATTCAGTTGCCATTTTAAAGCTAAGGACTTTATACCCTGACATACAAATTTGTTTTCTTTTTTCTATATTTGTTTATAAAAAAATAATCATGAATTTGAGTAAAAATGCCCAAAGTAGGATAAGTTGAGACTCATTATTTGGGCCTCGAGAGGAATCTCTAGGTTGATTCATTTGATGGTAACTAATCATAGAATCATAGGACCGGAAGGGAACTTTGAGGTTTCCTAGTCCTACTCCCTGTCCAAGGCAAGAGTCTTTATTCCAACCCTTAGAAATGGTTGTTCAATGTTTTCTTGAAAACCACCAGTGATGGAGCACCCACAATTCTATAAGGCAAGCTTTCCCACTGATTAATTGTTTTCACTGTCAGGAAATTCCTCTTTAATTCCAGGTTGAATCTCTTTTTAATGAGCTTGAACCCATTGCTTCTTGTCCTGCTGTCAGCTGCTATGGAAAATAAATCAACCCCCTCTTCCTTGTGACAGCCCTTCATGTACTGAAAGATGGCTATCATGTCTTCCCCAAGCCTTCTCTTTGTTAGATTCACCATGTGATCTAACCTTCAGACCCTCAAGTGGACTTTTGGCTGGATTGATAAGTTCTGCTACGAAAAAGAAATGCTCAAAGAAATGCTATTGCTTAATTCTGAGTACTTATTTATACCCGTGGTGGGATTCAAATATGTGAACAACTGGTTCTCTGTGTGGATGCCGCTTCCAGAGGTCCATTCTGGGCCTGGGCAACAAAAAATTACCTACCAGTTCTACCGAACTGGTGCGAACTGGTTGAATCCCACTACTGATTTATACCCTGTAGATGTTATTTTGAATTTGTATCTCATTGGGGAACCTTGATGTTATGTTCTTAGTTCAGTTAGGCATTGATGAGGCAGAGTGTTGAAACAGGAAGCATGTGTATGAACTCACAATAGAAGCAGCCCTAGAGCTATATATACGGTTCGCCTCTAGGCGGCAACCAATAGGTTTAAAGTAACAGTTTCCCGCCCGAAACCTAACTATCAGCTTGGAGACAGACAGTCTGGGTTGCAGTAACAGAAACCATTAAGCAATCCTACACTTAAGTACAACAATTAAGGTCACACATTAAGCAAGTGATATCAACAGTTGAGGCCAATACATTACACTTGACATTCCTGTAGGAAGAAACTTAGATTCTGAAAACTGGAAATCTGCCCATCCTTCACTGAAAGATAAGATACAAAGGCTCCAGTTGTTAATTGCAAGCACTAAGGTCAGCAAAGTAAAAATGAAACAAAAATGGAATAAAAGACTGAATGTATGCATTGCTTTCAGTTACAAACTTCTGGTTCACACTGAGAATATAATTGAGCTGTTAGCACTCCGATCAAGCCATTGACTTTGGCCAGACATGCTTTAAAGCAAACCTACAGTGATCTAATAACATCTCCGCCCTCAGATTATTATCCACCAGAAAAATTCCAGGTGCCCAAGAACGATAGCGTCTGATCTATTTCCTTATCTGAACTCAAGAGATTTAGCTTATCTGGACTGAAATAATTTTTATTTTTCTCCCGGTCCTTGAAGGAAAAGTGGGATTTGTGGTAAAGTACAAAATAAATAATCCCGGGGAAGCTTTCTCTTCAAAGGACTCAGAGAATAGATGGAGGAGGTCATGCACTCCTCTTGCATTTTCAAAGATAAGCTTGTCTTTCAGCTGAGTCTCACCTTCTGTAAGATGCTGTACAAAAATTGTCTTCAAGGTGCACTGAGACATAAAGAGGAAGATAAAGGAAAAATGGGTATTTTATAAACAGGAAGCTCTCCTCTATGTGCACACCCGGTCACACAGTCATTTTGTTTTCTGCATGTCTCACGGCTTTTGTTTTCTGTAGAGTCCCCGGCTGCCCCTTCTCTCTTGAGGATCTTTAAAACAGACCGCCTGAGAAGAGGCTAATGGGGGCAACTGCTCAAGTAAATTGTTCTGTTAGAGAGCAGGGATATTTGTTTCCAAATACTAAGCATTTAGGAGAACAACTACTATCTCGTTCCCCAGAGACCACGCACCACATGCCTGTTAATATTGGGAAAGAGTGGGGGGGGGAAAAAGATTCTAGAGATTTTGTAGCAGGTTGACAAGCATGTTGCTGAGAATTTGTTCAAAATTGTTGCATATACTTTGGGGGTTGGGGGGGTATTCCAATCCTCCCTCCCTCCCTCCCTCCCTCCCTCCCTCCCTCCCTTCCTTCCTTCCTTCCTCTTGATTTTTTGTGGACCAGCTTTAATCAGAATGAAGCCTCTCCATGTTAAAAGTATAAATCATTCAGATCCTGAATGCAGGGTATCACAAGGAACAATTAGATTGTAACTGAGAAATATGAGTATACGCAGCCCCTTATCCCAGCACTTTCTGTAGCAAACACTAGTGATGCCAAAAGGTGGACAGCTGCTACAACTAGACACTAGTTGTTTCAGTGGTCTGACACAAGGGCATAAGTCACAACATACCCTCAGACAGAGGCATTCCTGAATTTAACCTGTGCCTGTGCCACAGTAACTGAAACTTTGAATTGCATGCAGAAAGAAACTGAGAATCAATGCAGCTCATGGTGTTAATAAATGCAAACTTGGAAGCATCCAGAACTGTCCATATTGCTGTACTCTAGACAAGAATCCTCAACTCACTTGTAGTTTCTGAATGGTCTTCAAGAACAACACTTTTCTCCAATGATTTATAACATATAGTCACTATTTTTATCTCCCAGAATAACAAAGTTCTGACTTTATTAACACCATTGTACCATGCCAGTCTGGTCATTGCCTACTAAACCCACTACACAATAGAAGGGACTTTGAAAGACTTCAAGTCCAGCCCTCAGCTCAAGCAGGAAACCCTGTACCAGTGATGGAAAACCTTTTAGAGACCAAGTGCCCAAACTGCAACCCAAAACCCACTTATTTTTCATCGGGTGCCGGGTGGGTGAGACCCATTGGGTGGGTGTGGCCAATTGGGTAGGCGTGGCCCATTGGGTGGGTGTGGCTGTGGTGGTAATGGCAGACTGGGACTAAAAAGTTCAATCAATTAATTCCAACTTTGCGAGATCTTTTTTTCCCCCGCGAGAAGTTGAAATTGATTGATTGGTTGAACCATTTTTTTTTTGCACACGGCAGAGGCCTAAAGCAAAAAGGTTTTATAAAACCCAGTTGAAGACCTAGGACTGGGGCGATGGTGTGCATGCCCAAAGAGAGGGCTCTGGGTGCCACCTATGGCACATGTGCCATAGGTTTGCCACCATGGCCCTATATCATTTCAGACAAATAGTTTTCAAATCTCTTCTTAAAAACTTCCAGTGTTGGAACACCCACAACTTCTGGGGCAAAGTCATTCCACTGACTAATGGTTTTAACTGTCAGGAAATTTCCCCTCAGTTCTAGGTTGCTTTTCTCCTTGATTAGTTTACAACCATTGTTTCTTATCTTGTCTTCAGGTCCTTTGGAGAATAGGTTGATCCCCTCTTCTTTGAGGCAGCCCCTTAAATATTGGAACTATCATTTCACTCTTAGTTTTTCTTTCCATTAAACTAGACATACACAATTCCAGCAACTGTTCTTTATATATTTTAGCCTACAGTCCCCTAATCACCTTTGTTGGTCTTCTCTGCACTATTTCTAGAGCCTTAACATCTTTTTCACATCATGGTGACCAAAATTGGATGTAATGTTGCAAATGTGATTTTACTAAGGCATTAAAAAGTGGCATTAACACTTCACGTGATCTTGATTCTATCCCTCTATTAATGTAGCCTAGGACTACATTGGCTCTTTTGGCAGTTGCAGCACACTGCTGGCTCATATTTAAGTGATTGGGTTTGAGAGCCAGTGCCCTGTAATGGCCAAAATATTTGAGTTAGGAACAAGAACTTGGTTCAAGTCCACCTTTGGTTATGAAAGTTCAGCAACATTCAGGCCAATTTCTCTCCTAGAACTGAGATGGAAGAGATCACAAAGAAAAGTGACCAATATAACAAAGGGCTTGCTGAATTCAACTTGCAGAAGTCCCAGCAGAAGTCAAGAAATTTGTGCTACACAACTTACTCTTCACTCCATACACTACAAGACCTTTCAGTGAGAATTTTTTAAAAGTTTGAAGCCATAGCATTGATAGCTAGTCTATTACACATAATGTTCAGATAGTGAAGACAGCTGTTGAATATGTGCATTTTATAACAGGACACTTCTAAGAAAGAACTGACATTACAATAATTCATTTTTTCAATAGCTCCATTTTTAAATTAACTTGAGTATTACCCCAAACATTTAATGAAAAACATGAATTGGGACATACTGAATGAAATATTCAATTTTTAGAGGAAAATTTTACTGAGTAAAGAAATTCAGAAATAAAATACAAAGGAGCATGTAAACAGCTATATCTCCTCACGTATTTCTTTTTTGGCTATGATACTCCATCGTTATTTAGGATTTATTGCATTAATTATTGTAAGCCACTTAGAGTCCCATATGTGAGGTGGACCACTGTATAAATAATTTAATTGAATGAATAAACAAATAAACCAAAAGCCAAATAGATTGAATTAAAATAATTCCTTTCTTTAAAATCCCAAGCTACATTTTTTTTTGCCATCTGCAAGATGATAAAACTGTCAATTTGCTAATGCCCAGGAAGGAAATAACTCTGCAGCACAGAAGCTTCCCGAAAACGCTAGTTTCAAAAGTAAAAAAAGGAAGAGGTTGTCTCCAAGGAGAATTGAGTGGCAAGAAGAGAAAGATGGCAGGTGAATTCAAAGAAAGATCAAATTATCCAGGGTACAAAGTCATAGTCAGATAGACAGGCTTGAAAGTTCTTCAAAATAGCACACTTTCACCTCGGGACTTGTTATATACCATCTGGGAGTCTTACAGATAGCTAGGAGGGAAAAATCCCTACCATAAATCAGTGTGAAAGAAAGCCTGTTGATATCTCGGCATGACTGATCTTTTCTTATTCATTATCACACACCTCTGTTAGGTGCCAGATAATTAAAATGAACTGTGGTGAGCTCACTTTTAAGAGGCATTTTTACAGTGTGATATCCATATCAGCTTTTATTAGCAGCAAAACTGTCTCTGAAGACTTGTATTGTGGTAAACAGAGATACTCTCTGATGCTCATAGGAGCCATGCTGCTTAGAATAAGTCCATTTGGTCAGACAGTATAAACCCTCATGGGGAAAAAGAAAAAAACAACAACAACTAAATTGTTGTGTTAAACCTTTTTTTTATTCTCATTAGACTGTGCAAAAACTCATTTTGTTGAAGAATTCTCCTGCTGATGTAGGAGGTTTGTCATCCTGACTCATTTCTGAATTTGAAGGACAAAGGAAGAAACAAACAATGATAGCCCCTTTCCAATATCTAGCAACAGAAAGATGTATGTGTTAGGTTGTGTGTGTGTGTGTTTGTATGGGGTGCTGCTGTTGATAAATGTCTGAAGAAATTTGTGGAAAAAGTAGATGTTAGGGCAAGATAAAAACATACCAAATGTTGTGGATATTAATATAAAGGTTTTTTAAAAAAATATGCTCTTCTGATCATAATAATCAAGTACTTTTATAATGTTCACATGGCACAGTTTGACTGAATCCTGTCCCACAACCTCTCTCTCTCTCTCTCTGGTGATGATGATAATGACTAATATTTTAAGATGCATATCTCTAAGGAAGATCAATGTACTTATTATTTGATGCTTTTCCCCCCACATTTTTGAATGGCCCATCTCTCTCAGAGAAAGACTCTGGGTGGTGTACAATAACATATTAAAATATAGAAACAATATATAAAAGTTTAGAAAGAGGAAAGGCTGATTTAACACTGTCAAAATTAATTGTAAGGCAAAGGAAAGGCTTTAAGGGCATTAGCCAGCCCTACAGCTGCCTGGTCCTCTGGGCTCCTCACGTGAGGCCACAGGACCATGTTTTGACTTCTTTCAGACAGTGGGAGCTTTCCTCACCTCTGGAAGGGCAGGGGAAATGCTTGTCTTCCTGGAGCCTGCCAGTCAAAGTCCTTTAACTGACAGGGTCTGCAACATACCTTTCCTGCAACATACCTTCCCAATGAATGACTTGGGAAGAAGGCATTCTGTAAAATATCAAAAGAGTAGAAAGTAGTAGACATACATGGTTTATATCAAGGGCAGCATTGCACCTATGAAAATCAGTGCTACCCCAGTCACCCCAGTTTTTCTGTCCCAGTCATCTTTCTAACAATGACTCTTTTAAATTCAACTAGGAAACCAGAGTGTTTCAAGCACAACCCTAGCCTCGGTGTTCCCAAAGGCCCCATATTGATGTGGAAGGTCACATTCAGCTGAATACTGGTGTAGTGCCTCGTGTTACAGAAACCCTTATATTCTGGTTCCAAGTTATGCTAAATTCAGTTGAATATAGTGGCATCATCTTTTCAAAAGTGTTTATTCTATCTGTGATGATCAGGACAGGAGCTGATATGACCCATGACATATCTTCCAACATTTGTCAAATTCCTGAAAACAGCTCTATTATATTTGAATATTTGAAGGGATTAGCAGAAATGTTACCCATTCATTTTACCTAAAAGCAGATTTGATGTGCAATCTGTTCCATATCTTACTTAGCACATTTTAAGGTAATTTCAAAAATAACTCATGTGGAAGTCACAGTAACTGTGGTATTGTATAGTAATTGTCCACATTATAATTCACTTTCTTTTCTCTTCTAAAATTGATTAAAGCTGTATTTGGCATACTTTAGCAGGGCATATCCTTTTTCATCATTTGTCTTGTACAATTAACTTGTATCCAGTAAAATTGTGTAATTATATATGGCATTACACAACAAAGCAGTAAAGAAAAAAAATAACATTCATGGTTACTTGAATTTTTATGCTAATTTCTTATTAAAATGAACCTTTGCTTTATTGCACTCAAGTTTTGCATTTTCTTAGACAAATATCTATGGAGATTCTCAGTCATCCAGGTCATAGTTGTCACAAAGATACTTTTTCAGAAGGCAACTGGACTTTCTTTGTTTTCTCGGAGATTTAAGGAGAAACTTCTAGGCATTGTGGATTTGTTCATATCTTTCATTTCAAGATGGGAGAAAAAGCTCTAGACTTTGTAAGGCTCAAATGACATTGGAATTCCTTCCTTCTATACTGCAAGCATCTGGGATTTTCTAAGACATGGGGAAATTGTATTATGGATAGGAGAAAAATGAGATTTGTATTGATCAATTAAAAAGCATTGAGAGAGCAGAAGGTTTCACTGATCATCTACATCAGGAGTCTCCAAACTTGTTAATTTTAAGACTTGTGGATTTCAACTTCTAGAATTCCTCAGCCAATTATACTGGCTGGGGAATTCTGGGAGTTGAAGTCCACAAGTATTAAAGTTGTCAAGTTTGGAGAACCCTGATCTACATGATTGTATCAGCCTTAGAGTTTCATAAAAGATCCAGTAGCAGCAGCAGCAGAAACCATCATCACAATTTGCATTTAACATAGTATGATAAGGATAAAAAAAAACTAGGCTAAGTTGACTGGTGAAAAAAGGACTTTTAACTTGGAGTAACTTTTTTTCTCTTTTAGATAATCTGAACAGGTAATAATATTCTGTAAGAACTGTTCATGCAGGTTCCAGTTTGACATCGCAATGTAACGGGCACAGGAAGAGGGGGCTCCATCTTCCATGTTCAATTTTGTCCTGCTGGGGACCCTAAAAAGACTCAAAAGTCACCCTGAAGAAGTGACAGAGAAGGAGGGAACTCTTTTTGATTGTGGGAGGGTGGTGACCCTTTTTGATATAAGGAAGCACTCCAAACTGGCAGGGGAAAGACTGGCTACATTTGTGTGGCCAGTCAGAAGGTGCTGGCAACTGAAGAAAATAAGCATTAACCAGCAACCTTCGAGCAACATGGATGGAACTGGGTGAGACCCTATCCTCTCTTTATGACTTTAGGACTTTTCTAGGGGGAAAAATCACCCAAAGCAAAGAATCCTCCCTGATGAGAGAGAGAGAGAAGCAGAAATTCCACCCCATTCCATGAGGAAAAGAAAAGTGGCAAATTAATTGCTTGGGGGAAAATAGAGAAAATTACAAGACTATATATATAACTTTGAAATGTGGGGACTCAACAAGCTTTTGAGATTTTTTTTTATTTTTTATTTTTAAAGAGACTTTAAAAGCTTGTAATATAAGTTTGGATGTAAAAAGCTGAAAGATGGCATCAACGACATTTAGTGGTGAACTACAGCACTACAATTTATTATGTCTAAAGGAAACTTGGCTGGAAGCCCAGACTTAGATAAGACTCTTGTTGTTTTCAGAAGCTTTCACTTTTGAAGACTGCAGCTGGGAAAAGTTGTCTGTGTGTGTGTGGGGGGGAGCCTCTTGGGCTGCTTATCTGTGTGGCAGAGACAATAAACTATTTTGAAACTGGCCTGCCTGGACTATGAATATAAATACTAACTGACCTTTAGAACTTTGTCATGGAGCTACAGTATTTCCCTATAGAAGAAACATGCATTATTGATTGAGATGATGGAATACTTTGGATTATAAACTTTTGATTGATGAACAATTTTTAATTGCTCTTCTCTCTCTGGACAGAAAGGATGTGATTTTCATAGGACAGAAAATTTTGAAAAATTTGACCTTTACTTATATTTGCTGAGGGGAGACCTAAGGATGGATTGTTAGGCCGGCTGGATAATTAGGAGTTCAAACGACAATTGACTGAAACTTTTTAAATCCCTAAATAGATTGGACTATAAAGACTACATACAAAAACAAAATTGATGTTCTATACTTAGCTTCAAATGGTAAAAATCCATCCCTAACACCTGTCCCCAAAGTCCCCAATTTGACATACCAACAAGAAAATGTTGATGAATTTCAGAAAGAAATTATTTCTATGTTAAAATCAATACAAGAGACAATTGCCTTAGTTCATGATGAGACTAAAAATAACACAAAGGAGATAAAATAATAATTCTTTAATCTAAATCTACAAACTCAGAAAATTACTACAAAGAAGGTACTATTGGTAGTAACCCAGAAAATAGAAAATAGAAGGAAAATCAGAGGAAGCAAATCCAGAGATGGAGAACCCAAAGAAAGGAAATAACAGACAGACTCAGAAAAATGAAGAATTAGAAGACATAGCAATATCTTACTTGTTAAGATCTCAGAACACACTTGAGGATAAGATAGAAGAGCTGATTGAATGGAAGATAGAACTGTTAGGAGAACTGTGGGAAACTGGAGAAGGAGGGAGGCTGTTTAATGAATATCAATGGGCTGAACATCCTTCCAAAAATACTTTAATCAAATTGTCTTTCTTATTCCAAACAATATGCACAAAAATAGAGGAAGAATTACTTGATGATTTAAATGCACTGACTTGAAAAGTTAGTTGGCAAAGGAAGAAAGCTGGAGTAAGACTAAAGAAAATAGAGGTTTTGACCCATTAGATGGGATATTATACTACTAATCAAATGTTTGAACATGGCTGAGAATAGATAATTGTTAGAAATGGAAGTATTATTATAACTAGAAAGACAGGATTTATAACTAGAATATTTTAGTATAAGAAAGGAAATATGAAAATGCTAAGAGGGTTTGAATAAGCAAAGTTTTTGGTTACCCAAATATAACTTATTATGAGAAATTATAAGTGATAGGGTCATTTTGAACATTGATGGGAAATTAAAATTTAAAAAGCTGGAAAACAGGACATTAATTGAACAAATGGCTATTAAGTGCAAATGTAATTAAGATATATTTTGGTTAGAATTTTTTTTAAACCAACATTATTGATATTGTTATGAAAATGTAACAAAGATTCAATTGTATATATATTAACAACAATAAGAATTGTATTTGCCTAATGTGGGAAAATGTGTACTACCGGAAGAAGAGAGGAAGCATATGTACCACTGAATTACTAATGGACCCGGACAACACATTTTTTATTAAGTACTTATGACTGTAAAACTAGAAAATTAATAAAATATTTATATATATAGAGAGAGAAAAAGAACTGTTCATGCACAGAGGAAAGAAATAAAGACAAAAATGTGCCTCTTTGCAAACTGGATTAAGCCAACCATGTTGTATTTCTTGTGAAAAGTTTTTTGACTTAGTAGTATAAAATCCTCCACCATTCCCTAAAACCAAAACACAATTTGGGTCAGAATGATGGCTTTTTCTCAGTGTCAGTAGACTGCTTATTCCACCATAACTGGGACTGGGACCGGGACCAATACCCCACAGGTCATTATGTATCTTCATCTAGCTGCAGCCCATGTCACTCTTTGAGTCTTAGATTCTTCTAACAATCCCTGGTGCTGCACAGTTTCCAAAGTTTGCTGAGCTTCTTTTGCAATCAATGAAATAATTTCTGCATCTTCCTGTATATTTTCCATTTGTGCCTGTCTCGCTCCTTCTTCCTTCCTTCTTTTAAATTCCGGGGATGGCGGAGAACCTGCTTTCAGTACATTGCAATAAAAATCTTGTGCCTTCAAAACTGTATTAAGACGATATCTTGTACTTATGTAGTTCACCACCAAACCAATTGGTATCTCCCATCTAAACTGGAGCTGCCTTTTCTTTAATTCTTCTGCCAAAAAAACAAACTCTTTCCTTTTCCTTAAAATTCTTGGAGGAATTTCTTTGTCAGTGCTTTTTTTGTAAAAGAAAAAGGTGCCAGAACTCACACGTGTCATACAACCTGCCTTGCCTACCCTACACGTTTCCATCCAAAAAAGGTGCCGGAACTCCGTTCTGAGCGTTCTATGAGAAAAAAAGCCCTGGTTATTGTAAAAAGCTTGAACAATCACATTTCTAATTGATCTCTTTGTGAAATAAACTACCACATCTCTTGGTAATTTTCTTTGCCTGGCAATCCAGGAGTTGACACAAAATATTTTATCTATATCCACCATAATATCTTCAGCTTGACACCCCAAAATTGGTTCCAAAGCTTCTGCTATAATCTCCTTCAAATTTTCCTTTGAATCCTCTTTCAAACCTCTTATCCTCAGGGCAAACTCTATGTCTCTGCATTGTATCATTACCACATCATCGTCAATCTTATCCATTTTATTCTCTGTTTCAGACATTTTAGCCTCTAATCTCAAATTATTTTGATTTACTTCTTCCACACGTTCATCCAAACACTCAATACAAGCTGCCAGCCCCTGAAATGCCAATAAAATGTCCTCTCATATTTCCTTATTTTTCTCATCAATAAGCTCTGCCATTTGCTTAGATATTTGCTCAGATTGACTTTTTAAAGCATCTTGTAAAGCATCTTGTAGATCTTTTAATGTCAATGCAGGTGTAGGTGCTGCGGGGGGTGGCATCAAAGTCTGTAGTACAGATTGTTGCTGAGTTGGTGATGCGCCCGCACTTCTCAAAGTAGAAACTCTGGGTGGTTTAGAAGCCATTTTAACACCCAATTAACTTTCGTTTCTCACTTTCACTTTTCCACCCAAATTACAACTTTATTACTTCCCAGTCAAATATCCAAATCTTCAAGTCACTTTTAAACCAATTTCAAATATTTAGAACAAAGTCACTTTATAACCCAATTTCTTCTTTCCACTCAGTCTTTTATTTTGTTTTATTTCCCTTGTCCTTTTGATCTTCACCGTTCTCTCTGGCAATTCACTCCCGCGCCATCTTCCTTCCTTTCTTTTAGAATACACCGGAGTTAAAGATCATATACTTGCTATTTCAATATTCTCCTGCACAGCTCTGCCTGCATCCAAGTAATCCAAAGTATGATATTGATTGCAGGGATGGTTGCAGCATCCTGCTCTGTTCCAAAGCCTTAGAACAGAGGAGTTGCCGAGTCCGGAGCTGATTCAGGCTCCAAGGAAGCTCTCACCCTTCAACCTGCAGAATAATAATTCTGGGGGTCTAGGGGAGCTCTACCCCTACCTGAATGCTCACCCTCCCTTCTTCTCCCGAGGGGGGTTCCCGACCGTGAAACAGCTGATTGTCACTGTTTTTGTGATTCAGTGGAAAACAACGGGGCTGACGGTCGAAACGACCGCCATCGATGGAGCCTTGCCACCCAGAAGTCTGATGTCAGTCTTATATGATAGTCCATACAAGAAACAATTCCAGATGAACTCTCTTTATTTTATTGTGAAGTTACGTTAACAGAGTCTTAGAGGGGTTCCTTCCTAGAGCTGAGAGACAGTGACTGGCCCAAGGTCACACAGCTGGCTCTGTGCTTAAGGTGGAACTAGAACTCATGTCTCCTGGTTTCTAGTCTGGTGCTTTAACTACTGTTCCAAACTGGCTCTCACATAATGGGTAGTATGGTATGGTGTGGCGTGGCGTGGTGTGGTGTGGTGTGGTATTATACAGTAGATAGTACATATGCATCCCTACATACAAACGTCTTCAAATAAAAATATGCATTTCCCTTTCCTCTCCTCTTATCTAGGCCAGAGGTGTCATCATTATTTATTACTTTGCTACATTACTGTCAAGGGATCGAAACTCCTTAGGAATGATAGATGACTGCAGAGAGCAACATTTTAGATTCTTAACATGCTCCCTTCCTTTTTATATTCTTTGGTATAATGTCATGAATGGGTTTCACTCCTCCTCCTTCCCTCCCCCCTTTGCTATGGAATCCCGACAGTGGTTCAGCTGACTGACTGTTCAGTGTAGCAGAGTTTCCCTCGGACTAAAAGCTCATATTTAGTGACAAGAAACCAGGCGAGAGGCCAGATGAAAACAAATGCCAAACCTGGATCTTGAATGCAGCAGCCATTTCTTGATTTGGCTTGCTTGGGGGCTCTTGCAAATCCTTTTTGTTTTCTTCCATTGTAGAGATTACTGGTGCAGAAAGAAACAAATGGAGAAACAAAATGTTGGGCCTCTTTGCACAATGAGCAACATCTGTATCTACCTTTGCTTGGTTAGATAACTGCTAAGTTGCTGGCTTTCTCTAAACCACTTTGATCTGGTCTCTTCATAATATTGATTAATTAAAATGCACTGGTGGGAACTATGCTGCCTTTCCTATGAGCAGAATTGAAGAGAGAAAGCTGAGCCACGGTGTGGCTCATTAAACTAAAAGGTAAAATCAAATTCACAGATGGTGCTTCATCAGCAACAGATTCACCATCTAGCTTTCAACAAAGTAGGAAATAATTTTGTGGCCATAGCCAAGCCGTTTTCTCTGAGTGGCAGAGTCGTCCATCAGTTCCAAAAGTCACAGTTTCAACCTGTCATAACCTTTTGAGGAGTTCAGCTCACCCACCAAGGTCACAGTTTCCTCTTGACAAAATCATTAAGCAGATCACTTAAAGTCACAACCCTCCCAGGAGAATACCTTTATCAGAAACATGCTTTGATAGAAACTTTGATAATGATTTGAATACGCTTCACACGTTCTTTTGAATTAGGGTGTCCAAAGGTACATTTGTACCCCTGAATCACATGGCATTCCTAAACTTTTGGTTGTGTCTCCCAGGTGCCACGCATTTGAAAAAAATATGATGATGCTAAAGAAATTAAAATGGAAGGTTTAGCCCAATAAAAATAATAAAATCTCATCCCCTACCTACTTACAATTGCCCTTTTCATTATAAGTTACATTCCTTCATCTCCCTAGAGATTACCAAAGGGTTATATTTTTTGTGAGGGACTGTTAAGTTTTCTGTTGTTTTTTTGTTAAGTAATAGACATTTAAATGTTATAAAATATTAGCTTGGCAACTTTAAGACTTGTAAACGTCATCTCCCAGAACTTTCCAGTCAGCATTAAAGTTGCCAAGTTTGGAGACCCCTGTTCTAAAATTTCATTCAGCAACCTATGGTCTGTTGATTGTCTCAACCATCACCCACTCAATTTGTGTCCATGATCATGCTGGTAAAATTTAGAGGTAAAGTTGTTGAATTTAATCAGTGCTATTTCAAAATGGATGTCATGGGTGGTTAGTATCTAAGGGCATCCTGAAAACATTAGAAAATGGATCAAAAATACTTGTTTTGCTCTTTCCATTGACCTCATACCATTATCAGCTAGCCCTTTGCAACACTTTGAAAGGCCAGGAAGCTAGGTTGCTCTCATATCCTCCAAATATTCTCTCTCTGTGGTTTCAAATTGTGTTGAAAGCCAAGAGTGCAGGGATTAAGAGTCCAAGGGATGATAAAAAATGTAGCCTGTCATAAGCTTAACAGTGCAATTTGGGAAGTTTAGAACTTCATCTCATTAGAAGTACAGCCAAAGAGATTGAGTTCAGAAGGACAGCTGGACAAAAGAAACACATGTGATTAATTGGACACACAGTCATCCAAAACATGCCTTCGAATGACTATCAGCATTGGTGGGGTGGTCTTAGAGATTCTTTGATTGGGCTGTTCGTTGTTGGCTTCTTTGGCAGTTTCTTGATTGGGGTATTTGTTTCCTTGATTTGTTTACCACAACCACTGACCGGCAAGCCACCAGAATATAAAACTGACAGCAAACTGTACTCCTTAGTAGTACTGATGATGTTACCTAGTTTGGGTAATGAAACATCTGCAAGAAAAGAAGCAAGCTCAAACAGCATCAAAGACCCCACAGGACAACATTATTTCTATCAGACAGTGATAGGAGGAGAAACAGAGAGACACATGGGAAAGGTAGTCCTTTCCCCATAAGCTTTTCACAGTATCACTGACTACAACATGCAGAGATCCATTGCGGTGTGCCTCGCATATGTCTGCATGGCATCCATCTGCAACTTTGAATAGCAAGATGGGTGGCATATAAATTTAATAATTAATTAATTAATAAAGCTGGCCTTCACAAAGCTCATTCTGTAGTTGCAGAAAAAGCAACCAGGCAGACCAACCCTCAGGAAGCTATGGAGCTGCTTTAAGATGTAGCACTTACGGACTACCTAAAATATCCTTGCCTTTTTGAATGCTAAGTGCCGCATTAGGAAGAGTTTTCAAAATGAATTCTATAGTTCTGAGACTCCAAATGAGGTTTCCTTCCAAGAAGTTATTTCCAGTGAATTCCCTTCTTATCTACGTTGTTCTGATTCTAAAGTTCATCCAACCTGTTCCAAATTTGAATAGTTCCTTATCGATGTTCAGTATGGAGCTATGCAGCCCCTTTTGGAAATCCTGCGGTACATAGATACCTTATCAATATTTTCATTTTATTTATCAACTAATGTGAATTGGTTCATGGATGGTACAAGAAAATGCCATGGTTTCCTACTTCCCAGTGTTCATCTAGTATTTAATACTTCCCAAGTCATGTATTTACATGGATAACTTTTTGAAAAATATTGCATTAAGCTAAAGTCTACCTTGAGTACAGCTTGACTAACAGGGATTATATGGACATATCCATGCACAAGCTCAAAAGCAAAGTAGTTGTAAATGTATGGAGATGCAGAATAGCCAGGAGCTAAAACAGTCCTGTGAACCTGGAAGAAGACATGATTACAGGTAGTCCTTGACTTATAACCACAATTGAGCCCAAAATTTCTGTTGTTAAGTGACTTTTGACCCCATTTTACAACTTTTCTTGCCACAGTTGTTAAGTGAATCACTGCAATTGTTAAACATTGTAAGTCGGTTGTTAAGTGAATTTGGCTTCTCGGTTGACTCTGCTTGTCTGTTGAACTGTTGTAAGTCAAGGACTGCCTGTACTTAAACTTTCAAAAAAGAGCTTTGTACCGAGTTTAAGAAGTAATGTTCTTCATATTGCCTTTCTTACAATGATGTCTGGAGCCAAGATCTAAAGATGCTACCTAGATTATGCTTGCTGCAGTTTCTATAAATCGAAATGGGTAACCCAGCAGACTTCAAGCAGATTCTTCTCTCCATTGCATAAAATTGCAGGCAGATTCTAGTCGTACAGGCTAGCAATAATGTAATTTCATGTGTTACCTTGGGATATCCTTACCCTTCTGTACCTAAGGCTGATTGAGAGTTGAAGATAAAAACCTGCTAAGCAAAAGAGAAATGAGTGATATTAACCAGCTTTCGTTTGCAATAATAATGACAGTAGTCATAGTAATATTAAAAATAGGAGCAGTGTCACCATCACCACCACCACCACCACCACCATCAATGTATTCTGCTTATTCCTTGTTTAATTTATTTTACCCCTTTCCCAAGCCAGCATAAAGTGAATGGTAAGCATCATCCAGGGTATAAGTTATTCATAATAGCCATCTATCTTGCGAAGGCAGAAATGGATTCGTGGAATGGATCATACATTACATTAAATTAAATTAACAGAATCCTGCAAGCCTGAAAGTAATTTTCCCTTCCTTCCCCTTATTCTGCAGAAATCTAGGGAGGATTCCTTCTGAAATGCTTCCCAGTCCTACTTGGTTTCCAAGGGCTGAGATACATTTTACATGACAGTTGTTTAGTCATCGGCTCTTCCTCCTGCCTCCCATGGATATTCCCACATATCCCCAATCTTAGAGAAGATTATGCAAAAAGTAAAGAAAACTGTTGAATTGTTATCATATAGAATAGGGATTTTCAACCAGTGGTATGAGTACCACCTGTGGTACATTGGCACCTGGCAAGTGGTACGCGACTATCCTAGAAAAGTGGTAGCGGGAGAGGGGAATGAGCTGAACCGGTGGCAGCATCGCACAAGCCTGAGTGAGAGACGGCTGGAGCTGCAGGCCTGTCAGGGCTCAGTGGAAGCGCCAGGATCAGTGCCAGGCTCCAGCTGGAGCTCGGCGCTGATCCTGGTGCTGCTTGCTGAGCCCAGAAGAAGCGCCGATCAGTTGGAATGTTGCAGCATCTCCAGGGTCTTGTGATTTATATTCAGATGCTTGGCAACTGATTCATATTTATGACGTTCACAGTGTCCCAGGGTCATGTGAAGTGACCAAAAACTGCTGCAACCACCCAGCAGAGCGGGGGGGGGGAATAAAAATCAAACACACACCCCACCCCACCCCTGCTGCCAATCCTCAACAGAAATGCTCACAACAATGAAAATCTTGGATAGGAGGAAGAGCGCCGCTGGGCGGGCAGGCAAGTGTCTTGCTCAGCTGTGGCTTGGGGGGCACTTTTTTCAGTGCCATTGTAACTTCAAACAGTCACTAAGTGAACTGTTGTAAATCAGAGACTACCTGTACTTCATCACTTTTTTTCTTTCTTTTTTTTTGGTCATCAAGTTTTTGACACCTTGCTAGGCGACTGGTGATACTCAGATGTTGCTATATCCTAAAAGTGGTACAATGGGTGAAAAGGTTGAAAAGCCCTGATATAAAATCTTGGTCCATTTAGGATTCTGTCTTCATACTCTTATAAACACACCTATGCATACTCTCACCCTTCCAACAGGCAGGCTGAAGAAAGACAGAAAGATATAGTATAACTTTACCTTTAAAAAAAGTCCTTGAACACAGACCAGCAAAAAGGAAAGTGCACATCATTCTACTTGAACTGGAAAAGTGCCTGCAAATTTACAGTGTAAAAGGCTTGTGTGCATCCTTAGTGATTTGATTTGGACTGAAGGCCTGAAAAGCAAAGAGGGCTTGATCTGATTTAAACTAGTGATTCAAATCATATGGCAATCTCGTTCACTCTGATTTAACATTGAAAAAAAAAACACCTATCTGTCCATCTGCTACACTGGGGAAACTTCAAAAATTCAGAATTGGAGGAAAATAGAGATGAAAGATGAAAGATCTTTTACAAGGCAAACATGTAGCTGAATGGTTTCAAGGATTTAAAAACAATAATTTTCTTTCAAAATTCTCTCTACCTTTTTTTCCCCTAGAGTAGACAGTGCAGAGCTGGAAAAGACAATCCAACAGACCTCTTGATATCTAGGGCAAGCCCCCGCCCCCCTCCTCCCCCCCAAAACAAATATCTACAGACATTGGCTGAACCAATGAAGGGTCAAATTTCAATTTAATAATGCACGCTTGTGCGAAATTAAAACCCTGCTTTTAAAAAACAAAGTTTAAAACCATTTTAAGAAATAAATGGCTTTGCACTTTTTGCCTTTTATTATTGCATTAGAGTTGCAGCTCAGATGTAATATAACACAACAGTCAGAAAGAGAGAGAGAAAAGTGTGGTGTGAGAGATTGTGTCATAGGCTGGGCAGAGTAAAGAAACTGTTGCAGAACAAATGTTTTTTTTCCCCCAGTAATAATATTTTCCCCCTAAATTAGGAGAGGGGAATGTAAGACAAATTGAACTGGACTGTAATAATCCTTATTACGGACTTCCGGTTTGCCACGTAGCCACTATGGAGAGTTGGGAGACTTGCTCTCTCTCCCCCGTCCAGTTTCACATCACTGGGGGGCCCTAAAAAGGGCTGAAAGTCACCCTGAAGAGGTGACCAGCAAGGGGGGGTGCTCTCTGGATCGCAGGACAGCCACAACTCTCCTGTTAGATCTGGCGTTCCCTCCAAACCAGCAGACGAAAGGACTGGCCATTATGGCTCATCCCTAGGCTGTGAATAGCTGAAGTCACATTTTCCACCAGGCAACTCTTAAAGCAGCGTGGAAGAGACTGGGTGAGATCTACCTCTTGCACATCCTAATTACTTTCTGCACCTCCTTAAGGTGCTAAGAATTCTCTCCCCTGCAGTGAGGGAAGGGGGACTTTAGCCATCCCTCCAGAAAGAGTTGCGACTAAATACCCAGGTGCATTTTAAATGTTGAAAAAGTAACTGAATCCCAATTAAAGCATATGGACTGAAATATTTTTTATTTCTTATTTTTCATTATTTACTTCTGTTGAAAATCTGGGTTTCTTCTTATGAAAAAAGAAAAACTGAAAAGATTAAGATAACTTTAGGACTCAAAGGGAAACTTTAAAAGGGGCCTGGCTGACTGCCCAGGGAAATAGATAAGATACATAACTGCCCAGGGAAATAGATAAGATACATAAGATAGATAGATATAGATATAGATATAGATATAGATATAGATATAGATATAGATATAGATATAGATATAGATATAGATATAGATATAGATATAGATATAGATATAGATATAGATATAGATATAGATATAGATATAGATATAGATATAGATATAGATATAGATAGATATAGATATAGATATAGATATAGATATAGATATAGATATAGATATAGATATAGATATAGATATAGATATAGATATAGATATAGATATAGATATAGATATAGATATTCCAATTCCAAAGAAAGGCAGTGCCAAAGAATGTTCAAACTATCGCACCATTGCACTCATTTCTCATGCTAGTAAAGTTATGCTTAAAATCCTACAAGCTAGACTTCAGCAGTATGTGGATCGAGAACTACCAGAAGTATAGGCAGGATTTCGAAGAGGCAGAGGAACTAGAGATCAAATTGCCAACATAAGCTGGATCATGGAGAAAGCTAGGAAGTTCCAGAAAAAAACATCTACTTCTGCTTCATTGACTATGCTAAAGCCTTTGATTGTGTGGATCATAACAAACTGTGGCAAGTCCTTAAACAGATGGGAGTACCAGACCATCTTATTTGTCTCTTGAGAAACTTATATGCGGGCCAAGAAGCAACAGTGAAAACTGGACACGGAACCACTGATTGGTTCAAAATTGGCAAAGGAGTCCGGCAAGGCTGTATATTGTCGCCTTGCCTATTTAACTTGTATGCAGAGCACATCATGAGAAAGGCAGGGCTAGATGAATCCAAAGTTGGAATTAAGATCGCCGGAAGAAATATCAACAACCTAAGATATGCAGATGATACCACTCTAATGGCAGAAAGTGAAGAGGAACTGAAGAGTCTCTTGTTGCGAGTGAAGAAGGAGAGAAATGGAGGTAGATTTTATTTTCCTGGGCTCCAAGATCACTGCAGATGGGGACTGTAGCCAAGAAATTTAAAGACGCTTGCTCCTCGGGAGGAAAGCCATGGCAAATCTAGACAGCACACTAAAAATCAGAGACATCACCCTGTCAACAAAAGTGCGTATAGTCAAGGCTATGGTCTTCCCAGTTGCAATGTATGGCAGTGAAAGTTGGACCATAAAAAAGGCTGAGCGCCAAAGAATTGAGGCCTTTGAACTCTGGTGCTGGAGAAGACTCCTGCGAGTCCCTTGGACTGCAAGGCGATCAAACCGGTCAGTCCTAGAGGAGATCAACCCTGACTGCTCTTTAGAAGGCCAGATCCTGAAGCTAAAACTCAAATACTTTGGCCACCTAATGAGAAGGAAGGACTCACTGGAGAAGAGCCTAATGCTGGGAAAGATTCAAATATATATATATTTGAAAGCCCAAACTTTGACCACAACTAAATAACCATCTATACAAAATACAATAGAAAAAATGAAACATTCAAATACTACGACAGAAGAATCTACAATGCAACAAATATTGATATTTGAAAATCCAGAAAAGATCTTGACAACTTGGAAAAAGGAAAAGGTTTCTTAAACAACCCAGAAGTAACTAGAGGATCTAGAAAAAGAACAGTTGGATGAGAAGACAAACAATTTAGAACAACCACATCAATATGGAAGAATAAAGAGACGACCCACTAGACCTACAAGTTCTCTCCAAAAAATGGCGACCAGATGGTTTTGCCAATATCAATTAATATACATATTACAAAGAGATTGGTTCGATGACCCAAAAACAAGGACATGGAAGATGATTTGGCAAAGAAAAAAAGCCAGAATAAGACTCAAGAAGAATGGAGTTTTGACCATCTTACTGAAATCTAAACCAGAATGTACTTAAATAGATAAGATGTGCATGTTGAACACAAGCTATTGTTATGAATTGAGATAAAGAAAAAAAATGGTCATTAAAATCTAGCAGTATAAATACTAATAGCTAATTTGAATATTGATTTGTGCATAAAGGTCATGTAAAGGTGAATAATGTAGATAAGCTAAAAACTTATTGTTGAAAGTAATAAATAGGTATATATGGAACGTTAAAAATGAAAAATATCAGTTTAAGCAAGAGATAGAAGATACAAAGAGGAAGAGAGGAAATATTAAATACTGAAATAAAAAATAAATTTTGATTACTACTTGAAAAAACAAAACTGAAAATTAGCAAAAAGATATCATATTGTATCCTTAATTTGTTGACATAGAGGGTGAGAAGTTAACTAAACGCGATGTGTATTTTGAATATTAGATTTTGTGAGGAATGGTGATAGATGAATTGGGAGTATATTAAAAATCTTGGGAAACATTAAATCTAAATGTTAGTGGAAATTAAAATTGAAAAATTTATTAGGTCATCAATTGTCTAAAAGATTGTATGTTAAAACAACTAGAATATGTGTAAACTAAAAATTATGGATATATGTAAGAAAGTTATTTTTTATGTGATTGATAGGATAAACGTGTCTTTAAATTCACAGACAGTACATATGAAGGGAAAAAGAGAGGAAATGTTTATGGTAGCAAGCTGAAATCTGTACTAATGATATCTGTATGTAATTGAATTACTACTACCCAGCCACCATGCTGCTTTTCAAATATGTGAATGTAATCTTAGAAAATCAATAAAATTTGTAATAACAATAACAATAACAATAACAATAACAATAACAATAACAATAACAATAACAATAACAATAACAATAATAATAATAATAATAATAATAATAATAATAATAATAATAATCCTTATCGCCACTCAATGGCAGCAAAGAGATACAGAAAGCATTCATCCTTCGCCACCATCTAGTTGTTATGCAGTTTTTGGCAGCCTAGATCTAGTTTCCATACATAAATGGACTGCATAGATCTGGATAACTGCTAGATAGCAGCAAAGAGATAAAGATTTTTAAGGGCCTACCTCTTTTTTAAAAAGAAACTAAAAAGAAATGCAAGTTTTTCAGCATTCATTAGCAAAGGCTCTTTACAGCTTCACACTTAGTACACTTTGTCTAACAATATCCATTAAGATACCATATCACCCAGGCATTTGCCCATGGTTGAGAATTTTATATCTTTTCCAGGGACGTTAAAGGAATATCCTTCTTTCCTGATGCTGATTTTAACTTTGAACAAGTTCACTGGCCTTCATTTTGCTATCTCCATAAAAAAAAATATGTCAGTTTGGCAAGTTCTGAATTGGTCTGCCCATTCCAGAAATAACTTCATATATTTGAGATGGGGGATTTTTTTTAAGAAACCAAAACAACAGGGTTTTGAATTAATAATAGTGATATAAATTTAAAATCACAAAATACCAAGACAAAACAAAACAAAGATAGTGCCCATCAGTGCTTTTTTTGTATAAGAAAACGGTGCTGGAACTCACACATGTCATACAACCTGCCTTGCCTATCCTACAAGGTTCCATCCAAAAAAGGTGCTGGAACTCCATTCTAAGCGTTCTATGAGAAAAAAAGCCCTGGTGCCCATATTAATAGATACCTTGAGTGCAATCCCAAAACATCTGAAGCAGTACCATTGGCAATGACAAAATCACCATTGGTCAATTGCAAAAGGCAGCTTTATTTGGAACAGCTTGCATCCTGTGACAAAACATTTAATATCATCAACTAATATCCGCCTATACCAGCTCCTTGGGAAGGACTTGATAGGTGGTTAAAAAACCCCAATCCAATCTAAACATTTGTCTGGCTATGTGAATCATAATCATAATCATAATCATAATCATAGAGAAATAACAATGGCATCATGAAAGGTGAAGTTTATTCAGGTGACAAAAGTCATTGCCCAGGTATTTACATAAAGCTTAGAGAGTCCATCACATCATTTAGCCTTCCTTGTTGTTCTCTGTTCACGGAACTAAATATAGAGTAGAATAAAATTTTCTTTATTGACCAAGTGTGATTGGACACACAAGGAATTTGTCTCCGGTGCATAAGCTCTCAGTGTACATACAAACAACAAAGTGATATAATCATAAGATACCAATAGGAGAAGATAATAGGAAAGATGAGAAGGATAATAGTAATACAGCCCTACTACATGGGTAAATATCCTTAGGCCTAAGACAGTGCTGTGGGACTTAGGTGTTTAGCAGAGTGATGGCACAAGGGGAGGGAAAAAAAACCCTGTCTTTGTATTCAGTTGTTTCGGCATGCAATGCTCTATAGTGGTGTCCTGAGGGGAGGAGCCTTTTCAACTATACCAACTATATCCCATATTAATATGTGGGATATATAATCAAATGGGGTCCTGATAGTAGGAGTTGAAGAAGTTTATGTCCTGGATGTGAGGGGTCTGTAGATATTTTCTCAGCCCTCTTTCTGGCTCGTGTAGTATACACATCTTCAATGGAAGGCAGGCTGGTTGCAATTGTTTTTTTCTGCAGTCCTAACTATCTGTTGAAGCCTGTACCTTGTACAAAGTAGAAAACATTGTCTGTTTTCTACTAGAATTGCAGAAACAGCAGAAAAATGTATCACCAAATCCTGTGCAGTGTATTTGCTAGCAAATCATTACTTGTGCTAATGTTTCATGTAGCACAAAGGAAGGGCACTATGTGAGAAGCATGTGTTTGCCTTTGGTAAATCCTGAACCCTAACAAAAGCTGGCTGATTGGGGAAAAAAATTGAGTTTGCAATGAAGCTCTAACTGGAATAAAGTTGATGTCTTTCAAATCATTTCAAATAAGTCAATTGGCCTTTTCAGGAGATGTTGATCTACTCCAGACATTTGAAAGGATATGAAATACTTTCGACGTCTCCTTATATGTAAGAATGTGCTAGGGTGGGTAATTCAGTGAAGGAGAGGTGCAGTTTGATGGAAGGTGATAATTTCTGATTATCAGGTTGGTCTGGGTGTATTTATTTTTCAACATTATTTTTTACAAAAGTTTATAAAAGTTCTTTTTGCTAGTTCTGTAGTTTGGGAGAAAAACAAATTAAAAACTGGAAGCTTTTTAATTCTTTGCTTTACTAAACAAATTAAACTGTCTACAATACTCCATCTTATTTCAACAAATCTAAAATCCAAAACTTACTGTATTCCAGTGGAATACAGTATTTAATTTGGTGGAGAAAGGGAAGGTGAAAAAAAATCACCTCTAAAAAGATTTTTTTTCCTTTCCCCTTGCAGGTAAGCCTTGCAATTTAATAAGATCATTTTAAATCTAATATTGAAATCCTCTTGAATCGTTTGCCATTATAGTCTATAATCATATGCAATTTATCAGAAGGCAAATTGTTAACCTGCTTTCTGACTTCCCCTTTTAAATGCTCTCCCCCCACCGCCAAAGGAGGAAGTAATTAACTTGGCCTGGAGCATACCATTTCCTTTGGGAAGCACATCTATCTTTGGGATGAGTTGGATATTAGAAATGCCATTTTTATAATTGTTACCTGAGCTGGTATGACACCCAATAAAATGCTTGGTTATTTTTAACTGAAATTATTGTTGTTGTTGTTAGCTGCGAAGTCGTGTCCGACCCATCGCGACCCTATGGACAATGTTCCTCCAGGCCTTCCTGTCCTCTACCATCTTCTGGAGTCCATTTAAGTTGAAATTATACTAAAGTGCAAAACAAAATGCACTCACACCTATACTACTGGCAAATATCCTTGTTTAATATGTGCAATTTGGAGCCATCTTTTCCCTCAATATGCATCATTGCATTCAGCTACCCAAATTACTTATTTGCTTTGCTATTTTAATTTCTGTCTCTCTCTCTGTGTATCCCTCTGTCTCTTCCTCCCCCTCCCCTCCCCCTCCCCTCCCCCTCTCTTTCTCTTCCTTTCCCTCTCCCTCTTTTCCCTTTCTCTCTCCCTTTGCCTCCTTCTCTACCTCTCCCTCTCTTTCTCTCTCTCTCTTCCACCCACTCCCTTTCTCCTTCCCTCTCTCTGCCTCCCTTTTCTTCTTCCCCTCTCTTTCTCTCCCATTTTCCTCCCTTCTTCTCTGTTCCTCTCCTTCTTTCTCAAAACACTTCAAGACTCATGCTATGAGACAAAATGTGACCTATTGGCATGTTTGTAGCCTAGCAGTTTTATTTTGAATTTTAAGGACAGTTAGCATGGATGTCCTTTGCACCCAGAATTTGTCCAGTTATATGTGTGGTGACTGTTTTGGACTGGGGACTGTGGAAGTAAAACTGCTGATTCTTCCCCTGCAAATTAAAAAGAAAATGTAAAGTCAGAAAAAAAATAGACATTTCTTCCATTCTAGAAGGCAAAGTAATCAATTTACTTTGCCATTGGTTGATAGGTGAACTGAATATAGCAATGGATAATAGTTGTGTAGTCAGGAATACACTCTCACAATTTTACATGTTCTCATACAGTATCAGTCACATATAATAGGAATTAATGCACAATGGCTAGCTATCATTATAGGTGGTGTCAGTTTTCTTGGGCATAATTATTTTTATTAATAGAATGATGGCTATGTTGTTTTCAGCCCTGCAGCCTTGAGGTCCATGAGCTAAACTTATTTGGTGATTTTGCTGTCAAATTTCACCTTAGGTTTTTTTTTTCATTGAAATCAATGAAATATAAGCAATAAAATGATATTTCACCAATTTAAAGTTAGTGTAGGAATTTGACTTTTAGAGAAAAGTGTTAATCTGAGTCAGATACTGCTGCTTGAGCTGAAGCCACAAATCAGTAAATGCTACACAGAGATTTGAAATCTGGCCAAACTGTTTTGTCATTTGAAGCAGAAAGTGCCTTAAATGTTACATTTTCTGAAAAATTGGAGTATGGTCTTGCACTGTCTGTGGGAAATAAATGCATGACCTGTTTTGTTTCTATCATTCAAGAATATAGGCTGCAATATCCACACTTACATTGGGTAATTATCTCAGGATATCATTTTTCCTGTCTTTCTAAGTGTACTAGATAAACCCTGGAATTAAATACCTCTCTGCAGACTAACACAGGAGCAATTCACAGTAGATGAGATGTTAAGTGACCATTATCACTGCATTATCACTGCATTAACTTTCTAGGGAGGGGAGGGGGGAAGAAATAGGGGAATTTAGACAATTGGCTTAGATTTGTTTACACATTTATCTTGTGGAAGGTCAGATCTACAAAACTTATTCATTATTCAAGCACTTATTATTTTTGGCACATCAACATTCACTTCTTTTTATAGTTAACATTTGAATAAAACTGAAACAAATACAGTTTAAAGTTAACAGTTAACATAAAAACAGTCTAAAGGTAAAGATAAAGGTTCACCTGCACATGCGTGCTAGTCATTTCCAACTCTAGGGGCCAGTGCTCATCTCCGTTTCAAAGCTGAAGAGCCAGCGCTTGTCCGAGGACGTCTCCGTGGTCATGTGGCCGGCATGACTAGACGCCAAAGGTGTATGGAACGCTGTTGCCTTCCCACCGTAGTGCTCCCTATTTTTCTACTTGCATTTTTACGTGCTTTTGAAGTGCTAGGTTGGCAGAAGCTGGAACAAGTAGCAGGCGCTCACTCTGTTACGCGGCAGTCGGGATTCGACCCGCCAAACTGCCGACCTTCTGATCGACAAGCTCAGTGTCCTAACCCACTGAGCCACCACGTCCCTTAAAAACAGTCTAGAACCAGTTAAAATACCTTTGTATTTTTTTCTTTTATTCAATCATGTCTGATCCTCAGAGATTCCCTGAATGAGTCCCTGCAGTTTTATTGGCAAGATTTCTCATAATTGGTATGCCATTGCCTCCTTTCAAAGGCTGAAAGAAGGAGTCTAGCCCAAGGGTACCCAGCTGACTTTGTGCCTAAGGAGGGATTAGAATTCAAGGTCTCCTTAGTTTCTAGTCTGATGCCTTAACCACTATTCCAAACTGATAATGTTGATATTTACTTGTAAAAACTTGCAAGTTTGAAGAGATGAAATCCTTAATTCTAACAAAGAATTACAAAAATGAAGTAACTGCTGTAACAGCATAGTATAGAATCATCTTTAAATCATATCACTGCTACAATTTACAATTCACTTTTAAATGAATAGATAAGTACTAGAAAGGGCTAACAAGATGGCAGATGTCACTTCCGAGTAGTCTTCTTGAAATAAGAGTTCTGCTGGTAGTTTAATGCTTTCAATTTAAAGGCAACTCAGTGATCAAATTTCTTTGTTAAAATTGTAGGCTAAAACAATGCTGTTACTTTCTCATTGACAACATGTGTACCAGATTTTATTATAGGTAAAAAAAAACAACTCATGCCTTTTGGGGTTTAATGTTCACCAGCAAACCACAACCTATCAGGTCTGCCTCCATTCAAATCCAAAGAAATAAAACCCTCAACTCTATGGATTTAGAGAAGAGGTACTTTTACTAAGAAAGAACTGATAGCAGCAAAAGCAAGGCAAGATCTGAGTAAAATCCACACAAAAGTTATTCATTGAACATCTCCTGAAATCCCTCCCCCCCCAGGGTCCAGCCCGGGCAGGCCAATCAACGTCCAACATGATGTTATGAGAAACCATCTTCAGCAGATGTTGTATGTGTTCAGAGGCCCAGGACAGTTGGCCTTGGTAATGTCTAAACAATTCCATTTGGTTGAAGGTAGTAGCGATCCTATCTTCCATTTCTCATGGGAACTCTTCATACCAGCCCACCCCAAATGCTAAAATCCCCCCCCTTTTTTTTCCTATGGCAGCCAAGGGCAAGCAAGCTGCAAACCACAAGCTGGAAATCTGGCTGACAGCCTCAATGCAAGTAACTTATTATATCCCATAAAGATTGCAAACTCATACTAGAAAAACAATAATGATAATTTAAATATGGTTTCATGCCAGTACCAAATCTAAGTGATTCAATAGTTGAATGATTCCTCATGGATTATTAAGTATATATGGTAGAGTGAGTTTTACTTTTATTGAATAAATGTAGAGTAGATCCATATAGAAGGGAAAACTACCACAGAAAGAAATCTTTAGTTTTTGTATCACTGCATTGATTGCTTTGCCCTTTGGAATTTGGAATACATTTTCCAACAGTGGAAAGAGGAGACTCAAATCCAGATTGCAGACATCTGCATGACCACCAAGGGCAATAAAGAGTTTGTGTTTTTCTGCAACCCTTTGCTGCCATCTTGAGGCCATCTGGATTTTTCAAGGTCAGATTTGTTAAGTCTGGATTTCTCTTTCCTGCCTTAGGACCACAAAATATTACACGGACTAATAAATGAATACTTGCTTTAACCATGGCTACCTGATCCAAGCTACAAAAATCCAGATGACCATCAGATGGCAATGGAATTTTCTTTATCTCTTGGTTGCTGTCTGCAGCTCCCAAATATTACAGTTGCTGCTTTGTATCATCCCTTGACTTTTAATGAGGGAATTCCTGAAAACTTTGGCACCTTTCCTGAGACAGGCTCAGAAGCCTAAACATGGTCAATTAGGTGGCTTTAACAAATTGCAGAGAAACACTGTGTTCATCCAGGATCCAAAGCAATTCCTCCAGGTCCTTTTCAAAGTATGCACAGCCCTACTTTTTACAGGCATATTCATTCTGCAGCTCTTGACATTTTTAGTAGGCCTGTGTAAATAAATATTCTGTGCTCATAACCAATTAGGAACCTTTGTGCAGATACAGGGCAGCATTTCAGTGGCTTGTATTAGTTCAGATTCAATGCAATATTTATCAGTTTGGACATACCAATCAATCCAGAGGTGATTTGTACACTCCTACATGCAGATTCATAGATAGAGACATAGACAGATAGACAAAGGCTGAATCTGACTTCATAGTAAGAGCCCAGAAGTTAAATATTCTAGAAGAAATTCATTCATTCTCTAAAAATGACACTAGTTCAGTAGTGGAATTCAGTTCAGCAGAACCAGTAGCTTATTTTTTGTTGCCCAGGCCCAGAACGGACTTCCAGAAGTGGCATCCACACAGAGAACTGGTTGTTCACATATTTGAATCCCACCACTGCTCTAGTTGTGTTTCATTTGGATATGACACCAGAGTTTCTTCTTTTTTTAGCAAAGAAAGTCATGTTATACTTTCAGATTTAAAACCGTGTGTGTGTGTGTGTGTGTGTGTGTGTGTGTTTGTGTGTTTGTGTGTGTGTGAACAGCATCAAATTGGTGGGCATGACCATCCCATTTCTAACTTGCATTGCAGGGGCTTTGAACACCAACACATCATCCACTGTACCATTTTGTCCTTTCCTGTTCTGGATGTTTCTGTTTCTGATTATTGACATTGTTCAAAAGTGAAACTTTTAAAGGAGAATTTATCTGATTGAGAAGCAACTGACTGGGAATTTGAGATATGTTGTTCTTAGTAGACTGAAAAGTGGATTTGGTGATCATAATAAGATTTTTATACACATAAAAACATAAAATCAAGGACAGAGAACAAAAAGTACAGGGGAAACTGAAAATATTTCTTGTTTGATTTCAAAGCTAATCATAATCTATTTCAAAATCAAAAGAAATTAATTAAAATGTCATTTTGGCTATTATTCAATGCTACAAAGTCAAAAGAAGTTTTGTAATTCTACTATTTAATTGTCAGCATTGTTGTATTTTAAATCATCCCACTGTGACAATCTTAGGAAAGTAGAATATTATTTTTTTAAGTTCTTTATATTCTCTGCATCCAGACTCCCTTTGGTGATGTACGTCTTGCAAAAAATAACCTTAGAATGTCTAGAATGTTAAGCATTTTAAATAATGCTACTGATGAAATACTTAATTTGGATTAATCATGATCTTTTTAAGGAAATTATGGGGGAGAGGAAGAGAATGCAGTAGAAGAAATTTTAGAATTGTTTTTAGATGTGAATGAGGATTGTAAGGATTTTTCTGAGATAATCTAATAGCCAATGCTATTGATATAGCCAATATAATCTACAGATATAGTAACAGCAATAACTATGTTTACAAAGCTTGTAGGCAGCCCTTTTTATGAATATAGTAGGAGACCAGTCCTTTTCCTCTACTATTTTTTTAAATGATTTAGGAACTTTTGGAATTTGTCCCTGTTGGTGTCAGATTAATTTTGGTTGAATGATTGGTTGGTTGGTTGGTTTGTATGGTCATTTGTTGTACAATATAGGAAAATGTTCTTAGGTGGCATCCTGGTTTACTCTTCTCCTGAATGATTTGTACTTACTTTATCTCTTGCAAGGCATTTCCTTTCTGATAGTTAGCACTATTTGCCCCTATCTATCTATCTATCTACGGTATCTATCTATCTATCTTTCTATCTATCTATCTATCTATCTATCTATCTATCTATCTATCTATATGTGTGCTAGTTGTTTCCAACTCTAGGAGCTGGTGCTCATCTCCGTTTCAAAGCCAAAGAGCCAGCACTTGTCCGAGGACGTCTCCGTGGTTATGTGGCTGGCATGACTAGACACCAATGGCGCACAGAACACTGTTACCTTCCCACTGCAGTGGTCCCTATTTTTCTACTTGCATTTTTATGTGCTTTCGAACTGCTAGGTTGGCAGAAGCTGGGACGACTAACAGGTGCTCACTCTGTTATGTGGCACTCGGGATTTGACTACTGCCTGTGGACAGCCTGAGTTTGGACTGATAGAGGCAAGAAGAGATTTGGCCCGTATTTGGGCTGGCAAGGTGTTCAAAAATACTCAAGATATATCTCCCCTGCCTCTTCCCTCCCCGATGCAGCTGACAAAGTGAGAAAGAGCCTGTGGCCTAGGGGTTAAAACAACTGCCTAATGTTCAATCAGCCCAGGTTCAAATTTCAGAAAGGGTGTGGCTGATTGATGAGAACAAATGAGTTTGAAATGGCCATAACAGTCTCCCTTTAATTTTTTGTTAGCAATCAAAAAAAATTTACACAAATAATGATTTGTCACAGTTGTGACTACAGCTTGTGCATGGCCTTAGGTTAGGCTGATACAGGCAATAAGGTTTGGCCTGTATTTGGTTCACAGCGCTATTTCAGATTCTCTTTAATATTCTTTTCCATGTATTTTTGTCTTTTTTTTAAAAAAATAGCTGGAAGATTTATGATATCCCCCAAATACATAGTTATATATATATATATATATATATATATATATATATATATATATATATATATATATATATATATATATATATATATATATATATATATATATATATATATATATATATATATATATACACACACACACACACATATACAGTCTCTGTATCTTTCCTTATTAAATAAATAAAAATAACAAAATATAAAAGATGTAAATGTCAGTGTTGTGTTATACAAATATAATAACCAACTAGGTAACCTATGACCCATTGGGTCATTTTTTCAGAAAGATTAACCACGGGCCAAATTGTCATTATTTGGTATAATGACAGCTACTTTGTTGACATTTATGCATTAAATCTTCTCTCGTGTTAAAATGCTGGTCTCTGATCAGGATCAATAAAAATATAAGCTTCTGACATTTTTGACTTTGTTCTTTTGCAAGTCAAAGAGACACAGCATATGAGTTTTGTTATCGTAGTAGTTTGTCCAATAATTCCACAATCTGATGTTGAATCCCATCATTTTGGAGTAAGCACATTCTCAGTTCTTGCGGATCCATGAAATAAATTTGGCTTGCTGATTGAGGTCTGGCATTAAATGTCCCATGTAATGATGGATTTGCCCTTGAATAATCACAGAAGGATTTCATCTGTACCCCAGTGGAATGACTTCTTTGGCACAAAAAGATATCATTTGGAAGAGGTAATTGTACTGTCTGATGTTCTTCCTGAACTTGTTTATAATCATTTCATTATGGCTATATAAATTTGAGGAGTTCATTAGGTAGAGGTTGCAAAGAGCCTATCCTGACCTTTCCCATCATACTGCAGAAATTGGTGGTTTCTCGAGACACTTTGAACACACGACAGACTTTGGCCATGGCACCAATATCAGGAAAAATAGGACCTCTCTGTTGAGGTGCTTCTGCTGAAGGCAGGTTTTGTTATGTTGAGGAACAATTAGTAATTAGTGTTCACTAGATGGTGTCAAGTTCATCTTCCCTTTTTAGTAGTATATAGATATAAATTCCACATATTATATAATTTTGGAGGAAAAATAGTAATTGTCTTGGAAGTTTAATCACAGATGAAAGAAGGCTAGAAAATTTGATCAGATTATTCTAAACTACTCTATCTTTTTCTTCTTTTGAAAAATGACTAATTCAAACAACTACCCCAGATCAGCAATCCATCTTAACAATTAGTATAGATTTTTTTGGTCTTCTTTCCAAAGCAAGATAATAATATTTTTGGTTACTCTGCCATATTCACAGACCTCATAAATTTTGATGCCTAAATAAATTTTTAAACCTAGGACTATAGTGAAGGAAAAGATTTGTGTCTCTGAAAATACCAATTGCTCAGAAGTTACCCTGTCAATTTTATGAATTTCAGAATATGGTCAAACAGGTGGAGCCCATAAAATGTTTGCTAACTCCAGAACGCAACTTTCTCTAATGTATCTTATGTCAAAGACGTAGTCCTAATAAATAGATTTTATGCACAATTGTGCAAAACATTTTTTTCTAATACATTTCCAAAATATATGCTTCTTTATACGTACTCAATTATCAGAAAACAGTAGATAATAGCAGAGTCTGTCTAACTCAGTGGAAAGGAGGTGTCTACGATATGAGAGTGTCTATGAACATTCTCAATCATTCAGGTCATCGTTGTCCCAAAGGTGCATTTCCAAAAGGCAACTGAAGTTTTTTGTGTGTGGGTTTTTTTCCCCTTGAAAGCATTTTGCTATTCATTCAAGAAGGTTCTTCAATTCTAACTGAATGGTGGGGAACGGAAGGATTTAAATTCTTTGCAGTCATCTGATCGTTAGCAATCTGAGCTTTGTTGAGGCCACTTGGGGGTTTATCTGTATCCTCAAAGTCACCTGAATCAGAGTGCAAATAGGCATGGCACATTGTTGGGATTGGTCTCTGGGTGTGACAGCCACTCCTGATAAAGTTAGAAGAAGAAGAAAAAACCCTGACAACGGACTCATGCATATACGAAGAAAGGGGTAGGAGCCATTCCTTCACTTCCCAAAAGAGTGCCTTCAAGTCTATTATGCTAAGTGGGCAGGAGAAAAGGGTGCAATAGTTTAAACCTCAATTTCACTCTAAATAGAGCCTAGATTCAAAACGGAAGCCCCTGAAATCCTTTGAAATGGCTTCATTAGCTTTTTGGTAATAAATAAGCTTATTGGATCCTTGCATTCTTCAACCTTCCACTCTAGCCTACTCTACAGACAATTGATGTTTATTTGTGTCTTTTTAAGAGTAAACCTTTCCTTCTCAGTGAACCCCAAATGCCCATTTTTACCATAACAAAATTAGCACATTGGAAGGAATGCCATGAAGCAAACAGTGCAGAACATCTGCTGAAGATAAACTACTGAAGCCGTGGCGACACAGTTGTTAGAATGGAGTATTACAAGCTAATTATGTCAATGGCTGACAATTTGATCCTGATAGGCTCAAGGTTGACTCCTTGAGATTGGTAAAATGAGGACCCAGATTGTTGAGGGCAATATGCTGACTCTGTAAAACTACTTGAGAGTGCTGTAAAACACTAGGAAGCGCCATATAAGTCTGAGTGCTATTGCTATCCTTATAATATCTATTGAGGTTGTACCAAGCTCTGTACTTGAAGGGCAAAATGTAATTCAGCTCACACACGGGCATACATGTAGCATCTTTCTGGGCACATATTAGCACATATGCATGTTTTCCTATTAGATGATGATGATGATGATGATGATGATGATAATAATAATAATAATAATAATAATAATAATAATAATAATAATAATAATTAATGATGATGATGATGATGATGATGATGATGATGATGATGATGGAAGGGACCTTGGAGGTCATCTAGTCCAAATCCTGCTCAGGCAGGAAACACTATACAAATGGCTGTCCAGTCTCTTCTTAAAAACTTCCAGTGTTGGAACATTCACAGCTTCTGGAAGCAGGTTGTTCCACTGATTAATTGTTCTAACTGTCAGGAAATTTCTCCTTCGTTCTAGGTTGCTTCTCTCCTTGAGTAGTTTCCATCCGTTGCTTCTTGTCCTGCTTTCAGGTGCTTTGGAGAATAGCTTGACTCCCTCTTCTTTGTGGCAGCCCCTGAGAAATTGGAAGACTGCTATCATGTCACCCCTTGTCCTTCTCTTCATTAAACTAGACATACCCAATTCCAGCAACCGTTCCCTATACAATTTAGCCTCCAGTCCCCTAATCATCTTTGTTACTCTTCTCTGTACTCTTTCTAGAGTCTCATTTATTATATATTAAATATGTACTTATTGTAGCACATTTAGTATAACTAATATCAATTGAAAATTGTATTATAAAATAAAAATATAATTTAATATTTGTTGTTATGATTAATAGATTAAATATATATTTATAACATTCTAATATAGAATATTTATTATAGAAACTTACTCTTTACTGATAGTAACAGAGTCTTGAAAACCTGAAGGAATTTTCCATTCCCCCCCTTATACCGAAGAGTATTAAGGTAGAGTCAGATTGAGTTTCTTTTTAACATTCTCTTCTTTTCCCAGGCTGAACTCATGCTTTGCTATCTATCCTGTTCCTTCTCCAACATCTTCTCTGTGGATGTCTACAGGAGAAGACAAGCTGGATTTTAGGTATTTCTGATAGTTGTTCCATGATTGCCCACGTGCACTTCAAATTGTATCTTGCCCCTTGAATCTGGTCCTCTGCATAACTCTACAATGAATTTTGTTTATAATTGAAAAAGTCTTTGGCTATAAATAGTTAGTTTACAACTATTTAAAAGTAGCTAATTACAAGCTTACTGTAAACTGTAAACTTATATCATAATGTAAACTTAAGTAGTTGTAAACATATAACTAGTTTATAAACAGATATATAGAAAAATGTATTTGGAGCATACATGTGTATAAAATTGTATCATTTTAAAGAAACTTTCTGGCATAAAAACACAAACTAGTAAAACTGCATTAAATGTCTATATGGGAGAATGACCAACAGCAGGGGGCCTCAACCTTGGTAACTTTAAGACTTGTGAATTTCGACTCCCAGAACTCCTCAGCCAGCAAAGGAGACTACAGATCTACAGAAATGTATAAAATGTGAGGCTGGTCTCATGCTAATATGAGATGAAAATGGGAACATTGAGTAAAACTGAAATCTCTAAGAGGTAAAGTGTGTGTTTTCCCCCCCACCACATTTCAAGTACACAGATATGACCTCATGAAAGTGAAATGTGAAATCTGTCAATATGATTCTGGATAAAAAGGCAAGAGGGATCTGCAGTCAGAGAGAATTTGTAAGGACCCACCTCAGCTAACCACCCAAGAAAGCAGAACTCTTGAAACAGGCATTGTCTCAAAAGGACACTTTTATTAGGGGTTAGTGACAGTAGGGAAGTCTAGGTGACATCTGGGGAAAATCCCGCTTGAACAGTATGATGAAACCAGTAATATTCCTCCTCCCAGCAAAGTCATAATGTCTATTTGAAATCCAGCCAATCCACAGGTGGCAAAATGAACGGGTAACTGGTTGGTGCGCATCTCAAGGTCTTCTCCAGCTTTCGTTTCTCTGTAACTGTCTCCCTGATAAGTGAGACAAATTCCTTTCTCAAGTGGATAGAGGTGGAAGAAGGAAAGCAGAAAGCAAAAGTTATCCCAAGCAAAAGCAAATATTCCCCCTCCCCCCAGCATAATGGCAGGCCCCAAAGAAAAGTACCAAATATATATATATATATATATATATATATATATATATATATATATATATATATATATATATATATATATATATATATATATATATATATATATGTTTTCTGAGGTTTTCGCGGGTGCCTGTATGTGGATCCTTGGTTTTTCGGGTTTTTCCCCGCGTAGAACTAAAGGTGTAGGCGCAACGTTTCGACGGAATCCCATCCGTCATCATCAGGCTTTAGCTTCCTTCTTCTGGGAGAAGCATGTGGCTGTTTGTTCCTCTTTTTTAAACTGCCAGAGGGGGTGTGTTCTGTGGAGGTGTGCTCTGATTGGGTAGGGGACCAAGTGTGTTCTGATTGGGTGGGAGTGTGTTTTGAATGGTGAGTGTGTTCTGATTGGGTGGGGGGGTTGTTCTGAGTGGATGGGCTGGTCTCAGCTGCCAGCTCCAGACCTGAGCTGGTGAGTTGTGCTGCTTTTGTTCGGCTTCGTGTTTGTGGTGGTGCCATGTTTTTATAGTGGGTGTCAATTTGCTTATTGTGTGGTTTGGAGGGGTTTAAAGTGGCTGATGTTGCAGCTGTAGTTAGGTTTCTGTTTTGTGGTTGTGTGTCTTTATCGTTGTGGGTTCGGATTTGCTTTTTGAATGGTTGTGTGGTGGTGATGTCATGTGATGTTATCATGAGTTTGGGTCTGGTATCATTCTTGGTGGTTGGGCCTCGTCTGTCAATCAAGGCGGGTTTCCAAATGGCTGGTAGACGAGAGGTATCATCTCGTTTATTCATGCTGTGGGGGCGTTTTTCTATCTCAATGGCTTCTCTGATTATTCTGTTGTTAAAATGTTCAATTTTGGCGATAGTTTTGGTTTTTTTAAAATCAATTTCATGTCCCGTGGCTTCAAAGTGTTGGACCAGGGATGAAGTTTGTTCTCCCTTTCTGAGTGAGTTTTTGTGCTCTTCAATGCGTGCACTTATTCTTCTGTTGGTCTGTCCGATGTATGTGGTGGGGCAGGTGGGGCATGGGATTTCGTATACTCCTTGGTTTTCTAACCCAATTATGTCCTTGGGGTTTCTTAGGATGGTGGATATTTTTCTGTCTGTGTAGAATGCTGTTTTGATGTTGTGTTTTTGGAGGACCTTGCTGATTCTGTCTGTGGTCCCTTTTAAGTATGGGAGGAGGGCTTTGCCATTTTCTTGTTCTCTGTCTTGGGTTTTTGTGGGTGTCTCTCTTCGGATTAAGTTGGTAATCGTGTTTCTTTGGAATCCATTGGCTGTTAGTACATTAGTGAGAGTGTGTAGTTCGGTTTTTAGGTGTTGTTCGTCAGCTAGGTGTTTGGTTCTGGAGATGAGTGTCTTGGCTACGGAGTTGATCTGTGCTGGGTGGTGGTGTGAGAGTGCGTTCAGATAGCGGTTTGTGTGTGTTTTTTTATGGTAGATAGTGTGTCCTAGGGAGCCGTTGGATTTCTTGTAGACTAAGACATCAAGGAAGGGAAGTTGATTGTTAGCTTCTGTTTCCATGGTGAATTGTATTTTGGGGTGTAGGCTATTGAGGTGTATGAGGAAGTCATCCAGTTTTTCTTTGCCGTGTGGCCAGATTACGAAGGTGTCATCTACATATCTGAGCCAGAGTTTGGGTTTGTGGTTGGATTTTTCTAGAGCGAGGGTTTCAAAGTGTTCCATGTAGAGGTTTGCGATGACAGGTGAGAGGGGTGATCCCATGGGTGCTCCTTCCATTTGTTTGTATCTTTGTCCATTGTAGATGAAGTATGTGTTAGATAGGCAGTGGTTGGTCAGATCTAGGATGTGTTTTGGGGGGTTGTATTTATTTAGGATAGCTGTCAAGGCTTCTTTGATTGGCACTTGGGTGAAGAGGGATACAACATCGAAGCTCACAAGTAGGTCACAGGGCTGTAAGTTTAGTTTTCTTATGATCTCTATGAATTGGAATGAGTTTTGTACGTGTGAGGTGATGGAATCTGCATAAGGCTGTAGTTGTTTGGCAAGAAATTTGGCTAGATTTTGTAGAGGTGAGCCTATGGAGCTGACTATGGGTCTGAGTGGGGTTCCTTCTTTGTGTATCTTGGGCAGACCATAGAGCTTAGGACATCTGGATGATTTTTCTCTGGGAATGATTGTTTTCTGGATCTCTTCACTGATGGGTGTGGCTTTTATTTTTGATTTTGTGGTTTTTTCCAGGTAGGTGGTGGGATCTGTCTTGAGGAGTTTGTATGTGGAGTCTCGGAGTAGGTTGGATAATTTGGTATGGTAGTCAGATGAGTTCATTACCACCGTGGCGTTGAACTCATCTGACTACCATACCAAATTATCCAACCTACTCCGAGACTCCACATACAAACTCCTCAAGACAGATCCCACCACCTACCTGGAAAAAACCACAAAATCAAAAATAAAAGCCACACCCATCAGTGAAGAGATCCAGAAAACAATCATTCCCAGAGAAAAATCATCCAGATGTCCTAAGCTCTATGGTCTGCCCAAGATACACAAAGAAGGAACCCCACTCAGACCCATAGTCAGCTCCATAGGCTCACCTCTACAAAATCTAGCCAAATTTCTTGCCAAACAACTACAGCCTTATGCAGATTCCATCACCTCACACGTACAAAACTCATTCCAATTCATAGAGATCATAAGAAAACTAAACTTACAGCCCTGTGACCTACTTGTGAGCTTCGATGTTGTATCCCTCTTCACCCAAGTGCCAATCAAAGAAGCCTTGACAGCTATCCTAAATAAATACAACCCCCCAAAACACATCCTAGATCTGACCAACCACTGCCTATCTAACACATACTTCATCTACAATGGACAAAGATACAAACAAATGGAAGGAGCACCCATGGGATCACCCCTCTCACCTGTCATCGCAAACCTCTACATGGAACACTTTGAAACCCTCGCTCTAGAAAAATCCAACCACAAACCCAAACTCTGGCTCAGATATGTAGATGACACCTTCGTAATCTGGCCACACGGCAAAGAAAAACTGGATGACTTCCTCATACACCTCAATAGCCTACACCCCAAAATACAATTCACCATGGAAACAGAAGCTAACAATCAACTTCCCTTCCTTGATGTCTTAGTCTACAAGAAATCCAACGGCTCCCTAGGACACACTATCTACCATAAAAAAACACACACAAACCGCTATCTGAACGCACTCTCACACCACCACCCAGCACAGATCAACTCCGTAGCCAAGACACTCATCTCCAGAACCAAACACCTAGCTGACGAACAACACCTAAAAACCGAACTACACACTCTCACTAATGTACTAACAGCCAATGGATTCCAAAGAAACACGATTACCAACTTAATCCGAAGAGAGACACCCACAAAAACCCAAGACAGAGAACAAGAAAATGGCAAAGCCCTCCTCCCATACTTAAAAGGGACCACAGACAGAATCAGCAAGGTCCTCCAAAAACACAACATCAAAACAGCATTCTACACAGACAGAAAAATATCCACCATCCTAAGAAACCCCAAGGACATAATTGGGTTAGAAAACCAAGGAGTATACGAAATCCCATGCCCCACCTGCCCCACCACATACATCGGACAGACCAACAGAAGAATAAGTGCACGCATTGAAGAGCACAAAAACTCACTCAGAAAGGGAGAACAAACTTCATCCCTGGTCCAACACTTTGAAGCCACGGGACATGAAATTGATTTTAAAAAAACCAAAACTATCGCCAAAATTGAACATTTTAACAACAGAATAATCAGAGAAGCCATTGAGATAGAAAAACGCCCCCACAGCATGAATAAACGAGATGATACCTCTCGTCTACCAGCCATTTGGAAACCCGCCTTGATTGACAGACGAGGCCCAACCACCAAGAATGATACCAGACCCAAACTCATGATAACATCACATGACATCACCACCACACAACCATTCAAAAAGCAAATCCGAACCCACAACGATAAAGACACACAACCACAAAACAGAAACCTAACTACAGCTGCAACATCAGCCACTTTAAACCCCTCCAAACCACACAATAAGCAAATTGACACCCACTATAAAAACATGGCACCACCACAAACACGAAGCCGAACAAAAGCAGCACAACTCACCAGCTCAGGTCTGGAGCTGGCAGCTGAGACCAGCCCATCCACTCAGAACAACCCCCCCACCCAATCAGAACACACTCACCATTCAAAACACACTCCCACCCAATCAGAACACACTTGGTCCCCTACCCAATCAGAGCACACCTCCACAGAACACACCCCCTCTGGCAGTTTAAAAAAGAGGAACAAACAGCCACATGCTTCTCCCAGAAGAAGGAAGCTAAAGCCTGATGATGACGGATGGGATTCCGTCGAAACGTTGCGCCTACACCTTTAGTTCTACGCGGGGAAAAACCCGAAAAACCAAGGATCCACATACAGGCACCCGCGAAAACCTCAGAAAACATATATATATATATATATATATATATATATATATATATATATATATATATATATATATATATATATATATATATGTTTTCTGAGGTTTTCGCGGGTGCCTGTATGTGGATCCTTGGTTTTATATATTTATATATTCTTTGTTAGTAATTTACACAAATATATGAATTGTCCGGTGTGACTACTGCCTGTTCGATAGCCTTCAAGATAGGCTGAAAACAGGAAATAAAGATTTGCCCCATGTTTGGGGCCTAGCAAGGTAATCTAAATAGTTAACATTTGAAACATATCTTCCCTTGCAGAAAAAAAAAGCTAACAGAGCGAGAGAGACCTTGTGGCTTAGAGGCAAATAACACTGCCTCATATGCAATCAGCCCTGGTTCGAATCTCAGAAGGGTATGGCTGGCTGAGGACGACTAAAGAGTCAGAAATGCATCCCAGTTTCCCTTTAATTCTTTGTTAGTAATTTACACAAATATATGAATTGTCCGGTGTGACTACTGCCTGTTCGATAGCCTTCAAGATAGGCTGAAAACAGGAAATAAAGATTTGCCCCATGTTTGGGGCCTAGCAAGGTAATCTAAATAGTTAACATTTGAAACATATCTTCCCTTGCAGAAAAAAAAGCTAACAGAGCGAGAGAGACCTTGTGGCTTAGAGGCAAATAACACTGCCTCATATGCAATCAGCCCTGGTTCGAATCTCAGAAGGGTATGGCTGGCTGAGGACGACTAAAGAGTCAGAAATGCATCCCAGTTTCCCTTTAATTCTTTGTTAGTAATTTACACAAATATATGAATTGTCCGGTGTGACTACTGCCTGTTCGATAGCCTTCAAGATAGGCTGAAAACAGGAAATAAAGATTTGCCCCATGTTTGGGGCCTAGCAAGGTAATCTAAATAGTTAACATTTGAAACATATATATATATATATATATATATATATATATATATATATATATATATATATATATATATATATATATATATATATATATATATATATATATATTTGGTACTTTTCTTTGGGGCCTGCCATTATGCTGGGGGGAGGGGGAATATTTGCTTTTGCTTGGGATAACTTTTGCTTTCTGCTTTCCTTCTTCCACCTCTATCCACTTGAGAAAGGAATTTGTCTCACTTATCAGGGAGACAGTTACAGAGAAACGAAAGCTGGAGAAGACCTTGAGATGCGCACCAACCAGTTACCCGTTCATTTTGCCACCTGTGGATTGGCTGGATTTCAAATAGACATTATGACTTTGCTGGGAGGAGGAATATTACTGGTTTCATCATACTGTTCAAGCGGGATTTTCCCCAGATGTCACCTAGACTTCCCTACTGTCACTAACCCCTAATAAAAGTGTCCTTTTGAGACAATGCCTGTTTCAAGAGTTCTGCTTTCTTGGGTGGTTAGCTGAGGTGGGTCCTTACAAATTCTCTCTGACTGCAGATCCCTCTTGCCTTTTTATCCAGAATCATATTGACAGATTTCACATTTCACTTTCATGAGGTCATATCTGTGTACTTGAAATGTGGTGGGGGGGAAAACACACACTTTACCTCTTAGAGATTTCAGTTTTACTCAATGTTCCCATTTTCATCTCATATTAGCATGAGACCAGCCTCACATTTTATACATTTCTGTAGATCTGTAGTCTCCTTTGCTGGCTGAGGAGTTCTGGGAGTCGAAATTCACAAGTCTTAAAGTTACCAAGGTTGAGGCCCCCTGCTGTTGGTCATTCTCCCATATAGACATTTAATGCAGTTTTACTAGTTTGTGTTTTTATGCCAGAAAGTTTCTTTAAAATGATACAATTTTATACACATGTATGCTCCAAATACATTTTTCTATATATCTGTTTATAAACTAGTTATATGTTTACAACTACTTAAGTTTACATTATGATATAAGTTTACAGTTTACAGTAAGCTTGTAATTAGCTACTTTTAAATAGTTGTAAACTAACTATTTATAGCCAAAGACTTTTTCAATTATAAACAAAATTCATTGTAGAGTTATGCAGAGGACCAGATTCAAGGGGCAAGATACAATTTGAAGTGCACGTGGGCAATCATGGAACAACTATCAGAAATACCTAAAATCCAGCTTGTCTTCTCCTGTAGACATCCACAGAGAAGATGTTGGAGAAGGAACAGGATAGATAGCAAAGCATGAGTTCAGCCTGGGAAAAGAAGAGAATGTTAAAAAGAAACTCAATCTGACTCTACCTTAATACTCTTCGGTATAAGGGGGGGAATGGAAAATTCCTTCAGGTTTTCAAGACTCTGTTACTATCAGTAAAGAGTAAGTTTCTATAATAAATATTCTATATTAGAATGTTATAAATATATATTTAATCTATTAATCATAACAACAAATATTAAATTATATTTTTATTTTATAATACAATTTTCAATTGATATTAGTTATACTAAATGTGCTACAATAAGTACATATTTAATATATAATAAATGAGACTCTAGAAAGAGTACAGAGAAGAGTAACAAAGATGATTAGGGGACTGGAGGCTAAATTGTATAGGGAACGGTTGCTGGAATTGGGTATGTCTAGTTTAATGAAGAGAAGGACAAGGGGTGACATGATAGCAGTCTTCCAATTTCTCAGGGGCTGCCACAAAGAAGAGGGAGTCAAGCTATTCTCCAAAGCACCTGAAAGCAGGACAAGAAGCAACGGATGGAAACTACTCAAGGAGAGAAGCAACCTAGAACGAAGGAGAAATTTCCTGACAGTTAGAACAATTAATCAGTGGAACAACCTGCTTCCAGAAGCTGTGAATGTTCCAACACTGGGAGTTTTTAAGAAGAGACTGGACAGCCATTTGTATAGTGTTTCCTGCCTGAGCAGGATTTGGACTAGATGACCTCCAAGGTCCCTTCCATCATCATCATCATCATCATCATCATCATCATCATCATCATCATCATTAATTATTATTATTATATATATATATATATATATATATATATATATATATATATATATATATATATATATATATATATATATATATATATATATATATATATATATGGAAAGGAGACAATAACGATTTGGGGACCTGACAGAATTGCCCAGAGTTGTTCTTTAATTGGCTTATTTCCTAATGTTCCCCCTTTAGCAATCCCACTGCTCTCCTAATACCACCAGTGATTTAACAGTATGGAACTAAGAGCCTCTTGCCAACTGAGGCACAACCAAAAAGCAAGCAACATGTGTCAAACGTTGTAGTTTTCCCCTTGCTTGTCAACTCACACCCCTGCTAAAAGATTTGCAATCATTTGTAAAGCAAAGATGATAAGGCAAACTTCAAACACATACTGCTGACTCTGAGCAAACGGTTTAATGGACCAGCCTGCAAATCAATGAGAACTTAAACCTGATCATCTCCAATTATTCCATTAGGCATATTGATCAAAATCACAAACTTGCTGTGGTTTATTTGTTGCGAGAGCACTTGTCCTTATTATAAAAATCAAATTGCATAGTTACAAGCACACAAAAACAAACTAGCAAACTGTAGAAGGCTATTATCAGCCACAGTTGAAACTAAAAATAATAATAATAATACTGCCAAAGGGGGAAAAAACTATCTCTAGACCCAACAGGCTTTTTCTCTCTGACTCAGAGGCTTCACTTGACAATCTGGCTTAATTTGGATTGCAATTAAGCATAAATACATTTCAGCTATATATAGTGGCTATTAAGACAGTGATTATAAGTTAGAATAACTTCATTATGCTGTTTGGGTAATAGATGACATTTTAGCTAGAAGTTTAGGATTTCCCTTTTTAATTTCTTCACTTTTAAATGTACTTAGTTTTTAATAAATTTTACTGCCATTTTAGTGACCATGACTTGCCAGGGTTTTATTTTTGTTTTTACTTTCACCAGTTTTAGAGGGGTGTTTTTTTTTACTCAATTTAACTAATTCTTTAATTCTCTTAAATTGAAAGTTTAATTTTCTTTTTAGCTTTCAACATTTCTTTAGATATTTGGATCTCCTTATTTTTTGTTGTTCTTTTCTTTTCATTGTCATGCTACAGCTTTGTTTTGTTTATTGTATTTTTCTTTGTCATGATGGCTTAATAAAGGACACTTAGCTGTATTTATATTCTGTAATACCTCGCCAGCTGCACAACATCAGCAATGATATTTAACAAGGTAAAGCGAGTCTAGTGCTTGATGTATTCTGTTATAAACAAAAAAGGAATTTGTTATTACCCCTGTAAATGCATCTGCTTTGTCAAGTATGGCTTATTTTTTTTCTACTTCACAACTTCATTTTTCATTATGATGTCCTGGATTGTAACCAACTATTTATTTATTTTATTTATTTTATTACATTTATATACCGCCCTTTCCCTGAGGACTCAGGGTGGTTTACAGGGAGTTAAAAACCAGCAATACAAAAGTTAAAACCCATTTAAAAAAGATTAAACTAACCCTGTGCAATTAAAACCCCGATTAAAATAAATTACTCCTCAGCCTGGGCCCGAGAGCTCGAAGAGCCAGGTCTTCAGGCCCCGGCGGAATGAACGGAGGTCGGGGGCAGTCCTCAGCTCCACTGGCAGCTGGTTCCAGAGGGCAGGTGCCCCCACTGAGAAGGCCCTATCCCTGGGTGTCACCCGCCGGCAATCTCTTACCGGTGGGACCCTGAGCAGACCCTCCCTGTGGGAGTGCACTGGGCAAAGGGCATTTGATGCCGGCATTTGATGCTGATGTAAGAGTAGAAGAACACCAAAGATGGAGCAGCTTTGTCCTAATCATTCAGATCTACCCATACTCCAAATTTCCAGAAACCTAACCCCTAATAACCCCTAATCCCTGACCCTGGACATGATGGTACAAGTGGGATAATAGGAAAGGAACAGAATATTTGATCCTGAGCAGACCCCCATTGTTATATGTTGTTCTTAAAACTCGTGCTTGATTGCATTGTATATAGAAAGGCAGGAGACAGAATTTGAATAAACGGAACAAAGGGAGAAGTCTTCCATTATTTCGGGTTAGGAAAATCTAGTGATCTTTTAGTTTGGTATCGAGCAGAAACTTCCTCAGGATGAGGGGTGACATGATAGCAGTGTTCCAATAACTCAGGGGGTTGCCAGAAAGAGGAGGGAGTCAAGCTCTTCTCCAAAGCACCTGAAGGCAGGACAAGAAGCAACGGATGGAAACTAGTCAAGGAGAGAAGCAACCTAGAACTGAGGAGACATTTTCTGACAGTTAGAACACTTAATCAGTGGAACAACTTGCCTCCAGAAGCTGTGAATGCTCCAGCACTGGACGTTTTTAAGACGTGACTGTACAGCCATTTGTCTGAAATGGTATAGTTTTTCCTGCCTGGCAGGGGGTTGACCTCCAAGGTCCCTTCAACTATTATTATTATTATTATTATTATTATTATTATTATTATTATTATTATTATTATTATTATTATTATCTGTTGTTGTTGTTACAAATTCTGAGATGAATTGTTCCTTAAATAATATCCTCTACAAACTTGACCCTGGTCGCACATCTGTAGCATCTGGTAGCAAGATAATCTTTAAAGCCAATGAAAATGCTAAACTCCTGGAAATCCAGTTTCATTCTTTAAAAATGAGATTATTTCTTTCTTTGTTTTTTTTTAAAGAGCCATGAATCAAGACCTAAATAGTATGAGATCATCCTGTGAAGTAAAAACTTATTGTATTGATAGGAAGCTTTAGTATACTCTAGTGTTGCCCAGATTCACAAAGCAATTAGCCAATAATGTTTAAAAGTTATGGCTAATTTAACTAATGGTTAATAGAGCTTAGTAAAACTGTCAAGAGTTGATGAGCCCTGTGAGATTTTCTGGAAGAACACACATTAAACCTAGGATCCTCATCTAATTTTGGCAGCTTAATGGCATTCTGAATAATAATCTGTTTAGTCATATGAAAAAAAAACCACCATGCTTTTTGAAACATTCTCTTTAATATTTAAGTGCACCCAATTACAACAAACTTCATCTTTAGAGCAACTGTCTAGGTCAGGGGTCTTCAAACTTGGCCCTTTTATGACTTGTGGACTTCAACTCCCAGAATTCCTCAGCCAGAGTGCCTGGCTGAAGAATTCTGGGAGTTGAACTCCACAAAACAAGTATGAAGACCCCACAAAACAAGTATGAAGCAGCTCACCTATAACCTTGCTTCATTTTTTTTCTCTGTCAAGGATCTTCAGTTTTTATAAACCAGGAACAGGTAACTTTGGAGTTGCCGAGGTCTGAAGCTCACCTCCTGAGCTGCCTGGACATTTGAACCAAGGACATGATTACTCCTCCAAATGATGGACATTCTTTTCTCTGAATTTGGTAGCATAATATTAAACTGCTGGCAAGTGGGAGAACTCTCAAATAGCTGAACATTCCAGTAAGAAGCAATGTAATGGGTAAATTGATCAAACAAGAGGTTGCATTCATGATACTAGGAGTTTGTTGAAGGCATCCATAGAAAAGCTAATTTCAGATACTAAAGTGATCACAACAATCCTACAATCCTAAAAGTGAAGATTTCCTGCTTCTTTTAGGAAAGGGGCACAAAACTTTGAGAAAAGCCCTATTGGAAATTCCACTAGATTCAAAATACAACTATTTAAGTCATCTGCAATGCAATAAATATGCCAGTCGGAAGGCATATTAAGGTTGACAGGTAACTGGAAGCTACTGTACCATCAATGTCCTCTGGTGAAAATAATGTGAACGTGATGTGAAGATGCAAAGATACAAACACAATGTGAATTGCCTTGACAAAGTGCTTCCTGCCACCTCAAAACTTCCCAGAGCTGCCTCCTGTCACTTGCAAACCCCAGCAGTGGTTTCTGTGCTAAAGAGGAGCTGCAAAACAGTGCAGGGAGGGACACGGGTTGCTGGTGGAAACAGATTTGCTAGAGCACTTTGCTCAAATAGTGTTAAACACCATTCAGAGATCAGTAAAACCACAAAAGCTCTGCTGGAAGTCTTGATCAGGAACATTAGTATGCAGTATCTGAAACTTCAGATGCATTTTGGGGCATGCACATCTTGAGAAAGTTCCAATAAACACCTACCGTGTATTCCTGAAAGTAAGACCCGGTCTTATATTTTTTTGCCTCCAAAAAAAATAAGACCCAGGTCTTATTTTTGGGGAGTGTCTTACGTTAGGACCGCCACAGCCAGGCCTTCCACACCCCAACACTGCAGGGTGCTTCGGGCTGCTTCTGCTTGCTTGCACAGTGCTTCGGGCTGAAGTGCTGCATGAGCAAGCAGAAGCGGTCCAAACCATGCAAGGAATGAAAGTGGTGAGCAGCAGCAATGACACAATGCAACACATGGCATCTGGCAGCAAGTGGCAGCAAGTGGCTGCAGAAGAAATCAAGCATCAGCATGACAGGTGTTAGGATGTGGGAGGCCTGGCTGTGATGGTCCTACTGGTAAGGTAAGTGGCTGTGGGGTGTGTGGGGTGGCTTCACCCCCCTAGTCCTGCCCTACCTTGATTTTGGGGGGTGCGCCTTGCCCCAAAATTAGGGCTTAGTTTTGGAGTAGGGCTTATATTAGACCACCCCCAATAATCAAGCTAGGGCTTACTATCGGGCTGGGTCACTTTCAGAGAAACATGGTAGTAAGCAAAATACATGTATTACAAGAAGTTATGTGCAAAATAAATGAAAAGTTTTTTTTTTAATGAAATGAAGAATGATGAATGTATTTACAACCAGTGGAATGTATAACCAGTGGGACAGCTTGCCTTCAGAAGTTGTGGGTGCTTCATCACTGGAGGTTTTTAAGAAGAGACTGGGCAGCCTTTTGTCTGAAATGGTAAAGGCCAGGTCTCCTGCTTCAGCAGGGGGTTGGTCTAGAAGACCTCCAAGGTCCCTTCCAACTCTACTCTGATTGATTGATTGGTTGGTTTTACAATTAGAGCTCTCTCTTAATTGTATGTAGCTATAACTGGTAGCAATGGGACTGTAACATACTGTATGAAATAGAAAGAGGCTGGTTGAGTACGTCCTTATTTAGCCCTACAAATGTCATGTTACTCAAACTAAGAACCAGGCCTGAAGAATATGTAACCTACTACTAGGACACAGATCTGTGGTTTGAAACACAGAGACATGAAGGTTAAGAACAAATGAATGATTTTAAACCAGAATTCCCAACCACGGTTTGCTCAAAACTGGCTTTGGGTGGCATTTGCATCTCTATGGTCAGTTAGCAGACAGAGACAGCCCTTTCTAGGAGAAAGCGAAATGTGTGCCTTAAGGAAGAGTACTCTGCTTTGCTTCTCGAAATGCCTACAAACTCCTGAATTCCCTCCAAATAAGCCCACCCATATTGGACATAAGGCTACATTTTTGTACTCTTCCCTTGGGCTAACTTTTCTTTTTTTAAAAAAAAATACTACTATACAGATAGTTTTCAACTTATAACCACAATCGAGCCCAACATTTCTGTTGCTAAGTGAGACATTTGTGAAGGGAGTTTTCCCCTTTTACAACCTTCCTTGCCACAACTGTTAAGTGAATCACTGCAGTTGTTGTTTATTAATATGGTTGCTAAGTGAATCTGGCTTCCCCGTTGACTTTGGTGGTCAGAAGGACACAAAAGGGGACTGCATAACCTTGGGACACTGCAACTGTTATAAGTCAGTTGTCAAGCACTTGAATTTTGATCACATGACCATGGGGAGATCACGACGGTTGTAAGAGTGAAAAAATGATCACAAGTCACTTTGTTCAGTGCCACTTTAACTTTGAGCGGTCACTAAACAAACTGTTGTGACTCAAGGACAAACTGTACAAGTTGTCCTTGAGGCACACAACCACAGTTGGGACCAGAATTTTGGTTGTGAAGTAATGCGATCACTAAGTAAGTTGTCACATGAGCAAACCCAATTTTACACACAAAAAAAATTCCTGCAATTGTTAAGTGAAGGGTGCGGTTGTTAAGTGGATCACATGGTCATCAAGTGAATTCAGCTTCCCCCAATTAACATTGCTTGTTGGAAGCTGACTGAGGAGGTCGCCAATTGTGATCACATGACCGCAAGACACTGCAACCATCTTAAATGCAAGCTGAACTGCAGTCATGTGACTGTGGTGTGTGTGTGTGTGTGTGTGTGTTTGTGTGTGTGTGATGCAATGGTCATAACTTGGAGGACAGGTTGTAAATTGCCTTTTCCAAGTGGTAACTTTGAACCATCATTAAACAAACAGTCATAAGTCAAAGGCTACTTACAGGATGGCGTTTCTGCAGTCAAACTGATCGGGAGGCATTGTCCCCCAAAATGCATGAGAAGCTTTGTAACAAAAGCCACCAAGGGCTTTTAAAAATAAATCTAACAACTAAACAAAAGGGCTTCCTGTAAAGGCAATCTGTGCTGTATTTCCTTTCCCTTCCCCAACCTGGAATAGCAAAGTGCCAAATTGAGCTTATGAGCTGCATTTCGGATGCCCCTTGTGTGAAGGAAATGAGTTTCCGTGGACGAGTTTCATGTTTTATTCATGCCACATTGTGAACTTTTACAAGCTGTTGTGTCTTCCACAAAACTCGTGTGACAGAATAGATTTCCTTACCTTCAGAAGGCTCAGCACCCCACTGTGAGAAGGATAGTAGCTTCCGAGCCTACAAATGCAAGGCATAAGGGAGGCATCAGGTAATTCCAGCTGCGGAAGGGGAAAAAAAACGTTTGAACTAGAAATAACATCTACCAAACCTCAATCAGCAGAGCGTTGCCTCTAAGGAAACTCTTTCAATTAAATAGATACGACAAAATCATGAGACTTTTTGCAGAAGTGGAGAATTTGAAGAGAGAAAACATACCTTTTTTATTTTTAATTGTGTTTTTGGAATACTTGACTTCCACCGCATGTACGATTGTTTTAGAATGTATTATCTTGGCTTTTCCTTTTTTTATTATTTATGTAGTTATTTCAAATTACACATGTAGGGAGTTGCTCACTACTGAGTGATTCAAACAGCTTACAGAATAACTTTGATGCCAGAGCATATTGTGGGTAGCCAAGAACGCAAACAAATGAAATATAGAACAAACCAATCCCCAGTTCTCATTTGAAGCACAAATAACCAGTCTCAAATGATCAAATGTTGGACACTACATAAAAGCCTGACTCTTTGGAGAAGGCTGCAATGCTGAGGAAGATGGAAGGACAGAGAAAAAGAGGATGACCTCCAGCAAGATGGATGAATGGGAACACCGCTGGAAGAAATTGAGCCTTGGTGGAGCAGTGGGCTAATGCCTCCTTAAGTAACACCAGCTGCCTGCAATTAGTGCAGGTTTGCATCCCACCAGGCTCAAGGTTGACTCAGCCTTCCATCCTTCCAATGTAGGTAAAATGAGGACCCAGATTGTTGGGGGCAATAAGCTGACTTTGTAATAATGCCACTTGGTGTGTGTGTGTGTAAAAGCCCTAATAAGCAAGCATATACATAGAATGAAGGCTGCTGCTAAGCTTGTAAGCCACCCTGAGTCTTCGGAGAAGGGCAGGATATAAATGGAATTAAAAAAAAATGAAGGACCAGGTTGGAGACAGACAAGTTGGATCAATGTGGTCGTTGTGAGTCATACCAACCTGATGACAAATAATCGCCACAAACTCTGTAAATAAATAAACGTTCATCTGTTTTTGCACATCGTTTAGAAGTCATTATCATCAAGCCATTTCATTAGGAATAGCTAGAGAGGTTAAAAATATATTTTTCCCCCAGTTTCCATGGAACATCCAACAATATGTTGTAGCCAGCTCACCGTGGGACAACTCGCCACCAGACAGCTTGCCACAGGACAATTTAACAATTCAGTTTAATGATTTAAAATAAATAAAAAAATAAAAATAAAATACTTTAAATTTTTAATTTTTGTCATTCGTATTTTATTTTATCCCTGTAAGGATCCACTTCAACTAACCACTCAGGAAAGCAGAACTCTTGAAACAGGCATTGTCTCAAAAGGATACTTTTATTAGGGGTCAGTGACAGTAGGGAAGTCAAGGCAAGATCTGGGGGAAAAACCCGTGCAAGCGGTATAGTCAAGCTACCAATATTCCTCCTCCCACCAAACTCATAATGTCCACTTGAAATCCAGCCAATCCACAGGTGGCACAAAACCTGGCCGGCTGGTACAATTGGCGTGCATCTCAAGGTCTTCTCCAGCTTTTGTTTCACATTCCTTTCTGAAGATGATAGAGGCAGGAGAGGGAAAGTAGCAAGCAAAAGTTATCCCAAGCAGAAACATGCTCTCCCTCCCCCCAGTAGAATGGCAGGCCCCAAAGTAGAATATATATTCAGGGGAAACAATGAGGGTTTGGGGACCTGAGAATCCCTCCTTCTGAATTCTTTCTTTTAATGATTCTATTCCACCATTTCTTTGATATTAGTGTAACTCCTGTCCCCCAGTGAGTTGTCCCCCGGCAAGTTGGCTGTGGCAAATTGTCCCACAGTGAGTTGGACATGGCAAATTGGTTGTGGCAAGTTGGCTGTGGCAAATTGGTCAGGGCAAATTGGCCATGGCGAATTGTCATAGATCCAAACTGCATATTGGAATTCTGTTCTATGAATGTTCTGTGAAACAGCCATGTTGACAACCCAACCAATCTTTCAGAATGCCCTTAAAACATGGTTATGTTCCCAGGCATGGAAAGTTGGAGTTTCATTGAGAATCTGTGATGTACTATATGGTTTAGATTAGTTTGGTCTCTTAGCAGCCGTGTGTCTTGTTAAGTTTTTACACTACATTTTCTATTGCTTTCCCACCCCCCTAATTTAAGTCACACAGAATTGCTATCTGAAATAGGTGACTATTTAAATTGAGTAATTAAGTAAGTATGTAAGTAATGTTATATTATGCACTCATCCCTCAATATCCAACATTGTGATTTTTGATTTTTAATTACAAGGTAGCCTTTCACAAGCGCATGAGCCACAATATCACTTCTTCAGAAATAGCAAAAAAGGAGAAAGAAGGAATGTAAACAGAATGAACAGGGAATTAGATTTGCCATGATTATGTCTAGTTACTCTGGGCCTCATTAGAATGTGTATGGGTAATTTTATTTTATGTTTCTTACTCCTTCTGTCCCTTCTAATGTTTATAGAAGCTCTAAGGTTTTCTACATAAAGACCCATCATTTGCATGGAAAAGAAAGAAAACTGACTCTGAACAGATTGAGCCCTGAAAATAAATACAATAGGAAATTATTATTATTTGAATTCAGCTTAAACCATAATTGTCTCCAATGAAAGTGGCATGTTAGGCACCAGGCTCATTTCTCATTCAGCAACATCAAAGGATGGGTTGCTTTATTTTCATATAACAGGGATCTGAAAAAATAAAAAAGAGATAAAGGGAGACAGTACACACCCCTCCTAACCTGGCTTGTTCTCTAAGAAAGAATGAAGAAATTAGGGAGTACTGAGACAGTACTGTATTATAGGAAAAATACAATGGCAAGTTACAAAACATTTTTTCCTGGAAGAAATGACATTGAGCCCCATGCTGCATAATTTTAATATCTACAGTAAATCCTTAACAAAGGAGACTGGAAAACTACCTATAAAGAATTTTAGTTTCTGTATAATTTAAAGATCAGCGTTGCATCGGATCACACTGTATTAGAATAAACTATCTACATTACTGCAAAAACAGACCGCTTTCAATTGGATTGTGTCTTCCAATGCAAAATTGTCTACCACTTTATCCTTTCATTAGTTACATTTTAAGTACACCTTCTCCTCTGCAGAACATAAGCAGAAGAGCTATATAAGAGCCATGATGGTGCAGTGATTAGAATGCTGTATTCCAGGTTGAGTCTGCTCAGTGCCAGCAGTTTGTTCCTGACTGGTTCAAGGTTGACCCAGCCTGCCATCCTTCGGAGGTTGGGAAAATGAGGATCCAGATTGTTGGGGGCAATGTGCTGACATTTGTAAACTGCATAGAGGCTGTAAAGCACTATGAAGTGGTATATAAATCTAAGTGTTACCTCCAGTGGTGGGATTCAGCCAATTCGCACTACTTCAGCAGAACTGGTAGCTAATTTTTTGTTGCCCAGGTCCAGAATGGACTTCTGGAAGCAGCATCCACACAGAGAACTGGTTGTCCACATATTTGAATCCCACCACTGGTTATTGCTATTGCTGAGTAGAGCCAATATGCGTTCCCTGCTAAATTCAGATCATAGTCTGTGGCATGTTTATATGCATGAAATAGTTCTGAGAATTCTACAAGCAGCTAATATTATAGTTCTAGATGCCCTTTTTTAAGATTAAGGCTGCAAGAATATGAACTAGGAATTTACTTCTGTGTCAACCAATTGTTCTGTAAATAGAGATCCATTATATTTGGAGGGCAGGGAGGGGTGTTATTTCTGACTAAATACACAGAGTATCAAGCTCCACTAATTCTCAGTTGAACAAGTGGTAAAGTGATGCCATGCTGAATATCTTGGATAGATGGCATTCTGCTTTCGTTTCCCAGTGTGGTATCTGTCATCTAATGCCATCTACACAAAGATAGAACTGTTGAAACTGGACTTTGTCTTTGTAATTCTATGAAGACTCAATAAATAGATGGTTTTATCTGGTGCCTGAGTTATTTCTGATTTGGTGGCTAGACACAGGACATCAGAGATGGAAAGCTGCATGCTTTGATTCAGTAAAGTTATAATCAGTCTCCCAAAGAAGTTATCTCCCACATTCTAAAAAAATAGGGCAATGCAGTGAGAAGAAGGCAAGAAAAAGAGGAAATGAAGAAGAAACAAGAGGAGGCCCCATTATGAACTTCTAGCCAGAAGGCCTAGATCTTCCAGACCCGACTAGACTAGACTAGACTAGACTAGACTAGACTAGACTAGACTAGACTAGACTAGACTAGACTAGACTAGAATAGAATAGAATAGAATAGAATAGAATAGAATAGAATAGGGCTGGAAGGGACCTTGGAGGTCTTCTAGTCCAGCCCCCTGCTCAAGCAGGAGCACCTATACCATCTCAGACAAGTGACTGTCTAGCCTCTTCTTAAAAATCTCCAGTGATGGAGTGCCCACAATTTCTGGAGGCAAACTGTTCCACTGGTTAATTGTCCTCACTGTCAGGAAGTTTCTTCTTAATTCCAGGTTGCTTCTCTCTTTGGTCAGTTTCCAGCCATTGTTTCTTGTCCTACCCTCTGGTGCTTTGGAGAACAGTTTGACTCCCTCTTCTTTGTGGCAGCCCCTCAAATACTGGAATACTGCTATCATGTCTCCCCTATTTCTTCTTTTCTTTAGACTAGGAGTCCATGGGGAAAGTCAACAATATCCAAATGGCAAGCATGACTGAAATAATTGAAGATCCAATCTTTTTTTAGGTCCATGTGATGCATGTTTAAAAGACCACAGGGCTTTGACTGTCTGGTTGAGCCCACCTTTTGATGTTCTGATCTCTTCTTCAGATACCCAAATTGCTTTCCTTGGTCTTAGAAGGGAATGTGTCCTGAAAAGCTTCCCCATGAGCAAGACTGCAGGGCTACTGAACTCTTGTGTTTCTGGATTGGTACAAGTGTTAGGAAGGTATGACTTTCTGGGATCAGGTAGGAAAATCTTTTTTATTTCCTTAGATCTGAGCTGAAAGAGGAAGTCCTGGAGAGAAGAACAGGAACTCTAAAGCCAGATAGCTCAGGGGTGTCAGGAGTCATAAATACTCAACTCTTTCCATTACCTCCAACTTTTTCTTCAAGGGTTGTGCACAGAAGGATTTCTTTTATTTCTTTTTTAGAGGTACCATTGTTTTATTTTGACAGAACTCAGACATGTTATTTTATTGAATGGGAAAATGTAATTTTATACCACATGTTTCATATAAATAGTGGAAATTCTTAACTCAGCTACCCTTTGAAGGAGTATTCTATTTGAACCTCAAACCTTGGGAAACCTCTTTATTATGTTTTAAAATGATGATGGTAAATAGTTAGTCACTTATCTGAAATGGTATAGGTTCTCCTGCTTGAGTAGGGGGATGGACTAGAAGACCTCCAAGGTCCCTTCCAGCTCTATTCTATTCTATTCTATTCTATTCTATTCTATTCTATTCTATTCTATTCTATTCTATTCTATTCTATTCTATTCTATTCTATTCTACTCTACTCTATTCTTTGTAAATTGGAAAAACTACTTTGTCTTCCTTGGATTGATATAAAAGTCTTCCAAGTTGGTCTCAACTGAAATCAAAATTTTATTTTATCCAATTTCAAAATAGCCATAATTTGTGTTCAAATTATGAACAAGCAGTTGTTTCAGTTAAATGATGAAAAACAAAAATGATTGTGGATCCTTCCAGACCTTGACTTAACAAATGTGATTTATCTTGTGGCTGGTCCCTAGGAAGTGGCTGAGAAAGCATCAGGACGGATCTTTGAGAGGGGAAAAAAATGCCATTCTACTCCATCCTTCATCCTATAGGTAGTTTTGCATCTCTGTGGAAAACTGAGATGGAGGTTCTTTAAAACTTAAGGAAAATCCTCTCTCTACCAGTAAGAACAGAGCTCTGTTTTCCTGAATAATATCCTCAATTTAAGTGGAGTAAGTCAGGATGAATTACTTCCATACTGAATCACAGCAGGATAGTGAAATTCCAGACAATTAGACTTGATTCTTGAGGTGGCTCTATAGTTCCTAGTGAATATATGCAAATTTCAGACATGTGGCTTCAATTTACATATATTACAAATACAATAATCATGTACACCGTAAACTACTGTGAAGCTGAGACTGGAGATTTGCAGAAGTGCCCAAATCCTGCAATTTCAACAGACACAGCTTATTTATCTAGAATAATGGTCCCTGAAATGTTCAGTCTGACAGGAACCACCAGTTTAGCTCAAAATTATCTGATAAATTTCAGAGCTTGTGGAAAACCAGTTGGGGAACAGAAGTGATGTAAAATTAAAACTTTAAAGGGTGGCAGGTAATAAAGATCTTTAAGTAGAATAGAGCACATTTGAGAAAGGATAATTTATAAATCATCAATAAACATTTGTCCGTCCTGAAACTGTAGGCTTTGATTCATTGAGTTATTTAGCCAAGTTTTTGTTATTCCAGGATAAACATAGAGAAGAGAGAGAGAGAGAAAGGAGATATCAAATTATTCAGTGTTGAGTGAATGCTTTCCCTCTCATTAAACAAGAAATGAGCAAACACAAGGCAAGCCTTTCTGTTTACAGAAATCAGCCAGTAAAATTTGCAGTTTGTGTAATGGAAGATGAATTAGTTCATCACATACCTTTCCTCCCTAAAATTACTGCCATGTTCATTCTGTTACTCTTGAATAACTCTTCTGTTTAAACAAACATGCACAAACTGCAACTCAGCAGCTTGTTCTACTAACTGTGATTTTCAGGCTAGCTAGAAAGCTCATTTTTAAATGGTCCCAAAATGGAACATTTGCACGCTAGCTTTTGAAATACTTTGCCGTGGGCTTATGAGGAAATGGGTGACTGAGGATGAGGATTTTTAAAAAATCTTATATGTTGACAAAAGATTTTTTTCTTTTATTTTCACACTATCCATGAAGCTGCCACAAATTATTACTTTCAGGGGAAGCATGCTAGTCATTTTCTCACTGTTTCCCAGATGTTTTCCCAGAAAGTGTTTTCAGCCCAGGAAAAAAAAAAGGATAAATTGGGCATTTGGGAACTTTATTTTACCGAAGAACGAGTGACATACGGG